>NC_052947.1:22713057-23998057 GCF_013358895.1 Oreochromis aureus | reverse complement strand
CACGTCACAACAGGAAAACAAAAAAAATATCTCTGTGATGCAGTATGTGTGTGTCTGTGCTGGGCAGCCAATTTGAGCAAGCTTAATGTATGCTGCTTGTGCAGATGGAGTTGTGTGCGCATGGGCGGGGAAGCCCATTTGGGGTAAGCAAGCTTATCATAACTCGCTCGCTTGTATGCGAGCATGTGTGAGAATGACAGAGTGCGTTTTGCCCGAGTGAGCTGATGACAATACAGAGGTTTCTAGTTCTAATCAAAGAGGGATGTAGTTTTACAATTGTCTTTTGGATGATCGCTCTCTTTCATATCATCTAGCCAAAAAAGCTTGCTACAAACACCGCATACCCATGCACACACATTATCTGTTATTATGTCTCTGTTTTTACACACAAACACACACACTCACCCCTGGCATGGCAGACTGGTTTCTAATCGGTGAATCAGCATATCAGCCAAGAAATGTCAGATTATGTTATAATCCCGCGTTTTAGTGCCTTTAACTCCATACACATATATATTTGCGTGTGTTTGTGCCATAGTTTTTACACTGGCCTATTATGTCTGCCTTTCTGTGAAAAGGGAGGCAACACAGATGCCGACACAGAGGCTCACACACACTTGGACATGCACACACCCACTGGGGAACACAGACAGTCTCAGGCTCAGGCGGTGACAGAGCTGTGCAGGAGGAAGGGGATCAATCTGTGACGTGACTGATTTCTGAACCCGACTCAAGTGTCCCTGTGTTGCTTTAAAAAAACCACACTGCTGAAACAACTGAAGACCAGTTGTGCAATTAACTTATGTGATTATCAGCAGCTGCTTGTAGATATATATAAATTATCTTATCCAATGCTTTGAGAGTTTGAGTATCGACACAAATAGATGGTATTTATGTAGAGATGTATGTTTCATAGCTTCTTATTCACAAATGATTAAGAATAAAACTCCTTCCCCATTCAACTTTGTGCTTTGTTCTATGGTTTGTTTCATGCCTTCTTACGAACCGTCTCAGGACGCTCACATTTCTCAGCATTAGGTTGGATACCTTGGTAAGCAGTCGAAACGCGCCTAAAAAAAAATTAAAAAAAAATCACTCCATTGAAAAAAAATACTCCACAGTTTATTGATGTTCGAGCCGAGACAGCGGCAGAGCCCCGTCTGTAACTCTAGAAGACAACCTTGTTATTTTCAATAAACCTATTACAGGAGCTTTTTATGAAAGGCCGCAGTAGGTTAGGTGTCTCTTTGCTTTGGCCGAGAGATTCAGAGTATGCACAGGGAAAATGATGCCAATCTGTACACCAAGGGATGTATTAAATGACCAGTCTAATTTAATATCGAGATATTGAGAAACCTGCTAAGGCACTTCCTGTGTCTAAAGGGCATCCAGGAATGGAGTAGTTGGGGATTGCTGAGTAGGTGGTTTGGGATACATTAGAGAGGAAAGGCAATGATTTCATAGCACATGTTTATAAGAAGAATGATGAGCACAGTATGCAAAGCTTTTCTGTTGGTTCAGTGTTGATCTAGTATCTATTTAGAGATAGCATCTCCTAATATTGATATTGATATTAGTGTTATAGCTACTATATATATTTAAGGTATGACATGGCTAAATTTATGTTATCCAGTAGACACTACATTTTGAAGATGATTTGTACATATGCTGTGTCATTCAGATAATCCAAGCCGCAACCTCTGAGGCTGAGAACTGACTTGGAAGTGCAAAATCTGCAGTTCCTCAGGTCGCCACTAGAGGTAGGCTCATAAAGCGAGTCGATCGGCATAGAGTCCCATATTAAAAACACATATGGCCACTTCTTGGTTTCTTTAATCCAAATATAAAAATGGGTGAGGCCACTGTCTATAATATGCATAATAAAAAATGCGTTCTGAAATAAATGAAACACTTATTGTGAACTAAGTCCATCTGATATGGCAAAATCTTAGGTCATGCCGGCAACATTTGCTCCCTGGTGTCTCAGGTCTTCTAAGGACAAAAAATGCTACGTAAATTCAAATGTTTGGTGCATGTAAAGAGAATTATTCATATTCATCCCCATCCCCATGCGCGCGCACACACACACACACACACACACACACACACACACACACACACACAAATAGAGGTTTATAAGAATGGCTACGCCCAGACTTACACATGCTCCCACACACTCAATGAATCCACAGCCTACAAACCCCGAATCTTTTAGAACACCAAAGGTGAGTCTTACTGTGGCTGTTACACACAGAAAACCCTTATACAATCAAAACTAACAGTAAAGGCTGACAAAAAACTGCATATGCACACACACACACAAGCGCGCGCACAAACACACACATCACATATCACGCATCATTTAATCCCAGGTGCCTTAGGGAGTCTGAGGGAAATAGCACGGCTGAACGTAATTCCTGAACATGAACAACAAGAAATAGGATTTGTGTTGGACTTTCAGCCCCCCCAGAGAGAAGCCGAGAGAAAATGAAAGACAACAGGATGAAGAATGATCATGAGAACAAAAGAAAAAGCTCAATTCAAAAGACCTCTTCTGATTCAATTGGTAAAAACAAACAACGAAGACAATCAAAGTTATTAATTATAAATCAACAGACAAGCAGCAGTGAAGGCTAATCCTGGACAGGCAGAAGAATTAGGAGCTAAGAGAGACTAATAGAATTAATGAGCTGTGGGTGATTGGTGGAAACCAATTTTAGGTTTCTAGTTGCGGTTTGGCCTTTTGTTTGGGAATGGAGAGGTTGTGAAAGTAGGTAAAGTACTGAAACGCTGTCATTGTGGCTAGAACAACAGACTCCAGAGGACAGAGCAAAGACTACGCCTTCATATATGTAATGACCTGGATAATTACTCACTGTAGAATGGAATAGTCATCTGTGAGATGTTCGTGTCCAGTGTGGACTTTGCTGCTCTATTTCTGATTTATATAAAACAGCAGTAACGTGTATTGGGTTGACATTAAAAATATATGATGGGAAACATCTGCTTGCAAGGGGAAAAAATGAGAAAAAAGTGTGTGACTTACAGAAAATGGACATAGCCACTGTCACCTCACACATTGGTTTGTGACATCCTGAAATCTTGACTTAAGCATTTTTTAAACATGACATGACACTGTACACTCATATGCTGGTAATTTGTCAGTACCAATGATAGTCACACCCGAGTTTACCCTACTTTAGTTTTTAGTTTGCTCCAGCCAGATGCGGCGCCTCCTGCTGGCCATTAGAAAGAATGTATGTTTAAGGCAATCCATCACTGGCTTCACTTTTCAAACTCAGGGCTGTGCCCATCTTTTATTTACAATCAGTGGATAAATTCCAAGACAGAGTGCCAACACTGTCTGACTGACAAGTAATCTCTGGGAAAATACCACAGCAGTAATGGATGACTGCCAAAGAAAAAAAAGGAAGAAAGAACAAATGTTTAGATGACAATCAGTCGTCAAAGTTATATATTCAAAAGCGGATCAAGCAGTGGTTGGAAGCCCTGTCTTTGCAGCTATATGTGGTGCAAAAACTCATAGCAGTGATTTCACAGACATCACCTGAGTTTTACCGCTGTGTCAACTGAATAGTGGCTAAAGATAGAATAATATTTTAATGCAAACGCGTGTCACTCAGGCGCTGCCGTGAAGACAATTTCTGAGGAAATCTGAAAATGAATAAATGATTAAATAAATTCATAGCTTTAGAGGACCTAAGGCAAAGAGGGCAATAGGGAAAAAAATGGCTGCAAACAGAAGCAGATTCTCTGGCAGCAAAAAAAGAAGTGATGTGGAAGTCCTGCAGCCGTGCCACTAAGCCCCCACTGCAGATTAAACTGTACAGTAGTAAGCAGGGGAGGGAAGGAAAGGAGGGGAGAGACAGATAAAGAGAGAGCCAAAAAAGAGAAAGAACTGTAAAGAGAAAATAAAGCTTTGTGGTCTGGCACCAGTTTGCTATGTTAAACCATCATGCGCGCCACGGGGATAGAAGATGAGGAAGAAAGAGCACAACACACACACACACACACACACACACACACACACACACACACACACACACACACACACACACACACAGAGGAGACAATAAGTGAAGTAGAGGGCAGGGAAAAGAAGACAGAAACAATAAATGTGAACCTGAAAAGAGTGCGTAAGAAACACTTAAGTCTTGACTGTGGACGTTTGGCTCAGATTGTGCGCTCATGTGATTTTATGTGTGCAAGTGTGGTTGGAAAACAGAATTGTTGTGGTTGTGCCTGGCTCCTTCAGGGTGTCTCCCTGTGATTGGTACATGAAGGGGATCTGTAAAGGGATAACCCCAAACACAATCTCTTTCGCTCTCTTTCACACACTCTCTGAATCTCTCCTTTATTTTTCTTTATTCTTCTTTATTCCATACACTCCATATCTCATATCCAGATACACAGCCTCCCTCTCTCTCTCACTCACACACACACACGCACACACACACACACACACACACACAGGGAATACACAATCCATGTAATAAATATGGAAATCTGATGCCAGTGCTTCTCTGTTATGGAATAATAAGCAGAGCACTGCTAAAAATGTCCATGAGCAGAAAAAAATGTTTGCTTGCTTTGATTTAAAAAAAAAAAAAAAATCCAAATAAAAACGGGATACAACCAAACAGTTTTGTTTTTCAGTAATACAGAAGCACAAAAAGAAGAGACATGAAGAACACGCCCACCTGAGTGGAGAACAGATGAAGCTAGGAAAGTCTTAAGTTAAATTTTTAATATCTAGCCATATGCTCGTCTCCACAGGTGAAGACATCTTCGCTATTAATTAACAATTCACAGCCTGTATGTGGGTGTGATTGCGTGATGGATGGATAAACACAAAAATAACGAGGCAAAGTGAAGGATGAGTGAGCACGGAAAAGAAAAAGGGGCGACGAAAAGACAAAAATTAGGTGTAACATGAACAAGCAGATCAAGCAGAGAACAAACCAATTAAACAGAGACATGACACGTATAGTATCGATTAGCCTCAGATGCTGGGAGGAGTGTGGGAAAGTGAAAGCAGGGGGCAATCTAGATATCAGACATAGAAAAAGAGGGGAAGGCTGAGACGGGGGGGGTGAACCGATGGACAGAGGATAGGGAAAGCCGATATAGATTGGAAGCTGTCCCCTCCAACTGCAAAGTAAATCAATAGCATCGCTGTGCCTCTTCCACTTGTCTCAGCTGCTCGTCCACCTATTCCACTCCTCTCGGCTCGTCATCTTATCACTGTTGCAAGCAGCGGCACAGCTGGATGCTGGCTAACTGTAGCTGAAGCAAGTGCCTCCCGCTCATCCCTTTAGACTTACGGCTTCCTTTCACCACAAGCGTGTCTCTCAAAATAGCCTCTTCTAAAACATTTACAGGTTCATAAATGAAGGGGAATATCATTGTAAGCATGCTTACTTTTTCACTCTTCCACCACACCAGGCAATAAATATAAGAAATATCTAGCTAGATATTTTTAACAAGAACCTTTTTTTCCTTACAATAAGGCCATCCTGTCGTCTTCTTCCTCTGTATAACTTTTTTTTCTTGACTCTGTCTTTTGTTATCAGCAGAACAGCTTGACTCGGGCAGCAATCTGGCACTGTTGACCCGCTCATGTTTTCCTGGTTTAGACTGTGTAGGCTGGGGTGTGGGGACCAATAGCACAGCCACTATAATTACCAGCCCAACATCCCTGACCTTAACTTCACCCAACCTGGTCCAACATTTGCTGCATGTATAGGCAATCATGTCACAGCTTAGTGCATATGTGTACACAGAAAAGTGCTGACAAGCATGCAAGATACACACACAAACACATGCACACACACAGCTGGCTCTGCAGACACTGGCATCCATCACATCTTGTGAAACTTAATCTCTCCGCAAGGTGGAACAGCTGCAGAGCCACGCATGTACACGTGCACACGCGCCCACATATGTGCACAATCACACACAGCTCAGGAAAGCAGCAGAAGATCAGCTGGAGTAAACTTGTTCATCTGCAGACTGGCATGTCACAGGGCACCTCTGACCCCAGAGTAGCAGCCTGTGGTCGTAAAAGCGGTAGCAGTCACTGCTTAATGTGCCCAAAAGGTATCTGCTGAGAGCAGCACGAGCAGGTCTTGTGATACATGTATGCGTGTATTCCTTTTTCTTTTTAACAGTTCAAATCAAACAGGCAGCTAATCATAGGCGTCACAGTGTTCATCAGTGTTTAGGGAAGGGAATTATTTGGTTTCAGCTTTCAGTTTTAAGATACACTTTAGGAAGTGCTCACACTTACGTGTTAAAAGACCGTTCACAAGTTCTTTGCATAGCATATTAATGCGATGAACACCTGGTCATTAAATTAAATATAACTTAGATGCATCGTTAAAAAAAATATGTGTAGTTTTTTTTATAGCAATACTAAATGTAGATAGTGGGGGCAGAGAAACAACTGTATATGTGATATCAGTCAAGCACATGCAGGCACCTCTCTTACTCACTCACCTTCTCTATGTACATCTCTCTCTCACATCCTCAAACCTAATTGCTGTAAAAGTACTTGCATGATTGATTTGTAAGCTAGTGAGGTCTGTAATGCTGCCATAGACAGTGTTTGAGCAAGACTGCTGACTGCTGTCAAACACGCATACACAAAAACACACACACACAGCCATCAGCACATTACAGCACATTAGAGTCTTTGAGTTATGGCATAAATACAGCAATATAGCAGCAAAACTGTATGCGGTCATTACATCTCTCACAGGTGAGAGCATATTGCAGACTTGATAACCTGGACATGCTTCACGAAGATCAGCTGTGTTTCGAATTACCTCTTATATGTGTCCAATGGACTGGATGCAGGCTGGCAGTGAAATCCACAGGCAGAAATTCGCCCTCTATAATCCACTGTAGCCTGCTAGAGTCTAAAATGTTCACGCAATTTTGCATAAATTCGCAAGGAGCCAACTCAATACAGGTTGAGGTGACTGACAGCCATTAACAAGTCCTGTTGCTTTGAGTCTACACCATTAGCAGTCCATCCAGTCTCCTCTGTGCCGGTGGCATCGGTCCAGTCATGGGAAAATACCTCTGAGCATGTTTAGAGGGGGAGCACCCAACCCCAGGCAGGCATCAACCCCGGTGGAAACCAAGCGGTTTACAGCCTCCTTAATCTCTAATCAGCATTAAAAACCTCATTTCATGGGCCGCCCTAAAGCGAAAAGAACTGTGATCATCTCGCAGCAAAACAGACAGAAATGCAATTCTGATTAACAATCTATTAAGTGTATATTTATATGGCTGTGACATAAAATAAAGAGCACAAAGATCAATGGGCAACAGTCATCTGGTCCTGTAAAGCCTCTATAGGAATAACACAACGAGAGATTAGCCTCCCACAGAAAAGGACAGGCTCTAATAAACCGATCACAATTAATAAAATTGATCAGGACAAATTAAGATAAGCACGAACTCTCCATTGACTCTCCACGACAAGCTCCAAGTCCTAAATATAACAGAAATATCACAATGATTTCCCAAATGGTGCGAATTCAAAGCCAGGGCTTGCACCTGAAACACCCGTAAAACAAGTACCTGCTCATGTTGGACAGGACGGATCCGCCAAAATAGTCTGATTATATCGCCGGTCATACGTGTTTAACGCCGGAGCACGGACGCGCACGCATGCACCCACACGCGCACACACCACGAGCGGAAAGATGCGAATGGACGCTTTGCAAAGGGAACGCATAATGACAAGAAGTTAAGGCTCGGCTGTGCACAACAACAACAACAACAACAAAAAGCAACTACGGGCAAAATGACGAGAGGCGCGCTCACCATATCAGCGTCCTGCCAGGCGCCGTCGTTGGGAAAAACTCACAGTCTGAATAGATTCAAGCTCTCCGTCACTCGTCTCCCCGTGTAACATCCACCGTGGCTGCAGCCGCTTTGCCCAAATAATCCAGCGCCGTGCGTCTGCTCTCTCTCTCTCTTTCTCTCTCTCGCTCTCTCTCTCTCTCGCTCCAATAATTTCCTACCCGGTGTGTGTGACTCGGTAAGGTAGCTGCTTAAGTCCCCCGGTGTGGTGGCTGGAGTGAAGTTGGGGCAGATTTAAAGCCGCAGGCGCCGCTCATAATGTTTGCGACGCTATTTCTGGGGAGTCCGTTGCATAGTTCCATACAGCGATATGGAATCGCCAAAAGGCTTCAACTCCCGTTATCGTCACTCCCTCGCCCGGCAAGAGATGAGATCGTCCAGGCAAACGAGTGGCGAGAAAGGGCTGGTGGATAAGGAGCTCGGCAGTAGTCACATATTCAGTTTCGGTGTCTTATCAAATTGACAGGAGTGAAATAAGCAGTGAGCTGACTTTTAATGCAGTTTGTGCGTTACGTGTTATATCACAACAGAAGGAAGATATGGCATCCATCATCTCCTCCGTCTTGGGGGGGGGGGGGGATTATGTCAAACACTGGCAATGTCAGTGTTCTCAATTATTTTGGGAAAATTAAAACTTCATGTTTAGATTTAATCTTTTTTTTTCTTCTTTTGTCAAAAGGCTCTCTGGGATAAAATGCAGAATTTTAGAGGGAGGGGTGCAATCACAGGAGCAATTTATCTGTGGACAAGTGGTGTTGATCTTATCTGCAGCTAGGAGCAGTTCCCAGATAAACTCAGGCTATTGCCTGAACATTTCATGGTATTAGGCCAGCAGTCGTCAAATTGTGCTATTATACAGACACAGAAAAACGAGTCCAACGGGGTGATTTCAAGGCATAGAAGAAACAAAATCATTTTCACCTTAATGTTTCCAAACAGATGAACTGCTCTGACTACAGCTTAGTTAACTGTATGATGAGTGCAAGATCAAACCCAAAATCTTACCAGATGGAACTGCTTACAGCGATTACATGCTTCTAACAAGATTATGCCAGTATGGATGTTAGTGATTTAGTTTGGTGTTAATTTAATGCATTGCTGTTTATTCATATGCCAGAATGGTCATAAAGTCATCCTCGCAGGCAACAACGTGTTCTGAGCAGCTTCAACAATTCACTCTAATAAGGAGATCAAATCAATAATTATGTATAGGCCTATAATAGCGTGTGAGGCTAAACACACTGTGGCTTACAGTGTTTCTACATTTCATTTTTATGATGAGCTGCAGAGCAAGTTTTGTGTGAAAATAATATAGATGGCGTGTAAAAAGCTAACAGTGACAAAGAGACAGAAAGTCAGCAAAGTCAGCCGGCGAGACGGGCCTTAAGACACGCGTGCGCCGCTCACACACATAGGGAAACACTTAGATGCGCACAGACTTATCTGTGTGTGCTGACCTAGAACACCAAACACAATCAGTCGTTCAGCAGATTCCCATCAGCACAATGTAAATGAGATGGAGAGCCGTAAACGTGCTTTTGTTGCAGAAACTCCTCAGCTCACTGGGCGAAAGAAAACACAACCTCAGGCAGGGCTGGGGCATACACGGACTCACACCCACACAGATGCAAAGCTCTGTTTCTCTCGCAGACGCACACGGGAGACCAATGTGAATGCCCATACGTGCATGATGATGCACAGGCACATGCAAGGACACTCAAAAGATAACAACTCAGCACATAGGAGATAAAGGGTTTGCCATCAAGATAGCGTCACTGGCTGAAATAGAATTCAGAGCTGCGTTTGATAAGCTTCAAGACACAGCACCACATTTGCACAATACACATGCGCTAATGTTTCAGTTTGTTTCCTATACTATTGTTTGCAACTATTGTTGCTATTGTTTTGCTTCATTTCACCCCGCCCCCTTTATCAAGTCCATAGTACCCTCAAACAGCTCTTGATAAAATAGTCAACTGATCCTCTAATAAATATGTATGGATTTGTGCGCTCAACGTTCAGTGTGTGTTTATACATGGATGCTTTCTGTATGTGAAAACGCAAGATTGTCTACACACACACACACACATGCACTGTGGTTCACATGCTCCCCGCAGGCACTGTGCACACTTTGAGCCAATTTATTTATCAGCTTTAAAGCCATGCATGAACCATGCCTTTTACTGAGCACTGTTTAAATGCACTTATTAACCCCGATGAACATATCAGTGCTCCACTGTGGCACAAACTGGAACAATAATATTCTCAGCGAAACTGTTAACAAGCAGATAGAACAAATTAAAATCCCATTTTCCATATTTGGGGACTCTGTGAAATGTAAATAAGAATAAAATTCAAAGTGAGGATAAGAACAATAATAGTTTAGTTTTTGACATTTCATATCTTGTCTCTGTACCATTTCCAATTAAATATGGAGCTTAAATGATGTGCAAATTGTTCCAATATGTTTTAATTTTACAAAAAGTCCCAACAGTTCTGGGAAAGCTGGTTGTATTCCAGGCTCTAAGGGCGGCAAATTTTCTTTTTTAAATAAGTGAAAAGAATGTGATTGTAATACAAAGTGTCCTGCTCACTTATGGATTTACTCCTGTGGTGTAGAGATAGTAGCGAGGTCCATAAATATCGGGATGGTAGCACAGTTTTTGTACGTTTCACTCTGTGCGACACCATGGGATTTAAAACGAAGTAATTAGAAAGAAGTGTGAGACTTTCAGCTTTAATTCAAGATGTTTAACACAAATATTTCTTTTGCCATTCAAGAATTAAAACCACGTTTTCCTTTTAACACCATCCCTCCATTTTCACAAGCTTATTAATAATAAGTTCACTGACAAAAAGTCTCATGGTCAGGTGCGGCCTGCTGCCTCATTACTTCATGACAAATTAAGGCGATAAAGGTCTCGAGTTCATTATTATTGTGTAATTTGCATTTGGTAGCAGCTTAATGAGAAATCTCAATAAGCTGTACAAAGACTAGCAAGTGCAAGAGGGCGTAATTAGGCTGTAAAAATAACAACAACAACAAAAAAAACCTATCAGAAAGATAACAGGAGCTTTAGGACTGGTCAAAACAACAATGTGGTCTACACTTTAATAATTCCTTGACTACTTCGTTTCAAGTCCAAGCTAAAGAGGCAAAACGAGAAAAAGTATCAATCTAAAGAAGCCGATTGCATCACGCCACCTGCGGCATGTGGTGCTTTCATCTTCTAAAAGATAACATAAAGGGGATTAATTCATTAATTATATTTAGAAATCAGTCATCATTAATTCTGTTGCTGACATGCACGCTTGACGAGTTGAAAAGGTTTGCCACAAGACAGCCTGCGAGAGAAAGAAAACCACATAAATGAAGGTAAAAGGAGGCTACAAAGGAAAGATAGAGTATGCTAAACAAAAAAGCATTTAATAAACACACAGCGTCGCAGCATACGGGCTCTTGTTTCATCACTTTGAAAGTTCAAGTCATGACTTATGAGGGGGAACAGAGCAGAAGCCCATTAAAGCCATGACATTTCAATAATTGCCTCCAATCTCAGCATCACAGAGAGTCACAGTACCACCCACTTGCACTACTCGCAAAGATACACACTCACACATTCTTTAACCTTAATGATCTTAATGATTAATGTCCCCTCCCAACACACTTGACTCCCACATACATACACACACATGCTGTACAACGTGTACATGCTATGCAAACTGTATGACTCTAGATACTGAGAAGAATAGTTTTCGCCGTATTTATCCATTATCCCTTGATACATAAGTTTTTGGGAGATTTGGTCATCATCAGGTTGACTTTTTCAATTTTTTAAAATTGCAAGATAAATTTTAAAGGAGTAATCTGCAAGAAAATGCCTGATGTAGCAACTATGATACAAATTAAAACTCATATATGCAAATTTATATTTAATTGATTATTTTTTAAATTTCATGGAGGTTCACTAAACACACAGGAAAATGTTACACAGTTCAGGCTTGAACTTGCTCAAAGAAAGACTTCCCCCTTGTGTAGTGGATTCTCGGTCGCTCCTGTCTCTTTCTGTACTCCCAGATTGACTCTATGATCTTGAGATCAGAGCTCTGTGCTCAGGATATTTATAATCTGTTGCAGGAATCCCAGTCCTTGTAGCATAAGATTGTGTTTTTATGACTCCAGCTGCGTGTTTTAGGTCATTTTTAGTACGGTGGGATTGCCAGATGGATCAGAAGCTAAACACTGACAAGTCAATGACACGCACAGGCATCTTTCTCTTAGTGTACATGGAAAATTAGTTTTGTATAATTTGCACATCTATGACTGCATAACACATCATTATCCCTTCCTTCCTTTAGGCACCAACTTGGCATTTGCTAGTGCTCCCGTCATTTGTTTTCTACACAGACATTAGAAGCTGCAGTGGACTGCTAACCGTTAGCGACTTTGGCTGGTATTGGAGATGGCACCTTCTCTAGTTGCACCTGGACAATTACGACTATAATTTCATAGCGGGAGACACTAATGCAGTTAATAAGGCGGGCATAAACAGTCAGGGGGATGTCAGGGGAAATGCTGTTGACTTGTTTATTGTAGTGTATGAAAGCTATATTCTTTTCTGCAGTCGTATATCGGAATCACGCTAAAAGGATAAACAAGGATAACAACACATTTGTATTGTCCAATTCACTCTACACCTACCATTTTCTTTTATGAATTCTTTGCTATTCAGTCTTAAAGGGATTGAGCATTTTTTCTTTTTTACTACTGTAAACATGTTGATTTAGCTCTGACGATGTCAGTCCCCTCTGAAATAGCTGCTGGAAAAGGTATTTCAGAGCTTTCGCAACGGGAATTGATCGATTTCTCAAAATGTGTTTTCATTTATATATAACTGTTAAAACCTCCATAACTAGAATCGATTTTTGCAAACACAATGCAGATGAGCTTGGGTGGTCTGAATGACATGTTACAGGCTCAGAATGTTGAGCAGAATTACAAAGAAGTATTCAGGAAACATGCTATGATACACATTGTAACCGTGCACCTGAGACCGATCTGTTTAACAAAGGCCACAAAGGTATGACACTTCAAAGTGTGCGTGCGTGCACGTGTGCTTGACTGTGCATGGTCAGAAAGACTGAAAATGAAGGCGTGACAAAATAGGAAGAGCCACAGCACGAGCAGCCTGGCAGTTCTAAAGAAGCTTTTATTGAACACTAAGAAGGGAGTATAGAATGATGAACACCCAGCCTGAGCTTTTCACATTGAGGAAATTGCATTTGGGAATATTGAACTGGCTGGCATGATGAAGTACACAACTCCTCCTCCACACGCGCACACAAATGCTCACATTTTTATGGTACAGTGTATTAGCAATACAGAAACAATCATGCTCACAGAGCTACATGCACACGTTGCACGCACACGCGCACACAGGATCTCATTTAGTCTGTGTGCATGGGTTGGATCAGCACTTCCCACTATTGAAAGAGCGGAAATGAGAATCGGTGCAAACAGGGAGAGAGATAAAAGAGTGAAGAGACAGCAAGAGAAGAGGAAGTGGCAGAGAAAGAGAGACAGAAAGCAGGATTGAGGAATAAATGAGTGAATCATGAAAAAACGAAAAAGAGTGAGATACCCTTCATTAGCACCAGTGTAGGAGCTGAAGGTGTTGCTGATGTGGCGACAATTCATTCCAGCGTGAAACACATCAGGATTGTTTATCACCAAAAAAAAAAGAAAAAGAAAAAAGAAAATCATTATTCTACTGTTAGGAACAGCTGGATTCAACAGGTTCTATACAAATGTCAAGCAGACAGACCATTACCCATGGATGCTGACTCAAAATGAGTGGCAAATGATCACAGTACTGATGGTTGTTGGCAAGGCTGCACTGTGTTAGGCTGTAGATTCTCAAGTTGGGTGTATAAACCCTGAAAATGTAAAACGAGGAGCAAAAGAAATTTGTGCTTTATAAGGAGGCTGTACCTGCATATTCACACTCACACAATCGCGCTCCCGCACACACACCTGCACACTGTCACACAAACTGCTGCCGCCGAACAGCTTATTTATGTTTACATAAATGCATTACTGTGAACTATAAAGAGAGCTGTCAGTTACTTGCTGTACACACTCGACAAGCAATTACTTCTATGCACGGAGCAACAAAAGCAGACAGCAAAATAAAATACTATCAGCGCTTCACACACACAGAGACTCATACTTGCATGAGCGCACACGCTCACGCGCGCACGCACGGGTCACAGAGAAGTGGCTGTCACTGTGATTGGTTCCTGCTGCCGAGGGCAAACCCACAATAGCCAATTATCTGTCATTATACACCACAGAAGCTCTTGCGGTCTGGATAACTCTGCATGTGTCTGTGTGTGCATGAGTGTCTGCGCGAGCGTGCATGTGTGTCATAGTGGGAGAGATTGGCAAATTGCTAGTTATATATTTCAGCATGCTGAAAGAAGAGAGGAGAAATGTGGAGGAGGAGAAAGAGGAGGGTAAGAGGGGAGAGTTTGAGTAGACCAGGCAGAAATATGCAGAGTGAATATAAAAGGAAGCAAAGAAGAGATTGATTATTATATTTGACAGTAGTAGAGAAGATGGGATCACGGAGGAGCCACAGACCTCCGCTGAGCTGCATGCTGATGACAGTCTGGTGACCGACATGCCTGATGCGGCAGGGCTAAAGTTTAGATGGCTGGAGATTGAGGCTCTCAGTCAGCATATGACTGGTGCTTCATCATATATGAAGTGTGTGACTGAGCTGTGACTAGTGTGGACAGATTTCAAAAGGTACCATCGCAATATTTAGGATGAGTACAGACCTGCCTAACTGGAAGGTCTATGGTTCAGTAGCCATATCAAAGTGCCCTTGGGCAAGATCCTGAACCCCAAAACTGCCTTGGATATGTCACTGTGTGTGATAAAGCTTTGTATGTATTCAATAAAGCGCTGTATGAAAGTGTGTGGGATTTGTTGAATGTGGCTTCAAGTGAAAAGCACTTTCAGTAGTCGATAAGACTAGAAAAGATAAATGCAGCCCATTTACCATTTACTTTGAAATTCATCAGAAACAGCACAAAGTATAAAGCTCATATGCACTCTGATTCACAGCAGTGCACAGAATCAGAGACTGTTACAAACTAACAAGGTGGGTGTTTGAGAGCTCTCATTTTCTGATAATGTGAGTTTGTGTCTATGTGTCTATGTCTTCCACGCTCAGCATGACAACTTAGGTCAAGATTGGTTACAAAGTCCACCAGCCATCATTAAAGACGCACCGATCAACCTACTGGAGACCAGAACTGAACAGATTTTCAGCGAGCTAAGCTCAGACTTTTTTCGCTCTTACCTATATCCAATAACGCACCTGTCTGTTTCATGCATGTGCAATACACGCAGAGTGGTGCAGACAAACAGTCCCAATATGCTATCATGTGGTTTGAATGCGGCCATGGCTATTAGCAAATTCTTTACTGTTACTGAGCAAGCCACAAATTTAGCTTTAGTAAACCGTAGGTGAACATCACCATCACCCAGCTCAACATGCCTTGTTTGAAGAAGCTAAAGCTAAAGTCAGCAGCCTCATTATGAGCCTGGGTATCAACAGTGAAAGAACCAAAGCAGATATAAGCAAAATGATGGAGACAAGAGAAAAAGGTTGATGTCCTGTTATCTGGTGAAATGTACTCTGAAATGATGTAAGTAACTGAGGCTTGTCTTGTTACATAGATCAACTGCACCTGCTTTTGTTTAATAAGGTAAAATCATCAGATAAAAGTACAGCAGCTCATTTTCAGTTAATTATCTGTACCTCTTTCGAGAAGCAGAGAACTTTGTTTTCTGTAATTTTAATAAGAGAAGAAAATATGATATTTTAGAAGAGAAGAAAAGTTCATTTTTGTTTGTACATGATGGCAGTTATAGTTCTTCGAAAGAAAAGCAGGTCACGCTCAGAAAAACCAAAATCAACCATGAAAATAACAATTATTGTATGTCTAGATGTTATAGATGTTAATCAGACCACAGTGACACAGAAAGCATTTATGTCTTTAGATATAGGGAAAAAAAAATTTCTACTAAGAATTAACAAAGTGACTAATCAGGTGACAATCATAGCAGCTTATACAGCTATAAAGATAGTGATTAGGGACTTCAAGAAAACATATCTCGTTTTGACATTCCAGTTTAAACTTAACCTTGATCACAATCCCTTCTATCCATAGGGTCAAATATGATCTGCTTGGCATTCTTTGACTTTTTATCAGACTCTAGCTGGATCACAGCTCATCATCTGAGGTTTTTTCTTTTTCTTTTTATGGATGTAATAGAAACATATAAAGGTCTCAAATGTATGCTTCACTGTAATTTTTCACTTTGGTCATTTAGTAGAAAGTAAAAACACACATTGTAAAATGCTTCAAGACCCAGACAGGAAATATCTGCAGCTTTATGTTCCCTCCATTCGAGCTCTATAGCTCCATAATTGATTGCTAAAGCTTCTCTACTGTTAAACCGAACTGTCCTCCTATTTAAGCTTGAATGGTGCTCAGTCATGATGCGTGAACCAAAGTCATCATACCATCCACCTCAAAATAAATCTATCTTACTGTACACTCTTAATACACATTCAATGTGTGTGTGCGAGTGCTTATGAAGTATGACACTGATCTGTCTCTGCCTGTTTTACAGCTATGCTTTGATAATCCCCATCCTAATCCACTGCCTGTGTGTCTGCCTGTGTGTGTGTCTGTGCTGTCCTTTTATGTTTGTGCGTGTTATGCATGGTATTTAAGCTTGTGGCTTTCAGAGGGTCTCTCTTTCCCATGGCTTCAACACTATACGTAATATCACAGATAGATAGCCCTCCAGTCATCCACTCCACTCCATCGAACCACTCAGCACAATGGCCTAGACACAATCGCTCTGCAGTCAATATCTCCATTACCATTTCTGTCAACAGAATAAACACAGTGAAAATTGAATGGTTATGGGTTATATTACTTTTAAATGAGCTGATGAAATGGGTGCAGTGGCGATGGGAGAGAGGGCCGAGAGTGGCTCAGATGAGGAGAGGTTAATATGTCATTTTAACTAAAAGATACATGAACAGACCAACAAATCAGTATTACTTTTCCTCACAGTCTTTTCTCTTCTGTTTTGGTTTCATATTCTTATTCAAATGTAAGGATTTTTTTCATGCATCACCTTGAGTAGGACAACCTGTTCAAGTGCCTGTGCACTTTTGCACAGGCTATAATATGCAAGCTTATAAACCAGTAATTCCTAGTTTGGTGTTCAGAGTGGCCAGGTGGTTGCAAGACAACATGTGGGTTTATGGCAGTAAAGCAAAAAACTATTTCTTGCACAAAATATTTTGCTCTTCCTATGTTTTCTGGTTAAATATGGGATTGTTTCCATTCTCAGTGCTTCTAAACCGATTCAGATACACAGAAAAAACAAACAAAACAGTCTGGTTTAAGTGGTCAGAACTGCATGTGCAATCTGAGATAAGGATTTGTACAAAAGACTCTTTGTTTGCATGGAGTCACTGACCAAAAAGCTTGGAAAATACTACTATATAGTCATAGATAGAAACGAATTTAGATCTTATTTTGGTGTTTTAGATATTTTGTTTAAACCCAACAGCAGAAACAGACAGGGAATGATGAGAAAAATAATGGAAAAAAACAGAATTCAATCATTGAGAACCACATTTCTTTAAAAAATGTAAGGTCATTTTAATCTGATCCCAGGAACACTTTTCAAAAAGCTGAGATGGGGTAAAAAAAAGACTGAAAAAGTTGTGTAACTCTAACAATAAATGAATAAATAAATAAATAAACAAATAAAAAAACCTACTTGATCACAATTCAGTAACGGTGCATCAGCTTAACAGAGCATCTCAGAGAAGCTCAGCCTTTCAAAATAAGAATTAAAGATGGGTGCATTGAAAAGCAGTTCAACAATTTAACATAAAACTATTACGACTTGGAGACTTCGGTATATGCTGTACATAAAACAGTAACACAGGCTGTCAGCTAATGGAGGCTATAAAAGCGCTTGTATTTCTCTCTCAAACACTCACTCTCTCCTGGTGGGTCAAAGAAAGCTCTTGCATGGACTCCCTGCTTGTCAGTTTGTTAGTACAAGTTTTAGATAAATGGGGGCTTGTCCGGGACAATCAAACCTATGTGGTTATGTTAAAGCTTCCTGTGATGAGTGATTTATAGTGACTACCAATGAGCCACATGGCATTTGCAAAAAATGACTCGAATAAAGTGCCTAGTAGAAAGTCAATGCAAGAGATTTGGTTAAGTCAATAGGAATTAATCTTAGAAGAAGTCAGTAACATCAGTGATGCAAGCATTGATTGTGTGTCATACGTCCTGCAAACCTGTTGATGGTACAAACAAAAAATAAAAAGGGGAAATTTAGGTGGATGGAAGCCAGAGGGAATTTGAACATGCACACACTGTTTGTGATTCATGTCAGCCAGCTGCCCTTCAAAGTAGGCCAAGGCTGCCAAAGACATTGGGAATGATGTCACAATATTATTGAATGATTATGAGCTGGATAATTCTTGGACATGGCTGAAAAACAATATTTAGGTGGCTGTGATTTTTGAAATTTTAACTAAAACCAGATGGAATTCTGTTGTGGAAATCAGAGAATGGGGTCAATAGCTTTAGAAAATCCTTATGAACAAAAAATGTCCCTGCAATAACAAATACAAGTTAAAACTGATATTCAAAATACATCCACGCATAAACATGAAAAGGGCATGGTCTGGGCTTGAGTTCATTTAAGATGGAGACCAGAGTAAAGTAGAAAATGATTTTGTTCCCTGACAAATCACGACTTGAGATTCTTTTTGGAAATTATGAAGGCTGCGTCCTTCAGGCTAAAGAGGAGAGGGACCATAAATTTTTTTCCACAGCGCAATTGAAAAGCCAGTATTTGTGATGCTGTGGATGTGCATTAGTGGTCTTGGCATGAGTAGCATGCACATCTGTGAAGGCCCCTGTGCTGCCATCCATCCATAGAATCCATTGAATCAACTTTCATTAAAATGTCCTTAAAGGTAATGAAGAAAGAAACATGAAAAAGAGAAAGAATTACATTGCATAGAAAGCACTGAGTCTTCTCATTGTTTGAGAATTCTGCTTGATGATGAGTAGAGAGAGGAGTGAGAGCTTGATGAGTGGAACCCTTAGCAATGATAATCCCATTAGTACTGTACTGCATGTTAAGCTCTCCACTAATAACTCACATGTATGAGCATGAAGGGTGTGTATGTGCGTGTATGGCTGAGTCCCGCTTGGACCATCCTAATTATCAGACGAGGCTCACGTGAGGGTAATTACCGCATCTGAGACAGTGGGAACAAGGCTATGACTGACCCAGAAATCCACAGGCTAATGAAGCGATAACACACACACACATACACACACACACCGTTTCTCTCTATGTGTTGGTCTTACCTCACATAGAGACACAGGGACAGAGCAAAAGAAAGAGCGAAAGCCAAAAGACAGAAAGGGGAACAATGTTTCCCTCAGTCTGCATTAGAGAGAGCAGAGAGATTTGGGAGGAGCTGTCAAGAGACGCTCTGTCAGGCAGCTTCAAGCTCAGCCCTTTTCCTAGTATGAACTAATCTGGCTGCTCTCTGTTCTTTGTCATATCTGGCCATGGCTCCACAGTACTGTGGTCTGCTTCCACAGCCGCGGATTAAGCTCGGCTACCCGAGACTAAATTCTCTATTGAAGAATCATCTAGGTGTAATCCCTGTGTGAAGCCAGCCCTGTATGGTACAGCACATTATATCTCTCACAATGACTATTATTCACATCAGGCTGTGCACTCTGGAGATACTGGAGACAAGCACAAGGGCGATGTGCTGTGCATAGGCAAAGGACCTTAAGGGTTTGTTATGTGAAGTGAGATTGGCTCACTTAAGGTGGGCCCTCCTGGGAAGAGATCAGCTAATTCTGGCAAGTTGTTTTTCCACACCTAGGTGATTAAAATATTAACATTTTAATACACTCTGTCACATATTTCTTTAGTAATCCTGTCTCCCATTTTCTACATTTGCATTAACATTTAACATTTGCATTTTTCCATTTCCCTTTCTGTTGAATGTGCAGGGAGAAAAAAATCAAGAAAGAAATAAAGAAATAAGGGCAAATAAACCGAATGTGCCTATAAATCAAAAACAAACAGTTGAATAACAAAAATAATGAAAAACTTTACAGACAATCAGATATTTATAGAAGGAAAAACTAATGTGTATAAGCCAAAATGCATCTATATGTGTATATATGAATTAAATTGCATTAAGTAGTTAGTTAAATATGATGATAGCTTATCCCAGGTGTCCTAGGGTGAGGGTTGGGGAACAACATGGTCACCCGCCCATCACAAGGGGTTATCACCAACCAAAGGAAGTCTATTGAGGTAAGAGGAGAATGTGCAAACTCATAAAAGAAACAAGACAGAACCTTCTTTCTGTGAGGAGATAGTGGTAACCATCAAAAATCTGCTCTGACAGTGGAGGGTATGTGAATTCCCCTGGGTAATGTCAGACTGGAGTACAGGTGAGAAAATGCTTTATGATGTGACAATGACCTTTGACCTTGAAGGTAAACATCACCAGTTTATCATATCAAACAATGGTGTGGAATTGTCTTGAGTTATCCCCAAACTCAGTTCTGTAAGATCATAGTGACCTTGAGCTTTGACTACAAATTTCTAATCTGTTCATCCTTTGATTAAAGTCATGAAGAATGCTACAAAGTATGGAAGTAGTGATGCACAGATAAAAACATTCTGTATTCATTTACTGCTCGAGTAGTGAGCAGCTGAGTCAGTTTTTATTACCAGAGAAATCCTTACATAAAGGAATACAGATTTCCAGATATTTTAACATGCTTCCCTATTCATATTTTAGACAAGTCTCCTATATGGGAGTACGTTTGGTTTTGAATATCATATCTTTAATTATTCACTTTTTTATTCTTTATTTATGATCAAAATCAAGAATCTGGGATCAGAGATTGTGCACCCCATAAACCTACAGTGCATTTTAAAAAGGGCAAACATTTAGTGGTTTATCCCAAACCAGAACTGTATTTGTATTGATAAGTGCACTGCAGCTGACAAAAATACCACTAATTTCTTTTGGTTGCTCCCTTATTTCCCAAGTGGTTGCCACAGCGGATGGATCCACATGTTTGATTTGGCACAGATTTTATGCCGGATGCCCTTCCTAACACAACCCTCTCAACTGTCTTGGGACTGGCACTAATAGTACACTAGCTGAGGCTGAGTTTGTGTGTCCTTCTGGAATCAAACGGGGGAACTTTCTTATCTACGGTAAACATGTTAACCACCACAGCAGTTTATTTATAAAGCGCTTTCACAGACAAGCAATCACAAAGCGCTGTACAACAAGACAGAGTAAAATAAACAAGAAAATCAACTGCTGTAATAGCAATACAAAATGGGAGACTTGGTGCCACAGGCTGTCCATTGCCCTAGTTTTTAATCTTATACAAGAAACAACTAACAAATTCTGAGCCTGTGATCGAATACTGGAAGGACCGGTGTGTTTAGTAAAAAGTTTATTTAAATACTATGGATCCTGGCCATTGAGTGCTCTGTATCTAAGTACAATAATTTTAAAACAGATTTTAAAATCTACTGGTAAAGAAATAAAATAAAATAAAAGATAAATATTAAATAATAATTAATAAATAAAATAGCAATAATGTGCAGAGCTCCCTTACTAGAATGGGTTAATAGTCTGGCTGCAGCGTTTTTTGCCTGTTTGAGGCCCCCAAAAAGATGGTTTATCTAAGTCAGTAAACAGGGCATTACAATAATCTAAGCATGATAACACAAATGCATGAACAATTATCTGTGGTTTGGCCAAAGAGACCATACGTAGCATTTTAAAATGTTCCTGATATGAAAGAAACAGGAACAATAAATAGAGAGGAATCAAATGTTATGCCAATATTTCAAATGATGGACCTAGCAGATGAACAAATAGAAGCATTAGCCTGACTGATTTTCGTATATAATAGAGGAGAAGCTATAATCATAGCCTCAGTCTTGCGGTGTTCAGAACAAAATAATAGCTTGAGAGCCAGTCACTAATGTGGGTTAAAGAGGAGACTAGAGCGAACAGCCAATTCAGCTGGTGAGGTTTTAAAGACATATACAGCTAAACGTCATCTGCATAGAAACGTTAAGAAACATCAGAAAAATACTTAATGGTGCCAACTAGGAGAAGAATGTAAAAAGAAAATAATAATGGACCCAGTACTGAACCTTGTGGAACCCCCACAGGTTAGGGAGGCATAATCAGAGAAGAACTTGTTCACCCTAACAGAGAAAGTCTTGTCAGAGGAATATATAAATAGGAAAAAAAACAATGTAACACAGAGCCAGAGAGACCAGCCAGAAACTTAAGCCTATTAAGTAAAATTTTATGATCAGCAGTATCAAATGCGGAACTGAGGTCAAGTAGAATGAGTCCAGAACAAATCCCTGCATTAGAAGCCATCAAAAGACTGTTATAGAATTTCAAAAGAGCAGTCTCAGTGCAGTGCTGCTTTTGAAAGCCAGATTGTAATAGGTTGGGAAAAAATCTAATTTGCGTAATAAGGATCTGAAAAGACTTTCTACAGCTTTTTCTAAGAATTCCCTAACAAATGGCAATTTCAAAATAAGACGAAAAATTACCAATGCAGAAAAAAGAAGAAACTAATCATGAATTCTTTCTTCATATGTTGTAATTGAAGATAAGATAACATTACTCAGCCTTTAAATATACTCTCTAAATTATTGCTTCTCCACCAGATCAGTAAACATGAGCACAACAAAACCGTGAACCTCATACAAGGGCTAGGAATGCACAGGTTGTGGGTCAGTACTCAGAATCAACATCAAACACAGAGAGAGCTCAAGTACTTGAAAGAGTATCAAGTAATAAAAAGTTGATCTCACTATTGTTATAACAATAGCAACACAAAAATGATAAGGGAGTTCACAATCATCTCTATGTGGCTTTTGACTTCCCGTTAAAACAAACCTGTAAATCATGTCTGAGTTTTATGCAGTTCAACCAACAAGATATGTTTAAGAACTCCAAAACCGTCTCTTACTTCACAAAAGGAAAAACAAAAGGTTACAAAACATCTAAAAGTCAATCTCAGGGATCCCCACTTTGGTCTGACAAGGCCTCGTGGAAGATGGTACCCTCAGGGTAATACTGTTGATACTGTCCTACTCTGCAGCCTTACATTTAAGTGCTTCAGACTAGTGTTGTACAATCTCTGTGCTCACAGAACCAGAGGGCATTTCTTTTGCTTGTACCAGTTTGCTAAACAGCTCCACTGACGTGGCAGTTTAAGTGATAAGTATGACCCACTCATAGTGTTGGTCTGTGAGGCAGAACAGGTTACCCCAAGCCCACGCTTCAGCCATCACAGGATCCCTGTCTATGTCGCTCCTACGCAGAAAGAATATGTGTGTGTGCGCACATGATTGACTGTGTATTCGAGTGAGTTATCTTGATCAAATTCCCAATTACACAGACGAGTGTCTCTTCAATGCTGTGCTCTTTATACAGATACACAAACAAACAGACATAAACATCACACAAACACACCCACTCTCACATACAAAACGAGAAAAAGAAACACACGCAGGCCGGAGGCAACAAACACTTCATTTCCTATTCCGCCCCCTCTTCTCATCCTCAGCACCCCTTCTATTCCACTCTGGCCTCCCCAACACTCAACCCACAGTCACTATAGCAACCTCACACACAGAGGACTAATCATGCCATTGCAACATCTGTCAGACAACAGAGACACACGCCCTTAAAATGTGCATGCCACTGCATACGCTAATGAAGCGCACAAGCACAGAAACAGTTAAAGAAAGCAAACTTTATTACCTTTGCTCATGGTTCATCCTGTCACATGAAGTTTGAAAGTGGGAGCTGCAAGAGAAGATTATTGAAGAATATTGTTTTTCTAGGACCGGAAGAATGATCTGCTTGAAAACTTGCAATGATGCCACAGAGGTTTATGAAGGCCCTACTGTACAAAAGCCCTTGCCGCTTAAAATGAGCCAATAAAGTCTGCTCCAGAAACATTTCTGCTGGGTATGCTGCTCTGCTGCCACCTGTAGATTACACCTGGTACTCCACAATATAAACATATAAGTCTCAGGACTCTGGCCTCGCAACATCCATGGAAATTCACAATATTAAATAATATTAGAAAAATATGAACTAAGAAAAATGAGGTGTCTTAGATCTGCCGTATTCCTCCTGCTGCTGAGCAGCAAAATCAATCCCCTTCCTTCAGCAAACAGTACATACGAGTCCCAGTGAAGCGCTCATCGTGCTTCAGTATACTCTATGCACCATCTAGCCAGCTTTCAAGGAGTTTGATGATATCTATTTTGGTTTTTGTAAAGTTTGCTGAGGCTTGGTACCAAAATGAGTCACACACAAACTCAACTCAAACTCCAGCTATAGCCTCAGAAAAGGAAAGTGGCTCTCAGAGCAACACACAGCCTACGTGCAGCCTCTGCATCTTTTAGCAAAAAATAAAAGGGGGTGAGTGAATGCTTTATATTTAGAATGGTGACGCTATGCAAACTTGAGCACTAACATGAGAGGAAAGCTCAGCGATGCGTTAGAGAGCCGCATATTCAATAATGTATCAGAGGCAGCATTTTAAAAACAGCTGGGGATCGCCGCTCTGTCTTGTCCCGTCTGTCAGTCTGTCTCTTTGCATGTCTTTCTCCCGGTCCGTCCACTGCGACGGCAGCAGATTTGCTACTCCTGTGGGGAGCTGATGTTTGGTTAAACTTTCATCCTATCAACGTCTTCACTTGATTTTTCTCTGGGCCTTATGATGAATCTCCCTCTGAGTTTTCTACATTCTCTCAGAAGAAAGGTTCCATTCCTTTCTTTATCTTTGTGTGCTCCCTTGCTGTGTCTTCCTTAGTGGTCATGGTGCAGCCTTTTAGCAAAAGAGATCATACACAAAACTCACCTGGGGAAAAAAGGGCTTCTGACAGTAAATGTTCATGTGTGTGCATGTGTCTGTTTGACGTTCAGTGTGGTAATCATTGCCTACCTGTTTCAGTGCACAGACACACTGCGCTGCTTCATCCTTGAGGAATGAAAGAGTAAGAAATCTCCCCAGAATTCTCCTGCAAGAGAGAAGAGAGGATACAGTGAGAAAGCAAAGGGGTTGGGGAAGGAAAGAGAAGAGAAAGAAGGAGAAGGAAAGGAATTAAGAGCAGAGCTTTAGCTTTAAAGAAGTCACTGATCTTAAAGACAACTCTGACTTTCAACTAAGTTCTCCATGTTCTTCCTGCACTCATTTTTGCATTGATACGTGTGTGTGTGTGTGTTTATATCATTGCATTCAGATCAAAGCTTCCAATCTGAAACCCAAGTTCAGCTAGTGCAGCTCAGTTGTTCCAAAAGCAGTCTGGGTCAAATGGACAGCCGTGGCTCAACTTCTACACCGGGAGCTTTTAAGGCTTTTAAGGCTTCCATGCCAGCAAGACGTACAGGCTGTGAGTGGAACAGGGGCTGAAATGCCCAAGTGGGAAAAGCATGCAGCACCTTGGTATGAAAAGTACACACTCGCAGATTAAAGGTCCATGTGAGAATATTAGCAAGGAGGCATGTTTAATGTAACAGACCATACATGCATGTGCACACACAGACCTGCACACAGATATACAGATGTCACTCTTCAGCATTTTTCCATGTTTTGTGACTCCAGTGACATCAAGATGTAGCAAAGAAGAAATCACTGGTGGAGGGAAATCAGTGTGGATCTGAAAGGATTACAGGGTTTTTTCCACAACTGCTTCTGTTGATGATGATATTTGTCTTCTATTGAACTTAAATAATCTGACAAAAAGTCCTCTACACACATGCTGTGAATCAGCCACTTAAAAAAAAAGAACATTTTGAACATTTTCAACTTAAATCTATAATTCTTCTTCTTCTTTTTATTTTCTACTACTTCTGGTGTATCTGATGGGATGGCCACTGTAAGCACTGTAAGTCAGGCTAGCCTATAAATTCTGCATATCCCCAAATAAATAATATAATGAGCAATAAATACATTAAAATCAAATTGAAAGAATGCTATAGAAAAGCCTATTAATAATATCAAGATGATTAGAATAAATCAGTCCCTGGCAAAAGGCAAAAGATGCCATAACAAAGAGTCACCACTGGTCTGTGCTATTACACCACTCCTGTGTTTGTGCTGCTGACCGACTTACCAAACAAGGGCAAAGACGGTGATGGCAGCATACATTAACTGCAGAATCTGGTGATGTAAATATCAAGATTGATTTGTTTGCAAATCATAACCAGGTCATGCTGTGCATTCCTTGGCTTGTAATCACAAGTTGCTTTTAGGTTATAAAGGTGAGATCTTCAATGATGCAAAATTTGAAGATTGTGTTTCTTTGTCTGACTTTGACGATCTAAGTGTGTGATCTGAGTTCAGACTTGTGTTCGCTTGCATATATGTGCACTATTGCAAATGAACGTGCATCACGTGTGGAGGCAAGCTAGCATTTTATTTTCAGTCGATGACACATTCCTCCCTCGATTCCCATCCACTCGCAACATGTTTCCTCTGTAATGATCTTACAGTGCTGGTGAAATGAGTTGTGCAGAGGATTATTATAAGCATCGGTTACCCTCTATTGCGGGAACTGGTTTCCCCCTCAATCATGTTGTTTTCCTGTTGGGTTTCAGTACTCCCTGGTTGGAAACCACCTTGTTAGTGAGAATGTGCTTCACCTGTGCTGGCCCAGCAGAAGTAATTAAAGCCTCAGCAGCTTTGTGCAGGAAAGGGAGAGTCTGGAAACTAGATCAGTGAGAAAGCTTGTGTTGGTGCAACCAATTCAGTTTACAGATCTTGCACAGCGACATAGGACGAGTTATGTTTGTCCTGCGTTGGTGGACACGACGTTACTTTAGATTCTTCTGTGACTTTTATGCAATGAAGTGGCACCCACTGGTGAAAGCCTGTCTGCAAACCTTTTTTGCTGCTTTGAAACTCTGAGAGGACTCCCATGGGAACCCTTCAGAGCAGCCTTTGAAGCCCTTTTATGTTAATGGCTGAAAGTGATTATTCAGAGAGAGTCAAAATGTTGATAGTAATTTGAAGGGAATTCATCTCTAGGTGCTACGTCTGGACGTCACCTTAAAGGTTTCTGCTGGTGGTGGAAATGGTTCTGGGCATGGTAGCATATTATTTAGGTCACTGAAGTGCTTTCACATGGCCCTTTCACACCATGAACCAAACTATTTCTGCACTGATCTGCACAGCAATGGCCCAGATAATTTTTTGATGTCTAACCCTAACCAGGGCAGCTCAGTGGAACTCCGCTTACTTTGGTTTGGCTTCACTCAGCATGTATGAAACACTCTTCATAGGCTTCTGTCACTCAGACTCAAAATCAAGGCAAGTGGGGCAGCGGGGCAGCAGAGTGGGCATCAGATGTCTCTTAAGCCTATTTTAAATGCAGTGTCACAGTTAAGCCACGGACAACACTGACATGATTACCTACAAACTTTATCTGCAGACGCAACCGTCCTCAAGCTGCGCCATCTCTTTTTACAGTGTCAGTAAAGTGTGAAATCTTTCAAGATCATATGTTCACCAGAAGTGTCATTCCCTTTTAGAGAAATATATTTCAGCAGCATACTTCAGTTTGTAAACATGTTTACTCTTTCGAAGTGTATGTGCGGCACTGATCAAAATTGGCCCAGAACGTTAAGGAGGTTGTTGCAGGTCAAGCTGGCAACAGGGACTCTCAGAGTGGAATGGCACAGTCTTGCTTAAACAACTTCTCCAACTTGTTTACAACTTGCATGCTTGTGTGTGCGTGTGTGTGTGCACCTCTAGCGTTTAAGAGTTTACACAAAGGGAATAAAGTGGGTGAGGATTAAATCTGACCCCACAAGGATGATCAAACATCTTGAGAGGATTCAAGATGCCTGCATAATTCAAATGAAACTTCAAAACTGACCTGCTGCTCTTGAACTTTTTAAGCTGAAAAGGTATACAGTAAAATAATAATGAGTCAGCTGCATTCAAAACCCAATTGTTCCTCCACCCATTGAACAACCTGTATAAGAAGAAGCAAGATGACAGGTAGGCAGTTCAGACACACACTCACTTTAATCCTAAACTACATAAAATTACCACTTCTGAAAAATCAAAAGTAAGTACAGCTGTCTGGCGTTTCAAGTTGTGTCGGATTACAAAGCTCTGGTGTTCCTTCACGTCTCGGTTTATTATAGCAAATGCAGCTGGGTCTCTTGGGTTTTGATTCAAAACAGTGAGTTAAAATTTGATTCCTCTATTGGCATTCTCAGACATTTATCCCCACCGTACATCCAGGTGAGAATAGTGAGTAAAATCTTTAAGCACTTGCTGTAAAGTGAGGATATTTTTAGTAAGAGGGGACCATTTTTATTATTCAATAAAAATGCAGAAAAGGAAAAACATAATCTCTATCCACTATAATCAGTTTTTTTGTAACCATGGTTTACAAGAAAACCCCCAAAACATGAATTCTCCCCAGGTCCACCAGGGTACAGTTTTTTACCCATGTTGTTAGCATCCCTGTGAACCTGCTACAGTTTTTACGTCTGTTTAGGGACTCTAAGTCACTTCTGCCTCTTTGTGAATCCCCAGACTGACTCACTGATGTTGACTGAAGGGTTCTGTGTTGGGCAAACAATCTGTTACACGACTCGGCTCTTTTTCGTGCCACTAAAATAATTCTTTATGACTCATTTTCAAGGTTGGGGACAAACAGATGCCTCTCTGGTGGTATTGGACGACAAATGAGATTTTGTCTATGTTTCTTATTAATGAGGAGGTCACTAACTCTGACCAAGCCCCTCGCTCCATTTGCAGCAATTGATTTCTAAAGCATTCAGAGACCCTCTACTGTGTTTCCCGGTAAAAACATCATTCTTCAGCACTTTGCCAACGAAATTGCCTTCAGTTAGACCCAGTTTTTATATTTTCAAGCGTCACTTTGCTTTATTTCCACATTCACAAAGACTTCCATAAATACAACTTTAATAAGCACTGATTCAGTAAAGTCTACTTATGACCAGACTGTACACATTAGATGGATGTACCCACTTGTTTCTGCCAGTTCTGTGCTGATGGTGCTGCCGGGCATCTTTTAGATTCAGAGAACAGTAAGTCAGCTTTTTGTATTTTTCATCTGCCATACTCACTTTCATTGAACAACGCTTTCTGCCTGTCAGAGACCTTGCTGATGCAAGAAGCCCAGCTTAAGTTTTCTTCTTATATAAACTCTTGCCATACGCTTTAGATGAAACTGTCATTGGCTGTCATTCACCCAGTTTATATCTCATATCTGTATGAGTATTTCTATTTCAGCAAATGATCTGGTTCAAGCATTACATTGTTGGTTATAAGCACCCCTTCGCTATACTTGTTTAATTTTCCACTGGGCTCAATGCATACAAATGATTTCCTTTTCTTCTATAAAGTGCTCTGTTACTTCATTTTCTTCAACAGGATGCAGATATTGTAGTTTAGTATTTCACTCAAAAAATGCCTTGGAATTTAAAGTCAATTTCAAACTATCACTCTAATAGAGACGACACAGAATAACCTTGAACAAATGACAAGTTATTGTGAAGCACACACAGAAACAAAGAAAATGATAGACAGCTGCCTTTATGTTAGATCACAGTAAAGGAGTTCCACATATAAAGCTTTTCATTATATGGTGAAAGGGTTTTTTTGTCCATTTTAACTGGATTTCCTGTGCTAATATTTATTTTTAATTAACAGAAGTGGTAGTGCCTGTGTACTTAAGCAGGAACCAACTTTTCTCAGTTCTATAGCATATCATATTATCTTTTTCTGCTTTTTAAATTTGTAGTTTTAGATTAATCATCTGACTTTTATAAACAGCCTGTGTAAAATTTTGTGACTAAAGCGTTCCATCAAAAGACCAGCAAGAGCTCAATCTACATTTCACGTGTCAGGCTGCACAGCCTGCGTAGACACTTTTATTGACTGAAACAGGAGCACGTCTTTCAATCAAATGCACCTGACAACCGAAAAAACCCCCCAACAACAACAAAAAAGCAAACTAGGCTTTGTTTGTGGTTCAGTCTCACAACGTTCATGAACCTTATTTCAGATCATCAGGGTTAGTATAAATTAGTGTCCAGTCCAACCCAACCTGAGACTGACGTGCCCAAAAGGCCACTCAATGAAAAGCTGTAGATTCAAAACAGTAGCTTTCATTAATAAAGTAATTAATAGCTGTGTACTGCCACACAAGCTAAAATAATTAGTACATATGCTTCAAGAGGAATACATATACAAAAAGTTATAATCTTACTTCCACCTCCTATAACAACAAAAACAACAACAACAACAATACAGGAAATTAATAAAGAAGATTATACTGCACAGATTTTGGTCCAGTTCTATTACAATGTGGGTATGAATGGACTGAAAAAAACAAAAAACAAAACAACAAAACCTGACCTGGGGCCTGTGCTACTATGAAGTGAACTGAACATATGCTGGGTACCTTTCCCTTATCTGAATTCAGTTACACCAACACTGGCAATCAGAATAAGCAGGCACATGAAGCTGATTATCAGCTCCCTAAATTAACCTGGGGTTTCCTCTGCGCATTCACACAAAAGAGGTGACGCAGGAAGCATCAGCCCAATCAAAAATATGAATAAGTGCACTGGCAGCCTGCACTATGGAAAACTAGTAAGAGGTTAAACACATAACACAGGCTGAAAGTAGCACTGCTGCTGCAGACAAAGTCTGTAGAGTCTGAGAGCACAAACACTGAACAGTATGATAGAAAAAAACTGTAGGAATGTGTGTGTGGTTGAAAAGTTTTTGATTAGTGAGACTGGAAAAGACCTCAGATCAATAAAATCTAGCCTATTTGAAGCCTTAAAAGAAATCTGGCAAAAGCGCAAACTTTGTACTGCAAGTCAAAAAACAACAACTTTATCTTAAAGACACAAGAGAATCTGACAGTAAATGAATGTTTAAAATACAGTTTTAGTTTTTATTTTTTCAGTTCAAGCATAGACTGTCTCCAATTTGATGTAAGGTCAGAAAGTACATCATATATTAATGCATACAAAAAGTAAAATAGTTTAAAAGTAATTGTTTGCAGCCACCAGGGAAAAAATAAAGAAATAAAGCCGCGTCTAAGAATCTATATTTATTACTGAAGCTCATCATGGAAACACAAAAACTTTAGATAGTCCTACTATCCATGCACAAAGGTTCAAGGAATCTTTTATGAATTTTGATCATATTTTGATTGAACTGACTGGCAAATAGGTAGTAATTTCACACATGTTGATCTCTGATGTGCTTCAGAGCAGTAACCATACAAGCAGGGTTAAACCTGGTGATCTTAAAAAAGGTGTGAAAAAGAGATAAAATCTGGCTTCACAGTGCAGGCCTTTGATTGTTTAACGCACCACATTATGTGTGATCTTCCTAGAAAGCAGTATAGACAAGGGATCAAGAATAGCTTGACTAGAAGTGAACACAGTGGAGTGTTTAGCCATTAAAGATGAAGATATGTCCATTTAGGGAGAAGAGCTGGTACGGAACAAAGCACATCATAAACAGTGCTGGGTGTGATGACGTGTTACTATAATCACACACTTCCAGTTACTGTACTACAGTAAATGCATTTCATTTTATATGACGGAATAAGCAGAAATAATGTAACGAGTAGCATAGTACCATATAAATTACTTTACATGGGGAGTAATAAATATTATATAACAGACTGCATTACCTTTAAGAAATGTGTAATACATGACTTTCTTTGGGTAATAATGGATTGACAGTGTCAACTTTTGTTGGGCGAGAACATGCCAGCCTTATGTTGACAGCCTGTTGTGCTGCATTTGGAAAAAACTTATTTAAGTCTAAATGTATGAATGTGAGCTTAAGTGCAATCCTGTGTTTCAGAAGCTGTAACAGTAGGAATACTCTATTTATAGACTTCCATAAGACTAAGACGGCAGACTGAAAAGCTTTTACTAACTGCTACTATGGGTCAAGGCCACCTCAAATGCTACTGACCTGCATCTGTATTTGACTTGTTAATGCCTTTTTCACCCCCTTTAAACTGTACACTAACAAAGAAGCACCAAAACCATAAAACTGACAGTTAAATAATACAAGTAACATTATTGCTTACATATTGCTGATACTAATACTAAATGTTGGCATTCAGTCTCTTGAGAGGCCAAACCTTGTGAAACTGCTTTTACTAAGCCTTCAACATTACAGCATAAAAGCTTAAAATTAAGGCAGATATATTTTCACGCTTACTGCCAGGAAGAGCAGCTACAACAGAAGGTGGCTGTAAGCAATCTAGAACACAGCAAATTCCATGTAATGGCAGTGAAATGACGCAGCTTACACAAAGGGTACAAACATCCCTGCTGTGAAATGGTGTCATGCCTTTGTGAAATAATCCTATATTTTCAAATTCAATTCAACAATACAATGATGAAAAAAAAAAGCACAATGGCTGTTCTCCTGAGAAGCAGATGCTATTGTGTGCTTGGGGTGGCCCTGTAGTCATGGATATATGGTGACAATTGTGAATTATCATTTGCTAGGTGCAACAAATTACTCAGTGGTGTCCTACTTTTAAAGACATATTAGAGTCTACTGCGCTTGGGGCCAAGAGAGCGCTGACTGAGGGAGTGAAACAAGTGAAAGGAAGCGTCTACAACACAGAGGGGAACGGAGAAAAATGAACGGGCGTTATCGGGTGAAGAAGAGAGAGGGCGATACGGAGAATTATAGCTAATGAGAAAGGGCAAATGATATGTGAGAGGGAGGAGGAACTTCTGAAGTGCAGAAACTTTGACAGAGCTTTGCCCTGTTCCATCTGCTCAGCTATCATATTTGAAAGGCAAAATTACACGGTACATCTAATTCCTTTGCACAGTTAACATCAAATTGTCTCAGCGCTAACATCCTAATTCTTTCACTGACAAAGACAAAGGGTGCATTTTTTTTCTTTCCACCAAGAACCTGCAAAGTTTTGGATTAGAAACAACCTGACATTTTTCTTTCCAAGGCGAGCGAGATGAAGTGCTAATTTAGGCAGAATAAATAGAAAGCGGTGGCAGGATGTCACAACTGTGGTGGCGGGTGAGACCGGCGTGACCTGACTCCTGGTTATTTCTTGTTTTTGACGAGGTCACAAATGTTAGGCAGATATTGGATTCCCACGAGCGCTGAATGGGAATGCTGAGGCAGAATTAGAATGACCACAGAATGACTGCAACGGGTATCCTAATGAAGCCTCTCAGTCCCTCTGTTTAGGTGACCCATTTTCTCTTCCTCTCTCTTTTTCTTCCTTCTCTCACTAATACAGATGCCCCAAATTCTTCAGAGGGAAGAATATGCATAAATTTAATTAAAATAACCAAAATTATTGGGTGAGATTCGTATATCCTCCCTCTAAACCATTAGTTCTTGGGCTTGCTCGGACTATGGCAGGTGAGGAGTCTGATGGGGTCAGTCCTCTTTCTTGGGAGAAAATGTCACAGTGAAAATGGTAAATTACAATAACACAAATGAACTTTCACTTTAAAGGACAAGATGGGATTGAAAATGTGTGTTTTTTATGTATGGATGGATGAATTGATTTTTCCTGATGGGTTTCTGCAAAACTTTTAGAAATAAGAAACGGATTTTGGAGGGTTTATGAAGTAAAGTGTGGGGACTAGTCCAAATTGCAAACCATTGCAAGATAGATGGGGATTTTGTTAAATATCTTGCAATTACAAAATTCCCGTGGGCAACTGATTATACAGTACTCAGACACCCAGTGTAAGTGCACAAGGTTGTTAGTTCAATAGAAGATGCTCTATTTCCATGCTTCAGATAGACTGTGCTCTACCAAGGGGCTTGGACAGCATGAAGAGGATGGTGTTTTTAATTTCCCACCTTCTCAGATAAGAAATGATTCATAAACACTTTACAACTGCCTTTTTTTTAAACACATACAAACAGGGGGAAATGAACAGGGAAAGAAAATCACATTTCCCTTATTTAAAACATAAACAAACCAAAGGGAAAACACAGCTCGATTCACATAGTTTACCTTTTCTCCTATAAGTATTTTTAGCAATGACGTCCAGTAATAAGGCTACTTTTTCAGTTATGAGTACTGAAGGCACTGTATTTTAAAATTCAATAATTAAGCCACAGTTTGCTTGTACCTATTTTCTTATGATAACTTCTTCAGCACTTCTACTCGTTTGTCTTATCCAGGAGCATACTATATTTTTGTCACACTTTCGATTACAGCCCACAGCGTAGACGACAATAATCAAAATGTTTTTGTACTAGCAGTGCATTAATGCTGTAAGTAGGAGTGACTGAGATTTAGGCATCACGGAAACATGTTATACATACAGTGCATAACAGGTTTAGTACCAAATTACTGATAACTACCTAAATCATTTTCATGTTTCTGTAATAGTTAGTAAACCAGCATGTGCAAGAACTTTAGTCAAAATAATATCTTTATTGACAAAATGTAATTATTGTTGTTGTTAGGATTTAATGTTTTACGAAAAAGCAGAAAAAGTAAGTAATTTTAAGTGTGACGAGATATTTTTTGACTAGAAATTAGACAAATATACTTGGTAAGATTTTGAGTTTTTGCAGTGTAGCTCTTATCAGTCAGTAGATACTTTTTTAAAGGCAGCCTGTTTGTTAAACCATCATTGTTTTTGTATCTAACTTTAATAATATAACCACGTGGTTAAAATTGGGCATTTCTTATACCTTCAGTCAATGAGCAACGTGATTAAATTTTGTATTCCACTAGGCAGAGTAATACAAAATGCTACAAATCATAAATAATCATAAGTAATGCCACTCTACACAGTTGGGTTTTTTTTTAAAACAACTTTCTCATCCCTGTCACTCATCCATGATGTAACTATAATGATGGATGATGATGGTTCATGTCAATAAAGTTGTGCTTTAGGAGCTAGTTACCGCTACAGTGAGTCTAAACAATTGTGAGCACAAAACCATTTAAAAAAAAAAAGTATTTATTTTTTAAGTAGTAGGTTTTTTTCAAATGCAAACTTTCAAACAGCTCACTAAATAGCACCAAACTGTTTCTGTGCAGCTTGATAGTAATTCTGTCTGGTAGCTTAAACTGTATGTTACAGAATGAAACAAAATGTTGTGTTAACTGCACTCTCAGATTTGGAGCAAGATATGAGAAAGAAAGGACACGAGAGAAGGTAAGTTTAAGAACTGCTCAGCAAGTGACATTTGTGGCAGTCTGTCTGGCAGCTGGCATTGTAGACACTGCAGAGGAGGTGTGGCTTTTTCCCAAACAGCAACACTGGCAATACCTGGGCCCAATGTGTCACTGCTCTAAAAAAGTCCTGGGAACTCGGCTGCTGTGCACCTCTCCTTTATGAGGCACCCAATTAGATTTGCTGCTACAGTTTTCAATTTCTTGCATTATACAACACTGCATTTAACACTTCTCCACTCATACATTCACTTGCCCTGCTAATGTCACCCACCCTTGAGTGGAATGATTATGCAATGGTTAGTATTGTCACCTCACAGGAAGAAGGTTACAGATTTGAATCTCCTGGTTGGCTGGGGCGTTTCTATGTGAACCCGTGCTCGCATGGGTCACCTAGATTTCTCTGGCTTCCAGAGAAGCACAGTATGAATGTATGATTAAATGCAACTTACAGTCTAAAGCACTTTGAGGGATCAATTAGACTAGAAAAGCACTATATAAATGCAAATAATAAAATATTTCTTAATTGCCATTTGCATCTCCCTTACTGTCATGCCTGCAGTCTTAGCTTTTTAAATTAAACGCTGGATTTGAGCATGTCATGTTCCTGAAGTTCTCTGGTACTTTCATGCACAGAAATGTCAATCATGTTGTATTGTTTAAATTGTCTATTTTATGGCAGTACTAGGTAGTGCAGGCTAAATTTGTTGGTTTGCAGTGTTACCTTGCAGGTCTTTAAACACGCCTATAAATAAAATCTATTATTATTTTACTGCTATTATTATTACTGTGGTTTCTGTTATCTAAGGTAATTCTTTTTATCCCCCCAACCCCGCCCACCGGCATAAGCTGTTTTTTCTCTGCACTGATGGCCTTCACATCAGTAAGGAGGAGCAGATTTCACGTGTCACTGCTCCTGTAGCTGCACAATTCTGCTTGTGTGTATGTGCTTACATGTGTTTTTTTTTCTTCTTCTCAAGCATCTGCTGTCAACCAGTTGGTGAAAAACGAGGTGAATATAAGTCATCTGGTGAGAAGTAGTCACTAATAGGATCGAGCCTGCTCCTTCTTCGCAACGTAAGCACACAGACACATAACTTCTGCACACATAGACTGTTGGAGACATTCACACTTGCAGACACCTCCACAGGAATGAGCTATGGCCTTATTACCCACCTCACTTCCTAGCAGCCGGTGTCCTCCCGTAAAAGCACAACAGTGTTCCTATCCTCTCTCCTACACATCATCCATCCATCCATCCATGCTCCCTCCTCTTTTCAACATTGCCCTAATGTTTTCCTGGGACTTTTTTGCCTTCACATTCTGCTTTCTTTCTACTATTCTCCCTTCCTCCGCACTTATTTTCTCTTTACCTCATTTACTCCTTTGCTCCACATCTCCCCTCCTACCTCTTTTCTTTGGCATCCCACCTCAAGCACCTGATTTCTACCCTGAATTAAAATAGCCTCTTCCGCACCTCTTTCTTCAGCATGGCACCTACCTGATTTAGTCAAAGCTCTTCTTTCCCTTTACACCTCCACTCTTGCCTCCCTGCTCCAATCCTATCTTAACTCTTTCCTTTCCATCATATGCCTCTGTGGCTGATCTAGTTACCTCTCTGCTCTCGATCACTCTTCCCTATCCCCTTGACTCCTCTCCTGCCTTCTCCTAGCCTCCTTCCTTCCCTGCCTCCCTCTTTTCTCACCCTATTTTTTTTTCCTCCCAGCCCTAACACCTGCTGCTGAAGATGTCTAGACCGGCAATGAAATGAGGATGGAGAGAGGGGGGAGGAGGTGGTGCATATGTGCACAAATAGGAGGATAAAAGACAAGAAAAGCACGGAGAGCAAAGATAAAGGGCGGAAATGTTTGAGTAAAAACAGAAAATGGTTTGAAGAATGAGTGGATGTCATGAGGAATGCAGATATGTTGTAAATAGGTTCGCAATTTAAACCAAACTGATTGTTGTCCACTTTTAGCAGAAAAAAGATTTACTACTTCACGGTGGTTTCTTTTCAGCTGTCACTTTCAGATTTTTTTTTTCATTCTAAATTGTTTGGCTTCTTCCAGACAACACAGCAGCAATCATTTTTTATGGTTCACTGCTTCACACCCACTGAACACCTCTGTCTACCCATCTGTAATTTCATTTTTGATCTGAGAAACCTACCCAAGTCACACATTGTATCAAAGCGAAGGAGCGTGATCTAAGAGGACTTTTCTCCGTTTCTTCCTTATGAACAACATGACTGAAATTTGTGCCATCAGTCCAGGCATATCACCACGCATACAGTACGTGTGGTGGGATTAGAAGAAGGGATGAGTGAAGAAAAATACAAAAAAAAAAGGGCCTCGACTAAATGATGAAGGAAATGAGGACAAACAGATGCTGGATTACATCTTTATATGGCAGTTACACACTGAGAGAGAGTTTTGTTTGATGGCTCGCTTGTTTGTGTGGTTCAGAGTGTTATGTGTGTGCGCTTGACAGGAGGAGGTGTCCTGTCTGTAGCAGGATGTGATAATTAACCTTTCTCCTGCTGAGCGCCGCTATTAAAGCTAGGGCTGTAAATGAATCTTATCACGAAAACAACATATTACACAACTTCACTTGTTTAGAGCTGTTGTACATTTAGAGCGAAATTGTAAATTGGACTGGTTCATGCAGAGGCCATTCTGTCTGCTCATGTCTATCTGTGTTTATCTTTATGTGAGCTTACTTACCTGTCACTTCAAATTCATGGCCAGACCTACTGGAGAAACCTTTTACTTTAAAATCAAATAGAATTATTCAAATTTCTGTACTATCTGTTGACATCCAAATTCATGATTTGGCTTTTCTTTCTTTTTTTAACCTTTTTTTCCCTCTTACCTGCTGCGTGGAGGGATGAAAACTACTAGATTTACTGGCAGCAATTTCACAACATAACACAATTATGTGCTTAGATTGAAATTGCTGTGGTCAAAGTTAATATATAAATGCTTTGATAAGTTTAAAAATTACTTTTTTCTGTAGAAAATAATTATTTTTATCAATGCGTACAACTTCAGTTAGGGGAATATGTCTGTGTAGGTTCTCAGTCATCCAGGTCATGGTATTCTAAGCAGCTTGGAAAGAAAGCAACTAGACTTCTTTGAGTTTCGTGAAGACCTCTTGGATGAGAGGTTGAACATCTTCAAGAAACCAGTTGCTTTCTTTCCAAGCTCCTTCGACTTCCGTTAGGGGAGTTGAACAGTCCTTCTGGTCCGAACACAAGAAAAAATAAATATGAGGGAATTTTGGAAATAGCAGGGTCACTACTCTTCCTCCCTTAGCAGGTTTAATAGCAGACAGCCGTGGGTTTAAGTTAAAGTGCTAGCTTGCATTTTGCCCTCTCTGTTATTTCTGGTTTGCTGGTCTAGCTGGGAAGTGGATCTCTTTGCCTCCCTGAATCTGACTTAAACTTCCAGAGCTTTAAGTGACAGTATAAGTGACAGTGAAATATAACATGGGTTTTATAGATTGGCGCTCAGAAAACTACATAAATGTGCATACAACTGAAACAAATCAAAGTCGCAAAGTGGCAAACCATGTAAAGTTACAGAGTTTCAGAATTGAAGTGCATTGTGGAGACTCTGGAGTCTCCAGTGCTCTACAGAGCTCCTAATGCTCTGCCGAGTTTTTAACCCGCTCTGGCATTAACATCAGCATAAAACTGTGAACCAGGAGCTTGATGCCATGGGTTTCCATGGCAGCACAGCTCCTGCAGGTGTGTATGTTCTCAAACACATGCATAATATTAACAATCTGTGCATGGGCTAATTTAATCAATATACCAACATGATTGTGCTCCTCATAGACAGATAATTTTGAAACAAAATATTGATTGTCCACTGTCTCTGCCAACGTTTAGCTACAACTCTATGCAACTAAATGCAGGTGGAAATTAATGGATTGATTTAATTGATTCTGGGTATACTGGGCAATCCAGAGATGCATCTGGATCGCCCAGTATACCCAGAACTGTATATACGCATAACTGTCAGGTTCTTAGATGTAGTCTATTTTATATTTAATGCTAATAGTAAATGATTTCAGTGTGCTAGAGAAAACATTATGCCTCCATAAATTCTACATTAATATGATGATTTTACAGTTGAATATTGCTGGGTACAAGTTTCTGTCTGAAGAATAAAAACACAAATGAGATTATGAAGAGATGAATTACTGATGACAGAGAAAAAAAACAGGCGAAAACTTGATATGACAGCAGAGATACAAATCGAGAAATATGGAGAAAATAAATGAGGAAGGAGGAAAGAGACAAAAACACACTTCAAAAGCGTAAGTTAGGCATGACACATAAAACTTAGAGGTTAAGGTCTAAGCACTGGTTTTGACCCAGGACTGTGACCTTCCAAAATCATTGATTTGGCTCAGAAATCTGGATCTCCTAACCCAACGTAACTGTAAATTAATTTTTTATTGGTTGTATCATTTAACACCAAGGCAAACACTCATTTGGATCAAATTGATTGAAGCCCTCAGAGATTTTTTTCCCTTAAAAAGAAACAAAGCTGTAAATAAAATATTTAACAGGTGCTGTGTGTAGGTACATGAATGATCACAAAATCAAAAATGACTTAATGCACAAAAAGCCATTAATTATTTCATGAAAACCTCATTAACTGCCAAGAGTCTCGTTCTCTCAAGGACCACTTAAGTTCTAATATACTGAAAAGTTAATATGGATGTTTTTTTAGCCAATGAGGCAAAACATGTTGCCTACTTCACCTTTATTTTTTTTTAATGCATGAAGTCATGGATAAATACATTATGATTCAACTTCTCTTATCGTACAATGTAACCTTTTGTCTTTATGCTGTCACTAAGATCAATAGACACATTGTTTCCATTCGGTATCAGTTCTGATCAACTGAGAAAAACTAAATATTGGTTTTCCAGTAGTATTGCAGATCATTAAGCCTTTTAAATTTATTTTAAACAACACCTCTTGTCTTGGTAAATGGTTGACGCTTACTAGGCCCGATTTTGCTGTGGGTCATCCTTATGAATATAGTGCAATATCTTTCCTATTACATCATGATTAGGGAGGACGGTGTATTAAACTGACCCAAAGCGGTTGGTTTTGCACATAATAGCAGTGTTTAATAGAAATACTGTAAAAAAAAACAAACACCTTTATGAAAAATGCAAACAAATATCTATATAATTATGTCTACAATTAAAAGAAAAATCATTTGCATGATGTTTATTAGTCTCTCATCAAAGTAATCCTATCATAATTATTTACACTTCAGTGCATGTATGGCATATAATAGTTAATAGCTTAATTTTAAAGGTGCTAGGTTACTGAAAACAAACACTGACTTAAGAAATACAGCTTGAGTTGTAGACTACTGACTAAATTCATAGCAGTTTTATAATATGCTTCCTGGCAGGACAAGGAATTATTAACACAGATGTTTATTATCTTACTTTTTAACATAGGAGGGCTGACATAGCAGAGGGGTACATGGTTGTCCCAGTTTTGTTTTAGGAAATCCAGTATCAAATGTTCAAAACATTTGTTCCATAATAATCATATTTTATTACATTTTTCGCATTTAACAGTGCGTAAGGAGCACTTTTTCCTTTTGAACTGTATTTTTTTTAAATACATGTAAAGCACAAATACCTCATAACTGTACTTAAGTACACTGCCTGGTGAATTTTTGCTTACAAAGATTTACGTGCACAAAAAAATTAAACAAAACTCAAGAGTATCAAGTGAGGGCCAATGTGGCAGATGGGCCAGCAGTAGAGTAACATATGACTTTGTGTCCCGAGTATCTTCAGCAGCAGCACGCCAGCCAAACCTTAGCCACTAATGAGGCTCCACACAAAGTCCCAGCAGAGCCCACTCAAAACACTGAACCAGACACAAACACAAGGAAGACACAGAGACTAAGATGTAGGCATATGCCCTCCCAAGCACACATGCACACACACACACATGCTTTTTCACACAACCTCGGGTAACAATAAAGCGCAAGCACACACACACACATACACAAATAATTAAGGTTTGTACCAAAGATTAACATTGCACCTTTGGTAAAAAACCTTCTTAAACTCTTTGGTGGATTGGCATCCCTCTCTGCTTGTCCTTCTGAAGTAGATGTGACAAAGCCTGCCATGATTATTAGCATTTTATTCCACTGTTACTGACACGTTCCAGTGTTAAGCATTCAAAATCAAAGGATAAACCTTTAACAACCTTTTGTTCTTTTCACTGTTAAACCTAAAAATTCTTTCAATATCTTTCAAATGATGTTTTTTTTTGTAAAATGCTGCTTTGTCCATTTTCTGTAACTATGAATAACTTTCCCAATATGATTTCTGCTTTATCACAGAGAAAGAATACCTTTGAACTGTAGTTTACCCAGCACACGCTGCTTACTTTAGCTGAAAGTGAATGTACATGTGCACTCTGTACAGAACTGCACTCATGCATGGAGACTTTATTTTAGTTAACCTATTATTACTCATTTTTACCATGTTGTTCAACAGAGTGAAAAAAAGGAGAAATTGCACGATGTATGATTTACTTACTCCTCATGTGTCAGATTCTGTAAAAATGCTCTAATTGCAATTTTCTTGGCTGATTCAGATTCTTTTTTTTGTAAGTGTGACCTGCCAATACTGAAATTTGTCGATTAATGTTTTCTTTTAAAGAAACATAATTGACAGGATATACAAGCAAAAGCAAACTTTTCTTCAATGCAAAAATTTATTTTCATAATAAAATAACTGAACTTTTACCCTGAACTTTAGTGAGTCACTGGATTTTCTCTCACTTAAACAGCTGAAAAAAAAGAGTTCTGCTCTTAGAAAAGGGGTAGAAATATTTGAGTTGTTGTACAATCATCTTTACCTGTATTTTATCTTACCAAACAGGAGCATCATTTACTTGCATCCATTTTCGGTATGCTTATGATTTTAAGTTCAAAAGATAACAGAATATTAACCATTTTGTCTTTTTCACCTGTCCCATCATCTCTTTCATCCTTTCACTGCTCAGACTGAGGCTGCTGGCTGAGCTCTGGATAGCTTTAGCTTTAGCAACTTTGCCTTCGTTAGCATCTTTAAAATGTTCACATTCAACTGGATGATAGTCATTTCAGTGTCTTATTAAGTTTGTTATTACAAACATTTTCATGGTAGTCCCCCTATGGCTTATTTGAAACTTTCCATACTGTCTCCACTCAAAGTGAGGAGCTTCCACACTAACAAGATGTTAGCATGTGGCTGTGGCGCTGCGGTTCACGTGTATTGCATACATGAAAAGGTAACGTGACCTTCCAGGCCAAGAACACTGGAAGCTATCTGATTCCAGTTGCATCCCAGTTGAGCGTTGCATCTCTAGTCTTCTGATTACTTTGCCATTTGTCTTTGTTATCAACGCCGTCTGGCCTTTACAGGTTTTGTGTCCATTCCAGCTTTTGTTGCTTTCGCTAGTTAGTTTATTAAAGTTATTTTTCCTATTCATGCTGCCTGAGTGCCTGTGCTTGGTGTCCTCTTACCAGAACTCCACATAACAGTGACATTGCAGATATTACAGAGACATCTTTTATGCTCAAACACAAGGTCAAACCCAGCTGTATGGCATTGTGGCACATTTAATTTTCTTTTGAAAGTATTGTGAGTCTGCTGATATTATTACAGAACATTGCAGCCTGAAAGTAATAAGTTTGAGATTTACTAAAGCTGAAACCTGTAGTCTACAAATAAACAACAATATTGGCATTGCCTCTTAAAAACTGTAAGGGATTTATATTTATTTATTTATTTTTTGCTCTTGTTGATTTGCAGACGGGTTCAGATTCAGTCGTAAGACACCACAGAAGAGGACTTACCGTGTTTTATTATAGTTTGTGTACGGAATTGCCAAACAGCTTCTCATTATATGTTGATTTAAAAATATTTATTGCCTAATACAAGGATGAAAATATATCACACGTGCTATAAAATCCCAATGGAAAGTGTAATACTGGCTGCTGATTCTGCTCTGTACATTTCAGACCATGGCTATACCAGCTGAGTGCAGTGGGAGTGCTACCCAGAGTGTCTCTTTGTTATCTTAACACAATTTCATTGTGTTTCAGTGAGCAGAATACTGAGCCAAATAAATTTTGAGGACGCAGACTGTTCCGTGAAACACACACTGTGCCAAGTGCTGATGGCATGCTGTGTTTTATGGGTAGAAAATCAGACGAAGAAAAGTACTGAACAAGAAAAGGAAAACACGAAATGAGACACTCTTACCTTAAGAAGCACTTCAGCACTTCAAACTGCAAAGAAAAGGAGCGAAACAGGGGAGAGGCAGAAGGAGAGAGGGAGGGACAAGAGGGGAGATGAGAGGGGGAAAAAAAGAGACTGAAATTAGATTACCATAGGGTGCAACAACTTTCCACTTTACAAGAGAACATCTGAGATAAAACTACAGACATTTTTTGAAGAGGTGATTTAATTTCACAAGCAGTGCTGTTGTGCATTTCTCTGCAATTTCATTCCCTTGCCTTCGGCAACACATACAGTACTGAGTATTTATAGTTGACTGGCCTGCATGCATTTTGAAAAATAATTCTTCGTGAGGATGTAAAGAGTCATTTCAACAATTTCCAAGAAGTCCAATGAAATTCATTTGGACATAGTTATCAAAAGCACAATTACCTCTTGAGTTCAGTTTTGAGTATTTTTTTAATGACATCACTTAATCAGTGTTTTACACTGATAGATTACATGAAATTAAAAATACGATAAAATGACTGTGATTTTATTTAAAACTTTATTTGTCGACCAGCTGTGCTTTGACAGGTTTGACTAAGAATATGGAGAAGATTTACAAGAGGAAACAAAGTGAAACCATTTCTGCTGCTCCAAATGTCACTTGACAGTTGTTTTCTTCAAAAAATAAAAAATAAAAGAAGCTGCTCTTAAGTTTGCTTTTGATGGGACTGCTCAAATTTAAACAGAATTTAAACAAAGAAAAAAAATTGTAAGGCATTATATTCTTCTTCCCTTTCTTCAAACCTGAGTTTAAAGCAGAAAATACTACTTTGCTAGGTATTGTTCTTCTCTCTTATCCGTTGCCAAATACTGACTTTCTCTACTTCACACTGTCACATTCTCCTGGCTGCAATTCATGAAGCTTTGGAGAGAGATAGCACACACATTCACACTGCTAAAACACAGTGACATGCCTAAAAAAGAAAAGAAAGAAAGAAACCCAAACAAAATAAACAAAGACTGACCAAGAAAACTGCTTCCTAATTAAAAAACTGTAACAAGCAGATGCTAAAGTAAGAAATGCTGACATAGATATTATAAAGGTTGACCAAACTTCTAGCTGAGTTTGCAACATTAAAATAGATTACTAAAATAGAACCCAGGTTTCATTTTATTCACTTAATATGAAGAGAAGTTGTGTAATGAATCGTTAGCCCAACTGTACAAAAGAGTACAACTCCAAGAAAGATTGAACATAAAGCTGAAAAGAAAGTTTCCAATAACTGTATTGGAAACTTTCTTCATATATATATGTATGTCTGCAAGTGTACATATATAAATACATACATATATATATATATATATATACATATATATATATACATATACATATATTTACAGTCACTTTATTACAGTAGGTGCAGGTGTTTAGCTGCTCATTAACACAAATATCTAATCACATGATGCTAAAGTTCAAAGAAGGAGGAAGAAAGATGAAGTCATTTTGAACGTGGCATGGCTGTTGCCGTGAGACTAGCTGATCTGAATATTTCAGAAACTGCTTTTCTACTGGGATTTTCCCACACCAACATCTCTGGGGTTTACAGGAAAAATAGAAAATATCCAATGAGTGGCAGTTCTTTAGGTGAAAAATGGCTTGTTGATGCCAGAGGCCAGAGGAGAATGGCCAGACTGCTTCGGGCTCATAGGCAGACCACACTAATTCAAATAACCACAACAAAAGTGTGCATCTCTGCATCAAACATTGAAGCAGAGAACCTAAGCAGCAGAAGACCACACTGGGCGCCACTCCTGTCAGCTAAGAGCAAGAAATTGAGGCTTCAATTCACATGAATGCACCAAAATTGGGCAGTAGAAACCTGGAAAAATGTTACCTGGACTAATTTCTGTAGCAAAATTCAGATGTTAGGGTCAAAAATTGGCATCCACAACATGAAAGCATGGATTCATCCAGCCCTGTACCAAAGATTCAGGCTTGCGGTGGTGGTGTAATCGTGTCAGGGAAATTTTCTTTGCACATGTTGTGCCTTTTAGTACCAAATCAGCATCGTTTAAATGCCAAAAGTCTACCTGAGTATTGTTGCTGACCATATAGGACTATGTACCCCTTCTTTTGATGGTTGCTTCCAGCAGGATAATGCACCAAATGTCAAACTGGTTTCTTGAATAGGACACTTGAACAGTTCACCATACCCAAATGGCCTCCAAAGACACCAGATCTCAATTCAGCAGGAGACTTGTATCATGGATGTGCAGCCAACAAATCAACAGCAACTGTGTGATGCTCTCATGTCAGCATGGACCAACTGTTTCCAGCACGTTGCTGAATCTATGTCACAGAGACTTAAGAACGTTCAGAAGGCAAGAGGGAGCCTAACCAGGTAGCAGCATGGCATATTTAAAACATGGCCACTGAGTAAAGAGTAACAACAACAACAAAAAAAGAAGTGTGGCTGGAATGTAAACCGTAAGAAATAGTCCTTATATTTGTATATTACAGTTTTCATCTTGAGTGCTTACCAGTGAAACAGGGTTAGAAAATCAAAGGTAATTTTACGTTGGTACTGGTACTAATGTTGTTTTCCTTAAATTAAATTAAATATTCATAAGAACGTTGACAACATACACACATATACATGATGGTGCACTCTGTAATTAACCTAAGACTAAGCTACATGACTCCATATCCATATAATTTAAAATCAATCTTACCAATGAGTGCATGCAGACATTCAAACCCACACACACACACACTCACGATCAGAGTGTTTCATTAGTGAGGAGCAGATAGATAACCCTCCCTAAGGAGACATTGACCAAGGGGCCATTGATCTACTGAGCTAAGCCATTCTGTGTGTGTGTGTGTGTGTGTGTGTGTGTGTGTGTGTGTGTGTGTGTGCATGTGGAAAGTGGCCTACTGATGGAGTCTTTAAGCTGTTAGAGTAAGCACAGTAAATCTAATCCAGTTGTGTTTAATGGAAAGAGAAAGAAACAGTCTGTTGACATGTTCATTAGGACCAATTACTCTGTCCAATCACTGCCATATCACTCACGCACCAGAGAGGGTAGAGACACAAAGAGAGAGACAGACCATCAGCAATATTTATGTCTTGGCAGACCACCATGAGAAAAGATTGATAGTACTTGAATGATAAATAAAAAACATATTTATTCCACTTACTGAGTGACAACATGGTGCATTTTGTGGCATCTAATTTCATTTGATCCCATTCAAGCCTGGCAGGGTACTGAAGTGTAAATCAATCTGGCTAAAACTGGAATCACTAAATTATACAGTCTTATTGATGATTCAATAAAGCTAGTTGGGCTCAGAGGTTGTATGATGACTTATGCTAATGATCCAATGTCACAACCATATTTCCCATAACAAGCTCATTGTAAACGCTAACAACCACAGACGAAAACAAGAAAATGCTATTGCTGGTCACATATCACGGGCCTAAGTGTGTGTGTCTGTGTGTGTGTAAGAGAGAGCTTGAACGGTTTCCATCTACATGTGGGGGACTTATAATTAGCTTTCCAGCTTGTTCTCTTACATTGGATGTGAAGGTAATTGGCGCTTTTGGACACTCACTCTCAATCTCTGTCAATGCAAGTGTGTGTGTTTGTGTGTGTCTGAGTGTATGTGTGCGCTGTAGTGTCTAAATTCTGGAGGATGGCCAAACCATTACTGTGTGCTCAGCCTGCTCTAAAGCAGCTTGTGATTCATTAGTAATGAGTCCATTTGCAAACTAAATGAGTGTCTGAGTGTCCGAACGGCGACGTGTGCAATGATTGTGGCCACTTCATCTAGTCAACACAGCGCTGCTATTTTGTAGTAAAACACACATTCTCTCACACTACTGTACATTCAGAAGCATGTTGTAATGTTTCTGTATTTGTGCGTGCGCGTGCTCGCGCGTGTGTGTTGAGCCAGGATGAGAAGCTCATGTGGAGATAATGAAGTCAGTCAGTTGTGCCATTAATTACTGTTTTACACCTGCATGTCTCAGCTAATTAGACATGCTGACACACACACATGCTGTATACACATACATTCTCTTGTTTTCTCAACTTGCACACACACACACGCAAACGCACACACACTTAATAGAATTACACATGTCTGAGTGCACAGAAAACACATATTTTGTAACACTCACTCCCAAGCACAAACTTCTAGACTTTTTTTTTTTTTTTTTTCACCGACGAGTCAAAAATACATTCTCATTTTCACTTTCCGGAAGGTGAGATGGCACTGCTAAACACAGTGTGGTTCGGGGATCTCTCTCTCCCCCCTTTCCCTCTTTTAGTCTCACTTACGAACACATCTCTGTACACCTCCGTCTCCCTTTCTCACTGTCATTCTCTCGTCCTCACACTCTTCCTTCCTGCAAGCGTTCAGTTCCCACTGTCTCTCGGTACAGTGTATAGTTTATTCACTTCTTCGCTTACGCGACACGCACAATCTTCCAGTCTTTAAACTTCGCCTCGGTGTGTGTGTGTGTGTGAGACAGAGACAGAGAGTGTGTCTCTCTCCTCCTAGCCCATTTCCTCAACAAAGGCCACAGCTGCTGCCGGTTTGCTGAATAAAAGATGACAGAGCCATAATATCAGGAGATTACCAGCTAACGAAACAATGATTTTGTCCAATTTAAATAGTGACATCAGTTGCATCACAACCACTTTGCGTGTCAACTGTGATATGATAATGTTTGCTACCAAATGAAAACAGCTTCATCTGCACACACAGAGACTCCCTGATTTCATCTCCTCCTTTTGTTCTCTCACTCCCGATCTCACTCTCTCTCTCCCCACACATTTGCTCTGGCTCTCTGGCACACACACACACACACACACACACACACACACACACACACACACACACACACACACACACACACACACACACACACACACACACACACACAGCAACGCGAAGAGCATATGGCTATTTCTCTCCTCTTTGAAGGGTTGCTTTGAAGCTATGGCACCCGTATCGATTGGCGCTCAGATGAGCTCGCTTCACCAGAGCCCTGCGATTATCTGTCGCTTTATTTCAAACAGAGCGCAAGAGAGGGAGGCTTACACACCCATCACTCACTCACACTCTCACAGTCAGTTATACACTCATACATGAAGCGCGCACACACACACACACACACACACCCACAAACACATACACACACACAAACGGGGATAATGAGATGAGCTTACATGCTGAACCCCGATACTTAAGGCAAGCTGTGCTTCAGAACTGACAAGTGAGTGGTGAATGTTAAGAAAGTGAGGACATAGTGAGAGAAAAAAGACTATAAAGTCTGGCAAAGTGATGAAACTTAAGAGAAAAAAATTCTTCCTACGGCTCTACTCTGATTAAAAAAAAAAAAAACACCTCTTTTTCCATAGGCATTATGCAAATCAGTTTGTCAAAATGAGCATTTACTAGAGTGCAGTCCATGTAAAAAAGATTGTGCTTGGGGTCAATGCTTAACACTGATTGTCATCTTTTTCATAAAAAAACCCCTGAAAAAAACTGGAAAAAACACAGCTGAGGTCCGATAATAAAAGTGTGGTCACCGTGGTCTGCTTTTAAAGTCTGTAGGGATTATACAAAGAGGGAATTTCAGCTACATGCCCATGGGAGCAACACAGGGAGTGAGCCAGGGTGATATGAAATGTTAATGGTCTGCTCAGGGCAGCAGAACTTCATAAAAGTCTTGATTTAGAAACTACAGAGGCTTTCAGGAACAACGAAAATTGCCGTAGCACACAGAGAGAGGCACACATGTGGCCGTGGCTCGGGAGATGGAGGGAGTTGTCTACTAGTTGGAAGGCTGGTGGTTCAATCCCCGACTCCTCTAGTCTGCATATTGAATTATCCTTGGGCAAGTACTGACTTCTTAGTTTCTTCTGGAGTGTGAGTTGGGTTAAAAGTGCTCAGGCATAGAGGAATAGGTGAATGAGCCTTGTAAGTGCTCAAACATTTATGTTTATGCTCCTAAAACAAATTAAGGGAACAATTGAAACTTTATTTTTGGTGCGATTTTAAACTCTGCTATCACCTCCACTGACTACTCTTACATCATTTTGTTCTCAAAAGGTTACACAATGCATGCCAGTAAAGATTTTCAGGTTGAATATTTCATTCAAGATCCAATGTATGATGTAAGTGTTCCCTTAATGTTTTTGAGCAGTATATTTGAGGGTGAGGTTTGAGTCAAGATTATCACTCTTGGATGGACACCAATACTCACACACATGCACAAAGACAGCATCTAGCAGAGTCTTTTCATAACATCTCACTTCATTTTCTTTAAGAATATCCTTGAATTCTATTACATTCAAAGGGGGCATCCAAAAACTCATATTTCATGCATGATATTGCAAACAGTTACCAAACCACAAAACTTAAAGATATCCTCTAACCACACCGCTGAACACAACAAGTGCTCCCATTTGATTTTGTTCACATTCTTCATAGTAATGATTTTTTCTTTCTTTCTTCTTTTTTTTTCTGCACCGCTCCGATTCTCTGAGATTAAATTTTTCATCTCTAATCTTTCACCCATTACCTGCACACGGTTAACTGTCACAGCATATCTGCCAGGGCACACTTAACAGAGTGGACATTACACGCAGCTGTTTGGTAACAAACACAGTTTCCTTTCGGCTACACTGTATGTTAGAGTATGCACGGAATGGGGCTGAGTATGGATATTGCACTTGGAAAACTAGGAAAAATAATGAAGTGACTGATTAGTGCACAAAACACTTGCTGCCTGTCTGGTTATGCAGAGCGTGATGTGCATGTCTAAATGTGTAAGCATGCGAATATTTGTATGTGTGTGCATGTGTGTGTGTGTGTGTGTGTGTGTGTGTGTGTGTGTGTGTGTGTGTGTATGTGTGCAAGAACAAAGGGGGTCTCGAGAGGTTGCGAGGGGGATGTCTGGGTGAGTAAGTTTATTAGCTGAGGTGGAAGGTTTATGTGCATAAGTGCACCTCCGAGAACCTGAAAAAATGAAAATGTGGGTGTGTGTTTGTGTGTGTTCGTATGTGAGCGAGAGACAGAGGGAGGGAACTGTGTGTGTGTGTGTGTGTGTGTGTGTGTGTGTGTGTGTGTGTGTGTGTGTGTGTGTGTGTGTGTGCATTTATGTGTGTATTTGTATACTCGTTAGGTCGGCATCCAACCATTGCTATCAGCAGTAATCTTGACTCAGCATCAATAATGACCCCATTAGTCACAAACCCCTACTGGTGCACACTCATACACACAAACTTAAACACACACATACACAGACTGCCAGATGGACACCTCCTCTTATTACTGTTTGTGTGTATGTGCATGTAAATCACATGTGACATTTACTAAAGGGACACGAAAGCTACACAGACACAAAATGCAACGTATAACACTTGGTTCGTCTCATTTTTATCCGTGAACCAAAAGACGCTTGGAGAAATCAGTCGTTTTCACACCATCGACAATGCCGCCGCACAGATTTTTAAAAAAACGTGTCATGTCATTTCAGCAGAGTTATGTCACTGAATTTCAGCAAGGTCGGAGTCTGTGGTAAAACTTATCCACCATTAGGTTTTAAGTCCTCAGTTCTTATTCAAATTTGACCTTGAACCTTTTTTCAATATGATTGTGTTTTTTTTTAATCTATAGCAGTGTGAATCTCATTAAATATGCATAAATGTGTCTTTTGTTTTGAAAATATCTTTTATGTATGCACTTAATTGTATGCATGCACAAAAGAAGTTTCCATTTGACTTTCAGGCTGTAAGAAAGAAAAAAAAGAAAAAAAAACACAGGACAAAAAAGAAAACACCCTGAGTGTACTTGGAAGGACGTGCAGAATCATATTCAAATGTACAGCAATTTCACCCAGTTTGACACCTTGTTATCTTCTTCGTACTACGCTGCGAGTAGTTAAAGTAGTTTCATGCACGTTAATAGAATCGTCGTTTCCTGGCACGAAAGAGAGAGAGAGAGAGAAGGATATTGTGAGAGAAAGTGAGGCAGAAGGAAAACACAAGGGCAGGAAGCTGAATAATAAATAACATAATGGCTGTATAATGATCTTAAATATAAAAACACAAATAGAGCCTGGCTAATCGCACACAGACAATCTGGTGAAAAGAGAGAGATCTGGAGAAAAGCAGCGTTGCTGACGGTGTAAAGGTCAGAGGTCATGTGTCAAGAGTTAAGACCCAGTCAGCAAGACTGAACCTCGCAGGAGACCTCACCTCTACCAGCCCTCCGCCTGCAAGCGTATGTGTGTGTGTGTGTGTATGGTGGAAGTGCATGCGTGTCACAGTCATACATATGCGCATTTACATCACATTTCAGTTATGGATGTGTGTGTGTGTGTGTGTGTGTGCCAATCACAAAGCTCACAGTAGGTATGTGATCCTTCGTTTATATGTCGCATGTGTGCGCGTGACCCCATGCCCTACATCCTGACAGGAAGAGCCAGCAGGCTACGTGGGGAATGTTGGACCCCGAGGTGTCAATCACAGATTTAGATTGACAGACGAGTTAGCTAGCGCTGCTCTCACATTCACCCACACACTCTCCCTCTCAGGACTGCACTCTGTCACTCTCTCAGGCTGACTGTCTTTCACTCCCTCTTCCTGTCTCTGTCTCCTCTCCATCTCTTCATTTCTCCTTGTCTCTCTCTTTTTTTGTCTGTCTCACAGTCCACGTCTGTACACTCACATGCTGTTTTTCAGTTTGTGAACCCCCCTCCCTGCCCTACCACCACCACCACCACCACCACCACCACCATTCGCAGTCACTGTCTGTCTCTCAGCTTGCCTCTCCTCTTTCTCTATGACAGATGGGTGCCTCAAAGCATTTCTGTTTCTGTTTTCTCTCTATCGCAGTGCATGTCCTTTCTTTGGTTTTCTAGTTTTCTTCAAAGCACACGATGGTGGTCATTCATGCATGCACACATTTGTGATGAATGTGTGTCAAACATCTGTCTGTTTAAATGTGGCTTCATGACTGTTATTGTTTTGCTATCTCTAAAAAAACGCAAAAAAAGGTATTTTAGACTTTGACTGTGAAATAAGTGCATGCTGTTAATGGTTTTAATGGTTTTAAACGTTAAAATGAGTTTTAAGATGTTAAAAAGAAACCTAAAATAGAATTACTGCTTAACAAGTAGTGCTATTTGTTCAGTTATTCAAATTGGTGCTGGATTAAACCTCCTCGTATGTGGATGCCAAGCTTGGGCTGAAGTTTTTTTAGGTAACGTGTTTATAAGTGGAGTTAAATATAACATATTTGATTGAAACTAGGCAGAAAGTAAGTGCAGCTCTAACTATTATTCCACAGTACTAAAGAAAGTGATCTGGATCTACACCAAAATGTAACGGGTTTCCCTTTTTGCCTATCCTCCACGTCTCTAAACCATTTTCATGAAATACAGAGTGATAGTTTTTGCATAATCTTGCTAAAAGACAAACGCAAATGGTATCAGTCGTACCAGTGCCTCTGCACAGGAATTAAAGTAACAACAACGGCACTCAGAGAGTGATCCAAGGACAATGTCCTGCTTCCTATTGTTCACATAAAGGATTTGGAGGTGTGCCAAAAGTTAATGAGTACTTCAGTGCCCGAGTTCCACCTTTTCACCAAGATTTTTAAAATTTGGCCGTGTAGTTTATTCTTATCCTGCTGACAAGCAGCCAAACAGCACTGGACACTTTATTATCTTGGAAAAGGAATAAAAGAGCAAGCAGGTCATAATCTTAAGGAATTGTGCTTTCAACCACTTTTAAGAAAGCAGTGCTGAGCTAATGCAGCTCCAGTCTTGAGATGACATCACGGAAGAGAAAAAGTCCTTGAGGCCCAAGGACCATTAGATAACTATATTATCCAAGCTAGAAATATGGATAATTATATAATATTGTATAACTCAATCCTGTCTGGTTCTTAATATGCAGACGAGATCTGAACACTTGGTACGCATTTCTTTACTAAATAAAGTCATTCCATAATAAGTGAATTATTATTATTACTCCTTGGAAAATAGTTGTCAGTCTAAGCAGAGTGTGCTTACAGAGTGTGTGGTCCCTGACAGGACTAAATAGTGCAAACATCACTCCAAGTCAGTGAACACACTTCACAATAAATGCATCCAGGTGTGATCACAGATTAAGCCACCTGAAAACACAACTATTACCACTGGTGCACAAATAATCATGTGTTTCCAATGTACTGAAGACTCAGTCCTACAGAGTGCTGTATGATCTGCAAATCTGTTGCACTGAGCTTATAGCTGTATAATAGTCCTACTGCTTATCTCTACAAACACCCAGAAGGAGCAAATATCTTCTGATGTTTTACCTTTGCAGAGATGTAAAATCTGTCCTCAAAACAGGATAAATTGCCTGCCTTGTTGTATAATCAGGCGTCAGTGGTGACTTCCTTGTTTGCATCTCATTTTCTCACTGGTACCTGTAGCCGCTCACCCATTCCAATGCAGAACGTTGTGTTGTTATGATGTAGAGTTATTTTTGGATTTGCAGGATAAGTTGCACTATATGAGAAATTTCTTCATGACACACTTGTTATATATTTATAAATCTGAAAACATAATTACAGTATGTTTAACTGAACTGATGTAATATCCCGCATGCTTCAGTTTAGGTGAGTAAAATCTTAGTATTTATGTTACTTACCACTAATTAGCAGGTGTCGGTGTGATACACCTGCACAGTCTATGGATGAAGTGTAACCCTATAACTAAGCGCTGTAGCTTTTCATTCACATATGATCACCGCTTGAGAGCTCACAAGGTGATGGTAGGTGACGTCATCTTTAAAATAAAATGTATGACCTAATCCAATAAAGCTATGGTTATTTCATCCTGTAAGTAAGTTACAATGTTAGAATTACACAATGATGGTATCAGTGGATAGTCTTCATATGTGCAGCAGGAGTAATGGATGCTTATGTGAATCTGTGAATATATGTTCTGTTTTTCATTATGGCAGTCAGCCAGATCTTTAAAGATGTATCCGTGTTTCCTCTTTGGGGTCAGTATAGTGTGTAACTAATCTATTAGTGGGTGAAAAACATTCACAGTGACCATTTAGCCTCAACTTTTGCCCCTCACAAGGCCCTCGGGGCTTGACTGTTGAGAGGGTTGGTTTTAAATAAAAATGAAACATGGGGAAATCTTTATGCTTATCAAAGAACACAAATTGGTTTCTGGTCAGCGTGCGAATGCATGTTTCACCTGAAACTGACAGAATGAATTCCTTTGTGCCCCAATGTCTGCGATGTGTTAATGTTTAGGCGGCTAAAGTGAGAAAAGGAGGGAAAGTAAGGGAGAAACAGGGCTGATCTGTCAAACTATATTCAGAGACTCTTTTAAAAAGCATAGTGTAGCCTCTCCTTCTATTCTATACTCTGTTCACATTTTTCTTATTCTATCTCATTCTATGCTCCCCTGCATAATCTTCTCTGTCTCATCCTTTTCTTTGCCGTCATCCTCTGATTCCATTTCCCTCCCCTCTCGGCCTTCTTCATCTCCCTGTGTACTGCTCTATCTTCCATCTGCTCCCCCCACCAACCCACCCGGCCCCCTCAGCCCCCCCCCTCGTCATCGCTTTCCTTTCGTCTCGACACCTGACAGAGAGAGGATCCAGCAGTAAATCTCCTAAAGCACAGTCATCCACCATTGTTCACACCACAAAGCTGGAGAGGTAGAGAGAGAGTGAAGAAAGACAGTGAGATGGGCGAGGGAGACATTGAACGGTAGTTTGTTGAGAAGGAGAACAAAAGATACAAGATAACAAAAAGACAAACAGACACAAAATGGCCTGAGACGCAGGCGGTGGTGAGGGGGAAACAGACACTGATGGAAGTGCTAAAGGAGTGATGGAAGGGAAGAGACAGTGCGGGAGGGAGATAAAGACACACGCTTTCACTTACTGTAACTCACACAGAGCAGACAGTAGTCCATCCTTACACACACACACGCACACACACATAGACACGCAGAGTGTGGCACTTAGCAGTATGATTAAAATTCCCTTTGGGTCAGAAGACATCCTTCCTGCCCAAGCAGAGAGGAATGTCTTGGACTAAGCTCCTTGGGCAAAAAGCTCAAACTTATGGAGGCCCACCACTCGGCTCTCGATGATTCACTTAAAGCTGCGAGTCTGCGCATGTATGTGTCAGCATGTACAGATTTGCGTACATGCATCTCTCGTCTGTGTGCTTTCATTTCTGTTTACGCACACAGATCTGTCCTTGTGCATGAGTCTACACTTGCATTGGTTTCTGTGTACTTGAGATTGTGTTTCTATGTGTGCGTGTGTGTGTGACAGCGGGCTGGGCAGAGTGTCCATAGCCGGTGGTTTATGGCTGCTGAGGTCTGATTACATTGGTGTGACTGGAGGGGTGAGCAGACTGGTAGTTCTATCTGTCTTCTGTGTGGCTGACTGAACAGACATACAGCGAATGGAGGCGACTCAGCCAGAGACACTTGGCCTGCCTCCCAGAGATCTCGCAGAGTTACAGCCACATAATGGATTCACACAAGAAAACACATCTGATTCATACTTGATTTGCAGGTTCTGTGTCTGTCTATGAATTTGACAATTATTTAAGTTGAAAGTGTTGACCCATAGTGACTGGGGAGTTCGACGCTTGTGTTTAACACATGCAAATCCATGTGTTACCACATTAAAATAGCTGCCTTTTCTTTAATGCTTCACACTTGAGTGGGTCCAGTGATCTCTAACAATCAAGTTGGGGTCAAGTTAGAGAAAATATTTTTATACAATAATAATAATTCATCATTCTGCTCTTACCTGACTGCGTTAGCAGGCAGCCAGCACTACCAGAAGCAGATAACCCCTGATTTATGACACTGAATCTTATGAACAAGACCTGAATATATTTACTGGTGAATAAAATTTCATAAGTCAGTTCTATGAGGAAGCACACAATATAATTCAAACAAGCAAATGAAAGAAACACTTGATTATCTTTGCTCTTCTGCACAGTATAAAGCATGCAGAACATCTCTATTCTATTCTAGATGATACTGGCTTGTCATAGATATATGGTTATAAATGTTTAGTCGAATGATCATCTTACCTAATAATCTCTCATTTACTGAAACAGTTCTAATGTATAAAAGCAGCAAATAAGTGCTTTATTGAAGATGGAGATAGTGTACATTTGCATGCATTTCCTAACTTTTAACTAACTTATTAAAAGTCAAAACAAACACACCTAATATTTTGTTTTCACAGATTTTTTTTTAACTTTTCAGAATTGCTCTCGCTACATTCAGTATATCATTTTTAATTAACAGCCAAATTTTTGTGCCAGCAACTGCTTAAGTAAGCTCTTCTGTAGCAACTTGTATTACTGACTCAACGATGTGAGCCTCCACTCTCCTTTTAAGTCTTATGTTAGATTTCGGACCAGGGAGTTTGGTTCACTTTCACTTTAGAGCAGCCTGAATGTTAAATTCAGTGCAGTTAAATTTTAGTTAGGAAAAAAAAGACCGAAACATTCTCAGGATTGCAACGAGCCAAGCTAAGCTGTATTAATGACTGCTAAAGCAAAATGTTGGCAAGGCTGTACAGGTACCTGGAACATTCCGACTATGATTTAAATTATGTTTTCGAGTACTGATGTGAGGGTCGGTCGGTTTTAACTTTGCTTAAAATACAGGCAAGAAGTTGAAATTCACTGCAGCTGTTAGCTTCTTTTACATTTTTAGCGCATTAGCTGGAGCATCACTGGATCCCAGCGGTCATACATGAACCTTAAGTGTTAGTTGTTGCTACTGCAATAAACCTACTCCTACTTGTTAAGTAAACATGATCTAAAAATATATATGTTTTTTGTATTATTCTTAAAAAAATATTCTATTCTATTCTGTTCTAATTAAGCCACTTCAAGTCAATTTAGTCCAAAGAGTCTGAGCTTTATATGGAATGAGGTACTGTTTGGAGGTGGCCTTGCTTAATGATACCCATGGTGGATTTATGTAATACACAGAGGGATAAGGCAGAGGTAGCATGTTTTATCTTGCGACTGTAAGTGTGCACTAGCAGACTGCTGAGAGAGGTAGAAGTGACAGAAAGAGGAGAGAGGGGCTGGTAGAGATTGTGAAAAGGGGGCAGGGGGGTGGAGGGTTGGGGGGAGTGTTGAACAGAACAGAAGGCTAGATGTTGTTACATTTACTGAAAAACAGCTAAAACCCTCTGTGCTCCGGAACTTTGAAGAAAAGAGATGAGAAAGGACAAAGATTGGGCCAATAGATAGGCGTGCATGAAAGAGCGAGGGTGAGAAATGAGAAGAGAAAAGAAGGAAAATAAATAGACACGAAACCAGGAGCAATTGAGATGGAGGGAGGGGGTGAAAGGTGGAAAGATGGACAGTGATGTATAGGTGTGCCGAGCGGCTGAACGGAGCGCAGGTTTACTCCCAAGTGTGTGCAATGTATGGAATTAGAAAGAACAATGTGACGTAAAGTGATGAGGGAGACTCGGATGCCTGATGTTGTTTCTGTTCGCTTCCACTGCATCGGAAGGGAATACCTTCCACTAGTGTGTTTGTGTTTGACAGAGCGAGAGAGGGAAAAAAAGACAAGTAGGCAGCAAGAGAGGGTAATAAAAGGAAGATAATGAGAAGGGAAACTTGTGTGTGCATGCGTTTTGCGCGTGTTAATGTGCAATTGCATGTGCACGTGTGTATAAGTGAGTGCACGTGAGTGTGTATATTCGATTTCATGTGAATCCTAAATGTGGATGAAAACCAAGGCTTTAGGATTTTAATCAGCCCCATCTGAACGCTTTATGGCGAGTCTGAAAAGCTTTCATGTAGAGTTTCTCTCACGCTCACACACATACACACGTAGGCACACACAAACACACATAGCATTCCCTCATGCCTTCTGTTCTAAATTTACACCTAACACGAGCAGGAGAATGGGGGAAGAGGAGAAGCAAGGTAAGAGAGCGAAGAAAGAGAGTGGAGGAAGAGTGGTGGACGAAAGAAGTATGGGGGAGGGAAAAGGACACGAGCGAAGAGAAAGTGCACAGGGGAGGTAAAAGAAGTGTAGACAGAAATAAGGAGGAAGCAAATCTAAAAGGAGAGCAGAGGGGGGAAAAGAGAAAAGGAGAAGAGCCAAATTTGATTTAGACAGCGGCCAGGAGACATGGAGAAAGAGAGGGATGGAGAAGTTCGATAGACTCGGGGAGAGAGAGGAAGGGAGAAGGACAGCGGTATATTAGTCAAGGTGTCCAGTCTATGTATTGCCTGCTGTGCAATACCACCCCTCTGATTTACTCTGCCGGGTGACTGATGAGAGGGAGGAAGAGAAGGAGGGATACAGAGATGAAGGGATGAGAGTGGAGGGAGGTCTCGCAACGAGCGTTTAGGCCAAATTAACGGCACCTCATAAATTAGACTAACAGCCAAATCGGAGGGGCTGGATGGGAGGGGCTGTGTTTGCGTGTGTGTGTGTGTGTGTGTGTGCGTGTGCAAGCGTGTTTTTGTATACACAACTAAGTAAGCTTTGTGCATGTATAGTATGTGAATGATGACATGTCAAGAGGGAACAATTTGAACCAGTGCAAACAGATTACTCTGATAAAGCAGTGATATCCAGCCGCTTACTCATGCAAACACAATCTTCCCTTGATTACTGCACACACTGAAGCTTTTTCCCCTGCACGGTGCGCTCGTAAACTGAAACACCGTTACACATCAAGGATGCTGAATTTAAGTTGCCCACCTTTTTCACTAATAGTACGTTTTACCGTAAAGCAGAATTAATGTGAGATGCATTAGACTAAAAAAACAAATTAACTGAATTACATGAATTACGTTTCGTTAATAAAATAGCAAGGACATATTAAATGTAAACTAAACTCACTGCCCGTGCAAAATGTTCAGAGACAATTCAGTTCGGTTTTATTTATATGGCGCCATATTGTAAGGTAAAGATAATAGAGAGAAAACCCAGCAATCAAGCGACCTCGTTTGAGCAAACACTTGGCAACAGTAGGAAAGAAAAACTCCCTTTTAACAGGAAGAAACCTCTGACAGAACCAGGCTCAGGGAGGGGGTGGCCATCTGTCGCGACCGGTTGGGGGTGATGGGAGGAAGACAGGATGAAAGACACTCTGAAGAAGAGAGCCAGAGATTAATAATAACTAATGATTGAACGCAGAGTGGTGTGTAAGCACATAGTGAATAGGTACAGATGAATACATCAGTTAGATGTTCACCTTTTCATTTCATATAACACCTTCGCTCCTAGCAGCTAAAGAATAAGTAATGCTTTCACAGGCTTGTTAAGGTACTCGATCAGGGGAAAGTCGAGTTCTGGGTTGAATGTTGAAAATTAAGATGATTTCTCAAGAAATCAACATTAAAATCAACGTTAACCATTAACCCAGACTGTGCTCTCAGGTCTCTTCTGTGTCTAGTTATCTCCCCCCTGCCTACTTTTTCTTATATAGTAGTACGACATCACACTCCAACATTGTTATGACTCCAGTGAATCAAATAAAGACAATAGATACATTTAGTCCTTTTCAAAGCTGTTAGAAGTATATTTTATGGGTGATGGGGGTTACAGATGGGTATGTTCACCTCATATAAGGCTTGGTGCAATTTTTACCCCCCGTTATATAATATATGTTTTATCCTACCTTTCAAGCTACACGCAGCATAAATCCCACCTCGTATACGTTATTTATGTCACTCCCTTTACATTCTAAAGAAATGTTAACTCTGTCAGAAGTGCAAGCACTTGCCGATCGTTGTGTGATTACAGTACTGCTGGACTGAGTGAGATACTAATACAAAAACACACACACACACTTATGCACGTACACTAACCCACCCACACACCAATCTTGGCAGTGTAGAGTTGATGTTCAGAGTGATTAAAGTGGCATGCTTCTGAGTGTGTCACCTGGGTGCTGCTGTATCTTAAATCAGGACAGTGGGGCTCAGATTGGGTATTGACTGGCCTGCAGAAGTCTCCATCCATCACGCTGAGAAACGATAGCAGCGAGGCCGCCCTGATGTAGCCATATACCACTGATGTTGTTCGCTGGCTGGCTAAGGTGACGTAAGGTTAGGGTTATGGCACAGACCCTTATTTATACTGCGTGGTGCGCAGGCAGAGAAGTGAAGCACACGGCCAGATGTGGACTGACAGGCAACGCGTCTGCCGTCAAGATACGGATAAACACATGTTCACAAGCTAACGCGAAGGCAAGCGTACCTGTGACAAGCACAGGCTGACAAACACATGCTCAGACATGCAGCAGTTATAAGAGATAAGGCTTCCTGTTCTGTCTCCATCCTGTTGTCTCTCACTCTCAGTGACATAAACATGCACGCACAGACGAGCACACGCACACACATGCACAGACGTACCTCTCTGTCTTGAGGGTCTGAGCAGCATCTTTTGACTGTGTGCCTAATGATAATAAATGAGCCATCATGGGTGGGGAGGGAGGCACTAAGTCATCCCCTTCATCGACAGGAGGAAGACTGGGAGCCCCAAGGTCACCCCACTGTCAGCATCACTCTCCCTAATGACTTCTCTTGCTCCAGCACATACACACATGCATGTGCACATACATTCGGCACACACAAAGTGCACCCCACCATGTTCACAGTCATATACCTCTCACCTACACATGTGCATATAAACAGAGATGTGCACACACCAGAGGCCACTGGGAAAAGCCTGGTTCTCGATTCTCTTTAGCGTAAGATGGGAAATCCTTTTTTCAAAGCACCTCTGTCATTCACATTTTCAGTAAAAGACATTAGCTCTTAGCTAGATAACAGTCTTAGATAGTGTTTTAAAGAGTGTTATAGTAGCAGGAGTTGTATAGCAGAGCTGAATGTTGCAAGGAAGGGTATTAAGCATGCAAGTCCTACATGAGGCTTTTATTTTGAAAATGTTATTTTTCTTTCATTACTCTCATTTGGGATTAAAAAAAATCATTTAACTTAAACAAGGTTAATGTTTTGATGCTAGACGTACCTGGGACATAGTGTCAGGCAGGGCAATCATTTCAGCCAGTGAGTATATGTTAAAGGAGAGTCTGAAGAGTTTTAAAGATGTGAAAAGTTCATATGGTCACAAAACAGGTTAGATTAGAACATTTCTGAGAAGTCAGAAAAGGTCAGCTGAATTTGCAATATCAAAATGTGTGTTACTAATCTTGTAATCTTGTTAATCACCTTACACTAAGCCCCCCTACCCCTGATATTTATCTTCTGACCTTTTGGATTGTGAATCCCCAGGCTGCAAAACACTCCTCTAATTTTCTATAATTTTCTTAAAATGCACAAATTTCCTTCTTTTTCTACTCAAAAACATTTTTAACAGTCTATCAGTCCACTACCGTGTTAAGTGATGCACACTGTACCACTGCCCTCATGGTGCAATGTGTACGGAATATCACCAAGCAGCTTTCCCCTTTAGCAAAACAGCGCTCGATCAGATCAGGAAAGAGGAAGACAAGCAGTGGATAACTGAAACATGTCTCTATAACCTTCCTGACCCTCCTGACTTCCATCCCTCTCCCTAATGAGCTGCCATGCACTGTCATCTCTCAGAGGCACAGATCAGAATTCAAATCCATAGAGGGTGGCCAAGTGAATTCTTCCAGCCAAAAGAGACAAACTAAAGCATTCCAAACCAGCGAACGTTATTAGCGCTGTACTAAAAATGTAAATTTGTGGGAGAGATGAGGCATCAGTAGACACAATGGAGAAATGAATAGGAAGGTATAACGCCTTCACTTTTAACCGTGGGAATTTTTTCACACACACGCACGCGCACATGCACATGCATGCATACATGCACGGGCACACGCTTACATACGTTGCAAGTTTAGGCTGGAGCTGGAGAAAGCTAATTTGCACCACATTGAAATGCATCTCAATTAAAGAGAAACACATCGAGGTGCCAGGGGAGGAGAGAGATGTGAGAGAACGGGAGGGAGGAACGGGGTGTGAAACAGATAGTGTGTGAGAGTATGAGAGTAATAGAAGGCTGGGTGGATTGGGGGGTGGGGGGGTGGGGGGGTGGAGGATGAGCTCAACTGGCAAGGGAAGAAGAGAGGGAGAGGAAAAACAGAGGGAGAGAGAGTATTTTCATCTCCTTCTCTTGGAAAAACATCTCATTTTGGGATGAATCAGATTTAGAAAGGGTGTTAGGAGGTTCAGGCGCAGCTAAAATCCTAACTAACTTCAGCCTCGTTATCACCACCTCTTTGGTTTGGTGCCAGCTCGCCAGGGCTGTCCCTGCAAAAACTGTGTGTGTCCGTGTGAGTATGACTGTGTTTGTACTCAGATATTTTTAAGCCCAAGGCCGTGTTCTGTTTGACAGAATGGGTGGAGGATAAGCAAAAGACACAATGAGGTTTTACCTAAGTATGTAGCCAAATGTGACTGCGGGCCCGCATCAATTAGTTTTTGGTGTTAAATTCTTCATTCCTCATCGTCATATTTGTCCACGCTGAAAATTAGATAATGCGCATAAGTACATTTGAGTGTGCATGCGCTGTTATGTGTGATTTAGTAAGTGTGCATCTGAGAGAACAAACAACATCCGGAGGAAAGGAAAAAAAGAAAAACATACCCAATCTGTCACATGGAAAAAATCAGGATTTGCTTTGTATGCCTCTACCATTTTGCATGGGTTGTCATGTTCTAAAAAACTGTGGTGGTTCTCTCAGCCCACCATCTTAATAACGACACCAAATACAAGCAGGGACATTTGTCCTGCTGTCAAGATACTTAACTTCTTCCTTTAACCTGGTGTTTGCCTCTGCTCAAAGACACTGGAACTTGCACATATCTCAAAATGAAAAGCACTGTGGGAAATGAAGTGCTTTTAATCTTCTTCTGTTTTAAGATGTAGTGCATTACCATCACAGCATCATAACCGTGATGTAATATACCTACCTCCTTCAGCGTTAGCAATAATCAACTGGTCAGCATTATAGCTATCATTAAGAAGCACCACAATAGGACTGCCATCATCATCATCATCTTGACTGCCATCAGCGGCAGCATATCAGCACATCATCTGAGACTACATCTCATTTTCACCTGACGAAAAAAAAACTGATGGGGGTTATAAAGGCTAAATGTTTGACTCGTTGCATGATTGCCTGTCCACGTCTACAATGAGGTTCAAAATCTCCACTGAAACATCTGTGTGAATCCCAGAACTGAAACTCATCTAAACAGAGTGCAGGAGGCAAATTGAGGAGGTACGACAGAGGACACTTTCCCACTGAAATGAATTTTCTTTGATACATTATTACTGTTACGGTAAATGTAGCTAGACAACACGAAATAAATTCTGATTATTAAATATCCTGAGCCCGCCGACCGGCGGCGAGACGGTGGCCTTCGTGCGTTTTCACCTCGGCTTTTCGGCCAGTGCAGCGTAAAAGCAAGTGAACCCCGGCACTTTCCACTCGTGTCACCTGAGTTACAAGCTGCGTTCACATGTGTTTAAATCTATGCTCTTGTTTGGTCAATCCTCTTAGCCTCTTCTTGTTTATGCTTGCAGGTTGTATAGCTAAAATAAGCAGTGGCCTTCTTTCATATAAACCTCAAGCTGGTGACAAGCATGTCAAAGCCAAAAGAACCAAGTGTGTTTCAGTGAAGACCCTGACAGCTAAATATATAAATATATATAGGCTAAAAAGAAAAACTGCTTACATGGGTTTTCCTTTTTCCTTCAATACTTCGAGTTAGCATAATCTCTCCCCCTCTCTCCCCTTCTCTCTGTCCCTCTTTTCTTTATGCTCACTTATTCTTTCCTTGCACACACATGACTGAGCAGATCCAGCTCACACAAACAGCCACTAAGACGCACACACATCGGGGCACACACATTCTGGGGTGCATGCTTCACAATGACAGCCCCATACTGTACTCGGACAATAAACCACATCAGAAAACTACTCAGACAACCTCTGAAGGCACTTTGTCTTGTCTTCTGTGTCTTTATGGCCTCTCAATCTGGCCTTGATGACACCGCTTATGAGCCTTTAAGCAGCCCTCTGTTGTGCATGGCCTGACAGATAGAGTTGTCATTACATTAAGTAGGGACTCTCTATTAGTGCAAATGGTGGCACATAACCAGATAATCGGCTGTGGACAGCAAGTGTGGCTATGTGGGAGGTGAGATGCTAACGGATGGTGTGTGGGAGAGTAATGTTTTATGTTGGAGGAAGTGTGATATTTCCATTATAGACAAGCTTAATTGATAAACAGGACAATAAAAGCAGAAAATGGCCTCATAGATTTGTGCCTACAGCACAGGCAGTTGTACTGTAGGATGTCACTATATATATAATGAGTAGTAATGGCACTGACAATAATAGCATATTAAGTAGAGGCTTTAGAACACTATCAGATAATGTCATCATTGTAGGGAATAAAAAGACTAATAAAATCCCCCTCATAAAGAGGAGGGAAGCAGCGCTTTCCCTGAGGGATCCCTGCGTTCCTTTCTTCTCACACTCCTCACCCATCTCACCTAATCTCTCCCCCCCACCCCTCAACTCCCTCACCCGGCCGGCTGTATTTTACTCTCACCGCCGTCCGTGAGTGGAATACTGACATCACTTCTAATTGTCACAAATAGCCACGTTTAAGTCCCATGCATAATAAGCGAGAAGTTAAAATGTAGAGGGAGCAGCGGAGGAGCTGCGCTGCACACGCTCGTTTTCCGCTTTTGGCACAAAAAGACAATTCATAAAACACTTCTTGAAGTATCTGATGGTGATCATTAAAAGAATAAACGAAAAAGAAAAAGAAAAAAAGTACTCGGTGTTTAAACACACTGCCGATATGGACCATTACAGCGAACCAGAAGGAGCACTTTAGGATGTTTTCCGCAAAAAATGAGGAAGGGAAAAAAAAAAAAAATCAAGCAACAATTCCGGCCAAAGTGTACTCACCACAATATCCAGATCAGCGCACGGTGTATGGAGAATCCCGAGGAGTTTCCCGTGTCTTTCTTCGCCCCAAGTTGAAGACAGCGATCAGATGCGGTCCCACAGTCCCGACTGAACTGCAAAGAGAAAAGGTAAGACCACATTGACAAAAAAGCACGTCAGCCAGATTCCCACATCCCGGGCGGCAATCGAGGTCAATCTCCCCCCACCTACCCACCCGAAAAGTAGATCAATAATTACACACGTATAGCTTTGTAATCCGGGGCTGTACCTCTTAAACGAGGCGGGATGACCACCAGAGAGTAAAAGAGACCGTTAAAGGACCGGGAAAGGCAGCGGCTGTCAGATTTGACTTCAAACTGATGCTGACGATGCGCACAGAGATAAGCTCCGGAGGGGAGAGAGAGAGAGAGAAGGAGAGAGCGAGAGAGGGAGAGAGAGAGAACGAGAGAGAGAGACGAGCCCACGGAAGTGAATTATAAAAATTCACCACTTGAAAGTTTCTCTAGTAGGTCGAAATATGAGCACAGAACATCTTTGCTCCAGAAATGATATCACAGGAGCTGATGGAAGGTCTTAGAACATTATTTCCAATTCGACTCGGGCATGTTTAGGGTTGCACTAAAAATGCTACAAGAATAAAATAGTAATAATAATAATAGTAATAGTCAATATGCACGCTCTAACCACAAGGGGCTGATGGTCTTGCCAAACACACACACACACGCACAGACACACACACAGATTAGCAATAATTATACAGCCTGCCAATTATTTCCCTTACACAGAAAGTCTGACTTGGATAACACAAAAAGGGAGAAAGACAGAGCGAAAGAGTAGTAATAACTATATTTTATACACAATTCATGTTCTTCAAGGTACAAATGTTGCTTTAGAGAAATCTGGGACCTTTTAGTAAACCTTTTGTACCTCAGTTGATGACAGTTCTGGTCTCAAAAACAAAGTTTTAAAAAAGTAAAACACAAATCACAAATGCACTGTTTCAAATATTTACATATACAGTATGTAATAATGTGAAACAGACAGTGCACCCTCTTTCTGTTCTAAGACTTTATCAGGACACAAAAGGGAAAAAATTATCTGAGTCTTATCAGGTTATCACACGTTACGTTTATTTAATCAACAAAAACTAAGCCAAAATTCAGAAGCGGTGTGTGTGTGTGTGTGTGTGTGTGTGTGTGTGTGTGTGTGTGTGTGTGTGTGTGTGTGTGTGTGTGTGTGTGTGTGTTGGGGGGGGGGACAGAGTGCATCCTATGGTTTGTAGAACCACCTTTAGCAGCAATAAGTTGAAATAATGGGTTTCTGTATGACTATCAGTCTCTCACATTGCTGTGGAGAAATTTTGGCCCACACGTCTTGACAACATTGCTTCAGTTTATTGAGGCTTGTGGGCATTCATCTATGCCCAGCTCTCATAGGGCCCTGCCACCGCTTGTCAATAAGGTCGAGTTCTGGACTTTGACTGGGCCATTGAAACACCTTGATGCTTTTTCAGCTGTTACTGATTTGCTGCTGTGCTTGGAACCATTGTCCTGTTTTGTGACCCACTTTCCGCCAAGTTTTATCTGTCAGGCAGATGGCCTCACATTTGTGGAGCTGTGCACTATGGCCAAGCATTTCCACTTTGGTCTCGTCTGTCCAAAGGACATTGTTCCAGAAGTTTAGTGGTTTGGTCACATGCATCTTTGCAAGCGTAAGCAATGCTGCCGCGTTTTGTTTAGAGAGAAGAGTCTTTCTCCTGGCAGCCTCTCCAAACAAACCATACGTGCGTAGTCTTTCTAATTGTACTGTCATGAACTTTGACATTTCACTTGCTATCTGAGACCTGTAGAGTCTGAGATGTAGCGTTTGGGTTTTTGCAATTTCTCTGAGCATTGCTGCGTAAAACCTTGGGGTGAATTTGCTGGGATGTCCACTCCTGGGAAGATTGTCAGCTATACTGAGTGTTTTGTGAACAGTCACTCTCACTGTAGAATGATGGACTTGAAATTGTTTGGAAATGGCCTTATAACCCTTCTCAGATTGACGGGCAGCAACAATTTGTAGGATCATTGCTGATGTTTTTCATCCTTGGCATTGTGTTAACACACAGTCGAATGCTCCAGACCAGCAAACTACCCAAACTTTGCTGGTGATCAATTCAGATGATCAGTACAGCATCTGACTGCTACTTACCCTCTTAAATCCACCAAAATCTATAACGGGGGCACTTCATTTTACACACACATTTTGCCTTAATTTTCACTAAATAAATAACGACACAGTGTAATATATCATGTGTTGATGTTCATCAGAGGTTGTATTCACCCCGTCCTAAGACCAGCTGACCAGATGATTTTAAGACCGCTTGAGGGCCACAACTACACATTTTACATGAAGGAAATCCTGTGTGTACATGACAAATCCAAGAAAGCAAACATATGGTGTCACAGCCACAATGTATATCAAATGCTATATATGCTTAAATTATTCACACCCATTATTCACACCTTCATACAAGCTTAAAGTGATTACTTCCAGAAATGCCCCATGTAAAAATGTCTGCTAGTCTAGCAGGATCAACATTCTTGGACATCAGAAATGTTCAGTCATCAGAAACAAATGTGTTTCATTTATCTGACTGTCATCTCCACCCCACAGGTGACACTTTATATCTCCCTCTGGGCTTGACTGTTGTTCCACAGCCAAAGGCGGGATCCCCAGAGAACAAACAGATCTTTGTACTGTGGTCAAAAACTGCAGAATTATTACAGGGGTATAACAATGATAGCAGGATGTAAAAGCTACAAAAATATGTGTAGGTGTATTATTTCATTTTCAAACAGATTCTTTTTTGGTGTGAGACAACAGTACCAACCGCTGTTATGTATTTTATTGTACTAGCACTATTTTTTTATTTGACTTTTGAATTACACTTTCATATTTTTTTTTTTAAAATGTGCCCGCAGATGATTTGTCTCCTGCTATATCTCGTGAACATTCTCTTTTTTCTGTTTCTTTTTTATAAGAATGCACTGTGACAGCTGCTAGTCACAGTAGTAGAGTGGCAATGTAAATAAGGATGAAATGAATAAAAAAAAGAAAAAGGAGAGAGAGAGGATGGAGAGAAAATGGAAAGAAGAAGAGGAAGAGGAAGAGTTGGGTCCAGGATGAGATCCATGACCCTCTCATCCTACTTTTCCTGGCTAAAGAAAGAATGGGAGAGGAGAAATGAGGAGGAGGAGAATTATTCCAAGTGCTGATTCTTGTTCTTTTCATATCTCATTCCTGACTCACCACTTCATCTGTCCACCTACCCCAGCTTGCTTTTCCTGTTTCTCTCTCTGTCTTGATTCTGTGTGCCTCTCTACCACTCGCTCTCATCTGTCCTTCCTTCCTTGCGTTCTTACTCTCTTACAAGGAGCATCACTTGTTTGTTCATACACCCAAATGTCTGCAACATCCTGTTCTCTATTTACAGAGCATGTGGGATGAAATGTGCATGTTTGTGTGTGTGCGCGCGTGTATGTGCGAGTCAGCTTTGTACTTGTATAACTCTCTGTATTCTTACGTATAGGTTGAGTATGTGGATACATTGTACTGTTGCTTTTTTTTCTTTGCCTTAACGGTATGGCCCATCCATCCATCCATCCATCCATCCATCCATCCATCCATCCATCCATCCATCCATCCATCCATCCATCCATCCATCCATCCATCCATCCATCCATCCATCCATCCATCCATCCATCAATATCCAAATAATAACAATTTGGTTCCTTTTATTCAAGCTCAATCCATTTCATTTCAATTCAGTCGTACTTTACTGTGCATTCAACATCCCTGGGGGTCTATCGTGTGGATGCATACCTACATACATATGTGCAAGAAGATATGAGGCTCCATTAGAAGTATTCATACTTTTGAGACCTTAGCTGTTTGAATTCTGAAGTCACAGTTGAACTTGTTAATAAAAGTGTTCTTTGAGCAGAAATTGTATCTGTGTCTCCACTTTACCTGTCTGACGGTGACATATTTCTATTGGTTGTCATGATGTTTTTGGCTTTGCTATTGCCAAATTGTGCTCACTGAGCCTGCACTTGTTCAGGAGCTGTCTCTGCTGTTTGCTTTTTTTCATCCTGGGTAGTAGAGAGATGTTCTGCCAATTTATAATGTTTTTGGGGGCAGATACCATTCTGATTTGCTTTGACTCTTAGTTTCTTCTTCCGAGTATTCTAATTATAGTATTTTTTTACATTACACTGTAATTTGGCTTCATTCTGATAGGTGTTTTTTTAAAAGCAGTGTTGTTGTGAGATGATTCAGTATGTCTACGAAAAGGGGAGAAAGAGCTGAGATAAGGGACTCTCCTGGGCTCAGCTCTTGGGTTAGGAGGGGTTTTGAAAGGGATGTGTGTGCATAAGGTGATTAAAACATCTGAGTGCTCTCTTTTGAGTGAAAACTGTCAGTGTATGTCTGCATTATTCTGCTTTTTTAAACATGTTTTTTGCATTGTACGATAAGCAGGAGTGTGAAAATGATTATATTCTGTAATTAGAGCTCTGTAGGTTCCACAGCATATGTACAGCTCTCTGTTTTTAATTAAATTAAACTTTACCAAGAGAGACAATAGTGCTAAGATATATTCACTGTAAGTGAATCAAAGAGTCAAGTGATTGATTACATACTTGGCTAATCAATGAAGTCATCTTAATTTCTCCTTGAAAAGACACACAATGGAAGTCGTACAGAAGGGCAGAAGTGCACATTAAAAGCTTTTACTTTTTGGATTTAGAGTCTAAGACTCCTTCTCTTCCTTGATAAAGCTGTGTTGGCTTCAGAGCGGTTTATTTAAGACACTCTGGGACTCAACTCTTCAGTAGATTTAGGTCTAAACCTGGATTTCAAGGTGAAGAATCTTATTGCTATGCGCCTACTGTTGCACTCCAATCCATCGGTCCATCTTCATTCTCTTTCATGAAATACCCAAATAATGAGCGGTAATTCGTTGCCCATGTTTCAGGTTTAGATGAGTATGCAATGAGTGTGCATGTACTATATTTTTTGTATAAAAATAGGACAAGAGCAATTTCACCTTTTGGGTTACATAAACCAGTATGTACGTTTTGTACATACAAAACACTCTTAAAACAATTTAATCTGCTCAGTGAAGAATATTCTGTTATAGATTGTTTTTTTTTCTATAAAGTAGCATAAATAGGGTCAAAATTTCAATTTTCTCCACAATACCTTTGAATAGGACTCATTGGAAGACTATTAAAGCTGTATAGAGGCAAACTCCCCATTCCTCTGCCTTAATTATCCATCCCCTGGGCTGTCATCATTAAGGCAAGCCAGACACTGGGACATATTTGGCATTATATTTTTAATGCTACAACAACCGGCTCAGCAGAAACCCACCACAGATTATTCACAGTGTGTGTCTTGGCTCGGCTCCATATACTGTGACACATTATTATACTTTATTCCCCTTTTCTTCCTTCTCCTTTTTCTTCCCTCCTCATCTCCTCCCCTTCCTCTACATTCACCTCCTCCCTTCCTCCGTCTTCCCGTTCCCTCTTCAGATGCTTTTCTTGTCCTCCGTGGAATCCAAAAAGGAAAGAACAAAGCCCTGTCATACATGTTCTGTCGATTCACTTACAACGTCTGTATTGCTGCGTGCGTGCATCTGTGCTGTGCGAGTGGGGCTGACGGTGCATTGTATGTGTGCCAGTTGTTTGTGTACCTCTCCGTGTGCAGCAGGAAATTCAAAAACTAGGCCATATCGACCACCCAGGGGTTTGAAAGCTCAGGGGGTACCAAAGCAACATGGTTTAAGTAAGAAAAAAATGTTTCAAACGCCATAAAAGGGGAAAAGAGACAACGCATGTGCACATTCTCACGCACGCGAGCAAATATACACACACACACACACACACACAGAGAAACGGGCACCCCTCCCATCTGATAAACCTCTGGCTTATGTTGTATTCACAGTAACATCAAGCACGTAATCACACACATATCAGCGAGATAAGCACCCTTATATATTTATACGTTACCCTTCCAGCTTACACTGGTGGCCAGACATTTTTTGTATAGATTAGGGTCTCTCCTGCTGACATCCTTTGAGGAATAAGCAGATCCTGTCACTATTGATCCAATTCGGAGTGTAATGGATATGAATGGGACCGAGCCTTTTGTGGTTGGATGGTTTAAGTAAAAAGTTTTCGTTGTGTGTTTTGCTAAAGTTTTATAGGTATATATTTTCTTTTTTCTTTTTCTTCTTCTTTTTTTTGGCATTTGTTATTATTTTTAAATATGAAATATTTGGTGGGAGGAAATTTTGCTTTGGCAAACATTTAATATCTCAGACAATTAGTCCAAACCTATAATGCCAGAGGTTGTTTATGCGTAAGAAGGTGAAGTGGGGGTGAGTTTTAAGAACATCTCTAGATGAATCTGAAAATCGATAATGCCATTAATATGAGCCCGTATCGTGCGCTGCCACTACAGTTCATCACCTCTCAACTGTTACTCCATTTAGATATTGATTATGTCATTTCACTGTTTACCTTAAGACCTTAGTTACTGAGTCAGCGGAAAATAAAAGCTTAATGTGACCTTAAACTGTAAGGCCAAGTCAATCTGTTGGATATAGAAGATTAAAATAAATATTTACGATATCTTCTTTCAGCTGAGGAAGAGGAGGGAGCACCTTAACACCATAAGTAATCCTGAAGATTGCGGACTGTACTTTCTTTTCAACTAAACCAAAGATTAATAAGATTTAGGGTATTTTGTTTCTTGTGTACTGAAATTTACTGCAAAGAACTTGATTAATAAATACCCCAACTGTGTGTGTGTGTGTGTGTGTGTGTGTGTGTGTGTGTGTGTGTGTGTGTGTGTGTGTGTGTGTGTGTGTGTGTGGAGCACATGAAATATAACTAAAAAATCTAACAATAAGCAAGTTAAAATTATTACAATTTATTAGAAGCTAACTGAGTTTAAACTAACTGAAATTCAAACAGAAATAAAAAATAGGATTTGGGAAGGTCATAAGAGTATAAAGGCACCTGAGCTGCCATTTCAGTGAGTGTGGTAAATACAGATACATTTCTAATTTCCACACATACAAGGTTTCTTAACACAGCTTTCATTACACACACTAGTTAGAAATATTTATTTTACGTTTTATATTTTAGGTGTAAACTAATGTTAGAGTAATACTGATAATTGTATATGTAGTTCTGAGGATTTCTGTTAACAATAGTGAGGAGAATATTCATCCATTTATTTATGTTAGAAAGACTATTTAAATATTCTAAAGTGATATGTAGCTTAGAGTGGCAGCAATTTGTCTTCTGTCCTTGTTATTATAAGCAATACAAGCCTTTAGTCTATATCTTTTAATGTTCCTAAAACTCCATGCACATGCTACAGTATTATTTTATAGAAGCCCGCTTCCGCCACTAAAAAAAATGTCAAATTATTAACTTGAAATTTTGACTTATTAACTCAAAATTTTGAGAAAAGTAACTCGAAATTTTGAGTTAGCGCTGCCAATCAGCAGTTTACTTGAATGACATCATTTCCTTGTTACCCAGAAGCTGAAGGCCTCAGCTACAAATGCTACAGTTAAGCTACCAGTATTACAGCCAGTCATGAATGCACAAATTGCTGAGTATTTTCAGGGTGGCTTCACAAATGATGAAATCCTTGTGTTATAAGCTGAATCACATGTCGTTACTATCAACAAACGTATTCTCGAAAGCGCTAATTTGTTGCTATACGTTGGTAGCTCGTGATTCGGTTTTGAGTGTGCATTCCTCTGCACCATATCCTTCCGGGTAACAACAAAATGACATTCACTGGCAGCGCTAACTCGAAATTTTGAGTTACTTTTCTTAAAATTTTGAGACAAGTCAAAATTTCAAGTTACTTTTCTCGAAATTTCGACTTAACTCGAAATTTAGAGAAAGATAACTCGAAATTTCGAATTATGGATACTGTTTTTTTTAGTGGTGGAAACGGGCTTCCATATTATTTGGCCTATTTTTTGCAGTGTGGCCATGAAATTAAAATTATATTATGCTTTTATAAGGTGAAGTAGGTGCATAAGATTTTAGCCCGTTACTAGGTGGTTGCTAGATGACATTATATCATATATAATTCAGCTTTTGTGGATATAAATTAGGTGTTATTGTTGTGAAATTAAAAGAATGACAAGAGTGCTTTTATAAGGTTTAAAGGTTTATAAATGCTGAGAAACGGGCAATTTTGACTTGTTGCTAAGTGGTTGCTATTCAACCTGCCGATGTCATAATATCTGATGTATATAAGAAGCTTCAGGGCCCTAAGATGTACCTGGGTGCCAAACTTGGTTTCTCAACTCCTGATTGTGTAGGAGTTGGTGTCATAATCACAAGAATGATTGAACTCAATAGTAAAACCATGAAGACCAACACAAGTTTAACTCTTCTACCGACACAAGCAAGGAATACTGTCTGTATACAGGCAAGTATAATGCAGGTGAGCGTTTGCAGCACAGCAAGGGGCTGAGCAGCGTAGCGGCAGAGCTCTGTGAGAGAGGAGATCACGGGTTAGTGATGTTTCAGTAAGTCTGGGGATTGAATTGTGTATGTTGGAACTGGCTCGAGTTCTTACTCGAGTCCTTTTATTGAATTGCACATAGGGGAGTCAGGCGACTGTTCGGGAAGACTGAAGTGGCAGAGAGTGGTCGTACGGGCGAGCTTTCCAAGGTGAGTATTGATGAGGGATTGCAAGGTTTTGGTCTGCAGGTAAGTCCAACTTGAAGCAGAGGGTTTTGAAGGATTTCTTCCAGTTGCAAGAAACTTGAATCCAGCCAAAGCCCACACACTGGAGAAAAACATCACAAGGGTGACAATGATGTGGCAAAGAGTGAAGGTTTCAGCTGGCTTTTCATCCAGAGGAGTGATGAGTATACGGGAAGCACATCTGTAGACTAGATAAGAAGGTAAGGCAGCCCCGCCCAAGGATGGAATATCCCGAAACTAGAACTGAGAGCGACAGGTAGAGTGGGAGAAAAAAGCAGGAAAATGGGAATTAAAATAACAGGGACAGACACCCAGAGATCTCATGTATTGAGAAGATGGCCAGTTAGCTTAGATCAAAAAGATGCATCTTTAGCAATGATAAAAATATGTTGTCTAAACAAACTATGACTAATTTTTCCTGGATTTTTTTGTTTCTTTTGTTTTGTAATTGGTAAAAAGATAATCAAAAATGTCCCTCCAAGATGCAGGGTTATTCTAGGCCTTGTCCTGTAGGGTTGCAATCTTCTGCAGCTAGCTCTTCTTCCCCTGGATGAACACTGGGGAACTTCCCAGTATTAGGCAAGTGGTTTTATTGTAGTTGGCTGTTATAGATAATATCTTTTTTGGTCCCAAAGACAAAACAAAAGCCAGTAATACTGAGTTTAAGTTATCTAGCTTCAAAATAAGTTGGTAGCTAGCTTATGTAAACAACGTGACAAAGTGCCTACTCAGAAATTAGTCCACCTCAGCGCTAAAGCATTTGTCCACTGCCTGTTCTGTGTCTTAACTTGAGGTCACAACACAAATCAAAGTGACAGACATGTCACAGGACAAGATTCACGGGAGTAAATAATACATTTCATCAGCTGCTTCAGTTCCATGGCCCTCGTGTGGAAATTTATCACAGCAGACATTTTGACTTGTCACAGCAGGAAAAGCGCGGGTGGAATTAATAACACTACTGCTGACTCAGTTCCATTAAGTATCGCAGTACGGCATGGCAGTAAACCAGCATGCATGAATGCAGGATCTTCCTTAACTGAAATACTGTAAAATACACCTTCGACTTCCCTGCTATGACATGTCAACATGTCTGCAAGTAAAGAAAAAAAAAAGCTGGCACGGTGTGACACTACCGTATCTTCCTGGGAGTCACCTAAAGAATATTTTTATCTGTTTTCACCCGCTTCTCTCATCATAATACCCGGTGAGAACAAATGTAAAGTTTGATGGTGGTTTCATGTCACGGTGACTTATTAATTTATTTAGTTAGGTTCTTACTTTTCCAGCAGATGCACAGTAGACAGAATGTGGTGTTTATGTAAAGTCTTGGTGTGAAGGCCCGGGTTTATGGTGGGTTTCAGAGCATGGTTTCTTCATACCACGAGCCTCCTTCTTTTATAGGCATAATTAGTCATAATGTATGGGAAAAAATATAAAAACTGTTAGACTGAATAGGCTTTAATAAATATCCTTTTTTAATGCTCTCTTTGTTGAGTTTGCAGTGTTCTGGTGTTGATTGCTGAGCCAACCACAGGCCTCTCTCTAGTGTCCTTTCTCTGAATTTCGGTGCAATGGCTGACCCACTATCAGTATCATTAATATAATGAATTTATTATTTCCATTGAAATAATAAATTCATTATATTATTTATATAAATATACATGTACACATGTCTTTGTGTGCATTAACCCGCTCCCCCCTCAAAAAAACAACCACCCCAAATAAAACCCTACAAACGTACTTTTTATTTAAAATTGCACTTTCCATTCTCATCGCTCATTCATCACATACTATCTTCTTCAGAATCCTGTTCTCACTATTTTAATGCAAGGCCCTTAGAGTCATTTTCCGATGCACCACGACAGCGCTTTAGCATAATTTTCCGGCACGAGGAAGAATATCAACCTGCAAACCTTGTTTTTACTTTGACCTATCTCTTACCTTTTCTGTCACTGTATTGTTAGGTGTAAGCACTAAAATGAAGTGGTTAAATTGAAGAAAATAACATTGTTTGGTTTAAAACTATTTGACCATGCAAAGATAAACAGGATCTGCAACGTTAATCTGCAACAAGCTTCTCCAGTAGATCATTTTTGATCATCTATTTCTTTGGCATCTATATCAGCAGTTAAAGGAATCCTACTGAACTCTGTCAGACTGGATCTATTATCTTGAAAGCTCCCCATTCAGCCTTGCATTGCGTTACATTTTAAGCTATAGATCACTAAAATCTAAGACCCTAGTCAGACAAGCCTAGACAAGGGTCAGTGACCATCTAGCAACCACCATTCGCTAGGAAAATGTAGCAACACATTGATGAATGGTTGCCAGAGGTTTCTGGCAGTCACGAGGTGAAACTATTTACAAAGAGACATATGGTTCTGCACCAAAAACCTCCTTGTGATTGCTTTGGTTGCTAGCAGAGTGCTGTGGTGTCCTGTAGTTTTCATAGGAGACGTCTGCAAACACCTGTCAACCACTCTCCAAGTGGGAGTGAAACTGTGAAAAGTGTGACTACTATCTGCCAACAACCAAACCATTCAAAAGGTGTTTTTTTTTTTTTTTTGTTGTTTTTTTGTGGAGCACCCTCTTTGCAACTAATTTCACTTCGTGACAACCAGCAGCCTCTCTGCAATCGTGTGACTGAAGCCTAAGCTATTTTGTCCAACTCAGGAGTATTTTTACCACGTGTGTTTACAGCCGCAGGGGAAATTGCCTCGATAAAAAAGAAAAAAAATCATAAACACCTTAAATTAAACTTTGTATCAATGAAGTCCTACTAGGAACAAAATGAAAATATTTATTCTGTTCTTCAAGTAATTTTATATTAAAAATATAATTATAAAATATTTTTGCCTTCACTGCGCTCATGCATTTTAGGCCATTACCATAGTTCAATTTCAACACCTGCCATGTTGTTGAAACACAGTATATGTTTGCAACACACTGAGATAGGTGTTCCATCTTGCTCGCCGACCCCTGCCAAATTATGAAAATGTGACACAAAACTTTCAGCTACTGTATAAACAAAGCCAGAATGAGTGCTCGCAGAAATATTATTTCTTTTGCAGAAGCAAAGCATCATATAAAAAATGGAAAGAAGGGAAAAAAGAAAATGTGCAGGAGAGCAAGCGCTTTGGAGCCTGTCTCTGTGGTTTAAGATGTTATGCATTAATTCTCTAAGGGGCCTTGAGGTCCCAGTTTCCAATGTTAATTGATATCCCCATTAAAGAGATAAGTAGGCTTGGGGAAAAGAAGAGAGCCAGAGAGCAGAGAAGTTACTGCAAGGTGTAGCCGAAAAGAGAACGGAGAGGAAGAGGAAGATGAGAAAGAAGATGACAGGATGTTTAGGGGAAAAAGAGAGAGCAGGAAAACAATGCACCAGTCAGCTGCTGGGAGATGACCCCAGACGATTAGTTCTGGCGATGGCTGTGCAAGTGTCCAATAAATGAATAATACTTTGCATTGTGAGTTTATGTGTCTCTGCATGTGAGAAAGTGAGAGTGACATAAAGAAGAGAGCACAGAGAGGGAAAAAGAATGCGCTTATTGGCTGACAGAGCTGCTCTCACCTAGTTCGGGATGAGTCACAGTTCGCAGAGCTGTTAATTACGCCAACGGCTGAATCAAAACTCGGGGAATGAGAGCAGCTGTCTGCGCATTTACATATCACAGCCTACAAGGAGTGGAAGGGAAGGAGGGATGAAAGATAGGGAACAGAGGAAGGTAGAGAAAGTGGAAGATGGAAGGGGAGTCGATTCAGAGATAGAAAAAGAAAACTAAAGGAGGACTAAAAAGCTCTCAAAAAGAAAGTGAAAGGTAAAGAATCGGGACAGGAAGGAAGGTAGCGTAAGGAAGTGTGAGATGCAAAGAAAGAGTGACAGAACTCACTTGTTTAGAGAAAAATGCAGTGACAATCACTTCATCTGCATCAGCCGTCATGGGATTTTGTCATTATTTTTGTTTTGGAGTCTTATGCTCTAAATGTCTTGTTTTTGCATGATGTACTCACACTGCCAAAACATTTATGACTGGAACCTCTGTACCTGAATTAAACGCAAGGTTTTCGTATATACCTGGCGTATAGTTTCCCGAGTGTTGGCAGGAATCTCCATTTGGTTTGCAACTACATTTGTTTTATTCCATTTGCTTCTTTTCCCACTACATTCGTAAAACTGACAGCCTTAAGGCCAGCACTGACCAGAATAAGACTTGCTTTGATTTCAAAGTCACAAACAAGGCAAGCCATTAGCATACAGCTGCCAACAGGCCAGCCTGCAGCTGCACTTAAAGCCTTTAGTTTCCTTCCAAAAATAAAGCAACAAAACAACGCAAGAAACACAAAACCAAGTGACTGCCTTGCATTGCTTTACCACTTGAATACCAAATACACAGCCTAATACAAACGACCTGGGTATGTGGTAATAATACGTACATCTACACACCTACATGTACTATATTGCCACCGTTTGAATTACTAACACTAAGAAAAAACTGGATTTAAATAAATAGTACAACCAGGAAGATACAGTATGTTTTATTTCTAATATTTATCAGTAGTAAAGGTTGAAAATGTCAAGCATACAGAGTATTAATGATTGTCAGTTAAATCAAATGAACTGGTTCCTTTATTCCTACACAATGCGCACATGATGACGAACAATATGAGAAACTTATGATGTTTTTGTTAATATTGGTTTGAAGCTATATCTCACACCTTGTCAGTGTGGCTTGATACTTTGTGATGCACGGTGCATAGCTTGACATATAGCTTATTGGTATGTTTGCAATTCTGTATCCTGTCTGAAAGAGTAAAATACATTGTGTTGTTGCCAAGTACAGAATAGAAGCTTTCAAAGAAGAGCAAGGGCGTGAAAATGACATTGAGACATTTCCCATGTTTTCAAGGAGAACTGTGAGTCAATGACAGCAGTTGTAATTTGGCGCTGGGAGCCGATTTAATTGAGATGATTTCCAACTCAAAATTAAAATGAAAATGCCATCCCTGGAAACACTTTACTATCAAGTTTATCATCTGCTTTCATCAAAGAGACTAGGTCACTGCTTTTTGGCCACGGTATTTACCGGACGTGAGGAGAAGGCAGATGAGGGAGTCGTGTCAATCACAAAGACTTCGTTCATGACAAGCAGGTGGCTGTGGTGGTGGTGGTGGTAGTGGTGGTGGAGGGTTGCGAGCAGGGTCTCGAGTGAACAGTCTCTCTCAGTCTTAGTCATCAGAAACTGCACTCAGCTGAGTTACAGAGAAAGAACCAGGCAGCTCTCTGTAATAACAGACCGGCGGCTTTGAATGCGTCCTTCATGTGACAACAGATTTACAGTAGCATCTTTTCATTAGCTTGTAACAACACAACAGTCACATAATCATAATCATCATTAACTGAGCCGTGTCTTAACATCTGTAAACCTTTAACACTGCGACAGAAGTATATTTGAACCACTCTTTTAAGATGCAAACCTCACACGTAATATGTATTATAAAAACGCATCATCATACATAAATGACAGCATCGGTTGATTGCTAATGACTCTTCAAATGACATTCATTCAGACATTCATTATACTGCATGCCGTAATGAATGTAATGTCAGTATAATGTGTAATGTCAGTGATGTCGCTGAGCGGTTTTTCCTCCCACTTTAAGTTACAAAGGGCTATTTTCTCAAATTGTTATATTGTTTTAAGTGTTTGTAATCAAATGATCAGTTGTGAATGTGTTGCTCATACCGCTAACATGATTCATCCAGTCTTCAAACGAAACAAGGCTCAAGTTGTAGAACCATTCAAAATGCAAAATGAATAGATGAGAAAAAGTAGAGCAGAATAAAGAAGCTTAAACACTGAAGCAGAGATACGAAGGTACGGCAGTATTTAGAGTACATGACAGTTAGTGAGTCTTTGAACATGTTGGATCGCTACGAAATTAACATGTATGTGATTTACGTTTATACACAGTAAAATTCACTGAGTAAATTTTACTCAAATTGAATAAAATTCTACTCTAAGAAAGACAGTATTTGGTCCCAGTCTAAATGGAGTAAAATTTACTCTTATGGCAGAGTTATACTTTCAGAGTTAAATATACTCTATTTAGTGCAAATATTTTACTCTATATGATGATAATTTACTCAGTTTAGTATAAAATAAAAACAAGTCCACCATAATTTCATTCTAAATAGAACAGAATTTTACTCTGAATAGAATGTAATTTTATTCTAAATAGAGCAGAATTTTATTCTGAATAGAATTATAAATAGAAGAAAAAATAACTTTTCAAATCAAATCAAATCACTTTTATTGTCACGTCACATGCACAGGTACACTGGTACAGTACATGTGAGTGAAATTCTTGTGTGCGAGCTTCACAAGCAACAGAGTTGTGCACTTTCACTCACTATGTAATTGTATTACAATCATTCACTGCAAGGTTTTAAAGGTACAATAAATAAATCAGAAAAATATATTTTTATTTTAACAGCCACCTTTATTGTTCAGAGGAAATAGTGTGGTACAATATAAAAACTGGAATCACCACGACTGTATGATACCTGTAAATCAAATGCTTTAAAAAAGAAAAGCTCTTTGGCATAAATTACACGAGGTCCGTCTCTTTTACACAGAACTTGAAAATCATTGAAATGCTCATTGAGACACACTGTTTGCAGTGCAAAAGTAATTAACAATAACCTCTCATCCTTCACAACAACATTGTAGACCTTGTGAAAAACTGGCATTTCAAAATGGACTTTTATACAAACAACTAAATCTGCACCATAAATATTTCCATGGTGTTTTGCCCATCTAACATTTAACACCTTGGTGTTGATTGGTAGCTGAAGAGTCTCTGCCATCTCACAGCCCCAGTCCAATGCATTTCAAGAAAGCATGTTACCTGGTCCAGTGGTCAGTCTTTTGGGGTTTAAATGTCTGCCAACTGAAAGCAATAGGACTTTGATGTTTTGTTGCCAACGTTTTAGTTACGTTTTTGAAACTTTTCAATTGTTTTTTTAAAGAAGCTGTGCTTTGCTTCATTGCATATGCACCAGCTATGCAAAAGTGGTCCTGTTTTAAGTATACGTGTACGATAATGCATCATGAACTGATGCTTTGGTAGCAGCTTCTTGTGTGGAAACAAACTTTTGGATAACCTGTGGTGTTTGGCGATCAGGTGTTTCAAGAAAATAGTGATACCTTTTGATAACACTGCTGAAAATACAATATTCACTACTTGAAACAACAGCAGTAGCAAATACCAGTGCTGATCGTTTGGACAAACTAAGTCTCCAAAGATGAGTGGTAGATGCCGATGTAAACACCAGGACTGGATGGCATTTAACCCCAAGTTATTTGAGTCCTCTCCCAACTTCGCTGTAGGTGGTTTGTTGTTTTGTTCCATGTAGCCATAATTAAAGCTCTTAATTCTCGTGTCCACTTCCTTTGATGTTGTATACTGATCTATTGCATGTAACATAATCAGTTTCATTTTATATTGTGCGACTCCTCCAAGATATCGTGCATAATATCAACAGAGAAATGTTCACATGTATTGAAGTACTGCAATGAGTTTAGAATGCAAGACTGTTTAACACCCATCGCATTAGGAAGTCAGGGATTTGCCTCCATTTTTTGGCAATGTTCAGTATGAAGTGCTTGAGTTCGCATGATTATCTTGGGTGAATCCTCTGTAAACTCTGTCTGAAAGTCCTCCTTCTCAGCAAGACAAAGGTGGCAACAATATCTGGTACTAAATGACTCTAGAAAACCAAACAGACAGTGAAGACCAAAGTTGTCAGTAGTAACTTGGACAATAGTTCCATGTACTGGGTCATCATACAGGGCAATCGTAATTCCATCCCTCTCCAGGATTTTCATATCCTTCACAATTGGATCAAGTATCTTAGGGAAGCCATATGTTTGGGATGATGAACTTCTTGGCAACTGTGAACATAATAAAATTGCAAGGCAAAGAAAGTTAAATGAAATAAATTGAACAAAATAAACCTAAACAGTTGGTATAGCAGCTATTATAACATCATCCCCAAAGCTTGACTGATTCACACTATGAAACATGCAGGAAATGTTGATGTTTTTTACTCACCACATTCGAAAAATGATCTGTAGGTCAGTTGGCCCTCAAAACAGATGTACTTCTGTTGTTCTCTGCACTTCACTTGCACAGCTTGCATCCTTCATGATATGAAAAGGATATTTTAAATAATTAGATTTACTACAAATACTTACAAAATTGAACAAAACACAGGCACACACAAAACACATAGGGCTTAAGAAACATCTAAAACTGCACACTTGTGCAGACTGCAACCATGTATGCTTTTCAATTCGAGTAAAACACACGTGCTTGCTAAACTAACACCAGTACACATAAAAGATTCACTCCATTAAACACACATGCTCCTAACCAAAGATCAGGCGAAAACAGTCGTGTATGCGACTCAATTCAGAGTAAACCACACGTGCTTTCTAACTGAACAGGTGAAACATCCACAAACATCAATCCACGATAAAACACACATCAGGTAAAAAAGTCAATTTTCATGACTCAGTTTGGAGTAAAACACATGTGCTCACCAACCTTTTTTGGATAAAACATTGGTGCACTGAATTTGCTAAAAACACACTACCCTGGTCAATTATACTACCCTAAAGCAGCTATTGAGCAATGCTAAATTTAGTTTAGTGATATATACCTTAATGCTGTCTGTGAGTAGTCTAACGACATTAATTTAGCAGAAGCTAACGTAAGCATCAACCTTGCCAATTATGCAGCATGTAAGACCCACAAACTCTCAAGCTGTAATGTTACAGACCTTTCAAATAAACAGAAATTCCCCATTTTATCCTAAATTAAATCATTATTGAGCACTTTGCTCACTTACCTGGCTCACTGCTGACAGTTGTCTATGTTCCACTGCGGGATAGTAGCAGAAACTTAGGAAATGGTAGTGGGCGTGGTCATGACATATTACTCCAATGGAATTTCCTCTGTTTTTTTGCTCCAACTCTGGCGGCCAATCGAAATGATTACAATCCAAAATGAGTGAAAATGACTCTTTTAGAGGAAAATAATGTTAACTCTGGAAAAATTACTCTCTCCATTTTCCTGTGTAGTTTCAATTATCTATAGAATAAATATGACAATATCCAAAACCCTGTCACAATTACACAAAAAATACAGTGGGTACCTGTCATTATTAAAGCTTATAGGTAGTTTAATACAAAATGCTGGCCTGCCGGCACACATCCTTTTCTCATCTCTGTCATGTCTTTATTAATGCAGATGTCAGTAAAGGTCCAGTCACTTTACCATCAAGGTAGCTCTATTGAAAGGAGGAGGAGGCATAAAATAGTCACCTTTATTGGGAAGTGTAAGGTCATTTCAAACGCTAAGTTTTCTTGTTTCTGTACAGCCACATGTCCATATGATAGTCAAACTTGTCCCAGACTTTTGTGAGCACGTCTGGAGTAACTGCAGTGACTGCTATTGTTACATGTATGCTAGGCAACCACGTGAAAATCTCATCGTTCTAACAGTACGTGTTTTGATCATTACTGGTGGCTGTGGAAGCTGTGGAAATGAAGCACTTTGAAATCAGGTGATTCTTTTTGATATACCCTGTATTTCACAAAGAGTAACATTAATTTAGATAATGCTTAAAATAACTGCCCTAATAAGTGCAAAGATGTGTTTCAATAGAATTTCCTTCTAGATGTTTGCACTTAAGTTTATTGTGCTCTTTCGTAACATCAGCTTCATACTAGCTAAGGGTTAGATTGCGATGGTTATGGCTCATGTGGCCTCTGCTTATGTAGAATGCAGATGGCTAAATCCACACATAGCAGTAAATCTGAGAACCAGCAACTGCACAGGTCATCTTATCACAGCCTGTGTAGAAAGAAAACAAATCTACTGAAGGTTAAGATAGAAATTATGAAGTGACTTTCTAAATGTACCGTTTCCCCCAACTGCACCCCTACACCAATTATTTAAACCTTTTTTAAATTAGTCTAAGTGGTTTGAGAAGTTTAACTTCTGTAACAGTTGTTTATCATCTTTCAACTAGTGAAGAATTCAGCTAAAAATCAGTTTTACTGTGTGTAGACAGAGCTGTCCAGCTGTTTTACTGATTTAAGGAAGCCGTTACAGTTTTGCATGTATCTTGTAATCTTAAGTCTGCTGTTATTGAAAGTTTTTATAATGACATGTTCAGATTTTTCATATTTCATCTTGTACCTGGTGATTAGCAACAATGTAATGTGTAAACTCCACAAGCATCGAGTTGACACCCAGACTGGCATGTCATGGACAAGTGATGCATGGCAGCTTACCAGACCTTTGAAGGAACAGAAAAGAATGGGCAAAGCCCGAAAAGAACGTGAATATGTAGCACAGATTGAGAACAACAATAAAGATTTTGACTTCCACGAAAAAATTTAAAATTATGAGAATCATCAATGGGAAATAAGCGAGGATAACGGATACTGTCGTTACCAAGATTGTCCTAAAAGCCTTCTGTTTCTTGCTGTTCATCCCCTGCTCCTGCCTGATCCCCTCTCCCGGACCAGGCTGTTTGAGGATCAGAAGAGTACAAACACAACAGTAAATTTGTACCGCACAGCACATTGCAACCAGCACTACAGAAGTTGGGCGAAACACGAAAGCCACAAATGCACTGCCAAAGCAAGAAACCAATGTCAAAAACCAGACTATCCCAGACAAGAATAGTTTGTACCTCAGTGGCTTAAACCTCAAGAAAACCACAGGTTTAACTGTTGCCAGATAACACTCCACACAAATCAACGTCAGAACATATGGACGGCCAACGACTGTGAATCCCAGGAAGAAATATTTCATGCCAGTCAGATATATGTTGGAGAAAAACAAGTCAAATAATCCTAAAGTATCTTGAAGACAGATGACAAGTTCAAAAATAGCCTTTTTCAGAGTGTAGAACTCTGATGTGATCCAGCCTCTTGATATTATTACATGCACCATGTAGATATTGACAGGGAGTCGGATGATCATGCTGGTTAATTTGCATATCACTATTAGATGATCTCTTAAGAAGAGTGAAGCGCTGTTTCCAAGAGTAGTGTTGTTCATCCTGAAGGTCTCTGGACAAAAACATGAAACACATGATTATAAAGTTAATGTCACCCAGAGCAGCATGTTCTTTTGATGGATGTTTTTGGTACAGTTGTAAATATTAATCACGTTCCTCTTTCACAAATTCTGAATCTATCCTATTTTTTATGTGCTCATTTTAATGAATTTTTGGGATTGATGTCTAACTGAAACTGATCAAATCTGAAGACTGAAGACAGCTTTTTAATTTCACTTACATAAAGAACTGATATCCAAACATTCTCATTACTAAGTAGCATACATTTTCCTTAGTGATAACTGTTAAATGCAGTATGATGCCAAAACAATCCAAACTATGTTAAATTATTGAAAAATGAAAATAAAAATCCTTTACCAAACCTGTAGTGTTGACGCCTTACACTTCTTGATCTTCTTAACTTGTGCCTTCCATGCTCAAAACTTCCCCCTATAAATGCAGTTTGCATAGCTAATGCTATGCAAATACTTGCATGGTGCATAGACCACTTTCGTCACTCTGTGGTTACAGCATCAAGCTAAGACTGCCATACTCTCACTCTCTGTTTTTCTAAACAAAGCTGCTCAGATAAAAATGACTTTCAATCAAGAAACTCAAACTACATCACATATGACATCTGCACTGGGTTATACAAGTCACCTAAAAGTTACACCTCTGCTGAAAATGGAATAATCAGAAGCCAACAGCCAGTTTGGTTCATTCTACTTTTCCTGTCATTGCCGCTCACAGTTGGTTACTGGACACCAGCTTTTAGTGACCAAAGACTAACTCCCTATGATTACAGCTCTTTCCAGTTGCTCTCTGATTGAAGTTTTAAAGAGGATTTCTTTGACTCCATGTCCTGCCTCTGTCCAGACATGTGAAAAGCATATGGGAAATGCTTGTAAGAGAGGAAAATCCTACTGATCAATCAGGATTACTCAGCATATTAACAGTATAGTATACCTCATCATACTGAATGTTTGGGTCTACCATTACTGCATATCTTCAACTTTATAGTTATGTGCAACCAGCTTGTGCCTACCACGGACTCCCTGCACAGGCTCAGAAGGGGATATATTTCTTTTCAAGTCACAGCAACGCCAGTTTGTGTCTGTTTTGATATTATACTCCAGTTAATTCATACAAGTTCTGGAAGAAATACATTTTTCATAAAGAATAAATAAAGCACGGTACCACAAAAATCATCATAAAATTGCTATTGGAGAGTGTTTCCTACAGCTGTTTTACGCTGAAATCTTATTTTTCGTGGGTGACATGAAGATGAAATGTTTGAGAGGAGTTAAATCTTTGCTGCTTGCCACTGAAAACGGGACACTCAGGTTAAATGCACAGCAGAAATCACAAGACAGAAGCAGTTGAACTAAACGGACTGACAGGAGGTACGTTTCAGTAGCCAACACTGCATGGTCTAGCTGTTAAAAATCTCACATCTCACACCAAATACATGAACAATAATTTATGTAGACCAACACAAGCCTTGCTTATACGTAATGAATAATAAACACCATGCAAGTATTCTAATCAGTAATGTTTTAAGCGTTTTGGCTCACAGTTACTGTAGATGTGGTGAAAAATCTGAAAGAATCAGTCTGTGGCAGTTTAGATTAGTGTAGAGACTGAAGAGACTGTTGTTGATAAATTCATTTAAACAATTTTAAAATGATGGGTTTGAATTTGCACACCTGGAAAAGTGGAAAAATCCATTTAACAACCACACCTCTGCAGTACTGGGGTCACTACTCAATAAAAGTAACATATTACACATTACTTGTTACTTTTCTTATAAGTAATGTACTATTACAAGTGTTCGCAGTACATTACTTAATTACTCATTGGCGAAAGTCATTAGTTACACTTCTCATGACATTACCTTCACGCTGGTCCCTAACATGCTGTGAAATGCACTGTCACATAATTACCAGTTAACAACTTAAATCTTGGGCTACAGTTCCACAACACAAACCTGTATCCTAATGAGGACACACAACATCTGTCTTTTAAAGTTTGGACACAAAAACGTATAAAACCAGCCCAAAGAGATGTCAAAGTGATTGCTATCATGATTCTGTTTTTAGAAACATGAAGAGGTAGAAATGGGGGCTTCAGTGCCACAAGTCTGACTGCTCACCATTGCTTTGGTTACCTGTTGAAATTCAGGGTCTTGCTGCTTGGATTAGCAAAGCAAACACTGAGCTTTAACATCACTCTGGGTTCTTTGCTAGCTTTGTCTTAGCATGCCATCTGCACAGATGCTTACAAAGAGCCAAAGCTGCATTAGCAGTATATTGCAGTTGTTTCTGTCCTGGTCAAAGTTTGTACTTTACCATCATGCTCTTGTCCTGCATAATGTTACTACATTACTGAAAAATGTACTACTTTTGCTGTTGTGTAGCTTTTGTGTTGGTGTGTGGGACTGGAGCCCATGTTTTTATTGTTAAGTGATGTTTATAAGACAATGCATTTCAGGTCATTTTATGGAGTAATACAAATAACTTTCGCTGGCAAGTAATTCCTTTTATGAAAAGTCATTACTTGTAAGAGAAGCAACTTTTTAAAGTAATGACACCAGCACTGATTACAGTAATGCGTTACACTGGAATGTGGGACACCTAGCACTGCACCTGTGTTTACAAGTTTCATCCATGAAAATTCAAGTGTAAATTGTCCAGTAAGAATTTGCAAGAACAATGACTTGCACTTTAGTGCACATGGTCTTCAAAGTGAGCAGAAAACAAACACTCTGTGGCTCATATAGCTCTGGTCAGAAGTTTACATACACTCGTCATGAGCATGGATAAAGATAATTTGTGGGGGGGTTTTGTTGTTGTTTCTATGATCCAAATAGGGTCAAAAGTATACACACAGGCTTAATTTTTTATTCCCAATAATATTTGGTTAAATGTCACTTATAGGGCTGCACTTTGACCAGATGTCCACAAATTTTTAATAGGGTTGAGATTGGGGCTTTGGGAAGGCCATTCCACAAGCTTTACCCACTCCAAAACTAGTTGTGAAGTATATTTGTGTCACAGTTCTTGGGTCTGTGACCCAGTATGTGTAATTCCAGTTTAAGTTATATTATTTGATTTGTTGTTTTTTATGGTTTTGGTTTTCTTTATTGTGTTTTACTTGTGTGATATTTATAGTTCCTATTTCTAGTTTTCTGTTGCTATGCCTTTCCTGTCTTCCACATCTCTGTGTCTCATGTTCCCTCTGGTCCACTAGTCAGTCATGTCTCTGTGTCTCACTGTCAAGTCTGCGTCTTTGTGAATGTGTCATGTTCCTGTTTTATTTTGATAGTTCCTTGTCCTGTATTCAGTTTTGAGTTTTTCTTGTATCTGGTGTTATTTCTTACAGCAAAAATAAAGCTGGCTTTCTTAGTTAATTCTTTTTGAGTCCTGCATTTGGGTCCTCATCCTGCCTGCCACACAGCCGTACCATGGCAGAAGGCATTTAGCGTGTCCATGTGACCAGCTGCAAGAAACAGGTTTAATGGCAGTGCTCTCACAAAATAAATAACCCAAATTCAAACAACAAATGTGGGGGAGAAAGGGACAGTTAGGTTGTGCCAAAAAAACCCACCAAAAAGACAAAACCAAAACATAGCTGAGCTATTATCCTAGAAAAAACAAAAACAGAAAGACCCTAAACCTCAACTCAAAACAAGCTCAAAATTACATGGGTGGCACCAACCTACTTACCTAGTGTTTCTAACAAAAAGACTCTACGTGAGTAAGTGTATGGGGTCCCCAAACTTACCTAGTCCACTTTTACTCCCACCACAACCATCAAACAAAAGAAACACAGCAGGGGAGCTTTACACATGAGCCAAACAATTCAAAGGAGGAAAGAGAGCCGTGCCCAGCCACAGGTGAGTCTCCTTATCAAGGTGTGCACTCCTGGTTTGTCCAATCAGGGTCTCCCTCCTCTAATTAGTTGGACATCCCCAGATTGACATCAGCCTGCAGTCTGCAACCTAAGGGAATGGCAAAAAAAAGGAGAGGGAAAGAAAACATGCAGCCTGCGGACACGTAACACTGGGTTGTTCTTGAACGTCCTGCAACCAATTTCCTCTCATCTGAGAGTGACAGATAGGCTTTTCTTCCAGACGTTGACAGTTGTTCTCAGTATTGTTTCGTCCAATCAGTAGCGTCAAGCAATTTTGTTTTTGTAGTCAGTGATGACCACTAAGTTAATATGCCTCAGCCTGGTCAACATTAGATATTGTAGAACCTTCAGCAAATGAATAAAATAAATAATTAAAAGCCCAAAATGACCACGACAGTCATGTCCATAATGAGGGTGTGCAAACTTCTGACCACAACTGTAGTTTCAGATTTGCATGTATACATAACTACTAGAAAGTTCAAGCAAGAAGAGGTGGATAGGAAACACAACTTTAGATGAGTAGCACAGCATTCACTAACATTTACAAAGCACCCACTTGTTTGGCTTAATGGATGAACAAAACCTTTGGGACTTTGAAGAAGAAGGCTTACTCTTTTTAGGCCTCACTGATCACAGTGATAGAGAATGGTTTTCCAGCCATTTTGAGATAGAGGAGAAAATACTCAGTATAATAAATGTAGGGAGTAAGTCTCTTGAGATTAATGCCCCCATAAGAGAATGAGTGATCACAATGTATGGAATGTAATTAATCAGTGCAACAAGGGTTATTGAAAAAATGAAATTGACGAAAGTGTTGTTAATCACACCTGTCCCAACTGCCAGAGCAGAAATGTTTGAAAGCTCTTACAACAACAAGGCACCCGCAAACTTATAGAACAGTAATTAATACAACAAATATGATCAGCCATAACAATAAACCCCCTCCCTAATACTGTGTAGCCACCAAACATGCCACCAAAAGCTGCATCTATCTACTTATCTATCTTAGAAAGTATATCTGTTGTATGAGGGGTAAAAGTTTTCATGACTATACTGACAAAAAGCAGACATCCAAGGTCCATTTTGGCAGCTTGCAACATCTCCAACTTCACCATGCACCTAAACATCAACATCTGGGTCCCACTGACTGTTTATGTCAAAGATGATCAATGTTTAAGTGAAAGAGCCTACATTGTTCTGTTGCCTGTGGCCAGTGCTTGCTTAATTTTCTTGTGCATTACGTTTGGCACATTTCTCCCAGGTCAGACCTTCAACACAGGGTTCAGTATCAGTGGCAGGAGCATTCCAGAGGTGCACGAGGAGACACACTTCAAGGGGAATTTTAGCAGTGAAGAAAACCAGCTTACTCCATTTACCATACGGGAAAATGAGCTTGATTAAAAGCCACAAACAGAAGTTGATGACACTCAGTGCTGCTGTTGTTTTTTTTTTATTTTTTATTTGTGCTAGTAAATAAATAAAAAAAAGATTAATGATCTGTGTTTACTTCTTACTTCTGTACGCCATGATAATCACATTGCAACTGTGTTGAAGCATTTCCTGCCAAATAATTTATGCACGTATCGCTGCTGATGTGTGAAAGCACGTTTTTAACATCTCCAGTTTTGGTGTACTGTGCTGGTATTACTTGTCAAGGATTACAAGCATTACAAGCTTTTCTTAGCTTTTAACAGTTTGGAAAGGTTTATCTTAGCTACTGTCACTTCTGCAGCCACGATATAGCTGAAATCATTGCTGAATATGCCTAACACGGATTAGTTTAGCAGTCCTACATTACAGCTGCCATTAAATCTTCGATTAGTTAAATGGTCTTGGATTGCCAACAGCAAAGTAGTACTAAAATTATAATTCCATTGCATTGAAGAGGGAAAAGATAATATAAGCGCTGATATTCTTGTGAAAAATATGGTTAGCAGTAGGTCATATAATTCTTGCTCTATGCAGATAACTACAAAAATTTACAGTAAAACAGAATCATGCAATGCTTTACTTTTAATAGTCCACTGATGTGATTTAATGTTTAATATTGTTTTCAGGCCTCAATTTTTATGCTCTGAGGAAATCCAAGAGGATTTGTTTTTCCCAAATCTGGCACAGATTTACAAAACAATACATGACACAGTAATAGTTTGGCAGAAAGAAGTCAGAATGAGTGTGAACTCATGCTTCACACATCTTTGTCAAATAAGAAAATTGTTCTTTACACTACAAGTGATGCTGAATATTTAACCACATCAGACTTTAACCTCTCCTCTGTGCATTTTGAAAGTAGGTGACGTACCAGTAACATCTACTCTCTTTCTAAAGATCTGACTGTGGATTGAATGAAAGGAAATGTTTTAAACATTACATCACTAAAAGTGTGCAACACAGGCCAGACACCAGGATTTTGCTACCAAATAGTAAAGGATACATTTAAAATAACCAAATATAGTGTATAAACATGCAAATGTTTCGTGTGGTTGCCAAGTTGAAGAAGCAAATCAACACACACATGCTGAGTGGGAAGAATGAGAAAGGCTTTCTCTTGAGGACAGCAAGTTTCACTATGTTCATGATTATTATTATCTTGTCATGATTAGTTACCCTCTCATCTTTTTTCAGATGTCACCAGTAATTTATTGCTATTGCAAAGCCATTAGTAAAGTTCTATTTGATATTTTGCCTTTAAATTTCTCCAAAAACCGGCAATGTAATAACATGATGGGAGGATTGCAGATATTTAGTTAATGCCGTCTAATTAAAACCAGAAAGGATTCACTCAAAATAGCAAAGGGTCACAGTCAAAGTCGAACTAAAGGAAACTCTGATCTGCAACACTGCCTGGACATTGCACAACAATTGCAGACTTGAAATGATCCCCTGAATGGGCTGTAATAGGAGGCAAAAGGGAATTCTGAAATTCATGGCAAACCTGGACCTGGAAGCAAGAAAACCTCTCAGGCAACCAGTTTACCTTCAGTTGAGTTGATCCCATCTTTTCTCACTGCACTCATCTCTGTGCTCTCAATTTTATAAGCTAAATATGCTACAATATTAAAGACATGCAACGAGTATGCATAGAAAGCATAGACAAAAGTTAAAGAGCTGCATGAGGTGGCATGAGGAGCGTAAAGGAGGGGAGTGCAGTGTGCTCAGTACATTACTGCAGGTCTCCCAACAGCCTGAGCCTATAGCAGGAGAATTAAGGGATGGTTCATTGTCACCTGATTCAGCATTAACTAAAAGCAAAAAGGAAAGTTTTAGCCTAATCTTAAAATTAGAGGGGGAGAGACTGTCTCTTGCAAACCCAAACTGAGCGCTGGTTTTGCAGGATAGGAGCCTGATAGCTGAAGGCTCTTCCTACACTGTACCTTTGGATACAGCACAATTAAGCCTGCACTCTTAGAGCCAAAAGCTCAATGGGGATAATGAGGGTTTAAGATAAGATGGGGCAAGCAGTCTCTGTTTGTGAAATAGTCACAACCGCTAATCCACTGATTTGTGTTTCTGGGCACAAATGTAACATGTTCCTAAACATGAATTTTCCAATGTCATTTTCATGTCCTTGAACAAGATTTTTCATCTGTCCAGTCTCATTTGTACTGATTCATGTCCATGTACACGAAATCAATATCTTCCACTTTTAAAAGGTGAAAAAGTTCACATTTTCTAGGATGGAGGGGTCAGTGGATGGTGGAGCAAATCATTTCACCACTTACACCCAAGACAAGTTTGACCCATACATGTTACAGATATTCACACATCATTTAGATTATCTTATTTTTAGGCCTTAAAAAGACATTTGATTAGGTTTAGGCACTAAACATGCCTTGGTTATGATAGGTATAAATACTGGGTAAGTTTATAACAAAAGACTACAACTTTTTTTGTTGGTTGCCATGGTGACACGGTCCCAATTTTGTCTAGACAACATAGTAGACATGAACTATGTCCTGGTGTATTTAGTTAAAATTTGACTCATGAAGCCATAACTACTGAGTTGAAGGAATACAAGGCTCAACAGAGCCTAGAAAGAAGCCAGGGTTTATTTTTGTTTACCTCCATCAATAATAGGACATTTAGACATAACAACAACAACATCATTATTAATTATTCGTCTATTATTCTAATAAACAAATGAGTAGTAGTCTTAGCTTTAGAGAGGATTGTTTTGATGTAAATAATTTAAATAGTCTATTTGGAAAAGCACATGCTTTCATGGTGTCATCTGTAGATTTTCATTGGTGAACTGCACCATGAGTCAGACTTCTCTGATAATTGCTTTATTTCTCAGACAAGATAATCAAGCTGTGTGGGATTAACATTTACTGAGAGTAGCTGCTCTCTGAAGGAAGTAATGATTTCTTTCAATTTTTGTTAATTCTAGGATCATTTTAAAAAATCCAAATAATTAGGTTTTTCAGGAAATACCACTAAACGAGAACAAGATCAAGCGTATGATTAAAACAGTCAGTGTTTTGTTTTTTTAAGAAGCCGCTTGGGTCTAATAAGGAATAAAATTCATGGTTGTGGCTCCTTTTGTCAACATAAACGTGAATGTAATTTTATCTAAACTTCGCACTAAATTATATTAAAAAAAAAATCAGAATCAGTCAAACAGTTCAGATAAAAATTAGACAACAACAAATGTTGAAACACACACATAGCTCTTTATAAGAGATGACAGATTCATCTGAGCCTGATTCTATGAATGTAGTTCATTTATTTTAAGGACGAATATTATGCAAAATCAACTCTTTTTTTTATTGTTTTGGGAGATAACGTTGTGTCTCTCCTCTATAAATCAGGAAGACTGTCTCTAAACAAACCTTTCTGGTTAGAATCCTGTGTATAGCACCTGCTCTGGCTGCTGAACAGACCTCGTACCTCTTATGGTAAGACTCAGAAGTCTGTCATTGCTATTTACTTGATAGAGATGCCTCTTCAAACTTAGTCTAAAATGTGTCAGCCACAAGGATGTCACACCAAATGTTCTGTTGGTGGCTACAAGACCCCTTATGCAGAAGAGGATATTTAGTCTTAACAGATATGGCCAAAGTTATTATCATCAGCTTATTTACATATTTGTCTTCTGTTGCCTGACAACAGTATGTTGGACTGAAACACAACCAGTGAAGGCTACATGCTCTTGCCACAGCTCTGTAATGGTAAAGTCCAATATAATCACCATACAGTGAAAGAAATGTATAATATTTACAAAGGTATAAATACGTGCAAAGCTGTGCCTTGAAAAGTTTTATGTTTTAAGTTAGCTGCTGTGCATCAATGCTGTTCTGCTGCTCCTGTCTGCATCTCGGTGGAGTAGAATAGTTGTATTGTTGCAAACTGAAAATTATAGCACATAAAAGATGATCTCTGCCAAGGATAATAATGACGCCAACATTATAAACATGGCCTATTAGCCACATGTCTATTTTTGGTGTATATTATGTAGTTTTTGGTTTTAGCTTTTAAAAATTAATGAACGCAAAAAAAGTGCTAAAGTTAATGGGAAGTATTTCTAAAAGCAACTGCCATGATGCTGTGGTAAAGATGCCTGTGTAATGTGTTGCAGAAATATCTACTGTAGTTAGTAGCATGGTCCTGTACACTGATTGTAGCTCAAGATGAGATACAGCGAGTCAATGCACTGTCTGCCCTCAGTCTAACATGAGAGGAAGAACAAGCAGAGCAGAGCAGTCTTTGATTTTGATCTCTTGTTAATCTTTTTGAAGGACAGGCAATTAATGAATGAAACAGGACAGCAGGATTAGCAGAGCCAACAAGCTAGAGGGCTTATTTTTAGCATGTGTACTCCCTTGCACACTGGCTAACGGCATTAAACAATGTGAAATGCTTCAGCTCTCCAGCAGATCATCAGTAGATCAAGTTTGTTGTTGTTTAATTGCTTCTGTGCTGTTGCTGTCTGAGTTTTTATGCACAGTAAAAATCAGTGAAAGTTGGGCTAAAAAGCAAAAGCAGCACCACTGAGGATCTCAAATGATTGATCTATGTTATCACTTTTTGAGAGTAAATTATGCTATGTTTTGCATATTTTCAGTGTCTTCAACTTTTACTGGAATTGAGAATGCCTTCATTTCCAGCAGATCAGAAAGAGAAACTAAAAAAGTGCCAACAGAGAGAAAGTTAGCAGCTGTGCTTTAGCAGATATCATATGGAATAAAGCACATGCACAGAGAGCTGTAGGGGTGCCGGTGTAACAGACACCATTATGAGGCCATAAGTGTCCAGACTAAATAAAAAAAAATGCATGTGAGTGGATTAGGAGAAATGACTGAAGAAATGGGAAACTCCTTTGGAAAGCAACAACCTTCTGCAGATGGGGGAGGACACCTGCTGTGTAGCAAATGTGATTTTAACAGTAAAGGTAGGACGACTGTATGCGGCAGCTCACCTATATACAGTATGTAAAAACAAATGGCATTTACTGTTAGAACCAATCTTGTCCTCCATGCTAGGACTCATTAATGGCTTTCAAGAAACAATTCAGTTACTACTGTTGTTTCTTATTTGTAAATGTGATTGTGCACCTCAGCTTACACGTGTAAACTGTGTGTGCTGTGGCCAGTTTGATATCATGGGTGGTGAAATATGGAATACAGAAAATTCTACTTTTAGCTATGTAACTTTTTTTAAATGAAGGGAGGGCTTTTAGGCTTTTCACTGTTATAGTATATGTGTTGCAGTTAGTAGTGTTTTGTTGATAAGTCTTAGGTGACCAATATCTCACTCACGCCATGTGCACGCACTGTTGCTAAGCTAAAGTTACATATTGAAGAATTCATGGCTATTGATCCCAACTCATTGGTGCTATTAATGCAACAGAAATGTTTGAAGATCTGTATGCAGACTTGTGTAAAAATATTTCAGTTTATTTCTGTGAAATATGATTTATAAATAGGAAATCTGCAAATGTGTATTAACAACCCCTGTTTTTTGTGTGTGTGTTTTTTTTAAACTTATTTCTCCCATGCCAAATTTGTATGGAGATTTGTCTGTCACCCTATTATTTTCTTTGGCCTGACCTCTGGATCACAGGCCTCCATGCCTTCAAATGGCTTAGATTTATTGTACCTCTTCACCTTTGCCTCTTTTAGTATGCACAGAGCTATGTCAACCAGCCACAATATTACAACTACTAAAAGATGAAGATAGAAGTATTTATCATCTAGTTAATATGCAAAGTTTTGCACTATAACCTTGGTTCGTGGCATTCATGAGGCTGTACTGTCCACATATAGTAACCTTTCCATTTCTATTACAATAACCTGTGTGTAATTTTAATAGTTTTGGTCAATAATGTTACTAAAAGGTACAGTTTGAAATTACAGTAACTATAGCTGTTTCCAATTGTAAGAATTTTTTTTATGTAAACTTCATAATTAAACAAGATATGTGTTATCTAACAAAAAAAATTACGTACAATTACAAAACCTATATTTATTTTACTTTTTTATTAATCAATTTGTTTAAAGTTTTTTTCACTTCTTTAATGCCTGTAGATTGACATAATTTCCATAGGGATTATTAAATTCTTCTGGTTCTCATTTACCTATTAAATAAAAATCTCATAGTCATGAAATTGTATATTTTCTATATCTTATATATTTTATATATATATGCTTTATTTTCTGATTGTGTTTTTACAGTCTTTTAATGTGAGAAAACATTTTATGGTTATTGTATATTTATTGGAAAGCCATGCTATAAAAGCATCTCAGGAAAATGGCCTCCAGACTTGCAGATCTCAGTCCCGATTGAACATCTCTGTGGCACACACCACGGGTGTCCCCAGAGACTCCATCTATATGCCCCAGTGGGTTACAATTGCCTTCGGCTGCACAAGGTGAACCCGCATAATATTAGATTAAGGTTATTGTACCGAGGCTAATAGGTGTATATGCAAATGGGTCCTTGCCTCTAACGCTACATCTAACAACTCTAACATCTCCAACATTAGCTGGAGGCTTAAGTATACTTGTTCATCTATGTCTCCACTCAGATGCTATAAAGCTATGCTACACCACAATGACATTATTTAGCCAATCATGTTTAATACTACAGGCGTGTCTGCATGACCAGACTGGTTCTTTCATGTTTGTAGTTTTGAAAGAGGACACTCTCTAACAATATTATTTCAGGCTAGTTTCTAAGCTGTATGTACAGTATATTGCATTACTGCCTCTACAGTGAAGGGTCTATGAGAAGTATAAAACACCACAAAACCCTAAAGATAATTAAGCAGCAGATGGTCTTTGAGGTACTTCAAATGACAAGAACTCCCAGCTCTTCTCCACTTACTATTAAAGACAGGATGTGGGCATCAGTGGGAGGACTGTGCATGAAACAAAGAGAGTAAGCAACAGTGAAGAAGTACTTGGTGGGTTGGAGGTAATGCTCCAGGAAAGTTTCTGAGTGGGAGAAAGTTGAGTTGTTGCCTAAAGAAATGCTCATTTTGCACCCATTAAAATCCTCCTCAGGGTCTGTGATCTTTAAGTCTACAGAGCTCCTCGAGGGGAGATAGAGCGAGAGAACTTAACACTTAGGGAGCCCCGAGGCAAGGCAACAACCAGAAAACAGTGTAATTAAATTAATCCCATTATACGAGGATGTGTTACACTCAATGCCCGGAAAATCATTATTAATTGTTGTAACTGTTGCAGAGATTATCCTTCTATCTTGAATTTTTCTTTTCATTTGCCTTAGAAGAGGTCCAGTCAAAACTAATAGGAAGATTGCATAACTTAGTAGAAAAACAAGTTAAAAGAATTTAATGTGTGAATAATATTATCAAGAATGTGATCTTTATCAAGAATGCCACCTGTACTTAATGTTTTACATAATTCGAATACTGATAAATAGTTGAAAATGTAATTTTAGCCATAAAAACATATTTTAAGTACAGTGAAGGAGCTGTCAACAAAGCCTTCTTATTCGGTCCTGTACAATGACAGCTATAGGAACCATGTTATTAAGTAACGATAGGTTTAGATACCCCAGTGCCTCCACCCCCTTGACATTTAGTAAAGCAAGGACTAGGTCCCAAGTATGGATAACCCCAGCAGGGAGGAATGATTCTTAAGTGGTTTAATGAAAAATGCAATAAACAGAAGCACTATGAAAGTCTAGAAAATTAGCAGGCAAGTAGAGAACAGTATATAAACAGGGGAGGTACTTGGGGAATTAGGTTCCCCATGTGAGGGGGCTGTGCCAGGTAGGTAAGGACAACTGAGGTGAGGACATATGTAGGTGGAAAGGATGATATACAGTACAAAGCTGAACTGTGACACCTACCACATTTTAAGAAGCACTGGGTACAAGGACTTTCGCAACAGGCTACTCTTGGTTTGTGCTCATGGAAGTGTTTGTATCTGTGGCCCTTCAACTTCAAAATAAAACAGTGAAAGCTCACATTTTCCTAAAACTACATTATCTTTAGCTATACCGTCTTATCAGCAGGGTATGTATTTGAAAAGATGCAGAGATACTGGTAAAACCTGTAGCCGACATAATTTTTTGTAATGTAAAAAATAAACATTGCAACAAAAGATTTACAAGATTATATGACCAATTTAAAAAAAAATGTCTTTCTTTATGCGGTGCCCTATTATTTGTTTCAGGGAGGAACACTGCAGAAAAAGGCAGCCACCTGTCAGACTTTATATTTCTGTCCTCGTTTCTGTCCTCACTTCCCTGTTTCCTCCTTTGAGCTTCTGTGTTTCCCCACCCTTCTTAGCATAACAGCAGAATTGCTACTTTAATCCTCCTCACGCCTAGTGTCTCAGAAAGCACTCATTTTGTTAGCCAATATTATTCTAATGACACTTTATTTGAAATGTAATGTCAAACACGCATTTGTGTATTTCACAAAGTTACACGTGTGATCTGCCTTTGATATGCCGAAGTTGTCATCCAAGTAGAACACACACAGACACACACACACACATTTACAAGCGCAGATACAACACGCGCACTGACACACGCGTCGTGCCAACGCTATGCAACAGCGAGGGCTGTTGTGAGGAGAGAAAGTGACTGATTACTTTTTTCATCAGAGGAATTTTAGAGAGAAAGAAAGCAGCAAACGAGAGAGCTGTCATCTTTCCTCTGCTCGTGACGGGATATAAATAGCAAGTAGGTTCTCTTAAAAGTCGAGATGAAAACATTTGCTTTGTTTCCAGTGCATAGCTGTAACACTTCTTTGAAACCTGAAGCAGGGAGAAGATGCTCCTTCATGTCTCCCTCAGTAAGCTGGAGAATAAGGAAAAACAAGAAGGCTCCTCTGAAATGCCTGACCTAATATTTGACAGATAGTCAAGAGATATGTATCCAGGGACCAAAAACAGATTTGCAGGAAAGATGAGCTCATATTGTATTTTATTGTACAATTTTATTAGGTTGCTCTTGACTGAGCCGCTGTTGCAGAAAGGAAACTATTTCCTTTCTTCTTCTCCTACGAGAGGAAATTTCAGCAAGCAATTATAATGCTTTGAGATTTTGATTGCGAGAAACCTTGTTTTGATTAATAATAATAATAATACAACTAAGGAGCATTGAAAGATGCTGCTGTCCGGGTTATACCTTTCATACTTGTTTATAATTTACCTATATTTTGTCAGTCTTATTGCCCATGCAGTCATATTACTATACTGTTGATTGCAAAGCCGCCTGGGGCAAGTTTGTTAATTGTGATGTCGGACTACGTGCGTAAATAAAGCATGACTTGACACTTACAGTACTATCCAAACACAGGTTGTACTGTGTAAAAGTATGGGAATCCCTCTGAAGAGAAATAGTTGGTAGAGGATATAATGAGGCATTATATTCATGAGATCCACCAGAGTTTTCTTATCATGCTCCCTGTTGTGTAATTGACTAATCAACATCACCCAAAGTACACAGTCTTTGTTCTCTGGCTAATGCATTCTGATGGGTTCAAAGGCATGGAAAACAGAATGAGCAAGTTAAAGACCAAGCATATGTGTGTTTGTGTGCAATTGCACGTGTCGGGAGACCAATTACATTTCCAAGTTGTACTTCAAATGAGGCACATCGAAACACTGCCCTTCCCTGATTTGGCTCTTGCAGAAATGAGAGCAAACCTTGGCGATATGCATGCGAGCACATGCATATACAAACACACACACACACACACACACATAAACACAAATGTGTTTTTGTCTACAGTAACTCATCTGTTCATTTTGGCGGACTCCATGAGTGGTTACATAAGGTCTTTTCCCGGTGATGGCAGCTGCTTTGCTTAGCAGGTGAGGATGTAACAAAAATATTGATTCTGGACAAACAAATAGCCACCGACTCACTGACTGGGCAGAACTTACAAGTAAACAGAATAAAAAATAGCAGTATTGATTCTAACAAACAAATAGCCACAAACTGACTGACATGGGCACAACCTGTGAGTAAACAAAATAGCACAACTCAAATAAGGAACGGAGGAGCGATATCGCAACGGTTTGTCATGTGTCGATTTAGATTTGCTGACTAATCCTCCTGCCGTTAGTTTCCATGCTGGAAAGGCTCTAAGTACCCCACCTCTCTGCTGGGGTAATCTCAGTGCAAGTAAGCAGCATGAACATGGAGGGAGAAGGCCCTTGCTTCAAGAGTATATAAATTTCATAACATAAAACATGCATGCATCCATTAATCCTTGGTAGTGAGTAATCCCAGAATGTTTACGTGCTGGGCTAATCTCCTTCTCTTCTGCTGAGGGACTGAGCACTAGGCTCCCACTTGCAGGTAAGCCTCATTCCCATACCTCGCCCGGAAGTGCTAATCCCAATTCCAGATACAGAGACTAGGGAAAGAAAGAGAGGGGGTTTGGCACTTTCTGTGTGTTTGTGTTAGTTTGCCTGTGTCGAGCCAGTAGACACCACATTAAAACCATGATATAACTGTTGTTGACTAATGTCGCTGACTTCTTTCAGCAGGTCGAAATGTGGGTGTTACAGAAATTCTTGTGTAAACAGAGTGTTGTTGATTATTTTGAAATTAAAATGAAGCTAAACTTGGTGAACATCAGTACACAGTTGATTTATTTGTTTTCTGTATAGGTAGAGATTAAATCACAGTTTAATCCTTTTAAGCCTGAACCATCAAGTATTTGAAAGGATGCATTATTGCATTTTTTTTATTTGTATCATATTTGATACATCTGCCTTTTTTGCAATTAATTGCAATTAAAAAAAAACAATAAATTGTATGTATTATTGCTTTAAAATGTGTTTAAAACTCCCACTGATGATGTACAAGTCACAAAAACTATTCGTATTAAATATGATACACTTTACATTAAGGGGTTAAGTTTCTAAAATTATCAGTTTAAACCCCAAGTTATTGACTTAAAGTTAAAAATGTATTTTTGGATTAGATAATAACATGAAAGCATGATAATGTGTTGCAGTGGTTACCACTGTTGAGCCGGCACACTGGACTTCTCAGAGAAGTTGGAAACTAACCAAGCGTAATATTCAACCAATAAAATAAATTGTTCTCTTCAAGAACGTAAGCAAATAACTGTAATTTTGCATTTTAATAAATAACAACAACAACAATTTGCTGCATTTTTGTATTTTGATTTTTGGGGGGTTTTTTCAACTGCAAATTTGAAAGTTGATGGAAAAACAACAATAAATATATTTTAACATTAACATGTTTGATTTAAGTGCATACTGCTGAATTAACCACTACCAAAACTTAAAAAACTTATTTTGGTAATTGTCAATGCTGTTAATTCCAGAGTGTCTCTCTGTGTTAGGCTTGTGATAGACTGGTGACCTGTCCAGGTCGACCTGTCCCTACCTCTTTCTAGTTAGTAGTTAAAAAATGGGTGGATGGAAAAATACATGAGAAAAAAACCAAAAAATAATTGCAACCAACATATTATACTTGATACACTCGCAATTTGTCTGTTCACAGGTATTTTCAAATATGAATCCTGACACCAAGTAGAGTTGTTTTCTTCCAGGTTTCATGGTTTTTACTTTATCAGCAAACATGCTGATAAGAAAATCATTTTTATCATTTTGTATTGTTTTATTTTCATTCAGCCATTCTGTAGGCTGTCAGGTTTAAATGGTTGTTCCAAAGCACGGGTGTGTTTGCCCCACTGCGAGTTTGCATGTGAAGTATGGCTAGATTCTTTTCACTCATATACTTGGATGCAAATTGTATACTTACTCGTGTCATTAGTTTGTATAACCACATTCTTTAATGCAAATCATTGCAAACCAGGTCTCCTGGTGTGACGTATTATTTTACATGTTTAATGATAACACAGTATTTTTATGTTAATTGTATTTTTTTTACTGCCAATTTCAGCCAAAAGCCTGTAATTTAGCACAACAAATCCCTCTCCCACTGGAATATTAATAAGTAATAATATTATGTTTGCAGCAGTGACAGGTACTTGACAGGTAAGGCTGAGCTTATATGTATTGTATTGCCTTGTGATGAAATTGTCACAGTACTTACTGTATTTGTACTTACATTTAGACCTGACAGGTGGCAAGCAAATAGTAAATGCACGCTGATATACACGCGTGCGTGTGTGTGCAGATGACGATGATTCCTTATCCGGCTGCAGAGACAGTGATGGAGACAGTGAAAGGACACAAGGACAGCATGAGTGCAGTTATGGACTTTGCATCCAAATGAGGGAGCAAGTTAATTTTGTATACTTGTAAGCTGAGTATAATTTACACTTTGTGCATCCTGATGTAATGTGTGTGGGAGCGTGCATGACGTGGACAGAGCTGCAGAAAGGGCCAGCTTTCCTTACTCTAGAGGCCTTGAGGCTGTCTGACCTATTTTTGCCTGGGAGTAGATGGTTCATCACAAGCAGACACCAGCCACTGCACCTGGACTGTGACTGTAGGTGTGTGTGTATTCATGTGTGCCTGTGGAACGATGCACCATATGCAACTCAAGTATTACCGCACAGCTCTGTTAGGTTCTCAGCGGTGAATGCACTCTCATTCCCTTCTCCTATCCTCTTTCCCCACCCTTCACCTTTTCATAAAGCAGCCCTTTCCAACCACACGCACTCACACACATGCATCCACACACTTTCTCAATCTCTCTCAGGTGCTGCCTGCTGTGATGTCCAGTGCTGAGTGCTGCTGTACTTGCGTTCACAGCAGGACCTTCACACATGTGCGCACTCACACAAACCCACATACACACACACACACCCACACAGATCCTGTTACACTAAATGTGTTCACAGCAGGGTAAACTTGATTCAAACAGCTAGTGAGAAAGTCTAATGATTGATGATAAGACCGGAATATCCGCAGCCACAGCAAAAAACACACAAACAGGTTATCTGGGACCTCCAGGCACTAAGCTCCTTTCACAAAGGAAGAGTGTTTGGAATCATTAGCTCACACATACGGGGGCTGTATCACTCCCCCAACCACATTTACATGTATGTGTCACACCTGTGCTCATAATAATGCCTATATGTGCCATCACATTCCCCTTTGCATATCAACTCTCACTTGTGCACTCTGGTGCTGCCTCTTTTTTCCTCTCCCTTTCTCTCTGGTACTTTGAGACAAGTTTTTGCTGAACTGCTGAGGAGGCAGGCAGGTAAGCAGGCACATCAGCAGTGGGGCAGAGGTGCTGTTAGTCTGATGAGCAGTAAAGCTGTCAACACCAGAATAGCTATGAGGAGCTGCATTTGCTCTTATGTTTACCAACCCTGCTTAATGCAGTCCTTTAAGCGACACTATCCTTAACATCTTTATGGATTTTGAATGTCAAAGCACGAAATCTCACAAGCACAGAAGGTGTGCCATACATCTCCTCCAGTGTTAGGTCTGTAGCTTCAGCAGTCTAGGACTGGATTTGTGGCATGATGAAGGTGTTGCTCCTGTACCAGAAGTGTGATTGGAGTCTTTCCCACTGACGTAAGCTAGAGAGGAGTATTCTCATAGAGAACAGTGATGTAATGGACTGTGAAGGTACTAGTCAGTCTCCTTTTTGCTTCCTCTCCCTCTCTGTCTCACTGTTTCTCCCTCCCTCCCTTCTCTGTTCCCATCTCTGTTTTTTTTTCTTTTCCTTTTTGTCTTGGCAGGCTAGTCCTGCTATTCCTTTGGGATATCTGAAATCAAACCCAACAGCTCCCTCGCTTGGTGACAAAGGGGAATTACATCTAGATACGTCGGCCCTTACTTGCCTAGTCTATGTGCATATGCTTCATGTGCACATAATAACGCCGCGCAGCGCTCCTCCCTCCCCTTTTTTCCTTCTGATATTTCATTCGGTTGCCAGCCACCACTCGGTGTTACGCTGTACCTAGATCAGTCCTTAAATGGTTTGTCAGATACTTTCTAAACACAGACAGTTCTTTTGTCACATTAGCTGTCAAGATTGTGAAACATTAATTAGACTCAAGTTCCCACTAAGGAGTCCCATGCTAGTGCTTCTCCTCCTTTTCTCCTCCCCTTTCTTTTCTTCTGTCCTTGTTCTCTGTCTTCATCAAAGAAAAACAACCAGCTTTCTCTGCCCCTGGGAGACATCACAGTGAGACAGACAAACCTCCCAGTCCTCTCCTCTACTTGACCATCCCAGCGTGAGCAGAAAAAAAGAAAAAGAAAACACACACACACACCAATAGAGAGAGAGAGAGGCACGCTCTCTCGCAGGCTTTGCTTTGTCTTGCCGGGTGGCCTCCTTGACTTTACCTGTCTAAAATTACAAAGAGTTCAGAGAGTGCCATAGAAACAGATGCACAAACATCTGTACACGCACACACTTTGCAGTTGTTCTTTTCAATGAATTCACCACTAAGTCAACCTTCTTTCCAAGAAAACTCCAAAAGCAAAAGGAGGAAATAATACACGTGCACACGCCCACACACAACAACAACAACAACAACAAATATATGCTTGCTGGTGCATGTTGGCATGCAGGCACACACATGCATTATACATGAAAACAAACACACACCTATACAGTGCAGCTAGAGATGTACTATACATACACACACGTGCACAAATACCAAAGTGCAATGGGGAGTTTGAGAGAGGAAGCCCACAACATAAATATCCAATTACTAAACACATCAAACGCACAGAGGATGAAATATTGATAACTTTGAGATATTTATGTAATCCACAATGGTGCCTTATATAAGTGTTCCATTTAGAAGGAGAAGCAGAAGTGTGCAGGGAGGTATTGTTTTTCTTTTTTTAACATCACAGAAAGAGAAAGAAACTCTGTTGTATGTTGGCAGACAATGGTGTGAGCATATGAGAGCACTGGCTGAAAGCAGTTGAAAATGTACTCCCTCTTCCTCCCTGCGGTTCTCTCTTATCCAAAGTGCTCGCACTGAAGATACATGTGTGAGCACTTTGGGTGAGATGTCTTAACCACGAGTGTAAACCACATTTGAGAGTGAGCTCCAGTTAGAGATCCCCCTCTCAGAAATAAGACAACAAATGAAAATGAAAGCAAAATGAGTGATGACTTAATCACTAGTGGGGCTCTACTCTGCTGTTGGGTGTACATTTATGAGGGGGAGTGACTGGGATGTTTTATTTGGCAGTTCATATTCGGCTGTCAATCTTTGGGTGATAAAGCACGTTCCAAGCATATGGAGCTGACGGGGGAAGGTTTCGGGCTTCTGTCTTCGCTGCTCTGCTTTGAGCTGCAGATCATAGAGTGTTTGCAAAAGCATAAACAAGCAAGAAAATATGGATTCTCTAATTAATTGTAAATTGTCACCGCTTGAAGTGGGGATGCTGAGTGATGTGTGCATGTAAAGTGTGTGCTTGTGTTTTCATGTGTGAGAGAAAACGAGAGGGGGAAAAAACAGAGGGGAAGGCTGAATAATTTGACTTAACTTTCGTGCCTTATCAACAAGCCACTCTTCATGGTTTTTCCTTTGAAACTGCTGTTCCCCACTAAGGCCGAATAAATTAGAACTCTAAATAGGAATAATAATGAGAGCATACATTATTTCTGTTGTTGGTACTGGTTGATGTTGTTGTTGTTTGTGTCGGCAGGAAGGCTCAGATCTCCATATATGCAAAAAGAAAAAAAAAGGTAACTTCCCCACATGCTTTACAAGTTTGGAGGATCATTTTAATGGTGACCCAAAAAGATGTCCTAGATATTTGGTGAACATCCTTTTGAAAAATTCCTGAAACTACAGACAGCGAAACAGAGGGAAGAGACGGAGAGAGAGAGAGTGGAGAAAAGGCAGAGAAAAGATAGAAGAGGAAAAGATTTGATGAAATGGAACGCCTCCCTGTGTCGCGAATGACTTAGAAATTCAAACAATTCCCTGCAATGTCAGTCAAAAACATTGTTCTATTTAGACTACAAAATCTTTGTTTATCTCCAGATCTGTACTCGGTATGTTAAGTACTTCCAGACCGAGTGAAAAATCATATGGAAGATTAACTACGACTAACCTATGATACACTAACCTATGATTCAAGCATGATGCCCTGCTCTGAATGAGCATCTTAGTCTCGGTGTGGTCCTACTGGCACTCCGCTTCAGGGAATTCCCTGATGCAATGTGGAAAATATATTCACACAAGAAAGCAAATCAAAACTTACATTCCCCAAACATCTTAAGTCTTTTTAAGTTCAATACATTGTTGCCTTTTGTATAACTGGTGTTTTAATGTCCAATGTCGGGTGAAGAGGCAAATTTTACTAAGATCAACTTTAACGTTACTTACTTGAGCTGTTTATGACATGTAAAAGCAACTGTAAATATTCTAATAATATAATAATTCAGATTTATTTGATACTGGTCATTTCACATGTTATCCGTTTCTTTGGTGTTTAGTTTGTCTTCCATGGGCTGGGACGGATGATGCAGGAGTCGACTATATGCTTAGACTGTGTAGCTTAATGGTGTAATAAATGAAAAATCATGGGCTCTTTTTTGTCTTAATTTCACTTCATTGTTTTCAGTTATTCTGCCTGCTTAAGGGCAAGTGCATTCCATTTTAAAAAAATATTTTCTTTGACCCTGACCACATATTTTGAAGAAGAGTAACTAAGTGCATCACTCCAGGAAATAAAGGAGGACAAATCCTTTCCCACGATGACATAAAATATGTGTAAAACACACACACCACTAGCAGACATAAAAAACGAAAGACAAGACTTAAAAAAAAAATTTGATCATGGATCGCCTACATGTGGCAAATGTCTCAAAACTAGTAAATTCATTGTTTTCCTTCTATGTGCTTGACACTCATTAGGGAGTCTACAGTGCTGCTGTTTTCTTGCATAAGAATGATACAGCCTAGAGTGGAGTTACATCTATCTGAAAATGTAGGCCTGACAATAATGACCTTATGTTCTGATATTTTATAGAAGTGTCAATGACTCAAGCCCAAAACACTGTTTTCTTAAACAAAAAGCTTCTTGAGCATTTTTGTTAACTTTTTTGGTGCAAAATTAAAATACATCTGTGAATGATTGAAATCTGTAAGTCTTTTCTGTTCAAATCAATTTAGAACCACATAAAACTGCGTGCTATGTGCTTAAAGTGATTGTTTTCTAGTATTTCTGCTGCTAACAAATAGGTCATGTTAGTGTAGGTAGAGGTTAATGTTGGTTCCTCACCTCCACTGCCCTTTCTTCATAGAGACCGCCTGTGAAATTCCAACACTGACATGCAAAATACAGACAGCAGCTCTTATGCACTCACAGCACTGCACAAGGTGCTGCTGCCCTCAGCCCTAAACACAGAGCAGCTTCAGAGGCCACGCACTTTCTAGAGTTTCCCTTTGGTTAGATGATGGGAATAAGATAAAATAATAGAATAAGGTCTATTTTATTCACCTTTGGGGAAATCCATTGCATAAATAGGGACAGTGTCAACTATGGGTCAGTGATCATTTACATTAATAAAGATCTAATTTCATTTTTAGCCTTGTCATGGTCCCATGTTTTTGCATTGTTTTTCTTGTGGTTTAGCAAGACAAGTTTGTGTTCCTCTTGTTTCGTGTGTGAGTTAGCTTTTGCTTGTTACCCTTTTCTATATTGTTTGGTTTCATTTTAGGTGATTGCTTTCACCTGTGTCTTGTCCGCATTTATTTGTCTTATTTTAAGCTATCATCAAACGTATCAGAAATATGTGTTAGGATGCATACAGTATGCATCTTGGTAATAATTCCCCTCTCCCAGACTCAGTCACAAGCTAAGTATGAGGTGCTACTGCCTGGTAGCACAAAGCACAATGTGAAGCTCATGTGACTGTATTAACCTTTCAGACCAAATCTCCTGGAGTCACGAATGAGAGCGAGCGAGATCAGAAAGTAAAAGTTGAAGAGACTTTAAAAGCATGAAACAAAGGAAGCAGAGAACAAAACAATTGAGTTATGTCTTGTTGCTCCTCTGAAGCAACCAAGTCTCAGTTTCTATCTCTGGTTTGTTTTGACACAGAGTGTCTTTAATATGCAGAAGTGCAGATTTGGCAGTGAATTGTCAAGAAAATCAAAATGAAGCAGGGAGCACTGCGCAGCACTACATGTGGCTTCAAAAGCAACACAAAGAACTACAGAGAATTACACTGACACATTCTTATAATAAAATTGATGTTTTGTTTTTTTAAAAAACATGATTATATCCATATTTGGTTTCATAACTCGGAACAGACCAATAGACTGATGAGTCTGAAAGATAATAAACTGGTAGATGAAGGAATCTTGCTGGTTTGATGACGGGAATTTATCATTTTGCCATGCTGGTCCTGTGGTGAAAGAATCAGTGTAGCCTTTGGTCAGGATCAGATGATTCATTGAAAAGCAAGATACATTAAAGTTTCCCAGAAGTCCTACTATTATTAGGCCGATCACAATGCAGCTATGGTATGAGCTATCAAAGACACTACTTTTTCTAACAGAGATCGAGGAATGGGGGTGGTGGTGGTGTGTGTGGTTGCGTCGGGGGTGGGGTAAAAAAAATGTTATATTCCAGTGCACACTGACGTGGGGGTGAATGAATAGAGGTATTTATGTTTAGTGAATGGCTCTAGTCATGCTACCAAAGTTGAGATGATAGCGAAAATCTAGCATGACGATAAATTGTGCTAATGAAATTACTCAGCTTATTTTAAAGTGTAAAGATGGAAAGTGCATACGATGTCATGTAATCCAAACCACACTGAATATGCTCCATAGTGTGGTGTTTACACATTTGCCTGGAAAGCAAAAGTTGCCGGTTCAATTCCAGCCAGAGATGCAAATCCCCTTTTGGGTTGTGTGAGCGAGGGGATCTGGTGTAAAACTGCTGTGGTGACCCTCGTCACAGGGTCAAGAGAGCAGCAGAAAGTTTCTTCACCAAAATCTCATTGACTTGGATTTGCTGGGTGTTTTTGGTCATGTTTCTGTCTTCCTAGGCAGTACATTGGTCTAATTTCTTCAGCTAAGATTACTATTTACTAATGATTGATCTCAGTTTTAAACTAACAAACTTCACAGACTTAGTGCTGTGTGCTGTTTTTTTGAGCTGTGACACTGACATCAGCATGCTACAATCAGGAAGTTTGACAGTTTTGCATTTATAGTTTGCAAAGCAAAGTTTGCAAGCATTTAATGCTTGAACAAATTCAAGCATTAGCAAAATTTGACGGTCATCCGATAAATTAGTTGGTCACTGTAGATTATTTGTCTCTTTACTCAAAGACATAAATCTGAATCTCCTAATGCCAATAGAGAAATTCGGGGGCAAGCAAAGTCATTAGGATGCATGCATGAATAGAAAGATACAAATGGCTGATGATCACCACAGTCAAGCTTTACATGCATCCAACCATCCAAAAAGTCCTCAGATATTGCTGTCTGTAACATAGAGGTGGACAGCCTAAGCAGCCCTAGATATATGGAGCTAGCATGTGATAAACTAGGTGTAGCAACAGAACAATGTTTGGTTACTTTATTTGGCTATTGTACTCTTACAATATGGATATGCATGCTTACTTCAATGACTGTATCCATATAAAAAACAAAACTATTCAAGTGGGTGTTTGGTGCTCTTGCAGTGCCCCTGTGATGCTAACCTAGACATGAATATAAATAAACTGCAGCAAAAAAAAACCCACCTGGGGATTTTTCATTGCCTCTAGCCATACACTATGTGCATTCACAGAAACAACCCAATTAATGAAACACCTGCTTCCAATTTCCTTGGATTTCCACACTAATCATGCAATCAAGAGACTGAATAGAAACACCCTAGATGCAACAATAGGAAACCATAAGGCATCACTGTGCTGTTCTACATCCTAGCTGTGCACATTGGACTGATAACAGAGAAGTGGGTATCTTAGTAGAAATAAATGCTTTATATAATAAAAAACCTGGTAACAACAAGGGATTCTTTTTACTCTGTAAACTAACTCATTAAATATTTTAAAATATTGTGAAATTTTGTTTGTAGTCTTTTGGGCTACAACTCAGATCTGCTTTCTCTAGCACTGTTTCAGGCCTAAATGGTTGCATCACTCACACTGTCCTTATAATTGCTCCTCCAGAGTTCACTGTGTGTGTGACATGCCGTCCATGCTTCACCACAACCCTTGTAAGAGTCTCGAAACCATTTAGCGCTGCGGTGCTACCTCATCTAACGACACCATAGGGACACCTGGTGGTACAGAGAAACCTTGAGGTGACAATATTTAACATGGCGATGTTTGCTTTCCACCCTCCCTCATTTCTTCGTCACCTGCTGGGATCACACTCCATCGGGTATTTGCTGTCCAACCATCCGGAGTCTCAGTGTATGTCTTGTGGTGGTGTACACACTCACACTTGGCATTTTGAGCAAGATTTCTAGAAACAAAAGACATTAAACGGATCTTCCTGGAAATTACTGTGATTGCTTTGGAGTACACATTTGGAGTACCCATGGAGTACTGCGCTTTGAAAGGATTCCTAGTGGTTTTAATAATACAAGGTAGGGAGGTAATACATAGGTGTGATTATGTATACAGTGATGTTCTGATGAACGAGTCACAACTGCTTACTGATTCCAAACCACTAGTTTATTTAACTATAATCTACAAATGAATAATTAATAGTATGACAAAGTGAAGGAACAAGTATAAATAGATCTGTTTAGATTGATCCACTGGCAATCTGAGATAATGCTACCACATATACTTTATATGTTCATTACATGTGAAAATGTAATGCATATTATATACAAAGATGTCATAACTAGTCCTTAGGTATGTTAAATTATCAATATTCATCACTATCAATAAAAATTAAATGTCATTAAACGTACTATATTCCCGTTTGTTCACTGTGTCCTCAGGTCTGATGACCTCTATCCAATCCTCCTCTGAGGGCAGCCACTATGGACGGACCTCACCACAGGAACCAGAGCTAACCTCTGCAGGGGTGGCACCAGCAGTACTGTCCCCTCCTAGCCTGATGGAGGTGCAGCAAGCTGTGCAGGAAGCCTCAGAGCAGGTGGAGGGTCGTAGGGCAGAGGAAGTGCTGAAACAGCTGCTGGAGAAGGTGGTGGAGGTCGCTCTGGGACGAGCGGATGGAGGGAGTGATGCAAAAGTGGATCCGGGCACAGTCCAGAAAGCAGCTGAGGAAGAAGCTGACTTTGAGGCAGAAGTGCTGGAGCAGAAAGTGGAGGATGAAAATATGGGCATCAGTGAAGAAGATGCTGGTGTTGAAGAGAAGCAGGATGAAGCAGGGGTGGATGCATCTGAAAATGTATCTGATAGAGGAGTTGTCAACGAAAAGCATGAAACGGTGGCTGGATCTGTGGAGAAAACCACAGCAGGTGCAGAAACTGGAGTCAGAGAAGCAGACACTGTGAGGGTTATTGATGAGACTCTAGGAACTGAATTCAGTGATGAGGTTGTAGAGGGAGTTGGAGCCACTTTAGACGAGCCAGGAGAGGATTCAGCTGTAATGGAGAAAATTCAGGAGGACAACAAAGATCAGGCTGTGCTCTCAGAAGAAAAAGGTGCAACACTAACAGAAATACAGGAGACAAAGGAAACTCTGGATGTTGAGGAGGTGGCAGTACACAGAGAGCCTGAACTCAATCTTGGAGAGGCTGATGTGGAACAGATAGGAGATGAGGAGGAAACTCAGCTAGACAAAACAGCAGGTGAGACAATAGCGCTGCTTTCGGACAGTTATCAGATAGAAGCCACACAAACTGCAGTCAGAGAGCCAGTACTTGAGGAGGAAGATGTAAACATAGCTAAAGAGCCAGATGGACCAGAAGAAAAACAAGAACAAGGTCATTTAGTGGAGGAAGGAGCTTCAGTAGAGGTAGAATTAGGAGGTACAACTGTGGGGGAAGCAAAAGTAGATGACAGAGATGGAGAGAGTGTGATCAAGGGGGAATCAGAGGTGCTGGTGAATAAAAGAGACGGCCAAAAAGAAGCAGAAGAGGAGCAGCTTGCTTCGGAGACTTCAATTGACACTACAAAAAAGGATCAAGGTGAGGTGGAGTTGCAAAAATGTAGAAAATGCACAGGAAGTGAAGTGTAACCTACACTAAGAAATAAGGTTTCAGTCTATAATCTTTCATCTTTTAGACAGAGTAAGTTTTATCTGTCATATTAACTTTACTCTTAGTTCATCTGTCTCTGAATATCTGAAATGTAGAATATCTAGAACCAGCTCATAATTTGGGTCACAAAAACTGCAATGGTCTTTAAAATTGCATTTGCATAAGACTCAGCAGATTTGGTTGAGCATTGCATTGTGTGCATCACAGCATACCTAAAGACCTTAAATTAGGACTATAACTGCTTTTAATGCAATAAAAAAAGGCTGGTTACCAGACTATGTCTGAAAACCCCTATAATGTAAATAAGAATATTTAACACTGGCTAGTCCTGTTGTTTTTGCTCAGAAAAATCTTTTGGTAGAAAACTGACATTTCTACTCTGAGTACATTGATATAAACATGAATCCTTTATCAGTCTAATCCTCCATTCCTTTATGGTCATTGGTCATTGAGACATATGCAAAAAAGAAAACACACTTTCTGCTACAAATGCATACAAATCATGACCCAACAGCATCTTTTAGCTACGGCACTCTGTACTTTAATCTACATTCCATTGCTCCACTTGACAAAATCTTAGTCTAGGCCTCTAGTCTTCATTTTCATGTGTGTGTCACATACCAAACCTCACTTCTAGATGTGGTGGGGATCTCTGGCCCAGAACCTGATGATGGTGCTGAAACCACCATATTGCAGAGCCCTGAGAACCAGGCTTCCACTGCGGATTTATTCCTCATTGATGTGGAGACTGAAGAAAGAAACCTAGATGATGAGAAATTTAACGGCAATGAGATCATCAACCCGACCAATGACCTTTTCCCATATGACTCAGCTGATGCCCATCCTACACTGGATAATTTTATGAATGATGATCTAGCCAAACACCCCAGGACTGAAGGAGAGGCACTGGGGGAGACCAATGAGCTAGTTAAAGATCCAGGTAAAAGCTAAACGTACAGTATAGTATATTTTACATAGCCCAAAGACATGCATGGTAGATTGATTGGTGATTGCAATGTGGTCTTTGCGTTTGCCCTGGGACTGACCTCTCTAAACTTTGTTGCACCTTTTTGTCTGTGTGTGTGTTTTCACAGCAGTCTCGCAATAGCAGCTGTAACTTTTCCCTCTAGAAGTCATATATTAGATTTGCTGTAGTTCTCAAACACTTTTAGAAACACATCCTGGGCTATAAATACTTTGGGAAATATTCAACAGGAGATTTTTTTTTCCACATTAAAAACTTGGGCAGAATAAAAAAGAAGAAAACAGATCATTATCATGATTCTGCCAGCAAAATATGCAGATGGCCAGCTTGATGTTTTTCCATTTCACTGAGCAATTGAGCAGGCTAACTATACCCTAACTGGTGGGGGAACACCAGAAAGTTTGGACCATCCTGTCACACAGGCTACAACATGCTGTTTTCTGCCTCTTGTATTTGCTTCATATTTTTTGTAGGAGCCAGTGCCATTACACACATGCCAGTTTGGGCTGGCACAATTTTACTGGCAGATTGTTTAAAATGACGTAGCGGTAGCAAAAAACAAAAGGTCTTTTCTTCTATGAAAAACCATCATGTGTAATTAGACTGCACATATTTCATATAAGAGCTTCCTGTTTGTACATTTGCTGGACACGTTGACATACTTGTGGCTGCCCATCAGCCACAAGTATGTCAAACTTTTTATTAAATCTAATGCTTCCACCTGCTCTGCCCTGCAATTTATCTCTCTCTGCCTTATTGTATCTGTTTAGAATCAACTGAATTAGGCTTGGAACCATGGAAAATCGGAGTTGTTACTGCTGCAGTTTTCCTGGTTTTGCAGACGGCTGTCATCATTATCTATATCGTCAAACGTCGTCACAAAAACAAGTAAGTTGCACCAGCTTCTGTGCACTTGATCTACAGGAACATTGATTCAAAACAGTTCTTTTATAGCCCCTGAGTTCCTAAAATTACAGCTCTAATCTTTGCTTGTTAGCAAAAATGCTTTGCTTGTTAACCTCTAGCCAGCAGTATTCCTTTAAAGCCTGCCTTCCATTATTATGCTTTGATTAGGTTAGACTACACATCAAACAGCCTCATTTTAAAGCAGATTTCTTTTACAACACAAATTTGTACAATACCATTGCATGAATATCTGTCTGACTCCGTATTTGTAAAGCAGACTCCCCCTCTTTTTTAAATACTTTTGTGAACATGAATACAACTAATATTTGTTGCATTTGCACTAGTGTCAGCCACCTTCCACTTCTTCTTCTCTGATATCCGAAACAAACCATTTGATTGCTACCTGTAACAACAAAAGTGCTACAATCACAGATGGGACTCAGAGCAGAACTGGCACATGATTGCTTTAGATGTTGCCTGCGCTCAAGGTAACATTTCAACACTGATACATGATGAAATCAGACCGCTGTATCCAGTGTTGGGTCAGAATTTCCTCCTCTGTTCACAAAAGAGAATGGTCTTGCTTCAGTTATATACTTGGCTACTTTTTTATTTCTCTACATGACTCATTGCAACGTGCAGTTAATTTGTAGAAGGTCAAGAGTAAGCAAGAAGAGCAATAATAGTGATAAAGGGATATTGTTTATGTGTTTGTGTGCGTGCAGCAGCCTGCCCCGACAGCGTGCATGTGAGGAAGAGTGTGTAGAACCAGAGGCAACTACAGGAGATGACTACAGTGATGATACACTGCCTGCGGGCAATGGTGACCCTCAACAGTATGTTCTCACCAGTGTTTCTTGCAGTGTTATAGATGCGTACAGCACACATGAGAGGATCTGCAAAAATAAAGGAAAGGGACAACATTAAGAGTCATAAAATGCTGCCAGAATTGTGTCATCTTGCAATCTAACACAACCTAACACACAATCTTCCACAGGTGTTTATTTGACTTGAGATCTGCTGACTGCAAAGTCACATTCAAAACCTTTTTTCTCTCTTCCCAACCTTTTTATTTTTCTTACACTGCTCAAAAGAACATTAAGGTAATGGTTCATTTTCACAGTATAACACAGAGCCAGTTAAACTTCAGGGACATCAATCTGTCTTGTTAGAAGTCATAAACCATTGTGAATCCAATTCACCCGCTTTGGTGCAAATGAAAATGACAACAGGCGTGCTGCAGAGGCAATAACAAGACTCCCTAAAAACAGAATGGCTTTCTAAGATTTGCTTTCTTCTTGTCCCTCCTTCCTCCCTTTTTCCTAGTTTTGCTTTTTGTTAGTGTCCTTGTTACTGCTAGTAACATGAGACAGTACCAGCAGTCAATTCAGGACACATCCATGCTTGCCGCCATAAGAAGGATTACTGTGTCTCCCTATACAGTCTCAGAACTGAGGAAGAGATACTGACCATTACACAAGAACAGCTTTGCAGGGCTTCGACCAGTAGCATGACTGATATCTGCTCTTTTGCATGATAGGAGCACCCTACAAAATGATCTCCAGTGGGCTACTGACCAGACTCCATGGGCATGGCATGCATTAAGTGATCCCTTAACTTTTTTGAGCAGTGCATTTATGCAAAGTGACATCTCTTAAACTATTTTAGGACTGACAAGCAAGCAGAAGATGCAAACAACCTTCACAGATGTTGAATTAAAATGGAATCTTAACTTTAAACTTTAAAAATAATCGAACGCAACAAAGCTTAAATTTTATTGGCAGCCTTCGCTGGACTTCATCACAGATTAACTTATATTGTATGAGAGTTCTTTCTCTTTCTTTTGTCTTTCTTTCCTCGGCTACACTTACTCTGACAGTTTTTCAGTCTCTTTGCCACTTACACTAGTAGTCAGACTTTTCCATTGTGACCTGACTAAATATCATGTACTGACCTGCAAACTTGTGGCTCATAGGAGCCACCAGTTGTGTGCTTCTCAGCTGATTCCCTCTTGGCGCTTTTATAGTGTACTAGCCCCGGGATTCTGCTCAAAATGTCACATGAGAATGTGAGTCCCGTGAACCAAGAGCATTACTGGCTAATACCACTGCTTTTGCTAATCAGACTGGCGGGCTGGGATCAGTAATTAAGCTACAGTTGTGTGCTTGCAGTGAGAGACCATGTGAAAAATATGCATGCGGTGAAAATCAACTGTAAACAAAAAATACTAAAAAATCAGAGATTTAGAGATTGAGAGTCTGTGTATAACATCACAGATGACGGTTTGTGTGCTGCTTCAGCGAGTGAATGTGTATAAGACACAAGTAGAAATGTGATGCCTGCCTTGCACAGACAATAACAAAGCAACACTGAATTATTAAACAGTCGACACAGTAATTTTGAAATGTGTCCTTGTTAAGAGTCTTTGCAGCAGCAGTGACAATCCAGTCGTCATCAGAAGAACCGAAATTCCTGTTAATAGAAAACAAAATTCACTTTTTAAAATACTTTTTTTTTTAAACTCTTCTTTAGCAATAAATGTTTCCCCCAAAAAAAGTATTTCAAGAGTCAAGGCAGCTGTAAACAACTGTACCTGAACAAAAGATGCCGGGATTTACAAACAGTTTGGTATTGCACTGAACTTGGCGTCCATGAGGTTTCACTTGGAAGGACGGCATCTGTCTTTGATACACAATTCAGAGGGTGCTTAGCTGAACTCATAGCTGCAGAAAAAAGATCTTACTTTATTATCCTTGGAACTTCAAGCAAACAGCTTGACAAAAAAATCTAACTCCACAGTGCTCTAAGATTATTTTTCAGTGAGCTTTAAACTGTAAACCAAATCCAGCTCCCACCTCCATCTGAGTGACTGGTAGTTTTAACACGATCACCTTTAGCTTAGCTGGTTCGGCCTAACAGGCCCCACTCTCTTATTCAGTCTTCCCATCCATATTGAATGTTTGCCTGCCACACTTAAATGCATGATGCACATCACCTTGAAAGTCAGAGACAAGAGGACCGAAATGTCTTAATATCCATTTGACAATAACCAACGTAAACCTCACCCGAGCCCAACACAAAACCCAAAGCAGCTGTGTGAACATTAAACTCATTAGGGATTCTGGGAAACGTGCAAATATTCAGCACCCAGGCAACATAATGGAACTGCTCTTAGGACAGTCGCTTTGTTGCCCTTGAGGGGTAGTCTACTAGGACATTTTAAAAATTTCAGCCAGGACGGTATCCCCTGCAATTATTCAATAATGTCAAGTGATCTGTTTGTATCTAGGTGTGTCATTAGCTCCCAGGTATCTCATTTCAGCACAGTTCGTAAGCTTTTCCATCTGGTGTGGAAATCATTAAATAAACAGACCTTCCAGTGAGAATATTAGCATTCGCTTAGAGCAGCATACTTAACAGCAGTTTGACAACCATTACGAACAAGCCATTTGAAACTGTGTTTCAATTTCATCGCTTGAAAGGTGCCTGTCTTTGTTTTTGTGTAAAGCAAAATAGATTTTCTCATTTGTGTGAAATTTATCCCATTTTCCTGCTAGCACTACCCTAATATTATACCATTGTACTCCATGTGAGTTGTTCCTGTTGTCAAACAGCTGTGTATTTTCTCCTTTTTTTTCTGTTTCAGCTGGTCTAATCACTGCCAACTGATCTTTTGTCCTTTCCACCAGGATTGCTGCAGTTGACCCAGCTAATATGTCTTCAACCCTGGCCAAAATAAATGACCAGCAAGGAGATGAGCATGCAATAGCTATGTCAGGCCTCCCGCCCAGCTCTACAGATGAGTGGACCAATATTGGGCCAGGACCAAATTCCTCACAAGACCTCAGGACTTCCTTTCTCTAGGGGGTCCAACTGTTTCCTCATTCATGCTATATCTGAATTAAGCTCAATGAGCACACAGAGAAAGCCAGTGAATTACCTAAAAATTTCACACCCTAACCAAACCCAGTAGTGACTGTCTCACATTCCCAAGTGTATTAACTACTGTATAATCATCTTACACTTAGTGCATATGACTTATTTGTGTTTTTGCATGTGTAAATTTGAAGAAAAAAAAAACCCTAACAATTTTGGCATATATGACTGTGTGACTGAGTGAACAGAGAAATGTGTGTTTGAAAATACTGTGTACATGTGCAAGTGTGCAAATGTGACAAACCTTTTATGTATCTACTGCTGTCTAGTGGTTTGATGTCTATAAACACTTTAGGCTGCACTGGAATTGTTGAGCAACGGTTTTCAAAGTGGCCACATCGCTCATGCTGTACAAAGCTGCTGAACTACCACGAGCAATCATCCCATTTTATCAGCAAGTCTGAAGTCTGAGAATGCTGGCTGCAACATGTGCCTCATCTGAAAAGTCTTTAAAATGTAAAATGATTTTTTAAAAATGGATTTGATTTTTATTCTGCATAAGTCTTGACTTGTGTATCATAAGTTTTGCTTTGAGTAGAACAAAATTAAGTGTCCAAAGAGGCAACTAGGTCCATAAATTGTCTGACAAAGGCTCGATTATTGTATTTTTGTCTCTACACACCTTATTTATTCATTTGCATTGTGAAGCTCTGTCCAATCCAGTTTTGCTATTTCTATCTGTAGTCACATCATCAGTAATCATTGACTCCAGTGCCAGGTTCCACTGGCAACCACACACCACAACCCTGCCCCTATCATATTTTTCTCTCCCCGTCATTCTTCTGCAAGTTAATCATCTGACCTTTTTTTCCTCAGAACTGTGCAGACTCTTTTAGAGGATTTCTAAAAAACTCTAATCTGACCTTCATGTTCTTGAGTGTAACCGGTGGTTTGCACCTTGTTGTAAACCCTCTGTCTTTCATGTTCGTGGACGTTAACAATGATATCACTAACATTTTGAGAGTGTTCTCATCTTGGTTAGATTTTTTAAAGTTGTTTTTCTTAACAGTTGAAATAATTCTGTCATCATCCACTTTAGGCATGGTCTTTCAGGCCTCTTGGGTTAGCTGCGTTGGCCAATGCATTCATCCTTTTTAGAATGCACCAGATTGTTGATTTGGCCACTCCTGAAGTTTTTGGTGTCTCTCTGTTAGATTTATTTAGATTTTTTTTCAGCCTAATGTGTACCTCCCTGTCTACAGAGAAAAGTGACAAAAATACAAACTTAGGACATTGACTCAACTTCAGATATTATGTTTGCTTCATTTATCGTGAAATAACAAGGGACCAGGCCTCGTGTCACCATGAAACCGCTTGTCAGTCAATTGTCCAATTATTTTTAAGCCTATGAAAACGAGGGACTGTGCATAAAATTGGCTGAATCTCCTAAAGTGCTAGTGTAAAAATACTGTAAAACTGCTGGAATTAAAGCTGACAGTCTGTACTTCAATCACTTCTTGATTGCTTAATTTAAAATCGTCTTTTGGAGTATACAGAAACAAAATGAAAACAAACAAAAACAAAACACAATTATGGAACTAACTTCTAGTTACGTCCATGATTTACATAAATGTAGAACTTGGCTTAAACCCCAGAAATTTTCTCTTGTAAGACTTCAGCATGAATGTCAACAATAGTTGTGTGAGTATCCACAGTCTGGCGTCATTTGGTCCATGATCACAAGGTTCATGAATGAGTTTTTGAAAAAACTCAAGTACCCTCAAGTGTACACATGTGTACGGTGTGTGTGTGTGTGTGTGTGTGTGTGTGTGTGTGTGTGTGTGTGTTTCCTTGCACAAGCTGCACAAAGGCCTGCTCATGTGCTCAATAGCTATTTAAGACAGAGAAGGGCAACGGGCTGATTCTTGGGGGGGACTTCAGTTCTGCAAACAGAGGAGCAGCATGTACAGTCAGAGGTAGGGGAACAAATGATACTGATTCCTTTTTCACCAAATGAACTGTAGAATCCAAAAAGTCTTACAACTCTGCGGTATGACTTACTGCTTTAGCACCTTTACAAATTAAAAGTGTATATTGGACTAATGCGCTACATCTTTGCAGAAGAAGTGAAGTTTTGTCTCATATGATGTTACAGAGCAGATTTCCACAGAACCCAGCAGGTGATGCACCGACTCGTTAAGTCGTGCATTCAAATACTTTTAATATGCTCAAACATGTGGAGCTATTCCCCCTTTTATATTGGTAGCATTTCTTGTTAAATAATTGCTCCTGCAAATTATTAGCCACTCCTTCATTCATTTCTAATCAACAAACTTCAAAAGGCACAAAAGGCAAGCAAATCTAACTGCAAAAAAAAAGGAAGAAAAAAGAAAAAAGGTTCAAGCAAATCATTGCTTGCTGTCTATTGTTGAAAGCATTTCTGAACTTGTAAGAGTTGAAAGCTAATGGCTTTGTGAATTATAAATAATGACTTGTGCTGCCTGCAGGGATGTGTAAGAACTGAAGTTTTGGAATAATGTTAAGACAATTGGCTTTAACAAGAGAACACATACTGAGTAAGTTGTTCTGGAGCTTAATTTCAGTGGATGTGGCGTGTATGTAGGGATGTTTTTTTTTATCTTCATCTTGCTAAATGTGTTCTGGGATGGTCACTGGTCCTTCACAACCGTGAACAAGACAAGTCCTTTAGAAAAAGAAGGAGGGCTGTATAACAGCAATTCTCAACATGTAAAAGATTTCCACACACTTTGTTCTAACCTTGTTCTCACATATAAATTACTGCATGGCCCTAAAAAACTCCTTACTTCACCTCATTCTCTACTTTGTCAGCTTGTGGAGTGTGGGTTTGGTGTGGACCTTGTGCACCACGCTCACCTTGGCCCAGTTCCCGAGGGAGTGTGTCACTCCTGAGGGGCTGCAGAGCGGCCAGTGCTGCCCATCCCCTACAGGGGTGGCAGGAGACGAGTGTGGCTTCAGCACAGGAAGAGGCCAGTGTGTGACCATTGAGGCTGACAGTCGGCGCCATGGACCTCAGTACCCTTATGCCGGGCGCGATGACAGAGAGAGGTGGCCGCTGAGATTCTTCAATCGCACTTGCCGCTGTAATGGGAATTTCACTGGCTACAACTGTGGGCGATGCAGACATGGGCTAACTGGACCAAACTGTGATCAGAGGATCTCTGTGGGTAAGAGAGCAGATGCTTTTTTAAGACGTAAAAATTCATGACAACTTAAAATTTCTATCTTCTACCGTGTCCTTCAAGATTTCACAGGTCTACATCAGCCTGGGGAATGAAGACAGCATTTATTGCTAGGAGCAGGAAAAAAGTGTTAATTTTTAATAGCACTTTCTTTCCTCTACTCTTCCTTCATTCCCCCCACACTTTAACAACACTTCATTGTCTCTCTTTTTTGCTCCCTGTCTTCCTCCGCCCCATTAACCTCCCCCCAGTAAGGAGAAACATCATGCAGATGAGCACAGCTGAGAAGCAGGCGTTTGTAAATGCTCTGGATCAAGCTAAAAGGACTGTCCACCCTGACCTCGTCATCTGTACAAGACGGTACATTGGAAAAATAACATGATAATCAAGCTGAGTATAAGTAGATGATTTTACAGGGTTGATTTTTACTCTGTGATTCTCTGGTCAACACGTGTAAAACACAGCATGTTTTGCCCAAGGACCTGCACGCTCAGACTCAGCTGAGTCTGGCAGTTGAAAGAAATATATGTCCAGTATTTGTGGCTGAACCACATGCTGTGATTTTGAAATTATTTGTAAAATCAGAGAATTTCTCATGGCAACTTTCTTTAAAAGCTGTAGAAAGTTGAGCAAATGATCACTTTTGGCATGAGTAAAGGGAAATACAGTCTTCTGAATCTGTGAATAACCTCCTTCTAAATCAGCTGAGGACTGCAATAGATTAATTTTTGAAGCCATTCTTGACTGCAGCTCAAAGAAAATCTCTTAACCTCTGGATCAGACAATTAAAACAATTAAAATCCCCCTTGTTACTAATGGTCATGCTCAAGATTCTTAGTTACATGCCACATAATGAATTCCAGCTACAGAGAATAAAATGTGTATTAATATCTATATATCTATTAGTGAGTTATTCACCAGTACCATCCCCAAGTTCTGAAGCAGTGTGTGAATGGATCAGTGAAAACAAAATTGTGAAAAGCACTTTGTAGATCTACTAAGATTGCAAAGCTTTATGCAACAGCAGAGCATTTAACATATGCATAGTTCATCTAAGGCCACGCATTCTCTTACTTCAAATCAATCAGGGTGAGTTTGGAGGATTCAGACAGAGCAATGTGGAGGAAAAGATACAACGTGACATTCACCCTTTATCTTTAGGTACCAGGAGTTGTTTGGGCCTGATGGCAACACCCCACAGTTTGAGAACATCACCATTTATAATTACTTTGTTTGGAGTCACTACTACTCTGTCAGTAAGACGTACCTGGGGCCAGGCCAGACCAGCTTTGGAGGTGTAGACTTCTCCCACGAGGGCCCAGGTTTTGTCACCTGGCATCGTTTTCATCTGCTGCAACTGGAGAGAGACATGCAGGTGAGCAGAGAGAAGGCAGGGAGAAAGAGGGGCGGTAGTGGAAAAGAGGAGAGACAGCAAGCTTTTGGGCTGATAAAGAAATGGATGAGGAGGTTAGGATAGGAGGAGTGGTGATGGAAAAAAAAAAAAGATCTGACACTGAGTGAAAAGCTAGCCTGAAGGAGAATGGGTTAATGCAAGGAGGAAATAAAAAAGGCAAAACAAAAGCAGGAATATATAGGAAGGGGACAAAAAATAAACAATTCAAGAAAGCAGTTCATTTACAGACAGTCCTTCCCTGAACACCTGCCTCCTTCCCTTGTTCGATCTTCACAGGACATGCTGGGCAACCCCACCTTTGCCCTGCCCTACTGGAACTTCGCCATTGGAGGCAGCGAATGCGACATCTGCACAGATGACCTGCTGGGAGCCAGGAGCACATTTGATATGAGCTCCATCAGCCCCAACTCTGTGTTCTCACAGTGGAGGGTCATCTGCGAGAGTGTGGATGACTACGACACTCTGGGCACCATCTGCAACAGTAAAGACAGTCACGGAAACACACACTATACCTCGCCGTGCAGCCGAGCGCTGCTGATATACGGCATCGTCTCAGCTGCATCAGAAAAGAGGGCAAAGAGCTCATAAAGAGAGCATGTAGAACATAGGCTGCTATAAATAATAGCTCACAGCTGTTGTGCTAAATTCGATATTGCTCGCTATTACTTCAGTTTGTTTGAAACTGCTCTAGTTGTTAAACATCGCCTTCTCTGTTGCCGTGTGTAACTGAAGTACTACACATCTCTAAATACTGCGGTTTGAAAGATTTTTTTGTTTTTATTCAATCAGCCTAGTTTTTCAGTGTTAATTCCTGATTGGTCACAAGATTTAACCTAGAATAAGGGAATTCTTATTCAGTAATAAGATAACACTGCGTAACCTAGACTTTAGGTGATCAGATTTGCAGGGATTGGCTCTCATTCCGCACTGGCACCAGATTACAAGCCTAATTCACTAAATTTCTTTCAGTGTTCAAATGCACCTAATTTATAAAGGATTTGGTTTTCATCTGGAATAGGCAAGTAATTGGGAACGTCAATCATCTTTCCCCGTGGAGCCTCAACAACAAACTTATAAAAAGAGGTCATAAGAAAAAGAAGTGTTTGGTAACAGGTTGAACACGTGAGTGGCCAACATGTGAGTGATCTATCTTGTTATTCCCTCCAGAGAGTCATGACAGGCCTGGTATTTCCTGCGTCAACAAGCAACATCTCCTTAAATGGGTTAAGGGGGTTGCCTCATTTGTGCATGTGCTTGTTGAAGACAGGAATCTAACAGTCTACTGGTTCCTTTGATCTGAGGGAATAATCTTCAAACAGACAGACAACTCGGTTATGTAGCCTTCTGTTTATGTGCTTGTGTGTAGGAGAGAAAGCCTGAAAAAAGAGAAAGAGATCATGCATGCAAGAGAGACAAAAAAAGAAAAAAAAACTTCTGTTCAGTCACAAAGCTCCCACTCACTACTGTTGACTTTTATTGAATAATTAAAAAAGAAAACTGCCATCCTGTCATGTTTAAGGCTGATCAAACTAGTAGAGTTTCCCACACACAGTTAGAAGGTGGTTAAATAATACATTTTCAATCAAGCCATGTCTGTAGGGACCTCTGTTTTGTGCCTGATCTTAGGTCTTAGTGTGCCAGTAATCAGAAGTTATCTTTATTATTTTAAACTAATTATATTTCACTAAACCCAGTTTTATTGAGTCCCTTCTTCATCTCCAAGGCACAGAGAGCAGTCCCATCAGGAGGAATCCAGCAGGCAACGTGGCGCGGCCCATGGTGCAGAGGCTGCCGGAGCCCAAGGATGTGCTGGACTGTCTGGAGATCAACACCTTTGATACCCCTCCTTACTACTCCACCTCCTCCGAGAGCTTCAGGAACACCATCGAAGGTGATCCACATTCAACATGACTCATAGGTCAGAGCCAAAGTGGAAGCTAAGATTTAGCATCCTCCCATCAACCCAATCCAAAGAAATATTCAGTTTCACTTGGGCTCAGCTCAGAAAATAAAGCTGCTGAATACTGTGTGAGTGTATAGATGAAACACAAAGCCAGAAAAACACTCACTCAATCCTCCACCCACATGCACATATGGTTAGCTCCAACACAACATTTGTTGTTCCTAATTTTGGTAAATCAGTCTTCATTAAATGTTTTCCTTTTTTTCTCCTTTTTTTTGTTCTATAATTTCAAGGCTACAGCGCCCCCCAGGGGATGTACGACCCGGTGATCCGCAGTCTTCACAATCTGGCCCACCTCTTCCTCAACGGGACGGGTGGACAGACTCACCTGTCGCCCAATGATCCCATCTTTGTCTTGCTTCACACCTTTACCGATGCAGTCTTTGACGAGTGGCTCCGCAGGCATCAACCGGGTACACCTTTGCGAATATTCAAACAACCAAATTCACTTTGGAGAATGAATAGATGGATTGACATATTCTTCACTCTCTCCAGGTGACACTGTTTACCCCGATGAGAACGCTCCCATTGGACACAACCGCAGGTTCAACATGGTTCCTTTCTGGCCGCCTGTCACCAATGCTGAGATGTTTGTGCCTGCCCCAGAAAACCTGGGATACTCATATGAGGTCCAGTGGCCGGGTGAGAAGCAGAGAACGTGTAAGCATGTGCAGATCCACAAAATCCAGGAATTCCTGATAACCGTCCGCTCTTTTCCTTCATAGCTCGTACCTTCACCCTCTCTGAGATCATCAGCGTAGCCGTTATTGCTGCAGTGTTGGTTGTGGTGGTGGTTGGTATCGTCATAGCCTGCGCCATGCGTTCTCACTCTTACAACTCTGCCGAGGCCCTGGAGCCGCTGCTGGCAGAAACCTACCGACGCTACTCAGAGGAAGACCGCAGGCTGGACAAATCACAGTCTGTTGTCTAACATTTTCAGTTATCTTGAGAGGACCCAACATTTACATACATAAATTTGTCTTGTTTTCCTTTTTTTTTTTTAAATGATTCCCCCATTTCTTCTAATAAAGGTGAACTGGTTTTGAACCCAGGCATAATTGTGAGTGTGTCTGTATCTATGAATTGAAAGGCGGAGAGGGTCTGGCGGATCTTTTGTTGAGCACATCCAGCAGATTTTCAGACTGCAGCCAAGATTATAATAACTGCAAGAGCTGATATCCAGTATTCAGATAAGTACACAGCAAGCATAGGAGCAGCTACTGGGACTGAACCCTCCAAAGCTACATGTCAGAGCTACACTAGTGACTCCACCTCGCTGCCCATTTTCAGCTGACAAATATAAGTTTATCCGTGCAGATGAAATGATCTCTTTCTATATGATTATGCTCCTATTCCTTTTCATTTTTTTTTAATAACTCACTCTGTTTTTGTGTGAACAAGCAGTATTTTGTGAAAACACCACTGCAGGCCTTTTTGCCGCAGGCATAAATTTGCTTGTCTCAAGCCTCAGGCCAACTGGCAAATCACACCACTTAGTCGTAATGTTACTTCTCAAATCAAGCCCATGCAAATTTCCATGTGTTCAAAACCGCAGATGTACCGCCCTCAAGTGGATCTAAAGGATTACTGCGAAAGGAGGAAATCGATTTTTTTCTTCATTTACACTCGTATCCTAAATTTGGACCGATTTTTTTTAAACAGCATGTAGGGAATATCAAAGACATAACTTAATATGACTTTAAGCGCACTGTGGAATTTTAAATCTTCATGACACCATAAAACTGCTAGATTGTCCACACCTATAAGCTATAAAAAAGCAGGGTTCGAGTACCCTCGAGTTGTAAGACTAGTTTGCCCTTTTGGCACAGATTTATTACTTTTATTTTTATAACTGTGGCTTTTGTGTGTGTGTGATAGTTTTACATACATAATATCGTTTGCCTTGAATAAATAAATATTCCTGTCCTGTCTGTCACAAAATGCGGCCACCTGTCACTGCATGCCTAATTACCACGAAGGCGCACAGTATGCACAATTTATGATCCTACGTTGCATCTTTGGAGGCTTACAGAAAGTCTTCAAGCTCGTACCTACAGCAAGGACGTCATGGAGGTGGAGGGTGGAGATGCTGTCTCATCTTTTTGATGTAAGGCTGCATTTTCAGCAGAAACTCCCCACCCCAAAACAAACACTTAACCACAGTGTCCTCAAATTTGAGGATGTTTAAGCCGAGGGTGATCAACGGACATTTAAAAACGAACATGTTTTTTTATTCTTTTTATTCAGAGTATCAAAAAGAATTTCATAAATAAGCTTTTGTGAATCGTTAGAAATTCAGTGGTTTATTGAATAAGCGTTAAAAAGATTTCTGTAATAACTACACAGTAGACTACGGAACTTTCATCACTTGAAATTTACTTTATTTCTGGATGAATTTATTGCTAAATTAATCCAAGCACAGATGTGTGTAGATATGATATGTAGAGGAAACCCTTGTATTTTAACATCCGTATGTAAAATTAATAGCATTATTCATTAGCATTGTTCGGTCGTTTTTCCAACTCCTAATCGGATGACGTCATCCAGTGTTTGCCTGCTGTTTCATGATTAGGTCTAACTATCTCTTGCTCTAGGCTATGTCACTGAATATCACTAAGCCACACCACCGTGCACGCTTTTTTGTGTCTGTGTGCCAAATGCCAACTCAGCCCAGGTCTTTCCCTCATTTGCTGGGAATGACGTGGACTTAGTGGCACCTAACTCTTCCTGTTGGGATATTTTGGGACATCTTGCTTTATGGGAATCAAGATTTTAACACTCAGCACTGACTGGAGTGAATTTCAAAGGACCGGTATTTTTGCAGTGCATGCTGATATCTTGAAAAAGGACCTCATGGGAAAGGATGGAGAAGACGACTTTTTGGACCCATCATAAGTTGGCTGTACTTTCTGTATCACCAGGTTACACTGACAGCAAAAAGACACAGTCCCCTATGTTTATGAATATGGATCGATGTGACAGTCACACATAGAACAATCATTTGGCCACTGCTATCCTCCAGAGACAGAGGCTCATTAGTGCCTTTCAAGCATGCTCTCATGAAAGTCACCTGCAGAAAAAAATGCATTGCAGTTTCTGCAGCCAAAGAAGTTACTGTGCTACATGGTGTATGACTAAGGATAGGAAAAAATGTCCTGTTCCCTGTGGCTGGACCTCTTCCCCTTTAAAATGTTTGTCATGAAATTTGAGGCTGGTTTTGAAAAGAGAAAAAAACAGCATTTAAGTCCTTTTGCTTCCTCTTAATGAAAAAGAAGAAAAACAGATGTAATTTCATCTGCTTCCCTGTCAGTTATTTGTATGGAACTGGAAATCCACAGAGGTCAAATGTTTGTGGATATGAAAAAAAATACCAAATATGACGTTTATTATTCTTATATTACAGCAAACATCCAAGTGAAATGCAAAAAAAAGAAAAAAAAAACATTACACCATTTCTCCATTTCTCCTTGTGCCAACAGGGAAGCAATTGTTCATCTGGAGAAGGATAAAGCAGACCGCGATGGCTGGGTTTCAATAAAGCTTGCAATGTGAACAGATGGCTTTGATTAATGCCGAGGCTCCAGACAGGATCTCCCTAGATGCCTCCTATTTCCTAAATGAGACATTTGTGTGCAAATGTATTGTTTATCAAGTTGTCACCAGTAACTCTGGTAATTAAAGTGAAAGTACTGAGGATTTTCCTTTAAAAAAAAGTCACAGGTTTCCTCTTCCTCTGTGATTGTCGGACCTCAGGTTTAAAATGTCTTTGTCCAAACTTTAGACTGATTTTCTTAACCTTCTATAAAATGTTGCCTTTTCTCTAATCTAGCTGATCCCCCTTCTTCTCTCCTCTCCTCACGACTCCTCCGTAATTCAGAGCTGCCTGTCATTCCAAGCACGACACGCACTTCATCCTGTCACCTTGACTAAACGTGAGTGATGCCGCATATGTACTCATGGCAGACAAAGACGGAGAAAAAGTGCGAGAGAGGGATAAAGACAAAGAGCATAACCGCTACAGGAAAACACCTCCAAGGCGAAATTCAGTTCACTGGTTTGGAAACATGCAAAAAATATGCCAAAAAATAAAGTATAAAAGAAAAGAAGACTCTTGCTTCTTCTATCCATTAAAAATGTGACTTTCAGCTCAGCTGTACTTGTTTAACAGTTCAGAGATTTTCTCAGATACTGGTGTGTGGCGTGCATGTGTGAAATTTGAAAACTGAAAAAAAAGGTTTATCCTACTCGGTGAGAGAAATCACAAAATATAACTTGTTGCTATTCATTTAAAAAAAAACGATGGAAAAAAACTCATCATATAAAACGTCTGTTTCGCTGACACATTGCATCCGGAGATAAATCAGAAGGTAAGAAAAACAGAAACACAAGGTCCTGAACTTCAAAAGGTTTTGGATACAAAATTTTAACAAATAACATTTAATAAGATCACTTACAGAACATTTGGTTACACAATACCAGTGCGTGTGTACCATGTTTATATATCTTTGTGAGGATCAACACAAATGGTCAGGGTTAGGCATTCATTTTTGATGGTTAGGGTTAAAGTAAGCAGCTAGGGAAAACATTATGTCAATTAGATGTCCTCACTAAGATATGAAAACGAGTGTGTGCATGCATGTGTGTATGTAAGTGTGAAGTGACTTCTCATATTAATGAAATTAATTACAGTGACGAAAACATAAGTATCACAGCCGTGTGAAGTCAGGTAAATAAATTCATATAAAACGGAGACGGTGTCTAATTTCACACTGAACTGTTAACATCAACAATCAAGTCCTAAAAAAACAGCTGCTAAAGTTAAAGACTATGAAAACACTGATTAATACTACACTGGTAAATAACAGTCGATACTCAGCAGCTGCTTCTAACAGATGCAGCAAAATGCAGTTTTTCCTATTCTTTGTCCCGTTTAACACAAGGTTGTCATCATTGCTAATTATCAACATGCCGCTTAAGACATTCATTATTCATGAAATCATGACACATTTTTAATTATTCGAACACAACAATGAAAAGAAAAGTACGACAGTCTTTCAAACCTATTGCCATACAAAAGATTGGCAGAAGCAGTTGGCATATTTTGAGTCTTAGGAGTTGTTTGTTTGTTAAAGTAATAATCAAAATCCAGCACTAGGCTGCTGTCAATTGAGGCTTCAATTTTATATATTAGTATGAACACGTAACGTATTGATGAGTGTGTTTACATGAAAAATAATGCACAGCAATGCTAAACTATCCATCCATCCATTTTCTTCCGCTCATCTGGGTCAGGGTCTCAGGGGCTCCTTAGCTATTTCCTTCTCCAGCTCTTCTTGGGGCTTACCTAAGCCACCTGAGGCATAAAATCTCTCTAGTGTGTCCTGCGTCCACCCTTGGGGTCTCCTGCCAGTTAGACATGCCACAAAACACCTCACCTAGAGGGCATTCTAGGCCTTCTGGACTGGAGGAGTAGCGTCTCTACTCTGAGTCCCTCCAGAATGACTGAGCTTAGTGGTCATTCTGAAGGGACTCAGACTGGACTCAGGCATCCAATCCACAAAGCCCAAGATGGAGGCCTTGGCAGCCCAATACCCGGCTGCTTAACTGGATTTAACTGGACATGCTCTGCTATATTTTTAAATACTGAGTGTAAATACAACAAAGCTGTGTTTGCAGTTGGAGGTAGAGTTCACAACTTAAATGCAAGTAAATTTAGACTTAAAATAAATACTCTTCTTATATTTATATGTATTGTTTTGACATGTAGAGTGTCCTCTACAAGAGGAGAATCACTCTACAGCTTTATAGGAAACAACCACAGCCCTCCAGAGCTGTTTTAGGAAGATGTCATCAAATTGAGGTTCAGTGGGCAGTTGTCTCATGAGAGCACGGTGAGGACGACAGTTCCTTTGGTCTTTTTCAGAATGTCCACAGCTTCTGCATGGGTCACACCTTCCAGGCAGTGTCCATTAACAGCAATTATCTGATCGCCACGTTTCAGCCTGCCATCCTCAATGGCTGCACCCTGAAGTACAAAGTCATCATTATATATAAACAAGAGCTTTTAAACACTAATATGGCAACACATATGTTAGGGAAAAGAATGAATGTGAGATTAAATGAACGTTGGTAATGATCACAAAGGAATTGGTCGCAACAGATGCTCAGAAATGGAATCAAGAAACAAAACAAAGGAAAGCAATCAGGTAAAAACTGACATAATGCAACAGGTGGCATTAAAACAGAATGCTTTACTACAGCATGGCACTAAGAGTTTACCACCTGTTACGAAACAAAAGCTATTTAACAAGTTATAACTGGGGCCTTTTTGCTTTGTTTCTTACATTGAGCATTGCAGTTAGGGACAAATTGCTACTTTTATGTGTTGAATTACAAAAAAAGGCACTATAACTTAAAACCACACAAGAATCTCTGTCTCCTATGTGGCTTACATAGGTAGTCACAAAACAACAACATATATAGAGCGAAACCACAAACGGTGAAACTGCCTGCTTTTTTACCCGCTGATGATCGGAGAAAGTTTTGTTTTGAACAGAGAAAACGCTATAAGAAGATGTGAGGGAGTGACTCAGTGAGTGACATACAGACTGCTGCTAAACTGTCTTTCCTAACATTAAAACTCTTCAGTTTTCACAACAAAAGGAGACCTGGCAGATGCTTTCTCACCTTGTCAAAGACAGTTTTGATGTAGATAGGCAGGTCTCCGTGAGGGCTGCCAAAACCTCCTACAATGCTGAAGCCGAGACCTGAGGAGCCTCTCTCCAGAGTGATGGTCTTATACATGCGAGCGCTGTGAAGAATACGATGCGAAACAATGGATGTCGGCTTCTGAGCGCACCGATGTGCATGCATTTAAAAATAAGCGTTGCACCAACTGTTTAGTAAAGTTTGAGGCCTGCTTTTGTCTTTTTTCATTAATTAAAGTGGAGAAAGCGAACCACTTCTTACCAGAGGCTGTTGTGAAAGCAGGGCAGGCTGCTCGGCTGGCCTAATGACCATGCATGCACATCGCTGTTACCCTGTGTGCTGCATCCCTGAGAAGCTGCAGCCACCTTGACAAACATAGATCCACACAAACAGCATGTTATGAGTGCAAAGTGTAAAGGTTCTAGCCATTTAGGACTACACGAAGAGACCAAAGTAAGCAGGACAGCCTGAATCCAAGGAATAGCACACAAATAGTGACAGTAACATGTAATTAAAAATATATCTCATTATTTTTGACTTGTATGCGATTACTCTGGAGAACAGTGAGTTTCTCCTGACTGACATCAGCAAGACAGGAGTGCTTTTCTTCACAGCTTTCTTTTAGGAGTATGCAGAGCATCACTTTGAAAATGCCTATTTGTGCTGAATAGGCAATCTGGCAGACCAGCCTACATGTGGTGCCAGTTTCACTTCAATAAAAGACAATGAAGGAACAATGAAACCAACACAGGAGAAGTCATCATAACAGAACATGTGTAACATTTGAGCTAGTGTATAGTACATGTCTACTAAAAATACAAGCTTCTCAAACAAATCTGCAAAACCGATGCATTGCAAACCAACAACGTGTATTATCCAGAAGAAGTTTTGCTAACAACAGATTAATCAGGATTTCTACAAAAAGTTAACATTTCTATAGTTGGACAATGATCAAATATCTTATTGATGCAACAGCGGTCTTATGCCCATCCAAATATTAGCAGAGTAGGAGTGATACAAGTCTAAAACCTTTTGATGTTTATTTTAAACACAAATTACTTGCCAAAAACAAGCGACATGCGCTTCCATAGATACAAATAAAGTTTCTTCCCTTACAGCACAAGTCTTTTTAGAGGAGATGGTGTGAAATCAATGTCATAAACACTGTTGTCTTGAAATTAACATACACTGACTGTGCAAAATCCTGATAATGAAGGGCCTCCTTTTTGTTAAAGACTTTTTTTTTTTAGTTGTCTGTATGTAAAATTATGTCTTGGGGAAATATGGAAGATGATAAAAAGCCCTACGGGGAGCTGGCTGTGAACCATTACTGTGTTTCTCTGACAAAACAGAACTAAAACCTGCTGACGTTATCGCACAGAAACTTACTGCCTTACAGGCATTACATATCAGTTACTGGATGTCTCACTGTGACAGTACCTGCAAAATGATGGTTCCAGTGGTGTTCTTGAGCAGGGCTTCAGCATGGACATGAGTCATTCCCTCAGTGGAAACATCATTGATACTGAGGATCCTGTCTCCCGTCTAGATGATGCACACACAAACACAAACACACATTTGTCCTAGACTTAACACTATCCCCCCTTCTCCATTTTGCCTGCAAAGTCTCCTTTTCTTTTCTGTCACTATCTTTTTTTCTTCAGGATTTAATAAAGGTTTACTTTTGGTATGTCACTCCATTTTCTATATTTATGTCTAGAATGCATTTTATGTTACATGTGTCTGAAATTTGATCATGGAGAAACATTTATGTCCTCTGCCCCTTGCATCCCAATCTATTCCAACCTTTATATTTGTTTTATGAGATGTATTTCAGGAAGAAAATGATGTAAAAATATCGACCTCTTTTCCAATAAACATGTAACACAGTTAAGGCAGTCCATATATTTGTCTCAGTGTTGGAAAACTTCATTTTGGTAACCTTTAGTTAACCAGGAAAAACGGCCTCTTCAGATTCTAAATGTCTCTGCGATTACAGAAGAATACACAGTAAAACAACAGTCACCTCTTAAGAAAAAGGCATCTTGTGCCTCCTTCACATTATTTTTTATGGTGCCCTTAAATTTATCAATGCATACCAGAGAGTCTAAGTTTACAGCTTTTTGCAGATGTTTCAGCCTCTAAGGGACACAGTAAGAGTAAGAAAGTGCAATTTTCCTTATTTAAGGCCCAGTCCACATGCGACTAGTCACAATGTGAAGCATACATGAGACACACATGCATGCACGCACTGGTGTATATACATGGTCACTCCCCACCTGTAATTTCTGTGTTTTGGCAGCCAGTCCATTGGTATCCATGGTAGCAATAAAAAGAGGAAGGTTGCCATGGGGACTGCCCACTCCTCCAGCTACGCTGATGCCCAAGGAGTCGTATGGACCCTGGAGCGCACAGACACACAAACACACACATTTGCAACCTTTTCAAATGGCAGATTCGAGCATAAAATAAACACCCGTTACACTAGCATGATATCCAGTCAGGAAGCAGGTTGTTTTCAGTATATAACTAATTTATACTAATTTGTAACTTCTAAAAATAAGTTGAATTATCACTACTCAGTTTCTCCAGTACAGTATGGGGCCAAAAAAGACATTGCTTTTATTACTATAAGAGTGTTTTACCTTTTTTATTATCACTTTTCTGATGTCAGAGTCTTTGAATGCTGCAGAAGAAAATGACACATAACTATGGATAGAAAGATGCAAGAGTATATTTTCCATTCAAAGCAAATTGTTGGACTCCACATTGTAACTCAGATGATACTCGTGAACTTAGCTGACACTCACTGTAGCTCCCTATTTTGTTATCTGTCTCCCTCTGGTGGCCAAAAGAAGCATCGCATACACTTGAGGGTGTAAGTGTGGAGCAGTCAGAGTCTTCGCTCTGGATAAAACACAACTTAAGGTACTCCTACGTTCACAGAGTAATATTGTTAAAATAGTGTATAAACACAATAGTTGACCTACAAACTACAGTCTGAACTATAATTTCACTAGGAATCATATCACTAAAGAAATACGTAGGCAAGAGAAACAGTTTACCTGACTCCGCAGTGTGTACTGCACCCCGGCTTTAAAACGAGCCACCTCCAGGTGGACTCCTCCACTGCAATTCTGAGAGCAAAGTGACACATCGCACATAATGATGAGGCCACAAAAATGCCTACCTATCTGTGCATTTGTTTATAAACTGTGAATGCGACAGACCTGCAGAAGCGTCTGTGCACGCTCCTGTGATGCTGCACGCACGTCTTCCCCATTGATTGACAGAATCTGGTCACCTAGCAACAACCTGCCATCCGAATCTGCTACACCTCCTCTGATGATATCTGACACAAAGATGCCAGTGTCATTACTGTTGGAAGAAAACAGAGGTCAAAAGCTGTGCCTGCCCCAGGCTTATAAATAATGTGACCTGTGCACCGCCTGTTTTGCATAATGTCACACCTGATTGTGCAAATACATAAAGCTGCGAGAAAATTGGCACCCGAGCTCTTTGGAAATGATGCGTCTTGCGACTTCTTTGCAGTGAGACCCTATCTAACCTTTATGGTAATTATCGAATGCTGGAGAGATCTGTGAAGTAGTTACAGAACATGTAAAAGGAGTTTGCCATGAAAATAGTCAATCTACTAGGGTCTATTAAGGGGTTTTTGTTTTTTTTAGAATATAATTTTCAGAATTATATGTAAAAGGAACAGGAATTCTGCAATTTAAACTAACTAAGCAGCCTAACTACAGCTTACAAACAAAAGTTGATTAAGAATAAAATTGTGTTAAAAATAGGCAACAAGACTAATCACTCACTAATATAGTCGCATTTATTTATTTTTAACCTATTTCTCATCTTTAAAGGTTGCGAGGAGGAGTACTCCCACTTGCCATATGTTATATTTGAAGCCGATATATTAACAACTTCATCAGCCTCTTAGACTTCAGGCTCTTTCAGCAAGTGACATCACCTAGGTTGCGAACAGGATGGTTCTGAACAAAATTTGATTTTGTCTTTGTTGTACTTTAAAGCACAGTGTTAGATAACACGGGCTAAAACCTGCTGTGAACATACCAAGTTGGAGGTTTCAAAAGCATCCTGACTGTACCTCTTCCCCACAGTAGTGAAGCCCAGTCCTTCTCCAGGACGAGGCCTCAGCTCCAGACTGAACACATCCCACAGGTCCTCCTCCCTGTAGGATTCCTGGTGCCTGAAGACGCACAGCTGGACACGCTGGGTGGTGAGCCGTAGCACGGCAATAGCTTCGTCATGACTGGCCTGCCGCATATCTATGCCATTTACCTAGAAGACAGTGACAGTGCGAGAAACGGGGAAAGATGTATGAAAATACGTTCTGTGGATACAAAACACAAAACACAAAAAGAGACAGATTATTATCAGGCTGTGCAGTAGTTAACACTGACAGAAAGAAGGTCTGAGGTGTGGCATTTGTACCTATGTCAGTTTCTCTCTCACAGTTCAGAAATGATCGTTAAATTAACTGGTGATAGTGTGGTTGTTTTTCTATTTCTAGCTGTTTGCTCAGCATACCCAGGGTATCTTTTCCTTACGCAGCTTCACTTACCCTAACACTGCCATTAGGCTAAGCAGTCACATGAAGGTGGTTATGAACTCGACAAGCTAACCCGTGGTCTATCAATGTAGGTAAGGCTGTGTTATATTGGTAGTAATAGATGACCAATCAGAAATATAGAAGAGTCTGCTGGTAGAAAAGCAACTGATTTTACATAGCAAGATAAAACACACAGACTGAAAGCAACAGAGCTGCTGCACTCAGTGTTAGTGTATGTGAGAAAAAGCACTGAATAGAAGTGCATCATTAAAAACACTTTGTGAATGTGTGTGCTTTAATGTCTAGACTATTTGAAACTGAAAAGAATGCAGGAAAAATGCCAATTATGTAAGTGAACAGACATATCAGTATGATAGCTCTATCATTAAATCACAGGCGAATCTGATGGATTGCAGATATTATTATAGTGTATAGTTATAAAAATACAAATGCTCTAGGTGCTCTGTTTTAGGATCATATATTAATCTTTATATAACAATAAAATTGTTTTAAAATTGGAAGGAGTAAAGCTGCATAGAAATAAAGACTTCAATGCTTTTTAGTCTAAATGGAAATTCCAGGAATGGTGACACTATTTTCTTGGTGGTGACTTTATCATGAACATAACCTAAACTGTAGCAGGTTAGGCCTGCAGCCATGGTGATGTGCCCAGGTAAAAAAGTAAACCTTTCATATGCAGTTCGTATCCCTGAAGTTGCCTGGAGAAATCCTGCTTATCCTCTCTGTACTCCCTCTTTAATTCTATGACAGCTGAGACTGGCTCAAGCCTCTCTGCAAATTCTAAGTTGGATAAGTTGGTAGATCAATGGACGATTATTATTAGAATTTTGTATTTATTTATTTTAGTTGCTCTATTTAACTAGGAGAGATGACAGAAGCTACCAGAGCTTTACAGTCTCTTAGTTCAACAAGTATCTCTGTTAGTGTTTCTCGAGTTGTACTGCAGTTTGTTCAGTAGTGATGCATACAGTGCTGGTAGCCAGTTTTCCAATTCACTGTTTGTGTGATGATCTCTAGTGGTATAGTGGTATAAGAATCTAATTTATCCAGAATCCAGTTTTTGAGCAAGATGTTCATGAGTTTAGTAGGACAATCTGTTCTCTATAGTTTTTATATATATAGTTTTTTTTCATTTTGGAGTTTAGTATAAACATTAAATTAAAGACTGATATTCTGAAATGGCTGAAAGCAGTCCCCTCGAGAAGGTTTTAGGGGGATCAGTAGCATCCAAGATGGTATTATTAGTGTTCCACAGGCCAGTGGAAAATGTCATTTACATAAGAAGCAAAAAGTAGTGGACCTTATATAAAACCCTGAGGATGCACTAGTTGGGGGTCTTTATTTTTAACCGCTGGGAACCACATTCTCTATAAAACAGGTTTTTGAGCTTGTAACCAGTAGTAAACATTAAACCCCTCGCTTTTTAATCATGTGAGTAAACAATTTTTAAGGCAGATTTCTTTTTTTCAGGTTTTTTTTGTTTGTTTGTTTCATTTCTGTGACTTTCTGGTTTTCACTATAAACTGAAGCTTGATTCTGTTATATCTGGCAAAGCAATCTGAGTTTGAGTTCTGAAAAAATTAGTTTCTGAATTGGAAAAAAATAGTGCATAAATAAAAAAGAACACAGATGCATCACTGCTGCGTTCTTCATACTGAAAAATATTGCAAAAACAAACAACAGAAATAAAAATAAATGCTGTGCGGTTAGAAATAATTTATTCACATGCACCGCTGTTTGTTTTGGTGTTTGTGTGCACATGTATCAATGTTATACCTCTAATATCTGATCTCCAGCCTGCAGTCTACCATCTCTCTGTGCTGCTCCTCCATCATTCACTTCATGGATTATTACTGCCCCCTGGTGTAAAAACCAGAAACCACTTCCATCATTACACAACTCCACAACTGAATATTGAAACAACAAACAAACAAACAAATGCACAACTTTTTGGCCTAATTCGAGTACAAACTTTGCTTCCATCTGTGGATTTTTCATTTGCAAACATAAACAAATGACATAAATTTCCCTTCATGTCACAATGACAAATAATGAATAACAAAATCTTTACGTTAAAAATCATTTAGCTGTTCTCACCAGCAGAGTGTCACATCCACCTACAATGCTGAGACCCAGGCCTACGTTTCCTTTATAAATCTCTATGGTAGTTTCCTTTCCTGCAACAATTGGACAGCTGACAGGGTCGGAAGTTGTGGGAGCTGATCCTGGCCAATCAGACTGTTCCACTGGAGAGGTCTGCATGGGTTTTAGAGACGAAGAGGAGGAGGAGGCGACAGGAAGGCTTAGAGAGGACACTGGAGTGAGTGAGCGGGGACTGGAGAGTGATGCAGGGAGAGGGAGAGAAGAAGAGGAGGAGGAGGAGAGACTCTTGGAACGGTTGATGGAGAGCTTGACAGTGACCCGGTGTTTGAGAATCAAACTGGACACCTGAATACAAAAAAGACAGCTGAGTCATAAATCATTAAATCAACTTGACCTTGAAGAGCATATATTTCACAGCCCGCGTGTGTGCTTGCACCTTTTTTACTGACAGTCCAGCCACGGGTTCATCACCCACTGCTACGATTCTGTCTCCAATCTTTATCCTGCCATCCTGCATAAAGAGGCATGAATAAAATATGTAAGATAAGCAAAATGTATGAAAGTGAGTGTGTAGAAGAAAGATGGTGGGGGAGTGTGATTAAAAATCAAACACACCCTCTGGACAAATATATGAATAACTGTTCCCTTAGGCCGGACATGAAAACGTATTAGTACATGATGACATCACTTGAAAAAATGGCAGCCATCATCTGTTTCACATAATATTCATAATGCCAAGAAGGCAGAACCATCACATCAGACTTGTACAACCCTTTATAATTCAAATATGCTATGAGACAGGCGAGTTCTGCCCTGGTGAAGGCCAAAATTGCAATCGATTATACGTTTTGTGGGTAAAAAAGGAATAATACATATTTATTAATAACAGCATTTTTATTCATTTAAAAATTACCGAGTAAATTTACTCAGAGAGAACCAAAGAGAAAACTGAAAGTGATTAAATTACTTAAAAGGCTTACATAGTATAGATACTTATAAATAGTATAGATAGTATAGATGATATATGGGCATATGATGTTGATGATGTCATACTTTGCTGGCAGTGCCGTGCTGGATCAGGGACGTGACCACCAGTCCTCCCTTAGAGTTGTCCTCTTCCAAGCAAAGGCCAAGACCTGCATAATCCTGGAATGAGAAGCAACAATGTAAGAAAAAAAACTTAAACACTTACCTCTTATCAAGAACAAATAATAATACTCATATGTAAAAAATGACTGTGCCAGTTTTAAGAGGTGCGCTTTAAGATGGGATTTTTTGGCTTTATTAGACAGACAGTGAAGAGCGACAGGAAAGTGGAGGAAAAAAAGCAGCAAAGGGCCGCAGGCCGGACTCGAACCTGGGCTGGCCGACCTCAGCCATGCGGTCGCCTGCTCATCCAACTTTGCTAAACCGGCACATTTAAGATGGGATTTAAAAGTGTTAAGAGAGTCAGTGTTACAGATCTCTGGTGGGAGGGGATTCCAGAGGCAAGGAGCAAAGGAACTGAAGGTTATAGATCCCAGTGTAGTCAAAAGGGCAGAAGGGACAGTGAGGAGTTCAGAGAGGTACTGCGCAGCGAGGTTATGGATTGCCTTAAAGGTGAGGAGCGGAATCTTGAAATCAATACGACATTTAACCGGGAGCCGGTGAAGCTGCTGAAGGACAGGCGTGACATGACTAATGCAGGGAGATCTGGTGATGCTCCAAGCGGCAGAATCCTGAACCAGTTGAAGTTTATGAATGAACTTGAGAAGGGAGTTAGAGAATGGCAGTACTATTGGGTATGAGAGATGGATGGAGGCGAATACTGGTACAGAGATGGAAATATGAGACTAGTGAAACCAATAACAGCATGTTATTGGCAAACAAAATGTGTTTTTGTGATTGAAGTTAAATTTTGTACAATTACTCAGGTACTTGTCTATCTATCAAGATTTTGATACAAAAGTACCTGCTATCAGGCTGCCTTTGATACACAAAAATGTGCAACTGCAGTATAGACAACTGACAGTGGTTTGCAGAGACCTACTGGATGTATTGTACCTGAGGTAGAATAATGTGTTCAATGTCACTGGAGATTTGTCCACAGCCTCCAGTGTCAGTCTGGGAGTCGATCGTGTCCTCACAGTCTTTCCTGAGTCCCTGGACCGTTTCACCTAGAGCTGCTTTATTTCTATTAAAACAACAGCAATTATTCCAGAAGCAGGTTACAAAAACCTTTAGTGTGTAAAACCAAAAAGCAATCATGTTACCTGATGAGAATGATCTTGACTTTACATGGAGCATTACTGATGATGGCGGAGGCATTCTGGTGACTCCGGCCGTACAAAATCTGACCGTTAATCTAGAAGAAACACAGCGTCATGTAGTTCCTTTTCAACAACGCCTTTTCCCCCCTATTCACCTCCACATTAATCTTCCTTTCTGTCATCTCCTTCTAACCTCTCCTCCCCCGCCGACTCATCAGCTGCTCCTCTCCCACTACTCTCCTCCTCATCTCTATTACACGGTTGTTCATTACAAAAATCCAGCCCAGCACCAACTATCATTCAAATGGTAATTTGCATGATAAATCTACTGTGCAGGTACTCAACGCTCTCATCCATGTCTCCAACTCCCTTCTATTCTTCTCCTGCTTTAATTTTTGACTTCACTATTTTGTCTCTCTCCAATGGCTCAAGCCATTCTTGGAGTCTTCAATCTCACACCATTAATCTGTTAATCCCTACTCACTCATTCTCCCGTATTGTTCCCATAGCCTGTCTTCCTTACCTCTAGAAGCTCATCCCCGATCTGTATCCTCCCATCTAAACCAGCGGGGCCTAGAGGGTCTATATCTGCCACATAGACACCCATACGGGCCCTAGAGCCATCCTTGTTGCCCGTGAGGCTGATTCCCAGGCCGTGAGCTGCAGGGTCCTTCTCTAGCTCAATCATTTGGAGCTTTCCAGACAGACTGCCATAACGCTGAAGCATCTTTTCTAGGACACAGTTAGCAGACAGAAAATTGTTAGGAGAATGATATGATTGTTAAGCCAAGAAACAAGTGTGGCAAACTACACGTAATGAGTGACACATGGAGACATGGAGAAAAGCATTACACCCTGGAGGAGAATGTGTGTGGGCTGCTGCATTTTGCCTGGAAGGGACTTGTTGAGGGTGTTTTTGTATAATGCCTATATACAGCATGATAGTATGCGCCTTGTGTGCACAACTGTGCAAGGAAAAAGGAATATAGTGGCACGACTGTGATTTATATATGCATACAAAGCATTTCAAACCACTTGTAGCATCATGGGGCAACGCTTTAATGAATGGATTCATATTTTGTTTGCTTGCATGCATGTGCAAGAGATGCACAGTTTCCTTCCAATAGTTTTACACTGTTTTACTAATCAACAGTATAAAGCAGTATAACAAGGGAGGCTGAGGAGTATGATCACCCTGAAGCTGAAACACAATAGAGCCAGCTCCAGAGTGGGATCCTGATAACCCTGATCCAGGCGAGGTAATATGTCTCATAGTTACGGTCGTAAGAAATAAAACAATAGATGCAATTTGAATACAGGTTTTTTTTTCCTGCCAAAAAATAGACAGATAAAACATTATTTGGAAACTAAAATGTATTCATACAGAGGGATGTTTCTCTTTCAAATGATGCTATACAGGAATAATATTTTTAAAAAGTTTTTTCTTACGCTTTAATCTGTTCTTGGTACATTATTTATGCAAACTGGCTTGAAATGAAGATGGTTTAAGTGTCATATTGCTTAAAGTATGTCCCAGAATTTGACAATTCAACATCTGTGAGTGTCAGAAAATGTTTATCACTATTAAAATCTATAATGGATGAGTTTGGTACATAGGCTCTAGTTCCATGGGGCTTTTGAGGATTCATATATATATATGTATGTGTGTGTGTGAGGCATCTTGATGATGGAGTCTTACTTCTGCCAGAGTCGTCAGCATCTTCAACTGCGACTGGTGTTGTGAAATTCGTAGGGCTTCTCTGATCCATTCTATCGGATGCTGGTGAAGGTACCTTGGGATAAATTTTGCATTATTGAACAAGCAGAGTTTGAGATGCCTCAGGGGTCCTTCAGGCATAAGTTGGACTACCCCTGAGGCCTGTTCAGTGCGCTTGATAAAGCACTGGGAAATAACTGATGAAGAGGATGAATTAATGAACGCTGTTTTAATGTCAGCTAAAAATAACATGAAAGATGACCAGAATCATGCATTATTTTGCAACTAACTTACAAGTGGATGGAAAAATAACTTCAAAAGAATGCACTGACTCTATTTAGAGTCATGCATCTCCATCAAAGGCAAAAAACAAAGGGTTTAAACAAACAAGGTAGCTGCGAGGGACTACAAGGGTTCTATGTACAAAAATGCATGTTAATTAAGTTTCTGGAAGTTGGTTTGATGCAAATGCAAAAATGCTTTTACAGTGTGGCACACTTGTGGTAACACACACACACATACACACACAGTGCACCAACCTTAAACGGGGTGGGAATGAAGGGGTTTGCAGGGGAAGGACTAAGGAACAGACCACCAAGGTTCTCTGCTTCCTAGTATCATGTGGGGAAACACAGACATAGCTCTATATCTATGAAAAAAGAAATCCCTGTCTCAAAAAAAAAGCTCTTTAAAGCTTCCCCATTCTTTTTTGGATTGCTGTGTAGGTGTTAATGACTCATCTATCTATATATAATATGGTGTGCACGAAACATTTTCTATACACTACAGCAACACACAGCCAAATATCAGTAACTGTGTAGGAACACAAAGTGAGAACTTCACAGCTTGTGTTCTCTCCCAGTGAAAACTAAAGATGTGGTCGCAACCTTTAAAAAACCATGAAAAGTAGCTACTGCTCTTTAGCTCCAACGAGTAGTACTTCATATTCTAATGGACATGATTGTCTATACTAGAAAAGTAGTGGAAAGCACTATTATATCAAGGCTGGTGTAAATTTGAAATAAGATTTATGTATGCCATTGAAACAGGAAAAACCTTAATGCGAAGCTTAAAATATGAAGTAGAGCGGCGTTACCCTGATGCTGTGTGAGTTGGACAGCAGTGTTGGAGTTAGTCTTTCATGGTTGATGAGAGAAGGAGACTGTGGGCGAAACACAAGACGCAGAGTAGGCATATGATTTTCTATAGAACTATACACGTAATGCTGAATAATTACTTATTCTGTCAGTCAAATGCATTTTTACCTAATATGCATTGTGTCCACAAGACATAATAATGCAACGCCCATGCACAACGCTGCTGCAACTTCTGGTGGGGCTTTCCAATAGAATATGCATTGCACCTTCGCTTTACTGAGTGTTGAGATTCAATGTGAAAGAATCTGAACCTCAGGAGACTCAAATTCATGCATGCATGCCAGAATATACAGAGTGTGCAGGATGCATTAAGCCACCAAAAATCTGCTATTTTTGGTTGTTTTCTGAGGCGCTGTACCTGAGATCTGTCTTGTCCAGACTGCACTAGAAAGGTCACAGTGTCTCCAGCTCTGCGGATGGCCTCCACTGCTTGCTCATGGCTGGCACTTCTCAGGTCCACACCACATACCTTAGCAACATCAACAGAAATGCGCGTAAATACAATTTTCAGATCAGATCAGTGTAGATCTGTTTTTAAAGAACACATTGATCATCTAAAATCCAAGTTGCCTTAAAATAGCCATGCCCATTTATTTGCAATGCTGTCGGCTGTCTTTTTCGAAGAGACAGCTAGTGAAAAATTATATATCAAAATTTCTGACAGTTGACAATTTCTTTTATCTTGCAGTGTTGTACACACAGCTCAAACCTAATACAGCAGAATGGCATGTTTTCCCAGTCTTCACTTCACTCTGGTGAGTGTGTGCCCGCCGCTGCAGCTTCAGATTTCTGTTCTTGGCTGACAGGAGTGGAACCTGACATTAGTCTTCTGCTGCTGCAGCCCATCTGCCTCAACATGACATGTTGTGCATTCTGATGCTATTGTGCTTACAATGTGTGTTTTTCTTTAAGGACAGAGAATTTTTATTTAAGCTACTGTTTTTCTGTCTTTCTGTTCCCTGCAATCAGTCTGACTGCTCTTTTCTGACCTCTCACATCAACAAAGCCTTTCTGTCCACAGAAGTGCTCATTGAATGCTTTTTCAGAAAAAATATTTCACACCATTCGCGATGAACTCTAGAGACTGTCATGCACAGAAATCCCAGGAGATCAGCAGTTTCAGAAATATTCAAACCAGCCCATCTGGCACCATCAATCAAGCCACAGTCAAAGTCAATTTGACTGTGTTTCCCCATCTGATGTGCGATGTGAACATTAACTGAAGCTCCTGACCTCCATTTGCATGATTTTATGCATTGTACTGCTGCTACATGATTACCTGATTGGATAACTGCATGAATAACCAAGTATGTTATGGCGGAGGGGGTATAACTGCATTTTATTGTGCAGTCCTGTATTATATAATGACAGTGGAGCTGAACCTTCAATCTTTGACCAATAACAAATAATGGGCTGCTGCGAATAACATTTTATGAGCATTTAAACAACAAATTGGCCATTAGTGTGTCATATTACAATCAAATTGGCACCTTTTAATACAGCAGAGACCACAAACAATATTGAATTCCAGTACCACATACACAGTATGTATTATATAAATACATGCTTATGCAGTGTGCACAATACCTTCTCTCTCTACCACACACAGACACCACCGGGTACTCAAACACACACACACAGACCTCTTTCCTGCAATTTCTGATAACTGCGCCTCCTTCTCTGCTACACACCAACACACATGTCAGTTCCAGGCATTCGCGTACCTCCAGTATCCTGTCTCCAGCCCGCAGGGTCCCATTACGTGCTGCCGGGCTGTCTGGGCTGATGTTCTTGATGAAGACTCCCCTCATCATCTCACCGCTGCTCAGTCTTCGGCCCATGCCTCTACCTCCCATTATGCTGATACCTAGGGACTGACCTGGTGCTCGCGTTAGTCGCACACTGAAACACAGAGTGTAATGCAAGAAACATCACCGCACACTGCAGAGCTGAGATTGTTCTAACATTACTTTACGTATTTTAAAAACAGTGCTGCATAATTTATCCAATGTGTATTTTTGTTTTTTTCAGTCTCACAATCACAATCTGCTGCTTAGTGTTGCAGATGGAGATTCAGTGATTTAGTCAAACAATAAAATAAAACTTATAGGGAAACACAGAATAGTTTTTTTTTTAATGATTTTCTTTCTTCTTCTTTTTTACGCAGTGCAATTTTTGTATCCAAGTGGGATGCATTCTTTAATGCAATAAATGCAAGCTGAAAATGAAATTCTGTACTGTAGTCGCTTTCTCTAAACCCAAGAAATATGAGCATGTAGAGTCTGCTGTGCACCATTAGCGCTGCTGTGATCATGACCTGAAGTTGCCTGAACACACCAGGAAAATCTGAATAATATCTCATGATAATTATTAGATGACAAATTCACTAACCTTTTAGGCTGGTCCCAAGACACTGTAGAAAGAAGCTCCTCCTCCTTTCCTTCTTCTGCACCATCCACCTTTATCTCCACGTCTGGCTTTGATGCTGTTCCACCTGTATTAACATTGACCCTTTTCTCTGCTGTAATATCTCCATCTTTGCTCTTCAGAGGTAGAGATTTTGCTATCTGCCAGCTGGGGATGAACAAAAAGATTACTTTATATAACGGGTTTTAATGTATGTTTTTGAATGATTATTTTTGTGCTACAATGACTTAAATCATCTAAATTTTAAATCATCTCTTTTAAAAAGAGACATATTTTATTTACATACATTACCGACATTTTCTAATTGCAAATGTTTCTATTACATTTATGTTTACTGTGACTGTATGCACACAAACACAGGCAACCAAATGATGTGATTTTTTGATTAGTCATCTATTGGTATAACATGGATTTACAGAAAACTGGCACTTAATTTGTCATTGAATGAATTATTTAGCTTATTTATTCCGAAAAGTGCTTGGGTAACTTTCGGAAGTGAGAATCAACATTTTTGTGTTGTGTTATATAAATTTAAATGTTCTTTGCTTTTAGTCTGCTTGGAGAAAAAAATCTTTAAGTTTAAGATAATTCCCAATCCAACAATCACAAATTAATAATCTAATAACATCACACAAGCAGAACTGGTGAGTCACTTGTCACTTGTATTTGTATTTGATCATGAGGTAGTGACTCTATGTTTGCTATATATATAACCATATATATATAGTTTACTACTACTACTTTACTATATATATATAGTTATACTAAAATGTACTAAAATGTATTCACATATATATATATATATATACACATATATATATATATATATATATATATACACATCTATATATATATATATACACACATATATATATATATATATATATATATATATATATGTCTATATATATATATATATATATATATATATATATATATATATATATATATATATATATATATATACACACACACACACACATATACTGCAAGGGTGGAAGAAAAAGGTACAAAAGCAGAGAATTTTTCATGAATATGTTTAACGGTGGAGGGCTGTAATAAGCCCATGGATGTGAGTGATAGTGGTGCTATCTGCACAGCAGGAGCCTATAGCCAGTTAAGTTACAGAAGAGGGCAGAACAAATGGTTCCACCAGGGCTGAAAGAGGAGCGAGGAGAAGGGGGATAGGAGCCAGGCAGGGAGGAGAGGGAAAATGAGGTGAAGAGAAAAACACCAGCGCAAGATGACTGAGAGTGCGAAAGAAATGAAAGACAGATGTAAGCACACACAGAGAAAGAAACAAAGACAACACATTGAAAGATAAGAGCGAAGAAAAGGCTGCAGAGAAAAATGGGAGTGAGGGAGGGAGGAGAAAGGCAGAGGTACGAAGACAGAGTGAAAGCAGGGACAGACAGAAGCGAAACAATTCATTTTCGCTGACAGTCAGCACTGAGATCCATAAGCGAACAGCTAAATATAACTCAGAGATTCAACAGTGAGAGAAGCTTTTGCCTTTACAACACAGAAGAATGGAGAAGAGAAAATACGTGCTGGAGGAGACTCACACCGAGCTGGCTGCATTCTGAAAACAATTGTTTCCTCATGGATACGGTTAATTAAAGTGTCAGATCATAATTCAGATCATTAGCATGACTTAAGCAGCTGGGTAACTGAATGATGTGTTACAGTAATAAAACCATAGCTGCTACAGCAATCAAAAGCCTATGGTTAAAGCGTTAAGAATGTATAGCTATTTCTTAGTCTGAATTCCCTGCAGCAAATGTTTCAACTTGTAATAAAACTGGAGCCTTGAAGTCTAATAAACCTTTAGACAGGTTTATCTTGCACTCTGGGACCTGGGAAGGGATTAGGTGACCGTAAATAATAGGCTAAGACCTCTGGCTCTTATATTACCTCGAGTCTGAGGCTGGGGTGATGGTTGGAACTGTGACCGGGTCTTTATGGGGAGTTCTGAAGGATGCAGAAGATCTGATTGAAGTTGGATCCGGGGTTGTAGCTTTAAACTTGTGTGAGGAAGAAAGCTTGAGCATAGACAAAGCCGGGTGACTCGAGGATCCGGCCGGGTCTGCTGCTGGCTCCGGAGAAGCAGTCGCTAGAGTGGGTGAGGAAGAGGGGCTGTCTGTTGCAACTGATGCCAGAGGGGGCAAACACAGTCGAGTACGGTGTTCATCCACCTGGTGGGCTGGGACATAGGTTATACTGGGGGCAGGGGAATGTGGGAAAAGAAGTGTGGGAATGGGGTGAAAGCATTATAAACATTATTTACTTGAGTTTTACCAACACTGTTTTCTCAGCAGCACATTTGCTTTACTTCTTCACCAAAGAATGAGCAACGGGTTCTTAAGGAATGAAAAAACAGTCCCAGTAGTGAGAAACGTCTATAAATCATAAATTAAATATCAATTGAATAAGGCAATAATTGCATTTTATCCTCTGAAGTAATGGCAAGTTTTTAAAATGACTTTTATTCACTGTCTTATCAAGATAAGATGAGTTTAGTAACATTTTCATTTCTATAAAGAGGATTTTTAAGCAACCTCCAGCTTAGCTAAGCATAAAGCTCATGCAGGGGGAAAACAGTGTGTCCAAAATCCACACAAAAGATAACAGATAAAACAAAATGTGTCAGTTAGTTAAGTTATTAAAAGAGATTAAGTTATAGATTTTTTTTGTTTTAAGTTTATAAAGAAGCTAGAAGTGGTGACTTCCAGAAATCTTTAGTTTATTTTCCAGCTTTAAGTTTTATGTGATTGCTCAGTGGTCTCAAAGCAGGACACGCAAACCATAGCCAATAAAACAGCAAAGAAATGTGCTATAAATGGTAAAATTATTTTACAATAATACATATAGAGATGATTTTGCCAGTCAAACATTACTCGCTGTTTCATCCTTTGCCAAACAGAAACTGACAAATCACGGCAGTCTTCATGAAATCACTCACTTCTCTCAGAATGCAAATAAACCACTTCTGCTGTCAAGCAGCTTGGCCTATTAGCCAGCTAGCTTGCCTACAAGCATGGAGACATGTCTGATCAATTTAGGCTAACCAGTAGTGGGTTAGGGGATGTTTTCAGAAATTTTGCTTTCTTGTAAGCTGTCCGTTTTGTCAAAATCAATCAGTTAGCCTGGATACTATCCTGGCTGTCATAGGGTAAAAGTGGGGTACCTCCTGGACAGGTCACCAGTTTATCATAGATAGAAGCTAACGTGGAAAGACGGACAAGCATTCATACTTACATTCACCTGCAGCTAATTTAGAATTGCCAATTAACCTAAACCCACACATGGCTTTGGACTGTGGGAGGCAACTGGAGACATGCAAACTCCCCACAAACAGGCCCAGCTAGCCAGTGTATTCAAACCCCAGACCTGCTTGCTGTGAGGCAACAGCACTAACAACAACCCCCCCCCCTACTATTATTCAGACAGTTTTACTTGTTGACAATTTAACATTGAACTGAAGACAAATTAAGCCATATTGATGGACAAATACCAAATAATAGCTAAGCAACTAATAATAAACCCTTTTTGTATGTCATACATGAATATATTTTTTTTCTTTTACAAACAACCTCTAATCCACAACAAAAACTGAAGTTGTCGGTCAAACGATATTTAGAGCTCTGAAAATACGGATGTGTCCCTTTCCATCTGAAAAATGGAAAAATCTTCTCAGCGTTTTTGTTTTACATAATCCCAGATCTGCCTAAGCCATGCTGTAAAAGATGTCAAGGACATCATTCAGCCCCCTCCTCCCACTTTTATTTTTCTTCTTTTACACGGTGTGATGCTACTAGCAGACATGCTTTTTGAATCTGCTGAAAAAGCCAATTTCTATGTTTCATTCAGGGTGGTAGATTGAATACGGTAGTCTACACTAAGCTGTTGTGACTGAGCCATGTGGACAGCCTGTCTTGTCTGAAAGAAGGCAGTTTGATGGTGACAAGCCCTCACCCGTCTATGTGTCTTATTCTGAGGCTGCCAAAGCAACTCATCTGCCTCCACTCGCTCTTAGTTTATCTGAAGTGCTGTTTAGGAGGAGGCAGTGTGAGCACACGGTATGTGTATACTGATGAGTGTTTTTGTGTGTATATGATAGAGAAAGGCAAAACGCGTGTGTGTATTCGTCCGCGTGTGTGTATTCGTCCGCGTGTGTATTGTGTGCGCATCTATGAGAGGCTCTTTAAAACGTTCTTTTATTCAGAAGCACACTGTTCAAGGTGAGATGAGTGATGAATTATTCAGAGATATTTCCCATAGCAGGAAAAGGTGTTTTTGGAGGTTAGACCATTGAAAGGCTGGTATGTGTGTTAATGTTTGTATGTGTGTGCCCATAAATGCAACACAGAGCGGAAGAGAGAGAGGGAGGGAGGGAGAGAGAAAGAGAGAGAGACACTGGGGCTGGGAGAAAGTGAGTGGGTGTTCTGCAGGGCAGTGGGGTGGTGGGGGTGGAGCACATCTCCAATCAGCCAAACAAGCATTGCCAATGTGGAGCCATAACTGCTGATGTTAGAACAAGTAATAATTTATCCAATTTCCCCTTAGGCAATCTTTAAAATTTCATCACCTAATCTAATCTAACATGACTGCACTGCCTCAGTCAGCTATGACTGCAGTGTCAAAAAAACAAGGTGGTAATGGAGATCCAAAGTGAGACGAGATCATTTATAGGTGATGATGCGGTCAAAGTCATGTTTGTGACTGCGGAGATGACGATATTGATGACATGCTTGTACACACTGCAGATGCAGGTTGTCACATTTTGCACGGGCAGATCTAACAAATACGAGTGGTATTCAGTTACTTTTTCAGCAGCTGGTTGTTCTCAACATTCCCAAAAGACCGTTCCTTGTTCTCTCCAAACTAATACCTTTGGTTTTCTTGTTTCTCAAACAAAAATGTCTTTAAACTATGACAGCATGGAAAGTGCATATAAATGCAATATAAATAATTGCATTAAGTAACTACTGTAACCCGCTAGAGTCTATTCAGTTGGGAAAAACACTCACTTTATAGTTTTGGTAATTGCCTGAGGCCTTGAACCACAAGTTTTAAGTAAACAAACAGTTTTATTTTTTTAGTGGTGCCTGAAAAACTTTAAGAAACCCCAAAACTTAAATTGTGTATCTGCCTTGTTTAACGAATGTATTAAACCACCTATCACAAAACAAGCAAACACAAATAATTCAGAAAGTGTTTAAAACTAAAAATTATATTGTTATTTATTTGGCAAATAACCAGCTGAACGCACATTTTTATACCAAAATCTGAGAACATCTGGACTTCAGTCAGAAATGTATCAATTGAACCATCACATGTTTTCTCTTTAGAAATGCAAGTAAATAAATGTAATTTGGCATCTTAATCAAAAATAATATTGAATGGTGGATTAAGCTTTACAGAAACATTGTGGTAATCAAAAATATTGTTAATTACAGGCAGCTATGACATAAAACTTATATTGGATGGAGCATTGTTTATATCATTAATATACTCATGGGCTTTAATCGGTGTTTGTTGATCAGTGGTCAGGACAATTTGCATATTGATGATCAAGGAACTGACCTCACAGCGCATTGTTCAGTCAGTAGGCTGGTTTCAGTTATTGTGAAAATGTACTGTTTACAAGGTTGGGGAAACCTGCAGTCAGCTGAGCCTGAAGAAGTCACTCGGATGAGTGACGAAACGTTTCTCCCATTGAAAACACTACGTCCAGTTGAACAGAATGGGATTTACTTACCTGGATGACTGAGCATGCATCAAGATATATTTTAGACATTTTTGCAAACTGAAACTCAAAAAGTGAAAAATATTAAAGTATTCTGATCTTTAATTTAGAACTATGAAGGCATCCCTTTGGCAGCAATTACAGCCTCAAGTGTTTTTGGGTAAGTCTTTAGTCAGCTCGTTTGCTACACAGCTTGATCTGGGCAGTTATCCCAATCTTCCTGACAGGGTTCTCAAGCTCTTTCAGTCATCTTCATTTTTCCACACAAATGCATCCGTGGTCTGAGCCAGAACTTTGGTTTGATGACTCAACGACTGCCCTTTACTTGACCTGAAGCCACTCTAATGCTGCCTCGCTGTATGCCTCCATTCATTGTTGTGCAGAAAGGTAAGTCATTGCACCAAACTAAGATCACTTACACTTGGAACCTCTCTGTTGTGTATGCATCCACTACATACTCAATAACCGACAATGATAAAACTATAAAACATATTTTAGACATTTTTGCAAATGGAAGATCAAAAACTAAAATCTCGCACAAACGTTTTCTGATCTTTAATTTAGAAATATGAAGGAATCCCTTTGGCAGCAGTTTATAGCCTCAAGTATTTCAGATTTTAGGGTAAGTCTTAGTTGTGCACTGGATTGCTACACAGCTGGGTCTGGGCAGTTATCCCATTTTTTCTGGCAGATTTCTCAAGCTCCTTCGGTCGCCTTGAACTTTCTCCACAGATATTGAAGTGGTTTTAGGCTAAACTTAAAGACGGTCCTTGACCTGACCTGAAACCACACTAGTGCTATCATGGCTGTCTGTTTCAGATCATTGTTGAGCAGAAAGATGAATCACTGCCCTAAACTCAGGTCATTTACATTTGGAACATCTCTGTATTTAGCTGAGAAGCACACACAGCGTGTTGCCTTGTCACTGGTTTTAGACAGGTGATAAGCAATAAGCAGTGTCTAGTGCCCAACAGAGATGGTGCTTAGAAATGTGCAAGAGAATCATCCCGGAGAATCTTGTTCCTTTAGTCCTCTAAATATCCCTTGTGGGAGGTTGTATGCTTTTTAATCAAGAGTGGCTTCAATCTTGCTGCTGTATTATAAAAGCCTGTTCTCCACAAAGGACTTCTGAAGCTTTGTTTGAGTGACTTTGCGATTCCTTTTATCTGTATGACACTGACACAACTTTAGGATAAAGCAAAAATAATCTGCTGTACCTGACCACAATTTGGATGTGATAGAAAAGATTTTGTAAATGTAGAAAAATTCAAATGTAATTTAAAAAATGCACAGTTCTAAAATCACATTTTTTTGGTCATTGTAGTTTATGGTCATTATAATTTATGGCATTTTTAAAATTAAAATTAAATCTACCGGACAAGTATGAAAAAAGCAAAGAGGTCTGAACGCTTCCTTTTTTTTGTACATCCCAGAAAGTTGATTTTGTTCATCTGGACGTATCAACTTTTTGACATTTCTTTACCTGGATGATTGAGCAAGCATCAAGACTTTTTTTGTGCCTTTTACACTCTGCAAAAATATTAAAACATCGAAATAAGCAATTCAAAAAATACAGTTTTTGTAATTTGGAGTAAAATGAAATAAAAAGTAATCTCAAAAAGCTGTACTGAATGTAATGTAAAAAAATAACACAGCTGAAATCAAGGAAAGTTAGCTGCCATGGTTAGCTTTAGGTTTTAAAATAAAACGTAAAAAAGTGTGAAAAAGTAAACATGGAGTTATTGATTTTTTCCTGGTTTTTTTTAAATTATTTATAGACATTATAAAACAAGGATGTAGCTCCCAAACCTGACAAATGAAGCCTGTGTGAAAGTGTGTTAAACCTGCTACCTGAAGTCTACAAGATGACACCAGCTGTAGTTGCAATACACTTTCAGTCTTATTAAAGTCTGCGAGAAAACTGTAGAAGCTTATTTCTGTTAGTGAAAGAAATAAGCAGAACAGCAGTGTCTGTGTTTCTTAGGTTTTGTGTATACTTTAGGTGAGTGGTTTTTAGGGGTAAAAAAGAGTAGTACTGTCCACTCAGGTGTTTTTAGTTCTCGTGGATGACCTGCACTGAGGACTTTGTGGGCATGTGTACTAGACCATGTTCTTGACTAATATCATACTGATCTGACAGTTTTGCTACATTAAGGTTGAGAAGCTACATCTTCCTAATTTTCAGAGGTTCTTTTGCAGTGACTTATCCCAGTTTTAACTTGAATAGAGGTCTAATTAGCCATATTGAATATATTTTTGTGAGTGCTCTTTAAAACGAGATAATTTGGCATTTCACAAGAACAATGGCTCTTTGTTTTTATTAAAATGTCCCAGTAGGTCACTGTACCACAAAATACCAAACACCCCACCTGGAGCAAGAAACTGAGACAGCTTGATACAAGTAGTTCATTTTTTCATTTGCACCTGTGATATTTCTGCTGTAAGATCATGTCTGCTGTGTTTTTTTGTCAAGAGACCTTCAGAAATGTAATTAGTTTCTAAATATACTTTACTCGAGCCACAATCGTCAAAATAATTTTGCAAGCACAATTACTAAATATGTGCACTAAGTAGAAGAAATCCAAAGGTTCAAGCAGCACTTGAAACACTGTAAAGGATGTAAACTGTACTGCACAGCCAGTCAAACAGTGTGTTTGTTTAGGGATTAAGGATTACTGAGAAAAAAAGGGGCTCTGTTATGTACAGTAAAAAAAGCCCTAGAGTGCTTTAGCACTTTTGTTGAGCTTGACCATGTTTTCTTGGGGCTGTGGGGATGTGACTGTCTCCTTACCTCATTTCTGGACCTATGACAGAGTGCCTGCGGAGCATGGCCCTGGCCTTGGCGCTGGTCAGGTTGGAGGTAGATTCTCCATTGATGGCCAAGATGGCGTCCCCCACCCCGAGCCTGCCATCCTGGCTAACAGCCCCCCCGTGGACCACACTGCGCACCAGCATGCCTGAACCGTCCTTGATAGCACTCACTGTCATCCCTGCCAACACGCACATTAACACACACACACAAGCACACAAAAGCACAGGTGAACCGAGGGCTGGCTAAGGCTGCTTTGAATGCATGCCAAACACAGAGACAGTCGCCCAAACAAACACCTGACAGTGGTATAATCAGCATAATCAAGACAGACACTAGGCAGATTAGCACACAAACATGGCTACAAATGCTTGACATTTACACAGCATCATCCCTCACAGTCACACCCACAAAAGGTGCACAAAGAGCGTCATGCGCACTCACATCCACAGAGGGCAGAGGGCACAGGTGACTGAGGAGTAACACATGCCTGTCACATAAACACCCGACTTTGGCATTATCAATTTGGACACTAGGAGGATTACACAAACACTTCATTAATGCAAACAGACAGAAGCAGGTAAATCAGGCGTCCACGCACACGCACGCCTCATGCACGCACGTACACAAACCACAGAAAGGGAAGCCAGCCAGCCTGCAACGAATTAGGCAGTCTGGTCTATAGCTGCTGGCATACTACAGTGCTATCTAACTACAATCCACAACACTATGGTCGTACATAATTTGAAATTCGTCAAAGAAATGACTTTGTGCTTATTTTTGATCATATAAATAGTTTATTGTCTTTTTCTTATTACATTCAAATTACAATACAATCATAGTGCATGGAATACAGTCAACAGAAGACATAGCTACCGATTTTGACAGGACAAACAGAAGACACACGTTTTAAAGACATTCAAAGAAATTATGGTGAATGTTTTAAATGTGCTCAATACTATGACACTCTAACCAGACAGATTTAAACATTACAAACTCTGCCAAAACAATGCTTAAAATACGTTACGGTTAAATCCAAATGAAATATTCTACATGGAAATCTAAACCTCTTCAAAAAGTAAGTCAAACAAATTCACACCAACTGGTTCACGCCAGGAATAAGCAACTACTAAATTGGCTGTTTATAGTCATGTTTTAGATGAGCAAGGCAAGAAAAAAACCCTTTTCACACCATCAAACCTTTTTCTTTGACAACCTGCTCTAAAGAATATCCAAACTCTAGCACAAAGCAGCCATATACGGTATGTGCATGTCTCACTTGGGTAAAAAGTCATAGTCATGGATCGCATTGCACATGGCACCTATTGGAAAATGGTAAAGTAGCACAAAAAATGTTGCACTACATTATCATTGCTCATAAAAATAAGCCCATATTCAAGCCTTATGGATAAACACTGTAACCCTGTCTATGCTGAGGCTTTTGCCTCAGATCAAACATATGTAAATTCACAAAACCAGAAACAAACTAAATATGCAAACCCTCCAAACTTGGATATCCAGAAGACAGAACTTCAATAAATATCTCAGTAAGAGGATCTACAATATTTTTAAACAGATAAAAACCAAAGAATACAGTGGTGCAACACACAGACACAGACTGTAGGTTATGACCTTGATATTCTCTACCTGTGAACATTTGCATAATTTCAAACTTTCTCACACACACACACACACACACACTCACACACACATACACACACACACACACACACACACACACACACACACACACACACACACACACACACACACACACACACACACACACACACACTCACACACACACATAGTGTGGTGCCTTATTAGAGCACGTTTGGAGAATACAAATGACTTTGTTTCCTTATACTTTGCATAGAGCAGGACTGCCTCGCACTCTTTGTTCGCCTCCTGTGTTTGAAGAGCCAAACATTTCTCTTGGAGCAGTTAAGACAATGCAGTCTCAATACTGGAGTATAAAAAATATAATCATATATTAGGACCAACATTCAAATTAATATGTCATTTTTTAAATTAATGTTACGTTTTCATTCTCTTTTATGTCACTTCATTGCTTCTTACCCCAAAAACACACACATGCGGTACACACACGGATCATATTTTTCTCAGGAATGAGGAACACATTGCTTCATCATTCCTCTTCAGGGCAGTCGTCATCACCGCCTCCTATTAGTGTCATTATCGCCATGCCTGCGATGTACACACACCAAGACACCACCACCATGAGAAAGACGGAGAACATACCAAGGCTACGATTGCCCCGCACAACAGTGATTGTCCTCTCAAAGCTGGTGCGGGGGGGCAGAGGTGGCGGTTGCTGCATGTCGTCATCGTCCATGTTGGTGAAGCGATGATGCAGCTGGTGTTCCAGAGAGAGAGAGAGAGTGACAAGGGGGCATGGGTGAGTGAGAGCATAAAAGTGTGTTTTCATGCTAGTGAACAATAATGCAGCACAGCTCCACTTTGAGTTCCACGCTAACAAATCAAATCAAATCAAATCAAATCACCTTTATTGTCACATCACATGTGCAGGTACACTGGTACAGTACATGCGAGTGAAATTCTTGTGTGCAAGCTTCACAAGCAACAGAGTTGTGCAAAATACAATAACGTGCAACAAGCAAAATATAAAAATGGTTAATCTAAAAAGTAATAAATATATGTACCATATATAAAGGTATATACATTACTGAATGTGTGTACTAAATATGTTTTTCTACGTGTGTGTGTGTGTGTGTGTGTGTGAGTGTGTATATACATGTTTTACAAATGAAATAGAGTAAACAATAAAATAAGATATATAAAATATAAAATATACAGAGGTAGGTATGTACAACGACAGTGTTAACAGATTTATATTCACCAGCTTTTCAGTGTTCCAGTTTGGCACACTAGCAGTCTAACATCTTTTAAAACAACTAAACACAAAGTGAAGTGCAGGCTGATCGAAAGGTCAATAATTCTGCAGGTGTTTGGTGAATGTTTTGTCCTAGACACCAAATTTTTGTGGGTGATTCATCCAGTAAATGGGTGAAAAGTGACCTGCTGGTGGTGTTAATGACATAGTCACACAATTATCAAATCATCTGAATCTGTCATGATTGTTAGTGTCAGACAGGTATTTAGGAAACTGCTTCTGCTGGGGTTTTCCCACATAGCATCTCTAGGGTTTACAGATAATGGTCAGACAATGAGAAAATATACATATAAAAAATATAAAATAATATGAAATATAAATATAGGAGAGTGGCAGTTCTCTGTGTGAAAATGCCTTGTCAATAGGAGAGGTCAAAGGAGAATGGCCAAGCTGATAGGAAGGACAAAGCAACTCAAATAACCACCTATTTCAACCAAAGTATGCAAAAAAACATGAATGGACAACATTTTAAACCTTTGAGAAGATGGGCTTCTGCAGCAGAAGGCCACACTGGGTACCCCTCCTGTCAGCCAAGAACAGAAAACTGAGAGTTCAGTTCACATAGGTTCACCAACAGAAGACTGGAAACATGTTTCTTGGTCTAATGAGTCTCGATTTTTGCTTCGACATTCAGATGGCAGGGTCAGAATTTGGCATAAACATCACGGAAGGTCCGCCCTGCCTTGATTAATTGAGATCTAACTGTATGGGGTATTTTTAGTACCAGTTAAGCATCATTTAAAACTCACAGCCTGCCTCAGTATTATCACTAATCATGTCCATCCTTGATGACCACAGGGTAACCACCAATCCAACCTGGTACTAGAAAGGTTTACCGAATATAGTGTCTGTGAGTATATGTAGCACCTTTAATGGGACTCTTAATATGACTTATGACTTGTCAGAGAAGAAATGAAATGGACCCTTCACAGCCAACAACAGCAACACTTCAACAAGGAATTGTGTTGCAAAGATAACCTGGCACTGAAATGTGAAATTATCATTACCACTATCAGCATTCTTGTATGACACAGTAATTATTTCAAAGAGCTTTTACTGTAACTCTCTGTGGTTGAGGCCTTTGGAGTTACTCTTAAATGTAAAACACGCAGAAAGTTCGAGTTTTAATGTCCCCTCGGGCACTTCACAAAGAAAAACGGCAACAAAGACATCTTCTTTGAATCTTTACAGAAAGTAAAAGCAGCACTGAAGTTCTGAGGCTACCTTTTGCAACAAGCCCATCTTTGATGAAAACACTGACACTTGCTCCGAGTCTCTTGTGTGTGTATGCGTGAGCGTGAGACAAAACTGTATGTCCTTGTGTTCGACCATGTGCCAAAGCTGTGCAAGCAGTAAGCACTTTTCATTGAGAGGCAATTGTTGGTAATTAAGCAAAGTAGAGTACAAAAGGCCAGCTCAATAGGACAGAGCTGAGGCCACAATGCAGGAACAACTCTGTGACACCGAGTACTTTTCTCTATCCCCAACCCAGTAATACTGATACAGCCAGGTCTAATCTCCCCACTATAGAATGTGAATGAAGCGAACACACACTGACATGGTAATCTCCTTCAGAGCAGCTAGAATGGCTACCCACAGAATCTCAGGTTTGCATGGTAATGAGCAATGTTTCCTCTGTGACAGATTACAAGATCCAGACCACCGCAGTTTCGCTGTATGTGTCACCGCAAATATGCAAACACTATGCAAATACTGCAAATATGCAAATACTCATTGACAAGCATCCTGAGAGGATTTTGCTTATGATTATACAAAATATTATTAAGATCAAGGACCAAATAATACATTTTAAACTTTATTTAAAATTGTATTTAATCCAGATCTACGTACGGTACACAGAATACCAAGACAACCTGTTCTGCTTTCTGCTGACAAATAAATAAATGTGCAAACAGCCCAAATACAGACAAATTCTACCTCTGTATTATTTTTCTACCTCATAAAGTGTGCAAAAAGTATTTATCAAGTACTGCCCAATGGCAGAAATATCATTTCATGACTGGTGCTAATTTTGTTTAGCTGAACATACCGTGTAACACAGCTGACTGGTGCTGTTGTCCTCTGAGTTTGAAGCGGTGGCGTTGACGTTAGCCTCGGCTGCTTCAGCTACCAGGCTGACCTGAGTGTGGCTGTCATTGTCGTCGCAGGAAGCCTGTGTGCTCCTCTCTGAGATGGGAGTTAAGCCACCGCACAGTTCCAGCTGAGAATACAATATTCAAAAGTTGAAATTTAGGACTTTGAGAAAATAAAGGCAAAAGTAGCTGTGTTGCTTTGAAAGTAAATTTGCATCGAAGCAAACAGGCTAAAGGGGGTGACTATAAATTAGACACCCTGTACTCCTCTCCCCTTCTCTCCATCTGTAGAGTGGTCGAGCATTGTGTTTATCTCTCAGCAGCATTAAAAATTCAGAAGGCCTGTAACTAGATTCTCTGTTCCTTGTTACTAAGCCACAGTCCACAACAAAAAGGAGAAGAAATAATGTGCTTATTAAGAGAAAACATACATGCAAGTAATGATCTTGCATATCTCTGCAAATTATAATACATTTTATTATACATCACCAAACTGATAAAGATTTAATGAAGTCATAACAGTAAAATAAAATATCTTTTGAACTGAAAGTATGTTTTGAATGTGCAATGTGTGATAATGAGTATGACTCAGAATACAAGCACCTAACCATGCAGCAGCCTCACAAACATTTGAGAACGTAAAGAGCTCAATGAAGTTGAGTGTGGAACTGTAATGAGATGCCACCATTGCAACAAGTCAGTTTGTGAATTTTGTGCCCTCCTAGCTATTCCACGATCAACTGTAAGTGGTATTACTGCAAAGTGAAACACTATACACAGTTACAGAGTGGGTTTGCCAGGTACTGAGACTCATATTGTGTAAAAGTCGTCAAGGTTCAGCTGATTTAGTAATGCCAGAGTTCCAAACCAGCTTGTTCATTAACATCAGCACAAAAACTACGCGCTGGAAGCTTCATGCATGGGTTTCCACGGTCAAGTGGCTCCTGTAGGTGTGATGCTTCTGTGTTTAATCTATGCAGGTACATCGCAAACACAAACCTCCTAACATCCTCTCTAAAAATGTAAATACATCATGGGTGGATGCGGCATGCAATGATTATGACCATCATACACAAACATGTGGCCCCCTGTGTAGGCTACACTAAAGACTCTGAATATAAATTAGCCATAATGTGTAGGTGGCCCAATACTTTTTGTCTATATAGTGTATATGCCATGTAAGATGTACCATACCATTTATTATGGAAGGCAACATCTTACATGGCACACTGTTAAGTAAACTTCAGTATATTTGGACCATTATGATAAATAATGTATAATAAAGTACTGTTAGTATTTGCAGGATTAGCTGTAGGTGATTAGCTGAAGGTTCTAATAAACCGTTTATTCATTCACAGTTTACTTTTTACTTTATCACAGCATTCAGCATACAAGTTAGCTCCAATGCAATATTACGAAACATTTTTACAAATCAAAATTTTAAAATCTTCCAATATTGCTGTCATTTTTATATCAAATGATAGGGTATCAAACATTATGCACAGTATATATATAAACAGGTTGACTACTTTGAGAGGCCCAACAGTAAAACCTTAGTTAGGCGTTTTACTTATTTTACATATTTTTATGTGTTTTGTATATCATCCTGGGCATAAACACAACGTGTGCACAAATATGAGGCAGTCCTGAGAACAGACTATTGCTTTCCATGCAGTGTCATGTTGAACTAGACATTATAACTCAGAATTAAATTCAAAAAGCTTTAGTTTTGGCAGGTAGTATTTAACCTTGCTCCTGCGTTTAGCTTTATGTTTAAATCATATATATAATCAGCTTGCTGAAAATGATCACACTTTTCTTTCACTAAGTTTGCCATTTGTAGTCTTTTCAATTGGTATGCTTTTAAATATACTTAAGATTAAATGCCCTATATTTCATTAATCATTTACTGTTTTACAGGGCACAGGGGTGTACTTGAATTTTTATGTATACTGTACAGTAATAAAAATCATAAAACCTCATGATTTATCTGCACATACCGGCAGGGGTTTGGCAACACCAATGCGGACAGCGCCATAGCCTGTGGACTTTAGGACATGCACAGCATAATCCAGGCTGGAGCCTTCTAGGTCAGTTTCATTGACAAACATGAGCCGGTCCCCAGGAAGGAGGCGACCGTCCCGATCGGCTACACCTCCAGGCACCAAAGACCGGATTACCAGAACTGTTTTAGAGGCATCTTCTGGATCCTAGAGTTAAACAGAAAGAAGAAAGATTTGCTTAAATATGCACAGAAAATTAAAGTTAAAACGAGAAAAATGAGAATGAGAAGATGAGGCGTGAATGCAGGTAAACAAAGTGACGAGGGCTTAATTAACACATGAAAAGCAAAAGCATTGGTTAGCTTCACAGAAGGGAAACCAGCTACAGTTGCTTTTTCTTTATAGCTTGAAAGCTTTTGAAAGGATTGATTTTTTGTTGTGTAAAAAGGTTTCATTATCTAACATTTAAATAGAAACCGTCAGGGCACTTCAATATGACGGTGATTTAGAGTACAAAAACACAAAATACAAAAATCTTCCCTACAGGATACAGAAGTCAACTCTTCCAATTTCTTAGTATTCACTGAGAAACTCGAACACTGATATTCTTAGACTGCAGCCTATTACAGCCAGTTCTATTTGTAGAAAGGCTCAGAGGCATGTCTCTGACCTGATAGTCCAGGATACTGAAGCCCAGGCCCGACTCTCCTTTCTCCAGCTCGACCACCTGAGCCTCTCTCTCCCACATGGCCAAAGGAGGTGACATGGGGGGCACGCCACGCTTGGTGATGTCCTCAGCTGTAGGACAGGGAATGACACAACCCTGGTCCAACTGGAACAAACAGAAAGAAGAGAGAGAGAACACAAAATGTAGAATGATTTACAGCAGTAGAGCACATCAGCGGTATTTCAGAGTTTCTTTTTACATGCTGATCTACTGTTATTCATGCTGTTTTCAAGCTAAAGGATTTCAATATTAAATCTACTCCTCTCAGTTTACCACCTCTTCAGGCCTTCTTTCAGGCTGAGACAGACATCATCATCGTCTTCCTCATCACTGTTGGGAACTGAGGAATTCCATTCACCTGCCAGCTCCTTCAAGATACATACCAAAGAGGAATTCCACAGCAAGATATTTCAAAAAAAATACATGTTCTCGTAGTCAGGGATTGGTTGAGTCGTGTTTGTAGCTTTTTAAAAAATGTGCTCTTTACTGTGCTGTGTACCCAAGGTTAAAGATGCTGTGTGTGAAAATGTTTTCCCATAAAGCGCTGGCTGCAAATCATCTGACGTTTGTGTATATCCCTAACTCCGTTTCTCTCTGCATGTGTGTGAGCATACTTGGCTGAAAATTCTGTTTTGTGGATCAAGGAGAAATTGCTGGCTGCAGTACATCGAGTCACAGCAGAAACAATTAAAGCTGGAAGCAATAACCCAACCGGGTGAAGCTCATTTAAAAACAGAGATGAACAATGGCTTTGGCATCACTTAAGCCATGTGAAGGAGATCAAAGGGTCGAGCTGCGTCACAGCTGTCGGTTTGTCCCCACAAAGATATGAAAGACAATCTGGAGTGTGTCTTTAAAGCGAGTAAAGCAGCTATAATTCATCCAAGAGTTCATCCGATTGCTCATCACAATGAGTCACATGTGAGTGAACCTGTCCCCAAAGAAGTGGATGTGTCGTGTTTGGGTTTACATTTTTGTTTTAATTCCTAGATTCATTCCTTTTTTCTTTTTTTTAATGTGTTTGCCTTCCCCCCCAATTTGTTCCAGATTGCAGGTTTCCCCAAGTCCAAGTCTGAGTTAATTAACCCTGAGATGGGAAACTCAAAAGTTTCAGGCAGCTGATCAATCAACTCTATGTTGATCCAGATTTGTGTGGGTGTGTGAGTAATGAAAGACAAAAACAAAAAACCCTCATCAGTGAAGGTCTGATGGCATGTTTTACCATGGCAACATGCAAAGAAAGAGTAGTGAAGTTAGACTGTGACATTTATCTTAAGGAGAAAGGAGTTAATAAGTTATATTGATTAGATTTTAGCCAGTATAGGTCCATCAGTTAAACATTTCTTCACTTTTCTTAATGGATGACATTGCTGAAATCCTTCTTGAATCCTACTGTAGATTACATTTAATACATGCTTTTTTAATTGATCTATTTAGCAGTAACCTGATGAGGATAAAATGCAAGTGGCAGCAGCTGACAGTGAAAAACACTGTGGCACTGATACTAGTGTTAGTCTAGTGCCTGGTTGCACTTGCTGCTGATTGGCCAGGAGCCTGCCAGTCCAACCCAGCAATCAGGGCATCCACGTGGTTGCTGAAGTATTTGCCATAGATGTGAACGGCAATATAATGTGAGCAGGTGGCCTTCAATGCTTTTTGATTTAGTTTATGTATGATACAAGCAGAAACTCAAATGATACAGTTTAAGGTTGGATGCAGATACTAGGTACCGTTAATGTTCAAGGTGCTTGTTACTGCCTGAGGCTGAGACAGATTTCACACACACACACACACACACACACACACACACACACACACACACACACACACACACACTTTAGTGTGTGTGTGTGTGACTATCCAGAGACTATCCAGAGTTGGGACCAGGAAGCAGAGTTGCAGTCTTACACGCCTCTCTGCAGCTTCTCTCCTCCTGCTACCCCCCCAAAAACCCATCTCCATTGAGACTGTGTCAGCTCCCAAAAAGACAAAAAACAAACCAAAAACCAGCAATAAACAACTTAAACACAAAAAATCACAAAGAAAGAACAATACAGTATCCACATCTGAACCAAAGAGTAAAACAGTGAAATGTGGATTATTAAATATTAGGTCTCTCTCCTCCAAGTCTCTGTTAGTACATGACTTAATAATTGATCAACAAATCGATTTACTCTGCCTTACAGAAACCTGGTTGCAGCAGGATGATTATGTTAGTTTAAATGAATCAACACCCCCAAGTCATTCTAACTACCAGAAACCTCGAAGCACAGGCCGAGGGGGCGGTGTGGCAGCAATTTTTCACACCAGCCTATTAATTAACGAAAGACCAAGACAGACTTTTAATTCATTTGAAAGCCTGATGCTTAGCCTCGTCCACCCCAGCTGTAAAACTCAGAAACCAGTCTTACTTGTTATCATATATCGTCCACCTGGGCCTTACACAGAGTTTCTCTCTGATTTCTCAGACTTTTTATCTGATTTAGTGCTCAGCTCAGATAAAATAATTATTGTGGGTGATTTTAACATCCATGTAGATGCTAAAATGACAGCCTCAACATCGCATTTAATCTGTTATTAGACTCAATTGGCTTCTCTCAAAATGTAAAAGAACCCACCCACCACTTTAATCACACTCTAGATCTTGTTTTAACATATGGCATAGAAACTGAACATTTAACAGTGTTTCCTGAAAACCCTCTGCTGTCTGATCATTTCCTGATAACATTTACATTTACAATAATTGATTACACAGCAGTGGAGAGTAGACTTTATCAAAGTAGATGTCTTTCTGAAAGCGCTGTAACTAAGTTTAAGAATATAATCCACCCACTGTTATCATCTTCAGTGCCCTGTACCAACATAGAGCAGAGCAGCTATCTGAACGCTACTCCAACAGAGGTCGATTATCTTGTTAATAATTTTACCTCCTCACTACGTGCGACTCTGGATACTGTAGCTCCTGTGAAAACTAAGGCCTCAAATCCAAAGTCCCTGACTCCGTGGTATAATTCTCAAACACGTAGCCTAAAGCAGATAACTCGTAAGCTGGAGAGGAAATGACGTGTCACAAATTTAGAGGATCATCATTTAGCCTGGAGAAATAGTTTGCTGCTTTATAAGAAAGCCCTCCATAAAGCCAGAACATCTTACTATTCGTCACTGATTGAAGAAAATAAGAACAACCCCAGGTTTCTCTTCAGCACTGTAGCCAGGCTGACAAAAAGTCAGAGCTCTACTGAGCCAACCATCCCTTTAACATTAACTAGTGATGACTTCATGAACTTCTTCACAAATAAAATTTTTATCATTAGAGAAAAATTACCAATAATCATCCCACAGATGTAATATTATCTACAGCTACTTTTAGTACCATCAATGTTAAGTTAGACTCTTTTTCTCCAATTGATCTTTCTGAGTTAACTTCAATAATTAATTCCTCCAAACCATCAACGTGTCTTTTAGACCCCATTCCTACAAAACTGCTCAAAGAAGTCCTGCCATTAATTAATTCTTCGATCTTAAATATGATCAACCTATCTCTAATAATCGGCTATGTACCACAGGCCTTCAAGGTGGCTGTAGTTAAACCTTTACTTAAAAAGCCATCTCTAGACCCAGCTGTCTTAGCTAATTATAGGCCAATCTCCAACCTTCCTTTCATATCAAAAATCCTTGAAAGAGTAGTTGTCAAACAGCTAACTGATCATCTGCAGAGGAATGGCTTATTTGAAGCGTTTCAGTCAGGTTTCAGAGCTCAGCACAGCACAGAAACAGCTTTAGTGAAGGTTACAAATGATCTTCTTATGGCCTCTGACAGTGGACTCATCTCTGTGCTTGTCCTGTAGACCTCAGTGCTGCATTCGATACTGTTGACCATAATATCCTATTAGAGCGATTAGAACATGCTGTAGGTATTACAGGTACTGCACTGCAGTGGTTTGTATCATATCTATCTAATAGACTCCAATTTGTACATGTAAATGGAGAGTCCTCTTCAGACACTAAGGTCAATTATGGTGTTCCACAGGGTTCAGTGCTAGGACCAATTCTATTTACATTATACATGCTTCCCCTAGGCAGCATCATTAGAAGACATAGCATAAATTTTCACTGCTATGCAGATGACACGCAGCTCTATCTATCCATGAAGCCAGGTAACACACACCAATTAGTTAAACTGCAGGAATGTCTTAAAGACATAAAGACCTGGATGGCCGCTAACTTTCTGCTTCTTAATTCAGATAAAACTGAGGTTATTGTACTCGGCCCTGAAAATCTTAGAAATATGGTATCTAAGCAGATTCTTACTCTGGATGGCATTACCTTGGCCTCCAGTAATGCTGTGAGAAACCTTGGAGTCATTTTTGACCAGGACATGTCCTTCAACGCACATATTAAACAAATATGTAAGACTGCTTTCTTCCATTTGCGCAACATCTCTAAAATTAGAAATATCCTGTCTCAGAGTGATGCTGAAAAACTAGTTCATGCATTTATTACTTCCAGGCTGGACTACTGTAATTCACTATTATCAGGAAGTCCTAAAAACTCGCTGAAAAGCCTTCAGCTAATCCAAAATGCTGCAGCAAGAGTCCTGACAGGGACTAGAAAGAGAGAGCATATTTCTCCTGTTTTGGCTTCCTTCATTGGCTTCCTGTTAAATCCAGAATTGAATTCAAAATCCTGCTCCTCACATACAAGGTCTTAAATAATCAGGCCCCATCTTATCTTAATGACCTTGTAGTACCATATCACCCTATTAGAGCACTTCGCTCTTGCACTGCAGGCCTACTTGTTGTTCCTAGAGTATTTAAAAGTAGAATGGGAGGCAGAGCCTTCAGTTTTCAGGCCCCTCTTCTGTGGAATCAACTTCCAGTTTGGATTCGGAGACAGACACTATCTCTACTTTCAAGATTAGGCTTAAAACTTTCCTTTTGCTAAAGCATATAGTTAGGGCTGGACCAGGTGACCCTGAATCCTCCCTTAGTTATGCTGCAATAGACGTAGGCTGCCGGGATTCCCATGATGCATTGAGTTTTTCCTTCCAGTCACCTTTCTCACTCACTATGTGCTAATAGACCTCTCTGCATCGAATCATATCTGTTATTAATCTCTGTCTCTCTTCCACAGCATGTCTTTCATCCTGTTTTCCTTCTTTCACCCCAACCGGTCGCAGCAGATGGCCGCCCCTCCCTGAGCCTGGTTCTGCCGGAGGTTTCTTCCTGTTAAAGGGAGTTTTTCCTTCCCACTGTCGCCAAAGTGCTTGCTCATAGGGGTCATATGATTGTTGGGTTTTTCTCTGTATTTATTATTGTGCTATCTACTGTACAATATAAAGCGCCTTGAGGCGACTTTTGTTGTGATTTGGCGCTATATAAATAAAATTGAATTGAATTGAATAGTTGTCCTTTTGTTTAGAGACATTAGAGAAAAAGATGTGGTTGACCTGTATTTTATTTTGGGAAGAGAGTTGACTGTGTTTACTTTCTATTTTCTTTTGCTGATCTGGAAACACCTATAGACCATGTTGTCCCTGTAGTTTGTTTCCAAGTCATTTTTTGATTTTATATCTTGTGGTTGAGCAATAAATATCCTTAGTGAAACTGACAACATGTGGTTCTGTGTCGCTTCTCTCCAATCCAGCTGAGCCATAGCGGCCATAAAAGAAGGTGGTGGTATTCCTAATGTCTTGCCCACGATTTTCAGAAAACACTTTTAAAAGTAATGCAATTCACTACATCCATACTACACACCGTGACCTTATAAAACAGCTGGTGAGTGTATGTTATCATTACCATTTTATTAACAATGTGTAGAAATGAAACGATCGACCAGCGCAGCAACATTTACAGTGCTCTCTGTTCTGACTGGTGATTGGCTGACCAGCCATTCACCAGAGGCTTCACCAGAAGCCTTGGTAAAAAACATGGACGAAGCTTATAGGTTTGAAAAATTAAACCATTGCAGAAGTGCCTAAAACCTGCATTCTATATGAGGGTCAACAGGTGGTGATAGCTATGGTTTCACGATACTTCCGGACCAACAGAAGTCGGTGGGAAAATGGTTGTCAAGATTTGACTTTTATAAACACTTTTGTGATGAGTTTATAAGCTCAATAACTTGGTCATATTATTTTTTAAAATGGAAGATTATCTGTGGTATGAAACCATATGATATGAAAACATATCAATGATGGAACCTTATATAATAAGTAATCCAAAAATAACTCACAGATGTGACAAATCAATCAGTTCCACACAGATCGTATTATAACCTAGTTTGCATAATCTCATATTGTTATCAAATGAGAAAATGATGAGTTCAACATGTGGAGGCTGAAAGGGCCTGAAGTATCAGAGTTACCTCTAATATCTGGTCTCCTATGAAGATCTTGCCACTTTGGCCGACGGGCCCCTCAGGTAAGATGGAACACAGATAGTGATGCCCTGCCCGAGCCTCCAGACTGATGCCCAGACCGCTTGTCTCACTGAATCGCTCCAGCTGGCACACCTAAAACAAGTGGAGATTGTGGAAAATAGAAACAAAGAAAGCTACGTTTAGTGGGTAAGTCTGACGGAGAAGACGTTTGAGCATTGTTACATCAAAAAAACTGTGATTTTTCAATGGTTGTTTTTCTTTGTACTGATGCACAAATATTCACAAACATAAAATACACATTTTTATATTCAATTTATTCACATGAGAGTTACTCAGCATTACAGTGACACTTACAACCACTTCATATCGCGGCCCCACTGCTTGCTGCCACCTCTTTCTCAGGTTTTCCTCCTCAGCTGGAGTCAGTTTCACATCTGTAAAATGTGCACACACAGAAAATCTGCCTCACAGATATATGAACCCAGGCACATACACACCAATTCAAATCACCCCAAGCCCCCAGATGACCCAATCAATAAATAATGGGATCCTATATGAAAGAATCCACTTGGCTGTATTATAGAGAGATGACAGCATCATTCTCCTTGTGGCAAAGCAGGATGTCAACATACACCCACAGCTCAGGCACATAGGATGTGCATATTCACATGCACCATCTTGTGATTTCTTGGCAAACCAATGTTTTCTCATTCATCTAATAAAGCCTCACAGCAATCAGGGCTTATTTAACTGTGCTCTCTAATCAAGCCCAAAAATTCTTGTCTAAATAAAGCCATATAGACAGGCGGGGTGAGAGACAAATCATCTGGAATTAGCTGAATGAGTTGGATAAACACATGATTGCACAATACTATAAATAGACTCCCATCAAAGAGCACGCTTCACTGGCACATTGCTGTTCCCTGAGTCCAATCAGCATATCACACCAAGTCCCATGATCTAGTTCCAGACTGCAGTGCAGTATGGGAAGCGGAGCTTACAGTTTTTGGAATCGTGTCTGGGTCGTCTGCTGGCGTATGCTGCTCTCCTGGAGATTTCACGCAGAGAGCAAATGCCTGGGAGACGTTTGAGCACACGTGCAGGGATCCAAACAGACATACCACACAAACACACAAAAGAAAAGGTCTGTTTTTCCCCAGCAATCAAGCAAGCAAGTTCAACATCAGTACAGAGATTCAATATCATATTCCGATCCAATATTACAAAGTTAATTAGGTCACAGTTTAACTCAACTATGAAGGTAGCACAAGATAATCAATGATCCTTTGAATTATAGATTAATAATCAACACGTTCTTGAGTTTCTCGGGTACAACAAAAATGATTCGACCGTGACACCACTGAGCCAATGTGTTTCCCCTTCACAAATCACCTGTCTCCTGAATCTTGTTGAGGCCCCATTTGTAGGGATTCCCTTCATGGAAGCTGTGGGAGTGTCTGAGGCGCTGCAGAGGAGGAACTGGAGGCAGGATGTTACTAAGACGGACGGCTTTTCTCAGCAACTTAAGTCTGACCAATGGACCTGTCCTCCTCAGCACTTCCATGGCACGCTGTTCACTGCAGCCCTGCAGGCTCACCCCATCGACCTGAGTCAGGTGACAAAAGATGTGGATGGAGTAGACCGTATAGATGTACACAACTACAAGTAGATTTAATGTCAGTGTAGGTTAAAAGAGAGAGAGAGAAAGAGAAGCTCACAGACAAGATGATGTCTCCAACGTGTATGCGTCCATCTTGATCAGCAGTGCTGCCTTTTACTATGCTCTTCACCATCACGCCGGCACTGTATACTGAGGAAAGAACAATATATGAAATATATAAAATCTGAAATGAAACTGAGAAGTGATTGCATAAATGTGGCACTGTATTTTTATTTTTTATTGGATAAAGATGAAACTTACCTGAGTTTAGGTCACCCACATAGCTAGAGATAGTGAATCCCAGGCCCCGATTGTTCTTAGTGAACTGCACACTGAACTCATAGTCATCATTCAAGTCACTGACCTGGAAAGAAGTCCAGAAGAAAAAAAACCCATAATTACCACCTTGCAGTTGTATGCCTTCACCAACCAGTCAAGATGACATTTGCAACCACGTCTGTCCAGACTTATACAGCCTAATATATAGCGTGATATTTAAAGGAGTTTAATAGGTGGGCACCAAAGATTAGTGTCATGATATGGTCACAACCTCATCTTCTGTCCCTAAGTTACAGCACAGCAGACAGGAAAAGTGTTTTCAAAGAGCATTTTTATATCAAAGTGACGTTCACTTTCAGCCCTTTGGTAATAAATTCAAATCTCATCATCATTTTACCCTATTGCACATGTGAGTGATATTTTGTCAGAATTAGCATATTAATTTTTGAGCTATAGCCAGATGACCTATTTTAAATCAGTTCAGAATTGAATTATAAAAATTTGTGCATGACGTAAAGAAATTACAGATTTTCCGAACACATTACAATCATCAATTTGGGATGGACATGAGAAGACACGGAGAAACTGTCCTTTGACCATTACATCTATTATATGCCTATTCAGGTTTTCCTTGAGTCCACGTACTAAAGGAAGAAGGGACAGAATATCCAAAAACATCAGCTTCGCTGGCACAGATGCATAAAGATATTTGGGCTGGAAGAATATTTGATTCCCCATTTAAATCACTGAGTAATCAATTAGATTTGAATTACACTGTAATATTTTTTTGATACCCCTCCCCTCCCACCCCTTCTCTTCCACACACACACATACACACACACATACACACACACCCACCATGCCATCCAGGTTTTCCTGGTTAAACACAGGGGAGGAACAGTGGTTGTCCTTAGGACCATCCCGGGCAATGAGCAATTTCACCCTGGTACCAGCATTTCGCAGCACCTAGGCCAGGCGAGCATAAATGAATAAGATGAAATGAAAAACCAGTTAAAAGTCACCTATTCTCAAACAGAGAAACCGCAAAAACAGATTAAACAATGATTTAATCACCAATTTCACGAAGCGTTATTATAATTTGAAATTACGCCTCACCTGTGCCACCTGCTCGCTGTTCATGCCCGCCAAATCCGTATCGCCAATGCGCAGGATCTGATCTCCGCTGTGCAGGCGCTTATCCTGATGAGCAAAAGAAACTTGTTTTGATAACAATGCTTGGCTAAAAAACACGGATCCAACACTGTGCTGACTGAACCATTTTATTTGTGTACAAATTAGATAAATGAGACATAAAGGACTAATAGTTCATTAATTGATCATAAGAGGATTCATTTGTATTATCGAACAAGATCCAAGCTAGCGGTTCCCCTCTGCTTCTCCTCTTTCTAATCTTTTTATACCTTACAGTTGTATGTCTTTGCATACAACTCTAAGGTGGTATTTATGGTTCTTTCTATGCTTCTTTCCAGGTCAGTGACTTGAATTATGAGTAGGCTAACCAAAGCTTGACTCTCCATTTGATTAGTCTTCTCATCTAAGTAATGGTGAAAATAAAAACAAGAAAGCAAAGAATACGGAATTTTTTTGTGTAAATGGCTATGTAAACTTTAGCTATGTGATTCAGTCACAGGCTCACTTACCCTTCCAGCAGCTCCTCCAGGGAGAATGGTCTTGACCATGACTCCTGTGCTCCGTCCTCCTATGATGCCAAAACCAAGTCCTTTCCCATCATTGATCAGCTCTATCATCTCCACATGACGCCTCTAACAGGGCACAGGTTACAATAAGTGGGAGGGAGACAGAAAAGGGGGAGTGAATAAATAATTTCTCATTAAATGCTTGAAAAAGGAGAAGAGTATTAGGTGTTTCATTCAGTTATTTTTTACATACATAAGAGATACAAAAGTATTAAGACTTTCTGTACCTCGTGTGCAAAAGCAGAAAGGTTTCTCCCCATTGACATGGTACGGGAGATCCGAGGTGGAGTGCAGTACTAAAAGAAATGCCGCGTGTTAAATAAAAGCAAACTGGAATTATATTAAGTGAACTGAGAAGTCTTCTTATGATCAGATAAGACTCTCATTTGATGATAGCCAACTGGGCCTGACGTACAAAATGCAAAGAGATATTCTCTAATGTGAAATGTGACATTTCAAATAGTAATGTGCTCATTTTTACAACAGAATAAAAGAAATTATTTGATTGATTCGTAGTCTGTGCATGTTGAAAATAAAAGACTCCCTAATGTTAAACTACTCCTGAGTGACCTCTCTTTTATCGTGGCTATTTTTATATACCTGAGATTCAGTTGGAACATTGTTATCTGGGCAGATGTCTGAGAAGGACAACTCCTGTGAGCCATGAGAGGAGATGCTGCCGTCCCTGCCAGAGCTGGGCCTTCTGTTCTCCACGGCCCATGTGTACGAGTCACTGTGGCTCAGCGTCTTTGTGCCCAGTGCTTCACCCTGGCATGGGCCACAGTTCATGGACACGGACTTGGAAATGCCCTTCCCCTGGTTAGATTTACAGAACAGGAAGGAAGGGTTTAAATTGAATGCATGAAGCAACAGAAGAGAATGCATATAGAAGAGATGGATTGGGTGGAGTGCATGGAGAGAGGATATATAAGAGAAGGATACAAGGGAAAGAAGGAAAAAAAGATGGGTGACAAGAAGATGGGTAACGGGGTTGACACAAATTGAAGAATGGAGACGTGCAGTCAGAGAGGAACAGGATGATGGTAAGAGAGCGATGGAGGCAAATTAAAAAGCATAGAGCAATTGAGAAAGGAGGCCAATGTGAGACAATGGAGAAAGATGTGAGAAGGAGAAGAGGGAGAGAGAAGAATGGGTTGGGTGGGGGTGGGGTTAATGTGTGTTAACTGAAAGGGAAAAAAATACAGAAAGATGTAAAATGGAGCAGAGAGGGAAAAGATTGCAGAGTGGAAACTTAAGGATCTGAGATAAAGGCTTCTTTTCAATACCACATAACCACAAAAGTGTTCTCTTTTGTCTGCAAGGTTTTCTGTTTCAGAGTTTAAAAGCAAGTTTCAGTGGGTGCCTATTTGTGATTTGTATTCCAGCCTAACAATTTTGACACCTGTTGAAATGGCAGAAAGAGCGTTAAACAGAGAACGCTATAAAAAAATATACCAACAGGAAACTTTACCCTCACATTCCAAATGCTATGCATAAAAAAAAGAAATGTGCAAAGAATCACAACTAATAAAAACCATGTCAGCGTCTGTCCTGTTAAAAATATCTAGAGATCTTTGACACACTCCAGTGCCGCGCTTCCCAGAATGCAAAGATGCCAGAACGCTACAAGCCCAAACCACATGGCAATCTAATATTCCCTGTGTGTTTAAACTTTGCCTATTAGAGGATGTCACAACTGGTAGACACCAAATGAGTACGCAGATACATGTGCCATGGAAGTGCAGGATTGTATGCATAAAAACTCTTGGATGAGTAGCATCCAGAGCTGCAGACCTCACAACTCAAACACACACACAAACAGACACACACATCAGCTCAAAACTTCTGACAATGTTACAGACGACTTCTGTAAACTCTTCAACATGATATATCCACTTCTTCCCTCCTCCTCCCCTCTCTCCCTCTTTCTCAGGGCTTTAGTGGTAAGCTTAGGTAAGCTGATTACTCATCCAGTCTGGTTCCTGCATTCAGTATTTTGGGAATGATTCCGGGCTCCTTCCTCACCATTCAAACGTACCAAACGCCCACACATTCTGGCTTTTCGCTATACCTTCGCCGCAGGCTTCTGTTGAGCTTGCTGTAAGCTCAGTATATGAAGGAACAGTGGGCTCTGCAGGACAGTCTTCAGCAGGGATAGTTTCTCCTGAGTGGGGGCCTCTCCTCTTTCCTTCAATTTGGCTTGCAGTCTCTCCACCGCCGCCAAGGCACACTGGGTATCTGCGAAGAAATTGTAGATTATTTGTGTCATTCAGAAACAGGATTTATCCCATTTGGCTTTGCATTAGTTTTCGCATGCTGTGGCAGCTGCTGAGACCGTGACACAAAGCCAGGTATTTGATATTAAGCTATTAAATGTCAACACTTACTAGTACCGGTGGGAAAGTAAAAGAGTAAACAATAAAAACAACTGTGCTTTCGAGGTTCGAGTGCTTGTCTGAAAAAAGAAAAATCCATGAACCAAGGCTGCCACAGTGTGAGTTATTTTGATTTAAAATCTGTGGCTTGATATGGAGGCAGAAACTGAAGTAAAGTGGTTACACACACACACACAAAACAAAAACCTATACTTCATCATACTAAAGGAGGCGTTCGACAACACCGCAGAGCGAACGCAAAACGATGAAGCGTTTCATCAGGTCATACTGCCCTTGTTTATTTAGCTGAGTAGCAGCTGATGACCACAAGCCACAACTGCAGTAATTGTACTTGGCAGAAGGTTAAAACCCCGTAACTCTTCACCGCAAAGTTTTGACTACTGACCAGATTGTGAGTTCTTTCGCCACCTGCACGTGTAACTGTTCCCTTACCTTCTGGCTGAAGCAGACATGCCTGACACCTTGATTGTAAGACCTTGATGAGGGCAGTGGTGTGCAGTCTGACAGCGGTAACTGAGAGTGCTCTACATCTTCAGCTGTTTGAATTCACTTACCTATGATTTCCATCGCTGCCTCACGGATCGGTATGAGTGAAAATTTCCTCCCGCTTCTTCCCTCAGTTAAATGTCATACTTGTCTGTTTGAAAACTGCAAGATGAATAAAAACAAAGGTGATTGTGCAGATTTTTTAATACGTTCTTTTTCACATTTTTAATGAAACTGGAAGGGATGAATGCATAAGATGATTTCAATAAAGTTTAGAAAATTACTACTAATATTACTTCATAGTGTCTTTTTACACCTGTTCAGCACCATGTATCATTTTTACCCTACATCTTGTAGGCCCGTGCCATGCTTGTTTGCAAGCGCCTTGCTTGTCACCTAATGCTCTTTAGCGGGATTTAAATCTTTTCCAAAAGGCTTTATCGACCAATGATGCTAATTAACAGCGACACATAGCCTCCATCATTCTGACTTGAGGAGGGGGGGGCAGTCTGTATGGCTTCGAAGCATGATACCAGTGGCATGATTTGATTTGCAAAACGATCGACTAGAAATGACAACGACTCATCTTAAATCTAATTAGAAGCCATTGATAGGCAAGAGGGGTATGCGCAGTAATACATACCCTTCACGGCACGGTAATTAAATCTTTAGCTTGTCCCTGCTGATATTAAAGCAATGCTGACAGCTTCCAAATATTACTAAAATATATTAGAGATTAATGGTTTACAGTAGAATTACACGTCCCCATTAGCAGTTCACCTGATGTTTAATCGAAAACACTGGTAATTTCTATTTATTTATTTATTTTTAAATTTCTAATCCATAGCACTGAAACGCCATGTGCAGAAAGCTTCATCTCACCTCCATTGCAGCGCCTGTGGACGATCAACAGGTCCCCACTGAGCTCCAAGCACAGCACACACACCACTTTCGAGAGTACACGGGGCAGATTTGCCTTTGCCGAGTAGAAGAAATGAGTCTGTCCTAATAGAATAAGTCATAACAGCTTATTGAGAGACGGGAAAATGTCAAGAAGCGAGCTCTGGGCTTTATTTTCCTGCATTGTGTCCGCAGCTTGTGAGCGCTCCGTGCAGTGCGCATGTCACACCCTCTGATCTTCAGGCGCACAGGGCTCATCCCTACTGATAAAGAGCTAGCCATCAGTAATCCCGTAGCCACAGGTGGGAAGTAATTAAGTTAGGCACTCAGTACAAATTTGAGTATTTATGTTTTCTGCTACTTTCTACGCTATTAGCTTTATTAGACTTTCTTTGACACTTTACTTCTAAGATGAAGATTTTACACAAGCTAACAAGTTTTAATTTTTTGTTTAATTATTAAGTGATGACTTCTATATGACATAACAGGATTTTCAAATACAACACACTTTTTTGGCATCGCAGAAACAAAGCGGTATGTGGCCTCAGTTACATTTTGGATGTATGTGAGGCTGTTTTTCAGTTTTTAACAGATCCAATGAGATATCTCGCCAAAAATGACCGGAAACAGCGTTTTTGAACGCCGTTTTCCTCCTTTTGACTTCCTGTCATCATCTCAAGAACCCTCAGTATCTGTGTCCTGTCCCTGTAGGCTACGTAAATCTGTTTATGGGGAGCTTGAAATTGTTATCACACGCTTATTAATAACATCATGATGTTACATACAGTAAATTTGTTAGAAGAACCAAACCACAGGCTTTCCCCCCAAACCTATAGTATCTACTTTACTACTTTAACCACGTTTTCATCTCGTAGCTGTTTTTCTGTCGCGCTTTTCATTCATATAGAAATGTTACGATAATGCGTTACTTTAATTTAATGTTACCTTAATTTAGTAATGTATTTACATTTTTATGCTACTACTTTTCCTTATGCAAAGAATCTAATATACATCTTCTGTCGTTGCTTTCAGCACATTTCAGTAGGGCACATGCTTTTGAGAAAATGATGGTTGACGTTGTTGTAAACAAATTGGCGTATTTATTTCGCAGTTTATGTGGGCCTATGCGCCTTTGTTAAGCAGGCCGTGGACATTAACCATATTTGCTTCAATTAATAAAGTTGTTTTTATTTTAATTTAATACATTTACAAATTTATTTGTAGTTCATTTTAATAAGTTTTTGCTGTGCCAAAAAAAGTCAGGTTTTCCGCTACAGGGAAAACCCGTTCAGACTGATCTGTAAACCCCCCAACTCACAGCCTGACTTTCTGCAGGCATATGGATAACTTATGTAGGTCCCCGGAGCAAACATCATTTAATGGGTTCCAGGGTGCGATTAGCAGAAACCAGCCCTGTGGTTTCCCCCTTTGTCCCTCTTGATTAGCTATCAATGTGGAATTTGTGGGAACGCTTACGTGTTCTCACACGGCAGGTGGAGCTCTAGGTCCAGATATTTAGGAGTCAGATCCAGTTCCTTGTTTTCCACCGCACACCCTAGTTCACGTCTCCCTATTTCTCTCCCTGCATCCCCAAGGCAAGAATCATCACCCTCTCCCCAGCCCTCCATCCACCCTGCTCCCCGCCCGCCTGCAACGCAACGCTCCTCGCGCCGGGCTGCGCTCTGATCAACCGAGCATTCACCGCGCCTCCAAATTGGTTTGTCATTTCTGACCCCTCTCTCTCTCTGCGCCGACCACGGTCCTCTGCTCCGCTGCGCTCTGCGCCCGTGGACTTCAGCAGAAGTCACTCTGAACATAAAGGCAGCCGAGAAAGATAAAAAAGAGAGAGGGAGGGAGGGAGGAAGGGATACAGACAGACGGATAGAGAGAGGGAGAGACAGAGATACGCCTCTGTCCTCCTCCGGCGCTCCGCTGGACTCAGTGCGTTTGGACGGACGGACGGACGTGATACCTCCTACTGTGCGAGCGCTGATCGGGATACTAAGCACGCAGCTATTGGTTTGTTACACCCTCGGCTTCTTTATTTCCATTCCCTCTTTCAGGAACACTTGCCAATGTCGTTCTGCAGCCGCGAGAATTAACTAGAGCCGGAGTCGAGGCACAAACCAGCCACTGAAATTTATCGACTAGGAAGATACGTTTGTACACAAGAATTGCGTTCTGGTGACTGTATAGAGCGAAGAAGGAGAAGAAGAAGAAAGGTTATTCCCGACTCTTCTCTGCGCTGGATGTGTAAGCTATACATGCGCCTATACTGCTGCGACTGGCGATAAGGTAAGAGCCCGCTCTGTGTACCGACACAAATGATGGGAATTTTTTCCAGACATCACTGGTAAACGTCTTGGCTTTATGTCAACCCGTGTCACTGAAATGCTCTGAAAGCGCTGACTTTGGATGTTACTGGTGCCCATGGGAATGTGGCCTGCCATTATTGTACTTACGGGGCGCGGAAACTGGCCTTAATGGACGATTGGGTAAAATGTAATATAGTGCCAGCATTTGTACAGATGATGGTCCAGAGGCTTGTGGCTGCATGGGCGTCGCTGGGATGTGAGACGTCGCTGAGGCGAAGTAATAAGCAGTGATACCCGTAACCGCTCCGGAATATAATCAATGCAATCACATTATCCCATGACGGCTTCTCGGCCAGGGTGTACACATAATTATTATTCTGTAGCCGCAAGTACCTGCCTCACTGCAGGGCGCAATGACAAATCACATGCTCTGGCATGATAGATGACAGACAGACCAAGTGTTCACCTCATCAGTATTTCCTCTCCTATTTTATGTGGTTGTCATTTGAGTACAGCTAGAGCTTATTTGGGGGCTGTGCTGGTTTGATCAACCGCAGTCTGAAATCCAGAGTAAATCCATTGGCTTTGTAAGAGAAGGAATATCCAGCAGGCCAGTGCACCTCAGGATACGTCAATCATGCGGATATATGAGTGAAAGCCTTGGCTCTTATTTACAGAAGAGGCGTCCAGGGTTGCAGATGACCTTGATGTGAAACTGTGAAGGCGGCAGAATCCTTCGATGTTGACCTCACGCTGAAAAAATACATTTAAAAAATATATATATAAATATTAACTTGTGTCAGATTCGTGTGACCGCAGACATGTACTCTCCCTAAGAAAAATGAAGTAGTAACATAGCCTAACCCTTAAAAGAAAAAAAAGCCACACTGATAATAAACAACATGGTTCATTGTAAGTTGTCTGCCTCCCAAATACTTGCAGGTGTCTGACAGTTAAAACAGCCTTAATAGTCATTTGCGTTCTGTGTCTGCTTGGGTAGCTGTAGGCTCGCCCTTTTGACTTTCAGCACCCAAATGGTCATCAGCAAAGAGATTCAGTGTAAACTCTTTGTGTGGATCTCAGTGTTTAAACAAAGGGTGGATAAAGTGTAGGTTGCTGGTTGACGCTGTGTTGAGTCAGTGCTGCGGCTCAGATAGGTGTCTCAACAGAATCCACCAAGCAGGTGAGCAATAGTCAGCGTTGGATGATGTGCATCTGTCTACCGTGAAGAAATTTTTGCCATTCTATCTGTTAAAAGACAGGTCTGTCTCCAGGACGCTCAAGAACTGTGAATGTTGTGGATATCATTAATATTTCTGCTTATATCCAAGTGTTATCACAGTTCTTTGCTTTGCTTTTATAGACTAAAGTGATTATTTGTTTTACAGTAAATATTCATCAAACTGTTGTAAGAATATAGCTTTCTTTTCAAATATTGCAGTTTATTGTCGGTGTCTGCTAAGCTTTCATTGTTTGTTTTCAGATTAGTTGTAAAACAGTGCAGAAAGATGGGGACTCAGTAGTGTTTACCTGTCCAAAATCACACCTGCTGCGGGGGATGCTTTTGGTTTACTTTTCTGACGGTCTCAGTCTGCCTCTCTGGAGAGAGAGCCACATCACACTGTGAATGCGAGATGTGTCAAAGAGCATCTTAGGTCACGTTCAGTAATGGCACTCACGCAGCACTGATGTTGTGAAGCACCTGAAGCTGTTTAATGTGCAACCGCAGCAATCAAGCATTCTGCTGACTGTGGGTCTATCTGTCTTCTTTTAATTAGGTCACAGATTCCTTTCTGTTTAGATGCACAAGACATACAAAGCTCCTTGCTGGGGAAAACATGGAATGAATTAGGAGGGTTGTGCTAATTTGGTTTGTTCTGCTTGAATGACCAGGGCCTCACTTTCTTTGTTTGGCACTGTTACCGTAACACAATATTTGATTTAGATTTGGAAGGCTCCAATAACAGTGTCTCACCCTGTAATGGAAGCAGCCTGTAATTTAAATAAGGGATCGTATGTTAAGCATCTTCTGCTCATATGGAAACCTCGAGAAATGAAAACACAACTTGGCAGACAATATAATCTGTTGCAGACAGACAACAAGACACACAAATACACATGGGATTATTAAGACAAGCAGGCATATAATCAGTTTTGTAATAAGTGTTAGCATGCTTGCTTACTAAAGTCTCTATTTATATTGTCAAGGGTTAATAGAGAGTCTAACTTAAGCACTTGTGCAATTAATTCCATTTAGTAGGCATGCAGAATAAAATACTGATTTCCCCAGAAGCGTTTTAACAAGTGATTCTGCAAAAAAGAATCAGGTTCTTGGATTCGGCTCTCTATTTAGTTAATTTATGCATGGCAAAGTAAAGGTTTGTGTTAGAGAGCCTTGTAGATAGAAGGTGATGTTTATTATGCTCAACGAGGTTGACAGCCAGCCTTCCTGCAGAAATAAACTGTCGCTTTCCTGGCTTAAGCTGTAAAAAATAACAACAAATCCTAACGCTGTAATAATAAAACATTATTTTCAATGATAACAGAACCATAGACTTTCAGCGCTCTGTTTCATAACGTGATGATGATTCACATTCCTGGTTTCAGCCCCACTTTGTGTGCTGAGCTTAACCTAATTCAAAAGCCCTTTCCTGCACTATACGACATCTCCCATTTTAAAACAATGAGACTAGGTCCTTGCTTGCCTTCCTCTGCCATCTAAACCTCTGGCCATGTGTTAACACATCCTTCCTCCTACCCTTTCCTTCCCTCAAACAATAACCCTAGTTTTCTGCATTTTGCACCAGACTACCAGCTCTCTTAATATGTGAAACACACCTCACATAACATTGAACCCTAACAGAGTTTCACCATGAGACGGGCCCACATAGTTACTTTGAGCTCTGATTAGATATGTGCTCGGAAAACGGGAAAGCTAATAGTGGACGACTGACTGTCAGATCTCAGAGCATTCACTGACTCGTTGCTGCTATGATCTCCTAGAATAGTCCCGCAGATATAGATGTCTTATTTTACCTAAAAAACTCTTGGAATATGTTCTGTTTGAACCACCACGGCTTATTATCTGCCTGTACCTTCAGGCTGAAAAAAGGCACACTGTTGGCCTGCTTGCTTATACAGTGTGTTATGGGGCTGTTAGTATGGCGCTGAAAGTGATACATTTTGTCATTCTGCTCAGTGGTTTTTGCATTGTTGAGCACTCTATTATAATCATACCATTAAACAGCATCAGCACTATGATGCAGAATCATCTAGTGATTGTAAAGCGCAGGCTACAAACAGATGATGCACATGGTTCACTGTAACTCACTGGGGTGAGGATATATTGATAATTCAGATATAGAGGATATATTTGTAAAGTTTGTGAAGAAAACCAGAATTAAATTAGAATTAATACGTATTATTTTTTGCTTAGATTTTTCTATTGAACAAAAATAATTAAAAAAAATAGCTTTTGAATTCTGCACATTGTGTTTTCTTTTTGCTGATTTGATAGTGAAATAATGAATTTGGGCTTTTTGTAAGGTTTGGTCAGTTGAAATAAGGTGAGTGAATGAATACTTGGAAATAATACATGAAATAAATAATATCAGTGGGCTCAATAGATAGGAATCTTTATCCAAGTTATCCAAGTATACAATGAGACTAAAGCATGTACAATAAACAAGCATGATCTATGGTCATGAGAAAAATTCACCTTATGTTATCACTTTTGTTTACTTTTGAAAAGTTTTTTTTTACTTTTCAAAAGAACTATATTTTTTTAGGAGCTTTGAAAGACAAAGGAGAGTCTATAGCAGAATAGACAATATGTTCTTTGAAGCACCCCTGAACTATTTTAAAGGCTTGATTGCTTTGTTTTTAATCAAAGATTTTCAAACAGACAAATCAAACAAGATCAAGGAACTTAGGTTGTGAAACATCTTACGTGGAATGAAAGCAGTTGAGAAATCAGTCGGTGCAAATGCGTTTTGAGAATGATTACACCTCCGTACAGGAAAAATTATTAAGCAATATTTTGATTGACTTAATATGAAAATAAAATGCCAAACATTATTTAGATCTAGCTTTTAAATTCAGGAAAATGTGTTTTCGTTTTTGCTAATTTGATAGTGAATTGATAAATTCTGATTTTTATTAAGTTCCAGTCAGCTGAAATAACGTCAGTGAATACTTGGAAATAATACGTGAAAGAAGAAATATTGATGGAATCATCTGGCAATACTTTTTATGGATGTTGCAGAGAAATTGAGACCAGAACATATTGACAGGGAGAAAGTGTGATCCATGTTCAGGAGAAAATTTTCACCCAATGTTAATTCTTTTGTTTTCCTTTTTTAAATAAAACAACAAAGCAAAAAAAATTTTTTTTATTGAGTTAAGGGCTTTCACAGGACCCTCAGTAGTAGACACCCGGATATTCAGGGATTCAGGCATGATTCTTCGAAGCATCCCTTAAAGCTTTGATTGCATTTTTAATTTTAATCAACAGCATTTTTTTTTTTGATAACAGACAAACAAGCCCAAGGACCTTAGGTTGTGAAATGCCTCACATGGTCTAAAAGTAACTGAGAAATCACTCAGTGTAAATCAGTTTTGAGAATGATTACCCCTCAGTAAATGAAAATTAATAAGCATTATTTTGATTGACTTATTACTGAGTTCTAGTTTTTTAAATTCAGTTTCTCTTTGATTCTCTTTGCTAATATGATAGTGAATTAATAAATGTGGGTTTCCAGTATGTGGCGGTCACTTAAAATCAGGTCAGTGAATATCAGGAAACCAGAATCAGTGTTTTGACCATTTTCTTGCAGTTTCCAGTCTCTATTTTCATACATAAAATATGTAACTTTGGTGGAATCATTAGCGAGGAAGCTTTATGAAAGCTGCATATAAAATGAGACCCCAACGTGTTGCAAAAGAGCCAGTTTGATTTATGTTCCAGGGTAAAAAAAATCACCTGATATTATTGCTTTTATTATTTAAATTTTTATTGAGTTAGCAACTTTCAGAGACAGAGGAGGGTCAGTAGACACGTTGATAAAAAATCTGATGTTCTCTGTTGCACCTCTGAACCAATTTAAAGGTTTGATTGCATTTTGTTTTTAATCAAAGTTTCTTTTTAACAGACAAACAAACCCAAGGACCATAGGCTATGAAATGTCTCACACGGGATAAGTTACTGAGAAATCAATCAGTGTAAATCAGTTTTGAGAAAGGCTACCCCTCAGTAAAGGAAAATTAACATATTATCTAAGATATTTTTCAAGAAAAATGCCAAACATTGATATTTTGACTATTTTCTGGCAGTTTCCAGCTATTTTCATACATTAAATATGCATTATGGTAGAATCATTAGTTAGAAAGCTTTATGGGTGTTCCATTTAAAATGAGACTAGAATATGTTGAAAAACATCCAGTATGATTCATGTTCGAGAACCACGATGTTGCTGCTTTTCTTTTAATTTTCAGTTTTTATTAAGTTGATAACTTTCAGAGACACAGCAGGGTCACTCGTCGACATATGGATAAAAAATGATACGTTCTTTGATGCACCCCTGAACCATCCTTAAGGTTTGATTGCATTTTGTTTTTAATCAACAATTTTATAACAGACAAACAAGCCCAAGGACCTTGGGTTGTGAAAAGGCTCATGTGGGATAAAAATAATTGAGAAATCAATCAGTGTAAATCAATTTTAAGAATGATCACCCCTCAGCCATTTATTATGATAATATAAATTTGTGTTGTGGTGATGTTTTCTGGCTCTTCCCTACCTTCCAACCTTCCAAACATAAAAACTCCTAAAGAGATTGAATATTACATAAAATAGCCTACGCTTTCCATCATCGTTAAAATAATCTAAAGAGGCTGATGGCTTGCACTGCACCATCTTTCCTTTTAACCAATCAATTTCAGGTGCTTAAGTGGGTAAAATCAATGTCAGATTTTACAGTTATGTTTTTTCAAAGCCAGATGTATACACATTTTTCTGACCGGTTGACTTTTTTGTCTTGTTTGTTGAGTCAGTGTAAAATTTATTTGAGACCCAACTTTTATGTTGTCATAATTGAGTTTTATTTAACATGGTTTTATTGGCTGCACACTATAGTGCTGTCTTGAAGAGGAGAGAGGAGGCTGTTCATGGTACATTTATTCGGTTTGTGCACCATTATTATGGGTAACAGTCTGAAAAGTGTGTTTACAATGACTGGAAATTTAGTAACTCAAAGACTAGAAGAATAAAGAGAATTAATGTTTGTGTTTATGTCTTTGGGCTTTTTCTGCTTTACTCTCCAAATTTGATATAAGCCGGCAAACTACAGTTCTTTGAAAAGATAAGCACAGCCCTTGAAAGTTGTTGACTTTTTGAACGTATTTAGACAAGCAAACACTTGAAACAGTATTAATACATAAAATAATATGAAGATGATGCTTTCAGACAAATTAAACATAAACTTGACATATTAAATTTACTTTTAAAATGCATGGACATAGACCTATCTAGATTTATCACACAAGGTTCAGGATCAGAATCAAGATTTCGGGTTAGATCCCAAGTCGACCGACCTCTAACATGTAGAGTCTGGTGTTATCTTTGTTATAGTGTCATCACTCACTTTTCCTGTCAGGAAGCTCATCTATAGCTGTCTCAGAGATGTTAGAGTTTGTCCTGTATACTGCAGCCCTAACAAATAGATCCCAGCGGTGGAGTGTTTATGCAGAAAGAAACTTAGGCTCTCCAAGTAACTATTGATGTCAAAGCGGGTGTGTTTACAGTCATATTTTGCCTGTATATTCATTATTTTATGGTTTTCCCAAACTGGAAAGGCAGTTTACAACTATGTTCTCTGGACAGATAGAATTGTTTGTCCTTATTAGATTGCAGTAAGTAGTTCAACTCTGAATTCTGCATTATATCAAAGACTGAAGATACGTCTGAAAGTTGAAGTTGAACAGGACAATGGAGAAATCAGCATGGCTTGCAAAGATGAAATTGAGTTTTATAGGATATTTATGATGTAATCAAACCCTTAAACATCTTTCAGACGTGGACGTATTTACTTTTTCTATGTAATGATATCTGTTGTGTGAAAAATTATTTTAAAAAACAGTATCGACATTATCTGGAAGAACTGAGTGAAAGATGCTGAAACCTTTGGTCATGTCAAACAAGTCAATAGCTTGCAATAAATGTCTATGACTAAGCTGTTGCTTTTTAAATGTGTCCACACCCCACCGATTTTTAAAAGCTTGCATTCACTATGAAGTTGTTATTATTATTCTACAAAGCGAGAGCTTGTCCTTCCAGTCTACGTATCTTCACACATTTCCTCTGTGTGCTTCACCTCCCTGTGCACCACTCATAGCTGTCACCACTCAACAGAAATGCACACATACACATGAATTTCTTCCTGCAGATACTCTGAACACACATTAATATTGTACACATCAGCTCCAACCACTTTCTCTGGTTCTCTCAAACACACGTACGTTTACGTTTGTATGCAAACACACGCATGCATAAGCTCACACACTCACACAGAGACGTCCATAGACATTGCCTGCAGCTGTATATTTAGTGACACACACAGTGCCATTAGGGAGCCGAGCGGAGAATCAGTGTACAAGGCCAGAGTGATTGTAAGAAGCCCACTCAAAGGTCTGCCGATTATTTTGGTCTCTGCAGGAAATCATTTACAATAGCACCCATCACCTCCCCTTCTCTTCCTAGTTCAGTTCATTTAAACATTGCGCTGTTGTGTGCGTTAAGTGTTAAGCCAGTCGCCACAGTATTGATGGGAACTTCTCTGCTTTGTTGTTTGAGTGGTTGACTATAGCGTGCTGAGGAGGCCGTGGTTGTTTAGAGAATAGGTTGCATGGAAATGAGTCATACACAATGTGATGCAACACAGCGGATAGATTTGAATTATGGGGCAATGAACAATGAGGTCATCACAATGCTGGGGGCCTAAATCTCTCAGCGCCATCATATAACACAGTATTTCTTATCAATGGAGGAAACTACAGCAGCGTTTGAAATGCAGGATTGTTTAAAGGCTTATTCAGTGGTGCAAATAAAGGACTTGGTTGGTTCCCTTCATTGACTCAGGTGCTGAGACAATGGAAGGGGAATTCTGCTTTCATTGTTTTTTGAGCACTATTTACTGTTACAAGTAACATTTACACTTTATTACACATTTAAATGATTTCATATTGTTAAATAGCTGCAGTTCATCCTTTTCAAGAGTTGCCAGTCTCTTATATCTACAATACTGCATGCAGTGATATTTTCCATATCTTTTCCTTCTTCAGCAGATTGTCCACAATCAGCGTCTGCTGTAATACCATCATCCCCAGGCCCCTCTTAAATTTCCTGCTTACTGAGCTTTTACTTTAACTGCATTACATAGATCTTCCACTCCCTGTTCATCTGGTTCCTTTCAGCATAAACCAGGCTGAAAGATCTGACTTGAAGCACTTTGATGGGACTGGTCATTGATGGTAAATAAGAAAAAGGGAAAAGGAAAGACAAAACCGTCATTTCTTGTGCTTGTTCATTGGCACAGTTGTGATCATGATTGATATCGAATAGCATATTCATTCCAAGTCTTTGAGAGTGTGAATGAATGCCAGGGAGTATTGATCTGGAGCTTAGCTGGTGGTGTAGTATGATAGGCTGAAGAAGGGCAAGGGTGACTAGATAGTCATTCTTGATGGAACAAAGATATTAGCAGATGTAGCAATGATCAATGCCTTGATAATATATGTTTACATTATTTGCGGCATTTTGTCTCAGTCCCAGTGTTATTGAGCGGGCGGAATGTGATTATAGCCTTTTACTCTGTCCAAGGTTGAATCCTTTTTAACTGGTTGATTCTAAAAAAGAAGAAAATAATCAAGAACTGAGCTTAAATCTACTTGGTTACTTACACACATGTCTTATGACCCTAAAATAATCTATCCAGTTCAGTGCTACTCATCTGACATATAACCACCACGCTTTTTTTGGCATGTCGCAGTTTTACATGATACATGGTAGTGTCGCGAAAGACAGATGACTACCACTACGACTTACTGGCCTGGAGCAATAACTTCCATGCACCGCATGTCTATTTTCTAACCATGTGAGACATTGTACTCTTAGTCTCTTTAAGTGTGCTTACATGCATTTTGAACACTCTGATTGGTTCTCACTCAGACTGTATGTGTGATAAATGAGATGGCATTCAGTACACGGACCTAGAAGAGTGTGAGAGGATATTTAGAGTAAAGGAAGTGTTTGATAAATTATATTTGGTCTTATAAAACCAATCTCTGCGTGAAAACATATGTCTGGGAATTACTCTAAGCTATGTATAATGGTTAAAATGATATATGTGGTGCATGCGTGTGCTGAAATGTCTGGATGTGTCTGTGCAATCATGTATTGAAATATCTCATTGTCCAGAGTTAAGCAAAGTTGATTACAGTTCAGCGGTTCACAGTATCTGGACAAATCAACCAGTTTTATTTATCATGTACACCTACGTTCCTGATTCCCTTTCTTTCTTTCCCTCCCTCTTTCAAAGATTTATGTGGGCCACATAGAGAAGAGTCTTTAATTTTACGCCTGGGTAAACCATATACACTATTGCTCCACATTCCCCGTGCTTATAGAGAGTCTGCTGAAGGACAGGAAGAGAATTGCGGTTTTAAAATGAATATATAGGGGACTCCGCCCTTTAAAGAAAGGCCTTGGATGGCTTGGATTTGCCATAAATCTCCGCCAACAGGCATCAGCACAATTTCCATTGTGTTATGATGCAATTGGTCGCTTAAAGCATAATTACAGAGCGTAATACATGAAAAAAACCATCATGAAAGCATACTGTAGCATCATCCTAATTACATACAGAGAGCTGATGAATAATGGGGATGACACTGGACATCAATACAGCCACTGCCTCTCATAATAGAAAACACAATTGTTTTACTGTGGGAAAATGGGGATCATCTATCATGTAGAATCTACTCTGTTTTTTTTTTTTAGAAAGACATTGAGCCTTGAGACCTTAAAAAAACCCTCATCCATCCATTGTTCATTCACCCCATCCCCAGAGTCCTCTTGATCAGTTCCCCTGCTTAGCCTGAAGCTATAGCTACAACTGTTCTCTATCTGAGGCCCCTCTTACATTCATTTGATCAAAGTCCTGCATTTATCACCTTAAGTGTACTCAGACTGTTTTAAATCTTTTCCTGTTCCCTCTTTTCTTGAAACACTCACCAGCAACTAAAGAGAGAAACTAGAAATTTTTCAACTGCCCTATATTGGCCTAGGTTAGGCCTGTGACTCTGAGGTATAAAGTTAGCATCGTTACATTAGCTTAAACATTTGAGGTTAGCTAACACTTAGCCTTTGGAACATGTTTGGCTTTAGGGTGATGCCAGCTCTGTCTCTCTTTCTCTCTGTCTCAAGAAAAAAAAGTTAAAATAAAAGAGCTATTTCAGGATCGCAATTTTTGGATGTTGTGCAAACTGCAAAACCTAGTGGATAGCCTGCAAAAACAATTACACGTCACATGCACAGAATTGATTATCCATACCGCGCAAAAGCAAGTATCCATGTCAATAAAACTGCCAGTGCCATCAAAATGAAAAGTCTTGAGAAAGAATTGGTGACATAATGTTTACGAATACGTCGATTCACCTATGACATTGTGTAGAAGTGTTTGTAATCCTGGTTGTGCAAAGAAAAATATGCTACAGTCACTTGTTCACTGTAGAATACATGTAAACATAAAATCACCCATTTGGTAGAGCTGTGCACTAATGTTGTTAATATGAACTGATTCCCAGTCAGATTCAATTCTTTGCCAAGATCTAGATGCCAGATGCTTCCCCAATTTTCATACTGTAACGATTTAGGTGCTTCCTTACTCAATTTTCATTAGTGTGAGTGGAATGGAATCATTTCTACCCTTGGTTTGAAACAATTTTGAGTGCACTGACAATAGTATTGTTGTGTACAGTTCTTTTTCAGTGAATGAATTAGATCAAAGCTTATCACACCTTTGTCAAGATCTTCATGCCAAAGGCATTTGAACGCAAAGCACAAAACCATACTCAATTCTTGATGGAGCTATCACAACAGCTGCATTAGTCTCAGTCTTCTATGTTGTTTTTCCTCTGCTATCTGCAGTTTTTCTTGTCCTTGTGCCAGCCCTTCTTTTTCAGCATACAGCGATAGAATACAATGCTTGTAGCCATATGCTGCCCGCATTAGTTTCGTAAGAATTGCAGCCTCTGTACTTACGCTGCCTAAGGTAACTGCTACAGAAAGCAACTGTTGCATTTTTTGGATTTTGGTATAGTTATCCTACGTGTTGATTCAGGTACCTGCTCTACTACGGGCCCATCAGCAAACACATACTAAACATACCTACTTTCCAAATTAAATAAGGGAACATTACTTCTTATAATGGCACTGGAAATAGGAAGTAAATTACATTCAGTGTCAATGTAATTCCAGTGTTTACAGGGTTAGTGTGATTGCAAGGAAAAAATATACCAAAAATCTACTTTATCTAGTTGTAGTTTTCCCTGTGTGTTTCATGGAAACTTAAATTAGACTTTATTTAAGACTTCCTCTGTAGGGATGCGACAAACTGGTGGTGTACCAGTGTTGTGTGCTCTCACTATTGCGCTGGCTATATCTTTGTTTCTTTTTCCTCTTTTGCACTTGCTGCTGTTTATGAGTTGTAATGAAAAAATCCCTTCCCCTGTTTTGCTGCTTACACAAATATGGTCTTTCACCATTTCTTTTCGATCCCTCTTCCACCACTCCTTATTTGCTGATTCCACCATTCTTGATCATCTCTGTATGACTAACCATGTTCACAGAGATACGAATGAGGGTGCTGGATAGTCGAAGGAGCTTAAAACCAAAATTAATGTCACTAGTTCTCTGTTGTCTGTAGCACTATTCATGCACTTTAGTCACATGAATACATAGAGACACATGCAACTACATTAATAGAGAACAGTGAATCCATCTTTTGTTGTCTTTGCCCACCCAACCATAGAGACATTGCTCCTGGCCTGCTTTACTGGCTGATAGACCCAGTTCCACAGCCCTGCCTGAGCGCTCCACAGAGGTTTCACACGTTGCATAGATGTGTGTTAATGCGGCTGACAAATGTCTTGCGTGACAGTGAAAATGCGCACAGATAAAGACTGTCTAAAAGAAAATTCAAGTCAAAACAGTATATACACTGTTGCTTTTCGTTTTATCAGCCTCCCCATGCATAAACCATGTGCAATTTCAGACACTGTACACAGAGTAATAACACACACACACACACACAAATACACACACACACTGAGGTTGGTTATATTGGTACAAAGTTTATCTCGAAAGAAGTTGGGATTATAGGTGGAGATGAAGGTGGAGAGCAAGAGAAAGGGAGAGAGAAAAGGGAAAAAGAAAAAGGTTGTTCTAATCTTAATAATAATAACGAAAGAGAGAGTGTGAGAGAGAAAGACGTGAAAACAAAAATACAAACAAAGATGCAGTGACAAATACAAAAAAGAACAAAAAACAAATTTACAAAAAGATACGTAACACTAACCATGCATAACTGCCTCTCTGAATTCTGGAAACAGAGCTAACAATTTCCCTTTCTGAAAAGTGTCTCTGGCATTTGGCTGTGAAATGCCACCCATATAAACCAGTTATCATGGCATGAGAGAGCTTTTTAGCTGTAAACTGCCAGCGAGCGCATAGACAGACCATTATAGACTTTGATACCCTGACACTTAAGAGGTCATTATGAGACAGAGCACACACGCACACACACGTGTGCACGTGTATGCACATACAAGGACACACAAATACTAAACAAGCAATCAGAAGTAAAAGTGGCTTGTGAACTGTCTGGTTCTTGTGTTGAGTGGGTTATGGCTATTCACACAATCTGGAGGGGGGCCATTATTCACATTGAACCCCACATTCACCACATATTATAGCTATCTGTCTCTATTGTAAAAAATGACAGGGATTTCAGTTCACTGAGCTCGAATAACCCCCACCGTTTTCTCTCTCTCTCTCTTCCTCTTTCCTCCTTACTCCCTTTGTGTCCCTCCCTCTTCTCTCTCCCGTGTCTGCAGAACTGGAACATCCGGCTGGCACTGAGATGTGATTCTCACCAGTTTCATTTCACTTTGACAAAGCAAAGTACACCAGTAACAGGTAAGAAAATGGCACGTGTGTCTGTATTTGTGCATCAAGATTGAATGCACACTATTTCACACTGTAATAATTTTTAAACAGTGGTTAACCAGGGATGTTGACTCAGAATTCGTTCTTGTTTACAGCAGGCTTTTTTAAGCCACGGGTATAGTCACGCAAGTATGTACACACACCTGGTGCGTTGTTTTTGCCGACTCTACAGTATGCATTATGCTTTTTTAGAACCCAAATATGACCCAGTGTTCTCCCCGGAGGTCTCATGGTTCCATCTGTGCCAGGAAGTGCTCTAATTGGCCCAACAAATGCGTCCTCTGAAACTGCTAATCCAATCAGATTTAACTAAGCTTCAAAAAGAATACAGAACAACACGCAATATGCAGTGAATGCAACAGGAATAGAATTAGATATGTAGAGATAGTGGGTTCCGTTAGCCCACTGGGAATAAAAGTGAATTTGAATTAACTGCAATCAGCCTGGTGTTCATTGAAGGCATCAGCTGGAGTTTGCCACAAATCCAGACCTTCATCTGCCCATGAAGCCACTCAACATGGGTTATTTACAGTGTATTTACAAGCTGAGCAGGACCTGTAAAATGTCGAATTTACGAGCTTCCTTTTAATTAGAAATACTGTCTCCTAGAGTTGGGCTGATGAATTGCACATTCAGTTTATTGGTAATCGAGGAGGGTGCAGTTCCTGGGTACTGACAGCTTATCGGAGTATCCTGGTTGCCATCAGTTTTTACATTTTCTTTTTTTTTACTCAGAGAAAAAATATATTGCATCCTTGCTGTAAAAAAAGCCCTGAGGTCATGTTTACATGTGAGATCCTATTTGTTATTGATTGAATTGGCTCAGAGTAATGAGACTGAGGACAGCCTCTCTCTCAAACTCCTTCTGCTTCCCTTATTTAGTCTTTAGGGTCTCTGTGTCACATTGTTAAGTTTAATCTCTCATTTCACTGAAGTTTCCGACTGCATGGATGTGAAATAAAAGACAAGCCAAGATAACATTTGCATAAATCAGAAAGCCAGTTTAGAAATTTTGTGGGTCATTTAGCACAAAAAAACCCAACAAAAACATTTGAGTCCATTTTAATATGTTTAAATTTTTCATTTGTGTAATTATTAATGTTACTGTGTGCATGCCCGTTTGAGTTTTGATTGTGTAGGCAGCATATGTGAGTGTGACCACCTCAATGCCCTTCCTGTCTGGTCTTTGTGACTCTGCATGCTTTCCTTCCTCGACTCTCACATGACTCTGAATGCTTGCTTTAAAATCTAATTCTGTGATCACAAGGCCGCATTTTGTCTTTATTTCACTGAGACAATAAGTAAAAAAGAAAGAACAACAGGAAATGGGATATATCATTCTTCGTATGGAGGATGTGCTTTTTTTTTCTCTGCGTCAAACAGGTGTTTCCTGGTCCACACGAACAAACACACAACCTTCATTCACCGCATTTCTAATGAGAGTGCAGATTGAAACGAAATCCGTGAAGTGTCATTGGTTAAACAGTCATTACATGTATACTGAGTAACACATCATAGCAGTACACAAACAGTACGCTTGGATAAACGAGCAGATGAATGCGAGATATGGTGCAGTCATGCACAATATAGTCACTCATTGCAAAGTTAACAAAAATTAAATATCAAGTGTGAAACTGAATTTAAGAAAAGTGACAGTCTTGACAAGCTTTGCACCTGTAAACCTGACACAGAAAATATATTCTGGAAAGTTTATGATTGAAGAAAAAAACGAATTTGAGAAAAATACAAAGATAATTAAAATTCTAGCTGTAACACCACTTACACAAATTAGTCTCTGTTCTCTCTTTTTCTCTCAATCTCTCTTACACAGATCCGTATGCACACACACACACACACACACACACACACACACACACACACACACACACACACTCTCCCTTGCTGCCACCCCAGTGAATGCAGGCTCATTGTCTTATAACATGACCTTTGCCTTGTGTTGAGAGGCCTTTATTCAAAGACAATAGGGTCCATATTGTAAACCATGCCAGTCAATGCGGTCCACACAGCTGCCATAAAATGGGTGCAAATTATCCAGGGTCCAAGTCGAGGCTTTGAGACAGGCACTTGTGGCGTGCGCGCGCGTGTGTGTGTTGTCTGTGCTTGTGTGTTTTTGTCTGTACCGTTTGTGTCTGTTAGATAGAGGCCATGTTTCCAAAATCAGCAGATGGACTTGCGCAATTAGACTCAGCCTTGTTCTGTGTACACATTGCACACAAACAGACACACGCAAGCCCACGCATCCAGTGCATACTCGGAAAAATATACACAGGGCTGGGTGTGACACAGATGTCTCTGAAGCACTAGACCTGGGAGATGAGGAGTTCTTTCTCTCTAATGGGGCTACGGGGTAATATATATTATTGAATTTCATCAAGATAATGTAAGATTAGATAAACACATTTTTGTTTCCTTCTTGTTGAATTACTAAAAATGCTAAAACAAGCAAAATTAAATCTAATTATTATTTGTAAATGGATCAAATGAACAAATCATCCAATAATTAGGCATGTTTTTTTTTCCGTTTTGCACATATGAAGTGTTTTGGTTGAATGCAATGAATTACTCAGCATTATTCAGCATGTATTTTCATACTGTGAGAAATTATAAATCTGCTTTTCTTTAACAGAAAACGTATTGTAATTTGATAATGAATCATCATTAGTTGCAGTCCCATTCATCTATTAACAAAGAAGAAAATGTTACAAAAAAATGATAAAAGACTGCATGACCATGTCTACACCATCTCTGCATTTATCCTCACCAGCCATGTATTGACCCGCAGTGACAGATAGGCTCAGAGGAAATGAGCTTGTGACTGAAAGGTCACGGTTTAAAATCTGTATGGGTACAGTAGCTGGAAAAATCCCGGCAGTTTAAATCCCTCAACAACTACCATCAGGGCTGCGACCTATGGGCATTAACCTTTAACTGTTTCTCCAACTCCAGTAGTGTGAGACTGTGTGGCTGTGCTGAACGAGCTCCCAGGTGTGACTGAGTTAATGCGTGAATGTGGTCCACCCTTCTTTCCTGCTCAGCCATTGAGGCAAACATGAACGTGTTCTTTCCCAGTCAATGAGCCGGGCTAAATGAAGCGCGTGACTTGATAGCTTACAAATGTGGTACATTTTCAGCCATTATTTCAGCTTTGAGTGTTTACAGTTTCTTTGCTGATTTGGTGTATTCACATCTGACAGTCTGGAGAAATTCTGTTGGACTTAGCGTTTGCTGTCTGATATTTGCTGCCGTCTGGTGGCTCTGCATCCTGTTTACTGTGCTTAAAGTATCATTCTTTCCTTTATGCACTCTTTCATCCCTCCTTAGATCAAGCGAGTGCACCTGGGGAGCAAACACACACACACACCTACACAATAATCAAATACACATGCGGTTTTGACGTAAATGCACAAAGACCCACATGTATACCCCTTACAAGCACAAATACATTGCCACCTGAGTGGATTGGTACAACCCCCAGCACACCCCGTGCAACACAGAAGTGCATGCACACACACACACACTTGACAACAGGGAATAGCCCACAGAGATGCTCTCAGTCAACAACTTGGAAAAAAAGGCAGCTATTTAAGGCCACCGTATTCCAGGAAGGATAAGCCGTCTTATTTGTGCGAAGAAACAAAACAAGTTATGGCAGTTACTATCACTGTTTCTTCCCTACTGTGTCTTCTCCTATTTGGGATGTTTTGCTTATGAGTCAATAAACTCTATAAAGTAGACTATATTGAGAATGCAGATTTCCAACGGGCTTGGTATGATGATGAGCAGATGCACTCACAGATGTTTTCCTTCCATGTGTGTGTTTACCAGTTCAATTATCCCTATCGTATACTGTAGAGATTTGTTGTTCTATTTGGATGCATCAGCATGGATTCCAACAAAAACACGCGTTATCGTAACTCTGTTCGTGCAAGCAGACTTGTTTGATACCTCTGGGAGCACGACAACGGTTAAACACACACACACAGACATCTAAACCATGAAATACGCTTTATTTCACTCTAATGCGTTTTGAAAGCAACAGCTGGAAAAGACGCATTGGTCAGAGATTAAAATCTTACTGTTCTAGTTAATAGTTTAAAAGCAGACCTGTTGCTGTGCCAGTGTTTCACATGTCAAATCTACGGATATATCCATTATCATAGAGGATTAAATGCGGTGAATGTGCTCTGTGCGTGTGTGTATTCAGTTATTGTAAAGAAAGACGCAGACCTCACAAGGATCCACGTGTAATCCTCACATTCAGTTCATGTTTTAGGAACGTGGATCTATCCAGAATGACTACAGTTATGAAAGGGAATCGATGCTGAAGACCTCTAGCTACAACCGGAATATAAGATCTGAGCGGCATAAGATTAATTTTTGATCAAATATTTCTTACTGGCACAATAAAGCATTGATGAAACAAGTGAGAATAGTTTTGCAGACCCTGGGTTTCTTTTATTTGAACTTTGTAACTCTATAAAATAACTTATTCTGTCACTTTGTACTTACTAATGTGTAATTTTTTTTTAACATAAATGGGCGTTACGTTGTGTCCGGACAGTGTAATTGCACATACTCAAATGTGTCTATTACATTGCAGCGATAACAACTAAAGTATATGTACATGTAGATTTGCATATTACAAGTGTTTCAACACTGCCTAGTGAAAATAATAGACATTTATTTCAGACATTGCGAACCACCCACCAGCCTCATTGAATTATTCTATTTTAAATGCATCTGCTTGCTCTGGTTTGTTGATTGGAATATATCAGCACACCAGGGATATGAAACTGCAATAAGATCCAGACCTCTACCCTGCGTGATTTGAATATGAAATGATTAGATTATTGATTTTGGTTATTTGGGTCTCCCGCCCGAGGTGATATTGTGGCAGCGCAATCACCATAGCTGACATTTAGCACTGTGTTTACCTTTGCTGTCCCCATTGATTGCTTCAAAATCACCACCCATACATCCTGCTGGAGCTCATTGTATCATCGGTTTTATGCTATTTTGGAGAAGTGATGGATGCAGCTTATCAAAAATGCAACAGCTGTGGTTTGTGTCAGTGCAAAAAATATCCACGTCGCCGTGCAATCACGAAACACTGGTTGCATTTCATTGAATCGAATGTCATTGTAAAAATGGCAGATGCAATTCACGTGGGTGCAGATTTACTCCAGAATAGGTCTTTAACATATGTTTGATAACATGAAGGATTATTATAGCTTCCTCTGTGAAACTGATGAGGGTTAGGACTCAAATCGAATGCAGCGGCAAACCATTTTGCCCTGCAAACTGAAAACTAAAGCTCAGCCTCAGTCCTGCAGAGAACAGTAATAAGTCTTGATTTTTATGCAATAATGTTCCAGGTGATGTTCTAGCACTGAATAACCACCACTGTGCTTCCTCAATCCCAGTAAACTTTGAAGAGAATCTCTTCCTCAGTTTAGATTTTATTTTTTTTTGTTTCCAGGGAGAAGTGAAAATGTAATATCTAACAAAAGTGTTTGCTGACAAATACTCCCCTATCAGTGTGGACATCTGTCATGAGACATTTTATACGCATCACGGCTCTGAGCAGCATTGCAGTCATAGTGACTCAAAAAGACTGTAATGTTTAATGTGTTCCGTGATATGTGAAGGGAGAAATTTCTATCTGTGTCCACCAGGCGCATTTTCCTACACATAAGTCAAGGTGACAGTCTGCAAACGGATGTACTTTTTCTCTTAGGTAGATCTTTCTGTGCTTCCGATGCCATTTTCTCAGCAGTCAGACAATCCAACATTAAGTGCCTCCTTTTATATTTATATACCAGTGTTGGTGCTTATGCATTTTTAATTTATGAACAGCACTGTAAGCACCCCAGAAAGGCCTTTTTGAATAAATATTTCAAGACTCTGATATACACAGTTCATATCTGCTCTATAATGCAAGAGCAAAGGTTTGGTCCTAATGTCTTATGCAAAAATCACTTTTTTCCCCTCCTAACTGAATCAGTGGAAACCACAGAGTTTGCTGAGTTTGCTGATTCTGAACAAATCTTTGAAATACTTGAATGCACGTGTTTCTGAAAGAGTATTGGGGTCTAAAATTAGAGTAGCAGGAGTCTCATTATTTTGGTCCTACCAGCCTCTTTCATATGAGCTTACAGTAGTTTAAAATGGAAAACAGTGGGTGTAGAGCACCTGAGGATGATGAGAATATAAAATGTTCATAGAGCAACGCGGGCAAGTGGATGGCAGAGGATAGAAAGGACATGCAAGCATGTAAGCAAGAAGAAAAAAAAGCATAGAGACAGAGTGCAAGCAAAGAAGTAAACAAGGCTGGATGGAGAATAGCAGTAGGGCATGAAAATAAATGGATGGAGAGAACAGAATTGAAGAAAAGTAATTGACAAATGGATAATAAAGCTCAAATGTAAGATGAGGTTTTGAGCATTTTCTCTTGCTAACCAAGCCCAGCTCGTTCATGGGGGTTTAAATCTAGGTCACGAGAGTCGTTTGCTGGCTGTTTGTCTGCCTCCGCTTTAATGCAGCATCACTCACTGCTGAGGTGGCTGTTCTCGGTACTGTACAGGACAACTTTCTCCCTTCCCCTCTCTCTCTCTTCTTCACCCGCAAACACAATCACACGCATACACAAACTCTGCCGCGCGCTGCCTCTGGCTTTAAGGCAAGCCTTTGATGGATCCGTTGTGACAGTACTGGGTTTAGAGCAGTGACAGGGAGTAGGAGAGGGAGACGGCAATGGGGGAGCAAAAAAAGGTAGTATGAAGGAGAAGACAGATGAATCAAAGGGAGGAAAACAACATCAGTGGCGCTGGAATCAGCATCACTGTGTCTGTAGTTGACATAATTGATTGTATCAGAGGCAGTTTTGTACACTATTAACTCCCCTCTTATGGGGGAACTCAGCTGTAATGCCATGCAGAATTGAATGGCTACATGCGCGTGTGTGCACGGGACTGTGTGCTTGTTATTTGGATATTTGCATGGGGCACAGCCATTTTTTGGGTATGGATTTATTTATATTTTTGTTTTTTTCATTAGCTAAGCCTAAAAGTAGGCCAACCATAAACTGGACTTCTGCTCTATGCATTGAGTACTTTGATATATTTTGAGTGTTTTGAGTATTTCAGTGAACTAACCTAATTTGCTGGTATGAGGTGGGAGTCAAATAGTATTCCACATTAATCTGTGGGTTGTATAAAGCAGATAAGTTATGAAATCAGTTTTCACTGATAATTGTTTTGATTCTGCGTATTCTTAGCATTGGATGAGCGAAACTCTAACTCATCTGAAAGCTAAAGTATTACGATGAGAGCGGAAATAATGAGTGAAATAACTGTAAAAGCATAAAAGCTATTAATTTTTTTTTTTCTGTAAATCAAAACTAACAGGCGCTAAAAGCTGTCGAGAACTGAGTAAACTGGCTCTTCATGACTAATCTGGTGAATCTCGACACCGCCAAGTGGGCTGTTTAATATTTTTCAGCATACAAGCTGCAGTTCCACATATGTGAGAATATACTAGTTTGCAGGGGTTAGCATTTCCCATACTCAGAAGTCTTAATAGAGTGATCACTTACAGTGATGGCAAGCCCACAGATTGCCTGTAAATGTGGTTTTTTAAACCACATCTGGATCTACCTGGGAATCCCAGGATGCTATGTGTCCAACTTATCCCAACCTAAACCCTCGATCTGTTCTACCCTATGTTTTTCTTACAAGGAAAGTGCTTCATGGTGCTCTGATGTCCCTTTTTTAAGGTTATGTGGACATGTGAACACTAACCATGTGACCTTAACTTGTCTGCTATTTTAGATGTGTGACAGTCATGGTGACAATGTAGGGTCAAGTGAATAAGACTCCAGTCATTTAGGCCTAGAGAGTGGTGAGCATCCAACTGACAACCACCAATCGTTCTAGAAAAATGAGTTTTCCCCGAATGGCTGAGAGTGGTGGCAAGAGGTTGATGGGAGTCACTGGGAAAACAATTGCTAAAGCCCTCAGTCATACAGGCCTACGGATTGATCAGTGGCCCTCCGGCAACCACCTATTGCTAAGGAAAAATGTGTATTCCCCCCTACGGTAAGACGAAATCCTCCTTGTGATTGCTGAAATCGTGGTTTGAAAGGAAGTGATGGACTTGTCTATAAACACCATCCATCTGCTTTCTGAGCTGTAGCGAAGCTGTGAAAAGTCCTACAAAAACCGGAAATGGAGACTGTTGCCGTTCCAAGGAAAAGAGACACAATTTTCACTTTTCCATATCTTCACACTTTTACTACCTCTTGACTAGTAGTTAGTGAGTATTTCATCCAAAAATGGCAAGCAACTGGTGGTGTATCACATCAAATATGGCAATGTATACATGACATGTGAAAAAACTCAAAACTCAAAGAAATATATTTTGCTATAATAGAAACCTTAAGAAAGGTAAAAATTGATCTATATCTGTCATCTTAACTTTTTCAATACAAACACATGGAAAGTTTTCAGAAAAATGATGTTAAACTCATGAAATTTAGTTTACGGAGAAGAAACTCAAAGCAAATGCCTCCCAAGAAAGCCAGAAGCCCAGAAAGTGGAAGTTACAAGCTATATTACTTGTTATTATGATCTTTTACAAACAGTATATGGGTAGCATTTGATCTCATTGGAACATATCAGGACCTAGCTATTTACTGTACAGTTGTTACTTAATTATGAAACTTTAAATAGCTTTTACAGTAAGAGAAAATCTGTAAAGAACATATCTCCCAGAGACATTATAAACAAATCTTATACAGCATGGGTGTGAAACACAAGGCCCTGAAATCTGGCCAATGGGTGGCATTGGAAAATGTAAAGGATAGAGGATAAATTTAGGACTTTGACTAAGTTTTATAACTTTTCCTGCTCACAAAGGCCTCCCCCATAGCTATTCTTATTACACCAAAGTAATTAAGTAATAAATAAATGATTAGATGACAGAAAAGTTCCTGTTTTTTCACTATATACAATAGAAATGTCTGTTTTGTACAATGGGTAGTTAATGTGTAATTAAAGACTGTTAGACTGATGTAAAAGCGAGTTTCTTTGGTTCGCCCCACTTAACATCCAAATAGCTTGTATTTGACCCCCGATGTAAGATGACTTTGACATTCCTGTTCTCGAGAGTCCAAAAAGACTTTGTTGTAACTAGGCTAGCTAGTTACCTTCCCCCCGTAACATTATAGATGTCACAGCATCAGTATCTGTCTCATAATGATTGCTGTCTTGAAATTAAATATTTTAAAGTGATAAAGCATGTCAAAAAAGTCTACTTTGCCTTAGCTAGCCTTAATTTGCTACTGTAATTGATTAGATTTAGCATGCTTAAGTCATTTTTTTTTCTAAAATAATATTTTTCCATGGCATGATATTGTGTTTCTTTGAAATTCTTTGAAAAGCTGGTCTAAAAAAAGTGATGTTATTCTGTTATATTTAGTTTTCACCCATAGTTATTGTGTATTTTTTCTTTCAGAACTGGTGCTGTTTGAATTTTATGTCTCTTTTTACATTTGACAGTTGAACTTTTTATATCACTATCTAGTGTCAGAGAGCTGTGTTTTATGAAACCCCAAATATTTTAGGGCAGAGTCTAAGGAGGAGAAAAAAGATAAATGCCTTACGTTATTAACTTGCTTTAAGATTCTGCTCAAATCGCTATGATCGCTTTTGGCACTCCCTCTCTCTCACTGCCTCCTGCCATCCTCTGTGTCTCCATCCCTGTGTCACTCCCGCTTTATCCCATCTTTCTATCTCTATTTCTCTTAGCCGTTTTCCTTCCCGACCTTCTTCACGAATCTCCTCCTCCATCTTCTTCCCTCCTCTTTAATCCTTCGTCTTTTTCCTCTCTCCTCTCCTCCCCTCCCCGCTTCTCCGCTTCTCCTCCTATCTCAATTCTTGCTTGCACGTCTCCACCTTAGCCCGTCTTGTCTCATGAGGGAGGGAGGGCATATAGAGTTGATTAGATTGGAGCATTAGAAAGTTCAGAGCAAAGCAGAGCAGAACAGAGTGTGGTATCTAGCTGCCAGGCAGACAGAATCAAAACGCCTGTGCCTTACAGACGAGGTCATTGGTGGTGGATTTTCAGGCTGGTTTTGGTGCATCAGATTTCTGTGAGCGTTCTCAGAGCAGCCAGAGGCAGCCATGCGGAAACTGCAGTGGTCCGGTCAAAGCCAGAGACTCCCTAGACGCAATTTTCTGACGGGCATAGCATGTCTAACATGGATGGAGAGGATGAGGTGCTTAGCCCAAAGCTTTGAACTCTTATGAGTGAAAATAATTTGAAAAGAAAATGTAGCTTTTAAAAAATAAAAATGTACTTGTGGGAAAAATCTTGAATCTTCTTTGAACAGCAACAGAGGAAACTAGTCTGTCAGGGCGGTCCAGCCTTCTTTGCATGTTTTTTTCTCATGCAAAATATAAAGGTGGCTTGAATTAGCCATGATCTGCTCTGCCACAGGCTATTATCCCTGATCGTGACATGTTAAAACAGAGTAAATGTTGCAGTTAAATTAATAGAGTCCCCTGCTGCTATAGAAAAAAAAAAAAAATAGAGAATTTAAAAAAAAAATCGTACTAAACAGCTGTTGTTCAACTTCACTGAGGATGTCAAATTGAGACCACAGTGACCCATACTGATGTAGGGGTGACCTATACCTTTAAGGCGACGCTGAAGCACTCCGCAGCTCTTTGCTACTGACATACAAAGGATTTACAACTGGCACTGTATAAATTGCTAGCTAGGCCACTTGTCTTCGGGGCACTGGTGACAATTGTGCACATTCCTACAGTGAAGCCGCCCTTCATCCGAGTACTGACATGTGTGCGCTCGACTGCACGTATGTACTGTGCATGCTAAAAACAAATGTCCAGTGGTAGTAACCATACTGCATCTTGCTGCAGTGGCCAAATGTATAGATTTAAAAAATAGACATGAGCTGACATGACTGTTTGTCACATGTTTGTGGTGGCCAGATTTAAACTCAACGAGACACTGACTTGATTTTAATTGTGATTTTAATGTGGTCCGAGGGGCCTTGTATGTGAACTCCCCCTTTCTCTAAACATGCATACACATGCAACAGTAGGAATACATGTTGTGGTTGAGACGTCAAGACATTCACATTATTGGGAGTTGACAGTATGTTTTTCCTGAGCCTCTGGTCACACTGAGGGGCCACTCTCTGCTAATCAGTATCTTAGGCTTCATCAGCACCAAGCAATTGTGAGGGAGGACCTTCTATTCACAATCACTCATGCTGGTCTGTGTTTGAATGCGTGCGTGCCTGCTGCATGTGAATGTCTTTTGTCTGTTTGCACAGTGCATAATTGCTATGAGTGTGTATACACGCGCCTGTTGCTTGAATGTGTGTGCTTGTTTCTTATGTCTCTCATTATAGGCCACAGGCCAGACTCCCACCAGGTTCTATCCTGATTAGTCATCTCTTCAGCTCCACACTGCCAAATTAGCTACCTAAATGTGTGTGTGTGTGTGTGTGTGTGTGCATGGTCACTCTAATCAAAATTCTCCCAGCCTGTCTACCTGTGCTGATGATAATTTGAAACACTACCTATACCCACTCACACTCTATCACCCACACAACCTTATTCCAACCCTTTCCATCACACACACAGACACACACACGTAGAAATGGTCCATGGTGGTTACCCTAGCAAGCCAACTGGAGGTAATTTACCGTAGCTTGGCGGACACATGCCATTTTACTGAACATGGTGCATAGCCCCCTGAGCTTTGTTCCGCTCAGACTTCTCTCCAACAGAGCAAAGAATGAACAAATGAAGAAACTAAAAAGAGGAAAGAAAAGAACAGGTGAAGAAAAACTAAGTGAAGAAAAAAGGAGAAAAAAAACACAAGTTGTCCTCTTCCTCTGCCGTTATAGCACACCAAATATAGATAGATAGATAGATAGATAGATAGATAGATAGATAGATAGATAGATAGATAGATAGATAGATAGATAGATAGATAGATAGATAGATAGATAGATAGATAGATAGATAGATAGATAGATAGATAGATAGATAGATAGATAGATAGATAGATAGATAGATAGATAGATAGATAGATAGATAGATAGATAGATAGATAGATAGATGGATAGGTACAAGAAGAAAAACTCAGCAGGCTATGCATGCATTTACATTTTTCTCCTATTCTTTCTTTATTTATATCTTCAGTAATAGTGAGCATGTTTTCTTTAAAAGCCATTTTTGAACCATTTTCTTTTATTCTAATTATGGTGAATGCAAAACTACAGATAAAGATAGATTACAAAATACTGATTTTAGTACAGTATCTAAACGGATGGTTTGTTTTATATAACTACTGCAACTACTTATCTCCTAGCCTGATATGATGCACATATACTCATGCTTCAACACGGTATTCTTTAAGGCATGCTCACAGGATAAACTACAAGTGCAACATGGACACATTTGAGACTCTGCCTGGAGGCTGAGGGAGTAGCGCATCTGGTCTCCTAGTGATAAGCATGTGTGTGTGAAAATGTGTGTATGAAGGCGCGTGCATGTGCTTGTGACGCGTGTTGACAAGGTAGCCCAGTCCGGTCAGCATTCATTAGTGATAGAGAGAATCCCCGAATGAGGAGTGCTGTGACAGGCAGGACTCTCGTTAGGGGACTTAACACACACACACACACACACACACACATGCACACACACACACACACTCAGTAGGGTCAGGCTGCCTTGTGCACAGAATCAGCCCAACATCAATTAGTTCATGGATGCATGCAATATAGACTGTGTGAGTGTGGCGGCTTTGGCGACAGCTATGTTAATGCTGACCCTGTAGGAAATGAAGATTCAGGGCAGAAAAATATGGGACATCGAGGCCATGTCACACATACATGTAAGACTAATGTGGAGAAGATTGTCTTATTGATACAGTAAATAATACAGTGTTGTTGAGACTGTTAACTGCATTAACGATGCGGTTATAACATAAATTATAAATCTATCTTTTTTCTTCAAGATGTTGGGAAAACTGCGGTGGCAAAATAGCCAAGGCTGAAAAATGTAGTGTGTGTTTATATTTGTAGGATAATTAGCAGGTGTCTGCTGAGCGGATATGACTAAGCAGAGATGGATAGAAACGGCAGGTACATCCAAAGACTTGGATCCAGTCTGATCTCGTTTCTTTGTTGATGTTTTGCTCAGTTTTATGCAGATGCTGTTTATCTTCTAGAGAGCATCTCCAGTGAGATATAACCAGTTCAGGATTGGAAATATTGAGCTCATTTAAAAAAAAAGAAAAAAGATTTGATTATTTTTATCATTTTAGCAGTGAGCAGGTTCAGGTGGGGCCTATGATGCTTGCAAAACCTTATGTGCGCTGATGAATACAGAGTGTAAACGCATCACATATGTTCTGATAATTAGCACCATTACTGTCTGTTTGCTCATTATATATTAACCAATCAACACATTAGGATAATTAAAGGAAACAGGTTAGGAAAACAGGGCAATGCTTTGGGCAATCACTATTGTCTATGCTATTGTCAGACTTTGTAGAGGGAACAGGTTTTTTTGTCATTATCTGAACATATGGGAGCATGCAGCCCTGTTGAATTCTGAACATAACTTGACTGACACGCAGCCATTGTCTGTGTAGCCACCGTGTGCATGGAGGAAATGAGAGGGTTAATTAACTGATGGGTGAGATGCTGGTGGAGCATACGGGGTGATGGAATAGCTTTTGAATTATGAAACAGCGGAATGCTGTGGCTGGTGGCGTCCGGCCATATGTCAGTGTATGCCTTCTCTGTCTAGCTGGGGACAGCTGGTCAGATTGCTCATGTTCAACTGAGTTAGGGGCCAATCAATCAAAATGGGGCAGCTTGTTCGGTCGTTTAAGTGGAGGAAAGAATAACACAGAGGAGTCTATTGTGAGTCTATCACTTTAGTGCCATTAGGGATTTGTCAAGAACTGTTAACAGATATGCAATCACACTCCAATGAAGTCAGTTGCACCGCTTGGTATTTAGAAAGCTGAATAGGTTTGCAGATAAAAAAAGAAATTGAAGGATTTTTTTTAAGTAGAAGGATTAAGTCGATTATAACAGACAGTTTTGAGAAACGAAAATTATTCAAACTTTGACTTTTCTTACTTAAATTAGTTATGTTTTGCCAGCTATTGTCAGCTGACCAATACATTTTATATACTTTTAAAATGATTTTTTTGTATCGCAAACTAGAAATCACAAAAAAAACAACGACAACCCCCCCCAAAATACGGCTTCAGTAACTGTGAAGCACATCCAGAGGATTTCTTACAGTTTACAATTAGTTTCTTCTGAATGCAAAAAAAAACAGTTTGTAGTTAAGTGCGTCGATAAGTCTGTTAAGTTTTTACAGGCTTATCAAAGGGAAATTTAAAGTCTCTGCCATTATCCAGAGCTAAAGAATTATGCTCCATAAAAGTAATCTGATTGGATAAAATGCTTGACTACTTTATGCTGGAATGCAAATTGAATTTTCTACAACTTTTCAGACTTCACTAAATTAGGTTTGGCTTGTGTTTTTATCATTAGTTTTAGTGAATTTTCAATTTAAAGGATTTATTTTGACATACAAAAAAGAACAGAACCAATAAAATGCCAGATGACTACACAGGCCTTATCGTCTGTGTGTTTCTGCTCTGTTCTCAGAGATTTCGTTTCTGCAGTGTGCATGTGCCTCTGGGTGGCTGTCTGTCCCGTTTGCAGGTCTGCAATGAGGCTTTTTGTCATTTCAGATGCTCTGAAGATACGTTATACATATGTTGTCTGATTCTGGTAAAAAAGGGCCTGTGTGATTCTGGCATTTTCTATAAATTAAAAGGCTTTTGATAACATTAGTTATAAGAAATATCAAAGGCAGAGGATTGTGCCAAAGCAGATATTGCCTTCACAGCATGGCATGATGGAAATAGCTGGCTATTGTCTCAGTCTCTGCTGGACAAAAATGATATGGTCACACTGATCAATAGTCTCTGTTACACATGATGTATCTCCCATGGCTGTGGCTGTCTGCTTTGCTCCATCTGTCCCCGGCTGTTGCAAATTTCTCCAGCCCCTCTCGCTCTCTCCCTCCCACTTACAAACTTAATGTGCTTGTTTTTCTGGAGCTGAGTATGAGTTCCCTTGAGAACAGTGAACATTTAGGCACAAAGATGGCTTTTGCTACCTTTGAACTACTTCCCTGAAAATCGATGTTTGTTTGAAAAGGATGATTTGTGAAGATTTTATTATCCTTTACGTCATGCACACTTTAAACTTGACATAAGCACATAATTCTGCAAATTAAATGTAAATGTTGCAGCTTTTCCTGTTTAAAAAGTGAATTTTGCAGTGCAAAAAAACAAAGTTGAGTTGAGATAAGAGTGAGTGGGCGGGTGAGCAAGTGATTGAACAGTGCTGGTCTTTTTAATCTGTTCAGAAAAAAGACGGAGAAACGACGCTTACCAGTCTGTCACTGCTATAACTTATCTCAGAGACCATCCCCGTATTAATTGTTTGTTGCTGATGGACCATGAAATGAACAATTAGGTTGGGACATCAATACATTTCACACTTTGATGCTGATGTGTAATACCAAGTGAAGTGAATCCTAATAAAAGCATCATTATGCAAACATTAAGCACCATTGTATTATTTTACTATTTCTTTTAGACAAGGTCAGCATATAACAGTAGTCTTGCATTTTCCAAGATTTGTGTTGTATATGAATTAATTGGGATCTGGTTTGTTGCCATGTGAAATATGGATTTGCACAAAATATCCAGTTCTTGTTGTGTTTAACATACTGTAATCGCTTTTTTTGGAGCTTAAAAATGTGATTTTAATTCCTTTAGAATCTTTTAAAGCAGATGAGATAGTTTGAGAACTCGAAGAAATATTTATTATGACCTAATGAAGAATATATGAATTTGTGGATCTTAAAAATAATCACATATGGGACAGAAGTTTTTAACTCCCCAAGCTATTTAATTTAATTCAATTCAATTCAGTTTAATTATACAGCACCAAATAACAACAACAGTTGCCGCAAGCCGCTTTCCATTGTAATAAAACAATAAAGAGAAAATCCCAGCAATCATATGACCCAGTATGAGCAAATGCTTTGGAGACAGTAGGAAGGAAAAACTCAATTTTATTTTATTTTATTTTATTTATTTTTTTTATAAGGAAGAAACTGGTTTGCAGAACCAGGCTCAGGGAGGGGCGGCCATCTCTGTGACCAGTTGGGGGTGAGGGGAGGATGACAGGACAAAGACATGCTGTGGAAGAGATCCAGAGATTAACAATAATAAGCTATAGAATAAATGTTATCAAAGTGTTTTTATACATTCATGATTAAATGATCAATTTCAATTTTTACCATAACCTTGTGGTTTTATGTGCTTGTAGGTCCTCTCTGTGTGTCTGCAGAATATCATTTACTTACCTAGCAGGCAAATCCACATAAAATTGGTCTTCTTTCACTTTTTTTTAATTTTTCTGAAAAGATGATTGAGGTACAAGTGTTAGTCATTTAGTCCTCTCTTTCTTTGAGGAATGTTTTGAGGAAAATCTGTTTATTTGCTGGATAAACTTTCTCAGTTGTTGTTTTCTTGTTTATTTGTTGTTAGAAAGAAAAAAAGATAAGAAACAGATAAAATTTTGGAATAGTTAATAAATCTGTGTATTGTGACCTATATGAAGCATCCTAATGTGTATACTTATGGCAAACCAAATGAGCAGATTCTCTCTGTGTGTCAAATCTCAGGTCTGTATGGTGACAGGAAGACTGAGCTGTGACATATAAACAGCTCGCCACAAGACCGTCTGGGCTCAGCAGGAAGTACCTCTATGTCTACTTCCAGGTCATCCTCAGACGTCATGTGGACCAGATGCCTGCTCTTGATCTCAACCTTCTTTTCCCCCATAGCCATTGGTAAGGGACACATTACTCATTGCACTGCCCTAACCAAAAAAAAACAACATTTAATTTGTTAATTTAAATGTGTTGTATTGCTCAATTATTACTATTGCTACATTAAAGATTTTCAGTCAGATATCTATGTGACTAAAGTCCATTTGGCAAAAGGAAGAAAAAAAAAATTAGGGGACTAGTTTTGGTCATATTACAGAAGGAAAAACACCTGATTACTGAATTGATAAGGCACTACCGTGGCTTACTGGGCTCACTGGAGAACTTAAAATAAAACAGATGTTGAGTATTTTAAGCTATAGTCTGTGTTTTTAATAACTGTATTGATAAGAGCTATAGGTAATGTTAGTTAATTTTATGACAGTCACAATTGTCTGCTAAAATAAAGGCTTATTGCTGGACTTCTTACAAAAAAGAAATAGCATTTGTTGCAAAGAGCTGTTACTCAGCAGGCACAAAAAAGCAAGGATACAAATGAGTCTTGAAACAACACAGATGGGATACAGGAGGCCGACACACAGTGGATAAACAGACAAGCCAACAAAGGGATGCACAAGACTACATACAGCATGGGCTGATTACAAAGCAAGGTGGGAACTGTTCAATTCAATTCAAGTTTACTTATAAAGCACCACATGACAGCAACAGATGCCTCAAGGCACTTTATATTATAAGGTAAAGACCTTGCAGTATTCCTGAGAGAACCTTAACAATCAAAGGAGCCCATATGAGCAATTAGTTTGTGATGGTGGGAACGAGAAACTCCCTCTTAACTGGAAGAAACCCCCAGCAGAACGATACTATAAGCTTATCAAAAATGAAAGTGATGAATAGAGTAGAAAGCGTTGGTCTCCCAAATCCAAACTGGGAGTTAGTTTGACAAGAGTGGGACCTGATAGCTGAAGGCTTTGCCTCCCATTCTACTTTTAAAAAGTCTAGGAACCAGAAGTAAGCACCGTCTGAGAGTGAAGCCCTCTGTTAGGATAATATGATACTGTGAGTCTTTAACATATGATGGGGTCTGATTATTCGAGAGTTTGTATGTGAGGAGAAAGATTTTAAATTCAGTTCTGGATTTAACAGGGAGCAAATGAAGAGATGCTAATACAGAGGAAACGTTGTCTATTCCCTGACACCTGATAATAATGAATTAAGATTGTCCAGACTTGAAATAATGAATGCATGAAAAAGAGACAAGTGAAGATATATAAAACAAGAGTGAAACTAATCAGGACAGCGGAGACAATCATAAAGGAGTGAAGAGGCAAAGGCACAGGAGACACACAAGAAAAAGCAATTACCAAAATAAGACGGTAAGTGGAAACCAGGAGGACAAAGGCATAAACACATAGACCAGACAGAGATGGGCAAGATGGCGAGACCATGAGGACACCATGAAAATATGAGCATAAGAAAGAATAACAATAAAACCAAAAATAAGAATAAAAACTTAGGGCACCATTTTATTGCACACACACAGAAACTTTTTACACATACAAAATGTACAGTGCAGGTGCAATCCAGTAGGTCAACTTGATATTTCCTCCTCTCCTACATGACCATAGGCTTAAAAGACTCTGAGAGGGAGCTCTGGCCCATTTGAACTCGGTCCTATTAATAGGTCCTGTCACTCACATTGTGTAACGTTGTAACATGCACTCACGCACAAACACACATACGTATCCACATTTTAAATAGATGTAGGTCTCTACAGCAAGTGATTCCCGGACCACACACACACACACCGTCTAGTATATACTTGCACCTACGATGCCAGAGATCCCACCTAAATACTAATGGATGCAATTAAAAGGCACACAGGGAGTGCTTATAGTCAGGCAGATAAACACCAAGGGCTTGGTTTTGCAGGAAGAGATGAGTTTCAGTTAAATATATTTGCATCGATGTCTAAAGAATGAGTTGACATATGCAAAGTATGTTCCTTTTGCTTTGTGAGGAAACCTGTACACCTGAAACAAGGACACCAGCTGGGCACACAACAGCAACCACTCAGTCTTCACCACAGAACTATATTATTTTAGGATTGTAAGTTCAAACAAAAAGAAATGTAAACATGAATCTGGGAATCATTTTTGTTTTGTTTTTTTGTTTGTTTGTTTTTTGGATTTTTTAATGGGTTTTTTATATGCTCTATTGGACGGGGATGAGGTGACTGACTGAAGAACATCCTGTTTCTTTCCTTTAAGGAACTTGTGTGTCGCTTATGCAGTATGCCTGGGGTATCCATTTGCACTGTGAAGCTCTGTCTAATCAGTTTTGCAGAATTTGGCTTATTCTGAGCAGAGAGTCTAGGCCTGTGCACTTCAGAATTCACCCTGCTACTTCTATAAGCTATCACATTATCAGTAAACGGTAGTGACCCAATTCGACTGGCAGTCATACATGCTCATGCCATAACACTGCCTCCACCATATTTGACAGATGACGTGGTATGCTTCGAATCATTAGCTGCAACATCATCAACATCTGCAAGAAGCAGCTGCTGTTGCAACTAGAGACTGAGGTATAACACATTGAGTGACCTACAACACAAAGACGTCAGGTCTGAGGGGGGAATGTCATCATCTCCACACTCCTGAAAACAACTGGCAGATTAAATGCAAGGGCAGCTGACCTGAAACAGAAGACCATGGCTAAGCTGGGAACCTGGACCCTCTGTAGCTGATTAAATGAAGTACCTTCTGAAAGTCTACTAGAAGATGTGAATGCGACATTACGCACGACCCCTACTGCAACAATCAACGAAACCAACCAGCTGATCTATACCACAGCAACATATGAAACATATAACTCTATAAGATTAACAACAGCCACAAAGAGCGGTATCTTCCATGGAGAAAAAGACTTGTGGCCAAGATCAAGGCAGAACAAAGGGACGTTAGCCAACTATCTGCAGAAAGGAGTGATGAAGTGTGATGGCTTCTGGTATACCTTTTAAAGCAATTAGCTTGAACAGTTATACCAGAAGCCGGGAGAATAAACCCGAAGTGTTCTCCAATGAACCATCCAACTTATACTCTTGCGCTTTCCAGGTAAAGGTGTGGCTGGTTGGGATTAGCAGAGGATGAATCATTGGCAGTCCGCGGCAGTGTCATCATATATGTCATCTCCATTTAGGTAACCAATCTGTATCCGTCTGTCTTCTGGGTTCACCAGGAAATATAAAGAGTCAGACAGCACCAGACTCTGACATGATCCATACCTACTGGCTCAAGGATTTACTTCACTTTCTGAGCCCCTGGAAGCACAAATTAACCAGCTGCTAATGGATGAGGTGTACCCGGAATGGCTAACCGGAGGCTGAAAAGGCCTGATCGCCATGGAACCCCAGAAGGAGGCTGAGGACTAGTGAGTGTCAGAAACACTATCCAGGAAAGAAAGAACAAAGATCCATTAGCACACAGACAGATGGCCACAACTGATCTGGCTTAGTGAATACCTCAGGCAGCAGAAACCCAAGAAAGAAGAGGCGTAAGAAGGGGAAGCATCATGGATGGACACGCTACTGCATGCCATTGTCTCACTGGCAGGTAAAAGAAAGGTGTGATATCAAAAAAATCCTAAATGGCTAGACAAAGCTGGACTGAAAGACAGCACGGAGGCACTAATTGTGGCAGCACAGACACAAGCTCTAAGCGCAAGATTGATAGAGGCTGGGGTCTACCACACCAGGCAAGATCCCAGGTGCAGGCTGTGCAAAGATGCCCCGAGACAATCCAGCACATAACAGGGTGCGAGATGCTAGCAGGCAGGACGTACATGGGACGCCATAACCAAGCGGCTGACATAGTATACAGGAACGTCTGTGCCAAATATGGCTGGGAGTTACTGTGGTCAAAATGGGATACACCCCCTAGGTGGTTGACAATTATCAAGCTAAGATATAGATATATATATATAGATAGATATATTTATATATATAGATATATAAATATATCTATATATATATATTGATAAAACAATGAGGGCATTGCTAGCCTTAACCTTTAGAATATCTTATGCACTTAAAATAAGTTGTTTTCCCTCTAACTCAAAGCACCCCACATTTAAGACACCAGCACTGGCCAAATGCTTTGGCAGTTCAAGTGAGAGATCACCTTTTAAATCTCTCTCCTCTTTCCTTTCACCCATTCCTTCTTTCCATCTATCCACCTCTTTCGCCACTCTCTTGTTCTTGGCCCAAATGTAAAAATCAATATCCTTTTGTTTCAGCCCCCCGAGGCAATGAGAGTGTCTGAATAAGATTGTCCGTACTGTCTGTTGCTGCCAAGTTTCTGTCACCACTTACACAACTAATGACAGACACATTAACATGGACTTGCCAGCTCACACATTATTACATGTAGTCAAAGACAGACAGCTAAATATGTGCGCATAGTGTGTGTGTGTGGGAGTGAATGCATGTGTATCAGGTGACAGAAATATGTGTAGAGGGACTCCTTTGGAGACAGGTTAAGCACAGCAGCTTTATAGGTGAGGCAGCTGATATAATAAGATAAATTAAAATGTGACAGACGAGACGGGATGGCATGTACGAGTCAGTTCATTTACTCCTGCTTACGAAGGCAGAGTGGCTTTTAATGGGAATACAGATAGACCCCTCATTTGAATAGTGTGTGTGTGAGTTTGTGTCATAATGCTTGCTTTATGCCCAAAGGGGACCCTGTAAGGCAACACTGTAAGACATCTGATCCAAAGCTAGTCTAGACAGCTGCCTTACAATGCTGTTTATTGATCCCCGCATGCTCCAATTAACCCTCACTTCAGAATTTATATTCATGCTCACAGAGTCATGATGCAGCCATTGAAAAACTAATAAACTGACACTTACTTTCACACAGTAATGACCCAGTGCACTAAGACCCCCTGCTTACACAGACAAAACTGCATGATGCCCTGTTAAATCCTCAGCTACTTTGGAGACACACATCCTGTCTGAATGTGTGCTTAAGGTCTAATCATAGCCTGCAGTGGTATACATACGTGTGTGTGCATGTGTCTGTTCATTAGAGAAGACATTTTCAGTAAATGCCACTTATATATCAGTCTTATCTCTAAGCTAGCTCCTGCCATTATCAATGTTTTTCCCTCAGGTACCAACACCACACTGATATTGGCTTGCTGTGAATTTCCACCTCTACATTCCATCACTCCGAGCATTTGTATGCATGAGTGTGTGTGTGTGTGTGTGTGTGTGTGTGTGTGTGTGTGTGTGTGTGTGTGTGTGTGTGTGTGTGTGTGTGTGTGTGTGTGTGTGCTTCCGTGCTTGTGCGTCTGTGATGTGGTGAAGGGCAGTATTAAGTTGAGCCCGGGCACAGTGTCATTGAGCTCATTCAGATTCTTTGCTGCATTTGTGTAACCATGACGCTTCTCTAACCAATGAGAGAGCCAAGGGAGGGAGGACGGGGTTACTATGGTTACCATGACAGGGAGCGTTGCCTCGCTTTACACAGATGTTGTAAGTCCATGTCTTTTTAATTGCTTTTGTGTCCGTACATTCACGTGTGTATACATGTGCTTGTTTCTCTGCTTTTAAGAAATGATTTGACAGGATATGATCTTCCAAAAAGAGCGCTGGGTCTGGCAACCTTCTACATTAGTTTTGTGTAGATTTAATAAATGTTATTAGTTTATTCAAGTGGGAAATGCATAATATGTATATTGCACCCCGTATAGCAAAAATTCTCAGATGGTCTAGATGGACAGTGTAATAAAATCTGCATTATTATTATGGAAGGGGTAGGTGGATTCAAACATGGGCAATACAATTGAGCACCTCAACTGATAATACGTTCAGGGCTGATAACAGTTGCTCTAAGGGATTGCTGCACTCATGAACCAAGAATAATCCATGCTACACTAACACCCAGAACTGCACCATTATTGTCACTGCAACTTCTATGTAATAGCATGAAAATAAAAAACATGAAAGTACAGTAAAGAATGAGAGAAAGGGGAGAAAAGTCCAAATGCAGGAAAACTCATTCTTTTAGGAATACAAACTTCAGATCTGATTGAATGCTTATAAGCAAGGAGAAAACTTTTTTTTTTTTGTTAATATTTGTGTGCGTCAGGCACTGGGGGGCTGGCTGGCGAGGACTAACTGGAATCCACAGGAAGCAAGGATTAAAATAAAAGAAGTGATGGAATCGCGATAACAAGAAGAATCCAAAATCATGACACTGTTAAAAATACTTTTGATGAGAAGAGTTTGCCTTTCTTCTTATTTTTGCTCATTTTGTTTTAAGATGAAAGGGAGTTGTGTGGCACAAAAGCGTCCGCCAGTGAAGTAAAAAAATATCGGGAATGTTCGGTAACTTCAGACTCATTGAAATTAATGACATGTTCCCTATTACAGTACAGCCTAGTGGATGTTTGCATCACATTTGCAACTTGTGAGAATAATTAGGCATTGCCATCTTTGAATATTATCTGCAGCACTCAATATCTGTTGAAATTGCCAGGCAATTACTCTCTATCTAGAACGATGTCCAAAACTGCTAACTGCAAAGCACTAATTACCAAGTCAGTTCACTCGTGACAGTGGACGTGCCCTTATAAGAAGTCTTTTGTTATGCTATTGTTTTCATATGGTCTGAATAATTACGTCTATATGACAAGGGTACAAATGCAATTTTAGTTGAACACAGTCTATTCTTGAATAATTTAGGCCTTGCAGTCCAAGTAAATTAAAGATGGCTCTACCAAGACGTGTGGAGTATTTCACCAAACAACAGCTTAACATCAATACATGTGTTTTTCTGTCCAGTTTATGGCCGTGCCCCCATCCCCATGGCAGTAGTCCGCAGGGAGCTGTCCTGTGAGTCCTACCCCATTGAGTTACGCTGCCCAGGCACAGATGTCATCATGATTGAAAGTGCCAACTACGGCCGCACTGATGACAAGATCTGCGACTCGGACCCCGTCCAGATGGAAAACACGCGGTGCTACCTGCCTGATGCATACAAGATCATGTCACTCAGGTCAGTTTGTATGTACGTGTTTGAGTGAATGTGTGATGTGTCTGAGCGGAACATTTTCGAAGAACTGTAAAACCAAAACTGACAACCACAGTGAACATAATTAATTCTTTGTGTTGCTTTGTTAATTAAGTTCGTCCCATGGTATCCTTTTGGTGCAATGTTGAAGGCTGACTCATGACACAAAGACAGAGCCGAGACAGGAACAGTCTGAATGGCTTTACTTACTCTAAACCCCAGAGATCCTATCTTTAGTAGGTGTATTGATCCTCATTAAGTACCATGGTATGAAAAAGTGTTTGCCCCCTTCCTGATTTCCGATTTTTTGTATGTTTGACACACTTAAATGTTTCAGATCATCAGATCAACAAATGTACATATTACACAAAGATAACAAAAGTAAACACAAAATGCAGTTTTTAAATGAAGGACTTTATCATTAAGGGGTAAAACATGCAAACCTAAATGGCCCTGTGTGAAAAAGTGATTGCCCCCACTTTGTTAAATCATGAATGAACTGTGATTAACCACGTCTTTTACAAAGCTAAGTAAGTTTCCCTCCCACTTTAAGGCCTGATTACTGCCTGTAATCACTTAACACTAGAATTACTGAGCCTTTTTTCCCTGGTGCAAGTCCCTACTACTAGATTTACTGGCCTGCGCAGATTTGCGTAAATTCCCCCCGACCTTAACACCTCTTGGCATCCCGCTGAGATTTTCACAGGTCGTCAGCTCCATTGTTCTCCTGCTTTTGTTGTGCAAACACACCTCCCCAACCCCTAACCATGAGAGATTCAAGTTTTCCTTCCTGCAAGGCTGCTTTCCTTCCTTACCTGCCTGCATGCCTGTCCATAAACATATATACACAGAGTTGTACATATATTTATATATTTATATAGCCACACCTTATATAATATGCATAAAGTCTAGTTATACACACACACATCTATATCATATATATACACACACATATATATATATATATATATATGTGTGTGTGTGTATATGTATATATATGTATATATGTATATATATATATATATATATATATATATATATATATATATATATATATATATATATATATATATATATATATATATATATATATATATATATATATATATATATATATATATATATATATATATATATATATATATATATATATATATATATATAAAATGTTTGTATAGTGCACTTTCTATACCGTGCTCTGTCCACTTTTTTGCAATGACAATGCAGATTTTCCACTTGTGGGACAAATAAATGCAGATTTGCTGTGTGTGTGTGTGTGTGTGTGTGTGTGTGTGTGTGTGTGTGTGTGTGTGTGTGTGTGTGTGTGTGTGTGTGTGTGTGTGTGCGCAACATTGGCATTTGTTTACTCAGATCCAAGGCAGGCCAAACCTCTGTGTTACAACCTAGATACAAAAGACAGACATTCACAATATATGGGTACACAAGTCTGTTTTATTTCAAAGTGTTTCAAACTTTACAGCGTTTGCAGACCCAGTGTCCATCATCCCTGCATTTGGCACAGGTGAATTTCTTACATGTTGCACAGGTAAATCTGCTGCGATTCCTGTTGCAGCTCTCTTGCACCTGGCACTGCGTTGTCTTTACAGTCCCTGGCACAGCAGCTGCAGCAGCCTGCCTCTGTGCTAAGATTTCCTTGTGCTGCATGAATCGGCAACGAAGTTGCTGAGCTAGAAGACGCAGAAACAATCTTCTTTTGCCTGTCCACCCTGTACATGCCTTGTACAAAATGTAGGCATTCACTGCCGCCAGGTCCAGCATATTGTAGAAAACCGCTACTGGCCACCTGCGTGTTGCTGATCTTACAGAATACATCCGTGCCATTTGGTCCAACACGCCTACACCACACTGTAAAAGCAGAGCGAGAGAGTCATGAGTATATGTTTTTTCTATAGGCCTGTATAGCACACATCAGAAAACATTGTAGCACTGGTGTAAATTGTACACACATTCACATACCTTCATGTGGTTGTAGTCTGTGATCGTGTTGGGTTTCCTCTTTCTGCCGTCACCGATCGTCACGTCTTGGTGCATGGAACTTAGAACACACACAGTCTTGTTTTTTTTAGGTGCATAAATTGTCAAGGACACACTGCCACTTCTAAGCACTGAAGTGGAGAATACCTCTCGCTTTGCAGTATCTTTTGCAAGTTGAGGAAGTTCACGCGGACTTTATTCACCGTGCCCAGTAATGTTGTTTTGCGCTGCAGCAGTCTGTGCGACAGTGACAGTGAAGTAAAGAAATTGTCCGTTGTGACATTTCTTCCATCATCCAAAAACGGCTCCATCAGTTTCATGACCACGTTCTCTGCCAGCCTCTCTCCTTCTGACGACTGGGGTCCTTTCCCAAGTAAGGAGATGCACTGCAGACATATTTGGTGTCCAAATCCGTGGCCATCCAGAACTTGATCCCAAATTTGTCTGGCTTGGTTGCAATATACTGGGTGAATGGACAACGAACCTTGGTAGGGAACAGCTGTTCATCTATGGTCATGTGTTCCCCTGGAGTGAAACTCTTAGCACAGTTCTCGTTGAAGCGTGTCCAGATGTCGGAGATCGCTGCAAATTTGTCTGTTTTCACCCGTTCTGCCCGCGTGTCCCTGTCATCAAATCGAAGGTGTTGCATAATTGAAATGAATCTATCTCGGGGCATTGTCTCTTTGATTAGTAGCACCAGAAAACTTTCTGACCAGCAATCCACAATGGCACCAACAGGACACATGATTGCTCTTACAAACAGGATTGAAATGAATGCCATAAGTTCATGAACTTAAAGCATAAAGTCTAGTTATACACACAGACACATCTATCATATATATATATATATATATATATATATATATATATATATATATATATATATATATATATGTATATATATATATATATATATATATATATATATATATATATATATATATATATATATATATATATGTGTGTGTGTGTGTATGTATATATATATATTAGGGATGCAACGATACCAATTTTTTTCAAACCGATCCGATACCGATACTTGGATCTGAGTACTTGCCGATACTGAGTACAAAACCGATACTTCTACCACACACAAGTTAAACTTAACCGGTAGTAAAGAAACGACCCCACACAACTCTTTAACACAAACGAAACGTTTACTGAACGTAAGGGCAGAGACAAATACTGTACAACACATCCCTTTTTAAACTCAAATGATATTCCAATTCCTTAACCAAATGAAATACACTGTATAAATGACATAATTCCCTTTCAAATTATATTAAACAACCCAACTTATGTTATCACCTTTTGGTAAGTGACTCACTAATATACACTCCAAAACACGTTATATAAATCCACTAAACATACAATATTCACACATGGGCCCCACACACACTCACATTCACACTTGTTGCAGGCCTGTTTGCTGCTCACGCCGGACGATGGAGAAAATCCTCTTCTCCCCAGTAAGAGCACAAAAGTCTGACTTACAGTTCCGTTGCTCGGTAGGTCGCCGTTCACCAGTCCCACACTAAATCCACTCCCTGCGGACCCGATGCTGTCTCTGCTACAGCGCGTTAGCCAGTCACTGTCCAGCTCTCCGACAGTCCATAGCAGCTGCCTCCGTGGCGCAGCCAAGCAGTCCGGCTAGCCTTTAGCCTCGGCGGTCATGGCTGGAAACACAGTTTTCCACGGATGGTGGTGCGACCGTTGAAACAAAAAGTCACTTCACCCACACTCTGTTGCGAACCTCTCACACGGTTAGCTTTCTAGTCACACACTCTTTTGTGCAAGTTAACCTCAGTAAAACTAGCCGAGTCTCTCACTTTGGTTCAGCTAACCTCGTGCATCTCTCCATGCCGTTCTCTTCTGTGAACTGTGAACACCTTATGTGGCGTTCAAGTCCATGGGAATTATGATTATCTACTCCCAAATTCCCATCCGGGCTACATAAGGATCGGTTCATGGTATCGGTTAACTTTACGAGTACGAGATGCGCACACATTTTACAGTATCGGCCCGATACCCGATACCAGTATCGGGATCGGTGCATCCCTAATATATACACACACACACACACACACACACACACACACACACACACGTAGATAGATAGATATGTGTGTGTGTGTGTGTGTGTGTGTGTGTGTGTGTGTGTGTGTGTGTGTGTGTGTGTGTGTGTGTGTATACATACACCAATATTTTTGAATACACGTGTCCATATTTATGTTTCCAGATTGTTTGTATAGTGCACTTTCTATACTGTGCTTTGTCCACTTTTTTGCAATGACAATGCAGATTTTCCACTTGTGGGACAAATAAATGCAGATTTGCTGTGTGTGTGTGTGTGTGTGTGTGTGTGTGTGTGTGTGTGTGTGTGTGTGTGTGTGTGTGTGTTGTGCAACATTGGCATTTGTTTACTTAGATCCAAGGCAGGCCAAACCTCTGTGTTACAACCTACATACAAAAGACAGACATTCACAATATATGGGTACACAAGTCTGTTTTATTTCAAAGTCTTTCAAACTTTGAAACGAACCTTGGTAGCATTTCTTGCAGCTGGCAACAACGGTCGTGCATTCAGTATAGTTGTGACTTCCGCAAAAAATGTGGTCAAAATCTCATGAGTAAGTTGAAGCATTTCTATCAGGCATTTCTGAAAGTTGTAACACAGAGGTTTGGCCTGCCTTGGATCTGAGCAACTCCGAGTGAGCAAATGCAAATGTGCCAGGCCTCAAGGACAATGGGTGGTTTGCACAACAAAAGCTGTAGGAGAAACAAGCTGACGACCTGTGAAAATCTCAGCAGGGGTGCTTAACACCTCGGGACTTGCACCAGAAAATAAAAAAGCCAGTAATTCTAGGGGGTATTGGGTTTAGGGAAGTTACGCAAATTTGCGCAGGATAGTAAACCTAGTGTTAAACAGAACCTGTCTGACAAACTGAAGCAGGCTGAGAAATGCAACACAACATGTCACAATCGCAAGAGATAAGAAACAAAGTCACTGACATCTATCAGTCTGGAAAGGGTTACCAAGCAATTTTTAAGGCTTTGGGACTCCAGCAAACCACAATGAGAGCCATTATCCACAAATGGCGGAAATATGGAACAGTGGTGAACCTTCCCAGGAGTCGCTGGTCAACCAAAAAGACCCCCAAAGCGCAGTGACGACTCATCCAAGAGGTCACAAAAGGTCAGGGTTTATTATTCAACAATAAGAAAGTAACTGGGAAAAAATACCACCCATTGGAGAGTTCAAGGAGGAAACAGTTACACAAAGACTCGCCTCACATTTGCCAGAAAAAATCTTAATGATTCCCAAGACATCTTTGAAAATACTCTGCGGACTGAAGAGAGAAACGCTGAACTTTTTTGGAAGGTTTGAGTCCCGTTACATGTGGCATGAAACTAACACAGCATGTCAGAAAAGGAAGTTCGTACCAACAGTAAAATATGGTGGTGGTAGTGTGATGGTCTGGGGCTGCTTTGCTGCCTCAGGACCTGGAAGACTTGCTGTAGTTAATGGAACCATGAATTCTGCTGTTACCAAAACATCCTGAAGGAGAATGTCCGGCAATCTGCTTGTGACTTAAGTGCACTTGGGTTCTGCAGCAGGAAAATGATCCAAACCACACCAGCAAGTCCACCTCTGAATGGCTGAAGATAAAACAAAATGAAGACTTTGGAGTGGCTCTAATCCAACTGAGATGCTCGAAATCCCCCCATGTGTTTTTCCCACATCACACTATATATCAAGTTCTGAATTAACTATGAATTTACCCACTTTCAAGAAGTTTACACCAAACAACAGCAGCATAAAATGACAGAACTGCTAAACTGTAATGGGGGAAAAGGACAATTGTGACGGATTATTTATAGAAAGCAGTGTAGTCTTATCAGACAATGGAAGCGACTCAGGTGACACTTCTCCTGCACATCTCTCCGGTGTGCCTGCCTCCTCCTCTGAGGGTGCTGAAAGGAACACAGCAATCTCAGCGTCTGCTCCGAGGAAAATTATCATTGAACAACAGGCTATAATATATGGATAGTTTTTAAAAAAACATTATAATGATATATTATGTCATACAGCATTTTATGTCATAATACATGGAGCTCACAAATTAAGGCTTCCATAGTAAAGCAAATTTTCTTTACTTTAGAATTTTAGCAACTGATTTTTCCACTTTTTCTGTCTTTGCGAAAAATACAATATTTAATATTTAGGCTGCAAAATAATAATAGATTTCCATATCTCCTTTCCTCACTTGAGACTATACTTTTATTGACACGAGTGAGTGCTGTTTTAGCTAACATCTTTTATCTAACATGTTCAGGTACTTTCCTCTGATTATCCTAACATTTAGTTGGTGAGTAGCAGAATAGAAAAGAGAACCCAGCTTGTGATTTAGGGTTACTGGAAATGGTTTTTAATGCTGTTGTGGTCTCTGCACTTTACATATATTTTGTATTTGGCAGGTAGTTAGTTAAAGCTAGTTGGCAAATGATAGCATGACAAAAATAGCAATAAAGGGAAAGCACCGTGCTCTGTAATGAGAATGTCTGGCTATAAATAATTCATTAATGTCACCATTAGTATCTGGATTTTCCAGGTCCTGTGTTAATCTCACTTTCAGTTCTCTTTCTTGCTGTCCTATTATTTTCTCTCATCTTTTTTTCCATCTCAATATTGCTGTCATCTTTCCCCATCCGTCTCCCTGCTCTGTTTCTCTATCAAACCACCTGTCTGTGTCATGTGGTGGTGCTCTGATTGCGACTGCTTTGGCCTAGCTTGGTCTCTCTTCTCGCTCTGGCAGCTGAAGCTTGTGTGGCCACTTTCCTACAGCCCTTTCCATCCATAATTTATACGGAAGCCCGCACACACACACATGGCTTCTACCACACACAGCATACACTGCCCAGGGGCTACACCAGACTTTAAGCTCCAATTAGCAGAGCCAGAGGCCATACTTAATCTTGAGGGATCCTCTGTGGAGGTGACTCAGACCGGAAACAACTGTTTATCACATATATTTGTGGTGAACGGTTTGCGAGTTCCAAGATGCCGCGAGTGGGCCTTTGTGTCTACTTGCACAATACTCTGCAAAGCTCGGATATGCTCTTGCATACAGTATGTGTGTCCATGTTTGGCATAAATGCTGACAGTGAATCTTTTAGTGTGTGCTCATGCACATGTTCGTTGTATGCGTTTTTGCACGTTAACGGGTATTGAAGGCTTCACTGGGAGTTTGACCGGTGATGTGTGTATGTATATACTTTCAACTCTTCCCCATACTCTCACATCCATTTTCTTCAGTCTGTTTCAGCCTGTCTTGTTTCCACTCTCTCATTCCCTCTATGTCTGTATCGTCTCTGGCTTTCAAGCTCCGCTCAACTGGCTGATAAAATCAGAGCATGTTCCGCCTGCCCAGTGTTTCCTCAGTATCACATTCTCTCTTTGTTTTCCTCTCCACCACTCTCCAAGGCCAATGAGTGTGTATGTATGAGTGTGTGTATGTGTTTGTGAATGTGCGCATGTGTGTGTGTGCGCTAATGTTTGTGTGTGTGGATGTGTGCGCCTATACCACATAATTGGTCTTGATATCAAAGCCTCATATCTCCAGAGGGTCTCACAAGGCTTCTCAGGCAACCTAGAAAGGACCTGATACTGCTGCATTTCCCAGATTATCTCCCCATTGGGATACACTGGGTTGAAGGGGAAACGAAGCCGTGGCCATGAAAGTTACGCTTAATCTGTTTTAGTGATACAGTGGCCTCAGTTCAATGACTCACTCTGTTTTATCAGGTTTTGAACAGAGGCACCTTTATTTGAAAATGACTACTGAAAATCCTTTGTTTTAAGGTCTCTGCAGCTTAATTATTTCTTTTTTTAGGTTTTACCTTTGATATTAAATTAAGGCATTGTGAGTATAATTCAATTTTTAATTCTTTGTTAGACTCACCCCACTGGCACTGCACTTCATACTTATTTTCCTAAATGTCAGGATGAATTTCACAGTACCGGTTACTGCTAGGGTGTGGCTGGGTTGCATGCATATGTGTCACTATTGACTTATATGAGGAGACATTTGATGGTTGACTGTGCAGTTCTACACCGGGAGAGAGCTGCAAGCCAAAATGCCGAAATGCCTTCGGGGATAGCGATTTATTCACATAAAAATGACTTGATGAGTTCTCTGGAGATGCTACAGAATTGGACCAAGTACCTTTCAGCACATTCTCTCAGATTTTCCCTCTTAATCTCACACACATGCATTCGCGCTCTTGAGGCTGCAAGTGTCGATAGTGTGAAGAACGTGTGGACGTTACACACGGCCACACAAACTCTGTTTTGTTGCCTCTGCCACAGCTATCGTGATAGAAAATTACTTCTGGACTTCAAACAGACTTTCCCTCGATACCTCCATACCACCTTTCCCACCTTGTCACCTTGTTGGCCCTTCAGCCTTTTTTTTCCCGCTCTCACCTCTCTTTTTCTCGATTGCTCTCGTTTTCTCTCCTTTTCCATTCCTATTGAAGACGCCTCTCAACACAAAGGGAAAGCACTTTGACAAGAGAGACAAGGGTGGGGAGTTGTTCTCCCTTCTCCTCTGTTCCCCGTCTCTTTTGGATGTGTTAAATAACAACATGCTTCATTTATTATTCTCCCATCTGTCACCCTCTTGATATCTCAATTTTTGTCACTCCATTCTTAGTATTTTTTTTCTACTCTCTCCTCATTCCTCAAATTGCTTCTCACCCCCTGTTTCCCACCCTCACTGTCACTTTTCCGTTCTCACTCACCATCTGTTTTAGCTTTCACTGGCTTTCCTGTTTTTCCATTTGCTTTTTTCTTTCCTCAACTCTGGGGAGAGATGAGGTTGAGGCTAAAATGCAGGGCCTTATGGGTTGCATGGTTCCGGTATTTTATAGTGAATTCTATATTTTCTCCCTGTTTCGAACCAGGATGCTAGGGTTGACGGCCAGAGTGACAACCCAGGTCTGCAGATTAATCCTTCAGTGCGTCCCCAAAGATTCTAGGTGCACTATGGCTGTAAAAACACATATTAACACCACCGCTGCGTACTAACATGCAGATGAAGGCGCGCACATGCATATGTGAATGCACATGGCAGCTCTTAAATGCATACTCACGCTCTCTCTTGCCCACACACATACTGCGCTCAGAAAGAAATAGAGAGTTTCTTCTTAGTTCGTAAGCCTGCTCAACTTCTCCTTCTCTTTAGAACTGCATCTAAGCCTTCAAAGCTCCAGGCTAGTAGTGTAGCATGTGAATGTATTTGTGTGCATATGTACTGAATATGTGGTTGTGTGTGAACATGTCTGAGTGTGTTCATCTTTAGCTGTATGCATTTGCATACGAGTCCGTATGTGTTATTGAGCATGCACTAGCAAGCTTGAACTACACACGTGGGAGACTCTAAAGGAGCCTCTGAAGTTCTTTTCCTTTGACTCTCTGAATTATAGAAAACCACTTGAATCGCAGACTGCAGTCTAGTGTTAGCTGTGTGCTGCAGTCTCAGACTGTCTAACCAGCAAACTATGCTATGCAGTCTGGCATTTTTTTCCAGGCATACCTACACTTCATGTTACTTCTCCATTTGAATATAATCCATCTCTGTAAAAGCTGAAGGATAAGAAGAGAGAGGTGGAGCAGATAGTGACAGAGGGGCAGATAAATAAATGCTCCAAACATTACATTAATCTAAAGCCCCGTGATTCCAAGTCCAAAAACAAAATGCTAAATTAAAGTTTTTCACCACAGAAACTGAGGCTGTGACTGTGTTTCTTCTCTGGGTGTGAGATATCTTGCAGAGGTGGACTCACCAGGATATTAACAATTATATCTTGTTATTATATCTATCTCTGACTTACTCTGTCTCGATCTGTTCGCTCTTCTTCTCTCCTCCCTCCATTAACTGTACCCTGCTTCCCACTGAATGAGGTCATATCTGGAAATGTCCTACTTAATGTGTATGTGTGTGTGTGCATGTTGGTGTATGCAAGTGTCTGTGCTTGTGCTACCACCCTAACATAGTCACCACGGCTACAGGAGATGCCCTGCGGCACCCTGGGGGCCCAACTGTCACCCTTGCTCAGTGTGGTAATTAGGACCCACACACATACGTACGCACACGCAAACACAGATAGACGAATAGGAAAAGTCCAACTTAAAGACTGACTGATTCTGGCACACTGAAACACTGACAGAAACTTTCCCTCAGATATGTGACAGGAGTGAACACACGGGGTCCTTTATAATCTTAACAATGATCTTGTTCTTTCTATTGTTCTTTATATATTCCTCTCCGTCTACCCACGCAAATATACTTTCACCCAAACTGACAACTGTTCTCTTTTCCCAAAACCTCTGTATTTCCACATGTCAAAGTCTCCACCATCTGACCCTGTTCTCCTTTCACCATGGCTCTGCTAACCTTCGTTATCATGCTTCACTGAGCACCAAAGCTGCATGGCTGCCTGAGAATGGTCTGAGACACCACACGCTTTCTCTTTTTCTCTCTTCCACACAAAGTCTGGCACATCCAGAGAGTAGCACGGCACGTGAATCAGTGCCTCAGACATGCTGGTGTGCTGTAGACAGTGACTGACTACCTGACTGACTTGATACTTTGACGCTGACAGTGAAGCGCAAATCCAAACCAGGACACAAGGAACAGCCCTCGTCTCCCCTGCACAAGCACAGCATCCCATATTTTTTTATGAGGTGAGGTTGACTAAATTCTACTAGTCAGTTGCTTGATGTAGCATTGCTCTGTCGTCTTGATGGTGATGGTGTCTTCCACGCTCCTCTGCGTCTCACCAATCAAGAAGACAGCACATCTGTCTGAAACGCGCTCATCTTTTAGCTTTTAGGAGGATTTGGGGTTCGTGTAAGCAGGTGGTTTGGATTAAAATGTGAAGTTGGAGGTGTCACATTTAAATTTAGAGAGATGCAAGGTAGGGAGAGACATAGGGATATCAGCTAAGGAATGTTACTAGGTGGAAACGGGAGAAAGACTCTCCGAGTGTGTCCTGGAATCGGACGACGTGGAAGTTGCCATGGCTACCGGTGGAAGAGGAAAGGAGAGACGGTGGAGCTCAAAAACTATACTTGGCAGTCAGCCTGCTCAGAAGCTAGAAGGGTAAAGGGGTTTGTTTGCCTCTGTTTATGATAAGACATACATTATCATCATTGCTATTATTATTAAGCAGTCTTTTAGTTGTAATAATCATTAGTTATCCACACACATAACATATATCACACACCTCCAAACTAGGCCCTTTTCTAAACAATGAATTAACATGCATTACACATTCAGTCTCGTTCCACTTGGAATTATACTCATTTCTTTTTTTCTGACATAAAAGAAATGGAAAAATCCAATATATGACATCTCTACCTGCCATACTGAAATCTGATAGTGTTGTCATCATTTCTTAAATCATATATTATCTTAACAATGTCACAGGCATTATGCAGGCTCACAAATGTGTGTGCCATTTGTCATTTGCATACAAATGGCTCTCTGTATGAGAGCAAGCTTACAACTACTGTAGCTGATTTTTAAAGAATGTTTTATCTGTTCACAGAAGTGTGTCTGTGGTTGATTTTGCTGACTTGAATGCAGGTTGTTGGATTGCACTGAGAATCTAAATTGTATTTAATGTTCAAGTACACTTTACATCCAGAATTAAAACAGGATGTTGAAGAAAAGGCTCACTCTCAGGCACTTTTTATTGAATCTATAGCTCAGTCTTTCAGCTTTTCTCCTTTCGATGTAACAGATCTGTAGAGCTTTAAAGCAATTGAATGCTAATAAGACTGCAAGTCCTGAAAAACTGGATCTAGATTTTCTCAAGTTAGCTACGGATATTATAGCAGAACTATTATCCATCCATGCATCCATTTAGTTCAGGGTTTTGTGTATTAGAGCCTGTGCAGCTAGAACAGTGGTACACCCTAGGCAGGTTGCCAGTGTATTGCAGGCGTATAGCAGAAATACTGAAAATATTAACTACTAAGTTTTAGAAAACAGCACAGCGCAATAACCACTGCTATTTAAGAGGTAAATTACATTATTGAGGCAATGGACTGCGGAACATACAACATTTCTGCTTTTCTTTATTTGCTGAAGGCTTTTGACACAGTTGACTATGCCACTTTGGTGGATAAACTACATAATAATGACTTTTCTGGGAATGCTGTCAGTTGTTTTTAAAATTACTTGTCAGATAGAACACAGTAGGCCCACTTTGCTGGATCTTCTTCCTCTTTTCTTCCTGTATCAAAGAGGCGTGCCCCAGGGGTCGACGTTAGGACCACTGCTCTTCTTGATCTTTGTGATACTTATCAAATGCTGCATTTCTTTTTTATGCAAATAACACAGTTATCTGTTTTCATTCTCCTTAAGTGGTACAAAAAACTCAAATTTGCAAATCCAAGTGCATGCTGTTTTCAAATGGCAGAGTTAATATCTAATCTTCCTAAGATCAAAACTGCTCAAGGGGCTGAAATTAAAACGGTAATAAGTGAACTGAAATTTAAATTAGGTTTAATTTTTAGGAACAAAACCTGTTTCTAAGATAAGAAGAGGTTTATCTGGTAGAAGTGTATAATAGTATGTGTAAATAAAGTCTATAATACTTAAGTAATTAAAATGAGACATTTTCAGATTATCATTTTTTATCAGGATACATTTCATATTATATCCTATTGTGCATGGATGACAATGACAGGTAAACAAGCCGGTGCTTTGCATTTACAGGAGCTACACACATTCAACATACAGTAATAACAACATCCCATATTATGCTGTGCATTGAATATTGTAAAGTTAAAAATATCACATGACACACAGATATGGGAGAAAACAGGAGAGAGTGGCATCCTCCAACCAAATATTAATAATGTAGCACATTTCAAAGTTTTTTCCCAGTGGGGAAAACAACGTTATTTTACCTGTGGCTTGTTTGACAGGCTGTTCGAGAGCTGACAGAAACACATTTGGGGACTGCCGAGGAATGTTTGTGTCTATGTGTGTGGGAGAGAGACAAAGAGAGAGGCAGATCTGTCATTTCTTCATAAGTGTGGTGTGGTGGGGCTGGCAGAGGATGTGCTGCATCTGCTTCACGATACCCCATGGTACACATGTGCGCAGGCTTGCACTAACACATATATAGGCGCCTTCTTTTGCTCCCTTACCTCTGTCACTCACAACACTCGCATCATTTTTCAATTACATATTAAATCACATTTCCTGTGCACCCTTCCACACTTCCTGCCTTTTGTGTTTGTCCTTTTAGGCATCCTTTCCCATCACTCCATTTGTCCATCTCCAAACAGGCCTGTGTATGTGTGTATAACCACATCAGGGAGCTAATAAAGTAGAAATGAGGCCAGTAGAAGAGGAATCTCATATGTGATGTGTGAGGGGGGCAGAGTGAGTGGTCAGCCTAACAGGTTTTTATCCTGTTGTGAGATATAGTGAATGGGCTCTATCTGCTGTCAAATGGGTTTTCCTGAACTCGCACAGGAGATGAAGAGCACTCTGAAATCATCTTCTGGGCTTTTTTTCCCCCCTTACTTTCACAAACACAAGACTGCTCAACTCACACTGGTTAATTTTTGCGAACTTTGTAGATTTCAGTTGAATTTCTTTATATTTTAAAAGCTCACAAAATGTATCTGATTCATTGCAAGAGTAACCAGTGTTACAAATCATAGCAATAGATAAACTTGATGGGGTATTTAAGAACAAAATGCCGCTTCCTTTGCTACAGGAACTGGACCATTCTTGGTAGATTTCTATATTTTTTCTATATTTTTATGTTGAGCCATATCAGACTCTTCTATCATTGGATCCACTAACTGCCTGATTCTGGGTTTGTGTAGCTGTCCAGCTGTCAAAAACGAAAAAAAAAAAAAAAAAAATCCAGTCTTTCTGCAAGTTACGTCACAGTGTGGGTGAACAAGCTGACAAAAATAAGATGGTGACATTATGCAGACCATGGGTCCGTGTTGCATGCTCCAAGCTTTGCACAGCACTCCTAGGCAGCTCTACCATGAGATGTCTCAGTATTCTAAACCCTCAGTGCCTCTGCAGGTGTGAAAAGAAAGAAGGAAAGATGCTCAATAATGCAGTTATGAAACATGTTGCAAAATCCTCCAACAATTATTTGCATGCATGTAAATATAAACAATTAGAAATTAACATAACTTTATATTACTCATCATTTAATAGTTTTTTCTGTATTATGTAATAGTTTTAGTGTCATCACTGAGAGTTCGAGTTGTGTCTATAGTTGCATTAGGGACAAATGGATGCTAAAAAAAGGCCCTATTAAAGTTTCTGAAATAAAGCCTGCTCCTTAAAAAGGTGCTGCACCCAGTCACACCCTGTGCTGTAAACAACTGTGATGAAACACAGCACTGGTGGTAACGGTGATATTTTTACCAATTTTATTAAATTTGGCATTTAATGGGTCGAAATTACATTAACACGCCATCTCCTGTTTTAAATCCCTGAACCTTGCAAGGCCAATGCTGACACAGAATCATCCATTTGAGACTTATCTATGTCCAACCTCCCTGAGCCACCACTTTTGAGTGGTATTCATTTTCAAACATGTGATGATAGAGAGAAGAGTTTATGTCATATTTTGCTAACTCACATAAATATGTTTTATTCTTGGCACATAATTGTGCTTTTGAGCGCTTAAGATACACCACCTTACTGTATTCTTTTCTTTGAGAAAATTGTATGGCTTTGAAGTGGCTGCAAATGAGCACTTTTCCTCGATGGCAACACAGCTGCAAACAAATGTTACATTAACACTTAGACATCCATTGTGAGAGCTCCAGCTTTGGGCATTATGTGTGCCTTAGCCAGAGGCATGGAGGGATACATGAGTCTTATCATCATACTGATCTCTTAAACCTAAAATGGCCCCTCAGAAACACAAGGTACCTGTAATATGTCGTCATTATTTGTGAATGTTTGGCTCACCCATTTTCAGAGGAATGGGTGCTTTACTGGTTAAGCCACATAACACTGACCTATGAATTATTCAAGCATAAAAAAGGCACCTAACTCACCTAACCAGGGTTGTGTCTACACATAACAGACAAGTTAGCAAAGAAGCAGTTTTAAATGGTATATAATGTCACTTTGTCACTAATAATCTATCACCAGAAACGTATTTGCATTTCTTTAACTGAGTCTATGAAAAAGACATAAAGTAGCATTTTTAAACCAACAAGGTGATTCCCAAAGAGCTTTTAGCTGAAACGCTGGCATATCTCAGCATGATGTGCAGCCTTAAAAAAATGAGGAATTTGAACAAGTGGAGAACAAAAGAAGACGTGTCATCCCTAAAAAACTAGAAAACGTCCTTAAGACACAGGAAAAAAATGACTGTTAACTGAAGGGTCTTTAGAAATAGTCTCAGTGGAAGTGACGTGGTCAAAAAGACAACAAGCTTAAACAAGAAATGGACGAAAATGAGTGGCAACAGGTTTTGTGGAGGGCAGAATCTAAATATGAAATTTCTGGCTCAAGTCATCATCAATATGTATGGAGGAGATGAAGAAAGTAGTGTCTACAGCCACCTGTAAAACAAGATGGAGTCTTTGTCGTGGTTTGGAGCTGTATTTCAGCCATTGGTGTTGGGGATCTTGTCAAAGCTGATTGAATCATGAATGCAGATATGAAATACCATCTGGAAAGCAACTGATTGGCAACAACTTCATTTTTCAGCATCACAATGATCCCAAACACACTGCCAATGCAGTAAAAGCATACCTGGATAGAAAAACACACAGTGGAACAGTCGGATTGGCTTTCCCAGAACATTATTGAAGCAGTGAAGAATCATCTTGACAGAGAATGAAACAAAAGGCAGCCAACATCCAAATATGAGCTCGGAAGGTCCTTCAAGGAACCTGGAAAACTAATGCTAAAGAAATTACAAGAACGCTTGTCTAAGAAATTTCAGGCTGTGTTGAAAAATAAAGGCGGTCATACAAAGTATTAAGTTTCAAGATTGTTCGAATAGTAGAAAGTCAGTTTCTATTTCCCATTTTCTTAGAAAAACATAAAGAAATGACTGGTTGCTTAAGTACTATACATGTATGTCCATATTAGTCCAGTTCAAGTATCTTCAAGTTCATTTAATTGTTTTTTTACGCTTAGTGAACACAGTTGATTTTTTTTTTTTTTTAGATTAATATTCAGAACGTTTGTGTGTGTTAAGCATGTTCACAAACAGTTGTAGATGACTCACAGAGTGCTCTGGAGTGGTTTCACTGTATTCGAACACTGATTCCAGAGGACTTTGGAGAAGCTTTATGCGTCACTCACTCTCAGACACTTCTTTCAACTCACGAGGATTAGTTCCCAGCTCTCTCTTGTTCTGTAATTATATAGTTCTTCAACACATCTGCATTCTAGCACACACACACACTCACACATGCTCAAACACGCACACACTCGCAGACAAACACTCAAATATTTATTCCATTTTGCATCTGCTCACAGACATACATGTGCTTGCACATATGCATAAACATACCCCACACACACGCTCCAACAGGCAGCGTCAGCCTCATCAAATCATCAGTCAGTTATATGAGGGATAGAGACAGAGATGGAGTGAAGGGAGGTCTGCCAAACAAAGTGAAAAACATCAGAGACAAGAACAACAGCAGCACCCACTGCAGCATAGCAGCTTTCTCTTTCCCTGCCTGCCACAGCTCGGCTTTGTTAGTGAATAGTTTGTTTGTGTGCATGTGTGTGTTGCACGTTGCAAGGAAGAAAGCCAGCGGGCCAGGCGGTATCCAGGCCACTGCCTTGTTTTGATGTGGTCATGCTAATTAAAAAAAGGAGCTTTTCTGCCAACTCTAAGAAAAACACAGAGAAAAAAAATATATAGAGAGCCATTTTGGTGTTTGGGAAAAAAAATAAATTGTAAAGGTGCGTGTGTGTGTGTGTGCGCGCGCACGTTCTGCATCTCCTCCATTAATCATGGGTCACAATGCAGAGAGGACATGAATTGTAAATTTTTGCTGATGTTCTCGTGTTTTGTTAGGCTTCTGGATAAACATGTTGGCAGTGAGGAAATGAAAGTAACGTTGACAAATAAAGAATGAGATGGAGGTACTGGGAACATAAGGGAGTCTTTTTTGGACCTGACTCAGACTACTGCCTCAGACAGAACGGTGACGTCAGCAGAGGCTTTACTAAGGATGGAGGGATCGAGGGAGAAACAGGGGGAGGCTGGAGATGACGCCCTGAGGGAGGCGGGGATGAGAAAGGTATTAAGCGGGGAGAGAGGAGAGAAAAAGAGAGAACGGCAGCAGCAATAAGCGGCCTACCACATATATCTGGGTGTGACTTAGGAAACTGCTGCTAAGTGGGTTTAAGACAGATAAACAGACGGAAAAAAACAGGCAGTCGGAATGAGAGACAAAGAAGGAGGAACAGTGAGGAATAATTCCTAGGCGGGAAGGATGAGGACAAAGGCTGAAAAAAGAAATTGGTTTATTATCTTGGCTTAGAGAGTGTGGGGAGGAAGAAAAAAGGTAGTGCAGACAAAAATAGACAGAGAAAGAAGGAGTGATAGCAGAGAGATATAGCTCGCAAGAGAAGATTATGCCAAATCTTTGCTTGATAGCTTTTATTTAAAATAATAGTCAATAACCTTCAGTGCTCATGATTCAGCCACGAGAGCCCTGAGCCATTTTTTTTACATGAAGCAGAAATATATTGACAATTACACATACCCATGGCTACTGCAAAGACTAACATTTCTCTCACTTTTCCCTCAAACTCATTTTTATCTGTTGTTTTCTTCAGCCCATGTTCCCTGGATCAGCCATACATGATTTAATGTAATTTATCACACTATATAGTGTAATAAAATACATATATATATATATATATATATATATATATATATATATTTATATATATAGTTGTTGTTAGTTTTAATAATATGTACAAGAAACAGAAAAAAAGACTTGTTCGATTTTAATGTTTTCACTATTATGTGTTTTCTATAATCTTTGTGTCTCATATTACGGTTTACTTTTTTGCACTTTCTGGCACAAAATAATTCTACAGGTGATCAAACGTGATGTCACTTCCATGTGTAAATCATCGTGTGAGATATGGAAATCTTACAGGACTTAGACATGAAACATAAACATTTACTGGAATATTTTACTCTTTTTTTTCAGACGGGTTGTCACTTCAGTGACTCGGAGAGTTCAAAGCGCCGCAGCCCACGATAACACATGCAAACACTCGAAACACAACATAACTAAGAAAACATTCATCAAGTTGACATCTCTACCACTGCAAATATTTCCAGACACAAGCTCCAAGTAGCCCACATGATAAGAAGATAGATGTGTTTTGTGACTTTTTGAAGCTATTAAAGTTGGCTATTCATTTGTGCTGTTAGCAAATAAGCTTAAATTCACAGCAATTCCTGGCTGGCTCCATCACTTTTCTTATATTGAGCTTTCTCAGCCACTGTGTCTCTTCAGTGTGAAGACATCATAACTAGCGGCTAGTTGTTGTTGTTTTTTTTTTTTAACTTTAGAAAGTTATGTGAGGTCGTTAAAGGGAGTTTTGTGCTCTGATTCACCAGTGAGTGCCAGCCATTCGTGACCTTTGGTGGGTGCTGTGAGGAGAGTTGTGGCACTGTGTCAGTTTTGTGTCCCCCGCCCCCCCTCAGCCCACAGCTCTCACTGATGACAGGTGACCGATGATGAAGGTACCAGGGCAAGAAATTAAAAAGCACAGAGGCGAGAAAAAAGAGAGGAGGGAGAGAAGATGGGTGGGTATTGTTAGAATATGACAGACTTCACAACACAAAGAGTTTGAAACCATTACAAATTCCAATAAACCCTCACGTGATCAGAGACACGCTGGTCAGCGAGAGACGCCAAGCTCAAAAAAATTAAGGGGGTTAGTTCTTTCTAGGCTACATTAGTTCTCTGTGTTACATGTGAATATTGAACTAATAATTAAATTAGCTCCTATGAATATTTCATTATGCAAATTGTTGAATGGTATTGTAGGAAAAGAGACTTGAGGGGTTCTGTATGCTCATTAAAAATATCCCAATGGGAGAATATGAATGTTTTGAATGTAAATGTCTTCTGTATGACAGGTGTGCACAGAGGGAGAGAGAAGTTGTGCTAATTAATATGAAAGAGATGGTCATCGATATTTTAAAAATAGCTTTTTCTCATTTGTCTGTTGTTGCTATTCTTGTATAAGAAATATGTTTCAGTCGTGCGCTTTTGTAGCTCATTTAAACTTGGAAGTACAACTAAGATAAAGTGCGCGTTTTATGTTATTACACGCATGCATCATCGTAACATATGCGCTTCAGTCATGCACCAGCAAATCTTTAGTGGTTGTGAGGAGCAGCTTTGAAATGTTCAGTGAAACTGACACGTAAATGTCATGTATGCATTTTCACAGCTGCTCATATACACGCGTGTAAGCAGAAACCCTAAAAGACACACAGGGTATATACTACATCGTGTGCTGCCTTGCACAACCTGTGTTAATAAGAGTGAGTAATACTTACTTTTTGTGTGTCAGAGGAGAGGGCCCCCTGGTAATTAGAATTAATTATCTAAAGTCTGGGGCAAAATAATCTTAAAGGCATAGGTTATTGCCGTCAGTGCTTCACACACTCGTGCAGGTGCACACAGACACCCACATACATTCAACACAGAAGTGTCCTTGTGCCACAGCTCTTCTGTATCCATTGTGGGCCACATTTGTGTACAAGTGAACTCGGTGAATCCATTACTGTTATGTTCACTTCAGGTACCGGGTAAGGCCGTATCGTCTGCTCTAGTGTCAACATGAAGAGTCCTTAAGCAGAGAAGACTCTCGAGTGTCAGGATGACTCGGCGGATAAAATAGATCTCGCTCTACATTATATCACATGATATCAGGATATGCGTTTTGCGGCGTAGCGTGCTTGGGATCCAGCTGAAAAAAAAAAATGATGCAACCCCAGTACAACAGCCCTGCAATAAATCCCGGCTCCTCGATGGCTGTGGTGTTCCGTTTTTGTTTTAAACCTTTTACAGAAGGCTGATTCAGCTGCGCGATCATTTTGGAAAATGTAGTTTGTGGTGCTGCTGAATTGTATCATGTTCCAGGTCTTTCAATTGATTTGTGGATGTTTTCAACTGACGCTATCCATCTATCCCATCTATCTGTCTATGTAGATGCAACAACCGTACGCAGTGTGCTGTGGTGGCCGGCCCCGACGTCTTTCCCGATCCCTGCCCCGGCACATACAAATACCTTGAAGTCCAGTATGAGTGCGTTCCTTACAGTAAGTACCCTCTCTCTCTCTCTTTTTAAAAGAAATATTCCACCACTCTTCAGTATATGAATAAATTGCAGTTTTTGTTATGCCAGGCAGCAAAAACTTCAGCAGCTTGGTGCCACAGTAACTTTACATGGAAGTTATAATATTATGCCTCTCCCCCCCTCCGGGAAAGTCAAAGGTAGCAAGGATGAGAAACAAGGGCAGTCTCAGATGATTACAGATGGTGATGTGACCTTTGACCAGGTGGTAAGAGACTGAGAGGGCTTTTTAAAGTGGCTTTTTAAAAATCTTTTCCACTAGAATGTGGGTTACAGCTCGCTTCAGAACAAATGCATAAGGGATCAGCGTGATGACTTAGTGGATTAGATTTTTTTTGTCCTTGATGTTTATTTTTCACTACATTCCAGCAAAGTTAGAATGCAGCTGGTTGTGTCTGTTTAATGAAAAAGTTAAATCTCATGCGAATACTAGCCCCTCAGTCATTTTCCCATCACAACAGGCATCAACAGGTACTTTGTTCAGGCTGCAGTTGCATATGTGAAAGCCACAAAACCCGACAGAAGTTAGGTAAAGCATAAAAGATGAAAAGGGAATGCGTCAAAATGACATTGCACCTCCAATGAAATGAGAAGAGATATGTTAATCATCAAGTAAAAATTTCAGGTGAACAAAGTAACGATGCCAAAATATTACTTTATCAGTTAGAAAATTCCGCTTGATATTTTCAAACATTGCCGTCAGATTGGATTGGAGATTAATTTTATTTTTTTTTACCTGACTGTGATACATGTCTGGCTTGTAAAGCTATAAACATGACTGTGGTAGAACAGTTCTAAGCAATACAGTCAAGAGGACATACAGAGTTGGAACTGAAAAGCTTATTTCTGCATTCTTTGTATCAAAAGGTCAATTTCCAAAGAGATGTAAAGAAGTTTAACTTTGCCCTCATAACCCACACACGCATTATGCAAAAGCCCTCCTAAAGTAAGAAATAACAGATGCACTTTAGATTTGTCTACGGCCTTGGCACCGCAGTCCATACAGACGGCCAAGGTGATCTCCCACACTGAAGCATTCAATTATGTCTGGCTAAACGGCTCTTGCCTGGCGTCTAGAATGACCAGCAGATTAAATAATAGGACTATCAGAGCCCTCTCTGGAGCAGATGGAAACACAACCTGATACCTGCTTAATGCCCCACCACGCACGCACAGCACACACACGCAGGCATCAAAAAAGACTCTGTAGCAGTGTGTGTTTTCACTCGTCTCTCATTCATTCAAGACTTGTCTGCATGTTCCGTGTTTTTATTTGATATAACCGCACACCTGCTTGAAAATACAGCTCTCCTTATTTAATGGATTTGTCAGTGTAAAGAATAGTGATTCAAAAAAACGACATAGTGCAAAAGGAGACGAGTTGTGTTTTTGGATCTGATAAACAATGGGTCAGTCAGGGTAACAGTGTCCCCGCGAAAATACACAGTATCTGAAATCAAAGTCATTAGCGAGCTCAGCTAACAGAGGGCGGGATGGAGAGAGGGAGGTGATGCATTGGAGAAAAAGACAGTGAAGGAGAGAGAGAGAGCTTTTGACAGTACATTAGCATCTGCTGTGTACTGACTGAAGAGTTCAGGCTGGATCAGGTAGCTGTGTGATACACTACCTTGCTCGCGTGTGTGCTTAGCCATGGGAAAAGTCCAACAGGGGAAAAATGTGATGTATAAAAAAAAGTGAAACCTTTCACATAACCTTCACACGGAATGGATCAAATATTTATAAAATCAATTCTTTTTTAAAAGTCATAATATTGCTTGTAACTTAGAAGAAGGCACTCCTGACATTTGGGCTGGAGTTTCAGTCGTCAACATTCACACTGGCGCGTTTGACACCGCAAATCAATGCTGCCAGCGGCATCGTCGTGAAAGATGCATTTTGTTAGACAATAAGTGATGAAATATCTGCAAAGTGTTGTAAATCAAGATGGATCAATAGAGGAGGGGCTTTTATGATAGATTCACTATATGATAGTGTAATGAAATTTGTTCTGAAATGAATACCAGCTGCATTTTTAATATGTCATCATTTATAAGCAGGCTTGGCTTTTGTGCGCTCAAATAACTATAACGTCAAGGGATCCACTCGAGCAGATCTCCCCTGACGTCGAGCGCGCTGGTGGCGGTGCTGTCTGTTGAGTGTAACCACCTGAACCCTTGCAGTCACCTGTAAGGCCAGGTGTTGCTTATCACAGGCCAGCCGCATGGAAAGGAAATGAGCCGATCGACTTTAAAGCGCAGGCATACTTTGCCTGAGCGCTGCCAATCGAGCAGAGTAGGTGCGTTTCCCTCTGCATAGATATAGTAAACAATTCTCAAAGTGGGTTGTAAAACAGGTAATTTAATTATGTGCGGTTCAGTTTTCAGGGAAATTTTGCTCCTCCATCTCGCCTGCTTTTATTTAATTTTTTTTTTTTCCCGAGGATTTTTTTTGGCTTGCGCTACCCCTCGCAACTCCTCATCTCTCTTCACTGCACTGTAGGTTTTTGGCTGTTGTCCAAAGCTACAATCAAGTGCTGTCTCTTTCTCTCTCCGACTCTCTGTGGTACGAGTGTGTGGCAGTCGTGTGCCAAACTAGCCAGCTAGCTTTGGCAGTAATTAGCCACCTGTGTATACTTGCTCATCGCACTGCAGGCAGACTATAAATATCCATACATTAGCACACCGCTGTACAAAGTGCTTCTCCAAGGCAACTCTGGTGCGTGGACAGATTCAATCTCAGCAAATGTGTGCTGCTGAAGAGCAGACACATGATACGTATTGTTTCATTCATGTTCGTCCGTTAAAAAAGCCAGGAACACTTAGGATTATGTCTATCCGTTTCCTCATCTTTATGTGGTATACCCTGGCTCTCCCGGCTGCTGTTATGAAGCAATTAGCCTACTCCCACATTTAGTGTATTAATCAGAAAAGCCAGTGATATGTTATGCAATACCCATGCAGTCTATTTTAGACAATAGAACTTGGCTCAATAGGAAAGCTAATTAAAAGATAAAATCACCTTCTTGTCTGTCCAATTAAAGACTTCTGTCAGATTGGACCCTTGGAATAACTTCATCACAGTGACATGAGAAGCCCTGTTTGTGTGCGTCTGTGTGTGCTTCCTTGTGTGGGCGTGTGTGTATATGTGCATGTTTTGTGGGGGGAAAGTGCTTGTGTGTTTGTGTCTCTCTCTGTACATGCATGTACAGTATATGCGTGTGTGTGTGTGTGTGTTTATGTGGGCACATATGCAGGCATTTTTTTTGTTTCCCAGAGAGAGCAAGGGAAGATGGGAAAGGAACCAATGAGACAGAAGGAGAGACGGCAGAGCGACAGCTGAAACAGAGATAGAGAGAGAAATAGAGAAATAGGTTAGACGAGGCCAGCAGACAGGGAACAGAAAGAATGAATTAACTGATAAAAGACACAGGGTGAGAGGTGGATAGGGTTTGGTTTGGGGGAAGTAGGAGAGATACAGAGGAGGTACTGGGTGAGAATGAACGAGGCGAGTGGGAGGGGTGAAAGAACAGGATGAAATAATGCAATAGAATAGCAGGTGAGGATGAGAGGACAGGAGAAAAAGAATAGAATAATGAAAAAGAGAAAGAAAGTAGAAAACGTCTGCGCCCATAAACGACCTTGGGCTTTAGCCGGCTGAGCTGATTGGAGATCACAGATGATAGCGGTAAGGCTGCTGTCGCCACTCGTTGTCTGTAGAAACACGCACACGGGCATGTCGGCGCCCCCCACGCATACACACACATTACACACACTTGTGAGCACACACTGTCTTTCCTCCTAGACGAATACCTACTTAATAAACCATACATTTTCAATAAAAATGCTAATTATCTTTACACAGCAGCACAGTTAGGTTAACACAGCTTCTCTCTGTCTGTGTGTGTGTGTGTGTGTGTGTGTGTGTGTGTGTGTGTGTGTGTGTGTGGTGGGTGTATGAGAAATAAAAATAGAAAACAGAGAAATGAACTAAAACGAAAGGCATGCAAGGTATGGGTGTAAAAGTTGTTCGTATAATTACAGATTTTTTCAGACCATTTTACTGAAGATATTAATGAATAATTACATGATTTTTATTAAATCAAACTAGTCAGGCGACACATCCTCACAACACACCGTTGCAGTTTGCGTTATTGCTGATATTCATTCAAAGCCATGCTAGGAATAAATTAGTTGGGGTTTTTTTCACAGTAGCTGCATAGCTAAATATTCAATAGTGCAGTCCTAGTGGTTTTTGCAAATGATCAGTCAAAGATACTGGATAGATAAAAACACGCCGCTACCGCTGCAGAATTCAATTATGAATAACACAGCGTGAGAGAAGATGCTTTCTTGTTGACGTTTTCTTGGAAACAAGGACGCGTTTCTGGCAAGTTGTCATAAGTCCATATTTTTCCCTCCTCTTTCTCTTTTAGCTACACTCAGCAGTTTAATTAGCAGTAGCACAAAAGACTTTTCATCTCTTGCATCATCTTGCATGCTCGAGCTGCCCTTGAGAAAACCTTGAGGTTTCAATAAATATCCGACCACCCTATATTCGCTCTGTCAGACCGTCTGCACTGGAGAGGAAAAAAAAAATCAATGACTGTTATGACAAACTTTCATTTCTTACCCTTGTCCTCAAGATTAAAAGAGAGATACCGCAGAACAACCCTGCAATGAGCTCACCAACAGAGATATCCATTAATCTGGTGAAACAACGAGCAGCAGTACAAATTGAATGACATTTGTCTGACATTTTGTGTGCCATTTGGTTTACTTGTTGCTGCCACACTTTTTCATTTGAAATCTATTAGTTGCTGGCAACCTTGAACTCTGTGTGTTTTCCTCTGTGTCTGCGAGGCTCCGTAAGAGCCTGAGGTAATGTGAAGGCCTCATTGTTTGGTGTCATTAATCCTCGTCTTCTCCACTGCGATGCCTTTCTTTGTGTTATTTATATGTACGGATGCCGATGTGTGTGTGTCGTTCTATCGCGCACACCCCTCTGCCTAGACAGACTATCTGCTTTCTTTCCAAGATTTTCTCACAAGGGAACTGTTTTCTTGTGACGAACCTTTTTATATCTTACCTCGCAGGGACACACACACACACGTGCACACACGGATGTACACACTTGTTTTAGGTTTAACATGATCTTCTTTCGGAGATTGCTTATTTATCGGGAGTTGTGCTAAGCCGCGCCAGTTACCATGCATTTTTCATGAGCTTAGGATTTAATGGTTGCCTGTGTATGAAGGTGTGTGTGTGTGTGTTCTGTGTGCCACATGTGTTTGTGTATGCCTTGTGGTTGAGGATAAGTTTGGGGTTTAATGTAGTAAAGAATTAAGGCATGCAGCGTGCAGTATGTAGTGCATCTGTGATATATGTAAACATGTGAGGTCTGGAAGTTCTTCCAAATGTTTTTTCCTTTGAAGACTCTGCCTTCCTCTCCCCTACCCACACCCACACATACACCCACACACACACCTTTCTCATGGGACTAGTTCCATTCAGCAGGTCTCTAAGTCTTGAAAGACACAAGGGCACTGCCTGCAGGATTAAGTTTCTGCCGTGTTCACATTCCTCTCAGTCCCTCTGGGACCAAGGTGGAATGGAATTCATATGTTTAAGAGGTTCCAGGCAATTGTGCACATTTCATTGCCGGGCAACATGAACAATCCTCGCAGATTTTTAAGGATAATGCTTTGAATGTAATAGACTGGGAACTGGTGTTGGGATTGAAGCAAGCCAGCTCTTTTAGTATGCTCCTGCTTGCCCAAGAGATGCCTTCACTCTCATTTTCAGAGGCACACAAGATGACATGACATACACCAAGCATTAGCTCACCCACCGTGCACCAGAAAGCATTTTAATGTGGCAGTTTTGGCTGGTCCACTGAAAAGCAATCCCAGTAATCAAATAAATTTTCTGGTTTTCATTGCGCCGCCGCTATTAGCATACATTAAAGAGCTCATTATCTCAGGTCATTTTGCATTGCTCTATTTTGTCCTGCATCGGGTTGAGGACCACCGCGGACAGCGTGAACATGTGTGCTTGAGCGTGTTGTGCCATGCTCCTGTGTGTTTGCTCTCATTTTGTCTTCCCTCCCTCGTTCTGTGTCTGCCTGACATGTGCATCTCTGTCTGCCCACATGCGCGTGTGCAACATATGTGAGTTGAATACTGTCAAATAGCTTCCCCATTGCAGTGCAGTCTCCTCAGACGCTTATGTAATGTTATTACCAATCACACATGGAGAGCATCCTGGCACTCTCACAAGGTTAGAATGAAATATGAGGCCGATTATGGAGATCTGAGATTGTATTATCATGATTTCCTTATTATTGCATCATTAATCTATTTTTGTCTCTTGTCTCTATCTCTTTCTTTCTCGCTCTTGTGCTTTCTTTTTTTCTTCAAATCTTTTGCCTATGGCTGGTGCAGAAGTAGAACAAAAAGGTAAGTCTGTGAAGCAAGCACGCCCACATTCGCACACGCTCAAAATCCGGGATTGGGCGTCACTTTTTGATGCCAGCGCTTGAAGTGTTTTGTACCTCGTGGCAGCATGACATCTCTTTCATTGTCACTGCTGCTATATTAAGACAGCTTGATCTCAGCATATAGAAGCAATTTAGAACTACTGGTTCTCATTAGACACACTCCGCTCACGTTATTCTGCGGTATGTGTAGAATGCTTCTTAACGAACTCTCCAATGGGCCGAGCACGTTTTTGTGACGAGCCAATGATCAGAGAGTTACGTGGACGTTTAATATTTAAAATGCTTCCCTCATGAAATGAAAACAGATAGCCAGTGAAAATTCAATCAATAGTCAGAGCCTTATGCGTGGGATCTGGAATTATATTATTTGAGAAAATGGGAAAACCACAGTGCACATCTGGCAACTCTATGTGGATCTGCTCTGTAGATATATATATATATATGCTTATGTGACAACATTCCAGTTGAATTACAAAGGTTCCAATGACTCTTGTCGCACTGGCTTCCCAGAATTTACTAGTTCTCTCACATCCCTCATAAAACATGACCCCAGTATTCCAAGAGGAGAATCGTGAGCGTGGAGTGGGAAAAGAATTATTGTAACAAGTGCAAAAACAGCAGACGATAAAAGATGTGTTTGGTTCTACAGTTGGTTGTTCCTGACAGAAATAGAAAGGGAGAGAAAGGAAGAAAGAGCTGTGAGACTAATGAGGAGCTGAGGAGGGAGGGAGAAATGGGAATAGAGGGAAAGGGTGGAAGTAGAACAAAATGTGCCATTTTCTCTTCATCTTTTCGCTGTGAGAGCATCGTATTATCTGTTGAATAGAAGGCATACTGTTGCTGTGCTTAACAATGACAGTGACTATACAACATCCAAATCACAACACAGTAAGCCTATCATGTCATCATCACTCACCGGTGGTTAAGTTAAAATACTCTGTTATGTTTTTTTAGAAACACGTATGAATGGAGGCAAACATTTCAAAAGCTCTGTCAGGAACTCTACTGAGAACAGTTGACATTTTACATCAGCCGTGTAATTTAAACTTATGTAATGTGAAAATGTTTTCTTTTGTTCCTCAGTGTTTCTGTGCCCCGGCATTCTTCGGGGAGTTTACCAAAGCGAACATCTCTTTGAATCGGACCATCAGTCTGGTGCTTGGTGCAAAGACCCGCTGCAGGCCTCTGACAAGATCTACTACATGCCCTGGACACCATACCGCACGGACACGCTGACTGAGTATTCATCGAAGGAGGACTTCATCGCAGGCCGTCCCACCACCACATACAAACTGCCGCATCGCGTGGACGGCACTGGCTTTGTCGTGTATGATGGTGCGCTGTTCTTCAACAAGGAGCGGACCCGCAACATCGTAAAGTTTGACCTGCGCACGCGCATCAAGAGCGGTGAGGCGATTATTGCCAACGCCAACTACCACGACACGTCGCCCTACCGCTGGGGGGGCAAGTCGGACATTGACCTGGCGGTGGATGAGAACGGTCTGTGGGTGATCTACGCAACGGAGCAGAACAATGGGCGCATCGTGGTGAGCCAGCTCAATCCCTACACCCTGCGCATCGAAGGCTCCTGGGACACGAGCTACGACAAGCGCTCTGCCTCCAATGCGTTCATGATCTGCGGAGTCCTTTATGTTGTCAAAACCGTCTACGAAGATGATGACAACGAAGGCACGGGGAACAAGATTGACTACATGTACAACACTGATAAGGGGAAAGAAATGACGGTTAACATACCCTTCCCTAATTCCTACCAGTACATAGCTGCAGTGGATTATAACCCTAGAGACAACCTGCTGTATGTGTGGAATAACTACCACGTGGTCAAGTACTCGCTCGACTTCGGCAACAATGGTAGGTCCAAGCCAAAGTCTAAGATTCCCTTCTCTACCTCTTTCTCATCACTCCACCTCGTTTTATCATCTTCTCTTAATGATTTCCAATTTCACGTTACTATATGTGTGAGCCAGAAGAAAATTATGGCGGTTAGAGAATGTCTTTGGTACTGAAAGTGATGACCAGCCCGTGATGTGATTTCTTTTAAATCTTCGAGTGAACTACCTTGGCTTTTTTAATGTTAACATTAAAGAAAAAAAATCATTTTTCTTGTGACATAAGGAATACTTATAGGCAGTAATCTGCCTCCAATAATTAATTCTTCAAAATAACTTGAAGAGGAAGAAAAAGAAAAGCACCATCTGTGCTGTCATGATTCTCAATTACGACTGTTCCCCCACCACCCCACTTGTGATATCTGCATGTTTTCAGAAGTCAAAAAAGAAAAACTTTTACAGCTGGTCCTACATATACCACTGCCACTGAAGCTGTTGATGTCAGATGGCAGTAGATTCCTCTACACGTAAATGAGAAAGATATCATAAAGGCTACCTTGATCTCTACCTTCAGAAGAATACTATCTCCAATGATGTAATACCGTAAATGCCTCTTGGCTTTTAATGTACCACTTGCCAGCTTTCTCTTTAGTTTCCCCAGCTGCTTAACAAATCATAATGCATTCCTCTCGAGTGGAGCCAGGAGTATCTGGAAGGCGGGGGAACTGATGGTGCTTTCACATCCATATAGGATGACAATCTGAACACATTTTAAGCTCTTACATGCACTTTTTTGTTTGCTTTTTATCCATTCACATGTATCTGCTACCAAATGTTCTCACCATGCAAACTGACTAAAATCTGCAATTTCCCTGTGTCGGTGCTAAAGCGCAAAGCAAACTATTACTTTTAAAAGAGGAAAGCAGTTTAAATTTTAATAGGTATATGTCTTGAGAGACAGGTTGTTTGTATTACAGCAGCAGATGATTACAGCCTGACACTGGAGTACACAAAAGGACACTTTTTCTAGCCAGTGCAGCTTTTCAATTCTTTGAGCACCGCAAACCTGGTTCATTTTTGTGTTTTTGTGTCAGAAATAACAGATGCAAATCAAAATTCTTTACACGATTAAGCGTAGGGGGCGGGGTCATCCATGGATCAGGTCAAATAAAGGTCAAAGTACTTCGATACAGGGTCATAAATCCAGCTGATAAGGTGACTCATTAGGGTTAACAAGCAGCACGTGTTTTAAATAGAATTTCTGTATCTGTTTAAAAGCACTAGGAATTCTGTCTATCTAACCAAGGGTGACTCATATAACTCTGGTGTGAGGTTAGAGTACACCCTCCCTTCTTCCTTCCCTCTGGATGGAAGGGCTTAGGCCCCTGGAGCCTGAAGGGCTATTTGCCCAGCGTAATTGCCTTTCAGCACCTTTCTATGGAGTGGTCAAGGCAGTCTGGCTGCGTGTCTTATTAAATGATGTCTGAATTAACGCATGCTCTTACAAGCAGTTAGGAGGCACAGTACAAGAAATTATAGAGAGAGGCAGCATTAAACTTGGTTTCTACCGATCAGTGTGCTGTATGTGGAGGGGGGCCATGGTGTAAAAATATGCTTATGTGTGTGTTTAGACATGCATAATAATATCCATACCCATGTGCTAATGTACTTACAGTACGGGTTTATTTCTCTATTCATGAGCGTGCATTCGCGTTTATTGGTGAGTGTGAACACTCTCATAATAGAGCTCGGGGTGTCTCAGGAGGCTCTAAAGAGGAGATCAATGGGGATTCAATGTGAAGAATGACCTCCAGTGCACAGCAACAAGCCAGACTGCTGACCAGCGGGGGATAAATACATACAATCAATGCTGCTCCGCACTTCTACTTTCCTCCTCGCTTCACTCCGTCACTCAGTGAAGACAAGAAATAATTTAACTGGCTTAACTGTACGAGTCTCTCATTCTTCCTAAAGCGAGGCAATAGCTCATTAAATTTTTATTTTGTTGCATTTTGGCACAGTGTTTTGCCCTTCATGCCTTCCAAAACTAGAGAAGGTATTCGACCATTTTATTCACTAACTAAATGCATTCAGCATATACTGCTGTGAGTATGATCACATGTCTCTTAGTCAGTCCAGGAAACAGACCAAAGAAAAAGAGCCATTCTGAGGGTTTCCACTCATTACTGATGTGGCTTAATGCGCGCCTTGTTTTTGTTTCGGCTCATATGGACTTCTTAAGATATAAAATGAGGCAGGAAATGGGCCATGCTCGGAGAGAAGGATGAGGTAGGCCACTGAGAGCTGAGTGTAATTGGGGTACAACGCAGAGAGAACCAATTACTTTGTTGTGTCCGGATGACAAAAGGCAAATGGTTTAAAAGAATTCAGTCTGAAGCGCTTGCACTGTTTGCTTTTGGAACACACATTTCAATGTGAACAACAGGGCAGGGACGGCATGCTGAAAGACTGAACTCATGTAAAAGTACTCTTATTTAAAGTAAAAATGGAAAAGATAAACCGACTTGTATTAGGCTGTGGTTAAAAAAATAATAATATATTGCAATCATATTATTTTAGCATGCTGAATTAGGCTACTGTGCAGTCAGAGGTCATTGTACACTAGCAAAACAACCTAGCAGCTAAACATGCAGTGTGGATTGTTTTTGCTCCCTCCACTGGCAGGGAGAACAGTTGCACAAACACCGATGATGTATTGATGACGTCAGTCACGAATAAGAAAAAGACAGCCGCGTTTTCAGGCGATTTGGCGGTTGTTGATGTTCTCCTCCAGTGATTGATAGCTGTTATATTCACCTGTTCAGACAAAGCAACAGCAAAGACACGTCTTTAGCCTATTTTTCTTTCAGCCTTGCCGTTTCACTACACCCTAAAGACAAAAGAAGCATGAACTCTGACAAATATATTTGGTCAAAAGCCACAGAAAGGTGGTGAGGAGGTTTCCCTTTAAGTGTTGAAGTCAACATCAGCCACGTATGCTAGCTAGATGCTAGCTTCTGTTAGCTATGCAGCAGTTTGGGTGTGTTTGATTTGATTCACTGGGAAGGATCACAGGGCGGTACAAGAGAAAGATCTGTATTACGTGAAATATAATCCCCATATATAACCATGTTTGATTTTATTTATTTATTTATTTGCATTTGGAAAGATTGCCGTTCAACACAGCTTCCTTCACCAGTAATGTCCACACCGACACGTGAACAATGGAACAATGGATATCAGATCTAAACATTTTTGACAACCTAAATTAACAATTTCTCTATCATATATATACCATGTCTTAATTTGAGTCATATGTCAGAAAATTATTACAATATGCAGAAGTCTGAAATGTATATACAGATACAAAGTTTGAGGTATTTAAAGGTCATGTTTATTTACCCCGGTGCTGAAAATGTCGGGTCTAGTTTCACATTGAAGGATTTAAAGGGGATCGCAGGGGAGAAACAAATAAGCAGGTTTATTTCAGCTCTGGCTAACATATGATGTGCAGGTTTTCTCTGTCTTGTCATTGATGTAACACGGAGCAGAAATTTTTCTATTTGAAATGCATTTTTCTTTCTCCCTTGGTACCTAACGAGAAAGTAAACTGCACCCTCTGCATTTATTGTTATGTTTGAATTTCTCTCTGTTAAATCGACATTCTTCCTCTCCCTGCCTCTTACACAAACACATGCCCTCACAATGACAGGAATCTTAACATTTCCTCTGTCCTGCTCATACATCTTTCTCTTTCAGTCAGTGGTTTTTTTCCCCTGTTTTTCACTCTGTCTTCCTTATCTAGCGCCTAATCTGTCCTCCTTTTCTGCTCCCAACCAGTTCCCACATCACACAGAGCTATTTCATTGAGAGTCCTTTAGATCTATATATTATAGAGTCCTACTGAATGCCTATGTAAAGTCAAAGTCACTTGTCTCTGCATCACCCTTTTCTCCTCCCTCACAATCCCCAAACGTTCTCTCATTCTCTACTGTTTATGGAGTTGTTTCATCACGTCTTCTTACATGCATATTATAGAGACTTGCCCTACGCAAGCGGCATGGCTCCGATGAAACATTTGAATAATTTATCACCTCCAGTCTGCCTTGCCACACTTTAAAAAGTTTTCCCAACAAAGTCACAAAATTATTCATGTTATCTGCATCTACAGAGTAGGAGGGAAAAACATGGCTAAAACTAAGAAGCACTGCCTTCTCTGTCTTTGTTTTACTTGTCTTCACTCTCTTCTCATTTTGTCATGTGTGGGGGTTTTTCTCCACCTTACTGCACTCTCACAAGTGCTATATATACTCTTTCTAGTGCTAACTCACAGCTCTTTAGGATTGTGATCTACCCGAGGTCCTAATTTCATGTCTGACAGTCTGATTGCATATTCTATGGGGTAGATGCAACACACTGAAATTGGTTTTAAAAAAAGAAACATTGCATGAAACTTTTTGGAGTAATCCTGGTGGATTGTTTTTTGTTCTGGCAACTGGAGAGCAGTGCTCCAGAAAAAAAAAGTTAATTAGAAGACAAAAAGACAACATATTGTTTGACAGTTACTTCCAAGTGTTTTACTAATAAAAATACAATTCTCACATTGGCATATCGCTTTTAAGCAATGGCTAAGGAGAAAATAAAATAAAACTCTGAAAATGTTTTCATAAGTAACATTCTTATGAAAATATAATGAAATATACACCAGAGAGTCAAAATGATCTGTCCTTGAGAGTAATTAAACACTGGACTACTTCTGTTATATAAAGATGACCTTGCTTTCAATACTGTCAGGTTAACAAAATGTAAAGGTTCACCTTTGAACTCTTAATGGCTGAAATTGCATAGTTACATTTCCTAAGGAAGTCAAGCACTGAGTATCTATTGTCTTAATCCCTTCCCCACCTTTTTCCTCTCCTCTCCTCTCGTTTCCTTTCCTTTCTTCTCCTCTCGTTTCCTCTCCTCTCCTCGCCTCTCTCTTCTTCCTTCTTCCTCTTCCCTCCTCTCCTCTCCTCCTTGACACCAGATTGCAATCAAGCTGCAGTGCTTAGCAGTGCAGGAAATGTTGGAAGCCAGCTTAAGGGGAGAAAGAAAAATACTTACTGGTTGAAGTGGAGACCATCTTCCACCAGGTCACTGATTAGACTAACCCTCAGAACATTTTTGGCCCGTCAAAGCAAGCTGTTTGTGTGTGTGTGAGAGAGTCTGTGTGCAAACTCTCTTTGTGTTAGGTCCTTTAGTTATTCACATCACACGATAACACGGCTCTGCAAAAGTGAAGGGAGGTTACTTAGTTTGTTTTATGATTGTTTAGATAGGGACAACTTTAGAATTTAATATCTTGTAAAAGTAATTTATAATGCAGCTTTCAAGTGAAAAGTCGTAGCATCAAAGCATTTTCAGGTATGTCATTTTTACTGAATATAACTGTTACTTATGTCTACGTAATTTTCGATAGTACATCGTAAACTGATCATTTCTACACTCTCTTCATAATACCGTTCTTGTACACCAATATCAAATGCTTTATTAGATAGTAACTTTCAGGAATTTGTCCACTCTTGTCTTCTACACCTGCATCTTTCACCGGCTCCTCAATCGCTGCCTATCTCCCTCACTCCCAAAAAGATTACAGCACAGCCATCTCAGCAGAGACTGAGCTCTGCTTCAGAGAGTCTGCTGCACCTGTTCCTTGCCTGGAGTGTGTCCTTATCGATTGGATAGCCTCTGCCAGGCCCTCTGCGTGCATTTGGCCTCAGCACTGCTTCCCTCCTGCCAAAGAGCAGATGCCAAATTAAGCAGGCCTAGCTTGGACAATAGAGTGGAAGGGAAACCCACAGCCCAGCAGAAAGTAAACAGAAACAATAGCAGTTATCAGAGCGCTGTCCCCATACACGTATTAGGATTTTACATTTGACATTTTGACATTAAATGTGCAGGTCAAAAAACGGGGTACTGAGACTGGTTGTCGTGTATTATGCCTTAGAAAGACTGGTGCCTCTCCCGACCCCACTGCTGGCCTGCTTTCACACTGTCCTCAAAGATCTAGGCCCAAATCTCCATCAGCTTGGCTCAGCGTATGAATTCCTGTCTTGTGCTTGTTTTCTCTTTCTTTGACAAACACAAATGCAGGGCCGAAAAATCCGCATTTAGAGTACAAGTTTCACAACTTTATGTGTTTTGTGGCTCATATTTGTAATGAACCAACAATACAGCAATATCGAGGAAGCATTGCAGATCCATGTTTGGGCTTGGATAGCAATCACGCTACATGGATATCATGCCCAACATGCCCAGTTGAACTGCGCCTGGGTTCACCTTTGCAAGCCAGCCAGGGTTGCCCTTAATTTTGAAAGATATGAGGCAAAGCAAACAACTCCCATTCAGATATATTCATAGTATTTTACTAGATGCCTTATAGATAAATATTCATCGCAGTTCTCATATAACTGACATAAGTTTATAGCCTCCCTGGAAAAGGAGCAATCGAGGCTTTAAAGGAATGTGCTGATGATTCTTTATATTTTAAAACTTTAAAAAAGGGTTAAAAAAAGACAATTTGGTCTGTCCCATTAGCTTTTTGCTTTGAACAAGGGAGCTTCCTCTGATTAAGAAAGAAGCATGTAATTGGAAAACTTGCTGCAGGTGCCTTAGAGCTCAGCAGAGGGATGACATGATTATGCAACTGGAAAGCCAACAGGGCTGAGCAGGGATGTGTCTGCATGTGAAACATTAGCTGTGGAACGTGGTGCTGGTCCCTGGCAGCCATTTTGAGTGAGGCTCTATTAGTGGGGGTTGTTTTTGTGTGTGTGTGTTTTTTGTTTTTAATCTTGAAAGTATCACTGCTTTGAAGTGCTCCATTCTGTCTTATCAGCAGACTTGAGCCACTCGCCACAAGCTCTGGTTTTGTGTGTGTCTGTGTGTGTGTGTCTGTGTGTGTGTGTCTGTGTATGTGTTGCATTGCACAAAAGTGAGTGAAAAGTGGGGAAAAAGTACATTTCTGTTCAAGTGTGTATGTGTTGGCACAAAACTGAGGAAAAATTACGTGTGTGTGTGTGTGTGTGCTCTTCAGCCATAGGGGTGGCATGTTATCACTGTATGCAGTTCCATTGAGTGTGTGCTACCATCAAGCCTAGAAAGCATTAGGGCCCCTAGTCAGACTATCGTTTTGCCTTTACCCCTGTAGATTCATCCTTCCCCACTGCTCAGAATAGTGTTTGCATGTGTGAGCGCACGGATTCAGTAAATTTTCGCTAAATCGTCTCACACTCTCGATAATGTAATAGACACTTCATTCTAGTTCTGCAAAACTTCTCCCTTAATTCAAGTCCCTCTTTGCTTCCGTTTCACTCTGCCTCTCCTTCTTGCCGCCTGTCTGCCATTTTTTTTCTGACAGTGTGGGAAACTTGCCAGGGGAAGTTCGTTTTCCCTCTCCTCTCTCCTCCCTGCCTTCTACCTTTTGTGTTGTGGATTTACGATCCCTCTGTTTACCAAGTGAGAAGTCAACAAGAGCATTCTCGGCAACAGAGCAGAGGCAGAGACAGGCAGTCTTACCCACACAGAAAAACATCACGGCGCACACAAACACACTCACACACACAAACACAGTGCCTGTCTGCATGTCAGATGATCATGTGCTAGCATCCCAGGCTGACTGACAGCATCTCTGTGGCCCCTCCAGTGTGGTGACAGATGACAACTTCAGGAACAAGTTTACTGCCACCCTGCCATTGTCTCTGTCTCACCTTCCCCTGGGCTTGCTACAGGTCAGAAAAACAAATAGAATGGAATAAAATAGAATAGAATACCAAATGTTCTTCAGATGAAGTTTGGCAATTGACGTGAAAGTGTAGATGCACTTCAGGCACTTCTGAGATTAAGTGTTTATTCTTGTCCGAGGAAGCAACAGAGAGCACAACTACAAGCCCGCTGGGTCCATTAGTAACTGATCTGTTGCTTTCAGTTATATTACGCGAGCTTCCTCATCAGATGGAGTTTGCACAGTAGAATTGAATGAGATTAGAGCTCGGCAATTATTTGATCTTATTCATCAGCGCAACTGTAATCGCATTGTTGCACAAATATGTATTATTTGAATGAATGATTTAAAGAAAGCTAATTCAATTTAAAAAGGAGCGATTGCAGACCAGGCTTCAGCAAATTGGTCAGTTTAAGACGCTAAAGAAAATCTCGTTTCTTTTGCACGATGTGGCCATTTTTCATCTCCTGGTATGCAAAGGCAGGTAAGGTAGTGACTGAGGTTTGCCCTAAAAATATATACGTGTTAAAATATGTCACCCACAAGCATGTGCAAGGCTTAGATAAGTGCAAAATCCTTAAGTGACGAGCTTGTACTAAATTTGTCGGAGTGTTTTTGTGGCACCAGTTTTGGCAAAGAGCACAGTGTTTAGGTTAGCTGACATCATGAAGTTGTCATAGCACATTTCCTCAAGGTTTCCTCGGTTTAAATACGGGGAGATATGTCAGTCCCCACAACTGCAACCTCTAGCCTTCTTTCTTCATAAATGTTTCATGGACCTGTTATGTCATGCTCCTATAGTTCCCTACGGCCTCTTACACAGCATCCTGAGTGATAGCAGTGATGAATTAATCGCATTAGAATGTCGTTTTTAGCCAAAATGCTGCAAAACAACAAGGAAAAGAAGGACAAAATAAAAAAATAAGAAAACATAGTGCAGTGCACATTTAAAGTAGTGCTGAGAAAGGCTACAAGATGTCTCAGAAAGTGGAAGAAAGTTATGAGTGAGAGATAAGATCGGGTGAAAAATGTTAAAAGAACAGCTGAGGAAGGAAGGAAGGAAGGAAGGAAGGAAGCAAGAGAGATAGAGAGCGATGTGCTGTGGCCCCTTGCCTATGATGCTTGCAGACTTTTGTGTTACCTCACCCGGAGCTGCCAGCCAGTGTGTTTGCTGCCCTGTACTGGAATGACAGCAGACATCCACCTCAGTCACGCACACACACACATGCACACACACCATTACTCTTCTATTGTTGTGGCAGAGGCCCTAATGGAGCTTCCCGTTTGAGTCCAGATAGGCACACACACATACTCAGTCTCTGCTTCATAAGTACACACACTCATACAAACACACGCAGATTGACAGCTAGTCCCTAGGCCACTGCCGCCACGCATGATTGATGGCAATGTTCCGTGGAGAATGCATGAGGCAGGGCGGCAGTGATTCAGGAACGGGGAGCAGCGCAGTTTAGGTACGGAAACACTCCATTGAGTTGTGAAGGAACAGAACAGAACGTACAGGAGGAGCGGGATGTAAGATGGCTGTCAGTCAAGCAGACAGACAGAAAGGGAGAAAGACGGGATGATGGAGAGAAGCACAGCCCGATGTCTTTTAATTAAAGTGAGAAAGAAAAAAAATCCACAGGAAGGGACAACTTTAGTTCACAGGAAACAATATAAACACCCACTCCATTCAACAACAACCCACACACTCGCACTTTATTCTCCACTCCCATCTACCCAACAAGCCCCCTACCCAAAAACAAGGAACAAATTAAAATAGACAACATTTATTAAAACAATGCAAAAAGTAAAGCTAATTTTTTGCACAGTCCATTTATAACTTAATGGGTTGTTTCACTTGTTATTACGTTTATCACCTAAGTTCACTGTCTAATTCAAATCAGTGGAAAATTAATGTGAAATTAAAATCAATAAGAGCTCAACACCTGTCACACACACACACGTGTGGAGTTATATTTAGGCTCATGTCAGACCTGCACTCCTTTCTTCAGTGAAACATCTGCAACCCTTCAGTGTCAGTGACCACCGTGTAATACGTATTATGACCTAAGGCAAGCCAATGAGAAACACAAGTCTCCTGAAAATTGTAAAATCAATCGTTTTCACACGAAGGCAGTTTTTAAGCTTATTGTTATTATTTTTTAAACTGAAACTTTTTAAAGAACCCTGTTAACCAGAAATCAGAAACACGAAATGTTTGAAGGCGCGTGCAGCTCAGTCTTCTCTAAACAGGTTTTTGGTTGTCATTGCTTTGTGTGTTAAAAAAAGTCCACAAGCTGACTCAGAGGAGAAAGATTAGAAAATACATATTTGTGTTGAAGGAAGTAGCATAACGTGAAATTGAAGAGTTCATATTTGAGTTGCCTTGTGATCTGTGCTGTGTGTGTTTGCGCGTCACACACTTTGGGATTTCAATAGCAGGGTGAAGTCAGAACACATTTTTAGACTTTTATTGATTTTTGTTTAGTAACTAAGTTGTAGCTGAATCTAAAAATACCAGGTGCAAAAGTGCAATATTATTAAATTATTACAGTGTAGTTTGGAGACAAGGCAACTCACATAATGTGGAATATGTAAACTTAATAAACAGATGTCTGTAATTACAATTTTCTAAAAAGTGCTCTTGTGTATATTTTACATATATAAATATGCTCAGCTGTATAGTAAATGTGTGGCAGATGAGACTAATCTGTGCTTTTGTAAAAGGCAAGTAACAATTAAGCTTTAGAGACTAGTCTCCTCCAGTGTACGGTATTTAACTGTAAATCAAATTATAAAATTGTTCATTTCTTCATATCGTTTTTTTAATCGTGCAAGACTGATTTTGCAAAGAGAGTGAGACGGACTGGTACAGCCTCTGCTTCCACGATGGCACCGACACGTCACCAACATACTGTACGCTTCCCATCATCTCATCCATTCATTCTTTATTTCTGTCTCCTAAACAGGGTCAATGTGAATAATTGAACCTCTTTACAATTAAATATTGACAATAGAAGAGTGTGCCGTATGCATTTAAGTGGCCTTCCTACCTCTTGTGATGTCATAGTGCTATGAATCATGCATGCCACTGAAAGAATGTTTTTTCTGCCAGGTTAAGCAGCAAGAACCATTAGTTTCCCCATAGGAAACACCGATGCAGGGAAAAACCAATCACTGGTCTTGCTTTGAGCTGGAGATTTGCAGTTTATACACTGAAACTTTTTCACAAACCCAACTTTGCCACACACGTTCAAGTTTGTTCTGTTATAAGTGTTGTTGGCTGAACTGTTTAGAAACATGTCCTGCAATTGATGGTAATAAATAGGACTCGATAGTAGGAAACGACCCCACAAAGATCTGGCGCATGACCACACTGACAAGGATGAAACACTAACATTGGGAAGTCATCAGAAACATGAGCTACTCCCTGTCAAAGCTATTTGGCGCCGTGTAAACAAATCCCTGCAATGTGTTTGTGTCCGTTGCTACATTATTTATGCTTATTTGATTGCTCGAATCATTTGGTGCTAATGCGGATGGGTCTTTTAACACTGTACATCTTATGTTTTTTATCCCAAGGATGAACCTTGAAGGCGTAAGCCCTAGCGTCCAGGGCTCATAAAACCACCTGTAATCTAATACTGTGGGGATCCACAAATGTGCACAGCACATATTTTTGCTTCTGGCTTTTCGTTTAAGAACTCGGGCTTTGTGTGTTTTTGTGAGTTTAACCAGAGTCTTCTCTCTCCTGTTAGACTTTCGCCCACCTCCCATAATCCCCCCAAACCGAGGAGGGGGACCAATTGGTGGGGGAGGTTCCTCTTCATCTACCAGCCGTGCCGCCACCACCACACGGTCTCCCCCCTCCTACACCACTCCAAGGCCTCTACTGACAACATCCCCTGGTCAGCGGTATCGAACAACTACCACTGTCCGCCAGCCCATTCTGGTTCCTCCTGGAGGTTCATCGTCTGACAGCAATCAGATTCCTGACACCAATCAGAAAGTGGGGGGTCGATCCCCTCCAGTGCAAGTCCCTCCAGCACCCCCACAGCCCCCAATCCTCCCTCCTCAAGACTTCTGTAATCCAGTAGTGACAGCCGACATATCGTGGCCTCGCACACAGCAGGGCCAAACGGCCAAACAGCCGTGCCCTGTAGGGACACTGGGTAAGGAGGCTAAATAGTTTATATGGCATAAACTGTTATACATGGTAACAGTGTGTGTGAATCTACATATTACTTTTTTTGTTATTTTCTCCTACCAAGCAATTATTGGAAAAATGATATAACACACACACACATACACAACACTTTGTCAGGACAAATATTCGTGTTTGGGTCAGTTAATACACACATCAGTAATGATCCACCAATTACACACACACAGGCAAACACAAAATGCTTAGCGAACCCTAGAGAGCTCAAGAGTCTTCCTTTCTCCTGGTGAATGTCAGTGCTGTCATATTATCTTCCCTTTGTTTATCTTGCAGGCGTGGCTACATACGTGTGCGTAGCTCATTTGGGCCACTGGGATACCCAAGGCCCTGACCTCAGCAATTGCACGTCACCTTGGGTCAACCACATCATGCAGAAAGTAAGTCTGAAAGCTACCCCCAGACCTCGTGGCTCCTATCAAGCCCCAGTTTAAGATTAGCGCATGATGAACATAGTTCTGGAGCAATGTTTCTCATGCATGAAGGGGCACTGGTCACAGGGAAGGATTTAGGCCATGTATCCATCCTCATTTGTTAACCCTAACTCCTGTTAGAGATTTGAGGGATATGCCATAGCTGTAGGAAAGAGGAAATGCTCAATAGCATCCCTAATTCACAGTGGGCTCTTATCTTAAAAGGGTAGCAGACCTCATGATAGGCTTATTTACATACAGTGCATCATTTTTTTTTATGGAAAATGCGTTTGATACTTACTTATACTTTTGCTGCCCCATTTTTTATGATAAAACAGAGAAAATCTGAGCTGCTAAAATAGGAGTTCTCTCTATATCATAATGTTTAGTTAGTATATTACAAGTGTATTATTTTTTTTATTCCTTGTGTCTTTTTCAACTTCCACTCTTTTGCATATACATCTCTTACCTGCCGATCCGTCCTCTCCCCTCCTGTTATTTCTCCATCCGTTGTTGCCTTTTCCTCCGTCTTACTGTTGTACTTGTAATGCCCTCACAAACTTTTTCTACTTTCTCAAACTTTCCCTTCACTTCTCACCTTTTTGTTTTATTTGTTTTTTTTTTCTTTACTGCCATCCATCTCTTCTTGCACATTGTGACTTTCCCATACCCTGTCATCCACTCTGACACGCAGCTTCGGTCGGGCGAGACGGCAGCAATTGTAGCCAGGGAACTGGCAGAGCAGACCAAAGGACCTCTGCATCCTGGCGATGTGCCATCTACAGTGCGGGCCATGGTCCAACTAGTCGAACTGCTGGACGTCCAACTCAGAAATCTCACCCCTGGGGGCAAGGACAGTGCTGCCCGCAGCCTCACCAAGGTACTGTCTTGAGAAATGAGAGGTAAAAGAGGTAAATGTAGGGCGAGCGAGTGAGTAAAATCGACGTTTTCTTGCAAGCGTTAGGATAGAGGGGTTTTGCAGTTTAAATGCAAGTAAATTAAGAGAAAGAGAATAGAGAGCGGGGGGAGAGAGAGAGATGGGAGTAGATAGAGGGACTCTTTGATGTTAACAGTAAGATGAAAAGCAGCAGTTGTTAGTATTTTTGCCTTACGCTCATTCTCAGGGGTTAGGAAAGTCTCTCCGTGCACAGTTTGATGAAGAGCCATACATAAAGCTGTAGATTTCAAAATGATAAATAGCTGCTTTTAGACAGTATTTTATCATCTTCTGTGTGTGGCTCTTTGTAACAAGTTTTGCTCGACATTATGGCTGATAGATAACTGCTTTTAGTCTTTGGCATAGTTCCTGAACTCTTTTCGGAGCAGGACCCAAATTTAATAAAAGTCCGTCTCAGGCCACGAGGAGTTATTCTCATTAAAACATACGGACATGTTTTACGCCGTAGCTCGTTGTTCTAATGAACTTCAGTCTTTGAGCTACAACTCCGAAGACGTTGTTGACAATTAGGCTGGAGCGCTCACTTTGGGATTACGTTAATGGAAACTCGATTCCAAGTATGCAAAGGATCTGTTTTGTTATGGCTGTAGATAAATTTAGTGCAGGCATGTAGGCATTCAATTAAAGTGTGTTAAATCACAGGGGAATGGTTGACTGGCTGGCTTGGCTGGCTAATTGACTGACTGAGTGGATGCTGGACTGTTTCTTGATTGTCTCTGCTGAGGTCAACGGTGATAGGCGGGGTTTAGCCACCAGACTGACAGCTGGTGCCACCGCTTTGGCAGCCACTGCCTTTTTTATTTAGCTTTAGCATCCGAGTCCCTCTGTCGGCGTTGTCTTCCCTTTTTCCCCGTTTACCTCTTATTGTCTCACTATCACACACTTTAAATCTCTTCTCCTTCCTCTAAGTAATTCATTAACATGTGGGAAGTCGATACATACTGGAGCACGTGTAAGTGGAATCAATTAATCTGTGTTTTGCTGTTGACCAAATGGCCTGTTAACTGTTAGATATGTAGAGAGGAAAAAAGCCCTCCATTGAAAAAGAAAAGTGTTCCTCCTGATTTCAATAATGGGCCAATTACGTATAAATCTAACTGAGTAATACGCTAGCATATTATGCAAATTTTTGTTTGGAAATCAAATATGACCAATGACGCACGAGTGGCACAGTAATTAATGCCATCAATTCACTTGACAGTAGATGCACAGAATGAGTAGGGTTGGGGGGGAAAAAGAAATGGAGGAACAGAGGAAATTATTAAGACAATCTGGAAGAAAAGGGGAGAAGAAGAATAGAGGAAAAAAAAGCATGAAAGACAATTAGAGTATAAGGAATGACAAAAGGAGGCGAATGAGGAGAATAACAATATATTTTAGCCATCAAAGCCTTTTTCGTGCAGTGTTAATGAAGTGGGTGTAACTGTCTTTGTGTGTCTGCGCGTGTATGATTGAGAGGTGTTATATCGCTAACAGCTGAATTGTTTGAATTTGCAGCTTCAGAAGAGAGAAAGGTCCTGCAGGTTTTTCGCACAGGTATTTCCGTTTCCTGGTATGGTTGATTACTTTGCCACACCAAAGTCCCACGTGTTTTTCTTTTCTTTTCTTTTTAACACTCAGCATGTAATCCAGCAAGCGAGCTTTTGTGTTTGCGTGTGTACGTGTGATCACACATTACAATGCTCTGCGTAGAATTCGAATTCTACGCTGCAGCATTTGTCTTGTGGTTTGCAACCCAACCCTTTGAAGAGGGCGGTCATTTTAACAGGGGAGACTACCCACTTGTGTCTCCCGGTAAAGTTTTAGTCTCCTCAAAGGGTTTGCTGACATTCTTTTGTTTTCAGCTTTAATTTTTTTTTCTTGCAGTCAGAATCGATAGTACTGATAAGAGGCCATGATCAATATCAATAATAGCTCATCTATTTTGCAGTTCTGTCTGCAGAATTGTAAACAGGCCCGCCTGAATCCAAACGACTCCCTATCCATCTCCATTCAATGAAATGCCCTGTGTTGGTGCATCAGAAAGAAAGAACTGAGTATGATGGATATGCTGTTGCATATTTGTTGATCACGGCCTCGCTGCCTTAGAAATAATAGAGGCTTTATGTTTGTGGCTCAGTATTCATTTATGTTTCATCCTTGCTGGTCTGCTTGTATTGATGTTTGTATGTGTTGACGCCATGGGCTGACACCGCTAACACAACAATCTAACATCATTTAGGCATGTTTCTGGTCAGCTAAAATCACTATTCAGAACATCAAAAGGACCCCACCTTCCTCATCAATGAGCTGTAGACTAGATAGACTGCAGTCTCTCGTTTTCTCTGTCGGCACCCCTGACGCACACACACACACACGCACACACACACACACACACACACACACACTAGTGATGGGGTAGCTCTTTTTCTCCTGATGCAGGCTTTTTTTCCCACTCTCCCCCTGAAAAGTCTTAGCGTCAGCACCAGTCAGCAATGTCACATCACAGAACATGGTTTAGGACTATATGCAAGCTGACACACACAACTCACACATGCACGCACACGCAATATATAAATATATTTTCAACAATGATCTTGTGCTGTCACATCACAACCGTCAGACTTTTTGATGTGTCTCCTTAATCCAACACAAGTGCCACGTTTCAGAGAGCGGCACCATTTAGACAACTTGTTACAGGTTAAAATCAAAACCACCACACACTTTGGGTTCTGCAGGGGGCTGGGAGTGATCGATTATATAATTAGCCTTAGTAATGTGAAACAAAATTATACCAACAGTCCCTTACTCTGCCAGATAGAAATGCGCGTGATTAGGGATGTGGTGTGGTGCTGCCCTCTTCTCGTTAATTATCTACAGCACTAATTGCCAAGTGAGGAGAGTGGGCAGGAGGTTTGGGTTCTTAATAGAGACAAAAAATAATTGAATTCTCTCTCTCCTTTTCTTTCTCTCTCTGTCGCTCTCTCTCCTTCGCTCTCCCTCTCACACTCCATCTCCCCTCCTCTCTCACTTCGTTTGGGGAGCTGGGGACTCGTTTCATGTATACTAAATTGGCAATTTATTCATGATGAAGTTGGTGGTGTGGAGAGGCTTTGATGCTTTAGGGTGGATTGATGGAGGGGGGTAGAGTCTGTAAGGTAGAAGGGAAATGAGAAACAGGGAAGGAGGGACCAGAAATTAAACAGAAAAAGAGAAGAGAGTTACAGAAACAGCAATGTGAGGAAAAGAGAAAAAAAAAACAACCCCAAACAATAAAGGGGGCAGTGAGAAGACAGCGATGCTCAATGACAATGTCTAATTTGCCCTCCATTTATGGATGGCAGGTCAGAACATGGCATGCTGTGAATTTAAAGCCTGATTTAGCTGCAAACTCATCCTGTCAGGGAAGACAAACTCAAACAACAACTGACAGATAAGCCTGCTTCTCTGATGAAAACATTTTCAAAACATGCACCTTCTCAGAGCTCATCCAAGCGAGTAAAAGGGAAAAAAAAAAAATTCCATTCTTTTCTCCAGTCTCACATCTTTCCGTGCTTCAAGACGTCCTAACTCTTTCAGGTTACATGTTACCGTGCGTGAGTGTACACATACTGTACATCCACGCGCACGCGCTCGAGCGTGTGCCCGCGATCCCCTTGTGTAGCTCGGAGTAGGAGACCAACCCAGCTCTAGATGTCTTGCTGCTGCTGTTTACGCTGGATTACCCCAACGCTTCAAAGCATTTCACTTCTGCCCCATTTACTGGTGTGTGCATGTGAGTACGTGCACGCGTGCTGTGTATATGTGTGCACACATGCACTCGCCTACCCGGCAAATACGTGGCCTCACACACGCACACATTCACTCATACACACACAAACGAATGACACTCTTATCTGTCTCTGCAGAGTCTCTCCCCTCTTTGAAGACCCCTAAAAAAAAACCTGTCTCTATTTTAGCCCTCAAGTCCTTATACTTGTGCGGATAGAAATGTCACCCAACGGCACCAGAGCTTACAGGCGCGCACACACACACACGCACACGCGCGCACCCAAACATATATTCCATCTCTGACTTTCTGATGCTGAGATGTCTGGACCTCAAGGAAATCATACCCCTTCTTCTCCCTACCTATCTTTCTCCTCTTCAGATATAATCTCAGTGCCAGCGAATTAAATTTCATTGAAAAAAAAATTATATGAAATTGAAAATGCACGATAATCAAAAGTTCAATAAAAAGCAATGGAAAGTTTAATGAGAGTAGAAAAATGGGGTTATCTGAAACACATCAAAGTGAGCGCTTGGGAGAAGCACCAGTAGTGTGAATGAATGAAAAGCTGCACCATTGCATTCATATCTGCCATGTCTACAGGACATCCTCTCCTCTGAGCATCTCTCTTTGCCTGTTCGGCTACTGTACAGCAAGTGGAGCAGAATGATGCACTACAAGTCTTCTCTTAGCTGCTTGTGCACACACTCAACTGAACACACAGCCATGAGAACGCATACGTTACATGCAGCATGTATCTCTGTCCCTTTTTAACATGTTGCTACACCATATATTTATGAGATATGGACATACACGTTCCCACACTCGATGCTACATTAAGACAGCTGAAGAAGTTAAAAATCCTTTTCTCATAAAGCACAGATCACATGAAATTCTGATTTTAAACAAATTTCATTGCATAGTTTTGCTGTCGGGGCAGCACAGCAGTGTGGTGGTTAGCACCGTCGCCTCACAGCAAGAATGTAATGGGTTTAAATCCAAGCTGGGGCCTTTCTGTGGGGACGGTATGTTTTCACCTGTGCCTCCATGGGTTCTCTCCAGCTATTCTGGCTTTCGTCCACAGTCCAAAGATATCCTAAGGTTAATCTGTGATTCTAAATTGGTGTGAATGTGTGAATGTGAGTGTGACTGGTTGTTCTCTCTGTGCTCGCCCGGCCTGTTCCGGGTGTACCCCGCCTTTTACCCAATGACAGATGCGATAGAAAATAATACAAATAGGCAAAAGTAAATAGCAAAGTATAAAATCAATCACAGAAATAACTAACAAAGTTATTAAATAAGAAAATGGATGGAATGATGCATGAAATTTCAAATATCGTTTCTGTGGATATGCTAAGGTAGTTTGTTGCAGATCGTGGCAGTATCCCTAAAAAGAAGTCAGATGGAGCGGGAAGAATAAACTTGGGAGAGGAAAACTTCCTGCGTTAGCTTGGACCACAATGCTTAGTGTAAATAGAAGTGCATCTGATTTTTTGCACAATGCACTTTTCAAAATTGTTGTCACTGCCGTTTTAGATATGCTCTCCAACAAGAAGAATCTAATCACTGAGAGATGGTTGAAGGGTCTATCTGTCGACATTTTCAAGTATCCAACAATTTTAAGATTAATCATTTAATTAACAAACTAATAACATTTTAAAATGTTAGAGAAGTGTACAAGTGTGAAAAACTGAGAAGCTGAAACCAAAGAATCTTTTGCTTCAAAAAATGGCTCGAATGATTAATTGATTATTGAACTACTTGCTCACAACGAGTTAATCGTCTCGGCATTAGCTTGATTATAATCAGTCATTTAGTTGACTGCTGGTGTTTTTCCCCATCTGGTTGTTACCAGATTTTAATACTTTAATGTCTTAAATGTGGATTTCATAACTAATGGGAATTAATGGGCAAAATAACTAAGACATTTCTCTTTGAAAGGAACTGAAGCTTGTAGCTTCTTGTCAAAGTACCAGTGAGATCAGTGAGTGGATATAGAAATGCATTTGCTGGTTTACACAGATGACGTGCACGATGTGAATCAAATGATTTGCATCATAAAAACTGTTTATTTCATCAAACACAGTACAAGACAGCGTAACAATGGTTGAGTCTAAAAAAATTATTTATTTTTTATTATATATAGGTTCAATTTTTAGTTGATGTCACCAATTTACCATTGTTAAATCGCTTGTTCTTAACACTGTATACATTTGGGAAATGACAAAAGCAGCACCTGCTTTGAAAATAAAACGTTTCCCTGTCTTGCTTGATAAATGATTTCAGCTACCTCACAATTCAGATGCTCCTTTGTTGTATTTTTTAAGTTTTGGTTTTGCTGAAATAGGCCTTCCCTTAAGAAAAATCAGTCTTAATACAGCATGTCTTATTCTCTAGGGCACTTTTTTTCGCCTAATCATGTTACTCATAAACCTGATCAGCTGCAAGACGTTTCACATTTCCTGTCTTCTTTTGCTCTCGTCCATTTTTTTTACTAGTTGTTGACATTCAAAATGAGTGTTTATTTTTTTTAAAAAGAACATCATGAAATGTTTTCAGCTCCAATATTTAGCATGCTCTCTTTGTGTTACTTTAAATTAAATACAGATTTGAAGTGATCTGCAAATTATTACATTCTGTTTTTATTTGCGTTTTACACAGCGAACCAACTTTTTTTGGGGTGGGGGGGATACTGGTTTGTATGTTTTGCGTGTGTGCTGCATATCCTCTCCTGCTTATTCTGGTTGTTTGCCGAAGCAGTGGATTAATTAGTTTTTGTTTACATGTAGCCCTCCCAAACTCATTCAATATGCATCCCAGCTAATTAACTGCTAGTGCTAAAAGAGGACATAATATTATCATATTAGTTTGTTGGCTAAGCACCAGTTTTTCTTGCATGAGATATACTGTAACTACACGTGGATAAAGAAACAACAGGTAGGATTAGTTTTAATTCAAAAAGGCAAGTGTTTTGTAGCGCATGCCATCAACACTCGCATGAGTCATCATCTCCACTGTTCCTTTAGGCTTTACCTATCCACCGCGCACACAAAACACATCGTTTACTGCTTCTGTCTCCTCTCCTCCTTCCTGCTCCCTCACTTCTCCTTAACCCTGAGTGAAAGGGACAAAAAGGAAGTCAAACGCTGGATGTGTGAATGCCAATAAACTGATGTCTTTCACTCTTCCTCCCTGCCCTTGCAATTCCCCGCTGAAGTCCCCCCTTAGCTTGTATAATCGCACCTGTGTTACTTTTCCCACTTTGCCATCCACGCTTCTCAAGAGAGAGGAGCATTGAAAGAGTGAAGGCAGAGCGAGGGATTGGAGTTTCTTTGCAGAAAGGCTGGTTTACAGAGCGAGCGAAAGAGAAAATAAAGAGACAGACCGGAGTGTGAGGTGTGTGTGTTTGATAGTACCCGTAGTCGCTTTTCCGCCTCTCTTGTTCCCAGTGGAGGCCTGTCACCATGGACTCACTGGACTGTTTTATCACTCTCACATGGCCCTCCCCTTCCTGTCCACCTCTGCTCCAGCTCTCTTTTCTCTTTTGTTTCTTTATCTCTCCCAGAGTCTGCTAAGATGTGTGTGCGTGTCTGCACTGTATGTGTGGCGTTCATGTCTGAAAATAAGGAGGTGAACTCTTAAAAGCATAACAAAAAAAAGTATGAGCTGGAGACAAAATAAGCATTGTTTTATGGGGAACATTTCATCTATGTGAGCCAACACTTTTCCGTTTAATTTGGTAATATTTTTGGATTCAAACCCGTTCTGCACGGCTGGATATGACCCAGCAGGCATTATCTGATAAAACTCTAATTTCTTCTCAGACCCTCAAGCACAAGTTTTCAAACTTGAAGATAAGACTTTGGCTGAAAAAAAGAAAATACAGAAAGGGAGAAAGAAAGTGAACCAGGTTTGGGGGTGTCGACACATGGTGATTGCAATCAGCTAATTAGCTTAGCTTGATTTTCATAACATCTGTGATGGCTTTCCTATCACAGCATCCTCATACAAAGAGAAGAAAAGGGTGTAATAAACATTAAAAAGTGTAGAGTTCAACTTTGAAGATGTACTTTAGATTTAATAACTGTTTTTGTCTTTGTTGTGTCTGCATGGGAATGCCACATTTGCATTGCTAACCGTTTTTTGGTCCTGATTATCATGATTTATTAACATGATAAATGAAAATCAACTGCATTCTCGCTGATGCATTCAGCTGACTTCGGTAGTTGGTGTGTAGCAGTGTTATTTGCACTACGAGTGGATTTGCATTCCTTTAATAAATAAGTGGTAAATATGTTCGTTTCCTCTTTGTGACCTCTGTGTCTCTGCTGCTGCCCCAGGCCATGGTGGAGACCGTGAATAATTTGTTGCATCCACGAGCTGAGAAAGCGTGGCGAGAACTGCCCACCAGTGAGCAGCTTCACTCGGCTACCCTGCTCCTCGACACCGTGGAGACCGGGGCTTTTATGTTGGCTGACAACCTCCTGAAGACTGACACTGTGCAGGAGACTACTGACTACATCCGTGAGTACATTGTTAGGATCCTTCCTGTCCTCTAAACTCAGTTGGACCTTGTGAGTGCTGACGATTGAGATAGCCTTTAGTCCAGCCTCCAGCTCTTACAGTGGATCATAAGAGTTGAGGGAGCCAGTCAAGTCTTAGGTTTTGGTGCTTGGACAAGGTCAAAGCAGGATTCGACTGGAACAAAAGCATTTGTTCATCGTCTTTGCCTAAATACAAAGTAAGAGAAGAAATAACTTTTTTTTTAGAAAGAAATTGTTAGATTTCGCTGTTTTTCTTTCTTTTTTGTTTTTTCCTCTTACAGAACTTATAATAACATGAAAGAGCTCAGTCTGCTGAAGATCTAAGAACATGATGTAATATCATAGTAAGAGGCAACATTGACAGCAGGCATTATCAAACCCAATGTCTGAGATCTATGTTTCATAATACAAATTAGAGGCAAGGCTTAGTATCTAGCTTCACATTATGTCAAAAGATGGCATCTTCCTTCGTTTAATGGACGTATACTGTTCAGCCACAACATAAAAACCACATCCTTGTTTGCTCTTATACTGCCAAAACAGTTCTGCCCCTTCGGGGCATGGTTACAGCCCCTCTGGGATGTTCGCAGCACGTCCGTTGGGTCCTGTGGATTGCTGTGATGCTCAGTTGCATTGTGATTTGGGAAGTTTGACAATGACTTCAGCTCTGCGTCACATCATCAAGCTGTTGCTGAGCAGTTTTTGTGATTTGTTGTGTTGCACTGTCTTTCTGTGTATCATGGAGTATCATGGCCACTGCAGAACATTTCCTTTGTAACAGTAGTTGAACATATGAAAATAAAATCAATCTAATTATCAGGGCCCAAGGTTCTTAGAGCAAAAATGCCTTGCTAATACCAGAGGAGAATAGCCAGAGTAGTATTTTAACAAGGTGACAGATTATTCACTTCACCTGTCTGTTTGCAGCCAGGTTTTGATGTTGTGGCTGACTGATGTTAACAAATAATGGGTTATTTCTTAGAGATTTGAGACAAAAGATTACATGAATACTTGCACAAGTGAATGTTGATGTGAATTAATACAGTTACAGGAAAAAAATATAAATCTAATAACATTAAGTTTCTATTTTGTAAATGTCCTATCACAGAAAACAAACAAAAAACCATGGCAGGCTTTACAGTCGATAAATGTGCTAAACATAAACATATCACATAGTATATGAATTCTGAAGTACTGCTTTCTGCAGTGATAAAAAGGGGAAACAACAGTGCACACTTTCTTTTTCTAGGATAGTAGCCGTTATGCTAAAAAAAAGTGCTGAAACAACACTGAATTTTGTATCAGAATTTTGGGACACTGAGTGTGGAGGGACTCCTTGAAGACTCAAAATGGTATCACTAATATGTGACTATGTGACTGGACTGAGCATAACAACCTGTTACACTGATCCCACTGTTATAGTGCTTAATCCTCTTAATACTGTAAGTAGACTGTGTACAGATATTATTAATTCAAGCAAAGCAATTACAATTCTGTGCACAAAAGGGCACTACAATCTTATACCTGTTGGACTGACAAAGCTCCTAGTATACATTTCCTTTGCAATATGTCTAAATATTTGACACAGAGCAGTATATACAACAGAATACATAAAGCTTTGCATGCTAGTTTTAGGTCATGGTGAAGACATCAACGTGAAAATCTCATTGAAAAATATTGGCTTATTATAGCCAATAGTTATTCTAGCATTGTGTCCATCACTTTCCCCCTTTCTCTTCTCCTTTTCTGTCATATTTTTTTCACTAATCTCATTATCGAACCTTGGAATAAGCACGTTTTAATGGAGAGTAAAAATTGTATTTGATTTTCATTTCTTTACATGGAATATGTACTTGGAGGCATCGTTTCATCTTTGCTCAGATCGGCGAGTTGCAATCTGTTATGTTTCCCTTGGTTATCCTCTTGTTTACACTCCCCCGCCCCTCCACCCAATTTAATTTTTTTTAACATTTCCTCCGCGCCATTCCCCCATTACCAACATTCACTGAGCTTGTATGTTACTCAGTTAGAGATAAAAAGCCATGGAGGAGGAAGAAATAAAGATGATAACGAAATAAGAAGGAAGACTGGATGAGCGCGTGCTTGAGGGCGGCGGCGGTGGTGGAATGTCAAATGATGCTCTGAGGGGTCTTTTTGCTCACTTTCACATCAGTAGGCAATGAAATTACAGCTATTTCAGTCACAGATAATGGTGATAAAATCACTGCATTTCCAATCAAAGACCGTTAGGATTCCTCAAAGTCACTCCTTACAACACGACTTTATGTTCTCGCTTAAGTTTAAGTACAACAGTCCATTTCAACAACTGACATCCTACACAGTTTCACCTTGCATCATTTCAAACTTGCATCTCCTCCAGTGTTTCTTTTCTCTCCTGATCACACTAAATAAATGTGATTACGTAAACAGTCGTGGAGATGTAGGCTACTGCCTCTCCGAGGAACTTAAAAAACAGGAAGTGATCTTTTTCCTGCGAAATTTTGTCTCCACATTCTTCTGCTTTTTTTGTGTTGTTAATCTTCCCTCGCAGCTAATCCAGTGGGCAGATCCACCATGATTATCTCTCCCCTTTATTCATAACCAGCCTGTCATTTCTCGCGTTCTCTCCCTTCATCCTCACTGCTCTCTCTGAGTCTTCTCTCCTCCGCTCTCTCCCGTGCACTTTTTAAGCTCCCTCCTCCTTTTTTTTTTCTTTTCTCAAGTCTTTGAGATGAGAGTGAGTGACAAGAATAAATTATTTGACGCATTTTAAAGGAGCCACAGCAGCTACTGTAAGTGATATTATTGTGTTAGATTGTGTGTGTGCGACTATGAGCCACAGTATTAAGCAGATGAATAAATAGTGTTATTATTAGAACCAAAACAGTGATTTGAAAGGATAACGCAGCGGTAACAGCGTGCGCGTGTGATAACGATAATGAACAAGTGTGTTTCTTAGGAGGAGGATTGTCTTGACAAGGATGCTTTAATTAGATTAGACTCAGCGTGTTTTGATACCCCGCTGATGTGTGTGGGTGTGGATGCGTGTGTACATGTGTATGCATGCGTGTGGGTGGGTCGATGTAGCTCATGTGGAAGTGGAGGGGGGGGGGGGGGTCTCAGCCAATGTTTCTCTTTCTTTATGCATACCCACGTCTATGCTTATGTCCATCTTCCTCACTCATCCTCCATTTGCTCATTTCTATACGTTAGTATCTCTTGCCTGTAAAGCCTTATCTATCGTATGCCTGAGAGAGAACATAGTCTTCTTTCTATCTCGACTCCAGTCCTCTCCTTTAAGTGTATCTGCTTATCTCATCCATTCGGCTCCTCTGATTACCCTCTTTTTTACCTTTCTAAACCACTCCTCCACGACTTCTTCGTCTGTCTCTCTTTTCCACCTTTTATCCCACTCTGCCTCCCATTTTTACCCTCATCTCCATCAGAGATGTCCTTGTGTTGTTTATTTGATCAGGGCGGTAGGGTTTTTTTTTTTCTTTTACCATGAAAGCATCAGTCTAAATCACCAACTTGCTCAGAAACACAAGATAGCAACACACCAAAGGTATAATTAGTTCTTAATTAGAAACTTTATCTAATACATTACACAGCTGTAATCAGGAATGTGCTAACGAACCTGGACGCTGAAATAATTCCTACAATGCAGAGGAGGCTGGATAATCTACCTCAAAGTGTTGGAGCAGTTGCCTGGAGACATTGTTACCTTTTTTAGCGGGGAAAAAAATTTACATTATTTCACTTTGATATCTGTCAGCTTTTTCATTTTCTTTGTTTAGGAGAAGCTTGAAACTGTTTCGGGACTCATGCCAGTGCTGTGCTGTGAAGCACTTAGTGAGAAAACATGGTTATTACAAGAGTCTGCAAAACAAATCTGATGTAATGCGCTATGCTATAACTTACCATTAGGGTATGCGTGTTTTGTGTGCATGTGTGTTTGTGTGTACGTATTTCAGTGCTGGAAGTAGCCAGGCTGAGCACGGATGGGAACCTCGCAGACCTGACATTCCCTCAGTCGGAACAACACGGAAACTCCATCCAGCTGTCAGCCAGCACTCTCAAACAGCATGGCAGAAATGGTAGCAGAGAAATCGCATGTTTTCCTCCTTGCACTTACTCTCACTGTGATCTCTCTCTCTGTGCCTCTCAATCTTCTTTTCTCACCCACTTGAAGTGTCAAATTTCTGTCATCATTGCTTTACAACAATTATCGAGTGCACTATTCGTGTCCCTTTCGTACAGGTGAGATCAGGATGGTGTTTGTCTTGTACAAGAACTTGGGCTCCTACCTGTCCACGGAGAACGCCAGCGTCAGACTGAGCAGCGATGCCATCTATCCTAATTACTCTGTTATCGTCAACTCCCCGGTCATCACCGCATCCATTAACAAGGAGAGCAATAAGGTTTACCTGTCAGAGCCTGTGGTCTTCACTGTCAAACATCTACAGGTGAGTAAAAAAAAATCTCACGAAAGACCAAAAGCAGCTAGAAATTGAACATTTGTAGCCAAAAGTTTAAATTGTTAAGTCCTCTGTTCCATAGAAATCTATCGTTGTGCCAAAAAGTGTTGCTTTATAGGAAACAACATGAGAAATGTAGTTTACACCATCAAAGTTTCACATGTATAGTGTTCTGGTGCTGTAAATTCTCGCTAAGAGTCCACAGCTGGAAACACTTACCAGAAAATTGACTACTTACTCCTATTTGAGTAATGTTTGCTTCAATCTACAGGCTTTAGCAATTAAAAAAAAAGAAAAGATTTATTTCCAGTCAATTCTACTTTATTCATGTAATGCCAAATCATATCATACGTCATTATAGGTCATTTTAAGGTCGAGACTGACAATATTTGCAGAGAAACCCTGCAGTTCTCCAACATGGGAGAAAAGAAGAAATATTTTTAGCAGGAAGAAACCTGCGACAGAACCAGACTTAGGGTGGGCGGCTGTCTGCCTTTACCAGTTGGGGTAAGAGGAAAGTGAAGAGTGAAAAGATGAGCAATGAGGAACAACAGCCACTCAGCAAGTAGGTGAGGTCAACAACATACTTGCTGAAAGGCACAGGTAACAAGAGTATAAAATAGATAAGTTCAGGTTAGGCTTTAAAAGAGGAATCAAAAATATTCCCTGGATGCTTTATTAGGACCACTTGTTTAGCTGCTCATTAACGCAAATAGCCAGTTACACGGTTTGATCAAGCCGGTCTGCTGCAGTTCAAACTGAACATCAGAATGAAGAAGAAGAAAAATGACTTAGACATTGAACGTGACATGGCTGTTGGTGCCAGGCGGGCTGGTCTGAGAATTTCAGAAGCTGCTGATCTACTGGGATTTCCCCACATCACTAGGGTTCACAGACAAAGGTCCAAAAAGGAGAAAATATCCAGTAAGCAGCAGTTCTCTGGGTGAAAATGTCCTGCTGCTACAGCAGCAGAAGAACACCACACCTGTCAGCTGAGAACACAAAAACACAGGCACAAGCAAAATTGGATAAGGGAACACTGAAAATATTGCCAAATGTCAATTTCTGCCAGTACATTTAGATGGTAAGGGTTAGTGTAAGCAACATAAAATGCATCCTGCCTCGTATCAACGGTTCAGGCTAGCGGTGATGTAATTGTGTGGGGGATCATTTCTTGTCACACTTTGGGCCCCCTTAGCTCCAGTTGAGCATCATTTTTAATGCCACAGCCTAACTGAGTGTTGTTGCTGACTACATCCATCCCTTCATGACCACAGTGTACCCATCTTTTGATCACTGCTTCCAGCAGGATAACACGCTTTGTTACAAAACTCAAATCACCTCAAACTAATTTCTTGAACACGACAATCCACAATCACCAGATTTTACTCCAGCGCCTTTCAGAGCTTTGAATAATGGATGTGCAGATGACAAATCTGCAGCGACTGGATGATGCTGTGATGTCAGCATGGACCAAAATCTCAGAGTAATGTACCAGCTCCTTGTTGAATCTGTGCAAAGAGTTAAGGCAGTTATGAACGCAAAAAGAGATCTAGTTCGGTACAAGCATGTACCTAATATATATAATGTATATTTAGGACTGATTTTACTCATTCTTAACTTGGAACTTTAGTTTAGTTTAGTGGATAATTCCACAGAAAGTGAGGGAAGTCTAAAAAGAACTGAAGAAAACTTGTTGTTTTCAGACTTCTTCTGTATTAAATCATTGTATATTGCATGTTCCTGGGTCTGTGACTCAGGGTTAGCTGATCCAGCCCTGACTATATGACTAAAATAGTTTGAATAAAGGCTAGTTTTTTGTTAACCTCTAGTTCGCCTCTGCAGTATGCATTTGGGTCCAAACTTCCTGCATTTAATGACAATATATAGTAGCAGTAATACTAGTAGTAACCAGAGCTAAAGACATAAGGCATGAAACTCGGGCCTGATTCAGACAAAAACATGAAAAGAAATGACGTATAGAAACCCTGGAAAGGCTCAAATATTAAAATGTTGTTTCTGTGTCATTGCAGAATGATGTTCAAACATCGAAATGTCTTGCAGCCATTTTTGATCACTTGTGTACTAACTTGGCTCGACTCGCTTTGACTTGCCCCAAATGACCAAATCATAACATTAGCAATTACTGCAGACTGAATTCCACATAACTTTATAAGAATTTCATAAGTATGAATTAGGGTGGTCAGTAACACAGTTTTATTTTGTGTTTCACATCCAAAAAGCAAATACTTATCCAGTTGGTGATCCAGCTTGTTGGCAGTAAAAAACAAAAATCCTCACTGTTTCTCTTGCTCTTTTTGAGAGTAGCGTTACCAACCCAACGCGCACAGCTTCATCAGTTTACACAACACAAACAGCTCCTACACTCCAGAATCTCACACAACAAGCATGGACGCAGCTCTGTCACCTCCTCTCATGCCTCTATGTTTATTTGTTGCTGCAATCTCACATTCTGTCCCTTCTGTTTGTTGTTTTGTTGCTGTGTGTATTTGACTCTGTCTCTGTGTTTCTTCCTCTACATCCTTTTTCCACCAATTCCTCCCACCAGTTTCTCACTTTTTTTTGGCTCACCGACCACTCCATGCTTTCTGCCTCCCACCTCCCCATGACCGAGTATCTATTCCGTGTCCCCGTGTTCTCCCAACCCTCCTGCTTTTTTGTCTCTCAGTTTCTTCCTGTCTGTCTGGGTTTCTCTCAATCACACTCTGCCTCTCTTTCTCTCTCTCTCTCTCTCTCTCTCTCTTCTTCCAGCATTCAGAAAAGAATTTCAATCCCAACTGTTCATTCTGGAGCTACTCCAAGCGCACCATGACGGGATTCTGGTCTACGCAGGACTGTCGTCTGCTGGCCACCAATCGTACACACACCAGCTGCTCCTGCACCCACCTTACCAGCTTTGCAGTGCTCATGGCCCACGTGGAGGTCAACGTAGGCATTTTTCTCTGCTTGTGCATGCCAGAAGGGGGTGGGCGATATCTGGGGGTCAGTTATTTATTATTTGATTAGCAGTGGCTGGTCAACATATTCTGAAAATAGAAAGAGAGGAAGAAAAGAAGAGAGAAAGATCACAACATCTGAAAAGTAGATTATGAATCTTTGGAGTCTGAATAACCACGTTGGCAGGGAAAATCTTTACAATTGATTTGTCAAGCTGCATGATGACATTGATTTGAGGGGAAAAAAATGTACTTCAAACATTAGTATCTCACAGTTCTGGATTACTAAAGCAGATACAAAAATAAGCTTCAGGTCTTATTTTCATTTTAAAAGTGATGCTTGACTGATCAGACAGTGAAAACATGTTTTTTTTTTTTCAGATTTTGGTTTTGTTTTGGTTTTTTTAGATATCCATGAGCCTTAGTGGGTGGTTAATAAAAGCATTATTCTCCCGCCGTGTGTGGGATAAGTACTTTTTGTCTCTCTCTCTCTTTTGTTATGTTAAGACCAAGTTTCTTTACACAAATCAGCCCTTGTAACTCTGGATATTGCGTGACACCTATTCCCTCCCCGTGGGCTAGGATGTGTGTTACTTCCAAAGGGGTCATGGTCAGAGCCAGCTCGGCTTCTCTGTGTGAACGCAGTGTGAGGGTCTGAGCAGTAGATCCATCACAACAGCGCTAGCTTGAACATTGCTCTACCTGCCAGCTTGCAGGACACTGATGGATAGAGCCAGCACACCTGTGCAACACAGCGTAACGCTGTGGCCCTGAACGCTCAACGACACACAGCCAGACTCACATAAGCCAGGGGTGGTGGGGTTTAACTGTCTGCTCCTACAGTTTGTTTCATCTTACAACAGTATGACTCATATATGATGTTAGCATACCAAGGCTATGCATAGCTATAGTAGCTGTAAATTACATTGTTATTATTGAATTATCAACTTAAACTTGTCTCTCTGTTTGCACATTTCACAGAAAACAGACAGCATGCACGACGTGCTCCTGGATGTCATCACGTGGGTGGGCATCCTGTTGTCACTGGTTTGCCTGCTTATCTGCATCTTCACCTTCTGCTTCTTCAGAGGGCTTCAGAGCGATCGCAACACCATTCACAAGAACCTCTGCATCAGCCTCTTCATCGCTGAGTCTCTGTTTCTGTATGGGATCAACAAGGCCGACCAGCCGGTAAGAAGGGTCCAGTTCCCCTGTGTGAGCTTATGCGAGTGTGTGCAGTATACGTGGCGTATGGAAGAATATTACTTTGACCATAAATTCAGACAAATCCACGGCACATGTTGGCATAACTATCCACTGGCCAATACCACAAATCATCAGACTGTTTATTAACTTTGTGTCAGTGGTTTACCACACTTGTGCTGCTACTGAATAAAACAGGAGATGTGGTACAGTAACAGTGATCTTTGGAATAAATCAAAGCCGTAGTTTCTCATAGCGATTGTGAAACAAAACAACATTCTTACTATTCTATGTAATGGTTTTGCATCATTAAAAGTATTTATTTTTTCTTCAACATGTTAAGTAATCCCGTCATCAAAATCATGTACGTACTTGTGCGTATGTAAAAAGAACCTAATTTGCCTGCTTTGCAATCCATTCATAGTCAGCCATGATTTACAATGCAAAGAGCGCCCACAAAGATCAGCCATACAATGTGTTAAACCTTATGCGGCTCATATGAGGCCGATTTGTGAATATGAGTTCAGACTGCTTTTGATTAACACCTCATTGCTGTTGGATTTCAGCTGTGACCTCAGTCTGTATGCATCAGTACCCAACAGTAGAGTTACCTTGTACAAATGCAAGGTAAAATAAAGACCATTAAAGATGGCTATTTTGAAAAGTTTATTCTTGACACTGAAAGTTCTGGTCAAGTGGTGTTATGTATTTTCTTTATTTTTCCTCCTTATAAGTAGGCAATTCGTTTTTGTCAAATACCCCTGAGACTGAGTGAAGCAGATTTTATGTACGATATAAAATAGAATATATTATAATTTTAATATATTTAATTTGAATTAATTTAGTAATTAATAATATTTAATTACTAAATATGCCATTATTATAGATGTATTTAGTAACATTAAACCTAAGCATCACCGACTATTTATAAGTTATCTGCTCTCGACCAGGCTCAGAGACAGACTAGTCCAAGTGAAACATCTAGAGCAAAGCTGGGAATTATTTTAAACAGATTCCTGCGATGCAGGTAAACATTTATATAGAAGCTTTTCATGAAGTCACATCTTTGTGGGCAAAAGTACTAACTTATTGAATATGCTCTATATACTATTTTAAGAATGGTTCTACACTCCGCAGGCGTAATGGTAACTCTAGCCTAATTGGTCGCAGTGGTACGTTTGTCAAGTGTAGTGTCATTTGCAACACTATTGTGTTTTTCTGCATGCGGAATAGAAATGTGCATTTTCAGAACAACAAATGCATCATTAACTGCACCAGTCCTTGTGACACTCAGAACAAATAGCCCTTCCCTCGAGAGCGTGGAGGCTTTTTAAAGTCATGAGACACAATTTGCGAAGCATTTTCTTTACGTATCACTTAAGCAACCAATCAAACTCTATCCCTGAAGGAATTCAGTGCAGTGCAGTTTTCTGGCTCAACAGTGGGGGATCCACATGGTGTGCATTCCAATCATAGCCCAAGATGTATAATCCATATGGTCCACATTCAGTACGCCAGTCATGGATTAGAACTTTAAACCTCACTTGGGTACAGACGTTTTGCACACAAATCTTATGGGACAGATTCTGAGAGGAGATGCTCGCCTTTATTATCTCTGCACAAGGACACCTAAATAATAATTCAATTCAATTCAATTTTATTTATATAGCGCCAAATCACAACAAAAGTCGCCTCAAGGCGCTTTATATTGTACAATAGATCGCACACACACAATAATCAACACACAGGAAAGGATGAGCTTTTTCACCACTTCTCTCTGTAAGTTAGGGCTCAAGGCTGTATCTTTTACCTCCCCCATAGTATACAAGAAACCTCAGAACACCTTCAAGCATTTGCATCCTGCTGAGCTTTCAGTGAGAAAACCTTCTCACTGTAAATGAAGAGACAAAGCAAATTGGATGGAGAGCGCGTTTTGATCGTGGCGCTTGTGCGTTCCTCTTTGTCTGTGTGTTTGCGTGGGAGGGATCATGTTGTTTTGTTTTTGTGAGTTTTTAGTATGTGTGCTGCTGTATTTGCGTGTTGTTCTCCCGTTAATTACCGGTGACTATTCGTGACCTCCATTAACATCTTCAGCGTCACTTAGCTCGAAGCCGGTTAAGCCAGTAATTCCAGCAGGAAAACTAAATGACTTTGCATAAGCAGCCACCTTTTTTTTTTTTTACCTGTGTGTGCATGCATGTGTGTGCCTTTGCCTGTGAAAGCTACACTCTGCGATCATTAGAAATGGAAATGAGTGACTCCCTCACCCCCTAAACTCATTGTCTCTCAGACATTAGGTAATTGTCTGTCGTTGCAAACCCCTCCATTATAAAAGTCTGTCTGTTAGCGCTTCCACTGAGTGATTTAGGAGTGACTCTTTAGATTAGAACATTGGCATGATTGACCAAGTTTCAGCGCTCATTCGTTTTTCACCTTTCTTTTTCCTAATCAACACTCTTTCTTTGCCATCGAATTGCCAAAATTATTAATGTCTTTTTAGGTTTGATCCCTGGCTTTTGTTTTTTTATTCACATTCTTTGCACCTCTGTGTTTTTTTTTCTTCTCTTTTTTGGAATGAGTCTCTCACAGGGTTTTCTAAGTATGTTATCATCTATCACTCAAAGACTTTTACATCTCTTTCATCCGTCACTGTTCACTGGCATGTCATTTAAAATAGATTTACTCACTTTCAGTGTATAAACGCAGAGTTGGTTCAGGTAGGTGCAAAACGCTCTAATTTGTGTTTTGTGTTTGATAATTGCAATTCTCTAGGAAGTACGTTAACAAGCACAGTGTTTATCTTATGTAAAACATTTAGTTCTGCATTAGTAAAAGCGTAAAAAAGCCGTATGTTTTCACAACTATTCAGCATCCAAACCGAAGTTAGTTATGGGCTTTTTTTTCCTTTTCTGAGCTCCGAAATCTGTCAAATTTTATGTGATTTTTGTTTTGTCTCTTTCAAACCAAGATGCTGAGTCATTTTTGCAGCAGTTCCACTTATTTTGTTCATCCTTGGCATTGACAAAAATCATATTGTATTTTCAACAGCGCTGGCAAGTAATTCGCCCTCCTCAACAACTCATTGTCAGCCCCCTTTGAAAGTGCTTCGCTACATCTCTTTGAAATGTGGTCAATCAGCGCGGGCTGCGGCGCTAACATGTCACTTATATTTTCTCATTTATCTTCCTGGATGACTTGTAGATTGTAGACTGTGAGTGAAGTGTGAGGGGGGTCTCGAATAATATTGCTATTTTGAAGTGAGTTTTTGCTTTTTTTTGTCATTCTGCCACCTGAAATTTCTGTCATAGTACACTATGATTGTGACTTCTATTTCACGTTGCCTTATTCTGTCCCCTGTCTTGCCTGTTCAAGCAGTGGCTGTCCAATATTTATTCACTTACATTTTCTCCCTTAACTGAATATGATACATTATTGCTTTCTAAATCTGACTCATACCCTTACTGCCTGTACTGTTTGCATCTGTCTTTTCTGCCTCATCAGTGCAAGTGTCCAGCAGAATAAATATTTCCTGAGTTTAATGTTACTGTATTTTTAAACCCTCTCAATCCTTCATTTGCCTCACCAGATTGTCTGCGCAGTCTTTGCGGCCCTGCTCCATTTCTTCTTCTTGGCAGCGTTCACCTGGATGTTCCTGGAAGGGGTACAGCTCTACATCATGCTGGTAGAGGTGTTTGAGAGCGAACACTCCAGGACTAAGTACTTCTACCTGGCAGGATATGGAGTACCTGCTGTCATAGTGGCCGTCTCCGCTGCCGTGGACTACAGGAGCTACGGCACCGACCGAGTGTAAGGATGCTGCTGAAGAATGCGTGAAGGAAGGATGGATGACGGGGCAAGGGAGGGAAAGGGAGGGAGGCTGGAGTGCCTGCTGTCATTTTGGCTGCGTTTGCCACAGTGGACTCAACAAGCTGTGGCACTTCTGAAGAGTCAATACAGAGAGAACGAGTGGAGAGAGAGAGGCAGAGAAGGATGGAGAGTGGTAGAGAAGTATTGGGGACACGCAGGGGGAGGATGCACCACAGAGTGCCTGCATGAGCACGGCAGCAACAATGTGTGAATATGGAAGGATTTAACAGGCGGGACAGAAGGAGGGGGTGTACAGTGGAGTATGCCGAGGGAGAAAAAAAACTGCTTTAAGTGTGAGAATGGAGGGATGGGATAGGAAAAGATGGAGTTGTGTGTCAGGATGTTCACACATCCACACTGGCTTGCGCTTGCGCGTTAAAATAAAAGCAGCTTCTCTGGAGAAGAGTAGTGGAAGATAAGCACATACATTAAAAGCACAAGGTAACGTATTCATGCATGCTCGACTTGTCTAACCCTAGAAAAAGGATGAATCCAAGAAAGGACAGCCAGCATCTCATTACAGGCATAATAGACAAACTACAGATTCAAAGAGAGTGAACGTAACAGTTTCACCTACACACTCCATTCATGCTTTGACTCTGAAAAGAGGCCAGTCTAATTATTAAATACATATGCGTATGAAATGTATATTGCATATATAATATATATTAGACACAGTCATGTTCATAACCTGTTCAAACCATAAGACTAAACACTAACAATGTGGACTTTGCACTGAAAGGCTACAGTTTTAGAGGTGTTTCATCCCTCAGCTGCTTATAAATGAGTCGCTCCGTGTTGAGGGTGAAAAATGACGTGTGGTTATAGATATAAATGATTCACCTTCTAAAATGCTCCCAGTCGCTGGTCATTCGGGGACCTTTTGTCGTTCTGACATCGCAGCTTTCCACAAGCTACACTCTACTCGACCAGCTCTGAAAGACGACAGAAGGGTTGAATTTAGCAGTGTTTAACCATCAAGCCACACCAGTCCTCATGCCACTTAGATCAATATTTCATTGCCCGATGATCATTAAAACATGAGAGTCTCAGTGCCAAGCTTTGGGTGAATAATCACAAACAGAGTGTCGTAAAGGACCTGAGACAACTGCTGCGAGTTCAAATGCAAAATGATGTGAAATATTTTGGGACAATGAAGCAGAGCTTATATGTAAAAGGTGCACATAACCAAAAATAAATGCATGAATATATCAGTATTTTCTTTTGTAATGTTGCATCCAGGCCATTAATGCTCTTGCTCGTCGTGTCCTCATGCCCCATGGGCCTTGTCGATCTGAAAAGTAATTGAAATTGGAAATTTTTAAAAAGCAGAAACGAACTTACACGATTCATTTATCAGCCCAGGCTTGAAAATGACACTGTGTATCATTTTTGACATAACACATTGAGACAAAACCTTTGAAAATATCATCTGCCATTCCTGCTGTGTCACCTTGTCACATAACACAGGCTGTTCTTCTTCACAGTAGCCAGTGGCACTGAGTCTCATTCATGTACCGTAATGAAGGTGGCTACGAGTTAGCAAAGGAGCCCTAATGGAGGATACTGTGACACAGTCAGGGACCCATAATGGAGGGTTCTCTAATGTGGTGGAAATTGAAAGATTAATAATTCAAAAGCAGCTGGTCATGAATCAGTTGGCCATTTTGCTCCAGCCGTTTTTCTCTGGCACCTTTTTCGGCAACTAGTTGGGTCTGACCTCAGTGGAGGGCACTCTTTTTTTCTTCTTCTCCTTCCCCTGCTTGCTGCAGTTGATGAGTCAAGGTGTTTTGGGGTTATATAATTTTGCATACAGCAGTATATCTTTTACAACCAATCCTAACCTTGTGGTCCAAAATGATTGCCTGCGCGTACGTGTGTGAGTGTGTGTGTGTTTGTGGTTATATGTTCATGCGTGTCTTCTGATAGTGTGCTTGTGTGCATATACACACTGCATGTGCATGCACTTGTGTCCCTCCTTTCTCCTTTAACCTCAACACAGCCATCCGCAGACTCCATAAATAGCCTCGTATGAGGTCTGCATCCATAACTCAGTATTCAAATGAACACAGTCATGTCATATTTTTGCGACTGCAGGATGTGGCTATGTCATATATCTGTGCCCTTAGGGAGAAGTAAAGCTTTATTTATCACAGGTGCTTATCCCTCGCTGTCTCCCCCCTGTGTGTGTGATGTATGTTCGAGGTGTGTGTATATGCTATTTTCCTCCATCCTGCAACACCTTTCTTCCTGTTCTTCATCTCTTTCACTTTTTACATCCACCCCAGTTCCGTTTTGTCCTCGCTCTGTCGTGATGCATTTGATATACTGCGTGTCATAATCTGCTCCTTTTTTTTTCCTCCAGCTTGCGTCCTCTCAGTGATTATGTGTGTGCAACCGTGATGCATGTCCTATCCTCTGATTGCTACTCTACATCCATCTAAAGAACATGTTTTTTTAACCCTTTTATTCTTCCCAGCGTCCCTCGTGCATGATGTCTCTCTCTGTCTCCGTCTCTCCCTGTCTCTAGGTGCTGGCTGCGATTGGATACTTACTTTATCTGGAGCTTCATAGGCCCTGCTACACTCATCATTATGGTAAGATGGACACACGTGCATACTCACACACCCTTGACATAGCACTTCATCTATGAGTAGGTAGATCTATAGATGTTCGTGCAGCAGTGATGGCTCACATTAAGGTATTTGTTAATCTCCTACAAGGCTTGCCTGAGCTCCTCAGAAGTGCAAGTAAAAGTGGAAGCAACTCTATATGTCAACTTAATAACTCCCATTCATGGATTAACTCTCAGGCGGGCACGTATTCCTGCAACCTGGAAATCTTCGAAGGGGATATGGAGCGCAAGCCGCCGTGCGTCACACAGATTATGATAAAAACTCAGCAAGGTTATGTTGCTATTAGGCACTCATTTGTGTGCTGTTTTTCCTCCTGATCTAGCTGTTTTATTGCTTTGCCACCAAATTGAACATTAAACTGGAGAACAGAGTCTCCCGGGGAGTTTGAGCAATGCCAATGATTGATGTTTCATCAGTCATCGAAATGTTCAGAGGAGCAGGAACAGGGATCCTATCTTGAACAAGTAAAGTATGACAGGAATAGAGTTTGATGATTAGGCAGACACACATACAAAGACATTTAAAGCAATGAGACATATTCCCAGTAGCCTGTGAACCAATCCACTGTACTCATTTTTGAAATGTCAGGCAGGCTATCACAGATCTTGCAGGACCTGCATGTGGGGAGCAGTTCAGGTGGGACTGCACTGTTATGACACCACACCTAGTGGTAATGTATACAGCCTCTGAGACCCAGTGTATCGCTTCAGACAGTCATTATTAAACCACCCTCTTTATGCATTAGTACTCCAATAGAACAGAACACATCTATGAGAATTGGGTTACCATTGTAACAATGATCCCGAACTGCTGAAATTTTCCCTGATGTTCAAGCTGCTGTATTTTGAGAACATAAAGGCTTGTTGATTGAGGGCCTGATATGGTGTCCCTAAGCCAATTACTGTTGAAGAGGCAAATAAAGAATTGTGTGAGTGAATGGCTGTGGTGACATTGTGTCTTTAATTAGGCTACTTGCTGCAGAAAATTAACTTGTGTGATTTTATGTCTGTGTGTTTCAGCTGAATGTAATCTTCCTCGGCATCGCTCTTTATAAGATGTTCCATCATACGGCCATTCTCAAACCAGACTCTGGGTGTCTGGACAACATCAAGTAAGTTCTTCAATCCTGCTACTACACTTGTGCATCTGATTTGTGATCATGCATGCTTGTGTGAATAAAGCAGAAGGAATAGTTTGACATTTGGGAACTGTGCTTTTTTTTTTTTTTGCAAAAGGGAGAGGACTAATAGAAGACAGATGTCTGTACAGTACAATCTATAAGCAGTATTGTGAAAAAGACACAACAGTATTGTGAAACCACACTTTTTTCTTTATATTTTAAGGAGCCAGACTTTCTTGCCATTTTTAAGGGGTCTTGAGCAATAGTTCTCCAGGCTTTCCAAAGTTCTTCCAATGCTTTTACACTCATTTTCAATCCAGTCCTCGTACCTGACTATTTTCAGTGAAATGTTTTGGGGTTTTTTTAACATTTTTTTTAACAAACAGACTAATTCAAGGAATGAACTGGCATTCCCAAGATGATTCCCAAAGACTCCCAATGGTGTGCAGTGTGTCATGAAACAGGAAACTGGACAAGGGCTGAACAAAAGAAGTAGCACGCCTAGAAAAACTATCTACAGCAAATAAATAGTAAAGTCAAGTCAAAAATACACCTGGTCGTTCATTTGATCCATCTATTATTATTTAAAGCATTATCAGAAATGGTTTCGGTGCAAGGATAGTTTTCAAGAAGCAAGTAATAAGGAAAGGAAACAGAGAAAAGGCAGAAATTCGAAACATTAAACAATAACTGGACTGAAAATCACCGGCAACAGGTCTTAAGGTGTGGTGAATCAAAATTTCACATTTTTTGTTCTAATCTTTATCAATATTTTCTGAGGAGGTTCGCAGAAAAGTACAACAGTGAGTTTCTACAGTATGACCTGATTTTGATCCACCATCTGGAAAACTCCTGATAGGAAACAGCTTCAGTTTACACCATGACAATAATCCCAAAGATACTGTCAATGCATTAAAAGTATAGCTGGATAGAGAAACACATAATGAATGCTGTCAGTGATGGATTGGCCTCCCCAGAGCCCGGACCTCAACATTATCGAAGCCGTGTGTGATCATCTTGACAGAGAACAGAGAAGAGTCAATGTCATTCAAGAAGTCTGGAGAACTATTCCTGAAGACTAATTGAAGAAATGACAAGAAAACTTGCATAAGAGAGTTCAGGCTATGTTAAACCCTGAACTCTTCACTTCACTTTGTACAAACTTTGTTTTCGCCTTTTATACTGTATGTGTGTTTGCACACGTTTCATTAAATCACTTCAACTATTCGACTTCTTCCTATTTCCTTGCAAAATACAAAAAAAACGAGGCATAACTCTAAACTTTTGCGCAGTACTGTTGCTGCAGATGGTTAGCTTAGCTTAACATAAGACTCGAATAGGGTGGAAACACTAAGCCTGGCGCTGCCCACTGGTAACAAAAGGTTGAGACCTTTAGTTCAGTTACAGCTTGTTATTTTTTATGTTTTGTTGTTTGTATAATTTGTATATAAGTGGAAGCATAAACACAACTTATGGAGGTAAGGTGCAATACTATTTCTCAGCCAAGAGAGACACAATCTCATCCTCTCGCATTGTTGGTTTCACAGTTTGTTTTGTTTATGGAGTCAGCAAAAGGCTATAACATGGTAATTAGTGAGCATTAGAATGTTACCTTTGGACAGAAACAGGAGTATTGTTTTTACACTAAGCTCATTAGCTGCTGGCTCCAACTTCATCATGGCTGCACAAACGCAAGAGTGGCATCAATCTTCACATTCATCTCTGCAAGAAAGTGAGCACATTTCCCAAAAAGTCGAACTATTCAATTAATTCTACATTTTTATGCTACCCTGTCGCATGGAGCGCCTTTCACCTTTATCTTACATAATTTTGAGATGCTACCCTCTAAATTCTTCAAATCATTATTCTCAGGCATGTCCCTATTATTCATGAGACCCTTAGAGAGTGCCACTGAAATATGACTTCACGTCCATTAAATACTGAAACTCTTTCTACCAAGCTAACTAATCGGGATTGTGTCATTTTCTTGTTCGAGTCCAGCTCAAGACAAAAAAGGCTCAGTCTAATTCAAACAATATGCCTTGGCTCAGAGTTCAACGCCTATCCGAGCTCAGAAGTTATAATGTAAATCCCCAAAATGACTCGGTTCTCATATCATTTAAATATTACTGCCAATGTATCTTTCATGGAGGCAGTTTTTAAGTAGGACTTCAAGCAGGAAGTGTTTCAGAAGCAAAGGCGAAGCCAGCTGATCTTTGCTTTAGTGCAGTTCAGGGGAAAGTACTCTAATGAAAAAAAACCTGATGAAAGATGGAAATCAAAGAATCGTTTAAAACACGATGCTTTGGATCTTTCCCCCCTCTTCTTAATGACTTTCCTTAGTCTTTCTGAGAACACTGAAGGCTGTCTAGATTTTAATCTATTTCACTTCATTAGTCATGTCTTATTGTGGTTCATTTATTCGTTAATCACCATCATGCTCTTTTTGTCTTATTTTTTTCTTCCTTTTGTTTTCTTTGTCTCTCTAACTCCAAGCCATCATAAGTTATCTTTGTTGTGGACTGGCTCTGGTAAGGCCACTCTCCAATCAGTGTTGTCTTCCTAGAGACATTTTGTTTGGTTTGCTTGTTATTCATGTGTCTGTGGAGTCTTCCTGTAGTTTATCCACACACCCAAATTAACCGTGAACCTGTCTTGTAAAATGGATTTCTTGTTCATGTGTGATTTGTGAGGTCCTGTGACCTATAGACCTAATGTGCTATTGAAATATTATAAAGGTGAGATGTGAATTCATGGAAACAGAGCTGAGAGAGAAACCATGACTCAAGGGAACACTGGAGGAAGAGGTGAAATGGTGGGATGGAAAAGAGAGATGAGTATACCCTTTATTGAAGAGGGTCGTCAGACGAGCTTTATTGGAGGTTCTGTCTCGCCTGAATGGTGCCACAGAGGGAAACATCGAATCAATCACCTTAGTCTCACTCACTTACTCTCCTCCTCTGTCTGTCTTCCTTCCTCATGACTCTCCTAATATCTCTCCCGCTGTGTTTTTTCGCTCTCTCTCTCTCTCTCCATTCCCGCTCTTTCTTTCCTTGCCCATTTTCTTTGTCTCTATCACTTGCGTTAGAGGTGATCACTGCCCAGTCAGCCAATCAAATTAACAGCTATCATCTCGGCTCTGGCAGACCCAAACCTATGACCTTTAGTGGGAAATGTCATTTATAATGGCTGTAATGTCCCTCTGATTACTGCCCGATGAAGACACTCACGTGCACATGCGCACACACACATACACGTGCACACGCGCACACACACATTCTCAGACCAGGACTTACGATGCATACACATGCCTCCACATGACCAAGTTTCTCTGACATTTGGCCTTTATGACTCACTTCTTCATAGCCTTTATTTGAAATGAAGGTTTGCAGCCTTAAAAACTCTTATCAAATCTACTCCCGTTAAACTGTTATAGTCACAAGTGCGCTAACAGACTTCAGGACCTACTTCTGCCTGAAAATGATTTTTACCTCCTGTCATATACTTTGACTGAGAAAGTTTGGCTGCAGCTTGGGAAAAGTGTGCTCGGTGAAGAATGCTTTTCTTCGTGATACCCGTGGCTGACGTCAGCTCGCTTATAACCTCTCCTCGCTCTCTGGAGATTGGATCTAAATGAAAAGATCCACTCGCACTGCCTCCTCTAAACCCTTTTATAAGGCTTTAATTCTTTTAAGCAAAACTCCCGCTGTTTTCTCCAGTCTACTCCTACAGTGTTGGGGCTCATAATGAACCCTTTCTAACCCCTCATGGTCCCTCATGCGTCAGCCTTGACTGATTAGTTTTTTCACCATGGGGGGAAAAGACAAACTTCTCATGTTTGAATTTCATTTGATAATGACACAGAGTAACAAGATGAGCATTTCTCATTTTCCACTGTTTCTCTTCTCACGTAGGTCCTGGGTGATTGGGGCCATAGCTCTGCTGTGTCTGCTTGGTCTGACCTGGGCGTTCGGGCTAATGTACATCAACGAGAGCACCGTGATCATGGCCTACCTTTTCACCATCTTCAACTCTCTGCAGGGCATGTTTATCTTCATCTTCCACTGCATACTGCAGAAAAAGGTGAGGCACAAAGCTAGACAGAAGCTGCCAGAGTGACAGACAGACATACAAACACACACAGAGGCACACATGCGAGCTAGAAACGATCAGCAGGGACACCAAAAATATCTGCAGAGCTGTCACAGAGGTTTGATTGGTCATTCAGTATCCCTACTGCTCAATTCTCTCACTTTTTCATTCTTGCTACCTAACACTCTCTTTCGCTGTCACTGTCTGTCTTGCCTTGAGGCAGCAGGTAACAAACTGAGTTGCTTGTCTTACGGTGTGACTTGTTCTCGCAGCAGCAAAGAAAGTTTTCCATCATCAGGCAGGGTCATCGCACCTGAAATAGCATGTTATACACTTTGATAATATTCAGCTCTAATTGTTTTAAATATTTGACACAGGATGAGGACATGCATGAGTGTTTTGAAGTCTAATTGGCTGAAGCTTCAGGTAATTTCCTCAAGTGAGTTTTATGATTTTATGACTCACATTAACACACGGTTCGCCTTTCGAGTCCTCTATAATTAAAAAAAAACAAACTCTTCAGTATATTTTTTGGGTTTAGTTGGCCTAAAGGATTACTGGCATTTGTGAGCACATGTGTGTACTTTTTTTATACTTGAGTTATGTGTGGCTTCCAGGAAGAGCCTACACACACCGGGATATTTTTACAGTCTCCCACACACTGTCAGTGCCTGGGACTCCAGAAGACGAGTAGGATATGGAAAGAAGATTCATCAAATGCTTAATACTCTCATCTGGCTGCCATCCCACAGACAATTTTTAGTTTCAAGTGCATGACCAGTAAACAAGTGCGGTGTGTGTGTGTGTGTGTGTGTGTGTGTGCACAGTATACTTAGGTATGTGCTAGGTCACAGGATCAGGTATCCAGAGAGATGTCCTCAGAACAATGATGAGGTTTTCTTTGGCTGCGACCCAACTTGGTTTCTCCCAAGATGCATGGAGCAACTCACCACACAGCTGTTCAAACAGAGCATGTGGCAATATATGCCTGCCAGTCCAACGAGCTTGTTAAAAAGCAATTACAGTCGTATTTGTTCTAACTTGATTGGGATCTAAATGCAGATGTTCTGTGTGTACAAGTGCATCACATGTCCCCCTAAGGAATATGTCCATTTTAGATGAATATGTGGCAGCTTGGGGAGAATGTTGATGGGGGAAAGTTTATGGAGCTAATCTTCTAATGTCTAAATTTATGGGTTTAGTGTTTGCACAAGGAAGTTGAGTAGAAGAAGAGTTTGTCTCTTCTTTCCCGGCATGTCATCTTGAAAATATGCATCATTATGTGCAACGTCAAAGTGAAAACATCAATCAATTCCCCCTCTTTTGTACGCGCTGGCTGAGAGTGCATTTACAGTTTCTGCCGCTTTTTTCCTCCTCCCACCATCTGGGGTCCAGGTGCGTAAAGAGTACGGCAAATGTCTGCGCACCCACTGCTGCAGCGGGAAGAGCGTGGAGACTTCTATTTCCTCCTCCAGTAAAACCACCACCTCGCGGACCCCGGGCCGCTACTCCACAGGCTCACAGGTGAGCTTACCTGCCTGCACACCTGGACGCTACAGCACAGCAGATTCTCAGGTGAGGCCAGATAACGCCATGAGGGTTTTGGGTCATCGCTGTTCACTTTCAACTCATCTCATATTTTAGGCAAACACATTAAATGCGACTTTAAGTTGGAATGCCATTCAGTTTATTTTTGGGCTTTCAATTAGAGATGCACCGATCAATCGGCTAGTATATCCGAGCAAGGGTATAACCGATTTCGTTGCCATCCACCACAGCCGATAGTGCACCTTAGACAACAAAAACAACTGTAATTGCTGTGCAGATATATTTCTTCTGAGAAGCAAAATGTAATATCTTATAAGCTGTAAATGTATCTGGCTTCCTCATACTGCTAACTCAGTTGCCAGTAATCTACCAGTGTAGCCATCTGCCATTTCCTCTTTCTCATAGTTCTGCCAATCCATTAGTAATTTCAGAACTCTCTTTTCTGCAATAAGAGCAAAGTCAGAGTAACTTTTGTTTAGCATTTATTAGCTCCAACTCTGACACGATCTGCTCAGCTCAGTTGGCATCATATACTGTTGTTGGCACTGTTTGCCAGTAAATGAAGAAGCTCAATATTGTGTCCAGTAACCTGGAGCACTTGATTATGCGTTTGTTGGAGTGGGAGTGATAGTAGGTTCAGTAACCTGATGTCATACTGGAAAACATAGAAAAGTTTTTTAAACAGTCAATGTTTTATTATGAGCAAAAATGGAAATTCTCCATGAAAGAAAGGTTAGAAAACATACAAAAAAAATGCAATAGTCCAGTAAAATTACATTCGGTGCATCTCTACTTAAAATATGGATGTTTTGTTGAAAGTGTGAGATCCAAAACCCTGACTGTGACAGACAATGTTGCTTAAAAAAATGTATATGGAGTACAAAAGACACTGATGTATGATTATTTTTCCCTGCCTGTTTCTCTTTTGTCGGATGTTGCTTTGGTTTTTTTTCCCATTTACTGCCTCTCCTGCACTAATTTGATCCTTTTTTTTTTTTGCCAATCGCCTCCCATATATTACACTTTCTCACTATATTTCTCTCCCTTCTTTGTTGTCGTGTCCTTTCTCCCTTGATCTGTTCCTGGCTCTTCCTTTGATTTCTTTTCCCTTGCATTTTATTGTTACCCCTCAACGAATTTGCCCATACCGTCTCTACCCTTTTCTTTCTTTTTCGCTTCTTTTCTCATGTGTATAGAGTCGTATCAGGCGGATGTGGAATGACACTGTGAGGAAACAGGAGTCCTCCTTCATCACTGGAGACATCAACAGCTCTGCTACGCTCAACAGAGGTAACCACGGGATACCTACAATTTGCATCCTCATCACTGTCACCCTATCTGCTTTATTAATAGCAGGAGGCACAGGCAGCATACGCTGTCATTTAGCAAAGTAGCTGCGGTCCAGACTACTGATAATGGTATTTTGTTCTTGAAGATGGGAAGATTAGCAGGATAGAGTGTAAATATCACTTACTTATTTTTGCTGCTTCAAAAGCTGCTTTTTCGCAGGAAGGAGAGGTAGGGGCAGGCTCCTGTCAAAACTGAAACTACTTTATTGTCACAATAATAAATCTACAGAGTGAAGCGCTAACTGTGCTGTAGCACCAATCTTCTTTTTGCAAGGACAGATGTTTCTTTAACTGCTGTAGGTTTGAATCCTTTAAGCCTTAAACTAAACACCAATAACACCTTTATTATAATACAGTATGCTATACAGATTAATGTTGCATTTTTAGATGAATTCACAGCACCACACATCACATAGCATCCTATTTCATTTTAAGTAGAGCGAAACTTTTGCACCTGAGAATCTGTACGCTGTTGTAGTCTCAAACCTTTTAAATGAATAAGCCTAGTTCAGTGTATCCCTGCTTTATTTAGAGCTGTGTATTGCAGTCCCTTCAGAGTAGGACAGTGTAATGGACTGTAGGAATGAACTCAATGGGTATGGCTATCCGAGGGCTAGGGTAATGAGGGCATAGATACCCAAATGGCCACACAGTTTGAAATACGTGCACACACACACGCAAGAGAACACATGCTGCCATTTGTTAGACTCTAAGCTGAGGTGTGGCCCTCACTTTCTTCAGGCCACTAATAAGCTGTTAGCATGACAGATTGATACTAAAGCAGACATGGTGCGTGTCAGCGCTTGAATTATCACACACTTAGTGAGGCAGGGCTTAAGACTCCTACACCTCCTCCTTCCCTCACACTTTAAAGAATGCCGCACGGAGCTACTTAGCCAGTAGATTTTGAAATAACTACATACTTTGACTTATTGGATAACGGTGGAATGGAATAAATTGGATTGTCAGATAAGAGACCGACTTCTTGTTATGCCCAGGTCATTTAAGCTATAATGAAGAAGAGAGACCTACACAGCAGTGACCGAAAAAAAAAAGGTTCTGTGGTATGCTCAGGAACATAGGAGTCGGCTGTTAGTATGTGTCTGTATTTCATTTTAGTGAAACACAAACACTCTCTAATTAAAAATTTTGTTTTTACTTAATCTAAAAAAGAAAAAAGGGAGGGGGGGTTGCAAATCTGGAACCCTAGCAGTAAAAGATAATTATCTATCAGCTAATACCTTTTTCACTTAAACACTGACGGTACCAGCTTACACTAACAGAGTCAGACTAAAGAAGCTGTAGTTATATTACTTAGTGTATGTGGCAACGCTTTCACAGAGTCTGCTGTAAAATAGGCACATCACTGAGCTACATGCCACATTGATTGTTTGGATCCTTGACCAGAAGGAGAAAAAAAAGGAAATCATTTTCTCTTTGGTTCATTTGTGCAGTAACAACATTAGGAGATGCTATACACACATTTTCAAGCAACCTAAATTTTTTGTCATGGCCAACTAAACACCTTACGTAAGCCAGAATCTCGGAAGGTTAAAGTGAGGCAAAATATATATATAAGTGCTGGAAATCTACAGACAACATCCGCAACACTAAGATCAACGATAGTTCCAGAAGCTTGGGACTAATGACATCACGTCACATAATCAACCAGTAAATAACTCATGCATTCACGTAGCTGACTTTTGGCAGCGCCGAGAAAAGGAGGGATCAGTTCAAGTAATTAAAGATAACAGGTCCTTAACGTGATTTTCATTTTAGTGTGTCCAGCTATGACAAATTTCCCTCCACCTTTTACCATTTTGCAGCAGATTGATGTGTCAGAGCTTACAATTTCTTACGCTGCTATAATTTGTAGTTTTGTAGAATAATTTGTGTAGTCATACATTTGAAAGGATCTAGAATGCATATATTCCCTTTTTTTGAATGTTATGACAATATTTGACTTATGTAGTTCTTGAGTGCTGGGTTATAATGGCATAGGAATCATAAGTTTATAGTTTACATTGTGTAGAAATGAGAAAAAAATGCCTTAGGGAAGTGAAAAATTGCTGTGCCCCTATATTTTTCATAGATTTACTAGCCTTTAGACATGATTTTACTGGGTACGGGATGCATCCGTATAATGGTAGATGTAGCTAGTTTACATAACCATAAGTTCAGATCCCACACAGTCAGTGACAACTGTATAATATTAGCAGGATTGCATTTGAAGCTGCTAGAAAGAGCAGAAAAGAAAAGCAAAAACAAAAACTGCATGATGCAGACTCACCACTAGGTCGTCACATACACAGTGGTTGGTCATGTGTATAACATCGCTGCACCTCATTAGTGGTGCTGCTAACGTGCTAAAAGGAAAAGGAAACTATGATAAAGATAATTATTTCTTATGTTTTGCTTTGAGTTTATGCAGAAACCACAGAGATATTAGAACATATCCGTTTTTCCCCTCTCTGTTTTAAAGCTATGATATGATGATATGCACAGACAGCGGTAGCACAGCCTGCTTCATACAGCGTCGATAGCATCATGAGGATGAATGCATAAGAGCTGTCGTGCTCATTTGTTGCCTGTATTTTTTGCATTGTCTTAATGTGTATATGAGCAGTCTCTCAGAAAATGCACTGAAAACACTTTCTGTGGCCCCTTTGTCCATTAACTGTCCTGTAGTCATGCTTCTCTGCTCAAGCGTATTGAACTGCAGCACAGTCTGCTCCAAGCTATGGCACTCTCTCTTTGTCTCTCTCTCTGTCTCCTTCTCCCTTTCCCTCCCTCAGCCTGTATGCAATGGCTGCAAGAATGACTTGTCAAGCTTTTTCTTGCCTTTCTCCCTGAACTGTTAGCTTGTTTGATTTACTTGTCCTCTTCTCTCCCTCTTTCTTCCACACACTCACTCTCCATCTCGCTCTCCCTTCTTTTTCCTTCTTCCTTACTTCCACTCTGCAATGGCTACATGTTCTCTCCTTTAACCTCTATCTCCACTCTGGGTTTTTTTTTGTTTTTTTTCTCCTGAGTGCTTCTCTCTTTTTCTCTCTTGACTTGGCTGTTGCTTTTCCTCTCTCCTTCTCTCTCGACTTGGCTATTGCTTTTCCTCTCTCTTTCTCTATCTGCCTGTACCAGGAGCCATGGCTAATCATCTTATAACTAATGCTCTCCTTCGTCCCCATGGTACTAACAATCCTTATAACACGCTCCTGGGGGACTCGGCAGTCTATAACAACCCAGCTGTGGGCATGTACAACACCCAAGGTGTGGCTGATGTTCCATTTATGAACATACAACATTTTTAAATGTAGCATAGAGTTGCTTTATTTTATCTATTTATTGATTTAGTTTGCATGGTTCTTTCAGTTTAAAAAGTGCTTTCTATTTTGATGCATGCATGTTATGGTTCCCAAGTGAGATTATCAATGACACTGAAATATACGTATAAACCTGTATCTATATTACTATTTGCAGATTTGCTATATCTTAAATAAGCTACTTGGGAACCATGAAATATTCCTTATATATTACATTTTATATGAATGTTAGATTTACTTTTATTTTTATTTTTACATGCATGTGTCAGTTTGGCCATGTGTTGCTTGTGCAACAGCATGTGTCTGCGTATCCTTAATATCTACATATATAGCATTTTAAATGTGATTCCTATGCTGTGCTTTAATGTTTCTTTCTCTGTCTTTATAACAAAGCACAAATATTTTGTTCTGTAATCATTATGTAAGATTTTTTGTGTTTAAAATTTGTCAACTTGCCTTTAGTTGTTGAGCAATTGTTGATGTAATGGTGGCTGAAATGTGTTTCTGTCAATGTCTAAATTCACATCTGTGTTTCTCTTCTCTCTCTCTCCCTCATGCTGTCCATTAGCACCGTACCGAGACACAAGTATGGGCTACATTATTACTCCCAACTACTTCAGCTACATAATTGTTTTCTTGACTTTAAAGCAATGTAATGTTTTACATCCAACCTATGCAAAACTTTTTTTCCCCCCAAAAGTTTTCCAGTCAATATACAGTATCTATAGTATTAGGCGACAAGCACGGAGATGAGATGTGATAATAACTCCTGTATAATTACCAGAAGTTCTACTTAAAACATTTTTCAGTGAAATTTTAACTTTTCTTTTTGTATTGTAGCGCTAGCAGCAATTGAAAAAGAAGAGTACTTATGAAGATTCTCCTTAATGAATTATGGACGCTTGAAGCATTTTTCTTTCCAAGAAATTTATCATTGCTATTTTTTAATCCTCAATTCACAGCACCCACTACGATGTGAAACAATAATTAAAATCTTTCATTTGTAAAAAACCACTTGGGAGTTATTTTTTTTCTTACATCTTAATAATTAGCACTTTTTAAAATTGTTTGCTTCTCAGAGGGCATCCTGAACAACGCAAGAGACTCCAGTGTTATGGATACACTCCCTCTTAATGGTAACCATGCCAACAACTACAGCATGGCGAGCAGTGAGTACTTGAGCGACTGTGTCCAGATCCTCGACCGTAGCGCCGGCTACGGCACCCACAGCAACCACAAGGAGACAACTCTAGAGAAGAAGATCCTCAAGGAGCTGACGTCCAACTATATCCCATCTTACCTCAACAATCATGAGAGAGCAACCACAGAGCGCAATCACAACCTCATGAACAAACTGGTGAACAGCAGCATGGCCAATGGAGGTGAATGTGGTTTCATTTATATAATTTAAGGTTTTGATAAACAGATGTAAATATTTCGATTTATTAAGTGGCACTGCTTGTTAACTCACTATAACACAAATAGCCTTAGAGTAATTATAAATGTGTTATCTGGTTACAATGATTTATGCAGACAGGTGATTATTAAACTGAATTAAGTAAAAGCCTGTCGTTTATTATGATTTGCAGTGACCCTTCCTTCTGAGGGTTCAGGTAAACTCAGCAAAACAGCACAATAGAAGTGGAGAGTAACATATTAAAATCTACAATAATTATTATTTCTAACCGTTCGCAGACAGCTTAAACAACTGCGACATATTATCACAGCTGATATGTTAATACAAAACTTTTACACTTTTGGCAGGTATTGTGAAGCGCAGATTCACCTGAAGTTGATCATTTTTTCTTTTTTGGACTTTGCCTGTCTGACATTTGGTAGTGGGCAGATCTAGCAGACAGTAGTTTTTTGGGTTTTTTGTTTTTTTACTGGATAACAGACATATGATGCTGGTGAAAATGGCACTGTTGAAAATGGCACTGGTGAGCTCAAGTAAAACTGTAATTTCGAAAGCCAGACAACCTGGACAATGACATCAAGGAGCTGACATCCTTTAAATCGCCATCTTTGGGTCAGGTGACACATAGCAGGACTAATTTAATGTAGTGCTGTCAGCGTTAATCTCGTTAAAATGACGTTAAATCTCCGTTAGCAAGTTAACGTGGATTGCCCCGTGTGTGGGGCTGCACGGCGTCAACGCGTTAGAGCGGTTAGCTCGTTAACGCGTTAGCGCCATCCAGCATCATTAACGCTGACAGCACTAATTTAATCTGTTTTGAATTTCTGACAATTACATTGGGGACTTCAAAAAAACTGAATACATGTTTTACTAGTAACGTTAAAGTTTCTGCCTTGGGTAGCAGTGGCAGTGCTTTTTGTTCAAAATGATTTAACGTCAGTGGGCTATTATGTTGAGATGTGTGGTGTAATATGATTCTTGCCTGGTTCTTCCAGGGAGCCTGGCAGGGGGCAGCAGCAGCAGCAGCAGCAGTGGAGTTGGTGGATGTGTGGGAGGCAGTAAAGAGGACAATGGCCCCATGGTACTAGACAACCCTGTAGCCTTCCCCCATGAGGAGAACCTGGGTTTGGAGATTATCAGAGAGGAGTCCAATGCACCTCTCCTGCCGCCACGGCCTCCTCCGCCAGACAGCCACCCCCCGCCGCCGCCGCCTCCTCACAGTTTCTCCCGGCCACGGCGCATTCCTCAAGAGACCAGCGAGAGCTTTTTTCCCCTGCTGACAAACGAGCACACTGATGAGCACACGCACTCACCAAACCACAGAGACTCACTCTACACCAGCATGCCAGTGCTGACGGACCTCCCAGATGGGCAGATGAATGGTTTAACAGACGGAGAGGAAGACAGCTCCGGGGAGCTACAGCCCTGTAAGAGTGCTACTGCTCCTGAACTGGATGATGTCTATTATAAGAGCATGCCAAACTTGGGCTCCAGGAATCACCTTCACGAGCTGCAGAGCTACTACCACATGGGCCGTGGTGGCAGTGATGGATATATGGTCTCTGGGAGCAAGGATGAGTCCGATTCATCACCCGAGGAGCCGCCTGTAGACCCTTCTCACCTGGTTACCAGTCTATAGAGGCAGTCGAGACTTCTGTCCCTCCCCAGCCCACCTTTACACTTTCAACCTTTCAGTGAAAACATTCTGTGTTGTTGACTGACAGACTGAGCTGGCCCGACCCTGGATTGAGGTACTGTGTGTAACATTAACGGCGGCCCATGACAATATGATTGAGACATCACTGGCCAGTTAAAAGCAGGGACTGAATGTACTGTCATAAAAGGTGCAGACCGAGAGGGCAGCTCTAAAAGACTTTTTGTGAACATCAAGCCAGAATGGAATGTTTGAACTCAGAACAGAAAAGGAACGGGGAGGGATTCTGTAATTTTACCGTACCTGTTACTTTTATTTGGAATCTTCGGATTGACCGTAGCCCTACAAGTTTACCAATATGGACCTCTAGCAGATTATAGCATATAGTCTCCACTACCACCACAACAGGGCCAAGGCCCCCAGCCCTGGGTGAAAAGAGCTGCCTGTCTGTTTGTCTGTATGTCTGTCTATCTGTCTAACTCTTAAAGACGCATACGTTGGATGACGTCTCCACGACAATAAAGGGTAGAGCAGGACGTCAGACTCTGGTGTTCACAGCATAAACTGGCCCCAAAGAAGCACCGCTACCTGCCAATCAAGTGAAGGATGTATGATATATGCCCTCACTAACAATCACCCAAAAAAAAGTAAAAAAAAGAAAAAAAGAAAAAGAACCACTGATATTATTTGGGCGACTGAACTGTAACCATATCAAACTGATGTTCGAAATTCTCTTCCTGTTCGTATCTGCTAAACTGGAGTTGTGTCTGGGCTGGTGTAACATTCCTGCAAGTCGTAGTGACAGCGGCTACTGTGTATTTCACTGAAAACAAAGAAGGAAGATCATATTACAACAGACTGAAGTGAAAAAAAAGAACGAGTTCTGTTTCTTCTCCTTTCTTCTGTAAAAGTTTTCAGTTATCAAAGGATTATGAAGAAATCACAAACTGTTTCTATGTATTGTACAGAATCCAGATACAGATACAAATGTTGCATATGACCAAGTCTTTTATTTTATAATCCTAAGTTGCAAACCTTTTGTGTGTGAAAACGTTCTGAAATGCAATGATATGTTCTGTTCACGAGAGGACTGCAGAACGAGCAAGAAACAATCTTTCATGTCACTCTTTCGTAATGCAGAGGCGGTCAAGCACTCCTTAATTAATACGCATATACCCTACGCACACTTCATCCTGGTCCTTTTTATAGCAACACCACTGTCACGTACATTTTGCAAATTAGTTGTTACTATATACTTTGCCACTTGTGTAGATTTAAACCAAGCAGGAAACTGAAGTAGTTAGGCGACGAAGGAAGTGATTACTATGGAAATGCTACATTTTAGACTTTTGATGGAAGAGGATCTCATCTCATTTTGACCCTGCACGAGGGGCCTGGGTGTGAAAAATGACAACGACGCCAGATTTACGAAGTAGCACAAGAATAGTTTTTAAAAACATATCCTCTGCCAAATATTCTAGCAATTGATAATACCTTACAGTGCTGTTTGAGATCTTATTGTACAGAAGAATGCTCAGAGAATCTACTATTTTACAAAGGGGTCAGTCTTACCAATGAAATGTCATGGCTACACCATATTTGTGTACTGAAAATGTGAAAAATCTGCACAGAAGAGCACTGTCCAATGTGGAAAGCCAATGTTTACTTATTTAGCAGGAAAAATGAATAAGTGTATGAAGTGTAGCTTGCACATGTATTCCACAAACCCCGCCATGTCCCCAAGAGAGAAATTATTTATTTATCTGTTTATTGGTTTAAATACAGCAAAACAAGCTTGGAGGAAAGAAAACTGGCAGGAGTAAATAAAGTGGCACTGGGTTTGTTTTTTTATTTTTTATTTTTTTTGGTTTTTCATTTCTTTTTTTAAATTATTATGATCTTGATTATTATTACAATATTACTGCTAATTATTTATTCTTTTTGTATGGGTTCCACGTTGAATGATCTCATAACTAATATTTGTTGTAACAGTGAAAGTTGTTTGCCAACAAATAAATTACTGACATAGCTTTGCGGGTTTCTGCCTCTTGAGTGTTTTCAGTGATTATGCTGAAATTAAACACAAACACAGAGTTAAACCCATCACTGTTTTCATTTCAGATGTGTGTTTCTGACCATTTGGTGAGACTATGAGTATGCAAACATCTCGCTGCATGCATTTGGGTCTGGTTCTGAGGTGAAATTCTGCCTTTTCCTATAGATCTGTCAGAACAGCTTCTGCCAGTTAAAGCTTTTGCGTGCCATAGCTGAGTGTGTGGGAAGTTTACAGAATCATATTAGGCAATTTATTTTTGAAGAATTCTTTCTGTCAGTGAATACATTAGTCCTCCATTGTTTGGAGATTAACATATATTTACATATTCTATACATATAAAGGACTGAACCTCAAGGGTAATGTGATTGATGAATAATTACTTTCACAAAAACTAAGTGTGATATGAACCTCTGCAAGTAACCCACGGTGGTCACGCCACCAGCAGAAACTCACTGCTGCACATTTTTTTCTCTCTGTCTATCAAAGTGGGAATCAGTTAATATTTTAAATTGGTCCAGCTTTCCTCCAAGTTTATTCGGCCCATACACAATATAAACCAAAGTACTGGATCACATACACAATACACTTGCAGTTGCTTCCTGGCCTTGGATGCCACGAAGCTCCCAGCACACAGCTTCTGTACTGATGTTAATGCCAAAGGAGGTTTGGAACCGTACATTTACACTGGAACAAAAAGGTTTGTTTTGTCATTGTTTTGTCATTGAATTAACCTGCCAAATCACATAAAAAATATTTCTCTAGGTTGTCAGTTTTAAAGAGTCCTCTGTAGTTTATTTTAGGTTATTTCAGTGAAATTCTCTATTCTTTCAGGTTAATTCAGTGACTTGTCATTGAATCAAACATTTTAGAGTACAAAACAGCCAATTTCTTCAGAGTTACTTTACACACTTGAGTGGAACAACTTTTTAAAGTAATCCAAAAAAAAGCTTTTTTTTTAATGTTTTCTTAAAATAACACAAATGACTCCATAAAACCTAAAATTTGTTCTGTAAACCCAGTTTGTGTTTGAGTAGCTATGGTTCCTGAACGCTTTCACTTTGTACAAATACCAGTAAAGTTGATCTTAGAATATCTAGAAAATATCTAATATAAAAAATAATAAAGGAAAATTTCCCTTATTGAGTTGTTGGCATCCTATTACTGTACCACGCTCAAATTCATTGTGCTCTTTAGATCAACCTATTCCTTTACAAATGTTTTTAAAGGCAGACTGCATGGCTGAGTGCTCAATTTTATAAGCCTGTGGCATTGGCACTGGATTCAAAGATTCCCATTTTAAAAAATACACTACTTGTTTGTGTTTTTCAAACTAAAGTTCGTGGAGCTGTCTTTGTAAAAGTTCAGGTCTTCACATTACATTTTGGATTTTGCTCAATTGTCAAGGTGCTTGTCAGTAGCTGTATCATAGCCACTATTGTGTTGGTCTACTTGTATATGTACTTTTTTCCATGTAGTCTGTTCCCTCTACATTTACACAGTTCCACCCACTTAATGTGGTGAAGTTGCTAACTTGTCCTTTGGGGCCCATGTGCTTAGTGTTGCCCAGCAATAGAAATTCTTAATGATTCCCTGGGTGGACTTTGGTAAACCCCACTGAGGAATGGCTAGTTACCTTCTCCAGCTAGTGTAGTCTCTAGAGGCCACGAGTGAGAAGATTCAACATCCTCTAATTTGGCAACAGGCCTAAGAGTGTGTATGAAGTTAATTTGTAAACAACCTGTTGGCTATGTTCTGCAGTTCCACACACACACTTACAGTCCTTTTCAAACAAGTACATATAAGTTGGATTGTTTCTTTCTTTTCTTTTTTTTTTCTTCTTTTTTTTTATACACAAGTTATAAACTGATTTGTATTGAGTGAAATAAGTATTTGATCTTTTACAATTCTGGCTCTCAGAATTAAAATGTATCAATCAATCAACTTTATTATGTGTATAAAGCACGCCTGTCCACAGAATCAATTTCTTTTATTCCAATCTCTCCACCACCATAAGCAATGCCAAAGAGCTGTCAAAGGACATCAAGGAAAAGATGGTAGATCTGCTTGAGTGGGATACAAGGGTGTTAGCAAGAAGCTCGGCGAGAAGGTGACAACTATCAGTGTGATTATTCAGAAGTGGAAGAAATATTAAATGATGATCAATCACCTTCAGTCTGGAGCTCAATGCAGGATCTTGCTTCATGGAGTGAAGATGACTATGGGAAAGGTGTTAAATTAACCCATACATACATGGGAAGAGCTTGTTAGTTATCTGAAGGCAGTTGGAAAACCAGCCACAGTGCACAGTTGGTAACACACTACACTGTAATGGACTAAAATCCTGCAGCGTCCGCAAAGTCCTCGCCTTAAGAAGCCACATGTAGAGGCCCATTTAAAGTTTGCTGATGAACATCTAAATTATTTAGAGAGGGCATGGCAAAAACTGCTGTGGTCAGATGAAACCATAGTTCTTTGACATTCATACAACCTGCCATATCTTGAGGAAGTGCAATACTGAGTATGACCCAATGACCACCATCCCCACAGTCAAGCGCGGAGATGGAAACATTGGAGTTGCTTAGCAGCAGCCAAGAAACCTAAAGGATTTAGAGTGTTTCTGTAAAGATGAAGGGCCAAAATCCCAGATGAGATGTGCGCAAACCTGGTGACCACCTACAAGAAACATCATGTTTTACTTGTGGATCAAATGCTTTTTTCACTCAAGGACATGCAAATCAATTTATAACTTTTATGTAATGTGTTTCTCTGGGATTTTGGTTGGCATTCTGTTTCTCTCCATTAAAATGAAACTACAGTAAAAATTGATTTCTTTGTAAGTGATCAAACTTGCAAACTCAGCAGACCATGTATACGTATTATTTCAACACATACTGATGGTGTCTCCTAGAGTCACATCATGTATCACACCCGTAGTCACTGTATAGGCCATGCATCTTGGCATCCTTATGTATCCTGGCAAAAAGACATCACAGCTGTCTATTGCATATATTGAGTCAAATTTATAACCATAGCTGTACAGTTTATTTTATTCCAATGAGAGGAAACATTTTGGAGCAAAATTTACTGCATAAACAGATCTGAAACTGTTATTCTTCAGTTGGGTATACTTAAGATGATAAAAACTCAAACCACTGGAGGTGCTTCGCCAGCAATAAATTGGTATTTTCTAAATGGCTGCAGCTCAGATTGCAGAACGGGTTGGTTACTAATTGGTTAGGGTGGGTGTTCTTGGTTCAGTATTACTAAACAAATCCTGTGAAACCACAACAAACTACCACCATGATGTGGGTATATTTACAATGGTGAAGAAAAACTAACAGCAATTAGTGTAAAAAGATTCCAGCCTACTAACAACATCTGTCTCACACCGATATCAGCTTTGGTTTCTGGTGTGTAGCTAAACAGACCATTTTAAGAATATATATCTATATCTATATCTATCTATCTATCTATCTATCTATCTATATATATATATATATATATATATATATATATATACATGTATTCTTATATAATATACATATACATATATACATACATACATATATATATATATATAAAGTAATTGTTCATCAAACAGTTAATAATCTGCATTGGCCTACAATAGAGCCCCCTTATTTTTGTAATAATAATAAAAAATAGTTGTTTAATTTTTAAAAAACTGCACGGGGGCCACGATATGAAAAGCTTAATGAAATGGTCACATGCCCTTTTATTTGTGGCACTGCCTCCACAAATGTTTCTTGTTACTCAGTTGGGTGCGATCTCAGCACAGAATCTTTATATTATTGAAGACTTTTGCCATCTTTTATCTAGTTTGATCATAGATTCAGTTCATGAACAGGAAATAAAAGAAAATAATACAGCAACAGGAGTTGAAAAATAATAAGAAAAGCAGGAAGACCAATAATAAAGGAGGGAGCAAAAATAAAGGAAAGTGTGAAGAAACAAGCAGCATGGAGAGAAGCTACATTTTTTATAAATGTATTTTAGTTTCCTTAAAACTAACTGAAGCCACCTAACACTCAAATTTCCCCTGTTCCTCCCTCCGATTCCCTCTTTCCTCTGCCAGTAGCAGGCTGATTAAACGAGTATTGGGCTATGTGGGTCATATCTCTGCTGGAGTGCTCTGATCGGTTAGTGCTGCCTGGCTGTGTTATCTTCCTGCTCTCTCTGTTTCCCTCCTTCAAGGGAAGGCATTCAGTATGTCTTACAAGGTGACATGTCTCTCAGACTCAGCTCACACACCAAAGGCACAAGACAGCAAGGATGAGCAGGAATATAAATTAAAGGGAATCATTCTGTTTATTGTATTTGTTTATGATTAATTAATGTCTTTGGCAAGCTGAGGGGATCTAAATGTGGCAACTGCAGTGCACAGACAAAAAAAAAAAAAAAAAACTAAACAGAAGGAAAAGTGTGGAATAACGAATGCTCTCTGGAAAGATACTTATAGCCTAAAATAGTTGTTGAAATAGAGTTTTTGAAAAAATGTTCAGAAATGTTCTTTCAGTTCTTTATGACTATTTGTAGACGCAGCAATATGAAAATTCAAATTAGGTAAGGTAGGAAGGCAAAAAAAAAAGAATTAGAAGTCATGCTCAAAGGCTGTGCCACTGCGGTATAATCTTGGATAAAGTGTAACCATCCTGTAATGTGATCACACCAGTTGCATAGCAAATGGGTTCTCACACCAAACAAATCATCAAACGGGCTTTGGAGAGGTTTTGTACACAAGATAAATAATTTTGACGTTACATATACATACAGAACAAAAACACCATAGGACAGTGACGTACATGTGGAAACATGAAACATTACATTTATCATGGCTAACATACACCATGAAGCCCTACTCTATAAAATTGCCATAGGTTTATATAAATGTTTAGACGTTTTAGAGCAGCGGTCCCCAATCTTTTTTGCGCCACGGACCGGTTTATGCCCGACAATATTTTCACGGACCGGCAATAAGGTGTCGCGGATAAATACAACAAAATAAAACTAGTGCCGGTACCGAAAAAAAGAAGATTTATTCATAACACACGTGAAAAGACCCAGGAAAACCGAGTTAACGATAAAAACGATAACAAAATAACGCTGAAAACCGATAAAACCCCTGAAAACCATACATTTCACACCCGAGCCTCAACTCTCGCGGCCCGGTACCAAACGACTCACGGACCGGTACCGGTCCGAGGTCCGGGGGTTGGGGACCGCTGTTTTAGAGGATGTCATCTTGTGCCTGTATAGCATGTGATGTCACTTGTTTGATTGGTTTGTTAGCACTAGTAGACTTACATTAGTTTTTGTTAGCTAACCAGTGACAGAACTGATAACTCAGTTAAAAACAAGGAAACTTAAAACTTAAAATCAGTCTAAGGTAGATCTTTTTGTATTACCACTGCCTGCAACAGTGAGTTTTATGTTGAAAAACTGATGGAGTACTGCTCACTTTCACTCTCTGTTTTTTTTTTTTTTTTTTTTTAGCAGCAACTGGCTCTTCCTTGTTGGCTAGCTAAACTGAAACAGGAAATTCCACCTGTTAGCTGTAATATTTGGGTTTGTAGAGAAGTTTGCCTCTTGGTACACCCGACCTGACCCGATCTGACTCCATCTTGTTGGTCCAGTGAACAACCAGTGGACCTGACACAAACAAACTCTCTCTCCACACTGACCTCATGCATAAAGTGCTTGAGAAATGGGAAAATCCATATGTTAGCTGTAATGCTAACACGCAGATATTCTCATTTCAGTTCAGCTAACCAACAAGGAACCACTTTCTATTGTTGCAACCAGCCGCAATACAAAAGTAACTCCCTTAGACTGCTTTTAAGAGTTTTTGTTACCTTGTTTTCCACTGAGTTATCACTATCACTAGTTAGCTAACATAAACATATTGTGTAATCTATTAGCAGCCACCAACCAACAAAAACAGTAAAGTCATATTCTATATTGGCACAAGATGGCTTTATACAAGCTCTAGAAACTTTAAACTTGTATTTCATAAATCCAGGTTCACAGACAGTGTTAAATCTATGACAGTATTTTAGAGTAGGACTCCATAGTGTAAACTAGCCTTGATACATGTATTGTTTCATGTTGGCTAAACAGCTGTAAAGTTTTATGAGTGCTTCTTTTGTGGTTACTGACAAAATAAGATAATAATAGTTTAGGTGAGCCTATCATCATCTTTAATTTTATTTATGTAGAAGCAACAGTTTGTTGACTGGCCTATTTTTCTGCCTTTATTTACCTCACATTTCGGTGAAATTTAGTCAGTTATCAATAAACGTGAATGAATGGCATGGCAACAAGCGGCGTCCATTGTGAAACTGGTATTACATTGTGGTGTCTGTTAATTAAAGCAACTATGACATTTAAAGCTGAATATGAATTTGATTAAAGATGGAAATTCAGCCCATCCATATACGGTATGACATTTTAATGTTTCCATCCCATTTCCTTCTTCTGCATTGTTAAGCACAAGCAGGACATTTTCCAGCCACACTAGAATCTAGTTTACGTTCTGATGAAATGAAGCACATCACCTCGGATTCCAGAATTTCAGATGTCATTGGAATTTACGGTCTTAAATTACACATTTTTAATTGTGTCATCCGGAGATTCATTTGTCATTATGTAGCCATTCTTTAGTTTATTAGAGGCTTGCTGTGATAGAGGGCTAATTAGTCTTTCTCCAAGTCACATCATATTAACTTCTGAATCACTAGCCTCTCACTGACCTCTGGAAATACATCAAAATGCAAAGGGGTCCGTCCACTGACCTATGCTGGTGCGGGCATGCCTATGCCAACTCATCTGCTTCAGTTGCCCAGCCCATGTGCAGCAGCATACATGCTCTTGATCATCTTCTCCTCACCTCAATTTTCTGTGAGAGTGCTCATTGGAAGAAAAACACTTAACAGGTACACACAGGCTGCCCTGAATAATTCACTTTAATTGGTAAAAAGGGAAGACGACAAGCCTCAGCTGAAGAGTGACAGAGGGTGAGCTACAAAGTGGAAAGAATGGGGGAGAGAATGACCATCCATGGGCTTTTTTGAGGTCACGTACACCCCCATGCATGTTTAATTGGCTTTGGGATGGCATGGTGTTTCTGCTGTCTCTGCTGTGAGTCAGACTCACTATGCCTTTTCTGGAGCGTGCCTTTTCACAGAGGCTCAGCAATGGAGACACTATTTTAGGAATACATTAGGAGCACAGAAAACACTGACATTTAGACAGTCTCTGGGATGGCGGAGAAAGCGAGAGGGCTAGTCACCAGTGTATATGACAGACACTGGATTACTGCCAGTGTGTTTTTGTGGAGAGCTAGTACAGTAGGCCAGACTCATGTCAAGTTACTTTCTAAAAAAAGATTCATTTACTTCTTCAAACTAATCGCAGTTCACTAAGAAAAGAACTGATCTGATTGCCCCAAATGTGGAAAAATTACACCTAATTGTTGTAAAAAAAATAAATAAAAAAAAAAAGCAGTTTGAAAAAGGAATCACATTCAGTTAATAATTCAACATGTTTCCACAGGAAGAAAACCGCAAAGATGTACCTTTAAACCTTATGACACCCATGAACATGTTCTTGTAGCAACATACTGTAGTGCATTTTAAACCTAAAGTGTGGACTTCTTGTAATAACGTACAGTCTTACCAAAGTTAGATCTTACTGACTTGGTAAAACCTGCATTAGCAAAGATTCTCTGTATGTTTAACTGCATATTTGTACCTGATTTTCTTAGTTATAGGTTGAATGAAACGGGGAAACAAATGCCACTTGTGGGAGTTATCACAGAAGGCTGTGATAACTTGTCTGTATAAAATAAAATAATTCATAATTTCCTCTGGATGCTAAATGGAATCAGTGTGCCTGGCACAAGGTGCTGTTTTCACCTTGGTCCTAATCTCTAATAATATCCGTCATATGATCAAATTAAATTACAGATAATATGTATCATTTGAACCCCAATCCTCAGTAATTGCATGTGTTACTAAGTTACAAGCGTTAGATCTTGTCTACAGATTAGTCATTAAAGCTGTAATGAAATTTTCCACCGGACAGAAAAGTGGCTCTGGTTTTACTGTGAAAGGATAATTGAGCTATCTGTGCACAAACAAGTAATTACGAAAGGTTGTTGATCTTGCAAAAAGAATCAGTAAAGGAAATATGTGCTTTGCTTCTAGTCTGTATTGTGTAATTTTGCAGTGTAGAGATACAGCACACAAAGCAAAGTTACACTGATAACCCGAGCATTCATGTTTAATTTAATTTGGAATTTTTTAAAATAGCATTTCTTTGTATTCAATGTTTGACAACCAGAATACTTTTGTACAGAACTCCACCTCTAACTTATAACCTATATTATTATTTGTTGTTTGGGTTTTTTCATTACAAAAATTTAAACAGATTTCCTGAAAACTTACTTTAATTCCAGTTATAACTACCAGAGTACTTGCCGAACACCGACCTTTAAACAAAGTTCAAGTCATTAACATGAATAATGTAACTATATAGCTTTGCAGCACACATTCACATTTATTGTAGTCAACCATTGTTTCCACCAAGCATTGCTTTCTATCTCTAAAAGCCTCCTAAAAGCATTTTTCCAAACTAAAAATATATATACATAATTAAGCAAAACACGAAGAAAGTAAGCCAATAAAAGGATGTTAGAAGCATATGACTGAAGTAATTAAATGTGTACAATCAAAAAATTTCTGATGCAAATAAAAACCAGATGCACTGTGTATCATACAGTCTGAGTACGGAGTTTTCGAAATAACCACCACAAACCTGCATGAGTACCCAAGGCTCTGTTCCTGTCACATTCACTAAGATGTATTACATTAAGCACAAGTAGCAGCATGACTCTGTGACATAACAATAATTGGGTTGTAGGCATATCTGCAATAGAGCAAACAGAAGTGACTTTCTTTTTTCATGAGAGGCAAACTTATTTTTTCACACATTTCACAGCGGTAAGGGTTAAAGAAAATTACAATTGTGGGTGTTTTTCACCCACAATTTATTGTAAAGTCTGTAGAAAGAAAGCTAGAAACAAAGAACGCTAAGAACGAGAGGAAACAAAGCTACCTAGCAACAAAGCAGCGAAAAAAGCAAGGTGTGAATGGCATGTAGATAACATGAGACAAACAGGAGAGAGGATAAGCATCCTCTGTGGTTTATCTACACACAACACCACAGTCAAGAATAGTGTTTCCCAGGGGCCCCTACTTGCTTTTTCTTCTGATTGGTAATGAGGCACAGCTGCCTTATAGTGGGCCCAGCAGGCAGGGCCTTGATTGCTACTGCTTACTTAAGCAGGGAAATTGTGGCAAAAGCTACTGGATAGCGATGCAAGTGCAAGAATGGAGACCTTTGGTAATGAAGAGATCCCAATCTTGGTTATCATGATTCAGAACAGTGTTCTCACTTCTGCTAAATATGGTTCACAAGCAGTTCTGGCTTGCTTATTATGTTTTCATTGGCAGTGTATGTGGTGGGCTTTTTATTCTTTCTTTTTTTCCCCCCATGAATAGTGTAAATGTGGCTGTGCTCCCTGGAAAATGCTTTTGGAGCAAAAATAGACAGTTGCAAGCCTGAAAGTGGACTAAAAAAAAGTGTAACTGCATTTAATATTTTCATGTACTTCGAGAATATGAAACACTGGAGATGCCTTTTGGTAACAAGGACTCTTCTGGGTGGGATACAGGCAGCTCATGATTTTGTCCTTTTAATTTAAACACTTTTTTGACTGGTGAATTTAAAAATCCTTTGGTGCGTATCCACAGGAGCTGACTCACTAGCAAAGCTGCCAGTCTTACTTTTCTCCATCCTTCTGGCATGAAAAAGTTATTACTTTTTACCATCTTGCGATTTGTCAGTACGAGTCAACATGGCTGAGACCACAAGAGGCAAACAGGAAACAATGACCACGAGTAAGCGAACGCAGGATGACTGTGATTGTTTTTGTTTATTTGTTTTCTCCTTGGCCCCTCCTCCTCACAGCTGTCAGCCTGACTGTCTGGGGGTGGCAGTTTACCTCAGTATATTTGGATTCTCAGGCTGTTGTTGTTTGGATATGAATCATGAATCCTTTTCTCATTCCCTTCAGGAGTTGCTGGGTGCCAGTTGCTATGGCTACAGTACATCGTGGTTCAGAGAGACACCTTGTGAGATAAATTTGACCAGTGAGACTTATTTATTTTGTCTGTCTTTCACTTTTTCCACAGATGCCGTCCAATTTAGCGTCTGGTGAATAAACCGTTTTTAACACATTTGTGGTGTTAGGGCTCAAGTGAGTGATGAGTAGGTAGCATTTAGAAAGGAACGTTTGCACATTTGGTTAAAATATTTGAAAACTCAGCTATGAAAGCATATTAGAATGTTTTTTGGCTTTTTTTTATGACTGAATGAAAACTTTTTTATACAGGCAGCACAATGACTGAATAGAGTCATTTTTAAGGAGATTTAAGAGAAGTTTGCTCACTTAAGTCAAATGAATGCAAACTGAACACCTACACAAAACTCAGCATTTGCCTCAGTAGTTTGGGTGCAGTGCTTATGAAGAACGTGGGTTGAATCTTCTTTCGTCTGGTCCCTTTAGGGGTCACCACAGTGGATCATTTGTCTCCATCTCACCCTATTCCTAGCATCCTCTGCATGTTCTCCTTCACTATATCCATAAATCTTCTGTGGTCTTACGCTTTTCCTCCTGCCTGGTAGCTCCATCTTAAGCATCCTTGGTCCAGTATATCAACTATTTCTCCTCTGGATATGTCCAATCCATCTTAACCATGTCTCTATCTCTATCTGAACCTTTGTCTCCAAACTGCTCAACCTGAGCTACCCCTCTCATGTACTCATTTCTAATCTTGTCCATTGTGGTCACTCCTAGTGAAAGTCTTGGAATCTTAGGCTCTGCCACCTCCTGTCTTTGTGTCAGAGCCACCAAACTATGCACCACAGCAGGTCTTGGAAACCTTCCCATTCACTCTTGCTGCTATCCTGTTATAAATCACCCCCACACTTGTCCTCACCCACTCCACCCTGTCTGCAGGCAAGACCATTACTGGGTGGCTGTAGCTCAGAAGGTAGGGCAGGTCATTTATTAATTGGAAGTATGGTGGTTTGATCCCTGGTTGGTATTGTCTTGCCAAAATACTAACCCCAAGTTGCTCTCCAATGCATTTATCTGAGTGTGAATGTTAGATAGCAAGTGCTTAAGTGACTGTATGAATGGGTGAATGAGGTATGTTGTATAAAGTGTTTTTAGTGCTCAGCTAGAGTCGAAAAGCACTATATAAGAACCAGTCCATTTACCATTTAAGCGCTTCTTCATCTCTCTTGTGCATTGCCCATTGTATTGGATGATTAAACCCGGGTATTTGAACTTGTTCACCTCACTACTTCTGCTCCTTGCAGCTTCATTGTTACACCTCTCTCCCTGTCATTCACACCCATGTATTGTGTCTTGATTCTACTTTCATTCCTCTTCTCTCTAGTGCATATCTCTACCTCTCCAGGCTCTCTTTCACCTGCACCCTACTCTCACTACAGATCACGTCATCTGCGAATGTCATAGTCCACGGAGACTCCTGCCCGACCTCATCTGTCAGCCTGACCATTCTATCACTCCAGCCACAAACCTCACCACTGTCTTGGGGTCCTCATACAAGTCCTACACCACCCTCACATACTTATGTGCCACTCCTGTCTCATGGCACCCTATCAAATGATTTCTTTAGGCCCACAAAAACACAGTGCAACTCCTTCTGACCTTCTCTGTACTCCTCCATCAACACACTTCCCTCTTTCCTAGACATCTCCATACCTCCACAAATATGTCACTAGACACTCTTCACCCTTGTTATAGCTGTCCTCACTTCTTCCTTACAAATCCCCTGTACTTACTGATTCATTAACTTTTCTACATCTGTCGTCCTCTCTCTCTCTCTCATTTTCAACATTCATCAGCTCCTCAGAGTACTTCTTACACCTTCTGAACACACTCTCTACCCTCATTAGTACATTTCCATCTCTATCCTCAATGACTCTCTTGCATACCCTTTCCAGCTTGATCTCTCTGTCTAGCCAATCGATACGTTTTTTTTCTCCTTCCTTAGTGTCCAACCTCACACACAACTCACTACAAGCCTTTACATTTGCCACCTCTCTCTTTGCTGTATGTCTAAGCCTCCAAGTACTCCTGTCTACTTTGATCTTCCTGACTATGTCGCTTATTCTTTACTAAACTCCTGTGAATGCTATCCTTTATTTCCTCATTCAACTACCAAGTCTCCTTGTCCTCTTTCCTCTCTCCACAAAACACACAAAATAGATATTATTTCCAGTTTCCTTCAATACTACAGCAGTACTTTCCAAACTCTTGATCCTGTCAGACACTCTTCTTACTATACCAGAATACTGTTCACATATTCTTCCTTCAAGATTACTCCTACTCAATTTCTCTTCGTAACTACACCGTGATAGGATATTATGAATCCACTTCCAATACTCCTGGCCTTGGTTCCCTTCTACGTGATCTCCTCTGCACACATTATACACTATATTGCCCAAAAGTATTTTCTTGTCCTTCACATGCGTACAAACTTGAGTGACATCTCCTTAAACCATAGGGTTGAATCACCCTCTGCACTCTGTGCAGGCCAGTCAAGTTTTTCGACACAAAACCCGCTCATCCATGTGCTTATGGACCTTGCTTTGTGCACTAGTGTACAGTCATGTTGGAACAGGAAAGGGCCATCCCCAAAAGCTGGGAGCATAACATTTAAAAATGTCTTGTAGTGCTGAAGCATGAACAGTTCCTTGCACAGGACCTAAGGGGCAGAGCCCAACTCCAGAAAACCAGCCCCAGACCATAATGCCCCCTCCACCTAACTTAACAACTGAAACAATGGACGTCTCCAAAGGTTTAGAGTCCAGTGTTGGCGTGCTTTATACAACTGCATCTGACACTTCGCATTGTCCTTGGAATGCAGGTGCTCAGCCATGGAAACCCATTCCATGAAGCTCAGTGTGTAACTTTGCCAAACCAGTATTAGACTGTGTAGTTTTCTCTGGTCCCCTCGTGATGTGTTTAGCCACATGTTCTCCTTAAATTGTCTGACTGGTGTCCAAAAAATTACCTGGGCTTTATAGATAATTAGGTAACCCTCTGGGGAAAACCTGGTCTTGTTAAGAGAGACGGCACCCATCCATAGATGAGTAGCTCTCATTTCTAAAACTCTTTACAAATTTTTTAAGCTCAGACTGCAGGCTAACTTTCTTCCCAGAGTATTTCAAAGTAGAATGGGAGGCAGAGCCTTCAGCTTTCAGGCCCATCTTTTGTGGAACCAGCTTCCAATTTGGATTCTACTTTTCTATAGTTAGGATTCGATCAGGTGACCCCAAATCCACCATTAGTTACGTTTCAATAGATCTAGGCTGCTGGGGGAGTCCCATGATGAACTGAGTAATTCTTCTTCAGTCACCTTTTTCACTCACTATGTTTTATACACCTCTCTGCATTTAATTAATTATCATAATTAATCTCTGGCTTAATTCTCCACAGCATGTTCTTATCCTGTCTTTATCCACTCACCCCCAACCAGTCATGGCAGATGGCCGCCCCTCCCTGAGCCTGTTTCTGCTCGAAGTTTCTTCCTTTTAAAAGCGAGTTTTTCCTTCCCACTGTCACCAAAGTGCTTGTTCATATGGGTTATATGACTATTGGTGTTTTCTCTGTTTTTTTGTATTATTGCAGAGTCTTTACCTTACAATATAAAGTGCCTTGAGGCAATTGTTGTGATTTGGTGCGATATAAATAAAACTGAAATGAACTGAAGTGAGTGAATACTTTTGGCGTTATTGTGCATTTACCTTCCTTCTCTCCATTGTCTCAACCAGCTCTCTCTCTTTACTAGCCATAGTCCCTACATTTAATGCACCTACTCTCACCTTCATACTCCTGCCTTTCCTTGGCTCCCATTGCCATTTAACACGCCTTTACACTCTTTTTTTTCTTTGTTTTGGGCGAACAGTGGCACAGTTTCCAATGACACCTTGTAGGCCAACAGCACTGGAGGCAGTTGTTTTTAACCTGGGCTCCGACCAATCCAGTATGGAAATCTTATTCTAATTCTCAATCTCAAAGATTTTATGCCGACCGGTCTTCTTGATGCAACCCTCCCCACTGGCACTGGCTTGTGGCCCCCCTTCATGGCTGGGTTTCGTGTGTTGACTATTGGTTGCAAACATTTACAGGCTCATACTTTCATGCAGCATGTACCTGCTTGTCATTATTTGCATAGATTATGGATATTTATACAGAGTCAGTGGGAGAGCCGAGTTGGTACAGTACACTATTGACAATAACCAATAGGTATTTTGTGTGAGAAGGGGGTTCTGTAAATGCTGGAGTTTACATAAGAAATTGCAGAAGCATCATCAAACATTCAGTCTGATTAAATTTCTGCTAGCATGATTATCTGCTTTAATGGATATGCTTGATTGAAAGACAGTTAATTATTTTTCACAGAGGCTATGGACAAAAAAACGTATAACACACATACAGGCACGATACATCTCTCAGCACTCTGAAAAGGGTGTGTGATTATCAAAACCAAGCATGAGAGCAGCGCACAAAAATGAAGTGAAGTGCATTTTGATTGGCTGCTTGTTCCTTCCTGAACTGCCTCTGCAGGAACTAGATGCCCTGAGCCCTCCCTCGGCGAGCAGGACAACACATTTGTCAGCTAACTGAAACAGCTCATCTAAATTTAAAATGTAATTTAAGATCCATTCAAATGTATAAGCTGCAATGCACCTTGCAATATTAACAATTTACCAACACGCTCACAGCATGAATACAGGTCACCTGGGAAGATGTGTGAGTGTGTACGAGTTACATTGTGTACATCACTGTGTGTGTTTTGATGAACTGAAGCCTTTTTCTTGCACTTGTTTGGCATCCATTCTGAGATCTGGCCAAATTCAAAAACCCTGACACTTCTATGTGTTGGTAGATATTCAAGCCTCACAGGCAGAAAAGGATTAAAAAGCTAGCTGTTTGCTGTAGCATCCAAGGACTCTTATTATGTATCTGCTGCCTCTTTTTAAATCACTGATGCAAAAAGTATGCTCTCATATGACAGAGAGCGAGGGTGCAATGTGTGTGTGTGTGTGTGTGTGTGTGTGTGTGTGTGTGTGTGTACGGGTGGTGCATATATGTATACTGTGTGGAGGAATGGAAGTCCTTGTGCTGTTATATTCAAACAAAGGTTTCCACAGCAACCACATGCACCATTAGTCCCCTTGTAAAAACTCAGGGATAAAGCACCTCAATTACCCCTCATTCTCATGTACACACAGGCACACGCGCACACATGCACTCTCACCTTCAGATGTGCAATAACATGTCAACTTTTGACTGTGGATAGCTTTGTACAAATGGTACCGCAACATCCTAAAGGACAATATGGAAACGAATGGAAGTGGCTGGTTTATCAAAAAGCAATGCTGTGAGAAATTTAAAAAAGACTTTCTAGAAAGGGCAAGTAATTTGCCTTTTACAACAATTATCAGCCTTATTGCAATTAAAAAAAAGAGTCAGTTTTTTAGATTCCTAAAGAATAGTGACTACGGCTTGTCATAAAATTCCCAGTGATCTTGACAAACTAATTGTGCTTTACTCTGCTTTGATTTGAAAATGTTAAGAACTCCAGTTTGGAAATTAAAAGTAACAAAGCTCTATTGGTACAAAGAAACGCAAGCGAACCCAGTTTATGGAGAGAACATTAGTGCTGGAATTTTTAAATTAAAAGCAACAATGCCGAACATTGCTTCCAGCAACTGGCCTTCAGGAGTTGAGTTTACTCTCATGCCTACACCACATAACAAGACCCATTGTTACTGAAGGGTTTCTAGAAACATACAGCCATGACATACACAAATATGAAGTTATTTCAGACAAAGTGCTAAAGCTGTTTCTGCATGAGCTGAGTAGCATCACTATTCTTCTTGTACAGATCGTCTAATACCAATGCAATACTGTTTTAGAGAGTTGTCGTAAAAGCAGTGTATCTGTCTCTGATATCTGCAACATGTGCACGAGATTTAATCAACAAGATCCCAGGGTAGGTAGAAGTTCTTCAGTAGGTGAGCCCATTTGTCGTTATGTCTTTCTTTTGCCTGTGGTTTAGACTGACAGAAATGTTTCTAATGTGATTCAAGTTTTGTTGTCTAACATACTTTTTTGCTAGATTTTTCCTGTTGTTGTCTGGTAATGAGTAGTGCATGTGTCCCTTTCATTTTAATTAAAATGTCTTCTATTTCTCACCCTGTGACAGTGCAGTAAAAGTTTTAGCATGTCAGCTCAGTCTTGCAAGGCAGTGTTGCCAATTTGCCAGCAAACACCAGACCTCTCCACCAAATGCCATAATTTGACTGCTTCCGCTTTTGTATCAACTGCCCCCACAACCAATTTTCCATCTTTTACGGGACTGCTGCTGTTACTTAGAGCACTCCCAAGTCACTATGTGTCTTTTAACATGGCACAAGGCTGACCGCATGGTCACATTAAAAGAAAGGCGCAAACAAACATTAGGACTGCACGCACGTTTCTTCTACTGCATGTCTCTGTTTCACCATACCCAAACTAATCTCACAAAAGCCTCAAAGCCACTCTTTTATTAAAAAAATGTTATGTGAATAGTCATTTTTATTGCACATAGGGCAAAGGGTGAAGACAAGGCTTTTTCAATATTTTTTGCATTGTAACTGGTCCACAGAAACTCAGTTTGCCTGCCATAGTTTGCCAGAGGTGCACACAAGCTTCTCAAAATCCATCAAACACACCTGAGTTTTTCCTCATCTGTTTTTTGCTCCACCAGTATTATACACTGACATATTTATTAGGTACAATTTTACAGTTCACTGATAAGTCTGTGACAAATCAGATCAACAAAACTCAACAATAAATACGCTGACCAGCCGCTTTACTGTTACAGGGTGTGTAAGAAGATGGTTGGAAGCAGCAATCAGAAGATGCTTACACTGTGGTCATAAAATGATGGACATAGTGGCTCATATTTGTCATGGATTTGGTGGGCGGCAGGCAGGATGAGGACCCATATGCATTTTCCTCTGACCCGTGGCATCGACAAAGAATTTTCACCCAGAGAACCGACTATCACTGGATATTTTGTCTTTTTCAGACCTTTCCCTGTAAACGCAAGAGATGTGGGAAAATCCCAGTAGATTCGCAGTTTCCAGATGGTTGACTCTGTTCATCTAGAACATTTTTTCAAAAGGTAATAGAATACACAGCGGTGGTTCATCTAGCACAGCATGAAAACTCCAACACCAGGCAACAATGGGAGTTTGTTTGCTACTTCGTCCTTGTTGTGTGTCGAAAACACGAGCATTATATGGAGAGTGTCCTAAAAGGCCAGAAAAGAGAAGGATAACACACCGAGGATTTGCACAAGTAGGTGAAAAATTTGTCTGACAGACAGAACCACAGAATCAGCAATCAGCAACAGCACTGCAGATGTGGAAACGGAGCAACTGGCGGCGAAAGTTTTGGCCTGTCTCAGCAATGCAAAGCACTGCGCATCTAATATCAGAATGCAGGAGAGGAAGCCACTCGCATTGCTGAGTAAGGACAACAACATCATCATCCTTCCAGCAGACATGGGTAGGTGCTCAGGTTTGCTAAACCAGTAAGACTATCGTGAGAAGATTGCGTCACTGCTCAGTGACAAAAATACTTATGATAGCATGAAGCAGACAATGATACTGACCAGGCCTCATACCACAGGCTATACCCAGGGTAAGCTAAACCAAGTCTGTATGGTTTACCAAGGTGTATCTTTAAGAAATCTCGTCTATATGATCAACTCAGTCATCTATAACATCTCAAAGTTTCTGACTTTGATCCTCAACCCGTTGATAGACATCTCTAAACACCACATTCAGAACAGATGGTGAGAGATGTCATAATGGAGGCAGATGAAATGATGAAATGATGGTCTCCTGTGATGTAACATCTCTCTCTATTTTTGTAGAGTGGTACTTCATAAGAGATTACTGGATGACTCCAACCTCAGCAACAGGAGGACTCTCAGCACCGACCAAGTGTGTTTTCTCTTGGAACTGTGGCTTCATTTCACAGATTTGACATACAAGGGTCAGGACTGCAGGCAATAACACGGGTGTGCCATGGGTTCCCCAGTTTCACCCATTGTGGCCAACTTGTATATTGAGTAAGTGGAAAAAGAGGGCTCTGCTATACTACCCTGGAACACCACCAATTTATTGGTTCAGGTATGTGGATGACACCTGAATGAAAATCAAATCTTAGGATGTACCACAATGCATTGATACCATTAACTCTGTGGACAAACACATCAAACTCACCAAGGAGGATGTGAAAAATGACAGGCTAGCTTTCTTGGACTGTGAGATCAACTGTGAGATATTTAAAAGCTGATGTGTGCCATAAACCATCACATACAGATCAGTATTTAAGGTTTGACTGTCATCATCCACTGGAGCACAAACTGGGTGTCATTAGGATGCTACAGCACAGAGTGAACACCATCCCCACTGACACAGCGGCCAGGGAAGCAGAAGAACATCATATCAAGAAGGCCCTGAGTAAATGTGGTTTTCCCAGCTTCACATCACATGAGCTTTCCCAGGTGCCTTCACAGTCAAAGCTGGGAAGGCACCTAAAGGAAAGCTCAAGATTATCCAGGAGAGAGGAAGGGCAACTGCTGTCTAAAAGAAAACCTTTAGTGATCCCTTGTGTCTGGAGTATCGAAACAGCTGAGATACATTTTCTCTAAGCACCGTGTCTTTTAAACTCTAACACATGCTGCGTCAAAAACTTGTCCACCCCAAGGATCGGTCCCCCAGCACACTGTACACTGTTAAGTGCCAGAAGGATTGCCATGATATATACATCTGGGAAAGTTAAAAAACTCTGGCTAAGCAGACAGCGTAACACAGAAGAGTTAACTCATTGGTCCATTTACAGCTACATGCCAGTGGACACTGTTTCCGTGATGAGGATGTACACATCCTGGACAGGGAGGAACGCTGGTTTGAGCAAGGAGTCAAGGAGGGGAGGGGGGGCTAAGGGTTCATCTTTCACCATTTTACAATGCTGTGATTGCTGCCATTCTCCAACTCTCTGTGAATGACAATTTGCATATTAATGATCATGAAACTGACCTCACAGGCCATTGTTAGTCAATGGTGCTAGTTTCAGTCATTATGCTAATGTACTGTTTATAAGGTTCGGGAAACCTGCAGTCAGCTGAGACTGAAGAAGTCACTTGGATGAGTGACGAAACATTTCTCCCACTGAAAACGCTACGTCCAGATGAACAGAATCAACTTTTTGGGACATTCCAATCAAGCCAAACAGATCAGTTTCACTAAGTTCAATAAGTATTTCTTATGCATTATCAGTAGCACTGATACAGTATCAGTCAGGATCTAACCGTAAATAACTTTAGGTACTTTACTTCAGGCGGGTAGGCTGACACATAGTGTGATGATTTATAAACGGTTATAGAATTTTCTGATAAATATCATGAAACACTACCTCTGTATTTGTGCCCAAATGTAAAATGTCTCATTTTCAAGCAACTTTAAAAATCTAGCCAACATGCCAAGCTTTAATGTAGTCAGTACATAATATCACATATGTATTGTTGTATCACTGGTGTGGATATGTTGTCATGAAACATTGAAAGTCATTAATCTAAACGAGACATATGTCTGAATGACAGAATGTCATCACAGCAGAATAGTGAAGTCAGTAATTGGCTTTTGTCATCCTGAATCTCAGAAGCTCCAGGGTGACCATATAATCCTTATTAACTTTGCTGTGAATGTGTTTACATATTCTAATTACCAATGGTTGCATGATTGCAGCAGGAGATACCCTAAGTCTGTGTGTTCCTTCCTCACAACTTGTTTGGTAAAAAAGAAATAACCCGTGTCACAATTACTAAACGTCCGACAGCGTTAAAAAGACCTCCAAATTTTTTGCTTTATAAAGTATTTACTCAGCGGTTTAGTTTAGGGGCTTTTTCTTATAAAGATTGTATGTGCTTCCAAAAATTTCTCATGAGTGCGACATTCTGCAGTCTCCAATCTGAAAAACAAACTAGAAGAAGAAAAAGGCCTTTATGATTGCTCCATTCACCATCTTTCCAGTACTTAAATTTAAAGCTAGGTCCTGGACTCTCAGAAGTAGCTGTGGGGACATTCTGTCTGAAGCTGCTGGAATTTAAAAAGGCTTATAGTTGATTAAAATGGCAAAAAAAAAAAAAAAGTATGAAAAGTGAGCCACGAGGGAGGCAGATGTAATTAAAAAAGAGAATGAAGGTGTACATTTTCAGATTGCTTCTCCAGATAGACTTTTATTAGTTCAGATGAAATTACCACAAATATATGCATAAATAATGAAAGCAGAGAATTAGAAAGAAGAGTATGAACTGTGACTTATCTTACCTCCATATGTATGAATTTTGGATAACTGTTTTGATAAAGTTACAGGTAGATGATGCATACACCTTCTTTTCAGTGTCTGAAAGTCCAAAAGTAGTTCAAACTTGCCTGACTGACAGATGGATAGACATTTTGTCTAGCATAATAATGTATACTTTATGTATACTTTATTGATCCTTGTGGGTAAATTCCTCTCTGCATTTAACCCATTCACTTAGTGAAGCAGTGGGCAGTCATCAACCTAGCACCCAGGGAGCAGTGTGTGGGGACGGTACCTTGCTCAGGGGTACCTCAGGGTAGCCGTTCAGTGGATTCAAACCCCTGACCTTCCGATCATGGGGGTGACTACTCTACCTACTGAGCTATCCCTGCCACATTTAGTGTGTTTTTTGCACATAAACTAGAGTAGCATTACAGATTTTTGTAGTTTCCTTAGCTCAAAATACTACAATTTTACATTGATAAAACAGACGGGTCCATTGCTCCATAGGCTTTAAAAAATAAATTAATAGCAATGGTTAATTGACGGAGGGTCAAAAGTATTATCAGCTCCACCCTAAAGCTGAATTAATCTGGCCATAGGAAAGAGGTATCAGTGGTCTTGAAAGCAGGTAATAGGCCCATGTTAATGAAACTATGGTCAATATGATAAAATCTTTCATCAATAAACTAAAGAGTTGCCTTACTTGTAAATGCTGTGGTCGCAAATTTTGAAGCCATTCTGATAACCTTCTTCCATCAACGATGTGGAGATCCAAATCCAATTAAAGCCAAGACACTCAAAAAGATGCTCTGTAAAAGAGTAGAATTCTTGGAACAGAGTTTAATACACTGAATCATATGAACAGCAGGAAAAATACATACAGACATTTAGCAAGAGAATTACAAAGCAGAAAGCTAGCAAAGCAAAAACCCCGGGGTGTACAGCCTTAAGCACAGACAACAGAGCGACACAGAGACGGACAGGTAGCAGCAGCAGGAGGAAAAGAGCTCTGGGGTTGTCCTCTGGTCCCCTAATATAGGGACCAGTATCCCCACCCCCTGCTGCTGGGTAACTTTCCCACACGCCCAACACAGCTGCTGGGGTCAGGTAGCGGCCAAGGTCTTGGCCAAAGACCAGTCAGGACTCTGAGTACCCCTTGCTCTGGCTTATCACAATAGGACATGACACGGTCAAAGGTCACACATTAATCCTAATTATTAAATCTTATACAGCAAGTGGCACAATCTTATAGGTTACATGCTTTCTCATATATAAAAACACTTCAGTTTGGGTTCAAAGTGTGTGTGTGTGTGTGTGTGTGTGTGTGTGTGTGTGTGTGTGTGTGTGTGTGTGTGTGTGTGTGTGTGGTATTTTATATGGTATTTTATCGTGATGTGTTCAGGATCTCTGTTACAATGTTACTGTTTTGGTTGTGCTGCATTAAAGATGTTAAATTAATTAATTATTAAGTAAATTATTCAAGAGAACTCTCCCCCTACATTAACTGCCCTGTTACTGTACCAACTTAATAAACCTTGGTGAAGCAAAATGTCTTGTGCTTAAGACTCCACATGAAAGTTAAAATATATATGTTCAGTGCGCATAGATATATAGTGTATATAGTTACATAGTTATACATATCAAACAAAAATCCACCACAATGCATCATATGAGTTTTCATTATAAAAGCACCTCATATAACAGGATAACTGCTCTATGAGAATCTGAATTTCAGAAGTTAAGAGGACATACTCTAATTGTCATGGTCCTCCAGTCCCCCTGTGCTGGCTCACCCATTCTCTCCATATCTCTCATCTCTGCATTTTCTTATTGTCGCTCTTGCTCTGTGTGTGTGTGTGTGTGTGTGTGTGTGTGTGTGTGTGTGTGTGTGTGTGTGTGTGTGTGTGTGTGTGTGTGGATTAACACACCTTGTGTCCAAGGGGCGGGTCCTTTCTCTGCTTCCTGCCATTCAGTCCTGGACAGATGAGTTAATTAGCTCACCTGTTGGTAATTGTGTGATTAGCTGCTTACAGTTTAAGATAGAGGAAGACCGCCATTTAATGTCTGATTATTAAACTGAAAACTTTCACCTGAATGTTCGTATGTGTGGCGTGGGTGTGGTCTCTGGCCAGCTGCAGAGGAGGGGTGACGCAGTGAGCTCCCCGGGCGGCGCAGGGGCGGGGTGAACAGGTGTACTGGGATCTGAAGGTGATTGTGACTCTTTACACGTTCACAGTGACAGTCGGAGAGGGAGGAGAGCGGACGTGACAGCAGAGAGCGGGAGTGTCTGTGTCCCAGTGCAAAACAAAAACCACAGTTGTAAATAAAAGTTCTGCTGTCATCACACTCGTGTCCAGCATATGCATAACGGGTCAAACGTTACAGTATGCTTCTCCTCTTTGCCCTCACCTTACCTGTTTGTTACCTGTTTGTTCTCCTCTGTCCGTGGTTCCTGGACCAATTATGAGTGAGTTACTGAGAGAGTATTCCAGTAGAGACATTATTCAGTGGACCTGTCTGCACTGGAGCCTTGGATCCACTAACTATAAATCCTCCAGTCAAAGCTTGCCTTTTGCTGCATTGTAAATACATTTTTAGTAAACTTCAGTTAACTTTTATCCTCCGAGTCTGCGTCTTGAGTCCCACCGGTTTCATTAGTTATGACACTAATGCACTTCCTGTTAACGCACAAGGGGTACACAGGCATATAGAGTAAACAGCAACGTACTTGTTGCTCTAACTAGTAAAGTACAGCACATTTATGTGTAAAATATGCTGAATTTTGGGGTGATTTTTTTGAATCAGCCCTCAAATTGTCCGTGATTTTGACTTCCATTTCACGATTGTGCCATTCACCATCTTCTTGTTCTTACAAAATGTATATTGCTAATCACTAGATCTAATGAGCACTTTAAATGTTGCCTTATTTCTTTCCCTTCTTGTGGAATAGTATATATTCCTTGTGATGGGAGTATCTTGTTCCAAGGAAATTGCCATATCCTTTCCAGTGTCATTCAAGTGGGATAGGCTGTCTACCAGTGGGGGGGGAAGAGAAACCCCAGCAACGTGCTTGCTGCTTAAATACAGGATGGCTGATCACAATGGCTCTTTTGTTTCAGGGGTTTTAATGTGCTCCTTGCTAATACTTAATAAGCAGGAAGCAATAATTTTGTTTTGGGGGATTAGCCCACTCAGCAGAACTGTTGACGTTGATCGGATTCATTGAGAGCTCTCTCTAATAGCAGAGGCTTTCCTGCTTACTCTAACTGCATAACCATTTCCAGTAAGTAATGTGACATAAGTGTCTGAGTGAAGTAAAGCAAAGCGTAATTTAAGCTGTGCAATGAAGTCTTCAGCTGATTGGCATTAGTCATCCCATATCATTAACGTATTGTTGCGGGATCTGTCAACCTGGACAAATATGATAGGTTAAGGTTGCCAATTATTTCCATTTAACAAGCATCTTGGGTAACATTTTAAATTCTACTGTGCCGATTCTCTAACAGGAGTGCAGGTTGCCACAAAACTCCCTCCAACATCCTGACTCCACCTTATATCATGAGCTTAGTGAGATAAGACTCTTGCATTATCTTGCTAAGCTCATGTGTATATGTTGTGCTGTCTAAGAGAGTGAGGAATTTGCTTTCTCATGCAAGGTTTGTTGCTACTCAAATTCTTTCAGAGGTCATTTAAGCAAAGTTTTTTTTGTCAAAACTAACCAAATAACCATTTATGATGCTCGTGTCAATGCCTGAAACGTAGAGACACACTGGATTTGAATGTTTTATGCTATTTATCTCTTTATTGTAGCCTAAACAGCTAATTGATAGATTAAAAACATCTGATGTGTCTGTTGTACTGTTCTTTGTGAATATATAAAATTCAAGGCAAACAATTAATGGAAAAATATACAAGATGAAACTGCGAGAGAAAAAAATCAAAGGTTTTCAAAGGTCAAAGCTTTTATTTTCAGGTCACATTTACACACACAGACACACATACATCAACCACGCTTGGTTATCTAATCACAGGGCCTGGCACAGGATGGCAATCTGGGGACTGCACCATCATCAAATCCTCAAAGAATCCCAGCTCTCATGTGACTCGACAGCCTTCTCAGCTCATCAAGACAGGAGCAGCAGAACTGGGCTGAGTACCGATACCCTGATTTCAGACTGCTGTACTGAATGTGAATAGACATCTGTTAGATCCCGTTTCGGAATAGCTGACGTGCCTGTGATTCATTTATGGATTCAGCAGTTCAAATAAGTATTTTTAATGTGTTGTTTTTTGGGTTTTTTTTACGTGATTGATATGAGACCATAAATTTCTGTTTCCCATTCTCACTGTGTTCTCTTGGAAATATTAAACTTTTTTTCTTTTATTTTCATATTTTGGAGGGTGTAGGGCATCTAACATGTTTGGTTGGCCACACACTGACCAATCAGTCAGCTTGATTGGCTGGTTGGCCAGTCCATCATAAATACCTAGACAAGTATAGGAAATGCAGTAACAATAACTGGCCCCCAGAGGATGAAGCCTGACTTTGATTATCCCATTACTTCCCCAGTTGTTCCCCAAACAATTTAATTTGAGCATTTTTTGAGTTGATAAAATTTCTTGGCAACTAGCCACAAATGAATTTAAAGATATCCATGTTTCTAATTTTACATTGTGGACCACATGCGACCCAGTTTGATCTTAAGGGGGCCAGACCTCCAAAACGCCCCTTTTTGTCAATGTAAAGAACTTTAACAGCACTTTTAATCCCTGAGACATTTTAATATAAGGAAAAGAAATGTAATTTCAAGAATACTATCAGTTTGTCTACATGATAAAGAAATGCTGTCTTAGTAAATGAAAGAAGTCTGTCAGCATGACTCTTAAATTGTAAGAAATAAATGTGTAAAATTAGAGAAAAATACTTCTAATAGCTTATTGCTCAGACTGTTCTGTAAACATAAAACAAAGATTTTTTTTTTTTGCTATAATTGTAATTGTAATTGTAATTGACAGCACCAATTCTGATCCCCGGCCCTTATGTTTTAAACTCCTGCTCCAACTTGTAATCACAATGGTGAGCCCCTCATTGTTTTTCTAGTACAGCATACAGTCAGAAAATGTTTTTAAGCAACTTGTTTGTTACCAAAAATCTACATATCAAAGAAAATGCTAACAAAAAAGTATTACTAAACACTGGAAAAATTATTAATTATAAAATTATATATTTATATATTAGTCAGAGATTGGTCTGCTTAATTGTAGCCCCACATTAGTCCAGCAGTAGACTCATAATAAACTAGAAACTGCTTCTTCAATATTGTAAAGGCTTGGAAACCATCTGCCAGCACAACTGTGAGTGAAGGTGGAGAATAAATCACTTGCCTTCTTTTTATTACACCACCATTTCTGTCATTTTTTGGTCTCAGTTTCAGCAAACACATGCAACTGTGTGTCAGGTAAAACACAGTGCAATGCTACCTTGGGCCTGCTGTAATGGCAAGCTTTACATAAGGTATGCTCACTTAGCCATTTTACTCCCTGTTGTTGCTTTTTTTTTCTCATGTGTGATATTTTATTTCTGGAGAGGCTTTTCTTTTCAGAGTGGGAAACCTTACAAGCATGAAAGTGCAGTGCCTGTTGGGGTATGATTTTCTGCTACATAAATCAATTTGACCTAACTTTCAGATGGCAATAGATAATGGCAACAATTAAAAGCAAACCACACAGTAGCGGTGTGTATTGTGTAACCACTATTCCACCCATGAATATGAATCACCTTTCTGTTTGTGTTTTTAATGAGCTTGTGTAGGTGGACAGTAGCCTTAAGGAGAAACCCAAAAACACAGCCGATACATCACATCGATCAAGCCGTGGACCTGTTGGCCTTATGGCATCTTTGTTAGAAGATCTACACGTTCCCTTTTTGGCATAAGGATCATTAAGTTAGTGCTGTAACAGAAAGACTCTTTTAGATGTATTTTCTCTTTAGAGCTTTAAAACGGGCTGAAAGAATAAAGAGTATATAGAAAATTTGCCATCATGGTGCACCGCTAGTTCTCACTTATATAGATTTGTACTTATGGCGTACGAATCTATAAAAACATGCATTTGCAAACTGCTCCATTTACACACAATGCACACACACACACTCACGCACACACAGTTACCATCAAAAACATTTAGTATCACCATGGAATCTACAGATTGATTGATGGCTCAGAGATCTGCTGTGCAAAGCTTCAAATATTTATCATACACACTTGTGGTCTCTCATCTACTGCCATGTGTTCATTGACCCAGTGCCCCTACTGACATGAGTGTGTATGTGCATGTGCAGTTGTGTTCACTTTCGTTGCTATGTTTTTATGATTATCAAGATAACATCTGAAGCTGTTGACACTCTACAGATAGCTTAGGTTGTGAGATATGGAGAGAAAAGAACAGAGAAGAACAAAGATTTATATGGTCTGAACATGTATAGATGAGGGATGGTGAATATGCTGGACAAAGGATGTTGATGATGAAGTTGTCAGGTTGGAGGAGAACAGGAAGACCACACTGTAGGAGCACATGCAAATGATTGGTCTAACAGAAGCGATGGCAAGGGATGGGGTCAGAGGGAGGGGTATAATCTGCTGTGGTAGGGTTAAACAAATTAGCCCATTAACACATAGAATCTTTTTGTCTTACATGAGTAAGACATGAGTTCTTTTGAAACATGCAAGAGCTTGTCTCCTTGCAAGAGAGTTTAGTATGGTATGCAGCAAATGTGTTCATTTTCAGACAGGCTAAATAAGGGAATGAAAGAGATTACTGTTCACCATCTCATTATTTAATGTTGTTTACAGGTTAGAATTATTTAAAAAAAACAAAAAACAGATCCAGCTCATATCCAAAATAACTTCTGTTTGTTGATATGATAGTTTAATGAGGTTACTCTGCTAAAGCTAGAGCACTGTAGGGAAGCTGAGACCACCCAATGAGCTGTCAGGGTCTTCATGTGTTTTATTCATGATGCTTATTTTTTTTTGTAATATAAGAAGTTATTAGAATGTGCTTGTTAGTAAATCCTGTTTGTTAGTTTCTATGATTTAGATATATTTAGTTATAGAGTTTTAGTATTTTGTTTAGGAGATTTGTCTTTCTGCTGACAGTATTTGTGCAGCTTAGTCGCTCACCAGCTGCAGACTGGTAAATATACTTCCTTTGCTTTTCATGTAAATGATTATGACACGTAACCTCTGTTTGTTCAGATGAATTTTCGAGTAAGCAATGCGGTCAGAGTGCATTCAATATATATGTATATTTTGATAGCTGGAAGAAATGGAAGTAACCACTGACCACTGTTGCCTTTCCCATGGTTTTTCTGTTGATTACAAACTTAATTTGAGAAGAGGCCTCATAACTGAGGCTTGTTGAATTATAGGAACATTTAACTTAAGTATGTCACACAATTTTTGAAGTTTTGCCTCTGTACACTACCACAGTGGATTTTAAATCATTTGCAATCAGTGACTGCTTGAAGTGTAGAAGTCATGCACATCACAAAATGCTGTGTTTCCCCCTTTTGAGATGCTCTGCCAGGCCTTTACTTCAGTTGCTGCTTGCTTGTGGCTCTCTCTGCATTCAGGTTTGTCTTTGGCTACTGTAAAACACTGTAAAATGTGCTCTATTTGGTGGAGATCAGGTGACAGACTTGGCCATTGAACAGTATCCCATTTTGTTGCCTTGAGAAACTCTTGGATTGCTTTCGCAGTACATTTTTGGTTATTATCCATTTACACTGTGAAGCTCTGTCCGATCAGTTTTGCAGCATTTGGGTAATAGAGTATAGCCCTGTATTGTCTGACTACTTTCATAGAAATCATTTAAGTACTAAACACTTGTGTGTTTCCCCTGGTATCCTTCCATGCCAATGCCATAACAGTGACTTCACTGTGTTATATTCCTGGTTGTGCGCTATTCCTCACATTTCTTCCAACTTTTCTCTTCCTATCATTCTGATACAATTTTATCTTGGTTTCATGTTACCAGAAATGTGACCAATGCTGGCTCTTTTAGATGTCTTTGAATGTAACCTTCTATATTTCATTCACGAAGGCCTCCTTCACAGTGTTCTTGGCTTGGTTAGATGTTGTGAAGTCATTTCTTTTTTACCATGCATATAATTCTGCAATCATTAATTTTAGCTGTCGTATGTGGTCTTCCAGGCCTTTTTTGATGGATGGGGGTTAGGGTTTTCATTCTTTTTAAAGATTGCACTAGATTGTTGTTTCAGAAATTCCTAACATTGTTTTCTGTCTAGGTTTGTTTAGGATTTTCACTCTACTGATGGCCTAACTCGCTTGCACTGACATCTCTTTGCACCACATATTTAAAATCACACTGATAAGATAAAAATACAAATTCAGTGCTATCATCTCTTCATTTGTCATGAAACATAACAAACAAACCAGCCTCACCTGGCAATGAATCAAGATGTCAGTCAATTGTCTAATTAATTTTGCGCTTCTGAATAAAGGGAATTGTGTGTAAAAATAGCTGTAACTCTGTACCAACAGTTATTTCAAGCATTTTGAAACTCTGAAATTAAATCTGAAAGTCAGTACTTGATTTAAAATTGAATGTGATTGTGTACAGTGAGAAAAATTGTGTCTTTGTCCAAGAAGTCAAGGACTTAATGGTACATAAAAGACTGACTTCTAATCATCAGCTTGTATGCACCTAGCATGGGGGTATTTAGTGTGTTTGCTGCAGTGCCAGCTTTAGAGACTCCATGCTGGTCGCGACCTGTAGTGCCAACATCTGTTGACTGCTGGTGGAAGATGTGCAGATAAATCTTTGGCCTAAATGTCACTTTCCATCTTTTTAACAATCTTTCTTTAAATCCAGATCTCCCCTTAACCAATACTGCCTCTTGTGTTCTCTTTTTTCATCTTTACTTTCCCATGAAGCCATAGGTGATGACACCATTTGAAAATAAAGAATGGGACATGTTAAAATCTTATATCTGTTCATCAATTAGACAGCGAAGCTGACCTGATAAATGTAAAATAAGAACTGATGAACGTGATTTAACAGTTAGTAAACTCTGTATGGATTTTTTTTTTTAAAGTTTTTCTTTTTTTGAATGTCTATGGGGAACACCGTGGTTATTTGTTATGTCAATTTAAGCCACAGGTGGAACTATTAAGAGAGACCTAAAGGAGCTACTTGTAAACTAAAGTAGTTGAAGTAGTAGTAGTAGTAAAGCCCTTAAATAGTTTAAGTTTTCAGACTGTGGCTGATTCTTTCCAATCTCAGTCATTCTTTACTATCTCAATTTACCTGTTTAGAAGGTTGGATAGACACAAAGCAAATACAGCACATTTACATCATTGGATGCAAAGGCAATAGCAGCCAAAAACAGACCAGTATTGTGAATTCTTGCTGATGCAAACCAATTCACATCAGTGTATTTGTAAGTTTCTCTTATTTTTTTAAAAACTGTGTTTAAATGTAATCTGAAAATAAATTCACAGTTTTGAAATCACGTGGAGTTTGGCTTTTCATACTACAGAGTCCATCTGGCCACCAGTCAGCTGGATGAATGCTGTCTAAATCAAACTTAATCAATCTTACTGCTTGAAATAAATTTAAAGACACTGACTTATTTTACCCTGAATTTTCCTGGCATTGTGTTTTGTATCAGCTGTCTCCTTCATTACTAACCCACTATACTAAAATGTTTCCCTTTGTATTTTGTTATTTCTGGCTAAATTATATGACCTTGAATGGTAGAGCCTCCTATCAAAAACATGCCAAGTTAAATCTGGCAAGCTTGATTTGTCACTGATACCACATGCCTGAAATTCTTATTTATTTATATATTTATTTATTCTTGTGAATAACCGCTGTGTCCTCTTAATCAGTTTTACTTTCTTAAGAACTTGTACAAATTTCTCACAGTACTTTTTCTAATAGGATATGAACAGTACAGTCAGATACATAAGTTTTTAGACAACAACACGTTTTTGTAGCTCTACACCAACACAAACAGTCAAGTTGTGTTTGAAGTGCATACTTTCAGCTGTAATTTAAGGAGCTGAACAAAAGTATTGGATTAACTATTTTGGAATATCATTCATTTTTATGCAAAGTCTCCCATTGTCACAGGCTCAAATGTAATTGGGCAAACTAACATAATTTTAAGCATTCCTGTTAAACTTCTTTGAAGTCTGCCCTAAAGGCGCATGCATAGTTGGTGCTTTGTAGAATTATAACATGTAGTGTTCTTTAAGGTGGAAAATTATTGGCAGGGTGTCTGCACAGACCCTCATGCCTGTCTGATCCTTGCAGAGAAGTGGTGGACTGAGGTGGCAGCAGCAGACTCAAAATCAACAACAGGGGGAAAAGGACCCCATTTCCACCATCACAGCTAGGAAGACATTTCAGCCAGAAGAGGCATAGGCCACTAGTGTGAAAGACGTGGAGCCCATGTTTTCCAAAAAGAATTTAAAAATTTCGTTTTGTGCAGCCATTGGACAGTTCTCCACTTTGCCTCAGTCCATTTTAAATTAACTTTGTCCCAGAGAAGACGGCAGTGCTTCTGATCATGTTTACATAAAGCTTCTTCATCGCATGACAGCGCTTTAACCTGAAAGCATTCTGAGTCCATGCATTGTTTTCTGTGTAAGAATCGTGGCTGTTTTTAATGCATTGTTGCCTTGGGCTCAAAGATCATATGCATCCACTATTGATTTTCAGCCTTGTTCCCTGCACACAGAGATTCTCTCTGAATCCTTTGATGATATTATGTACAGTAGATAATGAGATATTCAAAGTCTTCACAATTTTACATAGAGGAACATTATTCTGAGATTGTTCCTTGATATGTAAATGCAGTTTTGTTGCATCTTTACTTTTAAGAAACTAAGATGCTCTTTTTATACCCAGCCATGTTACTGACCTGTTGCCAGTGGAACTAATTAGTTGCAAAATGTTCCTCCAGCTGTTTCTTTTTAGTGACTTTTCCAGCCTTTTGTTCCTCCTTTGTTCAACTGTTGCTGCCTTCAGATTAAAAATGAGCTAACATTTTTCATGAAATATGAAAATCTCTCAGTTTAAACATTTGACATTGATGTAACATTTGATGTTGATATATTCTGTTTTCTTTTGTCAATAAAGTATGGCTTTATAAGATTTGCAAATCATTGCATTCTGTTTTTATTTACATTTTACACAGCATCCCAACTTTTCTGGAGTTGAGTTTATAAAGGGAAAGAAGAATTAATAGTGGCAGGAAGACAAACAGCAGACAGCCAAATCCAAAGACCAGGACAGCAACAATATGTAGTGAACAGTATGCACATCCTACTCAAAACATGTCCAAATTTAGCCCCTGACTAAAAATGGAATAGATGCTGATGTTTTGGTAAAGCATGCACTAGCAGCTAATATGAGCCACAGCAGTAAATCTATAGCTCATAGCTGTGTCTGTGTCACATATAAGCTAAAGTAGGCTTAACAGTCCAGGTGGCCATTGCAATACAAATGGCATTTGAATCGAGAGTTTTGCCAAGACCAGACACTGTTGTCTGCCCACATATTCATTTCATGTCACACTTTAAGTCAGAGAGTCCACAAACACAAACAAAACAACACCTTGGACCTGAAAAAGTCACGCCTACAGACACCATGGATCTCAGCAGGCACATGTGCATTTAAGAAAAAAATAAATAAACATTTATACAATGGTAATGAAAAACTGAACTTCACCATTGCCACCTCCTACTCTTTGTCAGTAGTGCCACGGAGAGAAAACGGACAAGGCTCATAGTTCTAAAGCCAACAGATGGCTATTTCAAAAAATTCTCAGACAACTGGTACAGCTGTCTCAAATTAAAAAAGTAAAAAAACAGAATTAAAAATCAAAATGCAGAATGAGATCAGCATATAAGTGACTGATGAGTAAAAGAGGTCATCATTTTAGTGCAACCCCTCAGCCGTCTAGTAGACATGTCTATGGTATCCCCTTCAAAATCCTACATGGGCTTGTTCTTGAGTTATCACATTCACAATGTGGGGTGATGGGGTGACAACAATTACCTACCAGCCATCAGAAAGGAGTAGATGTATTTACTAAGTTAAACAATTCCCAATTATACTGTAATGCTGACAACATAGTATCAATATGACACAGACAATAACAACATGTATAGCATATTTAAAGGTGCATATGGTATATATATCTATATCTATATCTATGTATATATTAGGGGTGCAACAATACTCGTATCGATATTGAACCGTTCGATACAGTGCTTTCGGTTCGGTACGCATATGTATCGAACAATACAAAATTTTTAATTTATTTTATCGCTCAGTGGATCTGCGTTCGACTACTCCGCCTAGGCTGCACTGTCGAGTGCAGATCCACTGAGCGCAGCGCAAGCTAGCAAGACATAAGTTAAGCTTGTTGCAACATGGCAACTGCCTCAATCTCCAAAAGTTGAATCTGTTCATCTGGACGTAGCGTTTTGTGGGAGAAACGTTTCGTCACTCATCCAAGTGACTTCTTCAGTCTCAGCTGACTGCAGGTTTCCCCAAACCTTATAAACAGTACATTTGCATAATGACTGAAACCAGCCCACTGAAGGAACAATGGGCTGTGAGGTCAGTTCCTTAATCATAATTATGCAAATTCCCATGACCATTGATCAACAATCACTGACCAAAACCCACTGATCAAAGAACACTGATCAATGGCCAGAGGACACTCTTTCAATGATGAGGATGTACACATCCTGGACAGGGAAGAACGCTGGTTTGAGCGCGGAGTCAAGGAGGCCATTTACGTGAAAAGGGAAAGACCATCTCTGAATCGAGGAGGGGACCATCTTTCGCCATCTTACAATGCTGTGATTGCAGCCATTCCCCAACTCTCTGTGAATGGTACTCATGGCCATTGATCAGTGTTCTTTGATCAGTGGGTTTTGGTCAGTGATTGTTGATCAATGGTCATGGGAATTTGCATAATTATGATTAAGGAACCGGCCTCACAGCCCACACACACACACAATGCACCTGACCCCTATGGCGCCTCCTGCGGGTGGTGGGCCTGCGGGAGGATGGGCCCATGTCTCCTCTTCGGGCTGTGCGGATGAAGATGGATGGATGGATGGATGGATGGACCTCACAGCCCATTGTTCCTTCAGTGGGCTGGTTTCAGTCATTATGCAAATGTACTGTTTATAAGGTTTGGGGAAACCTGCAGTCAGCTGAGACTGAAGAAGTCACTTGGATGAGTGACGAAACGTTTCTCCCACAAAACGCTACGTCCAGATGAACAGATTCAACTTTTGGAGATTTACTTTCCTGGATGATTGAGAATGCATCAAGACAACTGCCTCAATGCTACCCGAAATTGAACCTCCCCCACCCTCATTCAGATCCGGCGTTTGGAACTATTTTGGTTTTCATGTGAAGCATGACCCTGATGTCATGACCCTGATGACCCTGATGGTAAGCGCGTCATGGACAAAAGTAAAACAGTATGTCGGATGTGCCACGCAATGCTCAATTACATTGGTGGGAACTAGTGCGTTAGCGCAGTTAGCTCGTTAACGTGTTGACACCATCCAGCCTCACACACGGGGCGATCCGCTGTAACTCGTTAACGGAGATTTGCCGCGTTATGGCGTTAGTGTCATTTTAACGAGATTAACGCTGACAGCACTAGTGGGAACACAACGAATATGACTGCACATTTACGCCGACATCATCCTAGTGCAAAGACAAGTGGAAGCAGACAAAAACAAGAAGCACGCATGCTACAAACTTTACCCGAGTCATTTAGACAGCCGTTAGCACATGATTCTCCTTATGGGGACCTGATATGTTTAATATGCTGCTGAGAATATAGCCCAGAAGAAGCGTATAGTATAGCTTTTATTTTGGAAAGAGCCATTACTCTGTAATAAACTCTCTTTTCCAAAGATGAGTGATTTCTTGATCAGATAGATTTATTTATTTTTTTATTATTTTGTTGTTTCAGCAACATTAAATTTAAAAACTGTACTTTTGAGTTAAAATATATATTTATAATTTTAATAAATGACAAATTAAAAAGGCATGAACATTTTTTTGTATCGAAAAAATATCGAACCGTGACACCAAAGTATCGAACCGAACCGTGAATTTTGTGTATCATTGCACCCCTAGTATATACATATATATATATATGTTTCAGCAGCAGGCATGGGGGATGTTTAAGTTTCTGAGCTGGTGAAACAGTGCTCACTCTCAATAGCCATGAACAACTGCTGTCATGGACATAATGAGAGTGACAATGATTTTACCTTTGGTCATTATTTGCAAGGCTTTGAAAAAAGTAACAACCAAAAACTGCTCATTAAAATATAAAATATATATATAGCAAAGAATTTGAATAAATTGAAAGAACAGAAAACAGTCTGTTATTCCGATATGGTTTTCAGTTGAACATTTAAAGCAGCTACATGTTTGAGAACAAAGAGTATTAGGTGTGACTTCCTTTTTAAAAATATTAAGAGAAGTGACCCCATGAGAAACTGGGACTGTTGTGGAGGGCTGAACTCCTGTAATCACATCACATGGCATCCCATCAAGACACACCCTATACTATAAACATTTGTATCTGTATATCTAATTAAGGATACACAATTAAACATAAAGTTCATTGTGTCTATCTTATTTATATGCTATAAAGAAGATACACACACACACACACACTTACTCAAAGGAATTTGATATAATTTACACAGATGGCTATGTGAAAGTCTGTCTCACCCTGTCCATTCGTCCAGCCTCTGTTTCTCACTCTCTACCTCTCCTTTTCTGTTGCGCCGTCTTTTCTATTCATCCCTGTAAGACACCCACACAGTACCACACTCTCCCACCCACTGAGAGTTATCGGTACTATACCACATAAATTTTCTGCATAGTTAAAGAGAGAAGGAGGGATGACACAACATAGAGAGAAAGAGTGAGAAAGAGAGAGATGCAGGTAAGAAGGACTGAACGCCTACAGCAAATGCATACAGAAAGGCATCGGCACAGGCTGAGATATTGACACCCACATCCCATCTGTCAAATGAGAACCTTACACCGATAATGACATTTTTCTCTTGATATGACACTTCTCATAATCCTTTGAAGGGAAAGTTTTGTTACACCATGACCAGGCAAACGCACACAAAGACACAGCATACACATTATCAGTTTAATAATGAAAGCATTTCTGTAGCTGTCATTGTTGCTGTCACAGCGGCCACTTTATCTATACAGCTAGCTAGCTAAGTTATGCAATGACTGCAAAAAAAAAAAAAAAAAAAACACAGTCACAGTTTAGTACATTTTTAGCACAGATGAGAAAACATTATATTAAAAAATTCCCTTCTCGCTGCTGTGGGCGGCCTTTATCCTTCAAGCTTGGGTCCTGCTCCAGTATCTTTGCTGTTACTAGGACTGCGCTCATCTGGACAGAGATCTTGGATGTCGTTTCTGGAATCTGCAGGAGCCACTCACGTAGCTTGGGGATCACTGCACCGACGGGCAGGGGCCTTCCTTCCATGATGGTTCTTCTGCTTGCTCCTCTTCTTTCTTGGGTTTCTGCTGCCTGAGGCATACACTAAACACACAGTCAGCTGTGGCCATCTTCCTGATGTGCTCATGGACATTAGTTGTCTGATCCTGGACAGTGGTTCTGACACTTACCAGTCCTCAGCCTGCTTACTTTCACTTAGCGTACAGTCTCAGAATGCTGGGTTTGGGATGAAACCCTCCATACACGGTCAGGAGCTCTCTTCTCTTAATGTCTGTAGCTGCTATTTCCTCCTTTGGCCAGCTTATTATCCCAGTAGGGGACCTGATCACCGGCAGGGCGTAGAAGTTGATTTTGTGCTTCCCATTTAGCGGATTCCTCAGGACTTGGCTTGCCCTCTGCAGGCATTTGGTGGTTGTGGATTTCCTAGAACCCTTTTTGTGGTTCCCATTTGCCTGTCGGATTCCCGGGAACTAAATTTAGGCCTATGCAAAACACCAGTGGCAACAAGGTAACTCCTTGGTAGATTCTGCACTTGATGATGACTTTTTTTTTCAACACATCCCATTTAGCTCCTGATGAAGGCTCTAACAATGGCCCACCATTGCCTGGATTGACTACCATTCTTGTAGTCACTCCAGGCGGTGCACAGGTCAGTTAGTCTGGTCTTGCAACCTTGACTGACAATCAAGCGACTGCTTTATCTACCAGTAGCTGCTGTGTCACCCCTCTTAGCTGCTATGATGCCTGACTGGTAGTTGTAAGGCACCCTTCTGGGTGTCCTCGGGGATCAGGCCTTATGTTAGCCCTTTCTCGTTGAGAGTGCTGTCCAACTCTGCCACTGTGATGGTTACTGGATCCTGTTGAAGGAGGTTGCAGTGGTCTGCTCTTAGATTCACCAGCCACTAAGCTTTGTCGTTGTGGGTTCCAGTATTCCTCTGTCTCCAGCCTCTGTGAGGCTGTTCTCATAGTCTGGTTTGGAACCCCATCCTGATCTATTTTATTTTTTCTCTGTTTTGAAGTTTTAGTGAGGAAAATGTAGTATGATCATACTACATCAAATCCTTAAGAATGAGTCAATCAGAAATACATAACAATAACTTAAATATCATATTTTCTTACAAAAATCACCAAAATAATCTAAAAATTAACAAATAGCTAAGATGACTAAAAACAGCAACAACAAAAGCTTATGTTCTCCATCCCCAGTTTTCCTGTCTTCTCTCCACTATCACAATAAAGGTTAAAAACCTAAATTATACTAATAGAACAACAGCAACAACATGCTGGCCCTATTTAGTGGCATCTTTTAAAGTCCTCTTAAGTACACAATTACAGTTATTTTTTAAATGATAGTTTTATGAGGACAAAAATAGACAATAAAGGAGGGAATGCTTGAGGACAGGCTCACCTACAATTTTTATCATATCAGCATGGACTGTCCTCAGTTGCTTGGGACATGTGCTTTCAATACACTTAGAATGCAACAGGGACGCAAAGCAATAGTTGACATGATACACGGCTATATTCATCTTTTACATATAAATCTAAGACTGCACCAACATGTTGAAAACTTTAATTTAAAGCTTAGCGCTGTTTGGAAGCTTATGTAAATGAAACATTATCATTAATAATTTCATTTTATTTTTTCATCAAAAAATATAAAATGTATCTTCCTCCACTGTTTGTTTGGAGTGTCAACAAGTTAGCCAGAGTGGAAAGGAAGCAGATGGTAATAAGTAATAATTGCTGCTAAGAAAAAAATATTTTATTTATTAAATTTTTTTAAACCACTTGTCTGCATTTCCTTACGGGTATTTATTTTTGTTGTTTTTTTGACTATGGCAGCTTTAAACATCCATGACCCAGCTCACAACACACCACCTACCTACAATTTGTGTATCCTCCAAAACATCTTGAATATCACACAAAAGCCAATCTGGCATAGGATAACAGACACAGGCTCAATATGAACTCACTAAATATATACACACAAGTTTGTCATGCATTGTGTGTGTGTGTGTGTTTGTAAGCGCATACACGCACAGTTATATTAAATAACTAAATAGTGAACTTGTAACTTTTAGGAGTCCTCAGTACTATTTTCCCAACTTCAATATTTCAACAGAACAAAATGCTGTGAGTTGCAAGAAGTAACAAATAAATATTCCACTACAATGAAGTCCTAAATATCAGAGCGCTTTCATGGTGGACTTTTTCTGCTTTCTTGCAGCTTGTCATCTGCAAGGAGCCATTTACTGAGATCAGTAGCAGCCTTTTGGAGTTTGTGTCAATAAATATTTGAAAATAATGTGGCTCTGTAACTAGTTCTACAGACTCTTGGACCACAGGTAGTAACTCTTGAATGATGCAGTGAATGAGTTTAGGGTTGATATTTTCATCAGGGGTGTGGCAGTTCCTCTCTATCAGCCCTTCACAGCAGCTGTACCATTATTACAAAGACATGAAATTGTGCTTGTAATTTTTTTAGAGAAACCCTTCACTGCTAAGCTTTCTAACTGGAGGATGTCACAGACAGCAGCCTTGGTGCATAACTGCAGTTTAACAAGCTGAAAGAACAAGCTGCACATCTCACCTTTGTAGGAAATTCTGACGTCAGTGATCAAGCAAGTAGTTCAAAGGCAGCAGGAACATTTCTAGGATTTTTTCGAGTCTCCTGATGCTCTGAATCTGGTTCATTTCTCTTTTATTTAGTTAACCGTAGTTTTCGCTGTGAAACAGCAGTGCTTAGTGGCTTTGTGAGAAGTTGGAATTGAACAGGATTTGGTTCATCTCCCTTCTACGCAGTGTCATCTCTACTATCAGGGGATCGTGAGTGCTGAAAGCGTAAGTCTGCTTTTGATTTGATTGCTGTTTGCGCTGTACACTGAACTGTGCTCCTATATCCATATGTTATTTAGTTGCCAAGGTAAAAGGGCGAGGAGAGAGGTGTGTGTGTTGATTTTAACAACAGTGACAATTCATGAAAGCTGAAGTTCAAAACATAGAAACTAAGCTTTGGGAGGCTTTCTGCTTGTCAACAACACCTTCTTCACCTCAAACTAAGAGACAATCAGAAGCATATTTGCATTACTGAGTGCCTTCTGGAATTTACAAAAATCAACATAATCCAGTGCTGTATGTGTGTGAGAGAGCATGTGTGTGTGTTTGTTTGAAGTTTTTCACTCAGAGTGTGTGTATTCACTTGCACATTAAGTGAGTTTTGCAGTGTGTTGTTTCCCCTGACAAATCCCCCAGGTGGACAGCTTTATTACACTCCTTCTCTGTTTCTCATGCGTGCATGCGCGCACACACACTTACATTAACGCGTTCACAAATGTGTTTAAACACACACAGCATGGCGATAGCTGAGTCACTGATCATCCCTGCTCTTTTGTTCCTCATACACCTGCTCAGCTTACCACCTCCCACTCATATGTATGGACTGACACAAACACACACACAAACACACACACTGGTAAACACTCAACACCTCCAAAAAAGCTCAGGCAACTCAGAACTTAGTTCCCATGAGAGGAGCAGTGGGGGAAATAGAGACTGAACCAATGTAAGAAAAAAAAAAAGCAAAAATCCCTTTATTCTGCTTTTCTCTTTTCTTCCTTTTCCTACTTCCTCTCCCCTGTTGTATGCTTCCTCTTCTCGCCTCCTTTCTCCCTCACTATTCCCAGCTACTTTTATGTCTTTTTTCCTTTCAAATCTTGTCTTCTTTATTCCTGAACATCCTATTTTCAAGTGGTTGGTTTTTTTTATTATTGGATTTTAAACTCTTATCTCTTCTTGCTCATCCTCCCATACATTGAGTTACTGTTTCTCTTCAGGTAATAATAACAAGATCCTTCATGACAGAGATTTTGTTTACCTCTGGAGCTCGAGAGCTCATGCCAAATTTAGCCATTTCTCCCTCCATTTCTCAGGATAATAGGACCAGCATGAACACACAGAAAGAACCTGCTACAGTGAGATGTCACCCATTTTACATCTGCCACTGTGGCTTGCTACTTTAGAACACACACATGTGTGTGTGCGGTCACTTCATTGCACATGCTAGCTTGCCCGTTCGCTTCATTGGCTGCCAAACAGTTAGCTTTGCTCTCTGAGCACAGACGTTTTCCCCTGCCAGAACAGTTTGTCCCAATTTCCCACTGAGAAACTCTTAGAGAATTTGCAGGGAAATGTGTGTGTCTGTTTGGTGTGTATGTTGGTATGGAGACACATTTGAATAGCTACACATTACCTAAAAGCTGTAAAAGATTTGAAAACCTTGGACAATTTTAAGTGCCAGATTGAGGGATTTCAAAGAAACATTGCTATGCCCATAGTTTCAGGTTTAATCGATGTAGGAGAAATTCTTTTCTTTATGCAATGTTGTCTCTTTCAGAGGAGACTGTACCATGTACCTGAGGGCAAAAAGGGCAAGTGATGATTTAGAGGATGAATGAATTTTACAGCTGCTTTGTTATTATAATTTGATATCAGGAGTTGTTTATAGTCTAAAACTGCATGATGCTGTTTGTCTATTCTGAAGATTTTTTTTTTTTGTCTTTTTGACAATCAACTATTGAAAAGATGTCACCTTTCTACTACGTGTAGATGGGTACAGATGGATGTTTGCGAATAATGTTAGGTCGCATGTTCACATGGGATCAATTATAGAAGGCAAGTGTTATCTTTTGCCTGTAGATATAAACAGAATCTCAGAACATTAGCACTGCTGTTGTTTATTGCCTGTCTAGGCTTACAATTAGGTTTCAGCTCTTACAAATCCCATCTTGTGACACCGCATCTCTTTACCTCACTTACACTTCTCTTCCTCACATCACTGTCTTGCTATATTCTCAACATACGGCTGTTTCAACAGGACAAGAATGTCAACACTCTAACCTGTAGGGAAATCAGATTCGTATAGTTTCATAACTGATTATGCAGAATTCTTACATAACCTGACTATTCGTCCATCAAAATATTTTTATATGGTTTTTGTAATAAACTGCGATGAAGCGCTTCCTGTTGGCCTGTCAGAGAGATTCATAAATGAGTCTTTAGGGAAAGTACGCAAATGAAAAGCAGCAATCTTAACTACTTAAGGACTAAATATGAAAAAACTAAGCTGCTCTGGTTTTGAACTTTATATATCCACATATTAATTTCTACAATCTAACAAGAAACTCTAACCACTAACTACCACACAGACAGACACTAAGGCATGAAAAGAAACACAAACAATCAGCACACTAATTGGGAGTGTGATTGTCAGAAAGGAAAACACAATATTACACTGTAATATTGTGTTAAATTAAACAGAGGAGAAAAGCTGAACATTACCTGAAGCAGCCAGTAATTGAGGAGGTAAATTTGGGATTTAGTGAAATCCAATTTCGCCGAGGAGGAGAAATTAGACTTGCACCATGTTATCAGTTTATGGAAGGCACTCATGTGCCAGTGGGTTGCAGTAACGATGAGGATGCCATGATGAATCCAACGGTGAATGGTTTCGCTGAAGGTCGGGTCAGCCCGTTGGAGAGGGGCAGCTGCTCGATAGAGTGGATTCTTTCTGTTCAACATAACAAAGGAACTTGTGGTAACAAAATAACTCAACATTGTGTATTGGGGATTGGACTTTCAGAGGAATAAAAAATGTTACTGACTCCGTGATTTCGAGCATTAGTTATATCAACAATGAGAGGTTGGGTCTAAGAGAGAGAGATTTTTTTTTTTTCTTTATGGAAGTCATTTTGTGCCGTTAAGGATTTTTTTTCTCTCAAGGATATGTGTTTGTGTGAGGAGGATGTGAGAGCTCCCTCCCAATGTGCATTTGAGTCTTGGGAGGAGGGAACATTACGCATCTAATAAACCATCACGAAGCTCTTGGAGGTATTAGTTACCAGGGATCTGCCTTTACACAGGAGGGGAGCTTCCTGGTAACTAGTGATTACACAATTTGCTCTTCTGACCACTAATCACTTTTTAATTACCAGAAGGGCTCTAGAGTGACTCTGGTTTTTTGTCTCGATAAGCTGATGGAGGGTTGAAAAATGTGAAGTAATGGGTGATAATGTGCAGGTCAAAAGTCTTGTAGCTTATTGTCTTCACTTTGGTTATTGTTGTTCATAAGTTCAGTGTTGCTGGTTTGATGTCTGGCTGCTTCTGTGTCCTTGGGGAAAATTCTGAATCCCAAGTTGCTCTCTGATGTATTCACTGGGGTATGGATGTATATGAATGTTAGATAGAAAGCACCATTATTGTAAACTGAATTATAGTGGGTGACAAGATGGACTTTTTAAAATTAAATTTGACAAAAACTAGAAATATGTTTTTTTGGAGACGGTAAGCAAACACAGTTAGACTCTAATTAAATGCCATATTTGGGGTATGACACCTAAATTCTCTAATTAGAAACCATATGTTACACCACTCGTTCAAAGAAAATATTAAAATTAAATTCAAGCCACATCTGGTCTTTACAGCTCGACTTGTTCCTGCCTGCATGTGTTCTCATATACTTTGTAGGAAGTAGTACCAACTTTTTTACTGTGTCATGGACAAGTTAAAACATCTCACACCAGTAATATTAGACAAAGGAAATGACAGGACATTATTGAATGTTATTCCCAAATCGTTCCAATATCTCTATCGAATAAAGACACAGGTGTCAATAAGATAACATATTCATTTTTAATTAGCAAGGAAAAATCTTTGACTTGATACCCTGTCCTCACTTTCAGGAGATTAGGATATTACTATTATTTCAGTTTGCACACATAAGGGAAAAATACCCCCACTGAAAAAATAATCCCAGAATCCACTGTAGGTCTTGCTGGAGATCTTGGGATTTAAGAGGATGTGAATTCGACTTCAGCCTCCATAGTTTAAACCCATCTTCTTTTCCAACTCATTAAAAAAATTCACACTTTTTTGCAGTTAGATCTATGAGTATTAGTGCGGTTACTTACGTTTTTTGTAATTTTGCCTCCGTATGCTAATACATTTTATTTTAAATCAACCAGACCATCAGTATTCAGCTATGATTACAGGCTTTTTACAAAAAAGGCATTGCATTATTAACTGTTTGGGAATTACTGCCATTTCTATATATCCCCTGTATGCTTGTTCAGAGTCTCTCCCATCTGCCATTAGGCAAGAGTCAGTGACAGATGGATGGACAGGCCACCAGTCCATCACAGGGCCACCTTTACACCTACAGACATTTTAGAATCACCATATCACTAAAATGCCTGTCTCTGGAGTGACGGATGGAGCTGGAATACCGAGTTAACCCACACTGTGACAACAGAGACACAGGAAGGCCCCAGTCAGCTTGCAGATTTGAACTCATAACCTTTTTACTCTGAGAAAACAGTGCTAACCAACCTTGTGCCACCATAATTAGTAAGACTGTTTTGTTTCTCCAAACGCTTGCTTGGTGCTGTAACATCTTCTGACATTCTTGCACTCTCAAGCACTGCTTACTGATTGGTCACGGGAAATTTAGCTAAGGGAGTAATGTACTTACTGACTCTGGACTGCTGGATGTGCTGGATGTGGAGATATGGAGTTATATTTATTTTTTTTATTATAAAGGATCCATCTGTTATCACTGACTAATTTGAGAGTAGGAGCTGATGATGATGAAAATGACTTTGACTGAGCATCTAAGAAGGAGGACTGTTTGCAGTATATCTTTTGAATGTTCTCAAGACATGTTTGATCATGCAGGGGACACACAGAAAAGACCACAGGCTTTCAGATGATTCACCTACAACTAAACTATACCTGGGTGCATGCACAAAGTTTGGAATATGTGTAGACATTCTTGTTGTTGCATTAACAATGATATGGTCTACCAATCTCAATCATGGTAAATATGTAAACTTTTTGCCATATTTTCACTTTTTCATATCTTATCCACCTATAAGCTGTAGATATTCCCTTAATTCAGAGTGCTCAGAAGTTTTGTGTTTGGCTTTGTTGGCAACCCAATATTCAGTCTTCGTGAATAATATGTCTTGCCTGGCTTGAATGTTCTCTAACATTACTATGATCTCACCCTCTTTCGATTCACGGGTATCCCTGACTAAACCCTTATTTGTTCTCTTATATGAGGGGAAATCACAAGGCAGTACCAATTTAAGTAGCTCATATGTGCTTAATTCTTTGACTTCTCAGCATCTTTTTTGAAGTCAGCGCTACTGGAAATTGCTTTAACTCCAAGTTCAAGTATATATTTTTTATCAATATTTTCATAAATGCAGTCCCTGGCTTTTGGACCTTGATTTGGAGATTAGATGGGGGCAGGACTTTGAAGTAGGTTTAAGCGATCTCTGCAGTCTGAGGTCATGTCATGTTTTAAGAGTAACAGAATGACAGCCACTTAGCATAGCAGAGAATCTTTACTTGTATCATTTTTCAGAAGTTCAGTGATTTTTGTGCCATCTTGACAGGACTTGACACTTAAGCAAAGAGAACCAGTTGCAGAAAGCCTGATATTTTACATGAAATCAGCTTTGGTTTTGAGCATACTGTGAGTTTAATAGTGTTAATGATTTGTAAACATTTGCTCAAAATAACAATGAACAATCAGACAAATCTCAGCAAGATGCCTATTGCCTCAGCTGCACTTATCTTGGTTGGTAACTCCTTAATGTGACATAAAGTATGGTTCTTGGATAAGGTTGAATATGATTTCACTGAAATCACTTACTACTTGACTATAATCCCTGTGACTTAATTATCGAGAACATGATCACTAGTATTATGTGCGTTCAGAGAACTCCTAAAAAATAAAGCACAGTCGTTAAAAAGAAAATGTTTATTAATGTTTACTGCATCTGTGAACTGAGTTTAATCAGAAGATGACTCTCATCATTCATCATGTCCACCTTGTTGTGTGTGTGTATACGGTATATATGCTTACGGTATATACATATATACATGATACAATAAGCAGTAGCAGTGGAACAAATATCTGATCCTATGTCAAGTGGCTGGTAATAACTCTTGGAAAAGGAAAATAGCCAGCGTGGTTTAGAAATGCAATTTAGAGACTGAAGTATTTCTACTTTTGACAGTGTTGTGACCATATGCTCATTAAATCACCACTAATATAAGTTATTGAAAAGAAATGAACAGAATTCACTGGAAGTAGGGAAAAAACAAACAACAAATGTACAAAAAAACATTTTATTTTTATTTTGCAGCCACAGGCAGCACCAAAATGTGGAAACAACACTGACTGCAGAATGAGGCATTTCATTTAACTACACTAATACTGAAGCCTTGTAAACAATGTGACATTCCTCCTATTAAGATGCAGCACTCAATTATTCACCTTTGGTATGTGATGTACTTCCCCAAATGCTAAAACGAAACTTGATTTAGTTGGAAATAAGACAATGAATATGTCACACAGTGATACAAAATACACACAACATACAAGCAGACATGATAAAAGCTCGACAGAGTGATACTCTTATTAGGCCGACAGTGTGTGCCTGTCTCAGCAGGATTCTTTTCAATATCTCTGCACACTTCATGGAACTGAATCTCATTGTGGGAGATTCAAGATATGGATCTTGATCCATCCATCCATCCATCCATCCATCCATCCATCCATCCATCCATCCATCCATCCATCCATCCACCAAACTGTTTTTGCAGTTCAGGACTGCGAGGGCTGGAGCTTATCTGGTTGACTGGATAGGTCACCATCTATCACTGGGTGACCTTGATTGACCCAGTCAAAAGGTACCTTACCTTAATGAACCGAGTATAGCAGGTATACAATAACAACATTAACTGCTGAAATCCCCCGACCCTTAACACTTATCCATACACATGTGCCCCACAAAAGCACACATTGCCCTCAAAATGCACAGTGATAAATTGTCTATGGAGAAAGGAGGAGAGAGAAAATCCTATGTGTGTGTATTCATCCTCCTTACTCCCAACATCCCTGCACCTGACCTTCAGTGTTATTAGGGAGCCTTCTTTATTCCTGACACTCTCACAGATCTTCCCTGAAGAAAGCAATTCATCCATTTTCCAATAACTTACCACCCAAGGCAATTATGTCTGTTTTTCTGCCACCTCTCCGCTTCTCAATAAAGTGCTCATAAATGGGGAGGGCAAAGATGTGAATCAAGGAAGTGATTTTGAAAAGATTGCTCTGTGTGTGAGGAAATGAGACAGTGTGAGTGTGTGTGTGTGTGTGTGTGTGTGTGTGTGTGTGTGTGTGTGTGTGTGTGTGTGTGTGTGTGTGTGTGTGTGTGTGTGTGTGTGTGTGTAGGAGAGAGGGTGAGAGAGAGTGTTCTGTTAAGAGATGTGTGAGGATAGCAAAAGTGAAAGTGATATTAAAAAGCAGAAGTTAAAAGGAGAGAATGATTGAAGGGTTGGGTGGCAGAAGTTGTGAATTTGATATGTCTGAAGTACAGAGTTTGTGTTCAGCTCAGCTGGGTTCAGGCATCACTTCAAGGCAATGCAGTCACAAGAAAACAAAAACTTTGGGGGAAAGGGAAAAAAGCTACATAGAAATTTTATTGGTTTCCTAGTAAGAGTAAAGTGTGTTTTTATTTAAGTAGTACTCAAAACAAGTAAAGAATTTTCTTTAGACAAATATCCAATAACATACTGTACAAGTTTCAGTTTAATCTCAATATAAATTTACTTGTCAGTGTCTTAAACTAGAAGCATTTCCCATGCAGTGACTCCACTGCGCACTCCTGTGTGTTTTAATGCCGTGCAGCATGAAAGCCTGATGATCATGGCTGTACAAAAGTGGTTTTCTGTCTTGTCTCTTGTGTACAGAGGTTATTCCAGATTCCCACAATCTTTAAATGATATTATGTAATACAGATGATGAAACTCCCAAATTCATTGCAACTTGAGGGTGAGAAGAGTTATTATTAAATTATTGAAGCATTTGCAGTTTCTCACACAGTGCTGAAAAACTCCCAGTTTTTACTTCTGAGAATCTCTGCCAGTCTATGATGCTCCTGTTATACTCTATTACGTTACTCCATACAGAAAATGTGTACATCTGTGTGTCCATGAAATATTTTCAGTTACATCTATGCTTTAATGATTTACCTTTGTCTTACTTTTGTTTTGTATGGCTTATTTTATATGTGAAATATTGGGTTGTAGCTGTGTGCTGATAAGTGTGTTTACTGATCTAAAAACATTATTCAGTTAGGGTCAATAGCACAAACCAAATACTGGATTCACATTAGAAAATAATAAAAATCAAAAAGAATAACTGTGTGTTATTCTAAACTGTTAAACAACAGTGTTAAACAACATAATGAAGAAATTAAATCCATCTTATCCATCCGTGATTTCCCAAATTGTACTTTTCAAGCTGTTATGATGGCCTGTGGGTACATTTGAAAGTCACTATTGGTTGTCTAAACAGATAGGTAGAACTAGGCATCCCAAAATCCTTGCTGTAACTCGGCTGCGTTGCTACTTTAGACGCTGTGTGTAACCATGTGTGTATACACTATATGCACACATGCGAAACCCCATTTTCTCATTCTTTAAAGGTGAAAAAAAACCAAAATGCAACTCGTTTATTTCCAATATTTAGCTGAAAGCAAGACAGCTTATCAAGTCATTAAATCGATTGTTTTATCCTTTTAAAAATAGAAACTCTGTTTCGATTTGATGCCAGTAAAACATTCCTAAACGATGGTGCAGGGGCATGTTTACCAGAGCGTTACATCACTTGTGTAAGTGTTTGGGAACCAAGCAGACGAATTGCCACGGCTTTGAAAGTGAAATGTTTTCCCATTCTTGCTTGATATAGGATTTCAACTGACCACTAGTGTGGGGCCTTGTTTATGCCGTGTGTGCTTCAAAGAAGGACCAAATACAGAACATGAAGAAACAAAACAGCTAACTATAATATACAAGAAAAAAGTAAAAAGCAAAATATCATCTGAAGGAAAGATGCAAAGAGGAGATGAGAAGGAAGTAACGCAAGAATGCAGGTAAAAGAATAACAGGACAAAAGAATTTAGTAAAAGAAAGGAGAAAAACAAAGAGGCAAATACACAAAAGTCATTAGGAAAGGTTCAAGGTTATTGTTAGTGTCCCACTTGGTGATAGACTATAGACACAGGGGCAACATTATCAACAACAGCATCAATAAATCACAGAACTAATGCAAGAAAAGTAGATAAGAGCAAAAGTGCAAGTGTGAAACCATTAAGAGCAGCACTTAGGATGAGACGTGCCCTGAAAACATGACCTGAGGGCAACAGCTCACACTCACTATAGGGTGGATGATTCAAGCACCCTCATATGTCAATAGTCATCCTAAGCACTGTCTGATATTAATGGCCTTATAATTTCATAATTATCGAGCAAAATAATGATATGAAATCTTAAAACAGATATTCCGTGAAGTAGTAAAGATAATACACACTAGAATACACACTGAGGATGTGAGCCGACTATTCCAGAAACAGAAGCCCAGGAAAGCCCCCGGACCAGACGGTGTCTCACCCTCCTGCCTCAAGACCTGTGCTGAACAGCTGGCTCCCATCTTCACTCGCATCTTCAACAGATCCCTGGAGCTGTGTGAAGTTCCATCCTGCTTCAAACGCTCCACCATCATCCCTGTTCCCAAGAAACCCACCATCACAGGACTGAACGACTACAGACCTATCGCCTTGACGTCTGTGGTCATGAAATCCTCGAACGACTGGTGTTAGCCCATCTGAAGGACATTACAGGCCACCAGCTGGACCCTCTGCAGTTTGCCTACCGGGCAAACAGGTCGATGGATGATGCAGTGAATATGGGGCTGCATTACATCCTGCAACACCTCGACCGCCCGGGAACTTATGCCAGGATCCTGTTTGTGGACTTTAGTTCGGCTTTTAACACCATCGTGCCTGAACTTCTCTCTTCAAACTCTCCCAGCTCAGCGTGTCTCCAGCTACCTGTCAGTGGATCACCAGCTTCCTGACAGACAGAAAGCAACAAGTGAGGCTGGGGAGATCACCTCTGAAACTCGGTCCCTCAGTACTGGTGCCCCTCAAGGATGTGTCCTCTCACCACTACTGTTCTCCTCTACACTAATGACTGCACCTCCAAGAACTCGGCTGTTAAACTCCTAAAGTTTGCAGATGACACCACCGTCATTGGCCTCATTCAGGATGGTGATGAGTCTGCATACCGGCAGGAAGTTGAGCGGGCTGGTACTCTGGTGCAGTCAGCACAATCTGGAGCTGAACACTCTTAAAACTGTAGAGATGACAGTGGACTTCAGGAGACATCCTCAACTCTGCCCCCCCTCATCATGTCAGACAGCCCTGTGTCGACTGTGAAGATCTTCAAGTTCCTGGGTACCACCATCTCCCAGGACCTGAAGTGGGAGACCAACATCAACTCCATCCTCAAAAAGACCCAGCAGAGGATGTACTTCCTGAGACAACTGGGGAAGTACAGTCTTCCACAGGAGCTGCTGACCCAGTTCTATACTGCGGTCATTGAGTCTGTCCTGTGCTCCTCCATCACAGTCTGGTATGGTGCAGCCACTAAACAGGACAGGAGCAGACTGCAGCGGACTGTACGGGCAGCAGAAAGGATCATCGGTGCCCCCCTGCCCTCCATCCAGGATCTGTACCTCTCAAGAACCAGGAAACGGGCAGGGAAAATCATCACAGACCCCTCACACCCTGGACACAGACTTTTTGACCTGCTGCCCTCTGGCAGATGGTACAGAAGCCTGCAGACCAGGACCACCCGACATAGGAACAGTTTCTTTCCCCTCGCCATCTCCCTCCTAAACAGTTGACCTGTCACACTGCTCCCCACTGCCAGACTGCAACTGCACCTTATGTACATTCTGTAGTATTCATTCCACCTCATTTCATTTCTGTATTTTATGTACATAAGTTTCGTTATTTATAGTTGGTTTACACAGCTTTGTGTATGTATGTGTATGCATGTGTAATGTATATATAGATGTGTGTGTGTGTGTGTGTGTGTGTGTGTGTGTGTGTGTGTGTGTGTGTGTGTGTGTGTGTGTGTGTGTGTGTGTTGCTGTGCTGTGCTTGATAGCCACCATCCACCGGAACCAAATTCCTTGTATTTGTCTGCACATATACTTGGCCAATAAACACGATTCTGATTCTGATTCTGATTCTGATAATTATTACATAAAAAATGAACGGCTTGACTTCTTAAATGTAGCATCAGCATGGGACTGAACAATACCCAACGTTGCTCATTTTTATGTTGTCTTTTCATTACTTTAATGTCAATGTCAAAACCTTTGGTAACAGTTTGTAGCAATCTTGGTGATTTTTATATCTTTTTTTGATACTTTTTGGATAAATGGAGGAAAGACTGCTGTCACCAAGCCACTAAGTCATCCGTCATATATATGCGTAGGTCGAGATATGGTTATATGCTTAAGCATACACAGCTGTGAGAATATAAATGAATATTTACTGGATCATCTTCTGAATGATCTACAGCTGCATGTGCTCAGCCCCGCAGAGGCTTCAGCCGGGAGAGATGAAGGGGAGAGTGGGTGGAGTTAGGAACTCTGGACAGAGGCAATCATCATCTCACGATGACTCTTAAATCTAACCCAGAATCAAAGATAGCTTGATCCTTTGCATTCAGCCTCCAAGGGCAGAGCACCAACTTCTTTGAGGACCGCATTCATTATGCAACAGCATGAACTTTGTTTCTATAACTACCTATCAGATAAACTAAATCTCATTGCTTTGCTCAGGCTGCAATTTATATTTTTATAGTATGTAAATAACTTTAGGTACTACTCAGTCAGTATTTTTAGAAATGTTCCAGTAATGACTCTGACTACGAATGAGCAGAGAGTGTGTTGAATTATTTATTTGTCTATTTTGCAGTTGACCAAATGAATAGCCCCATTTGTAATGTGAGGCTGCCGCTCACAGTGACAACCTCACAGATACAGTAATTATCACCAGCTCAGTGTTTCACCTGCTCCTTTCACTGCTTCTTTTTTTAGCCTCCTTAAGCTAATTGTTTAGCCCACCAATGCTTATCAACCTTGTTTCAAGCAGCAGCAAGCACTTGTCTTCGCACACACACAAAAACACACACACAGGCACACGCAAAGGTTTGATAAAGCCATGTATACTACTTGCGTGGAGACAAGATGTTAGCAACCACTTAGGAGAGCATCGAGGGTAATGACACGTATAGTATTTATTTTTTCTCAGTTGTGGGTGGAAACAGATAAAGGGAGAATGACTGTTGGACCCACATTTATCAGGTGGATGGAAAATATCCCCAAATGACTTTAAATGGTACATTTAGTATATGTTATAGTCATTTATGCTCTTAGCAAAAATTATTAACGAGCACACAGAAAGCTACTTTTGGCTGCTTTCTTATTCACAAGGGGTCACCACAGCAGGTAGCGCCGCATGTTTCGATATGACCGTTTTTACACTGACACAACCCCAAAGGGACTGTGTCAGGAAGGGATCTAATGCTTGTTAAGCGAATGTGTAAACCACTAAACTAAAGAGCCACCCTTAAGCATTAAACAAATAGCGAGGTATTGTTTAGAAAATGAATCTGCCTATTCTACTGTTTTTATACTGTTTTCTTTAACCTTAATATCACAACTAAACAGTGTGTTAAGATGCTCTGTTTGCCTCATTTGCGAAGGGAAAATCTGTGATGTATTGTATGAGATTATACTTCATTATTCAATTGGTTTTCCATTTTGGTCTGGGAAACACTTATAAAAAGGGAAGAGGATTATGAGAGAGGCTGGGAAAGTAATGTGTGCCAGCTGATATCCAGGGAATTCCTGAATAAATTAAGCACACAATCTCTCTTTCTCTCACAGACACACAGGCACAGAAACACATGCGAGCACACACACAATCACAAATACACAAATGGCTGACCCTTAGTGTTCCCACGACATCTGTTACAACAGAGTTCAGCTAGTTGTTGTAGAAAAGCCAAAGTGACCCACCCCAGAACATAAGAGGACTTCACAAAAATATTGTAGTGGTTTGGCACACAACAGAAATAGATGAGTGGATATGAGAGGCTTTAGTGGGACTGGGCCATTTTTGTCATTTTATTAGCAAGTGATTAGCAGTACTTTTAGTATACTAATACCATGGATGACTCGGGCACTCTTAGCTTATAAAATACCAATTTCTCTCATTTAAAATGTGAAAACAGGGTGGGTCTTCTCTATTCACATCAGTTCATCATAACATTAAGACACCCTTTCCAATATTGTGGAGGTCACCTTCCGCTAATACCTCTGGCCTGTCAGGGCGTGAACATGGGACCTCTGACACAGGGAAATTGGCAACAGATCTTTGAGGTCTTGTGGATGTTTGACCTGTGATCTGGGGTGTTATGGAGGCTGGGTCACCTTAGGCTCATTGTCATGTTCTTCAAGCTGTTCACGAGATGCACAAGATCCTAATGGGGGAAGCCCTGATGTCTGAGCGTGCTGTTGCCACGTGAAGCATAAATGTGTGCGTGCGTGGTCTCTAGCAATGTTTACATGGATGGTCCCTGTCAAAGTAACAGCCAGATGAGTGCCAGGTCTCGATCTTTCCCAGCAGAGCATTGCGGTGTAACACGACGATCAATGTCATTCACTTTAACTGTCAGTGGTTTTAATATTGCAGCTGCTTCGTGTCCTTTACTCTATAATCAATAAATCCAATAAAAACCAAAAGCCAACTTCACTACCCAGTTTTTGGCACTCAGCACCAAGCACATTAGTTGATGTAATGAAGATGTACAGTACATCTTTAAAACTGCACATCACAGATAGCAGCCAGCTTTTGTCAGGAAGCTTTTGGGGGGGGTTGGGTATTTTTTATTTTTCGCCTTAGTTGAATATTGGGTGAACAAGCACATTTTAGGTGCAGGTGAGGTTAACCTAAAAGTGACAACTGAATAATAACGTCTGGACCGAGCCAGACATGCAGACACAAGTTGTCAATTAGGAAACATTTTTATTGTAATTACACTCAAGTTAGATCAGAGGGAGATTAGATGGCTCTTTGGAGCGTGAATAAGCACAGCAGTAGGCTCAGCTGGCAGAGCTTGCAGGTGGACTGATTTGGTAGCTGATGGCAAGCAGGTAAATAGAGCTGTACACAAATGAAGAAGTTAAGACTAGGAAGCAGGCAGACAGATGAAGAGAAGTTGCAGCTTGGCTGGGCTGGGAGTCGAGGAGGCAGAGTAGTCCAAGTACAAGATAATAAAATTACTTCTAAGCCGAAAACACAAAAAAGACACACCTGAATAAGAGTGACTGGAGGCCTAGCAACAGATATACTGCTAGTTTGATCGGCAACAGTTGTGCATGTTAATTGGAGCAGAGCTGTGGGAAGGTGCAGGGTGTGCTACACCTATGACATTCAAACAGACAAGTAAAGAAAACAAGAGTCACAAGGAAAGGGAAAGCAAATGGTGAGATGAGAAGGTATGCAACCACAGCTGTGACACATGAATGGACCACCTATCCAGTGTATCTGTGTAGATCATGTTATCTCATAAAATTCAAAGTGACATCATCATCGCTAACGGGTTATATATATCATCGTGATAATTACTGTTCTATTTTTCATCATATCACTTGTAAAATGTAGCCTAACTTAAGTTTGACAAGCTTTAGTTGCTGTAATAAAAGCACATGTCAAACTGGATCATCTCGTCAGTGGGAAGAGAAAATAGAGAAACTATGCTTGTCCACTTTGTATAAATTACACAAAACGACACAGTAAGAACACGCAGGGCAAACCGCTAAGATGTGTTTTTTTGTAGTCCATCTTTGAAACATTATTTTTCCACAGCAGCCCCACGTAAACAACATCTGCTGTTGCATAATTAAGTAGTCTAGTGCAAGTGCAGTTGGATTTCTCTGTGCACCACAGGCTTTTTTTTTTTATCAGTCCATCTGAATTCTCCTTCACATCTTTCTGTGACCTTATGGTGTTTTCCATGGAGGCTAAGAAAAAGTGTTTAGGAAAAGGTAGAAAGGTACTTTCAACTATTTGACCACAACCTCTCATTTCTGTTAGTGCCACAGTGCTGTCTCCCATAACTCTGTGACATTGAAGCAGCTTACAGAGTCTAACAGCCCTGAAACCGAAGCAGTTTAATACAATTAAGAAAGTCTTAGTGGGTGGCACAGTGGTGCAGTGGTTAGCACTAAGATCACAAAGAAAAAGGTTGTGGGTTTGAGCGACAAATATAAAGATGAACACAACTTCCAGATTACTAAAATGAAACCAACCAGAGGTTATTAAACTTGAAATAAATCGTCATTTTAAACATGTAAATATAAGAGTAATAATGTAGAATCAAGTCAATAAGGTCCCACTCCCACAGGCCTTGAGAGCAGTCTGCAACCATCTGGTAGCTGTTGGTTATGAGGGGAAAATGCATATTCCCAAACCAGATGTGAGTGGTTGTTGGAGTCCCAGTCCCACAGGCCAACCACTGGTGGCTAGGAAGAAGCATGCATTTCCCAACTGGTTGGCAAAAACCTCCTTGTGATTGCTTTGATCGGTAGCATATTGCTAAAAAGTGTGACAAGGTTGAATTGTATGTGAATTTGGGTCAACTTGCTTATCAGGATGATGGTCAAGCTTAAAAACTGTCTGGAATGTTCCCTGATGGTTTACAATCACTGACTGAATGTGAAAGTGAGGGAGAAGCAGTGGGAAAATACCAGGAAAAAGGGAAATCTATCAAAAAACAAACAAACCAAACAGCTTGCACATCATCATTTCTCCTCGGCCTGCATTTGAGATCCAAATGAGCGCTCCTCCAAACATGGATCACATATCAGTCAATTCATTCAAAAGGGTAGATTCTACTGAGAGACATTTGTGTACAGAAACTACATCGCAGTTTGAATGGAAGTGAAAACCTTGTCAGAGAAAATGTCCAGCTATTCTCTGTAGAGTCGCGAAACAGTGAAAAGTCCAATGCAGACAGGAAATGGAGACCATTTGCCTTCAAAGTAAAGTTGCGCCTTGTGAAACAAGTTGGCTGCAGCTCTGAGGCACAACTTTTACACGGAAGGCTAAACTTCTCTGTTTACAAATTGTGACATGCCTCTCTGAAGTTGTTCAACTGCTTGGCTAGTATTTGCAGAAAAACAACATGCAAGTGTGGCAATCTGCTACCAACCAAAGTAATCACTAGGAAGTTTTTTGGTGCTGCATGAGCCAGCAAACCTCTGCCAGCCAGTCAGGGAATACACATATTTCCTTAGCAACCAGTGATGGTATCATTTCAAGCAAACACTTTCTAAACATACTGTTTTTTTAAAGCAAGATGGCAGTGACCCCACAACTCGGAATTGGATAAGTGGAAGATGATGGATGGATGGATGTTTTTTTAAACCAAGCTGGCGATGGCCCCATGACCCTGAATTGGATAAGTGGAAGAGGATGGATGGATGGCAGTGGTGAAAACCAAAGGATGATGTCACAGTAGCAATGGCCATCTTTTACACCATCTATTTTCTGAACCTGCTGGTTGGGTGGGGTCTTTCTGTGTTTTCAAAGCTTAATCTGGCTTCCTCTGACAGTCAAGGTTCATGCAGGTTAGGTTAATTGATGATTCTTAAGTGGTGATTCCAAATTAGCCATAGATCTGACTGTCTCTCTGTGTTATCCCTGTGACTGAATGACAACCTCTCTAGGGTGTCCCCTGCCACTTACATAAAGTCAGCTGGGATAGGTTCAGTCGATAGCTCAGCGACTCTGAACAGGATAAACAGTTAAGAAAATGGATGGAAGAGGGTTTTCTTTAATCACTTACATCTACAGCTTTTCTGACTGTGTCATGTAAAAATGTCTCTGGCACAAAGGAAACAGATATAGTAGAAAAAAGGTTTCAACTGTATATGTTTGCAAAATTGCCAGAATCAGTTTGTTATAGTTTATTTTAAATTTGTTAACTTATTACAAATATAGAAAATCACCAGCCTTATCCTTTAATGGGTCCACCATTGGAATATTACAAGTGAAACATAGTCCATTTGCTTTCCACCTGCACTTATAAACCATATTACCATATTAGGTTATGTAACATTATAAGCCTAAAAGTTTTAGCCTCTTTTATACTAATGTAGCAATTGCCTGAGGTGGAACTTTTGTTGCTGTAATAATTACAGTATTGTGTCGTTGTGGGAATTCAAAGGGTAAGGCAGCCCGCCGTGTTGTGATTGTCATGGAAACAGTTTTATAAACTGCACTTTGGCTTTATTTGTGCAGCCCCCTACCGTCAGTGCCACTGCCAGTCACAGTCTCACACAGAGTTTGACTCTAAAAGCTGTAAATATGAACCTTTTATCAGGATGTCCCATACATGGCATGTGCCGTAGAAGCATTAGAGACATTTGAATTGTTTTCTTTTTTATCTAATGTTTTCCAAATTGTACAAAATGTTTTGTTTTGCAAAAACCCACCTCGGGTCCTGCTCAGTTTGAGACGCTGACAATTTTGTGAAAGCTGTATTTTAGTGTGGTAGCTAATGGAAAAATCAATCTTGTATTATACCTGTAATTCTGGACAGCTTAATGATTGTAACGACTCTTACTCTTTCTCTCTCTCTCTCTCTCTCTCGCACAGGCAAAAATAAAGGGAACGAACAAAAACGAGAAAAAGCAACGAAGAGCAAAGAAGGAATGTGTCAACGAGTGTTTGCTTGCAGTTTTTCATTGTTTGTCTCTCAACACTCCCAGATGGCGAAATTGGTATGCTGCTGAGAAGTCCAAGTCAAACATTAGTATTGTAAAGCAAAGTTTGACACATACATTTTCTGTTTCTTATTGGCAGTGATGGTCAGCAATTCTCAAGAAAGCTCTGCAGCTCTGTTAATTATTTTTTTTTCTTTCTTTCATTTTTTTTAATGCAGCAAGAAATAAATGAGGACCAACTGGTGACAGACTGTAGGCGGACAATGCTAGCCCGGATCCACCAACATGAAGCGCTCATTTTTGTTTTTCACCCACATTAGTCACATGGGGAAGGCATACATCTTAATCAAAACATTAATGGGAATTCATGATGCTTTGCCAGGCTTGTGGATTGCTGAGTACCTGACAATGTTTAATACTCCCCATGTATAAATTGAATTTTTCATAACAGCCTCACTTCTGCATCATAAAACATTGAAAAAAAAATCAGTTAGGGTGACACAGCACTGTAAGAAAAAGTCAATTCACTTGATAAAGTAAGTACTTGAAAGCCAGACAGAATATATTTTGACTTTTTTTTTTCTAACTTTAGGAGTGGCTCATGAATATAAATCAATGGTTAACTCTAAACCATTGGGGAAAGATATATGAAAATCTATTTGAAATGTTGTGGTAAGCAGATGTTGTTTTGAAGACTTTGTTTGTGAATTGCACTGTGCTGTGGACGATGGGTATTAAAGATGCAATGAGAGAATAGAGAATGGGCTACAGAAGAAAGAGTTACACACAAGCGGAAAGCAAACATGTTCGCAAGCCTTTTTAGTCTGCAGACATGCGCAAACTTCAGTGGCAGTGATACGTTTGAAGGGCTTAATAGTGGAGATTATCATGACACACACACAAACCCATAATGTGTGGGTACACATTATGGGTCCGCTCCTCAGGAGTTGGCCCTTCTGTGACATTTGGAAAGGGCAGGAGGAGCATTACTCACGCACACACACACACACACACACTGCTTTGACCTCCACGCCATCAGGTGTCAGCATGGCCCCCCCGTACAGAAGCTCAATACTCAGATTAACATCAGGAATCAGGATTAGCTTGCCCCTGCAGGGTTTGGACAGCACACACTCGTTTCACCTGGCTGTCCTATTGCTCTCAGGTGCCACCCACATACCCCCCCCCCACACACACACGCATGGTAGTCGGACACGCAGATATATAGCATGTGCACATACACAGACAGATTAAGAGTTATTGTTTGACATTTGCCGATAAAGGTTAATATAAAAAACTGCTTTGGCAACATGGGAATAAATATAGTAATTTAGGCTCCTCACATTTATAGCAGTGGGCATTAGTTTCAACCTTTGATTCATATTCATCAAAATATAGCTTTTCCAGTTAATAAAAGCAGAAATAAATAATGCAATAACTCTGTTTATTTTCTGACATTCATAAGCCTATAAGACCCTTTGTGGAACATTATTTCTGCTACAGTGAACAGGCAGTTGAAAAACTGCCTCTAAAACACAACTCTGTCCCATCCTTGAATGTGCAGTCTTACATAACTATACCTCACCAGCCACCTCACAGCAAGTGAGCTTGTTCAAAATCGTTAAGGGGGCATCTCTTCCGCTTTTAAAATTGTCAGCTATAGCAAAGGATTGCCTGGCTTGACCAGTGCACTTCTCACAAGTCAGTCAAAATCAGATCATTGATTTCTTTGATGCAAGGTTTGAAGCAAGGGCAAGCTAAAAAGTGTCTGAACAAAGATATAGACCGCTGGCCTGGTTTAGAGCATGACAGCATGTCAGACCTCTACGTCTCCTCTATTAGAGATGCTTTGTCCCATGATCTCTTCTATTTATATTTAACAAGTAAATCTGGATGCCTCTGCAGCCACTGTGTGCTTTCCATTTTGAAAGGTTAGCAGATAAGATATTGCTCTGAGACTGGGGTCAATACAGCAGGTTTGGTTGTTTTTATCTCCTCTGTCTGTCGGAGAGGCTGCAGCTTCTCTCCTTCGATGAGTCACTCGCTCGACTGCAGAAGAAATGAATGCTGTTCTACTGCCACCTTGTGGTCACTCCAATCCCCCCCTCCACAAAAAAACACACACACACGTGTACACACAGTTCTGTCTGGTGCCACTTTAAAATAAATAAATAAATAAGTAAACACCTGTTAATATTACATGTAAACAAAATGTAAAATAGATCATTTATGCACAAAATGAACATTTAGTACCACACAGCAATAGCATTTACCTTTACCTAAAGAGAAATGTACTTTTACTGTTGTAATACAGTGTATGCTGTGTGGCTTTTTGTGCTTTTTTTGTCCCATGCTGTTTTAAATGGTTTAAGCTTTAGTTCCTGTTGAGCCAGATCTTAATGCCACAGCATACAGTACTAAAAGTGGGAGACACAATCTGCTGCTTCAGCCATTTTTAACAGGATATGCGCGTACAGCCTGGTCCATAAAGAAATCGTGTTCAGAGTTCAGAATGGAACTCACCTTTATCAATTAAGGTAAGTAAGACCTCACTTAAGGGAAGCAAATCCCTGAAGTACATTTTACTACAGGTGGTAGCGAAGACGCTGACACTGAATGATTTTGGAAAGAGATTAGAAAAAGTTACTCGTGGGTGGGGGTGGGGTTTGTACACATATTTATTCAGGTGTCAGAGTACTTTTGCCTTTGTCAGTCAGGTCAGTATATAGTGCCTATTCAGCCAGCTGCACACTTACTGAACCAGGACTGGAAATTAACTTAAGCTAGATGACACTGAGTATATTGAGTGTGCCTATTGAATTTCTTTCCTTATTTCCAAAGTAATATTTCTTTTTTCAATAGAGTCATTATTGGATAAACAAACAACTAAATCTGATATCATCCCTTGCTGTCACTGCTTCCTGAGTAAAGGCTGCAGGGTTCCATCTTGTTACATGCTGTATGTGTAGTTATAGGCACAGATGTTATACACCTACTTTACACATGTTTTGCAGTAGTACATGCCAGTTTGCACCTGCCTTTTCTTCTTTTGGTGTTTTAAGTGTCCAACAACAGTTCGACCCAGACACCTGAGAATTCAGCGCAGACAAATGTGAGAAGGACACGGATAGATCGAAAAAGAAGATGAGAGAGAAACACAGAGTCTGTGTGCTCGTGTATGTGTGTGGGGGGGGGGTTTTTGTGTACAAGAGCTACTTTCAATTCAGAAGCTGTGACATGGAACTGTCAGTGAAGCCTAGAAATGCTGACAGGTAACACACACACACACACACACATAAACTTTGTTCACACTGTTGTAATTGAAAGCTGTCACTTTGAGATTTTCTCCTCCACAGGGATTTGCACTTGGCTGCGGCTCCGGGACTTCACTCATCTCGTCTTTTTGCTATTACTCCTCACCTTTAGACCCACTCTCTCCCTCTTTCTGCCACTGTAGTACATAATACACAACCCCCTTTGCTGTTTCCTTCCCATATACACTCACACAACCAAAATCTGCCAAAAAATAAAACAAAAAACCAAAACAAAGAAGAAGCAAAAAGAACTAACTACTGATCCTGTATAAAGAGAGCGTATTGACTGACTGACTGCACATATTTGCCCAGGTTGTAGGCTGGAGAGCAACTGCAGTTGTTTGGTAATGGTGTGATTGAGTCATCTGAAGCAGAATAGTTTACACGTGTGACTTCACCATCCTTAATATTCCCAGACGTCTAAATCGTATCCCTCGCATTTCCATTCTCTCTCTGCTACGACTACACGGCGTAATTCATTAATTATGGATTAGGGCCTAAATTAGGTTAGCGCATCTTTAATCATTTATGTGGACTCACTTCTTTGACTGGCCCACTAAATCATTAAGTAGGAGTTTCGGAGATGCTAATTTGTTCTATGATCGGCATTGGACAACTGAAAGTTTTGATGAGCTGATGTACATGCAGATATTGTTTGTAAGGACCGAGAGCATTTTTCTTTTCTTTCTTTTCTTTTTTTGGGGGGGCAATGACACATCAAACAAATCAAAATCAAATCAAAACAAATTTCCCACGTGTGGGACTAATAAAGGTTATCTTATCTTATCTTATCTTATCAAACCAAGGACTATGTTGAGATTTTGATATCAACAACTCAGGTTTTCGATATTATGCAGGAACAGATGGAGGATACGATTTTTACCCATAAATGTCCACCAACACAAAGTTCAGAGACACATACACACATACAGTACACCTATTCATATTTCCCTATCTCCATGTAGCTGCTAGTAATACACTTTTTAGATCTTTTTTTTTTCAGTGTATTAAAGCATCTTTTCTGTTAAAAGACATCAATCTGACAGAGCTGTTGATCCCTGCTTACTTTACATGCATTCTGATAACAAACACATGAGATAACAACACGGCATGCAGTTTGCCAAGAGAAAGGCAAACCGAGTCTCAGTATTGTGCATTTTCTCTCACTCAGGGGTTAGAATACAACAGTCAATAAGATGTACAGTATGTCAGTGCAATACACAAATGAATAGGAATGGGTTTGTATTTTTTTTTTCACCATCTTAATTGATTTTGATTTTGATTTTTCTCATATAAAAAATTCAGAATGACTTACAGGAAGACTTATGTATTAAATAGGCCTGAAGTCAGTGATTTATTGTGGATGGTAAATGTTAGAAAAAGGCTCAACAAGCAGTTGCAATGACCCAGCCAAAGTCCAGAAGTCCAGATACCTGACTGAAATGCTGAGGCAGGACCTTAAGGGAGCTTTGCATACACAAAGTGCAAATGTCAATGAACTGAAACAATGATTCCAAGAAGAGTGGGCCACAATCCTCCACAATGATGTTAGAGCTGTAAAGGAAACAATTACTTTAAGTTAGTGCTAATTCTACAAGCTACGGAATCAGGGAGTGTACTTCGTTTTCCACAGGACTGCACAGAGTCTCGTGAAAACGATACTTTTCCCCACAAGATCTCCTTTGAATGTAATCATCAGCTTTTAATCTAAGTGACTATATTTACTTCAGAATTGGTTAATTCACATGAGAGTTGGCTGCATTTCTTTCTTCTGGCTGTGTTTGTCTTTTAAAAGCATGTTTTAGTCGATTTAAACCAAACAACCCACACAGTCCCAATGCAGAGGATAAGCTGTGTTTTTTAACTTGATAAAATGTTGTAAGATCTGAAACCAGATCTTTATAGAGGCTTCAAGCTGACAGACAGTGTGAAACACAAGTGACACAGTAATGCTGTGGAACAAAGATCCCGATGCACTGTGCTGCACAAAGCAGCTGAACTTACAAAGCGAGCTCTCTGACACTATTTTCAAGCCAATCAAACTAAAAAAGAAAACTATGAAGTGCTTGATTTTAACATCCAAGGAACTTTTGGATTTAGACAAGCTCCTGCTTAACTCTTGAATAAAACAAGGAGGCACCCTTCTTTTGACATTGTGTCTATGTATAAAGCTAATGCATGTGAAGCAACTGAGCACAAACTCAGAAATACCATCTTTTATTCGTCTGCTTCAGTTTGAGCTGAACACTGTGGCCCAGCTCTGTTTTATGGCTTCCACACTCTGCTGCTCCTGGTTGCTTAGCTCTCTCATTTTCTTTGGTGACTTGGTTGTACAGCAGACTGCAGCCTTATCTCACCTCTTCTCACAACTGATTACCCACTAGTGGAGTCCCCTTCCCTCCTCAGTCAGCAGTCTGGCTTCAGTCATATGAACTGATATACTCAGTTTTATTTAATAACAAAACCAACAAAAAAAGCAGGGGGGGACATGTGGCCTTTTTAAGTTTGAACCGACTCAAATTTTCTCTCTAAATACAATGAGTGGTGACAACTAAGGCCAAATCATATTTTATTCATCAGGGTGCAAGATAAATTATAGCTCAGTTGTGGCCACAGGCATAAAAAATAGTCAGCTTTGTTGCAATAACAATGGAGGTAAAGTGCTGCAAACAGTCATTTTTTAACTCCTGGATTGTTTTCCTCTTTTAAATTAATCCCTGAAAAACTAAAAGGCCACAGAATGTGTTTAAGCACAGCAGATGCCAGGATGTTTATCGCTACTGCTGGTCCACATGGGCACACTGGAGGTGTTACGACCATTCAATCTTTGATTGCATTTAAGTTTTTATGCACTCAGACATTTTGTCACTTGTCTTATGTAATTGTAATTGGGTAACATTTTCTCCATACTGAATTAAAGAATCGCGATCAGAATATTTCATTACCCCAGGTGGAAATGGTTTTGTTACAGACATTCACTTAAAGTGTTATATTAAATTAAAGTTAAATACTCCAAAGTTAAAACAATGAATCATACAGTATAGACAAGATATTACAAGTGTAAATAATACAGATGTCATAAGGAGGTGCCCTAAAGTTTGATGGTCACAGGTAGGAATGACTTCCTGTGGTGTTCTGTGGTGCGTTATGATTGAACCTGTTCCTGTGATTCCCCACGACAAGATGAAGATGGTACAAAGTACAGTCTAATATTCACTGTAACTCAGAAAGGATCCTCCTTTCTAAAGCGTCTGTCACAGAGTCAGTTCTGGACTCACAATATCACTGGCCTTTTAAATCGGTTTATCGAGTCTGTTGTTATCTGCACCCCAGCACGCCACAGCACAGAGGATGGCACCGGCAATGAGGGGAACATAAAACATCCTCTGTAGCTTGTTTGTTTTGACATATATGTAATGCCATTAAAAGGTAGGCAGCGTTTTTCTTTCAGTTTGATACTATTTTTCTTACTAATTACTTGAGTCATTCACACTGAATAACGTATAAAGGCAGTATCTTAAGTATGAGAAGCAGGAGTTTAAAACAACCACTAAGTGGCGATGCTGAGCCAATAATCTCGTCCCAAAATAACAAGAAGTCCAATGATTTTAAATAAATAAATAAATAAATTACACAAAACACACTCAAAAACAAAGTAAAGTAATCATATCCTGTTTTGCTTTTTATTTTTTAATCAGAACTGAAGAACAGAAGAAGTAAAATAAAAGAAGACTTTAATTTGTCTATGTAAAACAAAACAATTATTTGTGACACATAAATTTAGATTTGGTGTATATTAGGCGATAGCATATTGGTTATATGAACCCAATTTACAAATAGACTAGCAGTTTTATATGAAAGTTTATTTAACTCCCATTTTTAATGAACTATCATGCAGTGGGATCTGTGAGCTAGAAATAATTATGTTGATATATATTTTTATGGCTTGTCCTGTTTAGCGTTTCAGTAGTTAATAAGAATATTGATGTGACAGTTAGTATAAATCCTGAGTAATACTATAGTAAAATAGCATAAAGGTGAGACCAAACGTTTGCACAAACAAAAATTACTGCGTGATCTTTTTTCTTTTATATTTTTTCTTTTATAGTTTATTAAAAATGTGTAAATTGATGTGATTTTGTGGTGGATTTAAAAAGCCATTTAATCTGTCGAAAGGGATCCAAACAAATAGAAGTTATATTTCGAAAATTTTTGTCATCAGTATTGTCTAATCGTGCAGTTTTTTATTCATCATAAATCATCGTTTTGTTGTACGTATGTAATGACGTCATGCAGGCTTCGCTGTCAATACCGGAAAAATCGAACTAGAAACGGAAGTGCAGCATGAGGAAAATTGTGTGTGAAGTTTACTTGTGTTGTCTCTGAAGGAACGACAAAAAAAACAGTGATTCGGTGGAGGGCGCATTCTGTTTTACATCTACAGCATATAGTTAGTCCTCTTGGACTAACCCTCTTCTTTCTCTGAGTGAGAACAGGAACAAAGTGTCAGGTAAAGTTGAATTAATCGGGATGCTAACGCTAGGTTAACTACCAAGCTTCTGGTACAGTGTTTCGCTACGTTTGTTTATGTATCTTGGTTTCCCCATAATACTCAGTAACGTTCGCTTATGAACATAACGTTAGTTGTAGTTACTATGGAATTTACATGATCACAAAGTCAACTTAAACCCGTCTGTAATCGGATTTGAAAATAAACTAGCTATTGTTAGCTAGTTCAACTAGCTTTATATTTATGGTTCTGGGGCCAGTGACTGTTTTCCCTCTAACGTCATTTAATTCTGTATTTGGCTGTCTGACTTTTCAGCTTAGTTTTTTTTAATATATCAGTTATTTTGTTGGTATCAGGAAAAACCCGTTTCTTAATGGCTTATTACAAAAAGATAAAGCAGGTGACAGCTCTTAAGTCCCTGAAGCTAAAGGCCATCAAAGGTTCTTGCTACTTACACGTATACTTACATATATTAAGAATGTGATTCCTTGAATCCATCAAAATGAGCTTTGTTGCTTTGCCTTTTGTTAAATGAATCTTCATTTTTTACATCTTTCAAACAGGATGGATCCTGCTCTACTGAGAGAAAGGGAGCTTTTCAAGAAAAGGGCACTTTCCACCCCAACTGTAGAGAAGAGACAGGCTGCGTCAGACTCTGGATCACACAAAAAGAAGAAACCCAAAGTTGACAAGGAGAGCTCCTCTAGTTCCAAACTCAGTAGCGGTAGGTGAAGAATATTTTCTTGAAAAGGATGATGTTTAGTGCTGTAAACCACTTATTCTTGTTTATTAGTGTTTTAATGTCTCTTAATGTCAGTGCGCCCCAGGGTGGCTGTGGCTACAATGTAGCTTGCCGTCACCAGTGCGTGAATGTGTGTGTGAATGGGTGGATGACTGGATGTGTAAAGTGCTTTGGGGTCCTTAGGGATTAGTAAAGCGCTATACAAATACAGGCCATTTACCATTTAATGTCTTTATAGGTTCACATCACCAGCTGAAAAGGCTAGCATCTGTAGATATATGTTGGCAAGTAGGAGATGCATCGACTGACTGGCCAAGGACTGGATTCTGCAGATTTCCAGTGCTTAGCCCCGCCCAGTGACTGGCCAGTCAGTCTCCCATATAACGGATTGTATAGCGGTGTAGGCAAATATTCACATGCACTCTCACAGCCTGACATGGTGTTAGTGTGGAAGCTTCTCATTGTGAGTGAAGAAACAAAGTTCACCAAAGTACACTGTAGGGGTACCAGCGAGAAAACCTTCATAAACAAGAAATCTAATTAGACATTTAAATATGAAAAGGGAATGTGGCTAACGCTAAAGTTTCACAAAGCTCAGAGCCAGACACAAATGAGCATCCTCAGTATGGCTTAAAGCAACTATGAGGGCAAATTATGGAGACGAGTGAATAAAAAAAACTAAAAATGTTTTCTATTGATTATTTGAAGATCACCTTATTTTCTGTTGTTTCAGAAAATCCTGTAACTTAATACAGTTTGGGGAAAGAAACATTAATAATTTCTTTAATGGAAAACATATTTTTAAATGAAGAAAAGTAGATTTTTGTTTATCTGTGCCATTAATCATAGTTCTTAGAAAATCAGAATTTATTCGCAGCATAAGAGGCTTATTCTGTACAATATGATTGCTCATATTTGGACACCAAAACAATTGGTTAACATCTAATCAAAGGCCTAAATATGCACCAATGTTAGTTGCTTCAGTTTTGAATAAAATAATCTCATCTCATTAGTATATAGCTTTTTATATTATGAAAGTCTAACATCCAAGAGAAGTGAACCAAAAGACATTTTAGAGTGGATGAAGGAACTTTCAACTGTGTTGATACTCAAAATTAACCTGCCGTAAAGACTTGATAGTAAATTGAGAATCCATGTAGTTAAAGTTGTGCATGTCAGTTTACTGTGATTCAACAAGATAACCAAGACACTGGAATAATACACTCTCCTGGTTGTTATTTCTAATGAGAAGGAACCTTACTTCACAGGGTAAATTGACCAGGTGACGATCTTTTCTCGTTCTAAATCCTTAGCTTAAACCAAAAAACTAGAATTCTTACTGCTCAGCAAATTTAGTTAAAAGAAAATTGGATTACAAGTGATACTTATGACATTTTTGCATTTAAAATGTTCTTTCAGATGAATTAAAGCAACACGCATAACTATATACAACATAAGAATTGCGAGCAGTGGCTCTTGGCATCCCTTCGAAATTTCAACGTCACTCCATATACTCTTGAAGAAAAAGCTACTTCTGTTAGCAGAAAAGTGAGTCAGCTTTTATTAGGCATTGTGTGGTAAGGCATGAAATTACACATAGTGCTCAATATGACATTTTACCGTACATCACTGTGCAGCATGCGAACTTGTCATGAGATAATGTTGCAGTGCTAAACATGTTGACAACACTGGCTTACAATTTACTGAAGAACACCAGCTTTATCCTAAGCAATGATTTCATCTGACTAGGCTTGATCAACAGATATTGTTGTCATAAGATTAGGATGGCAATTTCAGAAAAAGCATGTCTCGAAGAAGCTCACTGCATCCAGTAGGTCACAAAAAGCTTAAAGCACTCACACAGTAGTTGTTTTTTCTGAACAGTTTTTTTTTTAACACCCATATAGCAGGGTAAGAAAAAGCTTTTTTTTCCAACTTTTTTGTCAGTGTTTTTTTTTTTCTCCATGCAACTTAATAATCAGTTTCCAAAATAATCAAACTAAGAAAATGCCTATTTAATGCAACACATTCTGCCACAGCCTATATTAAAGTCCCCATGTCATGCCCCTTAACAAGCCCATGAATGTATTTTAGTGTTGTACCAGGATAAGATTATTTACAGGGTTTCCTCTATGAAAACCGTTCGACCCAAAGGCAGAGTGTTCATTACAATTAAGCATTACACTTTATTGATGTAGCACTAGCCACCCACTATATGACATGGATAAAAGAGCTGAGCTGCTTGTACACCAGAAGGCAGAAGAGGAAGATTTGGAGACCCAAGGAGTTTATTTCACGTGTATATCAGCAGAAAATAACTGAATAACAGTTTGCCTCATTTATATATGATGAAGAGTAACCTTAAGAGATGCATCAGCTAACTATTGTCTTGGTGCTTAGGACTAGCTGGAGTCATCAGCTTAGACTTTGTGTGTCCCATGCTTGTAAAACACACGGACATGCATGTATTCGTTTTGTTATACTGTACACTGCTGCAGCACCTCTTTTACCCTTTGTTTTGCTCATGTCTCTTTCCATGTAATGTAAAGTAGAGCCGTAGTCTTTAGCTTGTTTTTGTCAGCCAGTGTTGCTTTTGTGAGGACCTAAGCTATGCAGAGGAGTGGGTGGAAAATGGCTTAAAAATAGTATATGGTTTATGGTAACAGGCTGTGTATGACTATTTTATCGAGATTATTTGCTTACACCTGAAAAAGAATATTATGTAAATGAGGACTGCTTTATTGGAAATTCTGCTGTATTAGAATACAATTTCTGTGAGCAAGAGATGAGTACAGAAGCTCTAGTTGTATTAGCACTAAACATAGGGGATTTTCTGTTGTTCTGGCAATATTCCCATAAAAGTAAAGGCAATGTTTTCTCACATTATTATCTTATCAAGTTATTTGAAATGGGCTTCAAACTGTAATTTAGCAAAGCTTTTACATCCACAAAATAGTAAAGTTGTAGGGAATAATTCAAAGGGCATAATATGGGCACTTTAAGTAGTGGAAATTTGTGTTTTTAAGCCATGTTATAAGTACTCAGGTGATCTTCTTTTCTTCTGGGAGTATTTCAGAAGTGAAATATGGCTTTCAGGGTCTACGGTAGGTGTGGATAGATGCATTTATATTGTTCAGTCACCAGCTTTCACCTCTAATTGTGAACAACTGAACTACTTTGGGTGTTTTGGGGTTTTTTTGGGAGTTCATTTTTGCAAACATCTTAGTCAGTAGTGTGGTCCTGTCCAACTGAGCAACGATATCCAAATTCCTATTATTCTTTTCTTCGTCCTTGCTGCCCCTATACCACCTCAGTGTGGGATTCTGGCTCCTTGCACATGCTACTCATAAGCTTGCTGCAGCTTCCCGGCCCTTCCTCCTGTAGCTGGTGGTGTGTTTTCCCTTTGGCGCAGCACCCACAGTCCAGCAGCTCATAGAGCACAGCCAATGCTGCCAAGGACAGGACGGTGAGAATAAAAAGAAGAAGGATGATGAAACAGGCCACATTCCAGCCATCATGAAATGGGTAGACTTCCTGGACCTGAAAGGAGACGAGGGACAGAGGGACTCCCTCTTCTCGCAGTGGGAGATTGTTTGGATGAACAGTAGCTGTGATGTTGGTCATGATTTCTGGTTGGAAACAATAAGACACAAGGAAAAAAAGCTTGTTAATGCTTATGACAGTGTTTGGGTCTTGGTTTTACTGCAGATCAAATTTCAAAATGAAAGCAGCGGTTGTAAAATTAGTGTTTTCATGGTGTGAGGCTGATTAAAAAATGACAGTAATGGGAGAATTTGTCTTCAGGGCATAACACGTTGTGATGCAGTGTTTTTAACCAGATGTGCCTGGCTCTATTCCAGGATTTTTTGAAGCATTTGCTCCTGATTATTATGATAATTAAAAACAAAACTAAAACTAAATATCTTTGTGATACTGATATTGAAAAAGGAATTGGTTCCACTCGAGACAGCAGGCAGACAGGGAAACCCATTTACTCTCATAAAACTATCAAATACTCTTATAGGTAATTTGTAATGAATGTAACGCTTCATTGTTATCAGTCACGCAGGGGATCATGTTGTAAAAAGATAAATTGCTTTGTATCTATGTAAACAAAACCTAGTCTACATCTGTCATTACAGACATATTTCTTTGTGTGAAATGAGAAGATGGTGTGTTATTAGAGCACAGGTTATATTGCAAAACACCAGAAACCCTACTGAGGCCATCTGCTCAGAACAAAAATAGCCTTAAAAGGCTGATAATAAAGGATGGCTGTGTAGAGAACTGTGCCGTCTACGCTTGGTGTGCAGCTCTTTGGCCACAATGCCTGACACAAACGTAGTAAAGGAACTGTAATAAAATAATGAACTTCAGAGATCCTTCAAGTGCACATTTGCCTCACTTCAGCTGTTCTTTCCCATTTTCAGCTAACACCTACCATTTTAAAATCCTCGGGGCACACTGTGGAGTGTCTCTGCCCACACAGCCATGCACAAAAGTGCACATACATGCTCTTAACACACACTTGTATGCAGCCAATCACAGACATTTGTGCATGAAATATTGAGGCGAAGGCAGATGACCCAGTTGTAGGAGAGGGGCGTAAGTGCATCTCTTTCCACCATCTCTTCCTTTAGAGACTTAATAAGGCTAAATGTGTGCACACACGTGCCATCATGCATAGACTTGTTTTTTTAATATGACTTGTATGTGTGTTTATTTTAGTGGGTTTGTAACTTAAGTTTCAGGTGACCTGGGAACTTAAATGTGAAAAAGCTTAGTGGCTTGTCCTGGTGAGACATTCTCATTGGTTGCTTCATCTTAGTCTGAAATTCTCTTGACACCTGATGGAAGTGCATGTAAGAATAGAAATTGGACATTCAAAGTCCATGCAATGTGCAACAGTGTGCAATTGAGACTAGTCAGGGTAATTGTCATGTGAGATCACAGGCAGCACGTGACTGCTGGACAGGCTATCTCCTTTATTATGCTCTACATGTGAGGTAGGGCAGCTTTAAACAATGCCCTGACCAGATTCTCCCCACATTGTCTGGAAGTTGTGTGTACAGTATGGGTTTTGTGTTGTTTTCTTTTGCGTTGAATCAACTTTTTGATCCTGTTGTTACAAACCCAGCTCCTAATATCAGTTTCACCTCAACTCATTGGCTTGACAACAACCTCTTTTACTAATTTATACCCCCCTGTCACCCTCCTTTCTTTGGTCAGAGCAATTATACAGACAGGGACAGATTGGCTCCTGCATCTGTTACCACTCACCAAAACAGCCCCACCCCAGCCAGGCTCTGAAGGTGTTGTGGAACTGGAGGTTCCTCTCTACACAGTGGCTGTCTCACACACAGACACACATACACACACACACACTCCTAATGCCCCTGGCTGGCTGCTCACAGCACTCAGTCCCTCATTGATTTCGCTTGAGTCATGCATTTAAACAAACACATACATGATATCCATAAGTACACACAGACAGTTTCTGATGCTTGGTATTTAAGTGGGTAGAAAGCAGACAGATCCATGTATATTTAATCCACTGTTCGCTTATAGAGTCTAAATGTTGCAATTTTCCCCCAAAGATCTTAGCTCCCTGTTGTTGTGGTATAAATTACATTTTCCCCAGATAAACACCACATGTAGTGATTTGTAATTCCTACGCAAAAGGAACGGGCTGTGTAAATACATCCACTGCATTTAAAGATGCATGACTTCATCCTGCAAATATTAGAACACTCTAAAAAAATCCTCATATTCATATCTTCATAGTGAAAATCCAGTGCAGCCTGTAGCCTGTAGCTTAAATTTATATTGTGGATTATTATGATCTGTTGATGTCACGCACATTATTCAGAGGATGGTTTTCAGAAAAACATGCAGACTCACCTGTGTGTCTGGCTCAGTTTTTAGAAGATGCAAGCCGACAAATGTCTCTCCTCTTTTTGGTGCTCCACCTATCTCTTTCGTTTTCACTCTTTCCCTCCTCCACATTCACTCTTCGACCTGCTTTCCTCCTCAGTGCTCTCGTGCACTTTCAGTCGCTCTCCTCCACCGCCACTCCTTGCAGCTCTTCATGTCTCAGCTGAACAGCACAGAATTGTCTACATCATTGGCTCCTTTCTATTAGCCCTGCCTCTGCACCATTCGTTAGCTGGTCTGTCACAGTTTCACCGTCCTGCCTACTGTGCAGCTCAAAGCAACAGAAGCTCCCGCCTACACAATGAATCATTCATGAATCAGTGTCTGTTTTCAGCTTTGATTGGTGAATGCCGAGTCCAGACCTCAGTCAGTCTCTGAGGGGAGCAGCATTATTGGACTCCAGCAGAGAATAGGACCAGCTGGCCGGACTTCAAGTCAAACTAAATCAGATTGGCTTGATATATGACTTGTGTAGTATTTTAATGTTGCAAACAATTAAATCTGCCACATTTTTGCACTGCGTGACGTGTTTCTGTGTTACCCAAAATACATACCCTGCAGCTGTAAATACTCACCAGCTTCCTGGAGTGTTACTTTGTATCTGGAAGTAGTCCCCAGCAGATAAATTATTAAGTCTCGTATGAGTCAAGTTTGCTTAAAACCTGAATTAGCCTAATGAATTAACCTCAATGTCAATGTGTTCCTTTGACTTGTTTCAGATGATAGCATCCACAATAGGAACAAACGAAGGCTGACAGGGAAAATAGAGAGTGGCAAACAAATGCATTGTTTGCTTCTGTCTTTTCACTGAATGAATGCAATTAGGATTTTAATGACCTCATTAAACACTCGCTTTTCATTTGACAGGAGCTGACATGACAGTAGTCAATTATCTGAAATACATTTTCAGCAAAGTGTTCTTGCACAAATATGTCAGTCCATATAGTTCTCAAATCTCACTGTGTACATTCAGTATTGCGATAATAAATTGGTTAAACTTAAACTCTTTTTTTTTCTCCACAGAATCTAATGGCAGCTTCAACATTAAGGCGAGCTCTGGGTACAAGTTTGGTTGCCTGGCCAAGATAGTAAATTACATGAAGGTAATGAGGATTTTGGGGGGGCATTAAAAACATTTTTTTTTTTCAGCAGCACCAACACAAATATTAGGATTTTATCTTTTCACCAAACTCTTTAATAATAAAGCTTGACATTTGTCTATTGTAAAACATGAGTGAGTCAGTTGTGCCCGCTGGGTTAACATTTGGTCCCCAGTCTTTCTTTTGGTATGTTAACAGCTTGTTTATCATGCTGTGGCTCTGCAAACAGGCAGCCAGGCCTTGTCACACTAGCGGTTTGACTCATTCCTCGGTGAAGAACTCACTCAGATTGACAGATTTTCCTGTTAAATGTGTGCATTTTTTGTGCCACCTGTTGAATGCACACTTCTAAATCCTGTAAAATTACTGTAGATGTTTGCCTAAAATCCTCTCCATAGTGCAGAAAATAAGAGGGCTGTGAATATTATATGTGTGTGTGTGTGTGTGTGTGTGTGTGTGTGTGTGTGTGTGTGTGTGTGTGTGTGTGTGTGTGTGTGTGTTTACCTAATGTCTGCTTTTCTGCCCTTAATCTCTCAGACGAGGCATCAGAATGGGGACACGCACTTCCTGACCTTAGATGAGATTCTCGATGAGACCAAACTTCTTGACATAAGGATGAATCAGAAACAGTGGCTCATGAATGAGGTGCTTTCCTGCTATTTTCAATTCCATACCTCTATCTTTTATTGTCAGTAGTACTGAGGACAATTGCGTTTCTTCTGACCAATTTCGTTTAAGAGTCTCACCTTAAATCTACACAATACTTGTTTTTTTCCCCTCAAACTAATTTGTAAGTTATTCTCATCCAAACATATTCGGTATGTTGCAAAAGAAAAAAGCCATTGAAAGTAAGTAATGAGACATTAAGCTGATAATACATTGTATGCAATTAAGTCATCTTTTTACATTGGAAGCCTAACTTACCGAAGAAGAAAAACCTACTGTACTATTTATTTAGTCTTTTCAAGAATATTTCAAAGCAAGGTGTAGGTTTTTATTATATTTTGTTTTTTATTGGAGAGGGGTTATATATAATCTTGTGCTTTACTTTCACCTGCCAATCTCAGGCCTTGGTCAGCAATCCAAAAATTGAAGTCCGGGATGGAACCTATGGCTTCAAGCCTAAATACAACCTGAAGGACAAGAAAGCCTTACTGAGGCTGCTGGATAAACACGACCAGCTGGGCCTGGGAGGAGTCTTACTAGAAGATGTAGAGGAAGGGCTACCCAATTCAGCCAAGGCCATCAAGGTATTAAACATTATTCAGTTTTTAGTGAAGCATGTATCACCACTAAGATGCCACTCGTGTGATGAGCGAACACTGTGGCAACTAAACAATTAAAGCATGGAAAAGACCTCTCGTGTGATCGTTCACAGGCTTTAGGGGATCAGATCATCTTTGTCACAAGACCAGACAAGAAAAAGATCTTGTTCTACAATGACAAGCATTGCCAGTTTGCAGTAGATGAAGGTGAGTATTGGTATATTGGTAGTGGTCTATCTGTAAATTGTTTGGTGACATGGCTTCCTCTTTCTCTGTGTATCCGTCTTTGACCTAAACTGAGTATTATGCATGCTTTGCATACCCAGTTGGCCCTCACTCTGCATTTATTTCATGTAAGAATTTTCACAAGTGTGAAATTATCACCATAGAGATTAAAAAAATGGATGTATCTTATAAGTCATAAGCTAGTGAATTGTCTGAATACCTGCATTCTAACTGAATGCCACCAGATGGCGATAGCTGTGGTTGCAAAAAGACTCAAACTCTGTGAACATTTTCTTGTTGTTTATGGATTCAGTCATACTATGACTAAATTTTAATCATATTTAATCAAAAAAGTATATTTTGTAAATCTTGGTCAAACTGTATTTCAAAACGGAGGATTATCCTTGGTACACTTGGTACATCCTTAGTAAACCCCACACTCATTGGCTAACCACTTGAGTGACCAACAACCAAGGTCCAGAAATTCTCAAGGCTACATGCTTCAAACCGGTGGGCAATGTCACAATAGCTATGTTTATGCTATCAATTTTGACTTGGGTAAGTTGTTAGAATTAACATCAACATCAAGGAAGTCTTCATCATACATTTCCGCGAGTTAGAACTGGAACATTCATAATGATCTGAATTTCTGTCCTCTGATGTTACTTGTGGTCCATGTTGGGGGTACACCATGTTTTATGTTGCCTTTGTCTGCAAAATTAAGCAATAATGTTTTTGCCAAATTTCAGTGCTATTTGGAGAGGTGGAGCATGTGCAAAGCGAAATCTAATTTGGCTTTGGCGAAGATTCAGACAAATTTACTTTAACTGTGAAATGAAATGTTTGTTGTATTAGAACTATATCAGAAGTGTTTTGTAAAACTCACATTGTGCATTTCATTCAGGTCTGTGACTTGTTTGGTTAGTTAAGATTATGTGTCCGGCTCTTCAAGTGTAGCTGCTTTCAATATCAGAATTTCAGAAGCTGTGGAGGAGTGTTCCAGTTGACTCTATAGATGAGGAGAAGATTGAAGAGTACCTGAAGAAACAAGGCATTTCCTCCATGCAAGAAACAGGACCAAAGAAAGTGGTCAGTGTCTTTTTATACACATACACATATATATATATATATATATATATATATATATATATATATATATAAAATGTATATATGATTTCTTTGATTTACATTCTCTCAAATAGAAAGAAATAGGAAAGTCTTTAATATGCAGTTCTTAAGATTATACCTGTTCGAGGAAATGAATGAGAGCTGGTTATGTTTCTGTGCTCCTCACAGTTACCAATTCAAAAGAGAAAGAAGCAAGCTGGAAACAGGAAGAGACACTTCAAGACTCACAACAACCATTTGGCTGGATTACTGGAGGATTACTCAGATGGCGTGCCTGTAAAGAAGTGAAATATATTCATTCAGTCCCATATGTAACACAGAAATGCATGGGGATGGTTATTCTAGGCTCACTATAACATAAAGGCTGCTGATGAATGTTATTTCAAAAAAATTAGCTGTTTTTTTTTTTTTTTCTTTTTCTTTGCATTCCTCTCAACAATCTCTTGTTTTACGTTACATGGAGTCAGTAGTTGCTGTGTTGTGGAAACCTTTTGAGTATAAATCAGTGAAGGACATGAATACTTGGATCATTAGGATAGCCGGCGGCCTCACCAATTAAAGGGGAAACCACAACTTTACTGTTAAAGTAAATAAGGTTGAATTGTGTAGCTTTCTTTCATATTGTTTGTGTGTTTGTATATATTTAGTATAGTGTGTGGAAGGTTTTTATTTGAATGGTTAGCAACGGTTATGCTTTTGTAATAATTGCAAAAAACAGCCTTGTGTTGTGCAGTGTATCGCATCACACTGAAAACTCATCCAGCAGGAAATGTCTTCGGCTTTGTGGAACTTAAAATATTTAAATGCGTTTTACTTTGCAACACCGTAACATAGTGGTTTAAAAAATATTAGAATTTTTGAACCAACTTAAATAAATTACATTGCTACACAAAACTGCTTTGATTAGATCAATAAGTTGCCATTTTAAGTGTCAACATTGTGTTTAAAAAAGTCAACATTTGAATCCATCTAAATAGTTAAAATGTTTAATTTATTGTTAGTGTAAATTCTTTATCAGAATGGCAGAAATTACCTTCTACAACTTAATGATAAAAATACTGGTAACTGCCATCATAAGAAATGAGCAAATGCAGTACAACTTGTGTACCTTATAAGTTAATCGTAAAAAACAAAAGGTACATCGGCATAGCAGGAGAAAGATGAGAAGCTTAATCTTCTGTTGCAGATCAGAGTAGAAAATATCAGTAATTGAAGAGCAAAAACAGGGTAGGTACATAAGTATATACATTCATGCTTTCTTCCAGCGGGATCTAGTTAAACATTGATGTTCTCTGCATTTCAATTTCAAAAAGTAAAGTTTTAGCTAGCAGTATGGCTTGCTTTAACAGTTTTCTTCAAATGGTGGTAGTTTGGCAAGATCTTCATCAGAAAGTCGAGCTGAAGAGTCTGTGGCTGAAATGAGATAACAGACATGATGATGAGCACAATGCACAAAAGTTTTCTCTGCACACAAACTTAAACAAGTGGGCATGTATGAAAATCTTACATAAAAACATTAAATATGAAATATAACTTCAGTGTTTTCTTGGTGAATGTGACAGAAATGAGAGAAACTGAATATTTTACACATTTTCAGACAGTCTGTTGATGCTGAGTTTTTGCCCGTGGTATTACTGTGTTTCTCAGCTCTAATGCTGAATGCTTAAAAAAAATTACTTGCATCATAAATGTGAACCGAATCCACATGAAACTCAAGTGTGGCTCATGTAGCATTTGTCTTGCACTTTTACAAAATGCTCAGAGTTGTAAAATATTAAAAATTTTCTATATAGATCCCAGGTACAAGTTGGAGGGAGAATTAGTTTTAAAAATCTGAATCTAATAAAACAGATTTTTAGTTTCATCAGGAAAATGTACATTTGATTGGCCCACTTGGAAGCTCAAAATATAATGTTTTGATATTCAATTTGCAATGCTAATGCTACATCTATTTGTCTACACCGACGATGTTTTCCAGTCACAGATCTCCATACCTGGGGTCTCTCAGTCTGCACCCGCCTCATACATCCAGATCCGTAGATGACCGTGTTCTCGGGTATGACCTCACAGGTGTTGACCTGACAGAAGGCTCCAATTATACAGCCACTGGTGAGGATTACATTCCTGCCAACATCCGCTAGACAACAAAAAAAGATATTTGGTAACGTGAGTGACTTCATTGAAATTATACAGATTTGAACACTCACTGTGAAATCCAAAGAAACGGAAGCAATATCCCACCTTTAGATTCAATCACATTGTTGTCTCCAATTTTTAAAGCTTGTGATACTGTTTGTTGTCAGTTGAGGCAAAACATGATTTTTTTCACAAAGATTTATTATGTTACAATTTAAAAATCATATATGGAGCAGTACTGGCCAGATTAAACAAAAGGATACCGCAGTCAACTTCAAAGACGTTGTTGATACCGATGGTCATTGTTTTTGGTTCCACCTCAGAATCAGGTGTAATATTTTCTGGGTAACTGTGGGGAAGATCACACAAGCTCGCATGTAAGAACAGTGACAGATCACCAGAGATGCTCAACGATGGTTAAGCTAGTGGAAAACATGGTACACTGAGGCCTTAGATAACCTGTTAATGATCAAAGCTTGCTCTTCAATCAAGTTGCCTTCTCCGATGACAATGGGTCCTGCCTCAGCAATGATGCGAGCTTTTGGGTGGACCACGGTCCTGGCGCCTGAAACAGAGGTGCAGCAAGTAATCAAGAAAAGTGATGTCAGCCATTCAACTCCTGCCTTGGGACTGATCTGCTGTGAGAGAAAAGCAAGTTTTCTGAACTCTGTTCCGATTACTGGGCATAGTCTTACCTATGGTAACGTCTCCTCGGATTTCGCTTTCAACACAAACCACGGCTCCAGCTGCTATCTTGACACTGCAACAGAAACGAGAAATGTTTTTGTACATGCTAGCTAACGCTGCTAGCTAGCTACTTCATTGAGCTGTCTTAACTGGCCACATCAGCATCTTCAGTTCGCTGTAACTAATTTTTCTTTACTTCTATTATTTATTCTAATGGATTTTATGCTTAGCTACGCCGCTAAAAGTCATCTACGCAATAATGTACACATTACCTCTTCTGAGCATTTTGTTTGTCTGCCATTGTGAACGATGAAGTCCGATGGGAGGCACCGTTGATCCACTCGGTCATCGATTTAGAATCCTTGACGTTTCAGCGTACGTACATGTGTAAAGGGGGAAAAAACAACAACAACAAAAAACCCAAACTTATTTATGTGTAATTTTTTTATAGTTTATTTTTTCTCTCTGTTGAAAGTGTTTCCTGGCTTATGGAGTTTTCAGATTGTGGAAATGTGTACAGATCTCCATATATTTAGACAATATCTAATTTTCATATTTAAACATAAAATGTAGGAACAATTTCAATGTTTCTTGTTACAGCTTTACTTTTCTTTTTTCACACAATTCAGGGATTTGATCACATTTTATTCACATTTATTACAAAAAAACACTGAAAACAAATGTGATAAGATCAGGAATTATATACTAATTTCTGATCGTGTCCATCTTGGTTATTCCCAATGAAAATCTCAGCATCTTTAGCTCTTCCACCTTTATCTCAGCCTTCTGTATTTTTGTCACTGACACCGTCTCCAAACATACACCATGCTACCTGCTCACATAGATCACAATATCATCTCCAAACACTATAGTCCACAGAGACTCCAGCCTGGCCTCATCTATCAGCCCATCACCACTGCAAACAAAAAGGGGTTCAGAGCCGATCCTTAATGTAGTCCCACCCCCACCCGGAAGCCACCTGTCATTCCTACGGCATACCTCACCACTTTCTCGCTGTCCTCATACATATCCTGCACCACCCTCACATATTTCTCTCTGGCACTCCTTACTTCCTAATGCAGTACCAGTTTTATTGGGAATACTGTGTCTCATTCGACTTTAGTGCCGATCACAAACATGAATATGTGCAATAACCATTCCATTACCTAACAATTATTGGGGGTAGTAGAACAGGTATGGTACTTTGGCCCTTCTCGCTCCCACTAGAGTGCCAAAACAAGGACACGGATCGGAAGTAACCTTTGCCATGGCAAAAAGGAAGCTTAAGAAAAACAATACATATCACTCGTCTTCAGTAGCATCGGTGAAACCAAAGAGCCAGAAAGAAATGGCACAAACGGAGAAAAGTGCCACTTTTGCCCTTGCTGCTGTCGCTTTGGTCGTGGCTGTTTGCGTGGCACCACTAGCAGCTGAAATATCTTCGTGTAAGTATCCTGAACTGAAATAAGTAAAAGCAGGAGACTACTACCAGCTTAGCAAGCTAGCGAGCCAGCTAATGTTTAGCAGTGTTTTACACCAACTCCAGTATTTGTTGAAATTATATTACAGCAGCAGTGGTTGTGACTTTTTTGACGATAGCTGAAGGTTTACCCCAACAAACACGTGGTTTAAATGTTTAATTATTAACCTGCTATCGAGCGGCTAACTGTAAAACGGTATCAACCGAAAACAGCTGATAATGGAGAAGTGAGCTTCAGAGGTTTGAACTTCCCTCTCGGTGGTAAATTAGGGATTAATGCAGCATGTGACCACTGGCTCTATCACATGCTTTCTCCCTCCAGACGCTACCTTTAGCTTTCTAGCTGTAGCTTGCTGTCAAACTGGGCTTCTTCGCTACCGCACACTGGTATGGAGTAGGTTTGTGGTCCTTAGCATCGGCTGTGGTCGATAGATTTGAGACAAATTACAGAAAGATGGCTTCTTGTGTCGCCTATTAAAACGAAAAGCATCACGATCACCCGTTATTAGTTCTCTGACTTGTTTGATAACATTGGTGCAGCCAGGAAAGATGAGATTATTTTGCGCATGTGCATTTTGATAGAATAATAACCAGCGTAATGGCATGCACACTGTTATGGTTTTCTGATGATTTTAATTACAAGAACAGCGGCTTGGGTGGGGTCACCAATAGAAAACCGTAGACTGTAGCATCGTCTGCACATTGTACCTTCATATGCAGAAAACTGATGTGTTGCTGGGTTTCAACTGATCTGCACAATGCCTGCTGCGCTTTCTTACTCACTCTAGCTGATATACATCATCATAAGTACCCGTCCCTGAAGATGGATGAGGCACAGCTGACGGTCAACAATGAGTTGTCATATGAGGTGCAGGTGTCTTGGATGTCACAGCGCTGCTACCAGGTGGGCTTACACGTGCCAGATATTTCCCCTTATTTGATTCTGTTTCTGTGTGGTTTAAGTTCAATAATGTTCTAATCTTGGCTTTCGCTCTCTCGCCTGTTAGTGTTTGTACCAGCAGCTTGGGGTGGTACCTGCAGGGCTTGGCCCTGGTCAGCCCAGTTCAGTAAACTTTGTTGTAAGCACACAGCATGAAATAACAGTGCAGATCAACAGCACACCTATCGAGCTGGAGCTCTGCAAGTATGTCTACGAATACGGTCGTGTTTCCAACTTACAAAAAGAACGACACTCTGGTTATATAAAATTAAGGATCAGTGTTTGGCTCATTTGTTGATGACATACATTTCTTTTCCCTTTTTTTTTTTTTTTTTAAATTCACAGAATTCCTTTCCACTTTGGCGAGCATGGTAACTACTCTCTGTGGGTGAAAACCCTTAACGCATCTTTTGGAGTCAACTGCTCTGTAGTTACTGATAAGGACCCTGTGAATAGCTACATACGTGAGTGTCTCACACAGAGAAAAATATTTTATTTTAACTAATAATTAATATACATTTAATTAATATCTCTCCGCACAGCAATCTTGGTTGCTTTTCTTATCTATGCTCTCCTGGCCTTGGTGTTTGCCATTGGAAAAAAGGTTTGGGGGTAAGCCTTATTTTTGTTTTGATGTTCATTCAGTAAATTTCAATATAAAGAAGTGGATATTTTTTTGAATGATTTGAAAATGTTGAGAATAAGCACTGCAGATGCATTAGAAAGAGATGCACTGTGCCTTTGTGGAGGTATCCTGTGGAAAGAGGAGGAAGTCAGTAGAGGCGAGACAGAAAATGTGTCTTTTCCATTGTTGAGCCATTATCAGCAGAGATAGTGAAGGTAGATGAGTTTAAATATCTGGAATCAACCATCTAGCAATTAGAAACTGCATAAGAGAGGTGAAGAAGAGAGTATGGACAGGGTGGAGTGGGCGGAGACAAGTGTCAGGAATGATTGCTAACTGAAACATAGCAACAAGAGTGAAAGGGAAGATTTACAAGATGACAGTTAGACCTGCTATGATGTATGGTTTGGAGAGGGTGACACTGACACAAAGACAGAGTTGAAGATGATCAGATTTTCAATGGAAGCAACTGTGATGGACACGATGTTTAGAAATGATTAAATCAGAGGGACAGCTCAGGCTGAGTGTTTTAAAAACAAAGTTAGAGAGGCAAGGCTGAGAGTGTTTGTGCAGAGGAGGGATTGTGGATATTTGTGATGCTGAATGATGTTTCCAGGCAGGAAGAGAAGCTTCATGGATGTAGTGAAAGAGGAGATGCAGAGGAGGATGCTAGGAACAGGGTGAGATGCAGGCAGATGATCCATTGTGGCGACCTTTAAAGGGAACAGCTGAAAGAGGAAGAAGAAGAACATTTTTCCAGTCTTGTGTCTCTCTCTGAAGCACAGTCTCGAGAGTCAACTGAGCTTGTTTGTACTCCAAAAAAACCCCTCAATCAAGATCTTGATTGTTTCTTGTCCAGGCTTGATGCGGTAAGAGGTCTGGTCCTCCGACTTGGGAGTTCCATGGAAACAGAGAGACTCATCAATTCTGTGAGTATTTTGCAATCATTTAGCTTCGTTTAATGATGAGTGCTTTAGTGACAATGAAATGAGAACTCGGATAGTTTTAATATGATTTTATTAATATAGCAGATTTACAGTTACTGATCTGCTTCTATCCTGTGTGTTTTTGTCTTAATAATAAATCAGGTGATAAATCTATACTTCCAGTAGAATTATGTTAATATCCAGCTTTGATTTCATCATCCAGGAACTGGGCCCCACTCGGGTAGTGCCGCCAGTCACTGATAATATCCTCCCTCCCCCGCTAACGAGCAGCAAGAGGCTTCGATCTTTGGATACATTCAGAGGGTAGCTTCCTGACCCCATCCTCACTCTTGTGCCTCCAGCTTAGTGTCCTCATTGTCTTATTTGTCATTATACTGTATCACATGTTTTATTTTTATTACAGTGTGGTAGGTGACACTGGATTTGTCCCTTATTAATCAACCACCACCGGCAGTATTAAATCTAGATCCAGTGCTTTGATGTTTTCATATTTTTGCCTATTTTTATTCATCAATTAATAGAAATAAACATTTACTCCTAGCTTGATGCTTTGCAGTAAATATGGCATTTTCTGTGTTTCTGTCAGTATCTCCTTGGTCATTATGGTGTTTGTGAACTATGGAGGGGGGCGATACTGGTTCTTCAGACACGAAAGCTGGAATGGTAAGCCCAGTGTGGTTTCTTTTAGTGTTTTTTGAGCCATGTTGCAGTTTCCTCATTATTCACAGATCTTTGCAACTCTCCTTGGTATTTGCAATGTTGTTGATTTTAAACCAGGCCTTCCCTGTTTCTCATCTTGCAGGCCTTACTGTTGCCGACTTAGTCTTCCCTTGGTAAGCTTAATTTAAAGATTCTTATAAAAAGTTGTCTTATATGCAGTTGGATTGTCTTTATTTGTACTCACACGTTAATATAAATATGCAGTATTTTTATTAATGTGTATTTTTATTTTGTAATAGTGACAGAATTATCTTCAGAAGGATTACAGGGACCATTAACAAATTCTGGTCCAGTTATATAGTGGAATGTGCACAAGAAATAAAGGGTGTTTTCTTTAAAGTGGTCACTGGACTAAAGGGGGCTTAAAAATTGTATAAAAAGGAAAATCAAACAGAATGAATAGAAGAAATAGAAATAATAAAATTCCATTTGTTCCCTCAGCAAAGCTTTGAGTAGATAATTGTAGAACCAGCACTCATTTTGTCCGTTCTTCCTCCAGGTTTGTGTTCATAATGGGCACATCCATCGCACTCTCGATCAATGCCTTGCTGCGTGCAGGCGCGACCCGTTGCTCGTTGCTCAGAAAAGCTGTGTGGCGGAGCTTGCAGCTCTTCATCATTGGTGTCCTAGTCATCAACCCAAACTACTGCCAGGGAGCGTGTAAGTATGAACTCCGTCTTTACAGCAGTACTCCAAGCTCTTTAGGTGGATGATTAAACCATATACTATAATACTGTTTCAAACTTTGAACTTATGTGGTTATTTATTTTCATTTGCATTTTTATTGCGTGTTTACATCTTCTCCACAGTGGCTTGGGAAAACTTGCGGATCCCGGGTGTGTTGCAGCGCCTCGCCTGGTCATATCTGGTCGTAGCTTGCTTGGATTTATTGGTGGCCAGAGGACAACTTGACGTCATCACAGTGGTCAGCCTTGTTTTTGTTTTTTTTAAATCTGCATTGTTTAACAGTCTGTGTTGTTTTATACTAAATATGTTTGTGTTAAATTTGTGTTTAAGGAAAGGAGATGTGTTTAATGGAGTGGGTTTTATTTTCCAGGATGCGTGGTGGTCCCCAGCTATTGATTTCTTGCTGTATTGGCCAGCCTGGCTGTGTGTGATTCTTCTAGAAGTCCTCTGGCTCTTCCTCACATTTCTTCTTCCTGTGCCAGACTGCCCAACGTAAGTCAAAGACAGTCAGGTGCAGTGCTTCATTATGTTGTGTAAGTTTTTGCAATAATTGAACTTATAGCAGTAAGCGCTAATAAAATGGAATTTCTAACCTTCCTCTTGGTGCAGTGCTACATTAACAACACTGACTACACCCATTTCTTTGGTACAGAGGTTATCTGGGTCCAGGTGGGATTGGGGACATGGGCCTGTATGTGAACTGCACCGGTGGAGCAGCTGGTTTCATTGACCGCTTGCTTCTGGGAGAAAAGCACATGTACCAGAATCCATCATCAAGGGTTTGTAACCACCAAAACATCCCAAATATAGCTTCATGATAGTCTTTTTGTAACTTGAAATGTTAAGGTTATTTTTATGTGTCAGATTTCTCTCCGATGGGCACGTACACACTTGCTAACCCCAATAATGCAAACACTGATAGATTGCATGTGATGTTGATAAAAATCAGTCGTACATTTTATTTCAGGTGATTTATGCAACTCGTATACCGTATGATCCAGAAGGTGTTCTTGGCAGCATCAACTCTATCCTCATGGCCTTTCTGGGATTACAGGTTTGTAATTTATATTTGTCTGGGGTTGGCCTCCTTTTGTTTCTTGCTTATTCACATAAAGATATAAAACTGATGGAAAAGTTAAAGGAAGTAAATGGTTGGCTTTCATTCTTTTTGTATTTTAATTGTCCTCAGGCAGGGAAAATAATCTTGCACTACAGAGAACGCCCCAAAAGTATTATGTCGAGGTTCCTCATATGGGGTCTTTCACTGGTAAGCACATTGTTACTTTTATATTATGGGAACTGAGCATACATCAGTTGTTTATTGCTGATTGTATTAAAAATGAGTCATTGCATTGCAAAGTCTGAATAATTTGGCTTTCCTCAAGCATCTATTTTTATATATATATGTATATACTAGGGGTGCAACAATACACAAAATTCACGGTTTGGTTCGATACTTTGGTGTCACGGTTCGATATTTTTTCGATACAAAAAAATGTGCATGTCTTTTTAATTTGTCATTTATTAAAATTATATATTTTAACTCAAAAGTACAGTTTTTAAATTTAATGTTGCTGAAACAACAAAATAATAAAAAAAATAAATCTATCAGATCGAGAAATCACTCATCTTTGGAAGAGAGTTTATTACAGAGTAATGGCTCTTTCCAAAATAAAAGCTATACTATACGCTTCTTCTGGGCTATATTCTCAGCAGCATATTAAACATATCAGGTCCCCATAAGGAGAATCATGTGCTAACGGCTGTCTAAATGACTCGGGTAAAGTTTGTAGCATGCGTGCTTGTTGTTTTTGTCTGCTTCCACTTGTCTTTGTACTAGGATGATGTCGGCGTAAATGTGCAGTCATATTCGTTGTGTTCCCACTAGTGCTGTCAGCGTTAATCTCGTTACACTAACACCATAACGCGGCAAATCTCCGTTAACGAGTTACAGCGGATCGCTCCGTGCGTGAGGCTGGACGGCGTCAACACCTTAACGAGCTAACTGCGCTAACGCACTAGTTCCCACCAGTTGCCATGTTGCAATGAGCTTAATTTATGTCTTGCTAGCTTGCACTGCGCTCAGTGGATCTGCACTCGACAGTGCAGCCTAGGCGGAGTAGTCGAACACAGATCCACTGAGCGCTCAACACAGACAGTATCGTCAGAAGAAAAGTTGATAAAATAAATTCAAAATTTTGTATTGTTCGATACATATGCGTACCGAACCGAAAGCACTGTATCGAACGGTTCAATATCGGTAACTAGTATTGTTGCACCCCTAGTGTGTATATATATATACAAATGTATGTGTGTGTATATCTAAGATCATTTTTGCCTCCATGATTGAATAATAAAATGTCTTCTGTCATTCAGGGTGTCATATCAGCATTTCTAACCAAATGTTCCACAGACCGGGGTTTCATTCCTGTCAACAAGAACTTGTGGTAAGGGCCATGTTTTATTTATATCTACAGTTAGAACTACATTTACTCAAGGACTGGGCACTTTGGGAAATTCTAATTGAATATTTCGGAAACTGCTGCAAAATAAGCAGCACTAGTAATGTTTTTAAGTTTGGCAAACGTTAGATTTTATAGTCTTTTCCCACTTAAAATGCGTAAAATATTTTATACAGATGTAATAGAATACCTAATGTCACATAATTTGTGTTATGACTAGGTTTTCCACATTTGCTCTCCACTCCAGTATCTTACGTTCTCACAACTTTGTGGCCACAGGATTGTGAAATCAGACAAAAGAGAAGTTGTAGAATATCTCATAAAAAATGGAAACCAATCAAATATACAGCAATACCCTTGGCAAATATTTAAAGTGGTCTATCAAGCCAATATAGAGTTTATTTATATAGCCCAAAATCACCTTAGACATAACGGGCTGTACCAGTAAAACTCATGCATAAATAGTTATAAACATCGAGATTACACACCCTCTGACATGCATAGTAACATTAGAGAGTTAAACATTAAAGGTATTAAAGATATCCAGGAGTACATAAACTGAATGAAAAACGGCATGTTTTTAGATGTGATTTGAAATTCAAAAAGCTGGCAGACCTTCAGCTGGTGCAGTGCAGATAAATATCTTTTTTATCCCCCTTGTTTTTAAGTCCTGTCCTGTCTGGCCGATTTTGCAATCAGAATTATGATCTGAATCCACTGTTGCGCCAAGAACATTTTGTTTTTCCCAGATCAGCTCAATAAATCATCTACAGGATCCTCTTGTTCAGGGTTTATCTGTTTATTTCTTCATTTGTAGTCGTGTTATTTCATTTATTACATTATATGTTTTATACAGTATGACAATGACTAAGGTTGGACAGGCAGGTGGGAAACAAATGGGGGGAGACATAATAAAAGGATGGAGTACAAATAGTCTTTGTCATAAAATGAGGGTGGAAAGCTGCAATAACCACCCCCAGGAGCCAGAGGCAGACAGAGATGGACATTGACACAAGCACCCCGATGCTGAACAGCATATAAATGTTTTTTAAAAAATGTCTTAATGTTTCACTTCTAGGTCTCTTTCTTACGTGACAACACTGGCCTGCTTTGCCTTTGTGCTCCTAATGCTGGTCTACTACATAGTGGATGTAAATAAGTGGTGGTCAGGGGCACCTTTCTACTATCCTGGTGAGCATTAGAATCACACAAAAGCTTAATAGACAGTTTTTGCCTAAGACAGCTTTTGATTGCACAGTTACAGTTGTACTTTTGGGGTTTGATGTGAATGTGGAAGTCTGCTCTGTCACAGTGTGAATTAGTATGGTCTGTCTTGTAATTAAAATAAAATCTACCAAATATTTATTTTCCCTTCTTGTGTAGCCATTGTATCTTCTACTTCACTCTCTCTCGTGTGTTTCATTAAGGTATGAACTCCATACTTGTGTACGTGGGCCACGAAGTGTTTGAAGACTACTTTCCCTTCCGCTGGCGCATGTCCAACAGCCAATCCCATGCTGAGCATCTCATTCAGAACCTTGTGGCCACTTCCTGTTGGGTCATCATCTCCTATTTGCTTTACAAAAAGAAGATTTTCTGGAAAATTTAAACAGAGGACAGCAAAAGCACAGGACATTGTTTACATCATAGATGCTGGAGACACAACAAGAATGCATTTAGTTGGACACAGAATGCAGATTAATTATGTCAAGGTTATATCATAATTATATGAATCTCTGTCTCTGATCATGTATGGGGTTTCTTTCATCACATAGCTATTCGGTTAGGTTATTTCTTTCTTTCTTTTTGCATTTTTTTTTTTTTTAATTTCTGTTATGGCCTTACGGGACCATAAAGGGTTTCATCAGTTATGCACCAGCAAAGTTATCCTTAGTGACTCAGGAAAAAAGAGTTGAAGAATAGTTTGGATTGTAAATACACCACCTTTAATGTGTAGTAGTGTACACATTCACCTACAAAGCAAAAGATCCCTGGTTGAATCGCGGCAGGAGACACAAGTATAATGGGGGTTGCATAAGGAAGGGCATCCAGTGTAAAAATGTGCCAAATCAAATATGCGGAGCTACTACTATGGTAACCTCTTGTGAATAAGGAAGCAGCCGAAAGTAGCTTTAAATAAACTATTTTTGTTATACCAGCGCATCTTAAATGGCAGAGTATTTAAGCAGGGTGTTGCAGTATTTCAGGCCCTATTGACTTCTCTGTTGTCATGTGAAGTGCTGTGGTGTTACCCTGAAGGCTGATGTTAGGTTTTTGGGGTTTTTTTGCTTTTTAAGGTGGACACTGAAGGCAAAACATTTACCAACAATTCGCTGTAATCTTTTAAAAAAAAATTTCCCGCTCTACATTTTAAGATGGAATTGGTGTTCAAATGAGGGGGATATAAGTAGATGTTTCCTATATCCCTTACCCCCACCCAGCACGTAGTGTCTGTGCTGCTCAGAGCGTAGCGCTATAGCTAAAATGGAAGTGCTCATGTTCATCGCTCCATTCTGTTTTGCGAGTATAATGAATGACTGCTGGCTTCACTGTGCTCCCATTTTATGTACATCTCACAATCGATGTGGGTAACTGAGCAACCAACCAGACAAACATCAGAAAGACACGAGAAAACAAACCTCCAAACCTGTTCTCTCTCATTTCCATTTCTCTATTACATTTTAAGATGACCTGTCAGATTAAATAAGCTGCAAATGTTCAGGGGAGTTAAAGGAGGGCATGTTAGCAATGTTATGCATTTGGTTTCATGTGAAAGCAACACGGGTTGGTTTTTTTTTTGTTTTTTTGTTTTTGTTTTTTTTAGGTCTTCAAAAAACAGAAGTCACAGTGCTGCTATATTTTTTTTGTGTGTTAGTGTTACATATGCATTTTTTTAATCATCTTTAGTTTAACAACCCCCAAATTTTTTGCTGCTGTTCTGCCAAATGTGTTTTTTTCCTTACACGGTAATCTGAAAAAGCACCATAAATATATTTGATGGAGTCTTATCATAAGACTGTTCCCATTACTCCCACCGTACTGGGTAAGTGTGCTTGCTGTTATGATTGGCAGTTGATAAAACATTTACCACTTGTTTTTGCAGAATCATCTGTTCAGTCTATAGAATATCCAGATGCTGTGGATATTATTTTTTGGGGGGGACTGCTCATGTAGTGCTGTCACCATTTCTATTTCATGACATTTACTTTGGTAAACTTTCATCTGTCTAATTTTTTTATATACACTATTTGAAAATACATTTATATAATAAAATCTATATTTAAAAAAATTGATTGATTTCCTATAATGTGATAATTTCTGTATTATATGTAAAAGAATTCTAAACAAAGAAATGTCATATGGGGGATTGTGTAGCAACACAGTGACGTGTGACAAAGGAAAAACCAACATTGGGTATCTAGCACATGCCACTAGAGCAGCTTTAATGCTACAGGTCCTGAAACTCTACTCTTCCAAACAGATATTCCCTCATTTGGTGTTACAGTGATGATGAGGAGGAGAGGAATCTTTCTAAGATGGCCATTTTTACCCCTCAGCTGTAAAAGGCTGATGGGGTATTGTCATTGGGTGAGCAGGCAGGTGATGTGGACACCCAAGTTTATGAATGTGACAACTCAATAACCAGGTGAACGTAGGACTTTTAAACAGATTAAATCTTGCACAGGTTTGAATCCCAGTGACATTGACCTCAAATTCAGAGGTCAGCTTTTTTGAAAATCATTTGGGATTTTCAAATTTATACCACATGTGCATTAATAGGAGGATGAGGGTGCTAGTATTTGTTTTAATACCTGATTCTCTTTATTTCAATAGTGGTAAAAAGTCAACAAGTAATTGGTACAATGATATATTTATTTGAAGTGTGGCCTCTTCCTAAAAGAAGAAGTAGACCTAAACAAGGGCAGTAACGGAGCCATTGAATGGGTTCAGCACTGAGGTCTGTGTGGTTGTCTTGATCTATGAAACAGATAATAAACTGGACTGGGTTAAAAACACCATTGCACTCTACAGAAAGCGCCAGAGTCTTCTCTATTTTCTGAGGCAACTGAGGTCTTTTAATATCTGTTGGACAATGCTCGGGATTTTCTATGAGTCTGTTGTGGCCAGTGCCATCCTCTATGCTGTTGCATACTGGAGCAGCAGGTTGAGGGTCGCAGACGCTAACAGACTCAATAAACTGATCCACAAGGCCAGTAATGTTTCCATGATGGAGCTGTACTCCCTTAAGGTGGTGTCAGAGAGGCGAATGTTGTCCAAGATAAGGACAACATCATGAGGACCTCCCACCCAGGCCATGATGTGCTGGGCATTCACAAGAGCACGTTCAGTGAGAGACTCAGATTACCCAAATGCACCACTGCATGACAAATCATTCCTCCCTGTACAACTCCTCCATCTAATGCACAGTACACACTGCAATAGTTACAACCTTTTACATATCCTCTACAGTGAAAATAACAAAGTTTTACAGTTTAGAGTAAAATGTCAATCATGTATATTTTATCTGTGTAATATTCTGGATATTTATTATTGAGCTATTTGTATATATTAGAGCTATTTCTTATATTTTCTAACTTTGTAATATATTGCATTATTTAATTTAGTTCAGTCTGTTACTGTTCTTGTTGTCTTGGAGCAACACTAACCACATAATTTCCATAGGGGTTAATACAGTAGCCTGATTCTTAAATGCATTTGCTCTCCTTTTTCCACATCCACCACTGATCTCCCACATGTGAACTCATCTTTTGTAATGATGCGCTGCCAATCTACTAAAATCTATATTATTCTATTAACGATCCTGCATTGAGATGTAACTGAGGAAGAGCTACTCTTCTGTTTTTCCTCACACTTTACACATTATGCCTGAGAATCATAATTTAAATGTGGTGATGTATCCCATATATCTAAATCCAGCTGCCTTACTCGCTATGACAACACAAGCCGGTTAAGCAATCTTTGACCCTCCTTCTAGACTACGTTATTGTAGATATTCCCTCTTGGCCTCTATTACTTGTAATAGGCTCTGTGGAAGCATCTGCATTCACTGTGTTTCTCCACTCTTCCCATTAAACGTCTGTGATTTAATCTTCCACTCTCCCATATATTTCAGGTGCTGTAGTTCATATAGCACATATCTATCCCGTGGCCGTGTTTCTAGCTCTTCAGCACAGAAAGGTGCAGCCTGCTTCGTTGCTCAATAAGCGTGGGAATCGAGTTACAACGCGCGCGCCCTGTGGGAAAAAAAACAGCGAGTTGTGAAGGCGCTAGATCTCGCGATAAAACTACCCTTCCTTCATGCGTGTCTATTGTGAGAGTTTTTCCGTTCTCGCGCGACGTTGCAACTTTCCCACGCCTGTTGTTGTGGCGTCTGCCCTCTGCCCGTCGCCCCTCCCTCGCACTCTTCTCACCCCCTTTTGCCCCGTCACGCTCCCCTCCCTCCCTTCCCTGCCTCTTTCTTTCCCTTCTTTTCCTTCCAGTCTGCTTCTTCTTCTGTAGTGCCGTTGGCTTTGGTCAGGGAGCTGGGGGGAGGGATCTCGCGATTGTTGGGACTTTTTTTTTTTTTAATTTTTTTTCCGGGGGGGAGAGTTATTCGGAAGATGGCGCCCGTTGTAACGGGGTAAGTGCAGAAATTTAAAGCAGTATGTTTTCAAAACCTGACTGTTTTTATGTGGGGAAAATGTTGGCAGTTGGTACTACTTTTTTGGTGGGGGAGGGATGTTTTTCGGTGTTGTTAGTAGGCATATCACACATAATAGTACTACCTTGTGGCTCGGTGCGGGCTCAGTTGTGCAAAACTATTCTTCGAAGTATCGCCTGCTTTCTATACAGTTTATTGAACTGCCCTATCAAGAAAGTTTGAAGCCATTTCAGAAACTTTTTTTGCCCAGTTTAAGTTTTTTATTTTGGCTTAATATTTTTTAAGAGTTGACTACATCAGCATAACACGCTCAGAGAAAACTGCAACTTTGTCAGATACTGAAGAAAGAAATAAAATTTGGCTTAGCTAATTAAAACAAACTATTCCCATATTGTTCAAAGGCTTTCTTTCTTCAGCATTTTGCCTAATTTTCTTCTAATCCAAAAAACGTTTAAAGAAAATCACATCGCCTCTGTTAAATCTGTTTCTTACATACTTTCCCTCAAGCTTATTTTATATTTCTGCTGCACTAACCCCAGCACTAAAACCACGTGTAAAAAACTTTTGCCCTGATGTTTTTGTTTTGCAGGAAGTTTGGTGAGCGACCTCAGCCACAACGATTAACAAGGTGGAGTGTGAGAAACACAGCCAGCTGTTCCCCGTGCAATCTTAGACTTTATAATCTAGGGGAAAAAATTGATCATGTCATTAAAAAGTCCTCTAAAAGGCTTAATGCGTTTCTCCACATTGCAGGGAAGCCATGAGGAACTACTTGAAGGACAAAGATGATCAAACGGTGCTCATTTTACACGCAAAAGTCGCACAAAAGTCATATGGCAATGAAAAAAGGTTTGTGTGGCACTGCTAAGCTTCATTGTGTTTAAAGAGAAATGTCTCACTTTACTTCTTCTTGTGCCACTTAGGTTTTTCTGTCCTCCACCGTGTGTGTATCTGATGGGCACCGGATGGCAAAAGAAGTTGGAAAAAATGGAGAAGGAGGGCTGTACTGAGCAGGAGGCCCAGCCTTGTGCCTTCATTGGAATTGGCAACAGTGAGCAGGAGATGCAGCAGCTCAATCTGGAGGGCAAGGTGGGTAGTTATAATGGCACTACAGATGCAGTGATTTAGAGGCCAAACATCAGTGTCAAATAGTCGCCTTGTTGACTGCTTTCAGCAGTTTGCTTTTTCTGAGATAAGATGACTTTCATCGATGGCAGTGCCTGATGTTTGTCTGCTGTCTTATTAATTTTCCTGTCTGGGACCCAGTTCCAATTTGTATGATTAAATTTGTGTTCAGTTTGTGATAAGAGGCTGACAGATGTTAAAATGGTTCTTTTAAGTGAAGATTTATTGTCTCCCTGACAACACTCTTCACCTTGGATCTTTAAGATAGAGAAGAAAGAGATGTTATCTCTTTAGATCAGCTTTTGATTATTTACTCAGCTGATGAATAAGCAGGTTGCTTGCTTTTTCTCAGTGCTCCATAAGTGCTATGCTAAGCAAAGTAACAGAAGTAACCACAGGGGTCAGATATACAGATGCTGTGCTGTGCAATTTCCTCTGTTTGCTTCTGCAGAAACCATGAAAACCAGAAACTAACATTATTAACCATGTTCACGCTGTAGCTGATATTACTGCACATCGGCATGTTTTCACTTTGCACACATGCTGCTAATGAGCCTGTTCTCCAGTAGGATCTATTAGAAAAACAAAGAGCAAAGCAAAAAAAAAAAAAAAAAGTCCCCTAACCTTTGTCTTTTCCCTGGGTAGCACTTCTGCACAGCTAAAACACTGTATATCAGTGACTCAGATAAAAGGAAGCACTTCATGCTATCTGTAAAGATGTTGTATGGAAACAGCGCCAACATTGGAGTCTTCCTCAGTAAGAGGATCAAGGTCATCTCCAAGCCCTCCAAGAAGAAACAGTCCTTGAAAAATGCTGATTGTGAGTTGCTGGACACACATAAATCAAAGAGTGCTGTATGGTTTCACAACAGCTTGATGTTTAAGTTGGATTTGAAAATGATTTTCTTTTTCCGGTTTCGCTTTCTTTTTTACTCCCCTCCAGTATGTATAGCATCTGGGACAAAGGTGGCCTTGTTTAACCGCCTGCGTTCCCAGACGGTCAGTACCAGGTATCTCCATGTGGAGGGGGGAAACTTTCATGCCAGCTCCCAACAGTGGGGTGCCTTCTACATTCACCTCTGTGAGCTACACTTTTTTCTTTTTGTATCATGTAAGATTTTAAATAAGCGACGTTTAATCCTTTTTTTTTTTAAATTGTTATTTTCTTTTATTCAGTGGACGATGATGAGTCTGAAGGGGAGGAGTTTGCTGTAAGAGATGGTTACATTCACTATGGCCAGACAGTTAAATTGGTTTGTTCTGTGACTGGCATGGCGCTGCCAAGACTGGTATGTGGCACTTTTTATTTCTGTTGTCTGTTTGTGAGAAAATGAGTTGCTTGTGGTGACGTCCAGGTGTCACTTTATCATGTAAATGAGCGATTTCTATAAAAGAAAACACACAAAAAAGGGTATTCCCTGTAGCCTTGCTATAAATGACAAAATTAAATATAGAATCCAAAACTGTAAACAAATTTAATTTCGCTGGACAGCTCGCCAAATTAACATTGGAGTCTGTTGACTCACCTGTAGAGTAAGCCTCAAGTGGCCAGTCAAGGAACTGCATTTCTATATTGGTAGAATAACAGTGGGGATTTAAGATTGATTGGCTTGGGGGAAAGAGAGCAAGGAGATCACCAGACCAGAGAGGTGATGATAAAATGAAGAACGATGCAAGTTTGACAGCATGGGAAAGCAGAAGTGACAAAGAGATTAATAATAGCAGTAAAAGCCCACACAGTCTAAATCAAGGTTTCCTAACATAGTCTGACATTCATGTGTGTGGATGATTTGAACTATGCGATGTTTCCAAATGTCTTTGTGATCCTTTACACACGTGACCAGTATTTATTTCTGCGTATTTACGATAAGTGTGTTATGATTCCCAGATCATTCGAAAAGTGGACAAGCAAGCAGCTTTACTGGATGCTGATGACCCGGTGTCCCAGCTTCACAAGTGTGCCTTTTACCTGAAAGATACAGACAGGATGTATCTCTGTCTGTCACAGGAGAGGATCATCCAGTTCCAGGTGTGCAAAGTCTGACACACACATATATGTATATATTTAATTTTTTCAACTTTGTTTTTGTGAAATCAAGTTATATTAGATTTTTGTGATGAGCAGGTATCAAAACAGTAATAAATTGCTGCTGTTGCTAAGGAGAGGAAATCTGCCAGTAGTGCCGTTTGGAGTATTTTCTTGTTGAAGGGTGACTATGGAATTACTCAAAATCCAGACTGATCCAGAATTTCTATTTAAACAGGTTTGAAGTATGTCTAAAGCATAAGTAAATGTATTTTTTGAGTTTGTATCACTAAAGAAAAATGCATTAACCACATGAATTATTCAGCTGGTAAATGCAGCTAGTAAATCTGAATTATTAAAAAAAAAAGAGAGAAGTTCACAAAATTAGGTTTGGAAATCAAGAAGAAATAATCAGCATTCTGTGCTCTGAAATGTTTGAGGCATATCTGTAGAGAATGCTGACTTGCAGCTCTCATGTCCGCTCCACTGGAGTGCGCTAAGCTACTACCATTAACATAAAATCCCAATTTATACATAATAATTCCTAGTCATAGTTTTATTGATGTTCTTAAGGAACAGTTACTATGGGCTGAATTGCCAACTTTTTATTATTTCTAACAGTATAATGAGTTAAGAAAACATATTTGGTTTTGCTTTTCACAGACTTCAACCTGCAGATTTTCACTTCGTGCTAAAAAAACCTGTAAACATGTAAATATTTGGGTTGTGAAATGCAGCCAATAGAATAGTCACTTCCTTCTGTTCTAGTTTTTACCAACTCCTCTCCAAGCCCTTTGATTTTTTGGTTATGTTGCTACATAAAGCAGAGTTGTATCATACTGTATGAAGGCATCAGGAAAGGCACAGCCTGTGACCAAATTTGTATAATGTAATGTTGAACTTACATTACCTTTTTGACCAGGAGTGTAAATGCCAAATGTTGTCAAACATTTTGACAAATGTTTTAATGACTGTGTGAATAATATTTAACTGCCACGCTTTCCTTCATATATTTTGTATACAGCAGGTAAAATAAGAACTGAACACGTCATCAGTTTTCGAAGTAAATATATTTCTAAAGGTGCTGTTGACATGATATTTTCACCAGATGTTGGTAACAACCGATTCAGTCTGACACATGCGGAGAAATCAAACCATAGATGACCTGCTGTGTGTTATGTGTGGCATATGTGGCTGTTCTATATAGGTAGTTATTACTGAAGGTTTTTTTTTTTTTCTTTACAGGTGAGAGTTTGGCATTTTTATTTTCTTATCCAGAGAAATTGTAATTTAAAAATAAAAACTATGTATAGTTTTATTTGGCATGGGGCTACTTAAGAGTTTGTTATTAGAAACTTTTTTTTTGTTGTTGTTGTTTTTGTTTGTTTTTTTGCAAAGACAGATTTGGTCGTATAAATGTAAACAGTGTTGGTGTGTTTGAAACAAACCAGTAATTTGAAGAATCTATTTGTCACAGATAAATATTAAAAGAGCTGTTTTAGAGCAGTACTTACTGCAGTCAGTTGTATGATTTGAGCACCAGTTTCTAGAGTTAAACAAAACAGTCTGAGCCTCTATCAGCTGCCATGATGGCTTGCTTGAGATTTTTTTTTTTTTTTTTTTTTTTTTTTTTATTGTGCCTGGTTGGACATAACTGTACGGAATTAAAATTAATTGTGTTTCTTTTGTTTTGTTTTTCAGGCTACACCGTGCTCCAAAGAGACCAACAAGGAGATGATTAATGATGGTGCTTCATGGACTATCATTAGTACTGACAAGGCAGAGTACACCTTTTATGAGGGCATGGGCCCCGTGCCCACACCAGTAACACCTGTCCCTGTGGTTGAAAGCCTGCAGGTACACATACAGCCTTTTCTGGTGAAGATATGATCTAATTTTCTCTTTACCAGCAAACACGAGTGACACTCTGATTCCCAAGTGTATGTCTCTTTAGTGTTTTTCAACTACTAGGAATCTTCTAAGACTTGATTGATTTTATGTTTGTCTCTGTCAAGTTAAATGGTGGAGGAGATGTTGCTATGTTGGAGCTGACAGGACAGAACTTCACCCCTAACCTCAGAGTTTGGTTTGGAGATGTGGAGGCAGACACCATGTACAGGTAAATATGTCTGCAAGTGTTAACTTTGTGCCTGTGTGTTTTCATTTCATTTTTTTTAAGCCTTGTCCCATCCGCTTGCTTCCTTAGATGTGGGGAGAGCATCCTTTGCGTGGTGCCAGACATCTCTGCCTTTAGGGAGGGTTGGCGCTGGGTGAGACAGCCAGTTCAGGTCCCTGTCACGCTGGTTCGCAGTGATGGAATCATCTACGCCACTGCCTTGACCTTCACGTATACCCCCGAACCAGGGCCAAGACCTCACTGCAGCGCTGCTGGGGCTATTCTGCGGTCACACAGCACCTCTTCATCATCACCCGCATCTTCATCCTCACCTTCATCTTTGATGGGTGGGCTCGGGGATGGCCACGGAGCCTACAGCAGTAGTGACTCGGGCATGTCGTCTGGGACTTCAGCTATGTCGGTGCTCTCATAGTAAAATGTGTTTTGTGATTGTGCTCTCAGTGACTGAGTGAAATAATGTGAGCATGTTCTCCAAAGAGGCTCATGGACCTGTGAAGAATTGCACAGAAGCTAAGAAGTTCTTTGTTAGAGGAACTGTGAAACTATGAGGAGGAAAAAAAAGACAACTTCAAAAGCAAGAGTTGTGATTTCTGACTGTACTGTATCACCCTCTTGTGGATTGTCGTGGACATATCATAAGCTCCACTCAGAGTAACGTGATATCCATGCTCTTCATCTAAAAGAAGGTGAACTATCTAACTCCCATAGCGACATCATTTGTAAAATAACCTTTTTGTTTTGTTTTTATATACTTGGCGGGTTTGGAAGCTACTTTAACTGCTTTCTTACTACCATCATTATGTTTGCAGATGAACACAAACTTGTAATTGCATTGAGCAAGGGAAAATTTGTAAGAATAACATAGTTTTATGGACCACGGAATATTATTATATTATTTTATTCATATTGTATTTTATGAGCTTTTTCTGAGGTACATTTTTTGTATGATACACTGCATAGTAAGATCAGTTTGTTACCAAGATAGTTTTTCATATTGTTGCCTCCCATTCCTGTTTTCTCTCAGTTGAGTCAAGATGGAAGTGGCTTTTCATGTGTGTAATAGTCAGACAACAGCTTCTCACATTTTTTTTTCTGTTTTTAAAGCTTACTCATTGTCGTTAACAGTTCAGTGTGTTGCAATGAAAAAGAGTCAGTCAGGAGGCACTTTAGAAAATGAAGATATCTCGATGTCTGCTTGCAGTTATTGGCTTGGCTGTTTTGTTTTCCAGGCCACTGAACAGTTTTGGTTTGTCTTTTATATCAAAGATGAAGTTTTTAATGAATGTAGAGAGAGAGAGGAAGTGTGTGTGTGTGTGAGAGTATGTGTGTGTGTGAGAGAGGGAGAGATCAGCCTGTAATACACTGTCAGAGTGTTCTCTCCTTAATGATTTTGCTCTTTTTGTACTGTCTGTACTGGGTCCCAAATCTAAACAAGCAGTTCCTCCTGTTACCATAGCAATGCATACAGCAGCAGTCGCTTTTTCTCCCACATATAAGTGAAGCCTTTTATAAAAAGTGTCTTATCTCTTGCATATTTTCAGAGAAAATCAAGAAGCAAAGGAGGAATGGTAAAAATGTCTTGCCCTCTTGAAGAGCTGATCTTTAGTTTGAGCTGAGATTTAAAGGGTTTTAAAGTGAGCTCATGTACTGGGGGGAAAAAATACTATCGCTGTAGTTTCATCGCTGCCCAGTAAACCAATTTATCATTAGTGTCATACTGCTGCTGACCTTTTGTTGAATTTAGTTTTTTCAAACAATGCCTGAACAAAAGTTCAGCAGAGCTACTAGTCATCCTTGGCTGCCCTTTGGGTCATTAAGTGATGAGGTACAGGATAAAAGTTTGAACAATCATACCAAGGTGGTAACATCCTAGTCCTACAGGATCTGAATTGCTTAATTTTGTACAAGCTGACAAGATATTATTGCATTATGCTGTTATGCTGTGTAAGTTGTAAATGCGTTTTTTTATGGCAATAATAACTAGTTTAGTACCAGTTATACCAAGAATAAGAGATAAGAAGAGTGAGATGCTGAAGAGAAGGGTATGGGTAGGAGAAGAATTCCCAGTGTGAATTATTTGTTTCAAGCCCTGCGTGAACAGTCTTGAGTCAAACCTTCCTGAGACTGTTCTATGTGGGCTTTCCTTGTTCTGTCTGTGTATGCATGATTTTTTTTTTTTTTTACTTGGTGCTCTGTTTCAAAGACGTTAGCTTAAACTGAATCATTACTTATTTCAAAATAGCTGTTGATGTGACAAAAGGTGCTTCTAGTAAAGGCTAGACTGTAAAAACAAAGTGTAAATGTCCCTTCTGTCACTGTGACCATCCTCTAAGCATACAACAAGTGGACTCATCCGGTATGTAAAATAAGTGAATCATCTCTTAATTTCTTTCTTTCTTTTTCTTTTCTTTTCTTTTTTAACACTAATGATGAAATCAGAAGCTCCAACTTTAATTGCCCAGTAAAACTGATGTCGTTGATCCTTGTCTTGGTCTGCAGGAGCAGAGGTATTTGAAATATTTGGAAATTTACTTACCTGATGAAATATTTAATTGTGAATTACTGCATCACCAAGTCACAATATCCTGACTCGGTTTTCCTCCGGTGTCCTTTGATGTCTTAGTGAATTGATAATATCAGTGTCTGTGCATAATCTTGATGAATATGTATGCACTCTTTTCCTGTTTCTGTCTATCATGTAAACCAAACATGCTGTATACTCACATCCTGCTGGGGCCTGCTTAGACACTACCCACTGAAGCATGCTACCCAGGATAGAGGTCAAATCTGTCTGACTTATTTTTAAACTGGGAGCCGTATTGCTGGAATGAAACCTGACACTTTGTTGCTGTTAATGTTTGTGTGTTTGGTGTGTATGCCTGTGTATCCATGTGGTCTGCTTTAGTCCATCTCTCTTTATGCTTCTAGCAATACTTTTACTTTAACAAGAGTGTGAGTCTGAGCATTCCTGTAAGCATGTAATAAATGGCATAGCTACATATAGACATCATTAATGAACAGGTGTGCAAACATTGGCAAAGCCCTTTCACATAGCTTGAAGAATTCCAATCACAGATACAGTCAGGCGATGATATCAGGACAGCCAATCATTAGCTGATCTCAGGAAATACTTCCAATAGTGAGATCTATGGGATTTAATTGATCCTCTATCCAAACATTAAGGGCTACACTCGACAGTGTACAGTGTATTATAGCGGTTGTCCCTACCTTAACGAAAAGGAAACTAACTCTGAAAATTAAAAGCTGCATATCAGGGTTAGTCATATGGAATTTTTGACCCCCGTTTGTGTGGCTGGGAAATATGTTAGGAAAACTAATTAAGACCCCCCATGCTGCAAATGGAGTGAGGGGGTGGAGTTCTGAGGAGGAACATGACATCTCTGGGAAAGGGCTGCAGGGAGAGAGAGGCCAGGGAACCTTTTGTACGACTAGTTGGATTATAAAAATCAGAAAACCGATCAACCACCATTTAAACTGCTGTGCCTTTAAGTTGTAACTGGATGGTTTTAATTTTTTTGTCCATGGATCTCACCCAGGACCATTTATTCTGATGATTATATCACACTGAATATGGATTTATTATATCAGAATCAGATGTTTTGATGTTGTTTTTTCTTCTTCCTGGAATATCATGCGCAAGTTTGAAAAACTTTGACTAATCCTTTTTGTGTTTGAACTACGCTTTGATTAAAACCTTTTTTATATATATCATTTTTACCCACCTAAACTTTACGTTTCAATCTGCACAACAGTGCCACTGCCAGATTTCTCAAGTGAACATCAGCAGCCTATCACATCTCCCTTCTGGATGTACCCATAATAGCAACGCAGATCGCTTAACACTTTTTCGCAGGCTGTCGCTGGTGCCTCCGAAACGGGCCTTTGGTTATGTATATGTTCTTTATTCGTTTATTTTGAGAACTTTCTCAGCTTTGGACGACAACATTACCATCCGTGTGAAATGTTCCCTCCGTCCCCGCTACTGCTCGTTTTCCCCGCTGCACTCTTCTGGGCCGCACAAGTTGCCGGGGACCTCGAGGGTGTTACCAACCCCGGTGAGAGCGCAAGTTTCGACCCGGCACGTATGTACTGAATGATGCATGGCGCCAACAAAAAAGAAAACACGAAAGAAAGTAAAGCATGACAAAGTATTTAGACTGGGTTTAAAATCTGCACTATCACTGTTGATGTTGCGCCGATTATAGCGGTGATAGTCGGCGGTTTTGACACTTGAACTTGAGGAAAGACTCATTTTTAAAAAAATTTAACCTGAAAATCTAACCTTTATCATTTATTTGTTTGTTTATTTTAAAAGAAAACCATCAGGTTATTAGAGCATCTGTTGGTAGAATTCCGTTTTGGAGTGTTTGTGCAACCTGCACACGCTGCCAAAAATATATTTAGGAAACAGGAACTTTTTGTTTGTTGTTGTTGTTTATCTGTTAAAAACAAACAAACACATGTGCCCATTTATCGGGCACAAACTTGTTACGGGGGTTAATAATAGCGTTCTGACAATTTAATCTAAATATACATGTGCCACAATGTGCTCCACTCTCACAGGATTCCAGCAGCTTCCGCTCACCTGTGGAAAGTTTTTATGTGGAGGTCCTGCAGGGACATCGTTAAACCCACACAATCCCCTGCGCACAAACTCACAGTTGTGTTTCCCATCGCTACAGTTATTTCCTGGAGTTTTTTTCTACTCCTTGCTGCCCCAACCTTAACCATGGCAGTAATTAATTAATTTTAATTGTTGTCCCTAAATATAAGTGATTCCTAACAGCACCACACATCAATTCTCACACAAAGTGAGCAGTAAAGGCACAAACACTGTTTTAGGTCCCTTTGTTTACACCACCTTGTGAGGCAGAAGAAGCTCCATCATCGAAGCAGCTTCTCGTTATTCTGGAATTCAAGTTTCATCAGCAAACGAGGGATAAATATCTTAGCTTTTTAAAAATATATTGTTACTGTAGACTCTCCTGGCTGTCTGGATGGTAAGAAAAAACATGTAGCCTGTAACTGTCATAGATTTCTGTTTTGACAGCAGCAAGTGAAACATCGGGTTACCAAATGTTCTGCTATTCCATTTTAAATGAGTTTTCCCTCCTACTTATCACAAAAAGAGCACATCACTTGTGTCGAGTAAGACATGCCTACATCATTCAAAGAGTTAATAATCTGAAATGATTTTACTCCTACTTTCTGCTGTTCTTCCTTACTTGAGAAACCTTCTGAAAACACACCCTGTGTTTATGTATCTGTGTATGTCTTAAGATAATCTTGCACATGAAGAAAACATATGGCTCATGTGGTTGTAACTGTCTAAAAATGCAAAAATTCCCAGAGGATTTGCTTCATATGAAAAAACAAAACAAGAACCTTCAGAGATAAATGCCAATATTTTGTAAGAAGATTAAGGGCAGGATGCAGCGAAATGGGAATCCTCTGTTTGTTTTTTTCCATAGAAGTCTCTCTCCCTCTTGCTTTCTCCCCCCTCTCTCTCTTTACCCATGGATTATTTCTTCATTACATTTTTGGCACAGAGTGGTTAGCATCACTGGAGGTGGCTCACAGTGGGCTCAGCTAGCAGACCTTTGACCCTCAGCCTCTTGCCCCTTGAAACACTCAGACTTGAGAGTCACTGAGACGAAAATGGGCTGTGACTCAGCAGACTGACAGATGACAGAAAGCTATGCGTCATCTTCTAATGCATCAGTGTACTCGTACTCAAGCCAGGAACTCACTGTACGATTTAAACCAAATTACAACGGTTGATTTGATTATAATGACTCCACCGAGTCGTCATTATGATTCAATGAAATGTATTTCCTGCACATTTTCTCATAGTGTGTTGCTTCATGGAGTGAAGGCTTGATCTTAAAACCTTATTTGTTTGCTAAAATTTGTTAAAGTTGTGTTAAACCCATCCATCCATTCGCTTATCCTTTTCAGGGTCTCGGGGGGCGCTGGAGCCTATTCCAGCTGTCATAGGGCGAGAGGCAGGGTACACCCTGGACAGGTCGCCAGTCTGTCACAGGGCCAACAACACACAGGGACAGACAACCATTCACACCTAGTGGCAATTTGGATTATCCAATTAACCTATCCCCACAAATTGCATGTCTTTGGACGGTGGGAGGAAGCCCACGCAAACACGGGGGGAACATGCAAACTCCACACAGAAAGAGCCCGGCCTGATGGTGGAATTGAACTCAGGACCTTCTTGCTGTGCGGCAACAGTGCTAACCACCATGCCACCATGCTGCCCTGTTTTAAACCCATTTAACTCTGATAAATTCATTCAGAAAACTGGAACTTTAGACTTTAGGTAGTTTCCTAATGTCATAAAAAAGTACTAAAAGTACCAAAGTAGAAAGTAGATTTTAAAGGGAAACTTAACTCTCAGGAAATGTATTGTACTGACTGGGTACTTGGTTTAATTTCCATTTTGTTTTCCATTTTATTCTAATTTATCTGGGTTGAAATGATGTTGCTTTTACTTTGGTTTTATTTTAGTAGGTTGATAGGGTTGCATTTTAAGTATATTGATTGGAAAAAAGGGATACACAAAACAAAGCAAACATTAAGAGTGAAAAGGATGCAAGTAATGTACCTCTCCAGAATCAGACAGAGGACACTAAGATTTATTGTACTTTACTTCGGGACTCTTAACCTTTTTTAAACAGAACAGTGTAATTCCCAGCGGATGAACATGCAATTTAGAATTGTTACTACATGGGATTTTTTGAGACATAGTGATAACTACCAAATGCACAAAGGAGACAGTAAGATATCCCAGGCTCTCTATATTGATCTTGTGGACATTATAGATGATGCTATGTGAGCCAAAAGATTGAAAAGCTCTTAAAGATCAGCTTAAATAACGATGCAAATGAAAGTTATTTTGGGATAAATTGAGCAAAATAATGAGATGTATTATTATTGCCTTTCCCACCCATGCAGACCCCTGCACCGTAGTGTCTCCACCATGCATGAGCGAAGCTGATCGCTTCAGCTTGGAGGCCCTTCGGAGCATCCATCAGATGATGGACGATGACCAAGATGGGGGGATTGAGGTGGAAGAGAGTGTGGAGGTAGACACCTTGCTCTTCATGAAATATGTAACCCATTTTCTTATTTTATTTATTTATTTAATTATTTTACTTAATCCCTGTGCCTGTATGTTTTTGCATGATTGATGCACACAGTGTTTAGCAGTGCAACAACAGGTGTCATCCCTGCTGCTAGAGTCAAATGCTCCTTCAAGGATAGCAGTATAACTTTGCCTTTGGCTCAGTGACAAAAATTGGTTTGCACAAATAGAAAACCGTAACACTGGTGACCTTTATAGTTATTCGTAACAGTATGCAGCGTGTGCTGACAATTTTTTTCCCCTTCAGATTTTTTTGAATGGTAAACTACTTCAACATTAATATGCTGCTATACTGTTTGTATGTGCGTCAGGTAATAAACCTAGACTTCTCTAATGCCTTTGCCTTCCAGAATGCAGCTCAGGGATACGATATCCAGGGGCTCAGGTTGCAGTTACCATAGAGATGTCAGAGGAGGGGTCTGGGCTCATCAAAGTCCCAGAATTCCTCTAGCTATCATATGAAGCCTTCGTTTAGTGCCAAGCACACATTCCAAGACAGCACCAACACACACACACACACGCAATCCCTGAAGTTTGCAATACACACTTATGGTTCTGCAACCATTCTAAATAAATGCAAACTAAAAACAACTGCTTCTTATTCCTAGATTGAAATCTAAGCACATGACACACACCAGCACTCACTCAATTTATCCTGGACATGAAGTTCAAACAATATGATGTCCTTGTGACACTTATCTTCGCATTTTAGTGTTGTACCTCATAATAAAATTTTAAAAAGTCCTATTTTCACTCTGTTGTACTGTTTTTCTCCAATGCCGCAGTTCATTATTGAAGACATGAAGCAGCAACAGACTAACAAACACAGCAACCTGCACAGAGAAGACCAGCACATCACAGTTGAGGAGCTCTGGAGAAGCTGGAAGTCATCCGAAGGTATGTGGGTGTAACAGAGTGTGTTTGTGTTTGTGTCCAGTATCATGTTTTATCTGAAATTTATCTTGTTTTGTTTTAGTACATAATTGGACTCAGGATGACGTGCTCCGCTGGCTGAAGGATTTTGTTGAATTGCCACAGTATGAGAGAAATTTTAAAGAGTTTAAGGTCAATGGAAACACACTCCCCAGGTGAGAATAACTGAAGGGGGTGTACAGGCAATTCACCACATAAACAAGCTGGTCTTCTAGAAACTGTATTCTCAGATTAAGTTTTGAAGGAACCACATTATCTCCTGTTTGTTTGATTCAGTGATATCTGTAGTCAACATGTATTGCCATTGTTCTTCTTCTTTTGCTACCATTAACTCTCTTCAGGCAACCATACATATGTTACACAAGGCAGGGCTCGTCACCCTGGAAACCCTAAAAACACACATGTATGCATATTTTACTAACCCCAAATAAGCCATTAAAATAAAAAACAAAAAAATCCATTTGCAGGATTGCAGCTAATGAGCCTTCATTCCTGAGTGGCCAGCTAAGAGTTCAGGACCAGAGAGACAAACAGAAGCTCACCATCAAAGCTCTGGATGTTGTTCTGTTTGGCCCACCTACACGTAAGAAGAAATCCTCACTTTATTCCCTCAGACAGTATCTTTGATGTCTTTGAAGCAGGAAAGATACATACATGCCCCGTTGCCATTCTTTACATAGCATAACTACTTTTGTATTACTTTTTTCCTCTTAACCTTTAATCTAAAATCAGCATTAAATGATCAATCAGGCAGCAAAGTTGCTAAATCAGTTTACATTTAAGGCCTTTTGTTTCAACTTACTTAATGTTCATATCATTATTTCAAAACGCAGCTGCACGTCTCTTAACTGGTACTAGAAATTATGCCCACATCACACCAGATTTAGCCAACCTACATTGGCTCCCTGTTGAATATCGTATCAATTTCAAAATTCTCTTGCTTACCTTTAAAATTTTAAACAATTTGGCTCCCAGCTATCTATGCGGACTCCTCCATTTGTATATCCCTAATAAGGCACTTAGATCTTCCAATCAAATGGTCCTGACGCAACCGAGGTCTCGTCTGAAGTCCAGAGGTTTATCGGGCCTTTGTTGTCGTAGCTCCCAGACTCTGGAATAACCTCCCTCCATATATTTGTTCCTCAGAGTCCATCCAGTTTTTTAAATTGCGTCTTAAAACTTATTATTTTAGTCTGGCTTTTGATTCAAACTAGTATGCTATTCTGTGGCTAGTTATGTGTTTTTTTTACCCATAGTGTTCATATTGTTTCCTGTCCTCCTTTTAACTGTTTATTCTGTCTTATGCTATTGCTCTGTGAAGCACTTTGCTCAACTTTGTTGTATTATTAGGTGCTATAGAAATAAATTTTGATTTGATTTGATTATTATTTAAAGTGATCTGATGTCCATTCAATCATAGGGCCCCCTCATAACTACATGAAGGACCTGCTGCTCATTGTGTCAGTTGTGATGGGAGTCGGCGGCTGCTGGTTTGCCCAGGCTCAGAACAAAGCCAGCAAAGTCCACATATCCAAAATGATGAAAGATTTAGAAAGTCTCCAGAGGGCTGAACAGAGCCTCATAGAACTACAAGAACAGTAAGAACTGTGATTTTTTTTTCTTCTCTCTGTCAGTCTCTTAGCTACTGTAAGTTACCAGGTTGCCTTTGCTTTGTGTGATTGAACTAAAGACGCTTTGATTTACTCAGACTGGAGCAAGCCCAGGAAGAAAAGCGTAATGTGGCAGAAGAAAAACAGAGCCTAGAGGAGAAGATGAGAGATGAGATCATGGGGGCACAGGAAGAAGCTCACCGTCTGCATGAGCTGAGGCAGGGAGCTGTCAGTGAGCTGAGCCGCCTCAGATATGCAGAGGAGGAGCTGGAACAGGTAGAAACGCTGCAGTGAGAGCAAGCAGCTTCACAAATGCAAGACACTCATCATCCTAGTTTGGAAGGCCTGAATGATTTACCCTAAATTATTTTCTGCATACTGATGACTTTTAACATTTGCCACCTCTTCAGGTCCGTGGAGCGCTGAAGCAGGCCGAGAAGGACATGCAAGCCAGCTGGACTGTCACAGAGGTGCTTCAGCAGTGGCTGCAGCTGACACATGAGGTAGAGGTGCAGTACTACAATGTTAAGAAGCAGAGTGCAGAACTACAGCTTGCCACTGCCAAGGAGGAGGTAATGCATAGCAACATAAGAGTAATAATGTTTATAGTGTCTATCCTTCATATGTAAGTGCCCAGACTCATATGTATGCTTTTTTCTAGGCAGAGAGGATTAAGAAGAAGAGAAGCTCTGTGCTGGGGACACTCCACGTGGCCCACAGCTCCTCTCTAGACCAAGTAGACCACAAGATTTTGGAAGCCAGGTGAGTCACAAAGTTATCTCTGTCCAGGTATTTGTGTCTGTCAATATAAAGATTCAACATTTCATCACAAAACTTTTTGGATCTCTTAAAGGAATTCCTTGTCTGAAGTAACAGCCTGCCTGCGGGAGCGTCTTCATCGCTGGCAACAGATTGAGCTCCTCTGTGGATTTCCTATCATCAGGAATCCGGGTTTAGCAAAACTCACTGCTCAACTCTACTCCGACTCAATTGCCCTGGGGTTGCCTAGAGTGTGCCAGTCATCTTGTTCGTGCCACAGCTCCATTCATGGCTCCATAGAGGATCTTTTAGATGAGCCTACCTCTCCTATTTTACCTCAGATACCAGGTAAGAAACGGGAACGAGGAGCTTTTAGTTGAGTCCTTGTTATTGTCAGTGTCACACAGTGTTAAATTTGATTGGAATCTGGAACGTGATGTGTGATTTGCACACTTCCGATCAATGCATTCAGAAGTTTAGGTGTTGAATTTAATACTTTGCATTAAGTTATATGGTTTGCATATTGCCTGCAAATCTGAGTTTAATGACAACCTGATATATGATAAAATATATGACAAAACTATCATCTGTCTCAAAAAATATTCCATTATCAAATGGATCCCAGTTACAGCACATTTAAAACTTTTTATAATGAAAGATACATAACTCTAGTGATCAGAATCAAAGTACAGTAGTGTATGCAGTGTTCAACCTCAAAACTTTGAAATATTTCCAAAGTGAAGGATTTGTTAAGTAGCTGATAAGTTTGTGTTTTTTTTAAGAATACACAAACTCATTGAAAAAGAAAAACAAGCGCTCATAAGAGAGGTCAGATTCCTTCCTTAATAATGCTTCACAAATAACAGAAATAGTAAAGTGGTAAAAGAAAAAATTAACTGTACGGTGAATGGGTGTCATTAGTATACGTATACATATATGTATATACCATCCTTGTTTCTACATCACTGAACTTCTCTAACCATATGTGTACTGCAGCTTCACAGACAAAGTTTAAATAGTAGTGTTCTGGAATGAAAATTAGGGTACATATTAATTTCTGCTCTTACAGCATCTGCTCTGCATAGATTCTTCATTTTTAATAATTGTTTCTCACCAGTTGCAGTTGCACCACTTAAACGGTCTCCTCGAGCACGGGTATCCATATGTCGGTCACGCCGCTCCGGGGTCATTCCTCAACCATCAGCTGCATTGATCTCCCCAGACCCTGACCTTCTTATCCCCATCCGAACTCCCTACTCTTCCTATGACGAGGAAGAGGAACATTTCCGAAAAACACTAAAAAAACAGTATGTCTGCCTGTTCCCAACTTTTAAAGGCTGCTGTGCATTTTTAAACTACCCTCTTACCCTACCTGTATATGAGCCTTAGCTGTCCTTTGACTTTTTTCCTTTCCTGTTTTCTTTGCTTATGCTTCTTTTCCTTTCTCTCACTAATAGAGATTCCCAAGAAAGGTTCTCAGAGTCAGAGTATATGACTTCTCCTCCTCTCAGCAAACTGTTCCCTAGTTCTGCTGTTGACATCTCCTCGCGAAAGCTCTATCACGATGACACCGAGCTGCTTTCTGAGAGCCCTGTTACAAAAACTTTAACTAAAGAAGTAGAGGCTCTTGTTGAATCACCAGCTCGCAAAATGTCCATGGAAGACCCTGAAACTTCTGTTGATATTGCCTGTAGCAAGACGGTAAGAGACAAAACCTTGGATACTTCTTTGGAAACATCTTCTTTAAAAATGTCTGCAGAAGAGTCATGCATAGATTCAACATCAAAGAAGATGTCACGCAACAGGACTGGACTTCCCACTGATGTTGTGCTTAAAAAGGGAATTTCAAATGAGACAGATGCAGAGTTTTCACCCAGGAAAATAGAGAAGGACACACTGGGGGATTTGACAGCGGTTCCCTCAAAGAATACATTCAGAGAAAGAAGTGATTTGGGAATAGATGTGAGAAAGATGATATGGGATGAAGTAGAAGCATCAGCGGATCTAGCAAAAAGGAAGATATCAAAAGATATGATGGGCTCTTCAATTGACACTTCCTCAGGAAAGATGACAAGGGATGATCCTGAGCATCTGTTTGACTCCAGAAGGATTACAAGAGATTCAATGGGAGTGTCCCAAGACACAGGTTCCAGGAAGCATGCGTTCCATAAAGGGGAAAATCAACTCGATTCCTCTGTGAGGGGATCAGCAAAAGACAAAATTGTTGAGACAACCAGAATACCAACAAGAAAAATATCTAGAGATGAGCTGGAGTACTATACAGATGTTGCTTCAGTGAAGATACTGTCCAGAGAGAGACTCGCAGCACTCGTGGATACCTCATCCTCTACAGAGATGCAAGAGTTTTGTTTAGAGCCATCAACAAGTAAAGGTTTACAGAGAAATGAACTTGAAATGTCTGCTGGTTCTCTCAGAAGGAGAATGCCAAGAATGCCAAGAGAGGATGCTGAAAGCACCACAGACACTACTACTGGAAAAATCTCTCGGGATAGAGTTGATATCCCAAGGGAAATGCCTAAACAATTCATCTTGAGGGAAGAGTTATCAGAATCAAGTTCACTGGCAGCTCGAAATGTGCAGCCTGATCTCATGTTAACATCCCAGGTGCCATGGAAGTCTTCATCAGACTTTTTCACTGCTGGGCCGCTGAGCCAGCTTGTTTACGATGGAATCCTGGAAAAATCATGCAGCTCCATGTCTGCAGCAACAAACCTCTCTGCTGGCAGGCTGCGAGCAGAGATGGAGCCACCTCTGCCAAAACCAAGGGTTGTCCTCCCTGCTCCCTCATTGCCTTCGGAGGCCGCAGATGACAGGAACAAGGAAAAGGAAAAGAGCAAAAAACCTTTAAAGCTCAAAAATCTCTTTAAAAAGAAAAATGAGTCGAGTCCAGAGAAGCTATAAAGTGCTCTTCAGCAACTCTGCAAATCAGCTGATTTTTTTCCTTTTTTTCTTTTGAACAATTTATAGAAATTGAGTTTCAAATTGTCTTTGATGACATTCAGTAGTCAAAGTGCACAGTTTTACAAACCTTTTAGCTCAAGGGGTTCAACTATAGTATTGCATTACTTGTTAAGGAACTGGAGGCATTATATTATTATACACGCTACCCCTATTATAGGGGTAATCAAAAATAGATAAGGTTAAAGTTAAGATTAAAATAAGGGCTGTTTTTAATCCTTGGATGAAAGTCCTTTTTAGTTAATGACTTGCAATGAAATGTAAAACACATGGATTTCACCAAATTTTACATTTAATCTTTTGAGATGCTCTGCCAAGCATTTACTGCAACCACCTTAGGTTTCTGCTTGTTTGTGGGTCTTTCTGCCATCGGTTTTGTCTTCAGTATGAAGATTAGATGACTGACTTGGCCAGTTGAAGTGCTGTCTGATCAGTTTTGCCACATTGGTCTGAATTTTAGCAGAGAGTATAGCCCTGCAGATAGAATTTATGCGACCATTAACAGCAGTGATATCATATATACACACACATATATATACATATATACATATATATATACAGCTCTTTTAGATGTTTTCTGAAGCTGTATATCGGACATGTGTCCAGTTACTTTTGACCATCTTGTTTATAGAATGGCTGTTATTCCTTAAAAGAAGACTCAAAGCCAGCCCCATCTTCTTTTATCTAAACTCCTCTGTGGTGTTATACAGAGTCAAAATGACAAAAAAAAAATAGTAATTGGTTTTACTTTCTATACTAAGTCTTATAAATACATGGTTGATATAGTAGTTTAGATTTTTTTTATAGTTATCTATGGTTGAAGGATTAAATGTTTTAACAGATGCTGCTTTCCGGTATGACAGTGGCAATTCTTAAATTCATCTTAAACATTAGAAACTCAATCAAAACTGTTTAATACAGTGCTAAAGTTAATGCATTCTTGTGCAAAAGAAACTGAGTTAAACTTTGTGATGTCCGAATTAAATTTACCTTCCTAAACTTATCCAAATTTACTAGTTTGACATTTTTGGGAAATTTTCAGTACAGCTGCATAATGCACATATCAACATTAAAGGACAATTTAAAGGAACTGGAATTAGGGTTTAGGGGGTTAGGGTTAAACTCCATGCTTTTAAATTAACATTAAAATAGGGACAGTTTTTATTTACTTATTTATTTTTAATTTTTTTTATTTTAAATACCACAGCAATTGTTAGAGTCCTTAAACACGTTTGACAGCTGAATAGTTCTGGACTAAATATATGCAGCACAATAAAGAATCATTTATTATACAACAAATATTTTTAATAGTTTCATAATATATTTTTTTGTAGATGGTTCAGTATTATTTTCTTTAGCCACTTTGCAATTAAATGGCATTTACAGTTGCCATCAGCACTTTTGATGTGTGGTTAAACAACGGCCTTCAGATAGAGTTAAACAAAGTAGACAAAACGATTCCCTGATGCACTGTCACAAATGAAAGTGCTGACTGTTTGCACTTCTAATATGGAGGATTTTTGACTACTTCTGTGTTAGGCAGAAAAAATTAAGTAGATAAGTGAGTAGCAAGATTTGAAATGGATCAGGATTCACAAAGTAGATAATCATAGTTTTTATTCTTTAAGAATTGTCCCTATGTTCTTTTTTTTTTTTTTGCTTTGATTAGCTTACAAGCATAGAGATTAGTTTATTTTTTGTAAAACAACAAATGTAAAAAAAATTATTATAGCTGTCTTAGTTTCTGAAATTAATGTATTAAGAATCACATATTTAATTTCTAAACTGTTTATGTTATTGAATGATTAAAGCTCATTAATTGTTTTCAGGCATTAAATCATTTTCTTGTTTTAACTTACTTTTTTTATTTAAGCACTTCAGATATGAACATTTTCATTGGAATTTTTTTTCTTCAATAATTAAGTATTTTTTATACCAGTTGTAATCAGAAGTGCAGTGCTGCTGAGTGCAAAGGAACAACACTGCACTGCTATTTTTCCAAATGAGGAAATAAAATATTCACAGTTGGATTAATTGGTTGAAATTCGGTCTAATTCTTGCAAGAAAGCCATTAATAACAAAATGAGTGGTCACAGCTGTCATCATGATATTTAGAGCCAGATTTGGTAATGGTCTGCAACAGTGCAAAACCCTCTTTTCACATCAGAAAGCTACCTGATGATGCATTCACAAAAATGCAAACAGTACACTAATTAACATATGCCACGAGCAGTCCAAAGTACTGGCTCAAAGTGAGCAGACCTGATGAAGGGGGTCAGTGATGTCATAAGAAAAATAATAATCTATAAGTTGAGGTTTTACACATGGGTTTCTCTCTGAAAACTGTGGAAATAAAAATAAGTAACAGGAGGCTGAATGAGAACCAATGTGTTTATGAAATAAGAGATAAATCTTCTGAAATTTCTAGGGACTGTGTTAGGTCCTGATGACTAAGATTCAGGTAGAACGTATCAAGAGGGGTGCATTATTATTATCATGCGAGCAACAGCTGTAATACATTTTTGTTGTTCTTCAGATGTATAGAAGAACAACAAAAATGTATTTACCACCAGAACCCGAGGGACAAATGACTCAGATTGATGCTAAAACAAAGAGAAGCGCACTTTTGCTTGTAAGTTGTTTCAGTGTCAAGTACCATGAGTGTAAAATGTTTTCCCCTGTCTTAGAAAAGAAAAACTGATTAACTGTGTCATGAATAAATGGGCTGTTATTTACTGATTTATATGAAATTGATGATAACTCAGGTTACAAAGTTGGTAAAATTAAAAAATGCCGTCCATTGTGTTAAAATAAAATCCTGAAAAAAACTACAGCATCTTAAATGTGTCATTTGTGAAAGAAATTTCAGAATATCTGTAATCCCCACTTGCATAATAAGCAGACCTGCCTTTAAAGTGAACTGCACTTCCTTTATGTCAAGAAGAAACTTTTTGGAAGCAGACAATGACCTCCTAATTTTTATTTTTAGTGTTTAGTTTTTTGAAAACTAAGTGTTTCAGAATAGCCAACAAGACTTCTGTCTCCTGAATATTTTATTTAATTAAAATTCAGCAGAATAGTGTAAAGATCCTCAAGTTTCATTTTGTGGTCAGGACACATCATGATTATAAAATGTTTATCTGAAACCTCTTAAAACCATTATTAAAAAGCTGTAATCACTGGTTCCATAGAGAGCACTACATAAAAACAGTCAATTCTGTAACTGAAGTAACTGCAATGGCTCAAAAACACTATACTAAAATCACAGTCAGTGTAAAGACTTGTCACTGCAGCAGCCATACTCCTCTTGCATTTGAGAGGAACCTACATACACAGTTACACAAAAACTCATTAAAAATCATAAAAAGGGAAAACTGTACAGTATGGATTTCCCTACAGTGCATTACAGAGTCATTAAAATGAAGAATACATATCACGTAGTCATGATATAAACTTCCAGCAATCATTTGAGAATAAGACAACAATATAATTTAGCTTTGACTGTTGAGAGAAGTGTTTGTTAAGAAGTTTTTAGTTCATTACCTGTCATCTCCAATAGATGTCAGGAGTGTTTAGGTCAGCATGTGATGCTTCTGAGTGATGTTGAGGGATCAGAAACCCTCCCTCTCCCACTCCCCTCTTCCTTTTACTCAGTAAAACCTTCCATAATTACTGCTCTGAATACTGTCTAATTCTAGCTTGTTTTATTAGATTAAGATTAATTTGACATGCTGCATTGTTCTTTCTGTCCACAAACTCTTACTCAAAGAGTAAACAGGTCAGATACTGCCAATGATCTCTCTAAACTCACACGAACAAAGTCATAAAAAACAGCAACTAAAAGAAGATACAAATGAAATATTAAACAGTCAGACAGCCAGAGTTGATCATAGTAGCAAGCTGTATGGCAGTTAGTTTTTACCTTTGTTAGGTGTAAGAGAGTGCATCTGTTAATATTTAATGACTGTTTTTTTGGCATACTTTAAGCAATTATACCAAATAGCAAGATGACATCAGTGTCAAAGGAGAATATAAACCACACATACATTATTTAGTTAGTAATTGACTATCATTTATTGCATTAAAATAGCACAGACTTTCCTGAAGCTATCGTGCTAATTTTCCACGACTTTTAGTGGTAGTGTTACGTTCTGCAGGGTCAGGACCTACCTGCTCACTCACCAAAAAACATACACGCTCCTCACAGAAAAAGCTTAAGCTTTCCAGGTGGTGCAAAGCAGGAACCTTGTGCTGTGATATGATTATCATATTTCCTGTCCACCTGTAAAACTTTGTTGTTGTTTTTTAAAATATTGTTTTCAGAAATCTTTGTAAAGTATATTACTTATTCAACATGCAAAATCTATATATACACCGCGTTCCAAATTATTATACAAATTGTGTTGAAGTGTCATAAAGATTAAATAAGTTGTTTTTCAGTTAAACCCATGGATGGAATTGTGTCTCAGGAGTCTTTGTATCACTGAAATCAATCTCGGACACCTATGATCATTAGTTTGCCAGGTGAGCCCAATTAAAGGAAAAACTACTAAAGAAGGATGTTCCACATTATTAAGCAGACCACCATTTTCAAGCAATATAGGAAAGAAAAGTGCTGCTGCTGAAAAGCGTGAAATAGTTGAATGGACTATATATTGACTTGGACACGTAATGAAAACCTTAGATATTTCACGAAAATTTAAGCATGATCACCATAATGTTAAGAGATTTGTGGCTGAGTCAGAGCACACATGGGTTCATGCGGATAAATGCACAATGATGAAGGTTTCTGCCAGACAAATACATCAGACTAAGAGAGCAGCTGCTAAAAGGCCATTGCAAAGCAGCAAACACATATTTGAAGCTGCTGGTGCCTCTGGAGCCCTGCAAACATCAAGGTGTAGGATCCTCCAGAGACTTGCTGTTGTGCATAAACCTTCTATTTGGCCACCCCTAACCAATGCTCACAAGCAGAAACGGCTGCAGTGGGCCCAGAACTCCATGAAGACTAATTTTCAAACAGTCTTGTTCACTGATGAGTGCAGTGCAAGCCTGGATGGTCCAGATGGATGCAGGGGTGGATGGTTGGTGGACGGCCACCATGTCCCAACAAGGCTGCGTCGTCAGCAAGGAGGTGGTGGAGTCATGTTTTGAGCCGGAATCACAGGGAGAGAGCTGGTCGTCCCCTTTAGGGTCCCTGAAGGTGTGAAAATGACCTCTGCAAAGTATGTGGAGTTTCTGATTGACCACTTTCTTCCATGGTAGAAAGAGAAGAACTGTGTCTTCTGCAACACAACCATCTTCATGCAAGACAATGCATCATCTCATGCTACAAGGAACACCTCTGCATCATTGGCTGCTATTGGCGTAAAAGGAGAGGAACTCATGGTGTGGTCCCCATTCTTCCCTGGCAAGAATTTCAGTCTCTAGATGTGCAAAGCTGGTAGAGACATACCCTAAAAGACTGGCAGCTGTAATTGCAGCAAAAGGTGGTTCTACAAAGTATCGACTCAGGGGGCTGAATAATTACGCACACCCCACTTTTCAGTTTTTTATTTGTAAAAATGTTTGGAATCATGTATGATTTTCGTTCCATTTCTCACATGTACACCACTTTGTATTGGTCTTTCATGTGGAATTCCAATAACATTGATTCATATTTGTGGTTGTAATGTGACAAAATGTGGAAAAGTTCAAGGGGGGCGAATACTTTTGCAAGCCACTGTATATGACTGCAGGAATGATGACAAAAACACAGTGACAGAGTTACCAAAAATGAGAGATTGAAAAAAACACAATGTGTACTTTTGATTGTAAACCTTATAAATATAACTTAAAGACAAAGCTAGTTATTTATTTCTTCTTTGTCATCTGAATGGTGTGTTTGTGCGTCCTGAGACAGGAACACAACTCGTGTTAAACACAGATCTTCATCCTGAAAGACAATATAACATTTGTAATTAGTTAGTTTAGTTTTGCGATGTTAGTTTTCCATTTAACAAGCGTGTTAATATTAACGACCTGTGAATGTGACGCATAAAGTACAAAAGTGCAAATCAAGATTATGAAGGGAACCTTGGTTACCATATTTTGCCTTGATTGTCCTTTGACACTCAATCTTTTCTGATGATGATGAGATTTTTTTTCTGCACAAATGAACACAGTAGCAGTGTAATATTAAATAGATTAAAAGCATCTATCTATTGGGTTTGTGAGTCTGCAGATAAACACATTGCAAAGAAAAATAACAAGTATGACTCTGCAAAATGACTGAATAAAACATTTCAGACAAAAAAAAGCTATTATGTACAAAAATAGGAAAGAAACTATGAGATAGTATGTACCTGTTTTCTGACAAGTGTGATATACTAGAATAAAGGAGAATGAGGTGAGAATGGTAAAGGCTGGAGTGAACAACATCATCCATGACACACAGGTTACACCAGCATCCATGTCACACTGTTCTTGCACGATGAATGGTTTTCCTATAGTGACATAAACATACATATTGTCACCTTAGGCCCAACAAACAAACAAAAAAGTAATATTGCATAATAACATTGAAACATGGTGATTTCCTAATGGTTTAAATCTGGCATATTTTCGATAAATGACAGACTGCTTTCTTTTCAACAGCAAATATTTTCCTATTTAATCTTAATACATACAAATGCAACCCACTGCATTTATTTAAAAAAAAAAAAAAAAACTTACGTAAGCACCATGAGGAAACTTTTGTTGTGATTAGGTGCTATATAAATAAAATTGAATTGCACTGAATTCAATTACCTAATTTGAGTCTTGTCGTGGAATTTCCATATGTGTAAACAAATCTGCAGTCTTTATTTTCCCCATGCTGTTCTTCTGTTCCACAGTAGTAGAGGCCTTCATCAGACTCAGTGATATTTAAAATCACAAGGTCTCGGGAGTTAGACGACTCATTCTTCACAAAGTGCAAATGAGACAAAGGTTCCAAAGGAAACCAAGACACAGATTTGTACCGTAAAACAACAGTGTTCTCATGAGAACACTTCCTGTACCATATTATGTGCACTCCAATGGTCATTTTGCAGTCGCAATACAGAGTGATGTTATCTCCAGGTTGGGCTGTCACTTCCAGTACTGATACAGAAATTCCATTTTGACTGCAGGAAACAACTCCTAGAATAAAAATAGAATTATATGTAAATGTGACAAATAACATAAAACACTGAAAGTCTGTTGATTAAAAGAAAAATGGAACCAGTGGATTGTGACTTCAATGCCAAAATTACCTAAAAGAACAAGAAGAATAACATGCAGTCCATCCATTAGTGAAGACCATGGGGAGTTGAAAGACAGTCTCCGAGGCACACAGATATGATGTAGGTACAGTTTTCCAGGAAATGTAGTTGATTGGCTAGTTACCAAGTGGTTTATATTGAAGCTGCTGTGCACAATGTGCAAAAATGACTGTGGAGACTGTGACTTTATAGGTAATAGTTAACATTAACTTAGTCAGTGGTACAGCCAGTGGCCTACAATGGCTATACCACATGGTAAATATATATATTTAACTGATTAGTCTATCTTCTCAAGAGGAGCACTTTTCTACTCTAATTGAGCACTCAAATCGCTTATATAACATGCATCATTCACTGAGTGCTTCCTATCTAACGTTCAAACATTCTGTTGTCTGTGGTTTTAGGGTTTTTTTTCATGTCAACAAACATATTTTAAGTGCAAAAAAGCAATGAGGCAACGCCTTCAACAAGCCACTCATCTTGACTCAGCCTACATGTAGGTTTTTTTTGTCTCTGTGGGTTTCCTGTTGGCCCGATTTCATGGGTGCAATGATGCATGTTGGTACCTCTTGTAGAAAGCACCTTTTCATCTTCTTTCTCACATTTGTAGCACCTGTGGCTTAAGTATTTATGTATGTTTATTTTTTAAATAATACAGTTAGTTTATGATCAACATCCCACACAAGTACTTGCATATGAGTGAGCACTGCTTTATATGTATTTACACATCCTGATAATATATCATGTAGGGGAAATTAATAATTAAAACACAATGAATTCATATATATTCATATATTTTAGTCCGCAAATGTCTTTTGATTGCAGAATAGGTGCAAATCTTCGGTTTTTGTTATTTGTCCATCACGTTTATGTAAATGAGAGTAGGCCAAACAACGGCAACATACAGTGGCTTGCAAAAGTATTCGGCCCCCTTGAACTTTCCCACATTTTGTCACATTACAGCCACAAACATGAATCAATTTTATTGGAATTCCACGTGAAAGACCAATACAAAGTGGTGTACATGTGAGAAGTGGAACGAAAATCATACATGATTCCAAACATTTTTACAAATAAATAACTGAAAAGTGGGGTGTTCATAATTATTCAGCCCCCTGAGTCAATACTTTGTAGAACCACGTTTTGCTGCAATTACAGCTGCCAGTCTTTTAGAGTATGTCTCTACCAGCTTTGCACATCTAGAGACTGAAATTCTTGCCCATTCTTTTGCAAGCCACTGTACCTTTGTAATCCCAGAAAATAAACCTCTATACTTTATTAACTTTGACAACATATTGTGCAGATAATATCTGGCACACATGCATCATGTTGTAATGCTTGTGGTCTGTTAAATAGCAGGGGTCTCTGCTACAGTTAAAGTTTGACCCTGGTAAGTGTTAGCCATTTAATACTGCAGACTGAAAAATTAAAGTAGTCGCTGTTTACTTTCACAGCAAGAGAAACTTGTTCACATGATAATAACTCGTGCAACACTCTATATATTTTCCATTTGATGTTTTACAATTGGCTTCTGGTCTGACTGTCACTTTCAGCACTGATCCACTGATTAAATTATGAATGCAGGACACAACACCTGGAATACAAACAGAATCACAAAATGTGGAGACATTGAAATGGCTGTTGCTCTTTACAAAACTAATAAGATAACCAACCAAACTTTGTTGAATGTATCAAAAAGCAACTAGGGGGTTTTGTATCTTGCTCAAGAATGTTTTGACATGCAGGTTGGAGCAGCCAGCGATCAAGCCACCAACCTTTGAACTGACCTACTAGATCAGCGGTCCCCAACCCCCGGGCCTCGGACCGGTACCGGTCCGTGAGTCGTTTGGTACCGGGCCGCGAGAGTTGAGGCTCAGGTGTGAAATGTATGGTTTTCAGGGTTTTTATCGGTTTTCAGCGTTATTTTGTTATCGTTTTTATCGTTAACTCGGTTTTCCTGGGTCTTTTCACGTGTGTTATGAATAAATCTTCTTTTTTTCGGTACCGGCACTAGTTTTATTTTGTTGTATTTATCCGCGACACCTTAAAGGCCGGTCCGTGAAAATATTGTCGGGCATAAACCGGTCCGTGGCACAAAAAAGGTTGGGGACCGCTGCACTAGATGACCTAGATGCCCTGCTCTACCTCCTGAGCTACCACCACATGTATAAGTGCCATTTTAATTATATCCTTAAACAGAGTTCTAACTTCCAATATTCACAAGTGTAAGGTTGTTCTCTGAATAATTTAATGGATTCTAAATGTGCAATAGACTCTAATAGTGCAAACTTAATTTACAATAGAACTATGTATTGTGTAACAGATATTTTGCAGTCACCACAGAGACTGTTACCTCCACTAAACAGATATGGTGACTCGAAGATGAACATTTTATATTCACAAATACTTTTCTTCATTGTCATAGAAATGGGAGATTTTTAACTCAAAAGAGACAAATAACAATAATTACAAACAAATGTTCAGATAAAACTATGTAACCAACTTATATGTGATGATGAGCTTTAGAAACAGTGAGAAACGTTACCCTGCATTTATTACTGACACAAAACGAAAGGTGTCAATGACGTTTTCTTGTTTTTTTTTCTTTTCTCTGTTCTCTCTGTTTCTACTGTGACTGCACATTAGCAAACGTGCTAAAAACCTGTAGCAAAAAAACCCTGCATTGTGCCAATTAGTCACATGATAAGCATTCATTATATTAGGATTTTGTTTTTTGTTTTTTTTCATCTAACGTCTTCATTCATATTATTAAAAAAAAAAAGGAATTTCATTGTTAAAAAAAGAGTCATGCAAAGATAATCAGTTTACCAAATGAGTTGCCAAAAAACAACTAGTATGACTTATTTTCAAACGTAATGCATAAGTTATTGCAACATAACCGGACATCCTGTTGTCTGTGGTTTTAGGGGTTTTTTCATGTCAACAAACATATTTTAAGTGCAGTAAAGCAATGAGGCAACGCCTTCAACAGGCCACTCATCTTGACTCAGCCTACATATAGGTTTTTTTTTTTGTCTCTGTGGGTTTCCTGTTGGCCCGATTTCATGGGTGCAATGATGCATGTTGGTACCTCTTGTAGAGGTCATCTTCTTTCTTCATCTTCTTTCTCACATTTGTAGCACCTGTGGCTTAAGTATTTATGTATGTTTATTTTTTAAATAATACAGTTAGTTTATGATCAACATCCCACACAAGTTCTTGCATATGAGTGAGCACTGCTTTATATGTATTTACACATCCTGATAATATATCATGTAGGGGAAATTAATAATTAAAACACAATGAATTCATATATATTCATATATTTTGGTTCACAAATGTCTTTTGATTGCAGAATAGGTGCAGATCTTCGGTTTCTGTTATTTGTCCATCGCATTTATGTAAATGAGAGTAGGCCAAATAACAGCAACATAACTCTGTAAAATGCAACACAGTTCAACAGAACCTCAAACTACAAAATTATCACACAGATGTATCAACCAGTCTCAAGGCAATCCCAGAAAGTAAACCTTTATACTTTATAAACTTTGACAATGTATCGTGCAGATAATATCTGGCACACATGCATCATGTTGTAATGCTTGTGGTCTGTTACATAGCAGGAGTCTCAACTACTGTTATAGTTTGACACTGGTAAGTGTTAGCCATATAATATTGCAGACTGAAAAATAAGAGTAGAATGCATATTGAATGGGATTGTTGTTATTATATTGTCATGTAATGGCATTTTTTCTTGCCTCCTGCCCTGGCTGTTTATAAATGAAGTAAAAATAAGGCCGTGACTACAGTGCTTTGTTTCTACAAGTCACTGGTAAGGTAACCATGGCACATATTCATTGTGCAAACAGAATAAATGTAATATTTAAATCCCAAATAATGCTGCTAAAGATCTAAATGCCAAACTTAAAACATTCAGCATGGACTTCCTCACACAACCACTAGAGGTCACCTAACATTGGAAAGTAACTGTAGATCTTCCTAAAGTGTTTGCACTGAAGTCTTCTTGCTTGCAATCCAAAGAAGTGAACAAAATTACAACAGTATCATCATGAAAATGATAAAAGTTTGGGAAATTATAAATCTATATGAAGATTAGAAGTGTGAGTAGTTTTACTCCTATATTTTTTATGATATGCTGTTTTCTTATGCTATACTGATACTTTGTGCATCTGTGGTCATATATGGGTGTGATTTGCTCAGCAACCACTTCTGAGCTTTAGGTTTAAAGCAATCCACTTCCCACATATGCATGCAGAGTAAGTTATGGCAGTTTATTAATAGGAACAAAACTGGCATCTAATAACAGAATTGTCATTTAGGTTTAACCATTGCGTTTCAGTGTTTACCAAAAGAAAAATTTTGTGTTTTATTACTATTTCAGCCTCAGACTCCTCATTTCTGGCTCATTTGAAAAGAACATATAGAATAAAATAAAGCATTTTTCATTACTTCTTATTGTAACGTACGTTATGAGCCTGGCCATCAGTCAAGAATGCACAAATTGAGGGGTGCACGAAAGCATTCAACAGGCCACCAGTGTGTAGATTGTGTCGTTCTGCATGCTGCAGTCAGCTGTCCGAGGGCATGCTTATTCTGGGGTTTTCCTGTGAGCCTGCTGCTCACTAGATGGTCTACATGATGGTTATGATTTGTCAACTCTGTTATCTCAAACCCTTGAAATGCACCTTTCATAGATTAAAGTTGAAGTTAAAGTGGAAATTTAAAGTATAATCATTGCAAATACAAAAAGACAGCTAGAAGAGAAAAGAGTGACGTATAGATGTCACATTCATCCTCAGACTCATACTCTGTTCTCTGGTTTAAGATATTTTTAGCTCTGCAGCTCTGTTAACAGAGACCACTGAAAGGGCATCTGTGTGTTAGGCTTACAGTGCAATTCTGTTCGATTCACAGTAATTTTTCTGAACTTATGGCTTACCAGCACAGTGCAAGGGACGACGTGTGAAGTTTTTAAAAAGATATCTTATAACAACTAAGAGTCAGTGTAATATTATGAAGTACAGATTTCTGTGTCAAAACAAGTGGATTGATTTAGAATCTAAAGGGGCCGTGTGTGTTCAGCTGTTTAATGTAAAAAAAAAAAAAAAACATATAAAATTAACGGGCTTCTTTTCAATGGGGGGAAATAGCGGCTCTACTCTGAGCCCCACCCCAATGGCCAAACTTCTCACCCTATCCTTGTCTTGGTTGACATACCTTTTCAATATCTCATGAAAATCAGGGACAGTACTGCTGGATTGGCAAGTCCAGGTGGTGGTTCCTGTCTTTAAGAAAGGGGACTGAATTGCGTGCTCCAACTATGAGTGGATCACACTCATCAGCCTCCCCAGGAAAGTCTATGCCAGGGTGTTGGAAAAGAGAGTCCCACAACTCTCTGCTAATCCAGGGGTGGGTAGCGGGACATCCAACCCCGTGAAGAAAATATGTTGCAGACTGCTGTTTCACCCCTTATACTGTCTTGATGAATGTCCCCATATCAGAGGGTAACAGGATGAGCGTCTGCTGACACACTTTGTCTGGGTCTTCCACGGTATGACTGCTGTCCCATGTGCTCACCCTGTCTCAGTTCCATCTAACTTCTTTAGCATTTGTCTCTCTCTCAACCTCACAAATGAACCATTTATGTATTTTTGATATCGCAGACATTGTCATATTCCAAATCCTGTGAGCTGCTTTGTGTTGCTTTGATTTGATATGATATGATATGTTTTGTAATTATAGTTTGCATGCCAATTTATTTCCAAATAAAGGCCAAGGAAAATATTAGAAGACAACATCGGTTTGGTATGAGATGTTATGCTTGCGCATAAATATCTTTCTAAAGTACAACAGTGAAGATATGTTTGCATATTGAGGCTTGTGGTGGTGTGTTCGCAGACACAAAAGATAACAAAAAAACTGATTGAAATCTAAAAAAATAATGATAATAATTTTAGAGAGTAATTTAAATGATTTCAAGGATTAGTCTAAATCAACAATTAAAGAAAAGGCAAAGGAAGTATACTCTCTAAAGACATTCAACAGAGCAATAGTATGAAAAGATATTTTTTATTTAAAAAATTTAGTTTCCTATAATAAGCGCTGTAATTTATACAAATCTGACAAAATCATCAAAATTCATTACTCTTTTTCTAGATACTTTGTTAGTTTTACTTCTAAAGTTATTTACATGCAACTGTCACCAAAACTACAATTTAAGGAAAGCATAAAGAACAATTGAAACTAAAAAGTAAAATGTAATAATGAGTAACTCTGTTGAGTTACAAATAATTAAAACAGATTATGTATATAATTTTCAGTGGAAGACAGCGTTTTCTCCATCTTGAATCCGTCTAAAGATTTTTATGTCCATTTTGAGCCTGGAACCAGACTTGTGTTAAACACAAATCTTCATCCTGAGGAACAATTTGACATTTAGAATCATAACTTCTTCTGATATTAAGTAATTACTTAAATGAATACTGCAATCATTAGAACGATATGTAATTTAAAAAAAAAGACATTCTGTTTGAATGTCATATGCCATTAAAAAATTACTGACACATGATTTGTGTTTATCAGTGTTGTGTGTAATGTATTACAAACTAATACACTGTTATAATCACATTATAGTTAGGGATGTGAATTGATAAGAATTTAGCAATTCTGATTCCATTATTGATATCACTTATCAATTTCATTCCTTATGCTCCACTTTGAGAGCCAGCACCATCAGTAAGCAGCATATCAAAGACATTACATTTGTGCAACTTATTCATGCTGTGTGGACTAATGTCTGTGAATGTTGCAGGTATTTCCCCTCTTTGTTGTGATCAGTGTTGCAGTCATTCCTCTAATGAAATTGTGTATTACACATATTGCACAAAGCACTCTTCTTAAAAGTAATGCAGTGCATTACTTAATTACTGCCAGGAGAAATTAATTTATTACACTACTCTTGCATTTCTCATATTAGTGGTCATTTAACAATATAAACCTACGAGCTACAGCCCCACACACACAATACAAGTTCTTGTGCTAATGAGGACACACAATTGATCTTTCTCTTAGTTTTTAGGTATGAACCCAAAGCTGACAGCACATAGCAAAGTTGAAAACAAGCACAAACAGACTTGATTCTGTTGAAACATGAACAGGTAGAAATGGAGGCTTCAGCCTGACTGGTAATCACTTCCTTTGTTATCTGTTGAAGTTCAGGGTCTGGCTGTTTTGCTGGGGTCAGCACTCATTTAACTTTAATGTTACTCTGGGATTTTGGCTATCTTAGCACTAGGTAGCGTTGGCATGCTTTCAAAGAACTGAAGTTATGTTATTTGCACAATACAATTGTTTCTGTTCTGGACACAGTTTGCACTTATGCTCCTGCTCTACTGAGAAGAGTTGGTTCTTCTCAATTCCCAAGTATAGTAATGTAATGAATAACTGTACTAAATTCAGTAATCACATGAGTCACATCAGTGATTATCCTCCCTTACATTTGTGGTATAATGAGCTCACTTTAAAGTATGTGGTGGGAAACAATAAATTGTACAGCAGTCTACAAATTTTAAAGAGACTGGATATTTTTATTTCACAAAAGGACAAGCATGTGGTGACAGAGTGGAAACTGTGCCCAGGCCACAACAACGATCCACTGCTGCGAATGCTTTTTGCAAACAGCTTTGTGCTTACACAAAGCCAGTGGCAAATCTTCAAAAACATAATCAAAAACAATGATGAGGAGTCAAGCTTTTAATATGGCTTTTTTTGTGTAGATACTTATGTTACTGTGCAGAAACTTAAGTCTATTTTATCTTCTTCTCCTATCCTAAAAGAATCTGAATCTAAATCTACATGGTGTAAAACTGTGTTTCATTGTTCTTGTAACAGTGACAATAAAGATCTATTCTATTCTATTTGATCTGTTTTCTAATGCTGTCAGCTTTTTGTTAATTTTTTTTTTCCCTTTCCTTTTCTTTTTGTTAAAAGTTATTCACTTGTGTTCATTCCCATTAGGATAGAGATTATGTTAGTGTGTGGGACTGTAGCAAAAGGTTTATATAGTTAACTGCTAGCTATGTGATGCAAAAATATTGTAATGACTAGCTAAAAAAATGTTCTCCATAGTCAAAGGAGTTTGCAAAGAAAATCTCCATAATTTTGTAATTTTGTACAGTAATTGATGATCTTATAGTAATTGATAATAATGTGTATTACATTACTCTTTTGAATAATGACCTGCACACAGCTGTTTATGCAACAAAAAAACCAAAAACAAGCGTAGATAAGAAAATGAAGAAGAGAAAGTTCACCTCATTCTGTTTCCTTTGATTGTTGTGATCTAGTCTGTTCTGAAAAAATTGAAGTTCTTTTTCTGCATAAAAAAAAATGCATCATCATACTGGAGCATTCAACAGCAATGGTGCCATTAAGAATTTGCTAATTTAATGGTTGTATATAGTTTTGTGGAGGACTGTGTGTTTGTGTGGGTATGTGTGCGTGTGTGTGTGTTTGAAGGTGAGTCTACACAATATACAATTAGAAAAATTAAATTCTAATAATTAAAATATACAGTACCTGTTTTCCGACAGAACTGATAAATAAAAATAAAGGAAAAAAATGAAATGAGAATAGAAAATCCTGGTGTAAACATCATCAGCCAGGGCACGAGACTGGAACCACAGGTTCCACTGTAGACAGCTCGAGGAGTGGAGTCAGGTCGAGTACTGGAGTCAGAGTGAGGACTGGAATCAGGGCAAGGCCTCGTGTGACGTGAACCTGCATGAAATATGTAGTGTATTAGATCTACATTTTTACTACAGTCCAGTTATGTATAGTGTGTTTAGTTTACACATTATAGAAACACTGTGCAGCTATCCAGTTAAGTACTGACTTTAGTTATTGTACGTCTTAAGTGGCAAGCACACTGCTCTGTTTACTTCATGTAAGATGACTTTCAATCACACCTCAATCATCTTTTCTACTCTAAACGGACTATTATTTACAAAAGTAATACCATAATGCACGTACAAACACTTCAAACCAGCAAATAAAATTATAAACACATTAAGAAACATTTTTTTACATCAAGACTTACCTTTGCATTCCCATTTGAAAAGAAATGCAGGTTTAATAATGTTAATATCATTTGCAGTTTATTATTTTCCTTTACTTATTTTACTGGATATTAAACATGAGTATTTTTTAACCAAGAAGGTGATGCAAAAAAATGAGCCAAAAACTTGGTGTGCAGTGTGTGCTTAAAAGTTTGAGGAAACTGGACAAGTGCAGGACAAAAGAAGTGGCAGACCTAAAACACTATCTACACCAAATGAACTGCATTTGAAAGTGATTTCCTTAAGAAAATGTTAAAAAACAATCCACCAAGACTTGCAGCTGGAAATGCAGCTGGCCTTTCAGTTGATCCATGTATGGTTCACCTAGGCTAGGGGTCAGCAACTTTCAACATCATAAGAGCCAAAATTACACAAGAATTGCACTTAAAATCAGTGACAAAAAAAAAAAGAGAGATGGGTAAAGATTTTTGTTTATGTCAGAATTAAATACAGTAGATGTAATGCACAGAAGCAATGTCTTTGTTGAACAGACTTCAGCAGGACAATGTCCCCAAACCTCCAGTCAAAGTCATTAAGAACTATCTTCAGCCTAAAGAAGAACAAGAAGTACTGGAAGTTATGGTATGGCCCCCACAGAGCCCTGATCTCACCATCGAGTGTATGAAGAGACAGAAGGATGTGAGGAAGCCAACATCCACAGAAGATCTGTGGTTAGTTCTCCAACATGTTTGGAACAACCTACCAGCTGAGTTCCTTCAAAAACTGTGTGCAAGTTTACCTAGAAGATTTTTTGCTGTTTTAAAGGCAAAGAGTGGTCACAGCAAATATTGATTTGATTGAGATTTCTCTTTCATTTGTTCATTTACTGCATTTTGTGGACTGATGAAAATAAATGATTAACACTTCCATTTCTGAAAGCGTTCTTTGTTTACAGCATTATTTCCTCACCTGCCTAAAACATTTTCACAGTACTGTATGCATATATACAACAAACCAACAAAAAAACCCCAATCGCACATGAGTACTTACTGATTAAGATTCTTGTTGCGATACTGGCATATCTGTGGTCATATCTGACCTGAACGCTTGCGTCATCTACCCACTGTTCCTTTTCAGTTCCACAGTAATAGAGGCCCTCATCAGAATCAGAAATATTCATGATCAGGAGATCATAGGATCCAGAAGACTGATTCTTTTTAAAGTGGAAGCGTAATAGAGAATTCACTGAAACTGCTCGGTCACTGATTTTTTTCCATGCATCTTCTTTTAGTTTCAGAACAAGAGGAGGCTGATTTTCATGGGTACAATTTCTGTACCATACAACATATTCCTCAGGTAATACTTCACAGTCACAATTCAGAGTGACGTTCTCTCCTGATCTCACTGTCAAATCCACCACTGATCCAGAAATCCAATGACCTCCTGAAAAACAAACACAATAACAAATTCTAAGTGTTGAGCACAAGAGTTGATCTAGATTTCCAAATAGAGTCGACACATTCATTTAATGTTTTATAATATTAATGTCTAATCTAATTAGTTGTACAAAATATTACCTAAAAGGAGGACAAGAATGACATGAAGGCTGTCCATGTTTGATGATTACCTGCAGTTAAAAGACAGTAAGAATGGTGTGTCTCTCGAATGTCATCGCCTACGCATAACTTTTCCACTAAAGGAAATGCAAGTTGCGATCGGGTGGTGGAGTGGAACCTTTTATTCTGTGGTTGCCCTGTTTTGGTGCAATGTCATGTGATAGTTTGGGTGTAAAATTTAAAGTTCTTTTAACATGACAGACTATGTTTCAACATGCTTTTCAGTCTTAGCCATTATAGACATGAACAAGAACATCCAGGGAGTGCATCTTCTCCCAAAGGACGAGAGGTACACACGATTTTTGATGAGCTATGATTTTTTTATTACAACATCCTGACATCAGTCTTTTATGGCATCATTCTGATGTCATAGGGTATCATATTAAAAAGATTAAAAGTTTACTGTACAGTAAATTGATATATTACTTGATATGCATCCTTGAAATTTTATTTAAGGTCAACTTTGACCTTGGGCACTAACAATAAAGGCCAAGGTGAAATGCTTAGCCAACCTAGATACTCATGTACCCCAAGGTCTAGCATACTGTGAAGTTTCAAGGCGATCCATTAAAACTTTTATTGATTTTTACATTTGGTGTGTTCTTGACCCAATTTTCACCAAAATTTGAAAAAACAAACAGACAAACAAACAGAACTGGTTATTTTTTTATTAAGATAATAACACAGTGTAATATGTTGTGTATTCTAGTTCATCTATGTGACCATCTAAGTTCATTAAATGATCACTATGTGACAATGTAATTTATTTAGAGAACACATGACAGAAACATTTGGTTTTATCAGCTGTAGGTTACCTTCTGTGTGTCACGCAGGGAGAGGGTTGGGGGAGGTTTACCAAGATCTAGTGTGAGACTTGCACAAATCTCCATGTTACAAACTATTTTCAGTGTACTAGTGTATCTGCTTCATACTGAACAAATCAAGTTGTTAGATGGATATGAAAACAGATGTAAACTTTATCTGACTCGAAACTACTTCTATTACTACTAAAATGTTTCAGTTCGTTTTTTGTTTAATGGACTGTAGATTTACTGCTTTGGCTCAGTCTTACAGCAATGATCGAAAACACTATTTTCCAAAAACAGCATATGAAGCTATCAGCTGGTATATTTAGTGGAGCATTCAACAACTGAAGAGCCACGTTTTTGTCACGAGTTGGTCAAACTCACTTAGCATAGAGTTAAAATGAGAGTTAAAAAAATTCTAAATATGTCTATAGTGATGGTGATTTCTGTACTTGAAACAACAGAGTGCGTCCCTCTTATCAGAAATCTGTTCTGTATGTTTTGTTTTAGAATTAAAAAATAAAGATTGAATAAAGTCCCGGGTTCACAAAAACATGTTGCATTCTGTCGTCCGAGTAGACATTTGTTTCTGTGGTTTTCCTGTGAGCCTACTGCTCACTACATCGTCTACAATGTTGGGGGTTTGTGAGCACCTTCAACTTGTGAGAGTTTCCAAAAATATGGGGCATGGGTTAAAGCTGAAGTGGAAATTTAAACCGTAGCTTAAAAAAAATCTACAAGAAAAAAAGAGTCTTGTTTTATATTAATTGTGCAGATTTCTGCCAACCAAATGGTAAATGGGGGATTTTTTGAAAAATACATATCTTGCATTTTGTCTTGTAGCTGTTAGTAAACAGAATTAAAAGTTTAACCTTTACATCACTCCTACAGATTCTAGACTCACATTTTGATCTGAAAAACTTATTTTTACCTTCATAGTGTAGCAAAGACACATATCAGTCAATTCAAGAACATAACACAGTGTAGAAATATATGAGGTTTTAATAATCTTTAATATGAATTTTGGTTTTAATATGAATTATATCCTGGTGCTGAACTGCTTGTTTATACTCCACCATCATGGTGATAATCAGCCCCTTTGGTTTGAGATTCCCTTACTTCACCCCTGCCTACCTGCCCGGCTACCTGCCTTTTCTGCTCATCCACGTCTGGAAACCTTGTTCAGGATTTTTCTGTCCAGAATACCAGATTTGACCTCTGCACACCTTCTTCTCTCTGGCACCTCTGGTAGTACTTCTGCTAAGCCCATCCTTAATCTACCTGTTCACTCTCCACTTGGCTATAATTTGGAACAGTATTGTCAACTGCCAACTCCCCCCACGCTTGGCCAGCCTGGTAAAACACTAAGGCAGAATCCAGCTTAATTAAATTAATTAATTAATTAATCAAATTATTAATTAATTAATTTTGACAGAACTCTTGAGACCACCCTTAAGTTGAGACCTGTCGTGTTCCTCATAACCCTGGCCCTTTACACCTGCCTATTCAGCAATAAAGTTGGTTTAACTGCTAGCACTGCTCCGAGCATGCTCCTTGACCCCTGCCTGAACTAAACTATAAACATCAGACAGATGGCCTCACATTTCACTCCAAAAGCTCACAAGAATAGAATAGTTTGTTATACAGAGGAGGTCGTTGTTTATTCAGTGCCCAAATCCTGCGGCTGCAAAACAAGTCCAAATCATCACCTCTCTACCACTGTGTTTGACAGTTGAGAAGAAGTATTGTTTTTGAAGAGTAACAGCTGGAACACCTTTATTTTTTATTTTATTTTATTCCTTTTGGGTTTTTTTTTTGGGGTCGTTTTTTTTCTGACCTTTTGGTAAATTTCCTGTGATGGCCACTCCTGGAAGGCTTTAAAAACTGATGTAAGCAGAAAAGAAGGATTTGAATATTTATCAAGTTAGTTCTGGATTGTTTTTCAAATTTCAATGCTTAAAAATTTCTCAGTACAGTGTAAAAGACCTTGCTGTGGTTGAAACTGTGCATTTTGTTATCAAGGACAAGGAAGAAGTGTAGAATTTTTTACAATCACATTTATTATTTATACTATTAATTAGAGAGGCTTAAAAAACAGTAGAAGGAGCATCGCACCACAAATACAATCACAATTTAATATGTTAGCTGCACGAACAGATAACATAACATTTCTGCTTCAGTAAACTTCTGTAAAGGTCTGTATTCTTTGGTATACTGAAATACTCTATACTAAACTACTACAACTGATTTGAAAAAAAAAAAACCACTCAAACATCATAAACAACAAACACCACTGTTTGAAAAAAATATATAATTAAACATTTTACCAAAGGAAAAACAAACATGTAATCTAAAAAGTTAAAGCTACTCAATTTGCAATTAAAAATGGCTTAAAAAATGCACAAATGAACAATCTTAGAATTAAAACAAAACAAAACAGGAAGACAATGATACAAATTGTTTACATGTATACACCAATAATCCAAACCACGATCATTTGGCTTCCTTGCAGTTTACACCAGACATCATCCTTAGTGATTAAAGGCTCTATAGGCTCTAGAATAGCTTTGCATAGGATTGAGCTAATCTCAATCCTTGCAGAAGTTTTTGGTTTAACTAACATAATTCATTATGCATTTTTAAATGAAACAATGAACAATCTAGAGCCCAGAGGTGTTGATAGCAGAATAGGTACAGAAGTCAGAACTATGCGTTATCTTCTTCTTTTGTCTTTGTGTGGCTTGACGGGTTTCCACTGTAGCATAAAACACATCTTCATCCTGTGAATGAACATCTGTCATTTACAGTCATGAACATAATCAGATGGTCAAATGCTTGACATGATTTTCTACAAATCTTTCTAAGGCTATATAAATCTGGTCACCATTGTGAGTGTTAAGCATCACAGTTAAAACAACCAGTATCTTCTCTCTGATTAAAGAAACATGCCAGATCCCATGGTACTAAATGTTCTCACTTTATATGTTACCTCAGCTCATGCACTATTGCTCCAAAGGCATCTCCTATTATCACTATGTTGGTAAGACAAAGCTGTACTTTTCTCTTAACAACCTCAATAGCTTCTCCTACCTCAGTGAATGCTTCACTGAGTGATTGTGCCTTGTCTGTTTTCTGTGTATTATTGTAGGGCTTGTAGGGCTTTTACGTTACAATATAAAGCGCTTTGAGGCAACTGTTGTTGTGATTTGGAGCTATATAAATACAATTTAATTGAATGTAACAGAATGGTCATTTTTAGAGGTTAGCCTTTCCTTAATCTTTCTGGCATTATTTTTTAGCTATACTTCACATCCATTTATGTAGGAATAAATATGAGACTATTTGTTTGAGCATGTGTCTGTATGCTGGTACATGTTTACTTTATATTTAATGTGCAGTTTTATCCGAACTGTTAAGCATGTTTTTTTTAACTGCATGTGTGTTTTAAGATGCAAAACAAATAAAGTTATTCTTATTATTTATATTCTTTTTATCGATGAAATAATGAAAATATGTGAATCTATAACACATCAAGTCATTTTTCCTTATTATTGCAGGAAAGGGACAGGACACTGATCATGATGAGTAATTGTTACAGAATATTTACAATACATTTTTTATAAGATGTGCAGGTAGGGCATACCATGTGTCAAATTGTACTTGATAAATATGTTATCAAGTACAATTTCCAAATAGATCAGTATAAATACAAATTCTGCCATTATAAATGCTATATGTAAATTTTAAGGAGAATTATTAGTAGGAGAATTATTTATGAAAATACCCAAAATTGAATATGAATGTGATTTACCTGATTTTTTCTTGTTTGCTGACTGGTTTTAGGTCGTTGGTGATCAACTTTTGGTCACAGAAAGAAAGGAATACAACAAAATAATAAACAATAAAATCAAACATCAGACAGATTTAAATATAGTATGTAATGTGTGTGAAGCTTTACTTAATACTTAAAATACCAGATTTTGGACAATAATTTGAGATTACAAACTGAGTCGATCATAAACCTCAGTAATGTAGTGAACTGATGATAGAATTGATACAATAAACAAAATTAAATAAAAGTACCATTACAAGCAATTACCTGTTTTCTGGCAGTAGTGATGGACAAGAAACGAGACAAGAAGAGAGGGGAGAACGGCAAAAGTTGGGCACAGGACAAACAGCAGTTTCCAACACATGCCGCAAGCTTCAACCTGTGGAGTCCTCTCATGGGTTGAAGTTGTATCACTGGCGTCTAAATTATTAATAAACATGTTTCAATTATGGCCTGTGTGTATATTCTTGGTACTTCACTATTACACAGATCTCAAAAATCAGTACCCAGTAAATGTAGTTTAAATAGATAAATAGATGCCAATCAAAATATTTTTTCTGCCTCTAAGCTGCAGAGAATTGTTTGGAAAACCATTCTTCTTCTCTTTTGGATAGCCATTATGTGCACAATGCATGTACATATACAATGTATCTAACATTTTAGTATTTAATGGCTTTTTAAATTAAATTAAAAAATTCCATAATCATATAATTAACTTCAGTAGTTTTTCTTTATAAAAATAAAAATGCTTTCTGACAATGATCCCGGGTGTTACTATTTTTAAGATCCAGACATTTCTCTTACTTAACATTCAAAAGATTAAATTTAAGCAATTGTACGTGTACAAAATTCTACTCAAATATTTACTACAAAAATAATACAGCCTCATAATGGTTGTTTGTGACTCAATCATTAAAATTTCTTTTAAACTGAACACAAGCACACATTCATTAGTTCATCAGTTAGTCATAGTTAAATTCCTTAATATACATATTTATCACACAAGTACTTACTGATTAGGATTCTTGTTCTGATGTTGCTGTATCTGTGAACATATTTGACCTGAACACTTCCATGCTCCTCCAAGTGATCCTTCTCAGTTCCACAGTAGTAGAGACCCTCATCAGAATCAGAAATATTCATGATCAGCAGATCATACGATCCAGACAAGTTATTCTCTACAAAGTGGAAACGGGCTAGAGAATTCAGTAGACTTTTTTGGTCGCTGATTTGTTCCCATGGATCTTCTTTTTGCTTTAGAACAAGAGGAGGCTGGTTTTCATGCGTACAATTTCTGTACCAAACAATATATTCCGTGTTCGTTGATGTTTTACAGTCACAATTCAGAGTGACGTTCTCTCCTGATCTCACTCTCAAATCCACCACTGATCCAGAAATCCAATGACCTCCTGTAATACAAACACAACAACATATGTGGCCAGTGTTTAAAACCACACCAAATGGTTGTAACTGTTGAGTAAAAAAGTTAATTTAGAATGTTATATATAATTAATTAAATACTTTATAATAAACTGTATATTTAATTACCCATTCTAAATATTACCTAAAAGCAGAACAAGAACAATGTGAAGTCTATCCATGTTTGATGATGACCTGCAGTAAAGAGGCAGTAAAACCAGCCTAATTCTCAAATTTCATGACCTGTGCAGACTTTTCCATTAAAAGTAATGCTAGATGTGATTGGCTCGTTGAGTGGAACCTTTTGTTCTGTGGTTGTTTTCTGTGAATGTAATGGTATGCTGTGTTCTTTTTTTTAAGACGACAGTGTGTCAGACATTTACATTTCAGTCTTAACCATTAGACAAATGAAGAGTCTGATGTTTATGATGCAAAATTAGATAAACTTAGTAGCTTTCACAAAGAATGTCACTGGGATAAGTGAAAACATGCCATAATCACCCATCCATCCATCCTAGTCATCAGTCTAAAAAATGCAAGCTAAATTTATTTACTTAACTTGTGTTTTTTATTCATAAAAAAAACCCAAGTTATGTGTTATTCTCAGCTTTGTAAGAAGATTAGATTTTGTGCTTGTCACTGTTTCTGTGTGTGGCAAGAATAAAAGGCTATAGTTTGTCATATAGCACTCTTTTGCTAATTTAATTACATTTTGCTCTAAATGTAAAACATGTCAGGAGCATTGTTACACCTGAGATCATAAAACACAGCTGTATTTGGATTATAACATTTTTACTAACATTGCTTTGATGATTAATCAATTTATTGTTTAACATCTGTGTCATAACCAGTCAAAATGTTTAGCATAAAGCCTAATAATTGGGCTTTTATATTTTTACATGTAATCCTAGTTTTTTTACTTCAGAAATAAAACAAAGGAACATACACAACAACAAAAAAGGTGGCACTTTATAGCACAGTTTGGTAATGATGTGGTACTATTGGAAAAACAATGTGTAAATAAGGATATTATTAGCACCATGTTTTTACCATGTCCATCCATCCAATTCTTTGTCCAAGTCAGGGTTGCGGGGGAGCTGGAGCCTATCCCAGCTGCTGTAGAGTGGTATTTACCATGTAAGAACCAACATAATATCTGAGTAATAGCTTTCAAAAATAGTTCTTACATCAGTTCTTTTGGCATCTATATTACATGTTTTTAGTGGGGTTTTTTTGTATGAAATTGTTTCAGTCTACTGTAGATGAATCATTGGCTGCCCTCTGCCACCCCCGGAGGCCATCCTCCTGTTTCAGGAAAAACAAGGCCACCACAGGAGACCAATTACACCTCATCCACCACCTGTTTGACCTGCTGCCCTCTGGTTTGCACCTCAGGTCAACCAGGTTCCACACCTCCAGACTCACAAATAGGTTCTTTTCCTGGGCCATTTGGACTGTTAACAAATACTATCCCCCCACACCCCACCCCTGCCCACTCACCTCACCAATCTGAGCCATGGTCTGAGTATCCTCATCACTCAAGCCACTCAAATATGGACTCTAAACACAGTCAGAGTCCTTTGCACTACTTCCTGTCATGGTCAGGTGTGTGGAGAATGGAAAGAGAGGCGGACGAGTTGGTTGATGAGGAGGCAGGCGGATGAGTGGCGTGAAGCAGAGAGGCAGAAGAGTGAGCAGCCGAATATCATCGAGTAATGCCCAGTCTCCGCTGTGGAGGCTTGGGTGCAGGCGGGGCAGCAGGTGGAGGAGCGCCTGCTTCAGGGACCCCCCAGAGCCAGATGAGTCCTGTCGAAGACATGCTTATACGAGTCATGGTTTCCACCTCAGCTTCCCCTCCAACAGGGAAAGCGCTGCCTGCTGCCGCTCATATAGTTTGAAGTCCGCTGGTTCCATTCCGTGTTAGCAGCACGGGTCTCGTCGCTCTGTCAAGGTCGGATGTGTGGAGAATGAAAAGATAGGCCCCAAATGCAGGACTGCTAAGAAAGTGCCTGGTGTTTAAAGACGGATGACTGAGTGAACAGGAAAAACACGGAAAAACACATAGACTGGATAAAGAGGACTGGAAACAGGTAAGAACACAGCTGCAATGAATCTAATTACTGGAACACAGGAAGTAAAACTAAACATAATGCACGCGACCAAAAGGATATCACAATAAAACAGGGAACATACATGGGAAAATAAACAGTGACAAAAGTCTAAACTAAAAGCACTGGGTCAGCGACCCAGCTACCCTGACACTTCCAAGCCCTTTGTTCTCCACTGTGTGCCTTTCTCTCGTTTTATATATATATGTATATATATTTCTCCTGTTTGTTATTTACTCCTTCTTACTATTTATATTTTATTCCTGCACAGTTTGTCACGGCGGGGTGCACCGATGTGTAGATGAGGTAGACCCAAAAGCAGACACGGTGGAGACAGAACTAAGTTTCCAAAAATAAAGCGAGCCTTTACTGTGGCTGATGGCATGAGAACAACTCTAGAGACACACTGAAACTGGGAAAACTAAGGGGACTAAGAACACTGTGTAAACTAAAAGACTATGACACTCTGTGAAAGAACTATGAAAAACTATGAACACAGAGTAACTAGGAATGCTATGAAACAGAGTGAAACAAAGAGGGAAAACTATGAAATCTGTGGCGAGGATAACAGACAATCTGACAAAGAACAGTAAGAGACAAAGGACTTAAATATACACATGAGGTGATCAGGGGGAGTGGAGACACATGAGGAAACAGCTGACTAGGATGAACATACTGATGCACAGGAAATGTAAACCAAAACACAAAGACATGAAAACTGGACTTTCAAAATAAACAGGAAAACATGACAAGAAGCAGGCATGACACAAACTTGACAACATTAACCAGGCAGGCAAGAAACATGAGCAATAACACCCAATAAACAAGAAGGGGAACTTTAACACAGGGGAAGATGACACAAGAAATTAAGAAACGAAGGACTAACAGCAACCTAGTAATTGACTGGATGAGCTAAACTGAAACTAGAACACAAATGAATACAAAATGACACACTAACAACCCACATACTGGGTCACATGACCCAGTACCGCGACACAGTTGGTGTGGAGCACCCATAATTACATTGTACATCTACAGTACAATGACAAAAAAGGGTTCTTCTATTCTTCTCTAACATTCATAATTAAAAAAATATACAAAATATGAAACCACAGTTCCATGCACAAAGTTTTGTTTTATTTTTCAAATTTCATTACAGTGTTCCCTTGTTTATCGCGGGAGTTACGTTCTAAAAATAACCCACAATAGGTGAAATCGTATCGCGAAGTAGACAGCTTTATTTTTTTACAATTATTATAGATGTTTTAAGGCTGTAAAAGTTGTCACTACACACTTTATACACTTTTAGACAGGAATGAACATTTTCACACTTTTCTCTCTTGTTTAAACACTCCCAAAGTTCAAACCTTCGTAGAAAAGTAAGTCCAGTATTACAGAATGAAACCAAAGATCAAACCCTGTTTTCAGGTCCAGAACATGGGAATAGAGCAGCTGCGAGAGAATTCAACATTAATGAATCAAGAGGAGGAAGCAAGAAGAATGAGTTGAGTAAATTTTGACTTATCTGACTGTTTTGTTTTGCTTATAATCCGGTGTGCCTTATTGTCCAAAAAATACGGTAACTTCTACCTTCCTTTAGCATGTCCACAAGTCCAACTTTTTGTGCGATGGTTAGCATCTTCCTTTGCCTTTTTGGAACTACCGCTGGTGCCTTTTTACGGTGCAAAACATTTCATCGGCATTGTTGTGTTTGTTGGGGAGAAAACTTACAAACATACACTACAGCACTTCAGAGTCACACTACTAGCGATCGAAGATTTATGTAAATTTGACAAACTGAGCGCATTTTGTACTGTACAGGAGACACGACACAGAGGAGATTGATTGACAATGGTCTAAAGCCAATCAGGACCCAGAACACAATACGCTGTCAAAAAAAAAGCATGCAAAATTGCACCAAAAAAAATCCGCGAGGCTGCAAAAGGTGAACCGCGTTATAGTAAGGGACCACTGTACTTATAAATTTCTTACACAGTGTTTATGACCCTGTTCTAGCTGACACAGGGTATTTAAGTGCGGAATTCGTTTACAATTGTATGTTTGTTATTTATATGACTAATTAGACAAAATAAACAAAATAAAAATGAACTACAAGGAGCATCACACCACAAATGCAATCACACTCTAGTATGTTAACTGCATCAACAGATAGCATAACATCTCTGCTTTGGTAAACTACTTCTGTTTCTGTTTAAATTCTGGTTTTTGTTTAGTAAATGTTTCTTTTTTCAGCTGTTATAAGTTATTCAATTAAAATATATAATTACACATTTTATCCAGGGAGAAGCAAAAATGTAATGTATAAAGCTAAAGCTATTTAGATTTTGCTATTATAATTGCTTAAAAATATATAAATGAACAACAACAAAAAATGAGACAAATGATACAAATTGTTTTGTATGTATATACCAATCATCCAAAGCATGAACATTCACAGATAAGATGCATAACTTTAATTTACTGGCATCAACATCTAGTACTGGCACCTAGAGATTCTGATATGATGCCTAAACAGGACAGCGAGGAGATTGTGGTTTAAGCTATGTGCACACAATCAGGTCACTACAGTTTTCAATATTATTTATAGATGAGGGGAAAAGCAAAGGACCTACTGTCAATCCTTGCGGATTATTAAAGTTGGTTTAACCAACATAATTCATTATGCATAATTGAATGAAACAATGTTAAATCTAGAGCCCAGAGGTGTTGATAGCAGAATAGGTACAGAAATCAGAACTATGCATTATCTTCTTCTTTGATTTTTGTGTTGCTTGACTGGTTTCCACTGTAGCATAAAAGACATCTTCATCCTGTGAATGGACATTCGTTATTTACAGTCAGGACAGTAGCCAAATGCTCCAATGCTTGACAGTGATAATGTTCTTTAAGTCTTTATATTGGCATATAAATCTGGCAACCAGAATTTTAAGCCTCAAAATAAAAAGAGCTAGTGTATTACGTATTGTTAAAAAAACACAAACTTTGTTAGCGCCCACAGTGTTAGATAATTACATTTCCAAACTTCCATTCATTTGAAATTTTTTTTGAGAAAGTTATTGCTCATCGGTTACTTTGACTGGTTGAGCGACATGGGATACTTGCTAAACTCCAATTTAGTTATTGACAGAAACAAATCACTTCTCTGTGATATTTAAAAAAAAACAAACGTATTTCCTATTTTCTGTCTTTTATGTGAAGCACTTTGGTATACCGTTGGTTTTTAAATGTGCTCTATAAATAAAATTGTATTGTATTGTATGACTTGGTAAAAGGTAAATTTCCTTTTTGTCTGCACAGTCTTTCACCAATAATTGAGATAGTCTGATTGACAGATTTGGAACAGAGTGGGCATCTCTGGCTCTGTTCTCATTTGGTTCTCATCATCTGACATAAAATTAATATAAATCCCAATTTGTCCTCTCCTGTGCGCCTTGTATGAGGGGTCACTCAAAGCTAAATCCGTGGACCAGTTTTGTTCTCACTTTATATGTTACCTGTGGGATATGTAATTATTAGCTTCAAAGCCATCTCCTATCATTGCTATGCTAATGATGCACAACTTAACAACCTTGATAGCTTCTCCAATCTCAGTGAAAACTTCATTGCGATTTTTTTATAGGTTAGCTTTTACTTAAACTTTCACCCATTATTTTTCTTTATAGTTCATAGTTTATCTAATATCTGTACAGAATTATTTATGTCAGAATTAATGTAAGACAATGTATTTGAATATATATTTGTACAGTGGGACATGATCACTTATATTTAATATGTTATTGTATCCAAACTATGAAGCACTCTTTAACTGTGTGTATGTTTTAAAGGACTAAAAGTACAAATAAAGTTATTATTTTTTTATCACTATTATTAATAGTATTGATTAAATAATGAATATATGTCAGTCAAAAAGGAAATGAAGTCATTGGTTTGGATTACCATTGAAGGAAATGGATAGGACACTGTTCATGATTAGTTCTTGTTAAAGAGAACTCACAATAAATTTTACATACTAGTGTGTCATCAAGCACAATTGCCAAGTAGATTGCTGCCATTACAAATGCCATATGTAGAATGAAAAAAAAAAATAGGAGAAATAATTATGAAAAAAGTATCTGTGCTATTACAGAAATTGAATATGATTGTAATTTACCTGATTTCTTCTTGTTTGCTTGCTGGTTTCAGGTCTTTGGTGATCAACTTTCAGCCACAGAAATTATACAACATACAACATCATTAGGCAATAACATCCAACATTACTATGGGATTAAAAATACTCTTAGATTTTGATCAATAATTTGAGATTATAAACTGAGTATATCAAAAACCTCAGTGATGTAGTGAACTGATGATGGACTAATTGAATACAAGTACAATTAATAGTAATTACCTGTTTTCTGGCAGTAGTGATGGACAAGAAGCGAGACAAGAAGAGAGGGGAGAACGGCAAAAGCTGGACACAGGACAAACAGCAGTTTCCAACACATGGTGCAATCTTCAACCTGTGGAGTCCTCTCATGGGTTGAAGTTGTATCACTGGCATCTTAATTGTTCACAAACATGTTTCAGTTAGGTATGAGTATATTTATGATGCTTCTCTTTTACACAAAACTCAAACATTAGTACCCTGTCAGTCTAGTTTCAAAAGAATTATGCCATGTCAATAAAAAATATTTGTCTGCTTGTAAACAATTCTTTTTTTCTGTAATAACGATCTAACTAAGCCATTGTGTACACACTGCACAGTATGTCCTATTTGCAGAGTATTCAGTTGGCTATATATGCAACATGTGTTTAACATTTTAATATTAAGGGATTTTTAAAATAAAAATTGCCAAATAGTTACCAAAAGATTGATTCTGTTCATCTGAGTGTTACATTTTAAGATTCAAATTTGGTTTGCTTTTTTTGGTCACCCTGTGGTTTTCTTTGAAAAATAACCATAATGACCAATCATGGTATATTACTCTTCCCTTACAGTAAAAAATTGAAAATCAAGAGCAAGTTGACTTACTTTTGACTACATCTGACCTCATTATATAACCTGATTGTGATTTGTTACCTCATCATTAAACATAATTATCACTTGAACACAAAAGTACACTCTACTACGTTTAATCAGTTAATAATAGTTCAATTCCTTAATTTTAGATTATCACCAAATAGTAATCCATAATCACATTTGTCATCTGTAGTTAAATCTGGCTTCTTTCAATTGCATCAGATTTCTAAAGCTAAGCGTTATATACCACGCAGGGACCTTGAAAAACTTATCCACGCTTTTGTGACCTCCAGGTTAGACTATTGCAATTCTCTTTACTGTGGTCTCCAATCCGTCTCTCTTCGACGGCTTCAGCTTGTTCAGAATGCTACGGCTCGCCTTCTTACTGGAGCTGAAAAATTTGATCCTATCACTCCAGCTCTTGTTGATCCACATTGGTTATCAAATATTGCACAGAGTTTAAAAGTTTGCTATTCACTTTTAAAATCCTCAATAATATTGTGCTTAGTTATCTCACTGATCTCATCAATCTGTACACTTCTTGCCATGCATTAAGATCATCAAGTCAATTACTCCTGGCCCAACCTAAGTTTAGACTGAAGCTTACTTATTTAACCTGGCTTTCCCAACCAGTTAATGCCCCTTTTAAACTTTATATTAATTTTTATTATTTTATTATTAATTTTACTGCAGTTTTTATCTTCTTAGTAGATATTTTGTATTCACGAATTGTCAGTGTGTTCATCTCCCCTGTCTCATTAGCCTAATTTCTCCCAGCTGTGTCTCCCTCCTGTTTCCCATTCCCTGATTACTCCCCTGTGTTTTCCTGTGCTCTGTCACGTTGTACCCTCAACATGCTGTGTTTTGTCTCATGCTCCTGTTCGGTTTTTCTCTTCCAGTATTTCAGTCCTTAGTTCCTCTGTCCAGAGTTTTGTTTTGTTTCTTGGTGAGTTTGATTTTCTAAGAGGTTTTTCCCAGCAATAAAGCTGCGCTTTGAGTTTTACCTCCGTGTTTGAGTCCTGCTCTTGGGTCCATCTTTCCTGCCTGCCTGCCACACAGCCCATCATGACACCTTCCTCCTGAAATGAGGCTTGATACCTATTTTACTTAACTCTTCCAGTCTATTACTGCCTCCCTTCTGTCTGTGCTAGTGCCCGATCTGTACTTTGTTAATTGATTTATGTTGGTTTTCTGTATTATTGTGAAGCACTTTGGTGTGCCTTCGGGTTTTTAAATGTGCAACATAAATAAAACTGTATTGTAATGTATTATTAACTTCACTGTTTTCCTTTATAAAAATGCTTTCTGAAAATGATCCTGACTGTTATTTTCTGTTAAGATACAGATAGTTTGCTTTATATTGGTCACCCTGTTGTTCTCTTTGAAAAAAAAACAACAACTAATAAGCAATCAGATATATTACTCTTACATAATAGTGTATGATTGAACTCACTCAAATATACTGAATTTGACTTTATAATGGTCATTTGTCACTTCATCATTAATAAATAAATAATTGTCTACACCTGAGCACACTTCCCTATAATGTTAATTGCTAAGTCATGGATATATTCCTTTAGATCATTGAAAAAAAAAATCAGAGAAGTACTTACTGATTAAGATTCTTGTTGTGATACTGGCATATCTGTGGTCATATCTGACCTGAACGCTTTCGTCATCTACCCACTGTTCCTTTTCAGTTCCACAGTAATAGAGGCCCTCATCAGAATCAGAAATATTCATGATCAGGAGATCATAGGATCCAGAGGACTGATTCTTTTTAAAGTGGAAGCGTAATAGAGAATTCACTGAAACTGCTCGGTCACTGATTTTTTTCCATGCATCTTCTTTTAGTTTCAGAACAAGAGGAGGCTGATTTTCATGGGTACAATTTCTGTACCATACAACATATTCCTCAGGTAATACTTCACAGTCACAATTCAGAGTGACGTTCTCTCCTGATCTCACTGTCAAATCCACCACTGATCCAGAAATCCAGTGACCTCCTGAAATACAAACACAAAACCACGCCAAATGCTTTTAACTGTTAAATACAAAATTAAATTTAGATTGTGAAATAAAATCAATTGAAAAATTTATTGTGTAATACCTAAAAGCAGGACAAGAACAATGTGAAGTCTATCCATGTTTGACGATGATCTGCAGTAAAAAGACACTAAAGCGTGCCTGACTCTTGAATGTCATGGTCTGCGCAGACTTTTCCATTAAAGGTAATGCTTGCTGTGATTGGCTCGTTGAGTGGAACCTTTTGTTCTGTGGTTGTTTTTTGTTGACGTTACTGTTGTAACAGTATACAGTGTTTTTTTGTTTTGTTTTCAAGATGACAGTGTGTCAGATATTTACTTTTCAGTCTTAACCGTTAGAGCATGAACAGTCTGATAACAAATTGGAAAAGAAAACATGCAAATATCTTTTAAATTCCTGATGCCGATCAACAATAAGATTAATCCGCCCAATATTTAGTCTAGAAAAGAGCAAGCAAAATATATTTGTTTAGCACTGCTCAATGACATGACTCACAAAATCTTTTACCAATTCAAAGCACAATTACAGATTTAAAAGCAACACAAAATTAAAAATAGAACAAATACACCATAACAAATTGTCAGTTTTGCCACTAGGGGAAAGCATAAATCAATCAATGACATGTGATTTCATTGAGCAGTGAGAATCACAGCTCCCAGTGCAGTGATTCATCTCCCAAGAGCGATTATGTGCAAAGGCCAGTGCTCTCTCTCCAAAATTGCTCCACAGTTTTCCTAAACAGAAAGGAGAATGAAAGGTAAGTTTCTCCCAAGGGTTGCTAAGACAAACCTTTACTCACGAGCCAGGATTTTACTGACTATTGAACATTCACTGATCCAACATTGACTGAAGCTCAGCCACTCCTCTAAATATGGTTTGATGCATGCTCAGTCATCCAGGTAAGGAAATCCCTGATAGTTCATTCTTTTCATCTGCAAATAGTATTTTCATGGAAGAAATGTTTTGTCACTCATCCAAGTGGCTTCTTCAGTCTCAGCTGACTGCAGGTTTCCACAATCTTATAAACAGTACATTTGCACAATGACTGAAACTAGCACCACTGAATGAACAACTTCACCACTGAATGAACAATGGGCCGTGAGGTCAGTTTCATGATCATTAATATACAAATTGTCATGACCACTGATCAACAACCACTGATCAAAGACCATTGATTAATGACAACTGATCAGTGGCCATGAATACCATTCACAGAGACTTGGGGAATGGATGCAGTCAAAGCATTGTAAAATGGTGAAACAAGTAACCTTAGGTCCTCTACTCGACTCATACGTTTTGCAGATAAATGGTCCCCTTGTTCTACGCTCAAACCAGCATTCCTCGTTGTCCAGGATGTGCACGTTGTCATTACTGAAAGAGTAACCACTGGCCTGTAGGTGTAAATAGACTGATAGGCTAGGACAGGATAGACTAGATAAGTCCCGGCCTGATGAGTTAGCTCTTGTGTGTTGTGCCATCAGCTTAGCCAGAAGTTGTTAACTTTTCCCGATGTATAATGAACCCAGTTTGTGCTGCAGTGGATGATGAGAATCAAACCTTAAATACTGATCTGTATGCAATGGTTTACAGCACACATCAACTTTTAAGTTACCCCATTACTTATAGAAATCTCATAGTCTCAGAAGGCTAACCTGCAACTTTTCATAGCCTGTCTGGTGAATTTGATGTGCTGGTTCACCGAGTTAATGTGATCCATGAATTACGGTATGTCCTGAGATTTGATTTTCACCCAGGTGTCATTCACCTGAAGCGCCTCCAACCACGACTGCAGCGGCCAAGTCCTTTTAACGTTCAACGCCTAAAAGATGCAAATACGGCAGCGGAATTTCAACTCAAATTGAGAAACCGCTTCCAGCTCCTTGCTGCGGAAGGAAATAACAACGAAAACCCAGATGCACTCTGGGATGAGCTAAAAGAGGCTGTGGTCGGTGCAGCAGAATCGAAGATTGGTCGCCGACGGGGCAGCTTCAAGGAGCGCTGGATCTCCGACCGTTCATGGGAACTTATAGATCAGCGTCGCTTGGCGAAGTCAGTTCGGGACCAGGTGGCCTCTGACCCACATGCTTCTGCAGACCAGCGTGAGAGGGCCATGGCCACCTACCGAGACCTTGCCCGACAGGTCAAACGCAGCTGCCGACGTGACAAGCGTGAATGGATCGAAGCTAAAGGCATCGAAGCCCAAGAAGCAGCCGATCGGAACGATACCCGAACCTTATATCGCATGGTACGAGATCTAACTGGGGCTCGTGGTGGCCGCGGTGTTCCAATCCAAGACAAAAATGGACGTGTCCTCCTTACTGCAGCTGAACAAGACCAACGATGGGTCGAACACTTCCGCGATACTCTGAACCAACCTGAGCCACCCCAACTGTTCGAGGCCGAAGACCTGGCACCTTCCATGGACCTTCTTCCTATCGATATCGGCCAAATCAGCATCACTGAAGTCAAGACAGCGATCCGACTCCTCAAGAGTGGAAAGGCCGCAGGCCTGGACGAAATCCTCGCCGAAATGCTGAAGCATGGCGGACCCAATCTTGAAGCCGCCCTTACAAGACTCCTAAACGCCTGCTGGTCAACATCACATGTACCCGATGATTGGACAAAAGGCACCATCATCAAACTTCCAAAAAAAGGTGATTTGGGTGACAGTCAACATCACATGTACCCGATGATTGGACAAAAGGCACCATCATCAAACTTCCAAAAAAAGGTGATTTGGGTGACTGTCAACATCACATGTACCCGATGATTGGACAAAAGGCACCATCATCAAACTTCCAAAAAAAGGTGATTTGGGTGACAGTCAACATCACATGTACCCGATGATTGGACAAAAGGCACCATCATCAAACTTCCAAAAAAAGGTGATTTGGGTGACTGTAACAACTGGCGGGGCATCACGTTGCTGTCGGTACCCGGGAAAGTGTTTTGCCTCGCTCTTTTGAACCGGCTACGACACGCAGTGAACGAACAATTGCGAGAAGAGCAGGCTGGGTTTCGGAGTGGCCGGTCATGCGTCGAGCAAATCTTCACCCTCCGCATGATCATTGAACAAACATTGGAATACCAAAGGAAGATTTCTATTAATTTCATTGACTTCGAGAAGGCTTTTGACAGCGTCCACCGGCCAACTCTATGGGCTATCCTACGCCACTATGGAGTCCCTCAGCAGTTTGTAGATGCCTTTCGTTGTCTCTACTCCAACTCCCGTTGCTGCGTCTGGACGGATGACGGCTGCACAGATTTCTTCAAGATCAATACCGGCATCCAACAAGGATGCGTGCTGTCCCCTTTCCTCTTCCTGTTGGTAATTGACTTCATCATGCGACGATCAGTTGACCAAGCTGGCATTGGTGTGCCCTGGCACGAAGTGCATAATCTCACTGACTTGGACTTCGCAGATGACATCGCCTGCTGGGCTCGACTCAGGAAGACCTCCAAAAGTTGACCGCGGCCCTACAGAGGGAGGCGACGAAAGTTGGATTAAGAATCAGTGCCAAAAAAACCAAGGTACTCCGAGTTGGCTATGCACGTGCCCGCATTCCTGTCATGATCAACGAACAACATGCTGAAGAGGTGGAGAATTTTACATACCTTGGCAGCATCATCTCGAATGATGGGGTCTCTGATCGGGATGTCGACACCAGAGTAGGGAAGGCAGTTGGTGATAGGTTTGTAGCTTGAACCTATTCGCTGGAACGTTGAAGGCAATGTGATTACACAGCAAGCAAGACACGAGTAGGCAAGTTCTTTATGTTTCACGTGCACGGGAGAGAACTGGACAGGCGCCGTTCCTTCGCTTGACCCCAGTTGCTCTCAGCCGGGTTCCTCATAGCACTCCTTTTATTGTGGTTACTTGAATATGCATAGGGTCATTAACATATAGCGGCTTACATAGGTACACATGTGAACAAGGAATACCCTGCCTGTGGTTTTGTAAGTGCGTGTGTGTGTGTGTGTGTGTGTGTGTGTGTGTGTGTGTGAGCTGCTGACCAAAAGGGTCATAAAGCAGGGACAACATCCTAGGTCATAAAGAGGGTAACCTCCCCACACCCAATCTATGGTTCACCCTAGATAACACAGTGAAGCCATACAAAGGGCAGGAAGTTTTACCACATCAAAAGAAGCAGATCTTCCAGATAGGATGTATCTGCAATAAAACACTATAGCCCCTCACCCAGAACCTCGAGAATCTGAGGAGGGGAGAACAAAAGAATTCCTTTCAACACACAGTTAAAGTACAAATGGTAAGAATAAAAATGACAAACATTTAACAATTCACTCTAACAGTTGGTGTCCTGCGACGTCTCCAACCTATTTGGAACTCGACCTCCCTGAATGTTAGGGTCAAGATCAGACTACTGAACTCCATCGTCTTCCCTACTGCACTTTACGCTAGTGAAACCTGGCGCTCAACAAGTGCAATTATTCAACACCTGAACGTGCTTCAACAACGTGGCCTGCGGCGAATCCTGAGAATTTCCTACTGGGACCGAATAACAAATGAGGAGGTCCTACGAAGAGCAGGCACCCGCCCATTAGCTGATGTTGTTGCAGAAAGGCACTTCCACTTTGCGGGCCATATTTTACGCCTACCCCCTCATCGCCCAGCTAAGATTGCCATGACATGGCATCCACGCACTGGCAAGCGAAAGCAAGGCCGACCAAAGACCACATGGCGTCGAACATTCATGGACGATCTGAGAACTGTCGACATTGCCTGGGACGAAGCTGAAGCAGTCGCTGCTGACCGACATCGATGGAGATCACTAGCTGCCCGATGTGCCGCCCGGCGTAGGAGGAACTAAGTGCTAAGTAAGTGTCATCCACATACCTGAACCAATGACCAGTGGTTTTCCAGGGTAGGATAACAGAGCCTTCTTTTCCACATTTTCCATGTACAGTTTGAAACTGGGGAACTCATGGTACAACGTGCAATGCTATAGCAACTTTTATACAAGATGATTTCAAGCAGGCAACCAAAAACAGCAATCCATGTAAGCCTCTGACTCCGATAGCTATGACATCAGTAGTTTGTCAAAAAAAAGAAAAAAAAGAAAAAAAAGAACAGAGCTTATATTGCAGACAGTGCTAACCATTATATAAGATGCAATATATCTATACCTGGTGTTGAAATATAGCACAGGTTATACAACAGGAGGTATTTTTGTATGTATGTGTTAATTCTCAAAAACAAAAAAGTCTCATGTTAAAATGCCCAATGTTACTGCAGAAATGACTAAGTTCTGCAGTAACGTTTTTGCTTCTGTGTTGAAAGCTTTTACAAATCCAATTACCAATTTAAAATGTTTTTGTTGTCAATTCATGAACACTCGTCAACTAATTAGTGATGAAAGAAACACTGTAAATGAGACTCATTCAGAGGGAAGTGCAACCTCATTAGGTCTAATGTCTGTTTTTTCTGTATAAGCATTTAAGGCTTCATGCTTGGATAATATTTAACTCTTGAAGAAAGTGATTCTCATGAACCTAGTTTTTGTTTGTAGCCACTAGCGGATCTGTTTGTAAGGTAACTGATACTCATGTCGGTGTGGAATTCCTGTATAGCTGAATGATCACACAGACTACATTTCATGATGGCTGAGGTCTTTCATTTCAAATATTATTAATAATACAATATTAACAATTAAATAAATAAATAAATAAATAAATAAATGTGTGTATATATATATATATATATATGTATATATGTATGTGAAAAAAAAAAAACACCCAGCACGCCCCTGCGGGCGGTTTATCCTTCAAGCTCGGGTCCTCTACCAGAGGCCTGGGAGCTTGAGGGTCCTGTGCAGTATCTTAGCTTAGCTTTCCCAGGACTGCGCTCTTCTGGACAGAGATCTCCGATGTTGTTCCCGGATCTGCTGGAGCCACTCGCCTAGCTTGGGAGTCACCGCACCTAGTGCTCCGATTACCACGGGGACCACCGTTACCTTCACCCTCCATGTCCTCTCGAGCTCTTCTCTGAGCCCTTGGTATTTCTCCAGCTTCTCATGTTCCTTCTTCCTGATATTGCTGTCATTCGGAACCGCTACATTGATCACTACGGCCGTCTTCTTCTGTTTGTCTACCACCACTATGTCCGGTTGGTTAGCCACCACCATTTTGTCCGTCTGTATCCGAAAGTCCCACAGGATCTTAGCTCGGTCATTCTCCACCACCCTTGGGGGCATCTCCCATTTTGACCTCGGGACTTCCAGGTTATACTCGGCACAGATGTTCCTGTACACTATGCCGGCCACTTGGTTATGGCGTTCCATGTATGCCTTGCCTGCTAGCATCATGCACCCTGCTGTTATGTGCTGGATTGTCTCTGGGGCATCTTTACACAGCCTGCACCTGGGGTCTTGCCTGGTGTGATAGACCCCAGCCTCTATGGATCTTGTACTCAGAGCTTGTTCTTGTGCTGCCATGATTCTATTCTATTCTATTCTATTCTATTCTATTCTATTCTATTCTATTAGTGCCTCTGTGCTGTCTTTCAGTCCAACTTTTTCCAGCCACTGGTAGGATTTCTGGATATCAGCCACCTCCTCTATCTGCCGGTGGTACATACCGTGCAGGGGCCTGTCCTTCCATGATGGTTCCTCGCCTCCTCCTCTTTCTTGGGTTTCTGCTGCCTGAGGTATTCACTGAGCACTTTCGGTCAGTTGGGGCCATCTTCCCAATGTATTCTTGGATGTTTCTTGTCTCATCCTGGACTGTGGTGCTGACACTCACCAGTCCCCGGCCCCCTTCCTTCCGCTTAGCGTACAGCCTCAGGGTGCTGGACTTGGGGTGAAACCCTCCATGCATGGTCAGGAGCTTCCTCGTCTTGATGTCAGTGGCTTCTATCTCCTCCTTTGGCCAGCCTATTACCCCAGCAGGGTACCTGATCACGGGCAGGGCGTAGGTGTTGATGGCCCGGATCTTATTCTTACCGTTCAGCTGACTCCTCAGGACTTGCCTGACCCTCTGCAGGTACTTGGTGGTTGCAGCTTTTCTAGCGGACTCTTCATGGTTCCCATTCGCCTGCGGGATCCCCAGGTACTTGTCACTGTCCTCTATGTCTGCAATGTTGCCTTCTGGTAGTTCAATCCCCTCAGTTCTGATTACCTTCCCTCTCTTTGTTACCATCCGACTACACTTCTCCAGTCCGAACGACATTCCAATGTCATTGCTGTATAGCCTGGTAGTGTGGATCAGTGAATCGATGTCTCGTTCACTCTTGGCATACAGCTTGATGTCATCCATGTACAGGAGGTGGCTGACAACTGCTCCATTCCGTAGTCGGTATCCGTAGCCAGTCTTGTTAATGATCTCACTGAGGGGGTTCAGGCCTATGCAGAACAGCAGTGGGGACAGAGCATCTCCTTGGTAGATCCCGCACTTGATGGTGACTTGTGCTATGGGCTTGGGTTGGCCTCTAGTGTTGTACGCCACATCCCCATTGAGTTCCTGATGAAGGCTCTTAGGGTCCTGTTGATCTTGTACAATTCTAGGCATTCCAGTATCCAGCTGTGGGGCATTGAGTCATAGGCCTTCTTGTAGTCAATCCAGGCAGTGCACAGGTTGGTCAGTCTGGTCTTGCAGTCTCGGCTGACTGTTCTGTCTACCAGTAGCTGGTGTTTTGCGCCTCTGGTATTCTTGCCAATCCCTTTCTGTGCCCCATTCATGTATTGACCCATGTGCCTGTTCATCTTAGCCAGAGGTTCCCAAAGTGTGGGGCCCGCCCCCTAGGGGGGGCGCGGTATGAAAAGAAAAAAAAAAAAAAGAGCGCTTGGACACTGTGGACAGGTTTTTGACGGGGCTCCCACATAAACGCAAAGCAGGAGATGAAGCATCGCCAAATATGTTTCCAAACCAACTTCCTTCCAAGCCAAAGACAGGAAAATATGGTGAAGCATATCTTTCCTTTGGCTTCACCTGCACAAGTGCCAAGGTAGGTCTCCCCTGCAAAATTAGTTTTCCCTGCGTCGGGAGCAGCGCTGGGCTCTCCAACTCACGGACAAACAGTATCCCACATTCTTGATTTTTAGTTCACAAACACTTCTTGTAATAACTAACTACTCCTGACATTTTGGACATGTTAGCTCTTTATGCAGTAAAGTTACAGCGGGATACAAATAATATCAGGCTGATCCTGCCGTAATTTGTTCCCCCCGGTTCAAATCACGGACAAACAGTATCCCACAGCTGTTTATGTGTTTAAACCCATTTTGCACAGAGAGGCATTTTTTGAAAAATGTATTGATAGCAATGTTGAATATTATTACACAGGAAAAAAAACAACTACATGTAAAATAATCACACCGTGACGCCTCTGCCTTTCTAAATGGAGGGACAGTAACTGCGTGTGTATATGTAAGCGTGTAAAACCTGAAGATAGTCAGATTAACAGTAACAGTATTTTGTCTCTATCTGCCATTCTGCAATTCATCTCATGTAGACAATAACGTGGTGCACAGCGTGACGTGAAAAGAGGCACATACCTTTGACGTTGCGTGACGAACTCTGTAATCCTCATCCACACGTAAACGCAAAAAAGGAGTTTTAAATAATCTCCGTTTTCGGTGAATCGCAACATCGTTTGCGTGTTGACGAAAAGCCCAAACGCATAGAAACAGCTGAGTTTTCAAAAATACCCGTGTAGGTGTGGACGTAGCGTAAAAGAGTTAGTAGTGTATTTTATTACTACCTGTAATTTATTGCCGTTTACTTGTATTTGCTTAATTGTTTACTAAATGTTTGAGGTGTGAAATAAACCGCAATGGAGCAAAATATGGGTGTGTGTGTTTGGAGGATGTGTTTGGGGGGGGGGGTGCACGAACATTTTTCTTGTAAAAAAGGGAGGCCTGGGAAAAAAAGTTTGGGAACCACTGATCTTAGCCGATATGATGCCTGACAGGAGCTTCCATGTAGTACTGAGGCAGGTTATTGGTCGGTAGTTGGATGGGACCGGTCCCTTCTTGGGGTCCTGTATATATATATAGCAAAATGTATATATAATTACTATCTGTAGTTACTTCATGATTTTAATGCTAAGAAATGCTTAATACAGAGTGCCAAAGACCCTGCACCAACTGACAGAAGGAATTTTGTTATAAATAAGAACAAAAAACTCTTAAGTGTAGAATATATTTCATGTATATGTTCATTTTCATGTTTATTACTTGTACTACTAATTATACCACAAAACAACAGACACTGCAAACAGTGTCACATCACAAATAAAATCACATTTTAGTATTCAATTCAAATTTATTTACATGGTGCCAAACAAACCGAGGCACTTTACATTGTAAGGTAAAGACACTTCTATAATGCAGAGAAAACACAAAAAAAATCAGATGACTTTCTATGAGCAAGCACTAATGTAGGAAGGCAAAATTCCCCTAACAGGGAAAAAGCTCAAGCAGAACCAGGTTTGGGGTGGGGGGGAACAATCTGGCACAACCAGTAGGATACAAGGTGAGGAAGACAGGAAAAAAGACACACTGTAAGAGAGCCAGGGATTAATAATAACAAATGACTAAATGCAAAGTGTTGTACAAACACAGAGAGTGAAAAAAGTTTAGTTAAGAAGAAACACTCCAGCAGCACAGGCCTATTGCAATGTTACTAATTATGTTATGTGCACATAATCAAGTTGCTTCATCTTTCAGTAAGGTAATTCCTCCATAAGGCCAAAAGGCCAGCGCCTGTCAATTCTTGTGGTAAAGCTAAGAATGCTGACAAATTCACAAAATGAAATATTGTTAAATCTATATGCCAGAGGTGTTGATAGCAGAATAGGTGCAGATGTCAGAACTATCGGTTATCTTCTTTGATCTGTGTGCTGCTTGACGGGTTTCCATTGTAGCATAAAACACATCTTCATCCTGTGAGGGGACATTTGTTGTTTACAGTTATAATCAGATGCTTAGCACTCACACACATTTTTCTGGTCAGAATTACGAAGGTGAAGCCTCACATTTGTAACAACCAGCGTTTTCCCTTTTAATAACAAAACCCTCCCTAGATCCCATCATTTAAAAAAATCTTGAGATCACTCTTCTATCACTCAATAAAACGGAAAACAATATATGATAAATTCCAATCTGGGTACTGAAAACACTGAAACAATATTACTAAAAATTACTCACAATATTTTTTTGAGCTTGGATAAAGTCAAATATTCCATTTGACTTAGGTGCACAGTTTTTCACCAATAGTGATGCTATTTTGATTGACAGATTATGAAACTGGGTTGGCATCTCTGACACTGCTCTCAAATGCTCTTCATATTGATTTGACAGACATTACCAAATTTAAATAAATAGCTGTATGTTATTAATATAAACCACCCTTTATAGATGTGGTCCCTCAAGGCTCAATCCTTAGACCACTTCTGTGCTCAGTTTATATGTTACCCCTGTGTCTTTTCTTATCATTGCTATGCTGACAATATAGAGCTGTACTTTCCTGTTATGCTTAATAATCACCTCGCTCCTTCCTCAGTGAGTATTTGGCTACCATTTCTAGCAGTTAGCTTTAACGTAATCTTAACCACCTAAAATTATTGACTGTAGTTCACATCTTATGTGTGTGTATACATATTTATGTATCATTGCTGGATTTTGTTGCTCACAGTCTAATTTCATGCCACTATACCAGGGGAGATTTTTTAAATGTCTACACAGGGTATGATGTATAGGTAAGTACATACAGAAGTTAATATAATGTCAAATTATTATTTTGGATTGTTGCTGCAGAAAATACATAGGATGCTGTTTATGATGAGTAATTATCAGGGATACAAAGTCTGCATATATTGCATAGACATATAAGTCACTGCAGACATTATACATTTTGGTTTTTTTAGGGAAAGAAAAATTCAGGTGTAATGAATTATGAAAGTGACTAAAAAAACAATCTAAAACAATATAAATAAAAAAAAATCAAATTTGATACTGATGTAATTTACCTGATTCCTTCTTGTTCTGCCACTAGTTTCAAATCTCTGCTGATCATCTTTTAGCCACAAAAAGGAATACAACATTATTAAACAATAACATCTAACATTACAAATGACTTTAGTAGCAATTATGTGTGAAGCTTTATTGTGTAATTAAAAGTCCTTTTAGACTTCAGAAAAAAATTGAAATTGCATATTGAACCAATCATAAAACTAAATCATGGAATTAAGTGAAGAATTCAGTGAATAAAGCTACCTCATTTAGTATTTACCTGTTTTCTGGCAGAGGCGATGAACAAGAAGGGAGACAAGAAGAGAGGACAGAACAGCAAAAGTTGGACACAGGACGAACAGCAGCTTCCAACATATGCTGCAGTCTTGTAGAGTTGGGTGATCAGTTGAAATTTGGTCACTGGAGTCTAAATTGTTCACAAACTGTTTCAGTTAGCTCTGTGTATATTTTTTATACTTCTCTTTTACACAAATCTCACACATCAGTACCAGATAACAGCTATTTAAAAAGATTAAACACATAGCAACCATTTTTTCCTGCTTTTATACCACAAAGGACTTTTTCATAAAAAGCTCTTCTTTGCTAATAATGAGTCAACATTACATTGCCATTATGTGCACACTGCACAGCAGTGCAGCTATTTGTGGGGTATTTAACCTGCACATGTATATAAAATGTATTTAACATTTTAGTATTTGGTGGCTTTTTAAAATTAAAATAGCAAAAATAATAAAACAATCACATAATTAACATCAACATTTTTCCTTCTAGCCTTCTGTCTAGCACAACCCATATGGAAAAGATATATATAAATCTCATAAAGTTTGTATCTGTCTTGTGTGAAACTTGTATGAAAAGCATACAAGAGTGAAAAGAGATATAAGATCCCTTGAAAAATTATATAATGAAACTTGTATGTTTTGGATACTTACTAAAACAATATATGAAAGAAATGAGAAAGTGGCCACTTTCATTAGTGAAACATATAAGTTTTTACTATTTCTTTTCCATATGGGAAGTCACTTTGCTTTTGACTTGCTCAAATAAACCATATTTATATACATGTAGTATTACTATGTATGTAGTTTAAGCTCGATGCAACCTCATGAGGGTTCTGTTGCACCGTCATCGAATATAATTTCCTCTAAATACAAGAGCACACTCTCTTATTTGTCGTAGGTAAAGTCATTATTAAAAAAAAATTGAAGAATAGAAGAGTACTTACTGAATCGGATCCGTGTTGTAGCATTGCTATATCCATAAATATATTTGTGTTTATTTCCACCCACTGATTGTGACTGCTCAGTTCCACAGTAATAGAGGCCCTCATCAGAATCAGAAATATTCATGATCAGCAGATCATAGGAACTAGCGGACTGGTTTTCTACAAAATGGAAGCGAGGTAGAAAATTCACTAGAGTGGCACGGCCACTGGTGGGTTTGAACGGATCCTTTTCTTTTTCTAGAACAAGAGGAGGCTGATTTTCATGTGTACAGTTTCTGTACCACATAATAATTTCATCAGTCAATATTTTACAGTCACAGTACAGAGTAATGTTTTCTCCTGATCTCACTGTCACATTCACCACTGAGCCAAAAATCCAACGATGTCCTGAAATACAAACACAATAGCAAATGTGGGCAGTGTTTCTTTTCATACTAAATGCTTGTAGCTGTTGAGTACAGAAGTAAATGTAGATTGACAAATAGAATCAGTATAATATATTGTTTATTAAAAGTACTAAAGTATTACCTAAAAGAAGGACAAGAAGAATGTGAAGCCGCTCCATGTTTGATGACTTGCAGCAAAAAGACACTAAAACTGGCATCTTTCTTGACTCTTGGGTGTTGCCTGCACAAACTTTTCCATTTAAGGAAATGCAAGTTGTGATTGGCTAGTTGAATGGAACCTTTCATTCTGTGGTTGTTTTCTGTTGGTGTGATGTTTTGTGATCGTCTAGACATCAAGAGTAAAGTTTTTTTTCCAAATGATACTTAAGTAGAGTGTCAGTCAAAAGAGTCTCTGTATTAAGTTACTAGGAACATAGTGTTACCCTCGGTTTTGTTTTTTGTAGTCATGACAGTTACACACTTCAATTGTCTGATGTGTATAATGAAAAAATACACAACTGTAAATTTATAGCTTTCAAAAAGAATGTAACAAGTGTAGTGTTTAGGCCACACCTGCTCACCTTTGGAATGCAGCACCTAAAAAATGCACGCTCCAAGAAATACTTTGAAACTTGGGCGATTTCTCCAGCCACAATAAAGCTAGCTTTCAGTGCTGCATTATTTTGGCCTGTAGCTTTCATGAACATATTCTGCTGAGATTGAAGCCTACCTTTTAATTCTTGAGCCATGTTAGGTTTTTGTTGGAGACTGAATTTTAAGTAGTTAGCGCTATGTTTCGTGTCAAAATACTGATGTATATTGTAGTCCTTTCACACTGTCCTTCCATGATGGTTCCTCGTCTTCCTCCTCTTTCTTGGGTTTCTGCTGCCTGAGGTATTCACTGAGCACTCGGTCAGTTGGGGCCATCTTCCCAATGTATTCATGGATGTTCGTTGTCTCATCCTGGACTGTGGTGCTGACACTCACCAGTCCCCGGCCTCCTTCCTTCCGCTTAGCGTACAGCCTCAGGGTGCTGGACTTGGGGTGAAACCCTCCATGCATGGTAAGGAGCTTTCTTGTCTTTATGTCAGTGGCTATCTCCTCCTTTGGCCAACTTATTATACCAGCTGGGTACCTGATCACGGGCAGGGCGTAGGTGTTGATAGCCCGGATCTTGTTCTTACCATTCAGCTGACTCCTCAGGACTTGCCTGACCCTCTGCAGGTACTTGGTGGTTGCAGCTTTCCTAGCGGCCTCTTCATGGTTCCCATTCGCCTGCGGGATCCCCAGGTACTTGTCACTGTCCTCTATGTCTGCAATGTTGCCTTGTTGCCTTCTGGTAGTTCGATCCCCTCAGTTCTGACTACCTTCCCTCTCTTTGTTAACATCCGACTACACTTCTCCAGTCCGAATGACATCCCGATGTCATTGCAGTATATCCTGGTAGTGTGGATCAGTGAATTGATGTCTCGTTCACTCTTTTATATATGTATATATATATATATATATGTATATATATATATATATATATATATATATATATATATATATATATATATATATATATATATATATATATATATATATATATATGTCTGTCTGTCTGTCTGTATGTATGTATATGTGTGTGTGTGTGTGTGTGTTTGTTTATACATTTATACATTAATGATTTTACTTTTACTTATTTTTTATGCTATGCAAAGCCAGTATGCATATGCAGACATGCAGGCGTGATCTGCTCAGCAACTGCTGGTGTGTTAAAATAACCCACTTCTCACACATTCCTGATTTACAGTAAGTAACAGTTTTTTCATTGTTAAGATGAAAAAAACCTTGCCTTTAATAAAAGAAATGTCATTTATATTAATTAAAGATTTAAGCGCAATACATTTACACATTTGTTGACAACCTATCATATTCAAATAGTGACCCTTTAATGAATATAGTGATTACATGGCAGAAACATTTGGTTTGTCAAGAGTGGGTCACAAATAGTGTTTATTTTCTGTCTCATCTTCAAAGTTGCAAAGTTGCAACTCAAAGTTGCAAAAACATGATTCTTACATTCCTACACACTATATTCAGTATACCAGTGGATCTGCATCATTCTTTATAAATTAATGAATCAAATGGCTAGATGTATATGAAAGAAACGGTAACTCTAAACTATGACTTCCATCAATACTACTATTATTACTTTGAAAATCTTTCATTTCACTGTTTTGGTTTCTGGCTTGTAGGTTTGGTTCTTTGGGTCACTCTTACAGCTATCAATAATGCAGATTCGAGCAGCAGAAGATAGATAATTTCAGCAAAATCTCTAAGAAACTCAGGGTACACTGCTCAACAAAAATAGCATACAAAGCAATTTACTGGAGCATTTGGCAACTATAGAGCCAAAGTTTACACAAGTTGGTGAGACTAGCTTGGAGTTAACACTGCACTTGGTAATTAACTGACTAAAAGTAATTTTGTGTGTGCAACTTCCTGTGTTACCACCAACCAGCCAGAGTGAGTGAAACCCCCCCCCCCAAAATCTACGGCAACACTAATATCTGTATTTGAAACAACTGACTCCATCCCTCTGCTCGGAAACCAGCTTTGTGTGTGTATTTTCGGCATCATGTGCATGTGGCTTCTAAAAATAAAGAATGAAGACTGAAAAAAAAAGAGGGGTGCACAAATACATTGGATCATTACCACTGGTCTGTTGTATTCGTTGTCCGAGGGGATGTTTGTTTCTGTGGTTTTGCTGTGAGCCTGCTGCTCACATACAAAATGGTTGTGGTTTGTGAGCTCTATTATCTTCTGACATGAAGTGGAAACTGAAAGTGTAGCTGTACAAGAAGAAATCAACAAGAGAAAAGAATAATACGTAAATGTATATCATGTTAAACACTGTGGACTTCAGGGTAGAAATATTAGATATTTTGAAAATAGATTGTAAGTGTTAAGTGGTGGCACCAGCAGTGTCTTAACAGTTAAACTAATGTTGAATGGAAAACATGCAGTGTAACTGCCAGAGTACATAAAGTGAACAGGTAACCAACTTTTATAAGGGAGCAGTTGGCTTTAGCACCTCCATGCTATGGCTCTCAGCCAGTAAAGGGTGGAGTACCTAATGTGGGTCAGGAACAAATGATGGAGTTTAAGTATAATTGGGTCTTGTTCATGATTCAAGGGAGAGTTGATCAGGAAATTAACAGACAGATTGGTGCAGTGTTAACAGTGATACAGAAAGTGTCCTGTCTGTTGTGGTGAACAGAGCTGAGCTTAGTAATGATACTGTCGAGTTACTGGCCAATCTACATTTCCAACCTCATATGCTTTGGGACAAAAGTTGAAAATTGTATTGAGGAAAAGTATTGATTTTTCATCCTTAAAATATGCTAATTTTATTTTATAGTTGCATTAATAATAATAATTATAATCATCAATTGTTTTTCTTTCGATCAAATTAATTACATAACTAGTAATGAAGAAACACGCTTTGCTATCCTTGTGGACCTGCCATTTTCTATTTTTATTTTCTATTTTTCAGTCCGCCTTGTAGTTCTCTGCTTCTCCTGTACTTTCTCAGTATCTGTGTGTGTGCGTGTGTGTGTGTGCGTGTGTGTGTGTGCGTGTGTGTGTGTGTGCGTGCGCGCGCATGTGTACAAGAGTGCTGGTTCTTGTGTATTGTCAGGACTCTGCCTAGGCTGCCCAGAGTTGCAGAAAAGTGAACAGTTTGTTGAACTGTTTGTAGAGAAACAGTCTTGGAAACTTTGGAGACAGGATTTGAGAAAATTGTCCAGATGAACCCTATTTGGTAGTTCGTGTATGTTAAGTATGTTGATGGTTTAAAAGACAAAGAAAGAAAACATTGGACGATAAAGAAAAACTATTTTGTAATGATATTACATACTCTCACCAGAAAAATACTCATCTGACAGGCAGACATTTCTTTTATTTGCAAAGCTTTTTTTTTTCTTCAAATATTAAGTATTGCAATCCATTACAATCAATATGCCAGAGTATACAATGAACAATTGACTATATTATATATAGTTTCTGGATATGTGAACATTTACAAATACAACTTTGACAATTTTTTTTAATACTTTACAAGTCATTGAAAGGAAAAGCAACAACAACAACAACAACAAAACGAAGATAAAAGCTAAAACTGTCGGCAGGATGAGGACCCAAACTCAAAGGTTGAACTCAAAATGGCAGCTTTATTTGCTGGAGAAAACTCAGATATCGAAAATAAAAACTACATGGGAACTAGAAACAAGAAACTCAAAACTACAAAACAAACCAGGAGCAGAAAACTAGGAATTGTCAGGTGCACCGAGGAGACACACAGCAATGAAGGTTTAGAACACAACAAAGGTCAGAGGAAAACACAGGGCTTAAATACACAAGGGAGTAATGAGGGAATGGAAAACAGGAGGGAAACACAGCTGGGACTAATCTGACATAATGAAACAAGGGGGAAGCAAAACTCAAAACACTGAACACAGGACATGAGACTATCAAAGTAAAACTGGAAACACAAGACAGGCATTGAGGCGCAGACTTGACAAGGAAACCATGAGAAGCACAAACATGAAAACATGACTGAACGTGACACATGGAGCACAAGGGAGGCACAATGACAAAACCTAAGATCTAAAAATCATTAAAGAACACCAGAAACTAACTAAAGAATATTAATAATCAAAAAACACAAACATGGAGTCACCAGACTCTGGACCATGACAATAAGACTGGCAAGTTACAACTATTGTAATACCCTGGGATTTTATTTGTCTTTGAAAATGTGAAAAATTCCCAATGTTTTCTTCATCTTCTCTATTGATGTTTATATCCATCCTGAGCCCCGAACAAGACTTCTGTTAAACACAAGTCTTCATCCTGAGTGTTACATCCTGTGAGGCTGTGGGAGTGTGTGGGTGGGGTGTTTGCCTGTTCTCCCCGCCTTCTCCTCTCTTGCCACTCCTACCCCCTCTGTCTCCCTCACTCTCCTCTCTCCCCAGGACACAGCTGCCCTTGATTTGCCTCGTTTGCCACCTGACCCGAGTCAGCAATCACCACTGAGGCTACTTAAACTGGGGATGAGCTGTGAGCAGGGTGGTTTTTCCCCTTGGTGGCTCTGCGTGGTTTTTGGTGCTAGGTTTTTGGACAAACAGCCTCCCTCTGGATAGTGAGTAGACGGGCTTGTGGGCCCAGAGAGTGTCTCTTCTTTGTGGTGAGGAGTTAAGTAGGAAGTGTGGGATGTGCCTTCCTTTTTGGTTATTAGTTTTCTTGTCTTTTGTTGCTGCGAATGTTTCCTTTGTTTTTTTTGGCATTAAAGGTAAAACGGCGTTGCCGGCTCTTTAAGTTTACGTTGTTTGTAAGAGATCTATTTCATTTGTAATAAAACTATATTGTTATTGAACAGCTCTGTGTGTTTCCCTTTTCATTCTGTTTCCGGACCCAATTGTTACCGGTCCCCTCAATCGCACGCCTAGACCCCTCCGGAGGGGACGTAACACTGAGAAACAATATGACATTTGTTGTTTAGAATAATCACTGCTATTAATGGTAAATGGTAAATGGCCTGTATTTATACAGCGCTTTTCTGGTCCCTAAGGACCCCAAAGCGCTTTACATATCCAGTCATTCACCCATTCACACACACATTCACACACTGGTGATGGCAAGCTACGTTGTAGCCACAGCCACCCTGGGGCGCACTGACAGAGGTGAGGCTGCCGGACACTGGCGCCACCGGGCCCTCTGACCACCACCAGTATTAAGATAAGATAAGAAGAACTTTATTTATCCTGAGGGAAATTCTTTTGTCATACACATGCTCAATGCAGCAAGAGAGACAGAGGAGCAGAGGAGTAGGATATACAATATGTACAATAGAATACAAGTATACAGAAATATACAGTAGGATAGTGCAAAATATAATATCAAATAACTGTAACAAGTAACAATATAACTAATTGCTGAAAAATAAATAACTTAGCTTAGCTATCAGTGCAGGTCATTCTAAAAGTTACATAGTATTGTGCAAATGAATAAAAGCAGCATATGATAGGGAGATGAAACAAACATTCAATGAAAAACTGTTGGGTGATATTGCACGGTCTGAATGGAAACAGAATAGCTTTGTTATTAATCCTCAGGAAAATCACCTACAGGGTGAGGAAGAGTTGTACAGTCTTATTGCCACTGGCACAAAGGAATTCCTGTGGGGGTCAGTTCTGCATTTCGGGACAATGAGTCTTTTGCTGCGTGTGCTCCGATGGTCCATCATGGAGGCGTGCATGGGGTGAGAGGGGTTATCCATGATACAAAGAAGCTTTTTTAGCATTCTCCTTACAAGCATGTAGTTCATGAAATTTCAAAATAGTTTTTAATTTAATTATGAAAACTTAATCAATACTATTTAAAAATGATTTTAAAAGTGTTTTAAAATAGACATGTTCTTCTTGAGTAGCACATATCATTAAAAGAATGGGGATAGACATGATTCATCCATATGCGCTCATGTAAATCTAATGCTAATTAACAGACGAAGAAGAAAAAGTTCTTAATCTTACCTCATACTGTCTTGTTATTTTCTGATGAATTTTAAGTCCTTTTTCTGCATAGACAGATACATACCATCACACTGGAGCATCACATGACAACAGTAACTTTATACAAAGCTGTTAATTTAATGTTAGTTTACCTAAATCTCTAAATGGCTGTATATGGTTTACTTAAAACAATATTTTATATAGCGTATATGAGGTTTAAAATACATTTACAATAATAATAATATATTGTACCTGTTTTTTCACACAGTTGATAAACAAATACAAAGGAGATAAAGGAAAGGAAAATAGAACATGCTGGAGTAAGCACCATCATCCTGGACACAACACTGGAAACACAGGAGTCAGAGCAAGGACTGGAGTCAGTGGAGTCTGTACAAAAAAGAAGAGTAAACTGTATCTTTAAAATTTTAAACTTATCAAAGTGTAAATCTGTAAAGAATAGTTCTTTAAACCATTTTTTCTGATCTTATATTAAACACTAAAATAAATTTGAGTTGCTATTTACTAAAGACTTGACTTTCTCGAGATAAAATTCTAAATATTCTTCTTGGGCATAGCATTCATTTATGTTATGTCTTTATTGCTACAGCCTGTGTCTTATGAAACCAGGCTCTATCATATGTTTAATTTTCTGTATTATAATCATTACACTGCTTCAGTCAATTAAAAAAGAAGTAAACACTGTAAAATGAATGAATCCAGAATTAAATTTTTGTTTAATTGCTCTACTGCCAGCATTGAACATCACTATATATGACAGATGATATATGACACAGGCTATATAATAGTTTCAATAGCAAAAAAAATTGTCTATGAAATATCATAACAAAGTAGAAAGTAAAGGACCCTGGGTTTTTGTACATTCTATAATAATTCACTGAAGAAAACTTCAAACTGTGAATTTTGGGTAAACTTTTCATATAACCTTGCAGGATAAGTGGTTTTTCAAAAGAAGTTGTACAGTATGAAGGTTCTCATTTTCACCTACATTCTGATACCAGGCTCATCTTTTAGCCATAAAGATGAGGGCTTTTTATAGATGTGGTTGATATTATAGAGACCCAGAATGTGCTGTAACAGCATCTAACTTGTTTTAAAAAAGTAAAATGAGTAAATAAATAAATTTAATATTTAGTAACGGCCACATCATTGACTTGATTTCAGTTTAGAATGCAGTTTGCTTACAGACAAAAGCTTAAGACAGCTGCATTTAAGGCCTAGCAAAGCATTCTGAGGGACGAAAAGCTTTATAACACCATAAAGAAAACATTCGAAATTAGCATTTTATTTATGACTGCATTTGTCCAAAGATAACAGTATAAAAACAGAATCTTTCTTGTTTCATTTCAAATCTATTCTTGTGGCATGCAAGTTATGCATCATAATCCTTTATCTACTATCCATTAAACCATCAAACTGTCCATTATAAAATACATAATAATGTAGGATCATCTTTTTTCTTTTTTTTTTTACTGTGGTTAGTTTTTCAGAGGGCTAAAAAACAGTGCACAGATAATGCAAGACTCACCAGAATCCTTATGAAGCAGGATCTTTCTTGTGATATTACTATATGTGGGCACATATTCTTGGATAATTTTTTCTTTATCCTCAACCTTGAGCTGTTCAGTTCCACAGTAGTAAAGGCCCTCATCAGTCTCAGTGATGTTTGTGATCAGCAGGTCATAAGATTGAGAGAAATTGTTCTTTACCAGATGAAAATCAGGAAATGGATTCAGGAGATGGAAGTAAGCAGACTCATAATCTGAGTGTGGGACACGATATCTCAGATCAAGCCTGGTTTTTAATACCAGGGAAGGCTCCTTCTCATGAGAACAATTCCTGTACCACACTATGTAGACTCCAACTGATGATTTACAATCACAGTAGAGAGTGATTCTCAGATCTTGACTGGAAGATAAAGCTCCTGGAAGACACAAACAAAAATTAAAGTATGTTCACATATGCACAATTTTCAAACATTCAGAATGGAAAAATGTTCATTATTAAAATGGGATCTTCAAAATATGTAGATGATTTACCTAAAAGAACAACCAGAAATGCATGCACCCCGTCCATGTCTAATGACGATAACCTGGAGTTAGAAGACAACAACACTTCCTATTAACAGATGTCATGACCTATGAACATTTTCCATTAAAGGAAATGTAAGTTGTGATTGGCCTGCTGAATGGAACATTTCTTCGTGGTTGTTTTCTATAGGTGCAACACTAAGTGATATGGAAGCCCGTTTCCGCCACAAAAAAAAAAGAAAAAAAAAGTGATGTTATGATGGTAACAGTGAAAGATAATTTTCCAAAAATAAACAAAAAAACAAAGAAAGAAAGAAAGAAAGAAAAAGAACAAAACACACATGCTTCAAAATGAAATTAATAAGCCTTACACTTCATTAAAAGCTTTTATTAAAATCAATTTATACATGCATTTTAGATATTTATACATACCTATATTTTCTGGTCATGTACAAATATTATTTAACCATGTTATATAACAATGGAATCTGAAGAAGTTGCCCTCTATTGGGTTATAAATAAGGGAAATTGGTTCCATTTAGGTGTGATCTCAGTGTTAAAATTTGGCAGCAATAATGCCCCGTGCATAAACCTATAATTGATAATATCCATACGAGACAGGAATATCAGGGGACTATGGGCAGTGTAAATAACTTGGGTGAAGCCCAAACCAAAATACCCTTCAAAACACTGCAGTAATGCTGAGGTTTCTTGATGATGCTGAAAATCACGTGGTGTAGATTACATTGCTTTGAATAATACTACATGGATGATCAATCCTCTGTCATTCACGAGCACGAGACAGAGCCTGTATGATGATCAACCTTTAAAGACACAAGGAAAATGATTACAGTTTGTTTCAAATCTCGTGTCTTGGAAAAATAAAAAAGGCAATCTTGAAAGTGCTGTCAAAAAAATTCTTCCTAATATTATTGGTGTCTGAATTGTACAGACTGTCAAAAAAAAAAACAAGAAGAAGTACAAACTCATGTACACATTATATGTTCATCACCAAATCCCTATTTTGCCATTTTCTATTACATTTTTTTTTTTTTTTTTTTTTTTTTTAATTTGTTCATTTCAGGCACAACAATAAAGTTGAACATAAAGTGCACAAAAAACAAAAACAAACAACAAAATGTACCTGAAAAGGAGTGGGATGAAGAAAACTTATTAAATCCCACCCCTATATTCACTTATCAACAGAAACAATAAACTTCCAAGCAGCTACGCCCAAAGCAAAACAAATAGAACCTTCATAACTGAATACAGAATATATTAATTATAAATTGCGTTACCACAGGTAACAGGCAATAATAATTACAAGTAACAAACACACATACATATACATACATACATATATATCTACACACACATGTACATATATATACATACATACACACAAACTTTTTTTTTTTTTTTTTTTTTTTTTCCCCCCTTGGAATCCATACCAGCAATGGTAAGAGAACAGACATTTCAGAGCACACTAACACCATCATTGATTATAATTATACATTTGATATGATTATACATTTGCTTATTCAAGTATAACTTCAGGTAAAACCAGTGGCTGCAGATCTGCTAACTTCTGGCTTGTGTATGCTTTAGTTTGATGTGTTTTCTGAGAATATATAAATGAAATATGAAATGAATATAAAAAATGAGAAAATGAAAATAAAAGAAATCACTCTTCACTTATTTACTGGTTTAACAGTCTGCAGTTAACTGAGGGGCTGTTTATCATTGTGGGTTTCCTGTGACTTTCACAGAACAGGGGTTGTTGTTAACGTTGGGTTTACTGTCAATTTTATATCGTTGTAACTTCTTATAGACTGTGTGGCTAGGTTGTCCCCAAAAGTGAAAGTGCTTTCACAAAAATACATTCTAATCCTATTAGTTTCGGAATTTCCTTGAACAAAAATGAATAAAACCACTGTTATTCATATTAACATGAGTAACAATTTTACAAAATTTGTTTATCTTTTAAATAAAGTTTGTAATTAAATGAGCTAATCAAATTAACCTGCGGATAAAACACATCTGTACATAGCAATAGGAAGAGGAAGTCATCGAATATCAAAGTCATCCAATAGCAAGTCATCTACTAATTTCTTCACAACTGGTGGTTGCCAGATCAGAATGGACTGGTCTCTAATCCTGTGTGACTGGGACCTTATTCACTTGATCCTACATTGTCGCCATGATTGTTACACATCCAAAGTGGCAGACAAGTTAATGTCACATGGTTAGCCTTCAGATGTCTGCAAAATCTCAATGTAATTAAAAAGAAAAGTAACTCTCCTACTCACTGCCTTCAGGTGGGTGGTATGTGTGTGTTCCTCAACGTTGGGACCTCTATCAACTTTGAGGGCTCTGCACAGTATTTTAACTGTTCCTAGAACCTTTAATGTTTGTGGAAACAGATTTCTTTTCTCATGTATTTTAATCATATCACATTAGTATAGCAAGAGCACTCCTGTCACTTAGTTGTATGCATGTGCACTACAGATGGGCCTCATGCTCTACACACAGTGAGGCCATTGTAATGGGAGATGTTAAACAGATAGTGGGACTCCTTCTCCTTATCATGGATGTAAATCCTTAGGTGACGGCTAAGCAGAAAACAAGGTCATAATTCTCTCTGTGAGGGAGAAGGTATAGCCCCCCCATGAGATGGGCCAACATGTGAGAGTTGTGGAATGTTCTTTGTTTGGGGAGGTATAGAAGAGTTCAGGGCAGTGTCCATCCTCAGAAAACTGTTTGGTGTTTGATCTTAACGTTTCCTCCACATTGCAATGTGTTCATTAAACCACTTCAAACTGAACTCACTGGGTGTGTTGCAGGTTATTGTTAAAATTTCCATAACAATTTTGCATCACAAACAGGATTCCTCACATGAGTTTCGCTGAATCGCAGGTACATGGTGACTGGCCATCCTGGGGGAAAATTGCCCCAGTCCCACCGTTCTTATGTTTAAAAAAAAGGGGGGAACCGCGGACGTGTTTCAGTGGCTCACACATGCAAGAAATTAACGAACTATGAGGAAAGAAATGGGAAAAAGAATCTGCAACGGTGAGCTGTTTTTGATTTGGAGTGAGTGGTCTGGGTGAAAACTCCACGTGTGAAGAAAGAGAGATGTCGACAAGGAAAAGACTTAAATGGGGTGATGTGTGTGGGATGAATGATGAGAAGAGGTACGTTAAAATGTGGAAAAGCGGTGTTTTTACTGAATCAGAGAATGAAAGTGTTAATAAGTAGTGATGAAAATGATATTAAACAAAGCCTACTAACACACATATGCAATGAAGAAAAGCTTACACTCATGAATATGCCCATATCTCTCATTGGTGTTAAAGCAGGCAAAACTTAACAGACAGGTTTTGTTATCAAATGCTGAGTTTATCCACTGCTGACAACTAACTCTTCAGGTTGCAGGACAATAGGTGAAACTTTTGTGAAAAAAAAGAGGTTCTGGTATGACCAACCAGTGATCAAACAATACATTTAGTTGTTAATACTGTAAATTGTGAGATGCTTTCTGTTTAATTGGTGCAGCACAAGTAATTTACTGTATGAAGGAAATTCTATTTTGTGATAATATTTTGAATATGCATTTCTGTTGTCCTGTCTTAGTGGGTTATGAGCTGATATACAAATTAGTTGATTGTTACTAAATCAGGGAAAGATGAATGGATTATAAAACAAGTGAATAAGATGTAGCAGAGGGTTGGAATGAGTTTCCTGTTTCTAATGCATGGGTGAAGCTTGCACCCAGATACACACATCTGATTACATGAGAACAAACTTTTTTTTGTGAAATACAACAACATGTCACATGTTTTGTGTTGGGGGAAAAAAAAAAAGTTAAATAAAATGATTGGGTCTGTGATCAAAATGAGTCGAAAAGCACAGACCTGTGGAAGAAATTCACATTCCAGTGATGAAACATTGCCATGAAGTGTTTAGGAAGCATTTGATGTTCAGCATTAGTGTTGTGTGAACTGCGCAGCTGCTAATAACAAAAAAAGGAAAATTTCTCTGTGTATTTAGCAAGCGGAACTAGGTCAGTTGACCTCAGACTTTCCAGGATTGTGTGATATTCTGGAGCACTTGTGGGCAACGAGTTAATATGATGTGGGGAAAATGAACAAAGGTAGTGACACTTAAGTCTGATTTCAGACCATGTAAGCATCAGTCATCAATTAAAGCCAGAAGCAGTGACTGCAGCACTGCATGGCAGGTTCTAATCCTTACAGCATGTTGTTTCACCTGAAAGCAAAACTTTTCCTGTGATTTTTCTGGCAGATTTTGGGGTTTTGTTTTAGTACCAGGCTGATTCTGCCAGTTAGGCTTGGGTTGTTTTCTTTTTCTAAGAGAAAGAGTTTTTTTTTTTTTTTTTTTTACTTAGACATGTCCCGAACTGGACCTAATATTTTCTGTAACAGTGCACTTAGGGAAAACCTGTCAGGTTTCTTCCCTCCGGGGGTGATATTTTGTGATTTAATAATCAGCTCTCTTACAGCAGGCCTGCAAGATTGGAAGTAAATGTGCTATAATGTATTTAATTGAGAGTAAATACAAGGTGAGCTTCTCCAGATTACAATGGGCTTTGGAGGAAGTTACCTACCTAGGACACTGACCATATAGATGGTAAGTCCTGCGTCTGAAAGGATTGCAGCGATTCAATCCATCCCAAAATCATAGGGAATTGTTTTATTTTGTCTCATAATGACGTAATATTGCTGTTAATGGATACTCAAATTAGTGCGCAGGTTTCCACTATCAGCAATGCTTGATATAAATGCATGTGACTGGACGGTGACTGGAATGATGATGTGAACTAAGTGTGACTGACTTGGAATTGAGATTAAAAACTGTGACTATTTCAGGATTAGTCACGTCTAATGCCTAATCCACCCCAAACAGTTAAGAAAGGGTGGATGTATGTGTGTTTTTTGTTTGCTTGTTTTTGCAGGAGCAGGAGGATGACAGAGACCAGAGGAGGGGGAGACTTGTAGGTTCACATGAGTGTGTGTGGGCCCTGCAGACTTAACCTTTTAGATAGCACTTTTCTGTGTTGCTGATTTTTTTGTGAAGGAAACTGGGATTTTACTGGCTACTTGTTGGTTATGGTATCACATTGTATTGTTTGAAATGTTAAATGTTACATGGAGGAGAGTGTGTATACGATGTGAAAATATACTGTGTTGAAACCAGTGTCACTCCTTTCACAGCAGCAGTTTGTTAACTTCATGATATATGGCAGCACCTCTGGAATCTGTTTATCCAGGCCCGACCCGTAAGGATACACGACTGGCTAATGTTTTTTTGTTGTTTTCCCTTTCTGCGGGTTTTGGCATCACGCAGGCAGACATGAGTGAAATGAAGCAGGTTGTGCAGTGATTACAGAATATCTTAGTGTTGGGCTCATTACGATATCATTATTCATTTTAAGGTGTTGAACCCATAGTTCAAGTGAGTGACATAACTTAAGAAAAGTCACTGGTTACAGTAGTTTTGAATAAACACTTGGGATAATCCATGATTTGGGCAAATTATGGCAACAGTAGTGTTTTAATGATCTAGGGAAAAATTGCACAACACAAACTTGTGTCTGTACTGCTGGCTGCCTTATTACTATTATAACCTACAGTTGTTTACAAATGTGAAGCTCATATTAACTCACATTTTGTTTGTTTTCTATGCAATAGTGCAGTCTCCAGGCAGAGCTAGGAGTTAAACAGACTTAACATGGAAATTATGATGATTTCATTTTCTAACACAGGTTTACAGGTCCGGAGTGAAGCTACTCGGGAGGAGAAGCCCTGATATTGCCTGAGAAATTATCTAACTAACCTTTTCTGTTGTTATTCTCCTAGTTCAGATGAGTTGACTCATGGGAGAGACCATGTGTCAAAAGGAGGGATTCCAGGTTTAACATGAAACAATGTTTTCTATGTTTTCCATGATGATTTTTCCGTGGCCTTTTTACTGTGATTTGTGGGATTAACAGTTCATTTACAGGTATTAAACCTCTACATGGGGCACAGACATGTTCAGATAAGGTTTTGATGACCTATAAGTAATGTTCACTGAACTGAAAGGAAAATGTGGAAGTTGGTTGATATGTTTTCCAAATGGTTAAAAGTTTTTCCTTCTAGTAAGGAGATACAGGTGCAGTAGCCAGAGTATTGCTGGAAGAAATCATCCCAAGGGTGGAATCTCCTGAGAAATCTTAAGAGACTCAGTGAGAAGCAGGGACCATCCCCGGCATAGCTGACAGCCCAGGCAGCGGTTGAGGTCAAGGGTCATGCTGTTTGGGGCCCTGCTAGTCATCATGAGAAGATTCCAGAACCGCAGCAATAACCATAAAGCTGCGCTGGAACAAGAGAGTGAGGGGTGAAAAGAGCGCCCTCCTCCAACAAGGGCGTGCCAAGCTCCAACTCAGCGACGTGCGGAGCAGACTGTGTCACCCAAGAGGGATCAGCGAATTAATGCAGATGACACCTGATTAAACAGTCAGGCAATTTTTGCCTGAAAAGGTTCCGTGTGTTTTTGGGTTAAGGTGATCATTGGCGTGACGTTTCTCATCATCTTATAAATGATATGCATTTCCATGACTCTCTGATCATCACAAACTCTTTTAGAGGCCTGAGCCTGAGTAAAAGTGACTGTAGTAATTATAGCATGCAAGTTTTACAGCAACTTGAGCACATTTTGTAGGAGAAGAGAGAGCAAATAAATCTGATTAATATCTGATCTTTGGTTGTTTTTTTTTGTTCAATAATCAGTGTGACCTGTGTATACATGCATAATCTTTATTAAAAGAGATAACATTGGTGTTTCTGTCATGTACTTACTGTTAGTGTCATGATCCTGGGTCCTTCTGACCCAGCGTTTTGTGTTTTCTTTTATTGTGATTTTGGTGCTGTTCTTCCTCTGTTTAGTGTTTATTCTGTTCTGCCATGTTTTCCTTTATTAAGTCCGCGTTTCTTAGTCTGTGTCCTTGCATGTGTAAGGTCAGGGGCCTGTTCTTCGTACCTCGCTAAGTAAGTTAGCCGGATTTGAATGTTGACGATTTCGCGTGATCTTGGATCGTTCGGTTCTCCGAAGCTCATCTGGGACTTGCTGTCATAGCAACAGATCCGTAAGAGTAAGCCTGCTCGGGAGCAGGTTTACTTTATGTAAACAGGATTAGATCGCGCCACTCAGGTATGTCCGCTGCAGTTATATGAAAGCAAGAGCGATATTTCGCCACTGTTTTACCATAAATAAATATTATCAATGTAACTAAAGATAATGCAGTATTTGATTCTTTTATTGATTGCATACAGATACATACAGATCATTTCCGAAAAAAAGGGAAATGTACTATTAACCATTCTATTACATGTAGTAGATCATGTCAGATGTAATTCATATTTTAGAGTCTTAATAGTAAATTACTTAGTGTAATCAAGATGAGAGACCACGACTATAAAAGCGAAGGTGGATTTGGGAAGTCTGTCGCAGCCATGTCCTGTCCGTTTGTACGCGAGCAAGGAAGGTGCAAGATTGATAAGGAGAGTTTACAGAATTTAGCGTATATTGCGGGATAGACAGGATCCTTTAGCTCAGCGCGACGGTGTGCTCATAGAGAGATATCGATTCTCCCGTGAGGGTATTATTTACTTTCTTCCTCCCCCTTTCTCTCTCTCTCTCTCTCCCTCGATATATATCTATATCTATATCTATATATATCTATAGATATATCTATATCTATATCTATATATATCTATATCTATATCTATATCTATATCTATATATATATATATCTATATATATATATATATATATCTATATATATATATATCTATATATATATATATATATATCTATATATATATATGTATCTATATATATATATATATATATATATATATATATCTATATATATATATATATATCTCTATATCTCTATATCTCTATATCTCTATATCTCTATATCTCTATCTCTATCTCTCTATATATATGTGTGTATGTATGTGTGTATGTATGTGTGTGTATGTGTGTGTATGTATGTATGTATGTATGTATGTATGTATGTATGTATGTATGTATGTATGTATGTATGTATGTATGTATGTATGACTTACTGTACTGTATATACTTACTCCCGACTTACTGTGCATGCTTCAGTCACCCCTTGCATGGGAACAGGTAAAAGTGATGGAGTGTTATTCAAACTACACACATAAAAACCCACAATGTCAATAAATGTCACAGTACAAAAAGGGGTGTGACGAGGGGGTGCAGGACCACCACCTGTCTTTATTTGCTCTGCCCTTTTCTTGGTTGCTGTTATAAACAAACAGATTATTCCAGGGTCTCTTGTCATAGACTAAAAGCAATATAAGTGATAAATATTACCATTCTGTAGAATATTCTTATATTTCACTTTTACTTTTCCCATGTTCTAGTGGGTCCTGTTGTGGCTCTAATGTGAAAGAGGATATGATGTAATATAATATACTGTGGTATAATATAATATCACATGATATAATGTAATATCATGGATCACTTACGAGTTTAATTTGTCAGCAACTTTCTGCCAGCCCTCTCTCTTGCTTTTGCAGCCTTTGCAGTGTTCCCCTGCGTTTTAATTAAACTCTGAAACTCCTGCTATCCCTCAATCAAGAGTTCTTGCTCTGCTGCCGTGAGATACTGCGCGCTCCTTCGACATCTTCGCCGACCAATCACAGGGTTGCCGATCAATGTTTCTACTATCGATGCGTAGCCCCTTTTAAGCCACCCAGTGATCTCAGATTACTTCATCCAGCTATACTAATCGTCAACAACAGGTGCGTTCGGAGAACCGGATTAGCGAGCTCAAAGTTAGCGCGATGATTTGATCTTGGATGTGTCATTTGATCTTGGATGTAGTAAGCGAGGTACGAAGAACAGGCCCAAGGTCTGCGTCTTATGTGAGTGTGTTCTGTTTACGTTTCCCCTGCTTCGTCAGCTGTGATGTCTTCCAGGTGTGTTCAAAGGAGTTTGCAAAGAAAAGCGTCTGGACTTCTTTGAGTTGCTTGAAGACGTTTCACCTCTCATCCGAGAAGCTTCTTCAGTTCTAAGGTCAAATGGCTGAGAGTCCCAGATTTAAACCCAGTGGGAGTATCCCCCAAGGAGGGACAAAGGACCCCTGGTGATCCTCTAATCACATGCGCCAAGGTGTGAAAGTGGGTGTGGGACCTAATCAGCCAGGGTTTCGGGTGAGCCCATTGTGAAACCTGGCCCCACCCTATCATGTGATTTCCTGAGGTCAGATGGCCCAGGATGTGAGTGGGCGTTAAGGTGTCTGGGGAGGGAACTCAAAACTGGATTAGTGAGTGGCCTTAACGACCACTCACATCCTGGGCCATCTGACCTCAGGAAATCACATGATAGGGTGGGGCCAGGTTTCACAATGGGCTCACCCGAAACCCTGGCTGATTAGGTCCCACACCCACTTTCACACCTTGGCGCATGTGATTAGAGGATCACCAGGGGGTCCTTTGTCCCTCCTTGGGGGGTTACTCCCACTGGGTTTAAATCTGGGACTCTCGGCCATTTGACCTTAGAACTGAAGAAGCTTCTCGGATAAGAGGTGAAACGTCTTCAAGCAACTCAAAGAAGTCCAGATGCTTTTCTTTGCAAACTCCTTTGACTACGATGACCTGGATGACTGAGAACCTTCACAGACATATTCCAGGTGTGTTCCCCTCCTGTTTCCCATCCCCTGATTCCTGGTGTGTGTATTTATAGTGTGTGTTACCTCGTCCTCGTTGCTGGTTCGTCTTTGTTTACCTCGGTCTTCCTGCGTCTCTCCGTCTGTCTCTCTGTGTATTTCCCCGTACCTCCCTGCATCTTCGTTCAGGTTTGTTTTGTTAGCTCTGCCCAGTTTAGGTTTTCCAGTTTCATGTTCACCCGCCATTGCTGTTTGCATCCACTCCTGTTAATAAATACTCACCTGCACCAAAGCTGCCGCATTTTGGGTCCTTTCTACAAACTCCACACGTCTGCCACACTGGACGTGACAGTTAGATTTAATTGTACAAGGCTTGTTAGATGCTGCCTGAGAGCCCTGTATACCAAGGAACGAGTTCAGCATATCCAGGATATCTTTCTGTTATCTTAAATCACTGACCCTAACACTGGGACCAGGATAAATGGTCACACTCGTTATCAGCTCTCTAAGTTAACCCACTGTTAGGTTGAAATTGTTTAATGTTGCCATTATTGTACTTAAATTTGTAAGCCTTGCCTTAAACTGCATGATCAAAGACATTCTTTGTTTCTATTGTTCTCCACAGCCTGTTGAATGGTGAGGGGGGGGGGGGAGGTATAGTGTAACTGTAGGCACATCCTATGTGAGGGTTCTGCTTTCTTATTTAGTGAGGATGTTTTACTTCCTGCTCTTTATCTCCTCACCTGTGTTTGTATATGGTAAACTGTTAGAGGAAGCTAAGCCATATACAGGGGTGAGGGGAGATGACGCCTTTGTGATCACCAGGGAGTCACGCACACGGAGACGCACTCACTCACGTGCACATACAAAAACACACACACACACACACACACACAGTGCCTTAGTTTTATGATGCACCATAGGGGGGTTTTACAATGGGTGTTTGTGAAACTGTGTCACAGAATAAAAGGCTGCAGGGGAGGCTGGTTCTTTGGAGTGGTCTGAGACCGAGGGCAGAGGGGCTGCTCTGAGATCCTCCCCTTGCTATAGCATGTGAAAACCGGTTGAGCTGTTCTGACTTGCTTTCTTCATGGGTGATAAGTCTGAACTAGCGGGCCTGCTGAAGTGCAGACCCAACACCCATGGTTTCCCAGCACAAGCACAAAGTGTTGGCAGTATCAAACTAATCTATGAGTGATCCGCGAATCTAATTCTTCATATCCATGTTCTTCCACAGAAAATGATGCTTAGTAGTAGAGACTCAGCAGCAGATTAGAATGAAGTATAATAACATTTATACATTTGGTAAATCACCAAATGAATACACACAGATTCCCATGACAATGCAATACACTGTTTGTCTCCAAAAGTTGAATCTGTTCATCTGGACGTAGCGTTTTGTGGGAGAAACGTTTCATCACTCATCCAAGTGACTTCTTCAGTCTCAGCTGACTGCTGAGACTGAAGCAGTCAGCTTCACTTGGATGAAGAAGTCACTTGGATGAGTGATGAAACGTTTCTCCCACAAAACGCTACGTCCAGATGAACAGATTCAACTTTTGGAGATTTACTTTCCTGGATGATTGAGAATGCATCAAGACGAAATACACCGTTTGCTCTTCATTCAGTGATTTAAGTACAGCAGGCTTCACACGTTGCTCATATAAAACATATTCCCCCATCATATCACCACTGAAAACATGCTGTAAATAAAAGACTGCGTGAAAACCTGGAGCTTCCTGCTGATTTATTATTGAAATGATCAAACCTGCTCCAACAGTTTGAGTTTTTATTCTCTTAGCTGCAAACTCTGCTTTTTAAAGGTTTGATGTTAAAATATGTTAAAATAATTCCTACATGCTTATACCAGAATAGCCATGAAGCAGGATCTTTGTTATGATGTTACTATATGTGCATGCATGCACAGGAGTCATTTTTGCCTCATCTTTAACCTCGGACCGTTCAGTTCCACAGAAGTAGAGGCCCTGATCAGAATCAGTGATCTTTGTGATTAGCAGGTCCTAAGACTGAGACATTGTTATTCGCCAAATGAAAATTAGGAATTGGATTCAGAAGGTGAGTGAAAACACAGTCATCATTTAAATGTTGGACATGAGTCCAATCAAGCCAGGTTTTCAGTAAAACGGAAAGCTGCTCATGAGAATAATTTCTGTACCACACTATATAGACTCCAGTCTTACTCAATCACTGCTTGTTTAGTCAAATCTTGACTTGAAGATAAAGCTCCTAGAACAAACAAACACAAAAATGGATGTTTATATGTGGTCAGCTGTATAATTCAACCGGTGTATATTAATGTATTAGTTAATTGTGAAAATGCAAGCATATATCAATAAATATATAAAATATCAGAGAAATGAACAACTAGAAAAACCTGGAGCCCATCCATGTATAACAATGATATGGAGAAAATCAGTCTTACTGTGGTGTCGCGATTGAAGAATAACCAGGGACGGTAACTAAGATATTGACAATGCCACCTGGGGGAGGGCGTTACACCCCAGGAAAGATTTCTCTAGCCAATGTACGTGTTGCACTGGCTACCAAAGCCCACAGACTCGTTATTAACGGCAGAGGTGAGACAGATGAATTTTACAAATCAAAGTTTATTAAGAACTACTACTAAAAACATAAAATTATAAAATCAAAAAGACACCTAAGGTAGCAGGGTTGAGACGGCAAAATAGATAATTAAAACACTTTATTAACAAAACGATGATTAAAACGACCAGACTCCCTACCACGATGCTACCCTAAAAACAATCACAGTATGATAAAAGAGCAACTAAACAAAATGGTGGAGACCGGCCACTTGAGGAGGCAACCTACAGGGAGGACTGCCCAAGGGTGCCACCAATTACTCACCCGTGTGATTTCACTGCAGACCTCACTCACACTAAACTCTAAATGGTGTAATCTACCTATGCACGGTGTGTACGCTCGCATGCATCGGGGAGGGGATTCCACCTCACGTGCCTAGCCCCTCAACAAGCGGCCGCACCTCCACCAAAGCAATAAAAGAAAGCATAAAACGTTAAACAAATTAGTAAAAGATCTACATAAAACAAATACACCCCAAATCACTGTTCGTTATAAAAGTATTGCGTAACAAACAAAACAGCATATGACAAGACAGCATATGACAAGACAGCAGCAGTATAATGCAAACCTGCAACAAAAGAGGGAAACAGTTGTCAAAGTCCACCCTACTATGCCACGTTATGATGAACACAAAGGTCCCACTTACCACTCTCTAAAGGGCAATACTGAGTAGCTTTCCTTGAGAGATCTGCAGCACTTAACTGCCTAATGCTCGCAGCCACCTTGGATGGACAAGACTGCCAAATGCCTCCTTCTGGTAGTGAAGCACAGCTGTTTCTTATAAGCCTGCTAATTGTCGGCTGGGAAGGTGTGGATGTTAGTGGTGCATTTGTGGACATCATGTAAAATCCTACCCCAGAATCTACTTCACTACATTACAAATGGCAGTTTGACTCATGCCCCACCCAGTTTTCCTTTAAAGGGAATGTGCATTGTGACTGGCCAGGTGAAAGGAACATTTTCTCTGTGGTTGTTTTGATTAGGTGCAGTGCTAAGCAATGTTTCAGAACTGACGATAAAGATAACTAGGACTAACCACAGTGCAAATTCAAATTCTGGCACCTCAGACTGCATCAAATACATTTTCAAGTGCATTTTTCTGCTTCGTTAAAAACCATTACAGACAGACAATATGTATTCTGTTCCATATACATCACAAGACAGTGAGACCTTCAACTTGTTTGATGTTTGCTCTTTTTTTCCCTCTTTTTATTTTAGTTCGCAGATATTGTGGTGGACCACTGGAGGGCTCCACTCACACCCAGTTCTCAGAAAATGTTATTGCTGTGTTTTGGAGGGAAAAGTATTCACTTGTGTGGTGATGAGTAAGAAACAAGGAGTGTTAATTGAGAGCTCTCGTGTCGTCTGTGTTTACCTCCACATTGGTGACCCCTGACTCGAACATGCTGCAGCCCGATGGATGCACCGGCTCCGCTCTGGATGCATCAGTGGCCGCCAGCGCTCTGCCTCCTGCTGTAGCTGCGTTTCCTGTGGTGCTTGAGCTGCCAGACTTTTGGCTCCGCGATCCCCCATCGTGGTTCGTGCACGTGGAGGCTCAGTTCGCCCTTCGCGGCATCTCGGCTGACGACACAAAATATCACCATGTGGTGACCTCTCTCGACCCGCTAGCCACCCGTCGTGCGTTGACTCTCCTTCGGGACCCACCCGCCCAAGGGAAATATGCCGCCCTTAAGGAGCTGCTTCTTTGGCGCTATGCCCTCTCCGACGCAGAGCGAGCCGAAAAGCTCCTCTCCCTCTCAAGCCTGGGTGGCGGTATGGCTCTTGAACTGATGGAGAACATGCTATCCTTCCTCGGACCGGATGACGGGGGATTCCTCTTCACCCACATCTTCCTCCAACAGCTGCCGGCGGCCGTGAGAGCCGGCCTCGCCAACTCTCCGCTTCTGGGCGCAAAGGATTATTGCTCCCTGGCTGAGGAAGCGGATCGTATTCTCTTGGCTACCCGCACTTTCCACGATCACGACCTAGTTCCAGCCTCGCCGGCAGCACCTTCCACTGCCCTGAAGTATCCCATCCTCCGCTGACGGCAAAGATCGTGACACAGCGGCACCGTGGCACTGCGGACAGGACTGTTTCTACTATCAGTGTTTTGGCGCCGGAGCGCACCGCTGCTTGCTGCCTTGTGCTTTTTCGGCCCCGGGACATTGGCCCCGCCAGCGTGCAGTAGCGGCCGCGACCGCTAGCAACAAAGAAAAACTGCTCTTCATAGAAAACCTGCGCTCCGGGAGACGTTTCCTGGTCGACTCCAGCTCCCAGAAGAGCCTCCTTCCCCCGACCGGCGCCAACAGTTTAGCAGCGGGCTGCGGACCGCAGCTTACTGCAGCTAATGGCTCTCCCATTGCGACGTTTGGGGAAAGGTTAGTGACTGTTTGTTTTCATGGTCGGGATTTCCAGTGGAACTTTGTTGTTGCCGCTAGCTCTGTGCCTATTTTGGGCACCGATTTTCTTTGTGCCCACGGACTGCTGGTAGATGTTGCTAACAGACGCTTAATCGATGCCCTGTTCTTTTCTTCAATACCCTGTTTCACATGGGCCATCGAGCCCCTGAATTGGGCTAGTTTAGTGACTTCAGGGAATGTTTTTCAGCGTTTGACCTTAGAGTTCCCTTCACTGACTGTTCCTATTTTCTCGAACACGACAACGAAGCACGGGGCTGAACATTATATCCTGACAGTCGGTCCCCCGGTGTTCGTGCGCGCCGCCTCAACCCCGGGAAACTCTCCGGGAAGAGTTTGCTGCTATGGAGCGCCTCGGCATTGTACAGGGCTCGAATAGTGCTTGGGCCTCTCTGCTACACATGGTGCCCAAATCAGATGGTCGGTAGTGGCTGTGTGGGGATTTTCGCAGTTAGAATAATGTCACGGAGAACGACCGTTACCCCATGTCAATAGAAAATTGACATGGGGTAACATGGGGACATGGGGTGACACCCATTTCTCCCCAGAGCTGCGCACCTGCTGCAGCCACTCTGTGCTACTTTGAAGGGTAAAACAGCTAAGGACCCAGTTGATTGGCTCCCTCCCATCCAGGCTAACGCTGCCCTGCTGGCCCACCCGTTTCCGTCGGCGGAGATTGCGTTGACCACCGACGCGTCAGACATGGCGGTGGGCGCAGTGTTAGAACAGCGGGTCTCCAGTGTCTGGCAACCGCTCGCCTTTTTCAGTTGCACGCTCAGGGACAGTGAGCGCAAATATAGTGTTTTTGACAGGGAGTTGCTGGCCCTGCACCTTGCGACGCAGCATTTTCGTTTTTTTCTCGAGGGGCGTAGCTTTACTGCGTATGTCGATCATAAACCCTTGACGTTTGCGATGTCAAAGGTCTCTGACCTGTGGAGCACGCGCCAGCAGTGCCAGTTGGGAGCCATTTCCGATTTTAGAACAAACGGGCCTTGTACTGGAGGACAGACCCGTGTGGAACGGCGGGCCTAGCCTGCTTTGCGATGTTTCCACCAGCCATCCACGTCCTGTAGTTCCCCTTTTGTGGCGTTGTCGCGTTTTCGACTCAGTACACTCCCTCTCTCATCCAGGCATCCGGGCCTCGGTCAAGCTGGTCAGCTCTAGGTTCGTTTGGCCGGGCCTTCGTAAATCGGTGAAAGACTGGGCAGTGGCTTGCATCCCATGCCAACACGCTAAGATCCATAGGGACACGCAGGCCCCTCAAACAGCAGTTTGCAGTTCCTCTTTTACATATAGAACAAGGAAAGGTCACTTTTCATGGGTACAGTTTCTGAATCACATAATATACCCATCGGATAATGTGTCACAGTTACAATTCAAAGTGATGTTGTCTCCTGATCCTAATGCCATGTCCACCACTGATCCCAAAAAATCAAATCAGGTCCTCAAAAACAAAGACAATAACATATGCACCAAGGTTTTCACATTATACCAAATTCTTGTAATTGCTGAGTTCGGGTAGACTATAAAATCGAATGAGTACAATCATTTAATGTTTAATAAATGTACCTGTTAAGTCCCCAAGCTAGTCTAGGGGTTAGAAGGGACTAACATAAAGGTAAATAGTGAAGGAGGAGCCAAGACAGTAAGTTAAAAGGTTTATTTCTTGCTAGACATTATAATTCAGTTCTAGTTCAGACTGAGGGTTAACTTCAGGGAGTGCAAAGGCCAACATAACAAAAAAAACATTGCTAATATGAAAATAAAAGGCACTTACAGGTCTACAGGCATTAAGTAGTGCTCTGCTGATTGGCAATTAGCTGGATTGTGTGAGCAGCATCCAATCAGGAGAGGGGAGGTGGAGCCTAAACAGAACACAGGGCATTAGTTCAAAGGAAAACCAACATCTTCCTGGGGGATGTAACAGTACCCAAAAAATATTACCTAAAAGAAGGACAAGAGCAATGTGAAGTCTGTCCATGTTTGACGATGACCTGCAGTTAAGACAGTAAAAGTGGTCAGTCTCAGATGTCATGACTTGCGTTGACATTTCCATGAAAGGAAATGTGATTGTCTTGCTAAATGCAACATTTATTCTGTGTGCTTTTTATATTTGTGTAATTGTATAAGATGGTCTAGCTGTAAAGATACAAGGTTTTTTTTCAAGATGACCATTTTGTGATTATTATAATAAAAAAGTCTGCTTTTTATTTTACAGTAACCAAGCTTTTACCCTCATTTGTCTCAGTTTCAGTCTTGAATGTTATAGACTTGAAAATGTCATGTGTTTCATGCAATTTTTGAAAAATGCTTAATATTTCAATGACAGTTTCAATGAATTACAGAAGAATGGCTTAGCTTGGTTTTGTCTGGTAAGACGATTAGCTTGGAAACTACATTTGAATTTAGACAATTGTGACATATATATCTATATGTATGTTTCCACTAGAGGTCAGAAAAGTTTTACCTTTGTCCCCATTTTCCTCTCTCAATCACAAATAGTAAGATGTCAAATTTTTATGGAGGTTTTCTTGTGTGATATGAAGTACAGTATTTAGTCCTATATTTACTTTGACAAGCTATAAAAAGGTCTTGTAAATTTGAAAATTCCCTCCTTTTTTCCAGTTTACAGAATGGAGGGATGTGTTTATTAATTATACCAGGTAGTCCAACATCTCTGATTTGCTGGTATCTTTTTCAGAGAAGCTACAATATCCAGTGCTATGTGCAGTGTGGCTGTGACACTACTGGCAACATAACTGACCTATAAGCTATACTGTAACTATTTTTAAACAGTGTGTAATTTGGGGGTATTTTAGCAGAAAAACCTGCGCCCTTGTATCATTCTTCGGCCTTGCAATTTTTAGTGTGAAGGTGAATGGTTGTTTCTGGTTTGCACCGCAAATTTATTCTTATGCCTTTGAAGAAAGGGCAGAAATAATCTTGAGTATTGCAAAATGGTGAATTCCTATTCAAAAGACACTATTCAAAAATATACAGAATATTCAAATGACCCTATAAAATGCGAGTATGTATACATCTCTGAATTATATTTTTATCACCTAAGTTAACCCTTGTATAGTGTTCGTATTTTTGTTACTCAGCCAGTGTTCATGGGTCTGGTGGACCCGCTAGAGTTTTGGCTTTCCAATTAACACTATCAAACAATTTTATGTTAAATTACTCAACAGATGTTTACTTTATCCCAATTACGAGCCATGTGAACAGCAAACATGGTTAATTTTTTCCTTTTACCTTTGTTTGATCATATTTATGAATTAATGTGCTTCTCGTTTTTTGTCAATAAAATGTTATAAAAAATAAAATCAGTTCTAATCAAGTGTACATATCCTTATACCATATTTTGCAGGTTTTGATGGTATATACTGCCTAAAGAGGCAACGGCCTCTAAATGGCATGGGTCTCACAGACCCCAACACCATACAAGGGTTAAGATAATGAATGAAGTGTTGAGTCTGTAAAAAAAAAGAGAATCCATTTTATCGGACTCGAGTGCTAAATTAGATAAAAAGTTTGAGAAATCATAGATAAAATCTGGTAAACAGGTTAAGAGGAAACAAAAAAACCCATCAAACACTGAGATGATAAGGACCACTCTAGGAAAAGAAGGCCACATGTCAACTTTGCTTTAGATAAGATATATTCATTAGCGGTAAAAGTCAAAGAAATTTAATCACTTTCAGAATTAAACTATCTCCTATTACAACCTACATAAATGCTTCCAAAGCAGTGGGACCCCATCATGGCAAGCAAGGCAAGCAGTACTTGTCTAGTGAAATCTAAAAATAGACATCAATTAAAATGTACAAAAGTGAAAGCAATCTCTTTCCTTTTAGCTCAAACAGTGTTCTGTCAGAAAAAACCTCTCACCTATTTGCACCATGCTCTAAATTAGTGCTTCTGCTTGACAGCAAACCACTGAAATCTATTTGCGGTTAGCATTTTTGATGGGCGGTTCCATGTATTGTTAACAGTGGCTTGAGCTTTTCAAGCTGAGAGTGCAGCAGCTTTATCTGGTTTTGAATAAACCTTCTGGTCTTTGATGGGAAACTGATGGAAGACTAGACTGCTAGACAAGCTTCCATTAGCTCTGATTTCACTTCTCTGAGATTAGTAGTATTTGTGTGTTTATGGAAACAGAGGTAGTATTAGCAAGCCCCTCTGCATTTATCATAAACTGAAAAGTTTCTTTGTACTGTATGCTGTTCACTTGAAATAGAGACGTGAAGTAATCTGTGTTGTTGGGGGTGGGGATGGGTAGATGTCTTTTCTGATAATGCTGAGGAAAATTTATGTAGGCACCATTTACCAGCATGCCTACCACAATGATTTGCAGTGACATTCAGTTGTGGTATGCAGCTAGTGTGATACTAAACAACATGTCAAGGCATAATCTAAGTGGGGCATCAGAGTGCTACAACCTGTTAGCCAATAAATGTTTTTATTTAAATTTTTGACATTTTTATTAACAATTTCTAAACCTGAACGTAAGCTTCTATAAAATAGGTTTGGATTTAGGCGTTTTGGGTCCCTTATTGACAATATTCAAGAAAACAGAAACAATTTTTTTTTGAGCTTCAGTTTGTCAGCATTTTGCGCTTGGTAGTGCACGAAGGAATGTTTGTCGCTCTGGATTTCCTGTAAGCTTTACAGGTTATTAAAGGGTACACATCTCAGGATCAAGACTCATTTTAAACGCAAGTCTTCATCCTGAGAAGCATACCCTGCTGTATCGCCCATTTTAGACAGACAGTCCTGTATTAGTACATTTTGAATATTGCACCGGCAAATAGGTAGCAGCATAGAAGCATAAAAAGTCATGACTAAAAAAAACAGTAAAAAATAATTACAAGAAAACTCGCAGTATTAAGGGTAGACAAAACGTCATATAGAATAGAATAGTATAGAATAGAATAGAATAGAATAGAATAATAGAATAGAATAATCCTTTAATTGTCCCACAAGGGGAAATTTGGTTGTAACAGCAGCCAAAAAGACACATATACAAACAAACAGTACACAGGACACAGAACAGAAACATACACAATTTTTCTTAAATATTTACATTAAGGACAATGGTTACTATATACAGAGTACTGTACAGTTATTAAATTAAATTAAAATAACTACAAGTAAGAGGCAAACCAGGTTGTAGTGTGAATCGATTGATTAACTTATTGCAGTTACAGTGCTGATGTAAACATCTATGATTGTTGGGAGCGGTTCCGTCTGACAGCTGCAGGGAGGAAGAACCTGCGGAAACACTCCTTCATGCATCTAGGATGCAGCAATCTCTCACTGAAGGAGCTCTGCAGTTCAGCAACATTTACATGCATGGGGTGGGAGACTCTGTCCATCAGAGATGTTATTTTGGCCAGAGTCCTTCTGTCTCCCACCACCTGCACTGGGTCCAGGGTGCATCCCAGAACAGAGCTGGCCTTCCTGATGAGTTTATCCAACCTCTTCCTCTCAGCTGCCGATAAACCGCTGCTCCAACATACCACACTGTAAAAAATGACAGATGCCACCACAGAGTGTAATGGTTTACATTGTTTAGGACGAGAGACTGGTCACAAAGACTCTAGCAACCAAAAAAGGTAAAAAATATGTATTCTGTCACGAGTTGGTGAGTGGTTTCTGGCAACTGCTAGCATGAAGTTGTGCCGATATGGTGCTCTAATAAAAAAAAACCTTGTGATTGCTCTAGTAGTTTGACACTGCAGTTTGCACCGCAAATTTGTGACAGTTTTTGAAGCTGGGATTGGGGATATGGGCCAAAAAATATTGTGCCAAAAATTAGCTTAACTTTTTGATCATCTTCAAAAAGTGAAGTGTCTACTTCAGAAAAGATGTCCACTCAGCTTCCTCCAGTATCTTGCCAAAGAAAGACCAATCAGTTCATCCAGATATTCAAGTATTTGCTGGCATTATGTGGAGTAAAAACTGACCTGTAATGGAGTCTAAAACAAAACTCCAAGTCGTGCAAAAATCACAGGAAAAAAATGCAGATTTGACACATTGGAGACAGGATAATGAAAACAAGGAAAATAAACTAAATGAACAGAAACAGATTGCAAAACTAATTGAATTCCAACTGCAAGATTGGAAATCCACAAGTCAAAAACACTGGGTTAAAAACCGCTGGACCAGAAGATAACTAAAGATTCAAATAAAACAAGAAAAAAGCTTAAACATAAAGTGATTCCTTTTCAAAAGGAAATTAAGGAAATGTTTGATACTGTGACATTTGGATTTTCAATGTCCCATCATATTTTTGTAACCTTGTTACAATGAGAAACACTTCTCTTGCTGTAACACTGACCTTTGATGCATGGTGGCAAATCCTACAAATCCTACACATCTGAGACTGAAGGGCTTCAAAAATAAAAAAAACGTCTTCAAAAGCCTCGCCTCCTTGAATGCCACAGAACTGACCATTTGGACTTTGCAAGAGAGCACCAAATATGGGACATTGAAAGGTGGAAGAAAGTTTTACTCTCTGATAAGAAAACATTTAACCTTGATGGCCATGATGGTTTCTAACTTTATTGGCATGACAAGCAGATCCCACCTGAGATGTTTTCTATGTGCCACAGTGGAGGCGGGGCCATAATGGTCTGGGGTGCTTTTTCCTTCAGTGGAACACTGGAGCTTCAGGAGGTGCAGGGGTGTCAAGCGGCCGCTGGCTATGTCCAGATGTTGCAGAGACAATTCCTCATGACTGAGGACCTTCGTCTGTGTGGTAACGACTGGGTTTTTCAACAGGACAACGCTACATTACTCAATGCCTGCAGAACAAAGCAGTTCTTCCAAGAGAATAACATCACTCTCTTGGAGCATCCTGCATGTTACCCTGATCTAAATCCAATTGAAAACCTTTGGGGATGGATGGCAAGGGAAGTTTACAAAAATGGGCAACAGTTCCAGACATAGATGCCCTTCGTGTGGCCGTCTTTACCACTTGGAGAAATGTTCCCACTCAACTCGGGAAAATGCAGGGGGTTGGGAAGCGCATCTGTAACTGGAAGGTCGCAGGTTCGATCCCCAGGCTCTCTGTCCTGGTCGTTGTGTCCTTGGGCAAGACACTTTACCCTACCGCCTACTGGTGTTGGCGCAATATGACAGCCTCGCTTCTGTCAGTCTCCCCCAGGGCAGCTGTGGCTACAACTGTAGCTTACCTCCACCAGTGTGTGTGAATGTGAGAGTGAATGAATAGTGGAATTGTAAATAAATTATAGGTTTATGTATCAAATGGAAAGATATTTAATTATGCCATGAGCCATACATTAGTACTTAGGTACTGAAGACGTAAACCCTAGAGATGGGAAAATCCTAATGAAGTAAGTGAGTGTCTACTTCCATTGTGTTATATACAGTTATAGGGGCTGCATAGTGAAGTGGCTTAAACAGTCATGTAACAACCAAGATCCCTGGTTTGAGACCTAAAGGAGAAAGCAGGCAACTTCAGTATCACTGGCACCAGTATTTACTTTCTCTTTATCCCAGTGTTGGTCATGTTGTCTCTTTTCTTTGTGTATTTGCTTCTTTGATGAAGGGGACCCCTTCTCAAATGAAAAAACACAGACGTGATGAAGCAAGCAGAAATTGAAATTTGTCTCCACACAAATGCCTATGAGTGGTCCTGTCTTCTGTTTTTGGCATACAACACATGAGACCAGTCTCTAGCCACATACATAAAATGTGATTAGGCAGAAAGGTGATTTTCATCACAGGCACTATTCACGATGGCAGGGCAACATGGGAGCTTTTACAAGCACTCATGTATTTTCATATGTATTTTTAATGGATTAATGATGATACATCAGTCTGTCGGAATTTACAAGAACAATATTTTTTGCATTAAATAACTTCAAAAAATGTCTGGCTATATACCTTTAAATATCATCGAAAACAAGCATCTCACTGAAGAAGAAATGGACAATTTTAATTATTACTAATCTTGGTAGGTAGAGGAAAAATGGAAAAACAAAAAACTTAATCACTTCTGATTCATAATGCACTTTTGAATGTAAAATCTAGACCCCAGAGGTCTTGACAGTAGAATAGGTGCAGAAGTCAGAACTATAGGTTATCTTCTTCTTTGATCGCTGCTGTGTTGCTTGACGTGTTTCCACTGTAGCATAAAGCACATCTTCATCCTGTGAATGAATTTGTTGTTTGTAATTATGAATATGACTGGTTTTCTATAAATGATTCATTTTGTTAGAATTAATTATGACAAGTGCTGAAAAAATATGGATTGAATATTAATGTAATTTACCTGAGTTCTTCTTGTTTGCCCACTGATTTCTGGTCTTTGTTGATCGACTTCTGGCCACAGAAATTAATACATAATTAAAAAATAAAATCCACCATTATACTGACTTAGATGTAGTAACCTCATTGTCTGGAATTTTCTTATGTTAGTAAAAATGTTTTTAAATTTTGCACAAATTGTTAAGTTTACAAATTGAGCTGATGACAAAACTTTGTAATATACTAATTTGATGATAAGAGGATTGATTGAAAAAAGTACCATATTTAGCAATTACCTGTTTTCTGGCAGAGGTAATGAACAAGAAGAGATACAAGAAGAGAGGAGAGAGCTGCAAAAGTTGGACACAGGATGAAGAGCAGTTTCCAACACATGCCGCAGTCTTGTGGAGATGTTTGATCAGTTAAAGTTGAAGAATGTGGATCACTGGAGTCTAAATTGTTCACAAACATGTTTCAGTTAGGTCTGTGTATATATTTTTTATCATTCTGATGTTTGAGATATTGACTCTCAGTCATCAGAAAACTAGAAAAAACGCATTTGAAAAGAAGACATGCATGGCAATCAAAATATTTGTTTGGTTTAAAAATAGTTAATCTTGCTTTTCATTAATAATGGTTTGACACTTCATATTAAATATGTGAGCAATGGACAGCAATGCATAATGTTATTGATAGAATATTTAAACTGCAATTCATATAAAATGCATTTTGACAATTTTGACCTAAAAAGTGTCAAATAATTGTGTAATCATGTAATGGTTTAGGAATATTTCCTTTCTAAAATTGTTTTTGACAATGAACCTGAGTCTAAGTTACAGTTACATTTTTTAAATATTGATACTAATGTTTAATGTTGAAAAAATCACTTGAGCACTTACTGATTTTAATCCTTGTCGCCACACTGCCATAACTCTGAACAAATTCAAGGTTAATATCCTTTTTATCCTTTAGCTGTTTCTGCTCAGTTCCACAATAATAGAGGCCCTCATCAGAATCAGAAATATTCACAATCAGCAGGTCATACGATCCAGAGGACTGGTTGTTTACAAAGTGGAAGCGAGGTAGAGAATTCACTAAAGTTGCTCGGTTACAGATGGGTTTCCATGAATCCTTTGTTTGTTTTAAGACAAGAGGAGGCTGATTTTCATGGGTACAATTTCTGTACCACACAATATATTCCTCAGATGGTGTGGTACGGTCACAATACAGAGTTATGTTTTCTCCAGATCTCACTGTCAGATCCACCACTGATCCAGAAATCCAATCACCTCCTGAAATACAAACACAATGTTAAATTTTGCCAATCTTTCACATTGTACTACATAATTGTAATTATCGAGTACAGAAGTTAATGTAGGTGATGTCAAATAAAATCAGTAGACTAGGTAAATGTTACATAAAATGAATGTTTCATAAAAGGCTCCTTCCAAAATATTACCTAAAAAAAGGACAAAAATGATGTGAAGTCTGTCCATGTTTGACGACGACTTGCAGTTAAACGATATCAAAAATGGTCTCACTCTCAAGTGTCGCCTTCAGAGACTTTTCCATTTAAGGAAATGTAAGTTCTGATTGGCTTGTTGAGTGGAACCTTTTATTCTGTGGCTGTTTTCTGTTTGTGTGATGTTATGTTAATGAAAACAACACAGGAACACATATGCACTGCATGCATAGATCCATAGTAAAATCAGGAAGCATGAATGAAATTATGTAATAGACTTGAAGTGTGCAAAATATGTTTTAGTTAGTGCTTGGAACAGATTAGAAACGAGATTTGGATTTAGAAAACATGTAATGCTAATGTCACATTCAAAGCAGTCACAAAAGTTTTACCCAGATCCATCCCTCCATTTTTACCTCCATAGAGGTCATTTGAGCAGCAGTCCAGTAGCACATGTCCATATAAGTGAGGTAAGGAATGTTTATTCACCAGCATTCAATCAAGAAAAAAAGTAAGCAAAACGTGTGACATTTTTCACTGACACTAGTCACAATGATCTTTATAAAGGCCATGCATAACACAAAATTGGAATTTAAACAACACAACTTTAAAGCAGAAAATCAGGACAAAATTTGAAGAATTTAAAGAATTAATTTAGTCTCTGCATTAAAACAGACCCATGCAGCTTTTATATTGTTGCAGATGGTTCACTGATCAGCATGTCAGTATCTTGCTCAATTCTTCCTACACTTGTGAACAAGACCCTGAACTATGGGTAAAATGGACTGAACCAAACAGGCTTTAGCTGGAATACATAAAAGATGTGAATTCTCATATTGCGTGACAGAGACAAAGAGAGCCAGGGTTAAATAGAGACTTGATTTCAACATAACCAATTTAGTTTGGAGAGAGATTTTCTTAGATTCAAACTGCAAAGTGAGATTTTTAGTGGATATTCAGAATTTCTGACTTGGAAGGTAGCTCAGTCAAGGTTTTTGGTGGAAGTCGAATGGATGCTTGTTCTTTCCCTTGATTCTAAGAAGAGCAGCTTGTGTGGATCCCCAAAGCTGTCAACACTGCGGGAAAAGATTTCTCACCTTCAACATCAGGGAAAAGCAGAAGTTGGTAGCCCAGTGAAGACTTGAATGGGAAGAAGTCATTAGTAGTGGAATTCAGGAATTTGATTCGACAGCTGAGAGCTCCAGGTTGACTGGTTAACGCATCCACTCCCTGGTTAGCTCTCTCCACTTGCCGGTTGATCTGGGTATGGAAGCCAAAAGAGAGACTAGTCTGAGCTCCCAGTGCTCCACACAGCTCCTTCCACGCAAGTGAGGTTAACTGAGGTTCACGGGAAGAAACAATGTCCAGTGGGCAACCACATGGTCAGAAGAAAGGGTTTTTTTAATGTTTATTTATAAGATTTTAAGTTCAAAGTTACATAACGTCACACCAGTCAAAGGACATAAGATTCAAAAACAATAACATTTAAGCACAGAAAAAAAAAAAAAGAAAAACCAGAAACCAAACACACAACAACAACAAAAAAAACCCAAACAGAAAAACAGGAAAGAAAAGGGAAAAAAAATACACCAGTTAGCCAGTACAAATCAAAAGTTCAAAAGAAACACCAATGTCCAAAGAGGATGATCTTCTGTGTGAGGTTAGACAGGGCAACAGAGAGTTCACCAAGTCCAAAAGATGTGGGAAACAGGTCCAGGAAGGAATCAGGGTCCGGCAGAAGTTCAGTTTCACATAAACACAAAGTGCAGTCAAAAAGGGTTAAAGTTTATGTTGAATTCCCATTAATATGATTGAGAAAAGGGCCCCAGATTTCAACAAACTTAAAATGGGTGTCAACCAAACGATAACGAACCTCTTCAATATACAAACAAGCAATCATCTCACGTAGCCAAACCCTGAACAATGGAGGAGATGGTGATTTCCAGGCTCTAAGAATAAGTCTTTTAGCTACAATCATGCCAAACATTAAGGCATTCTGAAGAGGACGTCTGAGTGCCAGTGAGGTTAGGGAGCAGCCTAGCACTGCAAGTACACCATCCGGCTCTAATTTTAAGTCATAAATCCTGTTATATATATTAAATATCTCTGCCCAGAAACTCCTGAGTGTGGGGCAAGACCAGAAAAGGTGACCAAGGGTTCCATCCATTGCTTTGCATCTGTCACACAAAGACGAAATAGACGGAAAAATGCTGCATAGCCTTGTTTTAGAAAAATGCAAACGATGAATGACCTTGAACTGTATAAGTTGTAGTCTGGCATTAACAGAGCATTCTTTAATCTTCTTCAACACATTGGCCCACAAAGCATCCGATATGTCTACTTCCAAGTCCTTAACTCAAGCATCCTTGATATGGTTTGTAGGTGGTATAAGTGTAAAAAGTGTAGTAAATTGGCTGATTAGGTGTTTGGAAGTGGGATTTTTAATCAAATAATCATAAAAGTCACTATGAGCAGGGGGCTTGTCCAGATGGGCAAAAGAGTGTTTAACAAAATTCCTAATTTGTAAGTATCTAAATAAATGAGCAGAGGGGAGCATAAATTTTGATTGCAGCTGAGCAAATGAAGCAAAACAATTGTCGATGTAGAGGTCCTTAATAGTGTGAAGACCTAATGCTGACCAACGCTTAAACACAGGGTCCATCAAGCCAGGTGAAAAAGAAAGGTTTTCAGTTATGGGAGCAAAAATGGATAGGTCTGGAAGGCACAAAGCAACCCTAACTTGCTTTAAGATCCTAAGAGAATGACCTAGGACAAAATCATTACTTAAAAGTTTGGTAGGTATGTTGAGCTTAGAAAACAGAATAGCATCAAGTGATGTACCAAAAATTGATTTAGCATTGTGTGCCTCTATCAAAGGCCAAGAAGGACCACATCCCTCCTGAACAGCAGGAACGGCTGAAACACTGTTCCAGAAAACCCACGTTCTGGCATTGCAAGCCCAGTAGTAGTGCCTGAAAACTGGGAGGCCTAATCCACCCTCAGAGGAGGGTTTCTGCAAGTGAGCCTTTGAAATTCTATGGGGTTTATTTGCCCAGATGAAAGACAAAATGATAGAGTTGATAGTTTTAAAAAAGGATGAGGTGAGAAAGATGGGTATGTTTTGGAAAAGATGAATAAATTTAGGAAGTACTACCATTTTAATAATATTGACACGTCCAATTAAAGAAAGTGGGAGAAGAGTCCATTTATCTATCTTAGCTTTAATACTATCAATGAGGACCTGAAAGTTCAATTTAAATAGCAGCTTACGGTTTCTGGGAATGTTAATACCTATTTAAAGTGACTGCTGGTGGTTTTAAAAGATAAGCTAGAGATGAAGCTAGAGTCGAGCCCATCTGCCAGTGGCATAAAAATGGACTTGTCCCAATTAATTGTGAAACCAGAGAGTTGTCCAAATTTGTTAATGAGATGAAGCAGGGGAGGCAAAGAGAGCCTGGCATCAGACAGTGTCAGAGCCACATCATCTGCATATAGAGTTATAGTAGATTTGACAGGACCACAGGATATACCTACAATATCAGAGCTGCTTCTAACTGCAATGGCCAGAGGTTCCATAGCTAGAACAAAGAGCAGTGGAGATAAACAGCAACCCTGTCTAGTCCCCCGGTGAAGTAGAAACGGGTGAGATCTATCAAAATTTGTCAGTACCGATGATCTTGGCCGTGCATAAAGCATACGTACCAAAGTTGTGAAATTACTACCAAAGCCAAATTTCTCAAGTGTAGCAAACAGGTATTTCCACTCAATTTGATCAAAAGCTTGTTGTGCATCTAATGAAATAACAGCTGAATTTGGAGGATTTGTTCCATACAGTACATTCAATAGACGACGGGTATTAGAGAAAGCAAATCTATCTGGGATAAACCCAGTTTGATCGTGTTGAATTAAAGTGCCCAAAAATTTATTAAGGCGTGAAGACAAGACTTTTGCAATGATTTTTTGATCACAGTTTAATAAACTAAGTGGGTGATATGAAGTCACATTGATGGGGTCTCTGTCCTTCTTAGGGAGAAGACAAACGTGGGCCTCATATATGCTATCAGGGAAAGAGCCCCGTGCAATGGAGCAGTTCACCATTCTGAGTAAAAGTGGAGCGATTATATCAATGTGGGCTTTATAAAATTCTATATTGAACCCATCCGGTCCGCAGGCTTTACCGCTAGGGAAAGAAAGGATAGCAGCTTTGACTTCTGTGATGCTGAAGTCAGCTTCAAGCGCTTGGGTGGCAGAATCTGTGAGGGTTGGAATACTCAGAGAGTTAAGAAAGCAAAAAAGCTCAGAGTCATTGGCGTTCGATTTAGAAGAGTACAGTGTGCTGAAAAACTCAACAAATCTGTCATTAATCAGCTTAGGATCAGTAATTAATTCACCGGTAGAGGAGGCAATTTTGTGTGGTGCGATGGGCTTGCACATCTTTTAATTGTCTGGCAAGTAATTTATGGGGTTTATCTCCCAACTCAAAGTGTCTTTGTTTCAATTAATAATATCGCTTCTGACTTGGAAGCGATATTGGAAATATGATTGTATTCAAGTTTTAGTTTTAGAATAGCATTAGATATGTCCTCAGTATCAGATTGGCGAAGTGCCTCCTCTAATGTTGATAATTCAGAGTCAATTTGGGACAGACGATTTAATCTAGTTCTTTTCGAAAATGTTTGAAAGGAGATGATCTTGCCACGCAATACTGCCTTAAATGATTCCCAAAGAGTAGAATCAGAGACCTCACCGTTGTCGTTGTGTTTTAAGAAATCTGAAATCTCAGTGGAAACATAAGTGGAGAAAGTTTTGTCTGACAGAAGGGTAGAATTGAATTTCCAATTGAAAATTCGAGGCTGTAAATTAAAATCTATTTTCATGGTAAGTGGAGCATGTTCAGAAATCAAGATTTGATGATAAGCAGAGCTAATAATACTGGGTAATAGTCTAGAATCTGTAACAAAGTAATCTATTCTGGTAAAGCTACGATGTACAGGTGAAAAAAAGGAATATTGCCTGTCATCTGGATGCTGAAGCCTCCAAACGTCTACCATGTTGTGTGATTCTACCAGATTGTTCAAAACTGCCATGGATCTAGTAGTGGGGGCTATTTTTGTAGATGATCTATCCAAAACAGGATCAAAATAGCAGTTAAAATCGCCACCAATTATTATATTAGACATATTATATTCAGAAATTAGGTCAAATATTTTGGAAAAGAAGTCAGGACAGTCAAAACTAGGGGCATAGATATTTAGCAAAACCAGTGGAAAAGAGTTAATGGACCCAGAGACCAAAACAAATCTCCCACCCGGATCAGTAACGACGGATCCAAATATAAATGGAGTGGTTTTCCGTATGAGTATAGCAACACCTCTGGCCTTAGATGTGAAAGTGGACTGGTAGACCTGCGACACCCAGTTTGCTCTTAAACGTCTCTGTTCATTGGAGTGAATATGAGTTCCCTGAAGAAAAATGATATCAGACGATAAATGCTTGCAGACGATAAAGGACATGTTCCTAAACCAGTAACATTGTTACCCCGCATCTAAACGAGAGGTGGTATGACATATGGACTGGTGAAAAAGAATACACACGAGTGGCATAAAAAACGGTTAAAACAAAATTAACAACAAGAACACTGAACCCCACCCCCCAAAAAGAAAAAGGCCGCAAAAAAGAACAAGAACCACTGCAGCCCATCCCAGCGTGCATTAAGGGGACTGCCGGGAAGAGGAGCACAAAAAAACAAAGAAGAAAAAGAGAAAAAAACATCCTGCGGATACGGCAGCTCCGCACCAGACTCCATTAATCAAAACAATAATTACACCCATAAATCGACTGATTGGATAAAAAAAAAGACGCCAACATATAACATGACTTGTGTATAACCAAAGTTAAATATAAACGTTCTCAGTACTTCACGATAGAGAAAAGTTATAAGACATCGTAGCAAAAGAAAAAAAAATGATAGAAAACTAACACCACCGAAGCATTCAAAAAATGATTGAACAAATCGCGACTCTCACTATAGGAAGAGAAGAGTGAGAATGTTCAACAATACAGCCACATCAACAGCATGAACAAATATATTACCAGGTCATGATTACAGTGAGTCCACAAACCGTTCAATGATTGTCGAGATGACTGTGTTACCTGAGGAGCATCAAAGACCAGTGACAAAATCTGGAAAACTGGAGCTGAGACAACGTGTTTCTTGAGAGAGTCAAATGTTTCCTGAGCAGTGGAGTTCCACTGAACATCTATTGTGGGTGGCTGAAATTCCAGATGAAACAGCAATAAAAAATTTTCAAAACCAAGTGTGGACACTGACCATACATACAACTCAGACCACACAGTGTTCTTGTTATGGGTTTCTTTTTCTTTTATTCTGTTTGCACACTGTTTTCGTTTTGGCACCAATGTTCTGTTGGACTCTCGTATCCCATCACAGCTCCCAGCGTCACTAAAAAGGGAAAAACCTAATTACTACAAATGAGCTGCAGCTGCTCCATCAGCATCCCTGGCATTGCCCCTTGAGCCTGTTGCACCACCTCTCCCCCTCCTAAAGACCACACACCACCACAGACACCAATCAATACTGGGGTTAAAAGTACTAAGACAGGGATGACCAAAGACCAAGGTAGTGTGAGATGCTTCAAACACAAATAAACTGATCTGCTTGATATGCTTGCCAGATGGTGACAGTGATAAAAGTTGTGTTTTCTCCAGCGCTTGGAGAGAATTTGTGAAGTTCTTGAGAGAGAACTTAGCTGGAACCATAAGTCTGTGTAGGGAACAATCACGGTTTCTTTTGAACACGATTTGCTGTCAGGCTCCACCTTTTGGATTAACCAGGTGTCATGGATTGCTGTATGCAGGAGACGAGGACCCAAACGCAGGTCTCTTAGACTACGTTCACACTGCAGGTCTTAAGATAAGATAAGATAAGATAAGATAAGATAACCTTTATTAGTCCCATGCATGTGAAATTTGTTAATACTTAATGCCCAATTCCAATTTTTTGATCAAATCCGATTTTTTTCTCTGCTTGTTCACACTACAGATAAAATGTGACAGCAAACGCGCTAGTATGAACCCTCAAAGCGGCCTGCATGTGCAAAAGAAGACATCAAACACAACGCGTTCTGTTTAGACCCAGACCAAACAATATTGTTTGACTGATGGCCCTTAATATAAAGACTTGTTTTGGACTTTAAGTTCCCAATTTTGCTTTAATTTATAAAGTTATTTTGTTATTTATATATGGCCTAATAATTATCCTTATTGCTGTTTTAGAGAGGAGCGGTGCTTCAAAGGATAGTTGCAGATTTCTGTCAGAATCTGCAGATTATACAGTACAAATAAAATGTCTTCTCGGGTGCTTCTCCAGTGCTGATAATTGGCGTCCGTCTTGTGTCAGTGACGTAAAAGACGGATTTAATGTGACATGACCATTCAAACAGCAGTCGCTTTCTATAACATCAGATATGTATCGGATTCAGTACCACGTACGAAAGTGACCCAGGTTGGATTTGAAAATATCGGATTTGTGCTGTTCAAACTGTCATACCATGATCGGATATGGGTCGCATAGGGTCAAAAAAATCAGATTTGATGCGCTTTCGCCTGCAGTGTGAACGTAGCCAAAGAGGCAAACATGAAGTCAAAACATCTTTAATGCTGAACTCTTATGTAACGAAGCCAAAGATACAAAAATAAACTTTCGCAGGCAGGCAGACAGAACACACAGCAGAAGCAGGTGAACCAACGCTAACGACGGGACACTGACACAGAGAAACACAGGCCTTAAATACACACTGGGATAACGAGGGCATGAGACACAGAAGGAGAGCACAGCTGGGACTAATCAAAGCTGATGAGACAAGGGGAAGCAAAACCAGACACACTACACACAGGACAGAGACTATCAAAGTAAAACAGGAAAAACAAAAACAGGTATGCACAGACACGAGCTTGACACAAGACCTAAAACATAGCAACAGGGAGGGAACACACAGGCAGACAGAGGAAGCAAAGAACCAAAACCCTAAGAACTCAAAGTCTAAACCGAAATACATAATCAGAATAAACCAGAACATGATATCATAATAATGATAAACACAAAACGCTGGGTCAAATGACCCAGGACCCTGACAACAGGCAAGAATCAATAAAATGTTCTTTCTTTCCACAATATAATGAGAGATGGGTTCGGGCGAGCTGCATAGACTGGATATCATGTTCCTCAAGCTCATTTCTACCAAGTTCTTCTGGGGTATTTTGTCAAAAAGAAAACAAAAAGCCACTATGCAAAAGTTAGTTATGTTTCCTCCTGTGCTCCCAAATGTGGTCATTCATCCCAATACACATTAATTGATCCATCTTGTGAGCCCAGGAGATTCTTTGCAGCAAGTTTACTTTTTAATTCATTACATAAGCCATGTAGAAAAGCTCCACAGAGGGCCTTCTGTTCCCACCAAATGTTCCTCAGCCAACATCCAAAAATCAACACAAACCCTCCCCTTCTTATCTAACTCACTTGAGAAGGCTTCAGGTGTGGGCAAGGCCCTTTCTGGCATTTCTTCGTCCTGTGGTGATCACCAGGGAATCTGTGCAGAAGGAACAACAAGGTAAAAAATTCACAACAGGTAAGCAGAACAAAACAACGACGAACAGAACCACCTTCACTAACAGTTGTCAGTTCAACAATCCAGCAAAGACTAAATGCAAACCACTAGCTTAAGTAGTGGCAGGAGAGGGAGAGGAGATAAAAATAGGTGAACTAGTTTACTTCATCTGCCTCAGTCCTGCCCCTGAAACAGAAGGACAAGGTTAAGTACAGTAATTTTTGCCATCTTACTATACCAAAATAAACAACAGTCCATCATTATTTCAAGACATTAATCTTGGTAGATGTAGAAAATTCTCCAAATAAAAACTGACTTTGATGAGAACAATACCACTGAAGGGCTAAGTCTCACCTCTGCTGTCAAAAATAAGTTCATTACAGTTAGGAGTCTCAGAATTTACACCTCCTGTCATTAGAAGTTATATCAGTGCTTCGAGTATCCTAAGTGGAAATGTTCACTTTTTTATAGGGTCTTCGCTGTGGGGAGTAGATTTCATCACAGTGGATGTCTTTCTAAAAGTGCTGTAACTAAGTTTAAGAATATAATTCACCCACTGTTATCATTTCCAATGCCCTGTGCCAGCATAGAGCAGAGCAGTTACCTGAACGCTACTCCAACAGAGATCGATTATCTTGTTAATAATTTTACCTCCTCACTACATTTGACTCTGGATACTGTAGCTCCTGTAAAAAGAGAGCCTCAGATCAGAAGTACTTGATTCTCTAGTATAACTCTCAAAAACCTAGCTTAAAGCTGGTAACTCGTAAGCTGGAGAGGAAATGGCGTAAAACAAATTTAGAAGATCATCATTTAGCCTGGAGAAATAGTTTGCTGCTTTATAAGATGGCCCTCTGGAAAGCTAGAACATCTTACTATTGATCACTGATTGAATAAAATAACCAACCTTCCTCCAAATCATCAACGCCTTTCAGACCTCATTTGTACAAGACTGCTCAAGGAAGTCCTGCCATTGATTAAAGCTTCAATCTTAAATATGATCAACCAATATTCTATGTACCACAGGCCTTCAAGCTGGTAATAGTTAAACCTTTACTTAAAAAGCCATCTCTTGACCCTATTGGTCTTAGCTAATTACAGGCCAATCTCCAACCTTCCTTTCATATCAGAAATTCTTGAAAGAGTAGTTGTCAAACAGCTAACAGATCATCTGCAGAGGAATGGCTTATTTGAAGAGTTTCAGTCAGGTTTCAGAGCTCATCACAGCACAGAAACAGCTTTAGTGAAGGTTACAAATGATCTTATGGCCTCTGACAGAGGACTCATGTCTGTGTTAGACCTCAGTGGAGCATTCGATACTGTCGACCATAATATTCTATTAGAGCGATTAGAGCATGCTGTAGGTATTCCAGGTACTGCACTGTGGTGATTTGTATTATATCTATCTAATAGACTCCAATTTGTTCATGTAAATGAACAATCCTCTTCACACACTACGGTTAATTATGGAGTTCCACAGGGTTTAGTGCTAGGACCAATTCTGTTTACATTATACACGCTTCCCTTTGGCAGTATCATCAGAAGGCATAGTATACATTTTCACTGCTATGCAGAGGACACCCAACTTTATCCATCCATGAAGCCAGATAATTCACACCAATTAGTTAAATTGCAGGAATGTCTTAAAGACATAAAGACCTGGATGACCTCTAATTTTCTGCTTCTAAATTAAGATAAAACTGAGGTTACTGTACTGAAAATCTTCGAAAACTGGTATCCAGATTCCTACTCTGGATGGCATTACCTTGGCCTCCAGTAACACTGTGATTAACCTTGGAGTCATTTTTGACCAGGATATGCCCTTCAATGCACATATTAGACAAATATGTAGGACTGCTTTCTTCCATTTGCGCAATATCTCTAAAATTAGAAATATATAGTAACATATCACCCCATTAGAGCACTTCGCTCTTGCACTGCAGGTTTACTTGTTGTTTCTAGAGTATTTAAAAGTAGAATGGGAGGCAGAGCCTTCAGTTTTCAGGCCCCTCTTCTATGGAACCAGCTTCCAGTTTGAATTCAGGAGACAGACACTATCTCTACTTTTAAGATTAGGCTTAAAACTTTCATTTTTGTTAAAGCATATAGTTAGGGCTGGATCAGGTGACCCTGTACACTTACTTAGTTACACAGCAATAGGCGTAGGCTCCTGGGGGATTCCCATGATGCACTGAGTATTTCTTCTTCAGTCACCTTTCTCACTCAACATGTGTTAATAGACCTCTCTGCATTGAGTCATACTTGTTATTAATCTCTGGCTCTCTTCCACAGCACGTCTTTTATCCTGTCTTCCTTTTCTCACCGCAACTGGTTGCGGCAGATGGCCGCCCCTCCCTGAGCCTGTTTCTGCCGGAGGTTTCTTCCTGTTAAAAGGGAGTTTTTCCTTCCCACTGTCGCCAAAGTGCTTGCTCATAGGAGGTCATATGATTGTTGGGTTTTTCTCTGTAATTGATATTGAAAGGTCTACCTTACAATATAAAGCGCCTTGAGGCAGCTGATGTTGTGATTTGGCACTGTATGAATAAAACTGAATTGAATTGAATTTGTGAATTGTTCCTTCTTGCTTTAAACCTGCACAGAAAACAATATTGAAAGAGACCAATACAAATAAAACAAGTTAGAAAAATAAAAATAATAAAGAGACCAGGGGAATTTTATATATTTGAGTTTGGTATGTCCACATTTCAATTTTTTGGTTTTGGCCTTTATGCAGAGAAGGTGGACAAATATCTGTATCTGTGTCCCCACTGTGAAACAGGAAACATAAGTCAGTATGAGTGGGGGTGGGGTAACTTTGCATTTGGTGCTACTGAGAATGGCACAGGAAAACAATGTTTTGCTGTGTGAACTTGATCGGACAATAAACAGCACGTCTGAGGAATGCATCACAATGCTAGATCAGATGATTTTGCCTCCACCCAAATGCGATGATTTGGGATGAAGTCAAGCAGAAAATTAAGAAAAAGTAGCCAGTGTCATTTCACAGTTTTGTTGTGTTAACTACACTATAGTACACTTTTGCTACAGTGGACAGAGGGCTCCTTAGTTCTAACATTTCTAACTTACATGTGGATTAATTTTATTATTGCACTAGCCAATAAATATTATACCTTAAGTTTTCCTTAAAAACTGTTGATAGGAAACTTCTATGAAACAGTTTATTAATCAAGAAAATGAAAGCTTTAGTCTTTCAGATTCCTTCTCTCTGTGTGTTGAGGTCTGCAGTTGCATGAAGAAGTGTTTGTCACTGTGGTTTTCTTGTAAGAGATACTGGGCCAAATGTTGTGGGTTTCACTGTCATATTGCTCGGTAACTTCTTTCTGTGAGCTACTTCTACTGAATACATTTGACTTAAACTAAAGTAGACAACTTCAATTAAGCAAAATGCAAGTATTTTCTAAGCACAGCACATTTTTAAAAGTTTTTAAATGCACTGAACTTTTAGCTTTTTTTGATAAAACTTAAAAACAATATAAAATAATGATAGTAAAACATAACACATAAGAGCACCCTCAAAAAAAAAGGTTTTCTATTCTCTGGAGTTATGAGATCACTATGTTTAGTTGTTAAAAGCCTTTGAGTTTAAGTTACTTATGTTCCAGTTTTTGGTTATTGCTTGCTTTCATATCCGTTCTCTTTTTTGTGTTTAGTCTGTGTTTTGTCTCCCCAGTCTTTCATGTAATTTCATGCCTGTTTTCCCTCTGTCCACATGTCAAGCTCACTTGTATGAGTCTCAGTGTGCATGTCACTTCCTGTTTTATTTTTGTGGCGGGGCGTGGTCTGCAGGACCGTGCAGGGCAGGCAGGCACACTTGCACGGCATCGGCAATCATGCCCCGCCCTACTTAAATATGGGACTGGGTCCTGAGTGGTGTTGGTGATGTGCATAGAATCATAAAAATGTACAGAACACAACTGGGTCTGCCATGCATTTTTACAGTGGTGCCGAAACCCAGGAGGGGAGACATGGCAGACCCAGGATTGGGCCAGCAGAGGGAGGAGCTGGCGAGAATGGTGGCTAAGCTAGCGGCCACAGAAGTGGGAGCAGGCGCCGGTGACACACCGTCGGCAGGAAGAACTGCGGGACAAGACCAAGCGCCACCTAAGATGAATGGCGGAGATGGCAACGCTGCTCCAGGCCTGGGCAACCCCGCCGCCGCCATCCCCACCAGAATGTGCAGCCGTAGGTGAAGGACGAGGTGCGCAGGAGTCTGCACCTGCCGGAGAAGGAGGAGCACTCGGGCGAAAGGCTGGTGCAGCCGGGAGCGGTGGAGGAGCCGCTCGAGCTGGAGGCAGTGGACGAGGCGCACGGGGGTCCACAACGACCGGAGGAAGAGGAGCCGCTCCGGGAAGGGCTGTTCCAGCCGGGAGTGGTGGAGGAGCCGCTCCAGCCGGGAGTGGGGGAGGGGGTGGTTGAGCAGCTGTGCGAGGAGACGGAGGTCCCTGGGCCAGGGCATCCTGCACAGCCAGAGCTGGAGGAGGAGGAGGGGGATGGCCCCGCTAAGCCGGAGGTCGGCGGGCTGGCCAGTCCAGCCTCGCCGCCATCAGTCGATTCTGCACGAATGACGTCTGCCCAGCCACCGGCTCCAGTTTGCAAGATGGGAGGGGAGTAGGTTCGGCCGGATGGCTCCCCGGCTTCAATCAGGCGATGGGGGTGTGGGCAGGCGGGCACACCTGTACGGCATCGGCAGTCATGGGAAAATATGGGACTGGGTCCTGAGTGGTGTTGGTGTTGGTGATGTGCATAGAATAATAAAAATGTACAGAACACAACTGGGTCTGCCGTGCATATTTACAATTTTATTTTGACAGTCCCTCTTCTCATGGTCTCTTATGTTCAGTTTTACTTCCCATGTTTCGTTAGTGATATTTGCTCCAGCTTAGTTTTCACCTGTTGTCCAACCTCTTGTATGTATTTAAGTCCTCCGTTTCCCTGTGTTCCATGTTACGTTGTCGTTGTTTCTCCTTAAGTGTGTGCTCCTGTGCAGTCAATTATCAATTTCAATTTAGTCTGAGTTTTCTGTGATTGTATATTTTGTTTCAGTTTCCATGTCTTTGTCTGTAATTTGTGTCTGCGAAATGCCAGCTACACATCAACACTTGACAGATGTAGGAACAACACCCGCTCTAAGGGGGTGCTAATTAAAGATGGAGAGTATTCATCATTTCTGTGCCTTAATCTGTACATCAGTAAATACAGAAGCGTTTTTTCTACTAGACCTCAGTGATGTATGAATATAAGAGGTTAAGAGAGCTATTTTTTAATGGTTGAGCTAAGTCTGACAAACTCAGCCCCATAGTAATTCCCTTACGATGCTTATTTTTCACATTTCTCTGATTTGTCTGGACCAGCTAATGTTGTATGAATACACCTTGTGAAACACCATGTTGTACATGTAAATGTGAATAAATATTTGGACTAGGTTCTAATCTTTCAGTTTATGAAGTGTAGCAAGTCTTGGGCTACACTGATACTACTGAAACACTGTTTTGACGTTGTGCAGACATCTTTACTACTATCTCCAATAGTTGATTCTGTTCATCTTTTCAGTGGGAGAAACATTTCGTCACATCACAGTTCCTTCATCATGATTATGCAAATTCTCATGACCATTGATCAACAACCACTGATCAGAGACCACTGATCAATGGCCATGAGTACCATTCACAGAGAGTTTGGGAATGGCTACAATCACAGCATTGTAAGATGGTGAAAGATGTGCCCTTAGGCCCCCTCCTCTATTCTCAACCCGCAGCATCTTCTTTGCATTTGGTGCTACTGAGAATGGCACAGGAAAACAATGTTTTGCTGTGTGAACTTGATCGGACAATAAACAGCACGTCTGAGGAATGCATCACAATGCTAGATCAGATGATTTTGCCTCCACCCAAATGCGAGGCAAAATCGCATTTGGGTGGAGTTGTCCGAGAGATGTTTGTTTCTGTGGTTTTCCTGTGAGCATGCTGTTCACTACATCATCTACATAATGGTTGCGGTTTGTGAATTTTTATCTTGTGACATCTTTGAGCGGCACAGGGCACAGCCATGATGCATTTATACAGCCGTATTTTGCATATTACTGTGACGGGCGGAAGAAGAAGTAGTTCCTACCAATCATTTAGATGATCCCGATAATATTGATACTTCCCACTGTGTTACTGTTAAAAACTACAAATTTACCCAAAATTGCTAAAATATCTACATCTTAATATGAGAATAGATTCTAGAACATAAATATCTGGTATCTGACGAAATTGATTTTTCAGTATCGATCTGCACACCACCAGCATTCACAACACCATAACATGAGGTGGTTGAAAGTGGTCAGGGTGCCGAGCTAGTGGAATGGAAGGTTGAGAAAATGGTACAAACTGTATGGAGTGGAGAAGGCCTTCTTTTCTTTAGTGGTCCTTTGAAAGCATAACTAAAACTGCCTTGAGGCAACTGTTTTGTGATTTGGCGCTATATAAATAAAATTGAATTGAACTGAATTGAATTGAATTAAATAACTGCTGCCTCCAGGCTTGCTGGCCAGTGGCAGCAGACCCACTCTGTCGTCCTTGCTCCCCTTCCACAAACTACTCTAAGCTGTAGTTCCCCCTTTCAATAGCCCCGGCTGAAGCCACCTGGCCACCATGTCCCTGAATATTTGGCCATAGGCAAAGGTATGATCCTTCCTTGTTGTCAATAATGCCAGTACCAACACTGGCATTAGTAATGGATCGAAATGAGTGCAATAGGATTGATACTTTAGTTTTTTCTCACTTCTAAGTTCAGTAAGTTGATCTCCATGATCAGAAAGTAGAAGATGTCTGTACAAACATCACTCCCCTCATGCAGGCACACTTTGCTCCGCCCCCTCCTCAATGCTCTGCTGTATTTAGAGGTTCTGCTGTCACCTGACTCAATAGCACTGAGCAGAGTGATTCAGACTGCAGTGAGTAATAAAAGACAAATGAGTAGAGGTACACTGCAAACAGCATCTTACAAAGAAATTCTCTACTTTGAAACACCACCAACTCATATACAGACATAAAAGACCACAAAAAGAAAAAGCTTTAGCCTGGAACAAACAGCAAAAGAAACAAAGAGAGGAGGAAGGAAATCCCTCAGAGAGACCTAGACCACCAGCACAGAGACAGAGATCACTGTCGCAGTCCTTTCAAATAGGCAAAGAATAACCACATATCGCTTATATACGGTAAGAGCAATGTTTCAGTCATGAAGTATTGTTTGCTGGTTTTTCAGCTTGTTAGTGGCCATCATAGTTGTTACTTCAGCAGAATAATTACCTATAGACTATTTTCAGGTATTCAAATTCACCCTACTTAACCATATAAAATAAATTCCTTTTTTGAAGTGAAAAAATATGCGTCAAACATGCACTATGAATAAATTATATCTGAATTTAATATTGTTTTTGTAATGATTCTATTTTATTTATATAGAATATTTAAAAACACAGAAAAAAAGCTGACCCAAAGTACTTTAAAGACAGGCACATTTACAGTCAAGGTCTCCAAAAAACCTAATTTTGAAGTACATGAAAAGCTGAAAGGTCTGTTTTATTGTGTTAAGAAAATGTTACGAAAAATATGTAATAGTGATTTAGAGCCCATTATCCCATATTTGCAAACTGATGAGGATTAATCTCATAAGTCATGACAAAACACTCTTAAAAAAACCCCAATCCCAGGTAAGCCAAAGAAAATGGATGGAGATGAATGGATGGAGACTGAGCCATCTATTGCACGTGGGTAGGCATGCAAGAGTAACTGGTCAACCCAGTATAACGGCAAAACATCTAACAGACACACCAGTTTGTTCGTGTTGGCCTAAAATAAAATATTTCCCTCTGCTGTTATTGCAGCTTAATGCAACTTATTGCAGCTTCTGCACGCATGTACATTTCACATTTTTGAGAGGCAAAGCATCAAATGGACACGGTGGACCGGGGTGTCTGTTACAGGCTTTGCCGTGATATTGGGCTGAACTGTTTCACATGATAATAGTTCCTGTATCATACTAAAGAGAATTTTCTAGTTTAATTTTTTACACTTAGTCAAGAGTTGTACTGTCTTCTGGTCTGACTGTCACTTTCAGCACTAATCCACTGATTAAGTAGAATTAACAAAATTAACATAATTATTGTATCCTTAATTAACCTGCTCATTATCTAAAGGTGAAAGTCCCTGCTAATATTCAACAAAGACTTATTCAAATGACCACTTGGAGTCACTTCACATAAAAAAGTATAACTGTATGTCTTCATAAATTGTTTGCCCTAAAGACCCATCAGTCTGTTCTTTAGGGGAGGACAGTGGCTCAACTGTGGCCTGTGTGTTCACAGCTATGCATTTGCACACATACAGGTGTGATCTGCTCAGCAACCACTGCTGAGCTGTTGTTCTAAAACAACCCGCTCCCACAGATGTGTGGCTCAGCGTTAGCAACATTTTAATGACAACCAATCTGCCTGTCAGTTTGAAGTGTGACTCGGTGTGACACATTAAACTGTTATAGCTGCATGACTCAGTAGAGTTATTAAAGAGATGTACAGAAACCTGTTCATTTTCCAAATGAATGTGTGAACAGGCAAGTATCTTGTGAAGAAAGTTTACATGAAAAAAAAAAATGTCAGCTCCGAGTCAAAAAAAAATTCTGTGCTTACTTTTTTTCTTTCATTTTCACTCAGTCAATAAGTCAGTGGATGTTTACTTAGGGCTAGTGTGATAAAGACAGTGATGTGATTTTGGGTGCACACCAAGTGTACAAAACGAGCTAAAAAAAGCTAAAAACAAAAAAAGATTTAATACAGCGATACAGATATCTACTCTGCAAAGTCCCCCAGAAAAGGTCTTAAGGTCAACAGTGTGCAGCGTGAAGTCTGAATGTTGCATTCAGTTGTCCGAGAGATGTTTGTTTCTGTGGTTTTCCTGTGAGCATGCTGTTCACTACATGGTCTACATAATGGTTGCGGTTTGTGAATTTTTATCTTGTGACATCTTTGAGATGCACAGGCACAGTTTAAAGTTGAAGTGGAAATTCAAAGTGCAGTTCTCTGAAATCAATAATGACTGCTGCTATAACTTCCAAAATACTAACCCTCTAGAGTTTGCCTCCTGACTACCTAAAAGTAAACAAAAACATAGCAAATACCAATTTAATTATAAATATTCAAAAATTCACACAATATAACTAAGAAAAACACAAATAAATGTGGATTTTTAGGTCACTCTCTTCTAAGTCGCTGTATATGCAACCTATCTATCACTCACTTGGCCGATAGTCTGATTTCTCAGACCTTTAATCTAGTTTGGTGCTCAGTTCAAATAAAATAATTATAGTAGGTGATTTAAATACCATATATACATTGAAAATAAAAGCCTTGACACTGGACATTGCGGCTCCTCTGAAAAAGAAAACCAATCAGAGAAGCTTGTTGCTTTCTCACAAAGGCACACCTTAAAGCAGATAACTTATAAGCTAGAGAGAAAATGGTGTTGCACTAATGCTGAAGATCTTCATTTGGCCTGGAATATAGTTTACTACTTAAAAAAACAAACAAACAAACAACAACAACCCCAAAAGGTTGATTCTGTTCATCTGGATGTGGCGTTTTCAGTGGGAGAAACATTTTGTCACTCATCCAAGTGACTTCTTCAGTCTCAGCTGACTGCAGGTTTCCCCAGCATTATAAACTGTCATGGTCCCCGTGTCTTGCCGGCTGACCCTGCGCTAGGCGACATGTTTTGTTTTTGTTTTTGCGTGTGCGCTCTCTCTCTCTCCTCTGCTGGGGCGGTGCTCATTACGGGCTCTCGCCTCTGGCCCACGCACCTGTGTTCAATCTTCACACCTGCCATTGGTCTTCAGTAATCCTGAGCTCTATTTAAGATGGCGGTTCTACACTACTCGTCGCTGGATTGTTGAGTAATCCGCGTCAGACACTCATTGTTAGAAATCTAAACCTGTGCATTGTTTCTGAACCTGTTTCTAATTGAACCTTCTGTGTATATAGATTTACCCTGGACCTGCCCTTGTAACTCTGAGAGTCCCGCGAGTGAGGAGTGGCGTGAGTGTGAGTGGCTGCAAAGGAAAGTGGAGAGGAATTCCGAGAAGAGAGGAGTGTGTGTGTGGACCCCCTTCCTGTGCCTGAGTCCATTTAAGAACTCTGACATAAACAGTACATCGTACTTGGCTCTAAATTAGTTTTCAAAACGTTTATTGCTTAAAAATGCTCAAAACAGTGTCAGGGATATATCATTTTGCAGAGTTAACACATTACAGTCTACATTTTAAATATTTAAATCAGTTTACAGCTCACTGATAAAAGTCAAATCTAATTACTATTTACTATTCAGATGGAAAATAAATGAAAAAAGAAGTGTCATTATTTCATTTTAAACTTTTGAATGAGATATTGTTGGATTTAGGCCCCAGAGGTAATGATGGCAGAACAGGTGCAAGTCTGAACTATAGCTTTGCTCTCCGTGTATCCTGGTGGATTTCCACTGTACCAAAATGTATCTTCATCCTGTGAAGGGACATTTGTTCTTCACAATCATGATCATTTTGACTTCCTGTAAGTCTTTATCGGGACTGTAAGTCTTTTCTGTATGTCTATCCTTTTGATCCCGGTTGTTTTCTACGTTGCCTAATTATATTTACCACTTACCCCTACCCTCTGGGTCGTAACACTTAGTTAGGGTGAGTCATAATTTTAATAGTGCTTCCCACTGTGCTGCATCCTCAGCTTATCATCGTGTTTTGTACCTGAATCCCTAATAGGACCAGTGGATGCATTTCTTTGTTAAATTGATTTACATTTTTCTGTATAATCAGTAAAGTTGCTTGTAACAGTTCTTGTACTCGACATTTTCGACTGTTCGATTTGTTTTTAATGTATTCAACATTTTAGCATTTACAGATGTTTTAAAATTAAAATGGTGATCCTGACTATTACTAATTGTAAAAATCCACATGTGGAAAACAATTTCAGCTGAGTGCTTTGATTCTTTGATTCCTGTTCATTTATTGGTCATACGGGTTTTCTGTTTTCAAAAAATAAAGAGCAAAACAACATATATAGAGATCTTACTGACAGATACAATATATCTAGGGCTGAGTCACAGTTATTTTGTGAAACTGGCTTGAGATCCAGCAGGCCTTGCCAGTAATCTTTTTTTGTATAATATTAGTCTGTGAGGATGTGTATGATCAATAAATAATGAAGGCACAAATGTTTACTAGTTGTTGTATATGTAGTTTAAGGTTGATCTAACCTCATGATGGTCATCATCCAGTTCATCACCACAGTAAATGGTGGTCAATGTCTCACCACAGCAGAGACATTGAGCTGTTAGCCGTTAGCATGCGTCCGTACTACCTGCCCCGGGAATTCTCGCATGTTATCGCGTTAACAGCGTATGTCCCCCCCTCAGCCAACGCGGATGCAGCCTGTGACTCTCTCCACTCTGTGGTCAGCAGACTGCAAACACAATCTCCGAGAGCCCTTCTCATAATATCAGGGGACTTTAATCATGCCTCACTGAACTCCACACTGCCCACCTTCATCCAGTATGTGACCTGCCCAACCAGAGACAATAAAATACTGGACTTACTGTATGCCAATGCTGAAGAGGCATACAGTTCATCACCTCTCCCTCCCCTGGGCAGATCTGATCACAACCTGGTGCACCTTGTCCCTGTGTATGAGCCCTTAGTGTGCAGGGAGCCACCAGCCACCCACACCGTGCAGAGATGGTCGGAGGAGAGCGAGGAGGCTCTTAAGGATTGTTTTGAGTCGACTGTGTGGGAGGTGATCTGTGACGACCACGGAGAGGACATCGACAGCCTTACTACATTCATTACTGACTATATTAATTTCGAAGATAAGATAAGATAACCTTTATTAGTCCCACACGTGGGAAATTTGTTTTGTCACAGCAGGAAGTGGACAGTGCAAAAGTTGTGAAGGAAAAATTAGAATAAAATAAGATAAGAATAAATACAGTACACAACTGTACAGAATAGAATAAAATAAAATACTATATACAGCAGAATAAAATAGAATAAAATATACAATAAGATAAAAATAGAATACAAATGCTATATACAACTGAGTAAAAATACAACGATGCCAGAAAGGATTATTGCACATTAGTATTATTGCACATGTGTGGATGTGTGTGTTAGATCAGTCAAGGTCTTTATTGTGGAGTCTGACAGCAGTGGGGAGGAAAGACCTGCGAAATCTCTCCGTCCCACACCGTGGGTGCCGCAGTCTCCCACTGAAGGAGCTGCTCAGTGCTGTCAGAGTCTCCTGCATGGGGTGGGAGATGTTGTCCATCAGGGATGACAGCTTAGCCACCATTCTCCTGTCACTCACCACCTCCACTGGGTCCAGAGGGCATCCTAGAACAGAGCTGGCCCTTCGGATCAGCCTGTTCAGTCTCTTCCTGTCCCCAGCAGAGATGCTGCCGCCCCAGCAGACCACACCATAAAAGATGGCAGAGGCCACCACAGAGTCATAGAAGGTCTTCAGGAGTGGGCCCTCCACTCCAAACGACCTGAGTCTCCGCAGCAGGTACAGCCTGCTCTGCCCTTTCCTGTAGAGGGCGTCTGAATTATGAGTCCAGTCCAGTTTGTTGTTCAGATGAACACCAAGGTACCTGTAGCTGTCCACAGCCTCGATGTCCATACCTTGGATGTTCAGTGGTTGCAGTGGAGGATGTTTGTGCCTGCGGAAGTCTACCACCAGCTTCTGTGTGGATAACACCGTACCTACCAGGACTCTACGGTGTTTCTCCAACAACAAACCTTGGATTACCCCAGAAATTAAAGCTGTCCTCAAGCAGAAGAGGAGGGCCTTCAAATCCAGAGACAAGGAGGAGTTGAAAAGGGTGCAGAGAGAGCTGAGGGGACTGATAAGGAATGGGAAGGACAGCTACAGGCAGAAGATGGAGAACCAGCTTCAGCAAAATAACGCTGGTGAAGTCTGGAGAGGCCTCAGAACCATCTCTGGCCACAAATATCAGAACTCTCTGCTTGGGAGGGATGTGAGGTGGGCAAATGAACTGAATCATTTCTTTAATAGCCATGAGGCAGTCTCCAACATCGGCTGCAGACTCACCCACCCCCACTGTTGCTGTTCCACCTCTGACACCTCAGACACTTCACACCTCCTCTATTCACCCTGCTCACTCCTCCCCACCCCCAACAACAGCATCCAATACACAATCAACACAAGGCTCCAGCCTGTCTCTCTCAACCACCCAGGTTAGGAGGGAACTGAGGAGGATTAATGGCAAGAAGGCAGCGGGCCCAGATGGCATCAGCTCAAGGGTTGTCAACCAACTGTGTGGGGTGATCGAGCACCTCTTCAACCTGAGCCTGAGGCTGGGAAGAGTCCCACAGCTCTGGAAAACCTCCTGTGTTGTTCCAGTGCCAAAGACTTCACGCCCCAAGGACCTCAACAGCTACAGGCCGGTGGCTCTGACATCCCACCTGATGAAGACCCTGGAGCGGCTGGTCCTGGCTCAGCTTCGGCGCCTGGTGAGCTCATCACTGGACCCACTTCAGTTTGCCTACCAGCCTGGCATTGGAGCGGATGATGCCGTCATTCACCTCCTACATCGCTCCCTCTCTCACCTGGAGACCGCTGGGAGCACTGTGAGAATCATGTTCTTTGATTTCTCCAGTGCCTTCAACACTATTCTTCCCTCGGTTCTGAAGGAAAAGCTGGAGAACTCTGGAGTGGACCATCACCTCACTACCTGGATTTTGGACTACCTCACCGACCGACCACAGTATGTGAGGACTCAGGGCTGTGTGTCGGACAAGGTCGTCCCACAGGGAACGGTTCTGGCTCCGTTCCTCTTCACCATCTACACTGCAGACTTCTCCCACAACTCCACCCAGTGCTTCCTGCAGAAGTTCTCTGATGACTCTGCAATAGTCGGCCTCATCACTGATGGGGACGACAAGGAGTACAGAGGACTGACTCAAGACTTTGTGGACTGGTGCCAGCTGAACTACCTCCAGATCAATGCCAGTAAAACCAAGGAGCTGGTGGTAGACTTCCGCAGGCACAAACATCCTCCACTGCAACCACTGAACATCCAAGGTATGGACATCGAGGCTGTGGACAGCTACAGGTACCTTGGTGTTCATCTGAACAGCAAACTGGACTGGACTCATAATTCAGACGCCCTCTACAGGAAAGGGCAGAGCAGGGAGGGAAGGGACTGAACAGGCTGATCCGAAGGGCCAGCTCTGTTCTGGGATGCCCTCTGGACCCAGTGGAGGTGGTGAGTGACAGGAGAATGGTGGCTAAGCTGTCATCCCTGTTGGACAACATCTCCCACCCCATGCATGAGACTGTGACGGCACTGAGCAGCTCCTTCAGTGGGAGACTGCGACACCCACGGTGTGGGACGGAGAGATTTCACAGGTCTTTCCTCCCCACTGCTGTCAGACTCCACAATAAAGACTTTTGCAGCTGATCAAACACACAAACCCACACATGTGCAATAAGACTGCTATATGTGCAATTCTTCTTCTGATGAAGTTGTATTCCTGTATTTTCCTACTCAGTTGTATATAGCATTTGTATTTCCATTTTATTCTATTGTATATATTATTCTATTCTATTTTATTCTATTGTATATAGTATTTTATTTTATTTTATTTTATTGTATTTTATTGCTTTCCAGTTTTTTCTAATTTCTGCTACATAACTTTGCACTTTGCTGTAACAAAACAAATTTCCCACCTGTGGGACTAATAAAGGTCATCTTATCTTATCTTATCTTATCTTAAATTCTTGTAGCCAATATAATTCTCCACTGGCTACAAGAGCACTCTCACATACTATTGATGCCATAGTCATAGTGAAATACCTTAATTTTTTTAAGTACTTACTGATAAGAATCTTACTTGTGACATCTCCATATCTGTGCACAAATGTGATATTGCTGGGAGTTGCTTCATTCACTAACTGGATCAGTTCAGTTCCACAGTAATAGAGGCCTTCGTCTGAATAAGGAATCTCAACATGGAAGTAATATAGAGAATTCACTGAAATTGTTTGTTCGCTGGGGTGTTTAACTTAGTTTTCTTCTATTTCTAGGTCACATGAAGGTTAATTTTCATGGGCACAATTTCTGAACCTCACAGTAAATTCTTTTTAAAGTCACAATGCAGAGTGATGTTTTCTCCTAATCTCACCATCAAATCCACCACTGATCCAGAAATCTAAACAACTCCTGAATGTGGCCAATGTTCAAAATCATACCAAATGGTTGTAATTGATGAATACAGAAACTAATCTGTATTTTTAAATAGAATCAAAAGAATAGTTTAATGTTTAAAATATTAACAAAATATTAAGTAAAGGAAGAACAAGAACAAAGTAAAGTCTGTCCATGCTTGATGATGACCAACAGTTATAACACACTAAAACTGGTCCGATGTCATGAACGTTTCCAGACATCGGACCAGTCTGGGCAGACATTTCCATTAAAGGAAATTTAAGTTGTGATCGGCTCATTGAAGGATACTGGTGATTATGCGATGGTCTACATGTAAAGAATAAAGCTTTCCAAAGATTTTGATTTACAAAATTTATAACTACACACATCATTTTGACTAAATGATGGAAAGGATGGAAAGAAAAGTTTTATGCAGATCCATCCATGCAACCATGAATCCAGGCATTTAAAGATTTGGAGCAATAAAAAGCTATAGCAGACCAATACAGTGTGACAAAGACTAGAATGTCTAGATCTTGAATGTGTGAGTCACCCTTTTCTGCCTGAAAATCATAGTCTCAAACATAGGATGGAAACTTTCATTCTTGCTGCTTGGCAATAGGCAGCAATGCTGCAGTGCTATGTGGAAATCAGTGATTTGGTATTTTTATAAGTGACCACAATCTGCATTGTTCAGCTAACCAGTCACATGTGGTTTCAAGGTTTCTGTATGTGCAAAAAATACATTGTGTATCCACCTATCCAGTAGAATTGAAAGTGGAATTTTGAAATGTGAATGAAACTGTCTTCTTTAAAGATTCTTCAAAGTAGATATTTTCTTTGATGAATAAAAGGCATACAACAGGAAAATGTTGGGCGTAAAATGATTTCTAAAAAGACAAAAACTGTCCAGCAACACAAAAATAAAGAACAGTCCACCATTATTTCAATACTGCAGTCTCAGTCAGTCTTTCCAGATAAAAATGACTCCAGTGAATATGACTCTGGGGCAGAAAGGGCAAGTGTGTTTGTGTGTGTGTGTGTGTGTGGGGTGGGTAGGTGGCTTTGCTGATGATACGGCTGACAATTTATAGACACAAAGTTAACCAGAACAGCTTCCACAATTCTTTGCTGGGGCGCTTTGTTGTGTACTGTGATATTAAAAACTGAGGTTTTCCTGTTTGCCTTGGGCCAAATGTTGTGAGTTGCATTGTCCAGTAACTTCTTATAGGGATCTGTTTCTATGAAACACCTCTGGTAATACTTATTGCATTGAAAGATACATAACTAGAGCTTGACTACGGAAAAACAGGAAAGAAAAACAGGAAATTACCCGAGTACAACTGCCATGTCCAATGACAAGCAGGCTTCAACATAAGAAGAGAACTTTACTTAAACACAGTCAAATTGAGTCTCTTTATTTATAAACAAGCACATTTAAAAACAACATTGCTTTACAGTTTAAAACATAATAAAAGATGACAGTAAAAAAAAGTAAAACAGAACTTCAAAGTATTAAAAAACAAGTAAATAAACAATGTCAGAAATCAATCATTTCAGCATTCAGAGAGATGAAAAGATACTTACTAATGCAATTCCTTTAAAACAGAAAACAAGAAATTTCAAACTCAACTGTAAAACTAACCAAGAGGCAAATGTGGTCTTGGATTCAAAGTCAGTTTTGCATTATTAAGACAAATCTGATAAGATAAATCGTGAAGCCTGTATTATTTGCCTTGCCTTCTTAATTTTTGCACTCCTCTAATTTGTTTCGGCCCGCAAATATTGTATGATTAGAGGCTGACCATAGCCAGGTTTTATTTGCACTGACAAAACATAAATGGAAACATAACTTTCACCCTTAACCCAGACTTCAGGCTCGATGCACACTCACATAAAAGGGGGTATTTGAGGAATGGTTTGACTATTGTTGCTCGAAAAATGGACAGACTGAATGCCATCTACTTTAGATGGGACATTATAAGAGAAATAGACGATAGAAATCTACAAAGAAAAACTACAACAGCAAATACAACACTAGGGAAATTATGCATGCTGCAGAAAACTGTCACTTAGCCAAGGTAATGCATTAATTTACCACTCAACAGACTGAGTGCTGATTATCATTTCACCGGTTCTCATTAAACCATTAAACTTTTGACTACATCAAATTAAATATAATAAAGTAATATGGACATACTAATGAAGCGCATTCAGGTCAGACATTACCCCAAAATGAGGGAAATGTTAAATTCATGTTAGTTTTTGACAAATCAAAAAGTTACATTTACTGATTGAATAATCTGTCTACAAATAGACTGAAAGATTTCTAATGTGCTGCATTAGTCAATATTACAAAAACAGTTGCAATCAGTCAGTTACACAATCATTAATTTACTGTATCGCCATTTCAATTCATGTACGTTTTTCTCTCACAATGCTCTATTTAGGCTTAACACACTTCCTTAGTCGGTAATCTTCCTTCACAGTACAACTTTATTTGAACTAACTAGGCAAACTTCATTCTCTTTTTATGCCGCTATTAATTCAACACAGTTTACTTCTGGAAATATCTGCTGTGAGGAATCTATTAAGCAGTACAACAATATCAAGTCATCAAAGGTCTTCAGCCAAAGCGACTGAAAACAAGATAAAATCACGGGTTTGTGAACAGCATGTCAAAGTTGGTTTGAAAAGCTGATAAAACAAGAAGGTGCAAATCTATCATTTGCTTTTCATCTTAAATGTGGTAGAAAACTACCTTGTTATCATATTTTTAAATGTGAATATTCTTATATCTGGGAAGTATTGATGGAGGAATATGTGCTAAAGTCTGAACTTTGAATTTTCTTCTTTTTTGGTCTCTGTGATGCTTGACGAATTTCCAGAGCAGCATAACACACATCTTCATCCTGAGATTTCAAGATTGTTGTTATTATAGTATTAGAGTTTGTAAGTAAACAGCAAGCCCAAAAAACCGCAAAACAAAACAAAACACTGCAACCTAAACTGAAAATTGTAACTGCAACACCAAGATAGTCTGTTACTGTCGTTATTGATTACCTGTTTTATGTGACTTTGGCTTTCAGTTGTCTTCATGTCATCTTGAGATTTATTATTTTCTACAGAAAACAGAGGAAAGGACAATTTTACACCAAATCAGATTCCAAAGATGGAACATAACAAATGCAGGAATACAATAAATTGAAGACGGAAGTACAAAGTTCAAAGTTGTTCATATGGAAGAGATGGAAGTTAAAAATATAGCAGGTACCTATTTTTTGGCGAAGCTGGTAAAAGAGTACAGAGGAGAAGAGAGAGAAGAGAGCAACAATAAAAGGACACAGAGTGAAAAGCAGCTTCCAGCACAGGCTACAGTCCTCCTGAGGTTTGTGGATGTCATGACAAGTCACAGTGGAGGCTGTCTCAAACACAAATTGCAATAATTAGTTTATGTAATTAATTTGTATGCATTTTCATGGTTCATGTTTAAAAAATACTGATTTTTTTCCCCATGTGTTAGTTGCAATAATATTTTTCAACAAATAGGTAGATACATAAATATAGATTTCAAATTACTAAAAGAAAAAAAATAGGTCGAATGACCTATATAGTACACGACCACTGGCAATTACAATCAACTCATTTTGTGGATAACTGTAAGCTCTTTATTTTAATTGCCTTAACTGCTTTAATTGAATCATAAACTAAAATTGGCTATTTATCAGGAGCAATTTACAGTGTTAATACTAGAGCTAGAATATTCCTTGAACACCCAAAATGAAATTATGGAAGCTGTTCTTATTCTGAGCATTCTGAATTTCACTCAACTTAAGGTTTTTTTTTTTTTTTTTTTTTTACACAGAAATGAGATTCAAACACTTACTCAGCAGAATCCTGGTTGTGATGTTGCCGTATTTGTAAATATATTTCTGAGGAAATGTGTCAACCTCCTTCTGTTCAGTTCCACAGTAGTAGAGACCTTCATCAGAATCAGTAGTGTTCATGATCAACAGGTCATAGGAGTCAGAAGACTGGTTTTCCACTAAATGCAAACGAGGGAATGGATTGAGAATGTTTACTTTGTCCTCAAGGTATGATGGATCATATTTGTAGTTTGTCCTTAGAATGAGTGAAGGCTGGTTCTCATGAGAACAGTTCCTAAACCAAGCTATGAATTTGCCGCTTGATCTTTGGCAGTCGCAGTGAAGAGTGATGTTATCGCCCGGTCTGACGCTTACTATTAACTCTGGTCCAGACAGCTTACCATGACTACAGAAAACAACTCCTGAAAGACAAACACAAAATCAGATCAAAAACTAAACTATTTCAATGGAATTGACATTACAATATAGTTCAAACACTCAGAAACTAAATATGGATTATTACACAAAAAGAAAAATATGAAGTGCAAATGCAATCTTTCAAATTTAACTAAATACTATACCTAAGAGAGGAGTGAGAAGAAAAAGCATCCTGCCCATGTTTGCTGATGACCTGTAGATGTAAGAGAATCAAGCAAGGCTTACTGCCGGCTGTCATGAGAGGAGGAGATTTTTCCATTAAAGGAAATGTAAGTTGTGACTGGTTAGTTGAGTGTAACCTATTCTTTTGTGGTCATGTGTCACTTTCTTTTTGTATTGATGTAAAGAAAAGATAAAGTTTCTTCAAACTGAAGCTGAACAACATTTAAACCGTGACATTTTAAATTTAAACAAAATAAGTCAAAATGATCAGAAAATTGAATCTGACTTATTAACGATACTGATGTATCTGAAAATTTTCTACATTAGGTGAAAACTCATGTGTTGTCAATCTATAATGTCAAACATCTCAAGGTAACATTGCTCTTAGTTTTTGGGGGGCGTTCTGTCACAATGGGTCATCGGAGTCTAATCACCAAATAAATTGATTAATTTTTCTGTCTAAATAAATCATGCTAAATTCTTACAAATGATCTCTCCTTATTGAAATGAAGCTTATGTGTAAGTTCAGTAATGAAGATCTGTAATCACTCATTTGTCTGCTTTCCTGGGTGTTCGGCTCCAAACTGTGTAATTTTAAAACTGTAAATACTGTATATTCTGTGTATTAATTATCTCACTCTTACTGCCTGTTCTTATTGTCCTTATCTTCAACGTTATGCTGCTCTGTTGTATGTTAATTGTGCCTTGGGGATAAACAAAGTCTTCTGATTCTGATTTTCAATTATTTCAATTTCAGGCAATGTCATCCCAATCATGCTTAACTTGTTTCCTGCTGTCTTCCCTAGGACATGGTTTGAGGGATGGGGAGTAAAAAACAATTCTCATGCTGATAATTTTACCTGTCAGCTGTGCACTGCTGCATCCATTATCTCCATTAAGCATCAAGACTTACATTTTGTTTTGCAGTCAGATTGTGTTTGGTTTTAAAAGCACCCCAGCTTTTTTCCATTAGTCTCAGAGGCTCATCATTGGTTAAATCTCTCCTGTACTTCCCCTATTGGCTGATTCTCTGGTTATTGATTCTTCACTATTTAATACAAGTTTTCTCACTCCAAATTACAATCCTTAATGTGTCTCATAGGTATTCTCCTCTTTGATGAGAAATACATTTGTGAAGCCACGTGTTAAGTTTCTAGGCATTCTAGGAAATTGTGGAGCTCCCTCCACAATTTCCACAGAAAAACTGTGGAGGGAGCTGAAATTTCAAGGTACTAAGTGGCAGAAAATAATAATTTAAATAGTTTAGTTGTCTAAAGGATTTAAATTACTTCCCCCACAGTAGAAAAACATGATGAATACAGACAACCAGTACAAAGTATGTCAAACACTATGAAATTTACAAGAGAGTTTTACAGGGATGGGGCAATATAGAATATAGTTTCTGCCATGTTCCTGGATCTGCAGCTCTGCTTTTAGAGTTTCACATTTTAATTTTGCTTAATATTCTGTTTTTAACTTAGTCTGTTTAACTTAGTCTGAGAGTTTCATATTCTTTCTTTCATTCATGTTTGAATTTACATTCATTTAATTTGAGCTTAGATTGTGGTTTCTTTGACATTTTGTAACGATTGTTATGAATTGCTATTAAGGCCCCCGAGTTTCAGTTTTCCCTACCCTGATATCACCAGTTTAGTTACCTCCTGTTTTATTTTGTTAGTCTCATGTCTGGTGTGTGTGTTGCATTAAGTTTTGCTTCCCTGTGTTGTTTTCCTTCAATAGATTTACATGTTCGCTAGTCTTATAAGGGATCACATGTGTCTTTAATAGGGCTGGGTATCGTCAATGATTTCTAGAATCGATTTAATTCAGATTCACAAGGTCTCGATTTGATTTGATCTGCGATTCGATTCAATCTCTGAATCGATTTGATTCAATTTTGACTCAGTGAGTCAGAAATAATATAATTCTGATCATTTATCAGTACGGACTCCTCTGAGACTTCAGAGGTGTAAGCATCACAGCAGAGGCCTTTGTGTCAAAGTAATTGAGGATAAACATGAAGGAGATTTTCCTGGCCTGGGTTTTTAGCAGATAACTTTAAAAATATTCTGCAGTAGATCAAAAACTGAAGAAAACCATGAATCAGCATATGATCATTATCTGATGCTGCTGAAGTGAAGCAGAGCAAAGTTACAGAAGGTTTATTAGAGACACAGCTAAGGACATTTCTTTGGTATTGAACATCAGAAATGAGATTTTTTTCACTTTTTTTGTGAAAAAAACAAAATAAAACAACAGCTGACAGCACTGCACACAATGGTAGACTTGCGTAATAAGCAAGCAAATAATGCAGAAAACAGAGATTTGAGACAGGAAACTGTTCTTGATGTACACTCAGAGAGTGAGAGAGCTGTGCAGGAAGTGTGATGATTTTTTTTTTTTTTTTTTTTTGCCTGTCCCCTTCGGTACTTTAGCAATCAGAATTGTTGTCTGAAGGCGAGGAAAGATGCCCAATTGATTTAATTTTTTCAAGTGGAGATAATATGCCAATACCATATTGTTTCACTTGATTAATCTATATTATCATTGTTTATTTATTTTATTTTATTTCAACTTATTACAAATTGGACAGACAATTATACAGAAAGGGAGAAAGAGAAAGAATGAAAGGGAGAAAGAAAACAGAGGGGAAGGGGGGACAGTAAAAGAAGATACTGAGAAAATCTGTTTGATCACCTGTTAAAACAAGAAAAGAGAAAACAAACAACAAGAGAACAACACGATATAGAGAAGAAGCGGGCACGAAGGATACCCGGGTCCGGACATCCATAGGCTCCCCAGAGTGGGAAAACCCAAGGAGGACCACCGGAGAGGCAACTGCGCCATCCTCCCGGAAAAAGACCTAAAGAGATGTGGGGAAGATGTGGGGTCACCCAGCAACCGCGGTGCAGAAGCAATGGTCCCAGAGGCCCGAGGGCACCCCCCAGTAGGTGCCCAACCCGGCACGGGCGCCAGGCCCCACCAAGCAGTTGCCGCGAGTGAGTCGGGCACATACCTGAGCCCCTAGCCCCGAACACTGAGAACCACCAAGGGCATTGGCCAATGGCAGGTAGTGTGGTGGGTGGAACTAGGCCTCTACATCTGGGGGTGCTTAAGATGTTCCCAGAGAGGCAGAGGTGGGGACTCGACCTGACACATAGACATAGACAAACTGGCACACACAGTCACAAGCATACGTTCCAAACCTCATAAACACAAATACAAATACGCACTCGCCCAACGTGGAGACAAACAGTCATGTTGATGCGTGCTGTTCTGAAGTGCATTTGGAAGAGGGATGGGCATGGGGAGGGAAGGAATGGGGGGGGGGCGAGAACCTTTGGGAGGGCCCTGGGGCCAGCTCCCCCGCTGACCCCAGTAGGTACCCCAGCTCCCCGGAATCCACCAAGGCCAGGGGGCTCAGGCCCATCCAGACCGGGGCCCACAGCAGCAGTATCGCCAAGCCCCGCAGAGCCCGGGGTGGCCCACCCAACCCCACCGGAGAGGAAACCCACCCCATCATCCAATCATCTACCACGCGACATAAGACAATAGAAACTAGATATGGACCGATCCGATATTATGTATCGGTCCGATACTGACCTAAATTACTGGATCGGATATCGGAGAGAAATTAAAAATGTAATCCGATCCATTAAATATCATGAAAGCACCTCACAAAACTTGCAACATGGCGTAACTCAGCTCATAACCTTAGCACGTTGGAGCAGTATGCGTCACGTGATAGAGCGGCTGTGGCATGCGAGACCTGTCGGCGGTCTGGTTGGAGCCTCGCTACCAAACCAGCATTTCATCTCCGAGAAAGTTATCCCAGAGAGAAGTAAAGCAAGTGTGTAAGTTCATCTCTGAATGTTTGTAAGGAATTCCCACGTTAAGCTTAACAACAGATATATGGAGCGACTGCCTCTTCTCTCTCCCTCCCTCTCCTGTTGCTACTTCAATCATGAAACTGAGCAATGATCAGCTGATCGGCTTTTCTGTCGCGAGTCTGTCTCTCTTGTTTGTTTTTGGCCCACTTTGCACCAGAAAGAGGAAACCAGCGGCTGAACAACAGCAGCACGTTTAAGCTTGATAAGCTGTTGTTAGAATTTATTTAATATTACTTTCTAGACCAGGATCCTTTTCTACGTAGCTGACGGCTGGTAACTGTGCAGGGGCGGATCTAGCAAAGTTTAGCCAGGGGGGCAGGTAGGGCATTAACAGGGAAAAGGGGGGCACAAAGACATACTTTTCTTTCTTATTCTCATTTAAAGCATCTAGCTTTTAATAAATAATTATCTGAATCTTACACAAAGTTTTAATCTTATGTAAAATGTATAGAAGTCCATTACTGTATATAGTAACTATTAAGTCTAATATACCCTAGTAAGCTATAGTACTTTTTCCTTTAGGAAGGTACCATCTGTGCAGTCTGCAATTCTGTTGAAAAAAGATATTGAATCTATTTAATTATTGCAGAAAAATAATTAATTTCTGTGCATTTGTTTTACATGTGCATTCAATTAAAGTCGATTACACTGATTAAGCATCATGAGGCAGAGGGTGGGAGGGTGGTTCCCTATTTTTTTTGCTGGGAGTTTGCAACCCTATTAGTTAGATTGTTTAATATTTCTGCTAAGTGCTCTTTAAAATACCAGAATAGGGAGGATGGAGTACGTTTAAGTTTATCTGATTGATCAGTATTGCTGAACTATGAAATATTTTGGGTGCAGTGTATTTTTTGCATACAGGTATAACAATAGCTTTAGTGTTTTGATTTTTTAAAAACTTGAGTATGAACTTATACAAAATGCAGCAAGATATTTAAAAAACAGTTTTATTGATTAAAAAATACACTATATCGGATTCATATCGGCAGATATCCAAATTTATGATATCGGTATCGGAGATAAAAAAGTGGTATCGTGCCATCTCTAATAGAAACCCAGGTAGAGTTCCTTTTCCACCTCTCCTGTGCCGCTCCTCCACCTGCAGGGTGAACTCCTCTGGAGCAGAGACCTCCTGCAAGGAAGTGTGATTTTTATCGTGGTGGAAGCAAAACAGCAAAAGAAAGAGGGAATTCATGACGATGTTTATGTGAAGCGTAATGTGAAGCATAGTTTTGATCTTCTTTTGCTTTTGATCCTGTAAATTTTGGTTGGACAGAGACAAAACATGCAGCTTCAGAATCTGTGAGGTATCAGTTTTCTCACCCAAAGACACATATACAGACATGCTGTCGGTGCTGAAAGCCAACATCTCGCAGATTCTGATGCGTCGGGTCTGCACTTTGGGTTTACGTCTTTGTGTGGAATCCCTTTACCTGCTCTCTTTTGCTGTTTTAGCTGTTTGGTGGCTGTTCAAATAGTTTTGTGAGGTTTAACCTGAGATTCTGGCGTTTCAAGCTAAAGTCAATTTGAATCAGAAAATCAATTACTGAAAACGACCCTTAGTATTTAAGCCATTAGTTTTGCTCACTTCTTTTCTTAATTATCTTTTTTTGTCAGCTGTCTGTACTTATTGCATCACCTAACTAAAGGTTAGTTTTTGTTAATTAAGATTGATTTTCGAGAATGCTTTTATGTCCAATCTCTCCTTAAACATAACAGATTTGATGCTATTGAGTTTACAAAGCACATATGTTGAAATCACTCCTCCAATGTGTGATTCAAAACAAACCTGCCATTGCTAATTGAGATTTTAGTACATTTCACTCCAGTTTTAACCAGTGACTCACCCGTTGCTTCGAGGAATGATTGACAGAACAAACCTGATGACACTTCAAACTCTCAGAAAGCTTGAAAGTAATCATGATCAGTAACAGCAGGAGTCAGAGCAGCAACCACAGCGCAGGACTCAATAGACAGTTTGTGGGAAATTAGTGAAAAACAGCAATGTAACTGCAAATGACACTCTATAGGTCAAAAGATACCTCACGGGTTCCTTTGTACCAAGTACACATGATCCATTAGATCAGGGGTCTCCAACTCCAGTCCTCGAGAGCTACTGTAATGCAGGTTTTAGATACATCCTTGTTCCAAAACACCTGAACAAAATGAATGGCTTGTTACCAGGCCTTTTCCAAACTTGATGGCATGCTGAAGAGGTAATACAACTATTTGATTCAGCTGTGTTGGAGTAGGGATACATCTAAAAGCTGCAGGACAACAGCTCTCAAGGACTGTTGAAGACCCCTGCACTAGATTATTGACTAAAAAAATGTGTTGTATAACTACACCTTTATAGCTTCATAAAAATACAACAAATGTTTTTATATGACAAACAGACATATTATTTTCTCTTACTCATCTTCATTTCCTATAAGTGTAATTGCATAAAGTGCTTATTTTAACCATTTAACATGCTAGTAACAAAAAGAACAATGTGTGTGTTTATAGTGGTCTGTCCCTTACAATGATTGAAAAATTAAACAATTTGGAATTATAGCCATTTTCTAGTGGTGTGCGATACTGCATATTTTGGTATCGATCCAATACCAAGTAAATACGGGCCAGTATCGCCGATACCAATACCGATACCAATACTTTTCAATAAACAAGGTGGATGCCTCATTGAATTGCTAAATCGCAATTAATTTTCATGACCTTAAGTGTTTTTTGTGATTTTTCCTTTTGTATTATTAATTACTTAAAATCCGGGACATAATTAGGAGAAATAATTAATTTATAATTAAATAAAAATGCTTTATTATTGTGGCAGCCGCTGCGATGCTGCTGCAGGTGAGATGGACTCACCTTCATTGCATCTACAATCATGCCTCACCGGCTTAAAACCTGTGCGCTGCTTGTGCTGTTGTTGTTTATGGTGTTGATGTGTATAGCTGGCAGCAGGAAGGCTGCGGCCGCTTTAATGTAGGCTACTGTTACAGCAACCGTGTGATCACTGTGGGGTGGACAGCGCGCTGCTCGGGTGAGCCGGAGGCTGGCGCGCCAGCGGACCTGCCAAGCTGGAGATGGAGGTCGAGGTGCGCGGGGGTCCTGCCTGAGGGCGGCATGCTGTCCGCTTGCCCGTCTGCCCAGCTGCCTCTGAGCCCCGGCTCACTTCCACTCCTGCTCCGCCGCCTCTGCTTGCCATATGGGTGGCCATCAGGCCAGCTCCCGGCTTCCACTGGAGGCGCGGGCGACCGCCAGAGTGGACACTTCCCGTCGCTGGGCCGGGAATGGGCGCCGACGGTCCGGGCCGATTCCCCGCCTGCTCGTGGGTGGGGTGAAGCTGGCAGGGGTATGTGGCAGGGCGTGTTCTGCGATGCCGCTGCAGGTTTGGTGGTGGTGATGTGTACGGCTGCCAGCGGAGAGCTGCAGCCGTTGAATGTACTATTACAGCAACCATGGGATTATTGTAAGAATAAATGATGCGCGAAGCATGAAAATGCCATCGGGTCTGCCGTGGTGGCGATCTTTTTTTTTTTTTTTTTCTTTTCTAAATCTTAAGTGCACGCAAACCAGTAAACAAATTAAAACAAATACTGTTGATAAACTATAATATAAAAATGACAATTAAAATTCTCAACAACAAAAACAATATATATTATTAATATGTAAACAACTTAACAACCCCAAAGTGTCTAAGTCACGTGACGTGTCAGCGCAACACCGAAACATAAGAAGGGGGGGGGGGAGCAAAGTGTGCCTGCTCTCCGCTGTCACAGGAGCGGCGAGTCCAGCGACCTGGCTGTTTCGTTTTTGCCGAAAGCACAGCGTAGCAAGCAAGCAGAACTCAAAGTAAAGAATCGATCTAACCAGGCCAGTATCGATCCGATACCGATCCCGACTTGGGATCGATACTATCGATATTTGGATCGATCCGCCCACCACTACCATTTTCCACAATAATGTAATTTTAAAAATAGAAATACTCAATTTTTAAATTTTGTTGAGAGATTCCTCCCTTTAAATGGCATGTCTTTACTGCAGCTGTCATGTGTTTCATTCTTAAACAAACAAAATACATGTTCTTTTTGGCTGAATCTGAGCAAAAAGTGTATTACTCACAGTGTCTATTATTCTGAAATAGGTTATGTTTTGTAGAGGAGTTTGGTGTAGCTTGGGTGAGGTGAGATGGCCCTCTTTATGACTTGCAGGAAGTCACATACATAGAGACACATACACACACATACACATGCACACACACAGGTACGCGCACACGCAGGCACTCACGTGCTCGTACATACAACAGGGTTTTAGGTTTGCGACACACCATGTGGGTTTTATGATGGGGGGTCGCTTCTATAAAACTGTTTGTAACAGACAAGGAAGTTGACATTTGCGGAGGAATTGCCGGGCCATGTACATCTCCGTTCTAGAAGATGCATAAGTGAGTGAATATGAATACAGGATTTGTGAGGTAACTACTGAGTTCTGGTGTCGTCTTTGGAGGCCTGAGGAATAAAAAGAACTGGGGTGAAACTGCTTAATGTGACAACAGAAATACAGTTTATTAGGCAAAAACAGAATTTATATTTGCTATGACCATCTTTATTCTTCAACATAGCCTGAAATCTCTTAGGCAAGCTTTCTCGTAGTTTCTTTTAGTAGTCTTTCTTGAAGTAGTCTACTGATTTCTTTAAGTGGTTTTTAGGAGTAGCCAGAATTTTTAACAACATTCTATAGCATTTGTGTGGATGTTGGGTATCTTTTGTTTTCTTCACCATATTTTAAGATGGTTGTAGATACTCAGTGTTGTACCTTTCTTCTGACCACCTCCTATTGACATCCATCAGAACCAAAAACATTACATTTGGATTTATAACTTCATAAGATCAGTGGCAGGAAATCTGTGTTGTGGTAGTTCTTGTTAAGGCAAGTGGATAAGCGTCGCTGATTTCTAGAATTGATTCTATTCCCATTCACAAGGTCCCCATTCGATTCAAACCACGATTCGATTCAATTCAATTTTGACTCAGTGAGTCAGAAATATTGTAATTCTGATCATTTATCAGTACAGACACTTATGAGACTTCATCAGAGGTGCAAGCATCACAGCAGATGCATTTGTGTCAAAGTAACTGAGGATAAAACACAGAAAAACATGAAGGAGAATTTTCCTGGCATGGCTTTTTATACCAGATAACCTTAAAAATATTCTGCAGTAGAAAAAAAACGTAAGAAAACCATGAATCAACATATGAACATTATCTGATGCTGCTGAAGTGAAGCAGAGCAAGGTCACAGAGGTTTTATTATAGACACAGCTAAGTGTTTTGCAATTTGCCATAATTTTGGTATTGAACAGCAGAAATGAGGCTTTCTTGTCGGAAGTTATTTAAAAAAAAAACAGCTGCCGGACTTCCAGCAAAAAAGTGAATTTATTTACAATGATAAATGTGCAACAGTGAAACACTTCCATTGCCACTTCTTTCTTCTTAGTCTCAACAGCAATATTTACAAACACCAACTTGATTTCTACACACGCTCACCCCTCCGATTCCTGGGCATGAACAACGATAAGACCCTGTTACATTTACACAAGAAAGAAACCTGAAAAGACACACTGTTGCACACAACGATCCAGCATCGAATGAAGCTCAGGTGCACTATGAAGTAGTGCAGAGATGTTGAGGTCATCAACCACAGGTACGAGTAATCATAGGTGTGGCTGGCTTGTGAGCGGGAAAGCTTCTCTGAATAAAAACTGCAATAATAATTTCGATAATTTTTATTATTCGTTTCTATTGATAGTCTAAAATTCTACCACATACTAGCTGTTTTCTGTTGCATTCAGATTTTGTTACTGGGAAGATGAGTGCCGCACACTGTTGTGTTCGGGTCAAATCTCACCGATTTACAAATTAAAAAACTCATAAATATTGTGTTTTACATCCGATTGCCTCGAGGCCTTATGACGTCCTCCACACTATGCATTTGAACATATAATAGTGATGAGCACCTTTTTCGTTGAATTTTGAGTGTTTTAATCAACTTTGTTACATCTGTGGTGTTCCCGGTCAGAAGTGACCGCCATAGGAAATTTGGCCTCTGACCCCCTGAATGGCTCACTGAATGACCAAATGAAACACCCACTTTTACAAGCTACTGAACAACCCGCTGAATGACCACTGAATGACCCATTGAACCACCCACTGAACTGAATTTGGTGGTGAAAAATGTTTCTTATGTTAATTTAAGAGCTGTTAAAACCGACTGGTCACTTGTGACTGGAACACTACAGTAAGGGGGATGGGGGTGCACACAACCAGGTTTGCTTGTGTTTTGTGATATGGTGTAATATGATTCATTATCATGCATAACATACTTCTTCATTCATGTCACTGTTCTCCTGCTTGAATTTGTCATATGGTGCAGGAGTGAGAACTCAAATGCAGGACTCAAAATGCAGATAGACTGAATGAACAGGAAATGCCTCTTTCTCTCAGGATGAATGTAATATGGATCTTATTGTTGTTATTAAAACAAATCTTAGTTATGGAATAATTTTTAGTTTTTAAGCGATAACTATGATTTTAGTATTAAAGAGATGTTAATTTTTGAGTCTAGAGATTATAGGTTAGAAGATTTGGTTTATTCACAGTTTTCCGATACAATTGTTTTTATTGTCAATATATTTATTTCCATTACAGGGTGTGTTGTCCTTTTCTTAGAGTATGACCCCCTGAAATAAATTTAAAAAAAAAAACGTTGCTCACCCCTTGTGTACAGGGAGTGCAGAATTATTAGGCAAATGAGTATTTTGTCCACATCATCCTCTTCATGCATGTTGTCTTACTCCAACCTGTATAGGCTTGAAAGCCTACTACCAATTAAGCATATTAGGTGATGTGCATCTCTGTAATGAGAAGGGGTGTGGTCTAATGACATCAACACCCTATATCTAATGACCTCTAATTTTCTTAAACTCAATAGTAATAAATCCGAGCTCCTCTTAGTAGGCACTAAATCAACATTATCCAGAACCAACAGTTTCTCTATTACTATCAATAACTCGCCGGTCTCCATTTCTTCCTCTGTGAAAAGTTTGGGTGTCATCCTCGACAGTACTCTATCTTTCAATTCACACATTAATAATGTCACTCGGTCTGCATATTTTCAATTGCGCAACATTAATCGTCTCCGTCCTTTTCTCACCTCACATGCCACTGCCATTCTTGTCTATAGCCTTGTTACTTCCCGGATTGATTATTGTAATTCACTTCTTTTGGTCTTACTCAAAATCCATCCATAAGCTTCTACGCATCCAGAATTCTGCTGCCCAGATCATCACCAGGACCCTTCTATCCACCACATCACTCCTGTTCTGCAGCAGCTTCATTGGCTCCCGGTCAAGTATCGTATCAATTTCAAAATACTCTTGTACGCATTTAAAGCTATTCATCATCTCTCTCCTTCATATCTCTCTGATCTGGTTAACATCACCGCCCCATCTCGTTGTCTCAGATCTTCTTCTTCCTTTTCACTCTCCGTCCCCTCCCCCCGTCTTGTCACCATGGGGAGCAGGGCTTTCAGCTGCTCTGCTCCTCGACTCTGGAATTCCCTACCTCCTGATTTAAGAAATATCTCTACCTTCTCTCTCTTTAAGTCCCAACTCAAAACCCACTTGTTCAAAATAGCTTATCCCACATAACCTCTCCATTCAGCTATTTTAAATTTGTTTATGTTTTATGATTGTGTAAACTCTTTGCTTTTATGTTGCTCTTTGCTTTTATGTTGCTTTTTACTCTACTGTGTACAGCGACCTTGAGTGTTTTGAAAGGCGCTTTCAAATAAAATGTATTATTATTATTATTATTATTATTATTATTATTATTATTATTATTATTATTATTATATCAGGTGTGCATAATTATTAGGCAACTTCCTTTCCTTTGGCAAAATGGGTCAAAAGAAGGACTTGACAGGCTCAGAAAAGTCAAAAATAGTGAGATATCTTGCAGAGGATGCAGCAGTCTTAAAATTGCAAAGCTTCTGAAGCGTGATCATCGAACAATCAAGCGTTTCATTCAAAATAGTCAACAGGGTTGCAAGAAGCATGTGGAAAAACCAAGGCGCAAAATAACTGCCCATGAACTGAGAAAAGTCAAGCGTGCAGCTGCCAAGATGCCACTTGCCACCAGTTTGGCCATATTTCAGAGCTGCAACATCACTGGAGTGCCCAAAAGCACAAGGTGTGCAATACTCAGAGACATGGCCGAGGTAAGAAAGGCTGAAAGACGACCACCACTGAACAAGACACACAAGCTGAAACGTCAAGACTGGGCCAAGAAATATCTCAAGACTGATTTTTCTAAGGTTTTATGGACTGATGAAATGAGAGTGAGTCTTGATGGGCCAGATGGATGGGCCCGTGGCTGGATTGGTAAAGGGCAGAGAGCTCCAGCCCGACTCAGACGCCAGCAAGGTGGAGGTGGAGTACTGGTTTGGGCTGGTATCATCAAAGATGAGCTTGTGGGGCCTTTTCGGGTTGAGGATGGAGTCAAGCTCAACTCCCAGTCCTACTGCCAGTTTCTGGAAGACACCTTCTTCAAGCAGTGGTACAGGAAGAAGTCTGCATCCTTCAAGAAAAACATGATTTTCATGCAGGACAATGCTCCATCACACGCGTCCAAGTACTCCACAGCGTGGCTGGCAAGAAAGGGTATAAAAGAAGAAAAACTAATGACATGGCCTCCTTGTTCACCTGATCTGAACCCCATTGAGAACCTGTGGTCCATCATCAAATGTGAGATTTACAAGGAGGGAAAACAGTACACCTCTCTGAACAGTGTCTGGGAGGCTGTGGTTGCTGCTGCACGCAATGTTGATGGTGAACAGATCAAAACACTGACAGAATCCATGGATGGCAGGCTTTTGAGTGTCCTTGCAAAGAAAGGTGGCTATATTGGTCGCTGCTTTGTTTTTGTTTTGTTTTTGAATGTCAGAAATGTATATTTGTGAATGTGGAGATGTTATATTAGTTTCACTGGTAAAAATAAATAATTGAAATGGGTATATATTTGTTTTTTGTTAAGTTGCCTAATAATTATGCACAGTAATAGTCACCTGCACACACAGATATCCCCCTAAAATAGCTAAAACTAAAAACAAACTGAAAACTACTTCCAAAAACATTCAGCTTTGATATTAATGAGTTTTTTGGGTTCATTGAGAACATGGTTGTTGTTCAATAATAAAATTATTCCTCAAAAATACAACTTGCCTAATAATTCTGCACTCCCTGTATGTATATTTGATAGTTGGTATTCCAAGGTTCCACATACAATAACAAAGAAACAAAGGAAAGTAACTGAAAGAAGCATTGTGTACAAATGCATTCATCACCTCATTTTAATTTTCTATAATTAGTATCAGAATTCACAGAAAAAAAGTATTACATTGCCTGAAGTTATTACATAGCTACACATGACAATAACATACAATACAATACAATACAACTTTATTTATATAGCACACCAGCGGTATACCAAAGTACTTTACAATAGAAACAGGGAAATTAAGACATGATTAAATAAAAGACCATTAACAAAGTACCACAAAGTCAGCAGGTTGAAGGCACTAATTATACAGGAATAAAAAGGAATATAAGAACAAACTTACTAAGAACAGATATAACTAAAAGATAAAGTACATAGATAAAAATGGAGCCCAATATAAAATAGGGACACTAACTAGACGGAAAAGCTAGGTTAAATAAGTGAGTTTTTAAATGAGATTTAAAAGATAGAATGGAGTCTGACAAACAGACAGCGATGGGAAGATTGTTCCACAGGTTAGGTGCAACCACGGCAAAAGTACAGTCGCCCCTAGATTTAAGTCTAGATCTAGGCTGAACTAAGAATAATTGGGCTGAAGACCTGAGGGCTCGCCCAGGGACATATGGACTAAAGAAATCGGCAAGATAGCTAAGGGCTAAATTATTTATAATTTTAAAGGTGAGCAACAATATTTTAAATTCGATACGATATTTGATGGGTAACCAGTGCAAATCAGCAAGAATGGGGGTGATAGAGGCATGCTTTCTAGTACCAGTCAGAAGGCGAGCCGCAGCATTTTGGGCAAGCTGAAGTCTATGAAGGAGAGCAGAGTGAAGACCAAAGTAGAGAGAATTACAGTAATCCAATCTAGAGGTCACAAAAGCATGAATGAGCTTTTCAAGATCATCACTGATATATCATAATCAATTTTTATTAAATGTACAGTTGGTGTACATTGTAAGGTTTTAAATCAACAATTAAAAATGTTTGTTCATATATTAAACATTGTATTTAATAAATTAAATAAAAGTCATAAACAACTTAATAATGATGATGATAGACAACTCATGTGGTTGTTAGTATTTAAGTTGTACCTAATTGTGTTTTTAAATTTATCAATTTTGACTTTGACATGGACTACTGTGTATCCAAAATAACTTCATGTATATAAAATGTATCAGCACAAGCTCTCATGGTTTCTGAAAGAAAATTACATGTATTCTTTTGAAACAAAGTGTACAGGCTCTCTCCATCTAGAATCAGTCTGATGCATACGTCCCCGCTGAACCCAGTACACAGCTTGTGCTAAATACAAGTCTTCATCCTGAGAAACAATTTGTCATTTAGAATCATTATTTCTTCTTTAAGTAATTACTTAATGAATGACTACAAAGACTTGGCATTTTAAAACACTGAATGGCATGTTTGAGTGGCATGTATCGTTATCGTTATCGTTAAACAAACATAGATACAAGTGATGTGTCCTAAATGGAATGTAGATTAGTAAAACAATTTTCCTAGTCTTACCCGATTCTGTCTTCTTTGACGTCTGTTATCTGGCCTTTTCTGTTGATGACCTTTTCCTGCATAAACAAATAAAGACCATCACCTTTGAGCATTTAATTGTTGCTAATTTAGTTTGCTAACTAATACACTGTATATCCTTAGCTTGTATATAGTGGACTTGTATATAGTGAAATAGTGTACCTGTTTTCTGACAGAGTTGATAAACCAAAATAAAGGAGACAAAGGAAGCCAAAATAGAGAATGTGGGAGTAAACACCATCATCCAAAACACAACACTGGAACCAGTGGAACCAGGGCAAGGGCTGGAATCAGTGGAGTCTGTGCAAAACAAAATGTTATCTATGGACATGTTTTAGAGAAGATAAATGCAGTCTATTTTAACAAAGGTGGCATTAACAAATCCCCACTATTTACAACTACATGCTCCCAGTTCATGATAGATGAAGTTTATGTTAAAAACTCAAAGTTTGAAAGCCAAAACAAGAAAAATACGATTAGGCCTGCTTATGTCACCAAAGACAATATCTAACTGTTCTTACATGCAGGGGATAACTGCTCATGATGACTAAAGCAAACTTGCATAATGCATAAAATTTACTGATTTCTTCTATAACTTAACACATACTGTAGAGGGACAACATGTATAAATAAACAAATAAAGAAAAATACTAGGCAAGTTAAGATTACTTACTCAGCAGAATCCTGGTTGTGATGTTGCCGTATTTGTAAATATATTTCTGAGAAAATGTTGTGTCAACCTCCTTCTGTTCAGTTCCACAGTAGTAGAGACCTTCATCAGAATCAGTAGTGTTCATGATCAACAGGTCATAGGAGTCAGAAGACTGGTTTTCCACTAAATGCAAACGAGGGAATGGATTGAGAATATTTACTTTGTCCTCAAGGTATGATGGGTCATATTTGTAGTTTGTCCTTAGAATGAGTGAAGGCTGGTTCTCATGAGAACAGTTCCTAAACCAAGCTATGAATTTGCCGCTTGATCTTTGGCAGTCGCAGTGAAGAGTGATGTTATCGCCCGGGCTGACTCTTACCACTAACTCTGGTCCAGACAGCTTACCATGACTACAGAAAACAACTCCTGAAAGACAAACACAAAATCAGATCAAAAACTAAACTATTTCATTGGAAGTGACTTTAAAATATAGTTCAAACAATATAGTTCAAACAGTATGAAACTAAATATGGATTATTACATAAACAGAAAAACATGAAGTGCAAATGCAATTTTTCAAATATAACTAAATACTATACCTAAGAGAGGAGTGAGAAGAAAAAGCATCCTGCCCATGTTTGTTGATGACCTGTAGATGTAAGAGAATCAAGCAAGGCTCACTGCCAGCTGTCATGAGAGGAGGAGATTTTTCCATTAAAGGAAATGTAAGTTGTGACTGGTTAGTTGAGTGTAACATATTCTTTTGTGGTCATGTGTCACTTTCTTTTTGTATTGATGTAAAGAAAAGAGAAAGTTTCTTCAAACTGCAGCTGACCAACATTTAAACCGTGACATTTTAAATTTAAACAAAATAAGTCAAAATTGTCAGAAAATTGAATCTGACTTATTAACGATACTGATGTATCTGAAAAATTCATGTGTTGTCAATCTATAATGTCAAACATCTCAAGGTAACATTGCTCTTAGTTTTTGGGGGGCGTTCTGTCACAATGGGTCATCGGAGTCTAATCAGCAAACTAGAAAGGGAAAATTTCGGAAGAAATTTTAAGTGTGCCTATGCCGCTGCTAATCAGTGTAGTTTGCCATTCATACGGCTACAGAGAGCAAAACTCAGCAGAGCAGCCATTCTCCACCATGAACTATGGTAAAAACAAACACCACTCACGCTTCACAGATGGCAGCTTACAGTTTTGTGTAAAGATGAAGTTACTTCGTATAGCCCCGATTTGCAGACGCTGTGCACACAGGTTCATGAGCAGAAGTCCCATTGTACCACGGCAGACCCGACAATGTTTGCATGAACACGCTTTGAAGCATTACGTTATGGACCACTTTTCACACATGGTTGATGTACCCACACAGCCGGCTGTAGCTTTTCAACTCACAGCCCGACACACACCCAAAAAACAGTCGAGAGAGCACAGAATTTACGCCCGTGGGTCCACCTCCCCTGCAGCGGGACTCCATACCACGCCCCGCCACACACATCAAACACGTAAAATAAATATTTATGCACTTTTGCATTCACTTTTTGTTTTTTGTTATTTTTACACAGTGTTCTGAATGATTAACAATGGTCTACAGCCAATCTTGTGTATTGTTATACAAACTTTGGTTGTAAGATTTAGATAACTATTTAATAAAAGCTAAATATTTTATATGAGAGTAAGAAAGAAAAGTATATCTTTGTGTCCACCTTTCTCTGTTAATGCCCTACCTGGCCCCCTGGCAAAAGCTTTGCTAGATCCGCCCCTGCACAGTTACCAGCTGTCAGCTACACAAAAAAGGAGCTTGGTGTTTATTTGTCTGTCAGAAACAGTTCATAACTTCCCTTCAACTCATTCATGTCACCTAAAAGGTAAACCTGTTTCTCCATCACCAGTTCAGCTCTGATGATCCAGTAAGGACCTCTCCTGGTTTGGACCAGCCCTTTTTTCAGCTGTGGCTCCAGCAAACATCAGCTGATACTAGAAATTAAAATCAAATGAATTCTAACAACAGCTGATCAAGCTTAAATGTGCTGCTGTTGTTTAGCGCGATAAACAAACAAGGGAGAAAAGCCGATCATTGATCAGTTTCATGACTGAAGTTTCAACAGGCGAGAGAATGACAGGGGAGGCTGTCATAAAGTTCAACATCGGTAACTTAGCGCGCACACAGCTGTATAGAAACTCCGTCGTGCTAGCTAGCACGCAGTACGAGTCATTGTAAGTGATTGAAAAAGTCAGCACAACGAAAATAAACTACACCTAAACTCGGTTTATATCTGATCCAAATAGAGTGCAGTTCATAACTTCTTACCTGAAATTCAGTTCACCTCACGCTCCTGCCTTCGCTTTCCCTGATCCACGATTGAGCTCCGCGTTAGCCACCACCGGTCGATCGGCGGCCGCCTCGCCGCCTCGTATGTCTCTTTCCCCGCATGTCCTTTCTGTCATACACCGGTGGATAGCTGCCCTCTGTTGTAGCTCCGCGTTAGCCACCACCAAACAACTCAGTTATTTTTTCCACATCGACCAGCATCATCGGCCCATATAAACGAAAAATAAGTTCAGCTGAGACACAGACTGTTGGCGAGCGATCGGGTGGTGAAACGAGTGTCAGCCGCCTCACTGTAAGCCCGTGTGCTTTTTCACGAAGGGTCGCTAGCGGCCGGCTATCAGCAACACGTAAGAGAACTGTTGCTAATATGGGATGTCTTGATAAAACAAGCAGATATTTGAAGTTTACACACCTACATTCTCGCCTGAAAATATCTTAAAAGTTTATTTTGTGACCTAGAAACCCGAATAAAAGCATTATATAATCCAAGTGGTGTCCGCCATTGTTTTACTGGTAGAGGCGTGCTATGAATTGTGGGATATGGAGTTTTCTACCAAGCATACACCCTTTCAGCCGTACTACCCCCAGTATACCACTAGAGAGAGCCAACACACCACAAATGAAGTCTGTTTCTATGGCGTCAAAAGATGAATTGGCCAAAATTTGCACTAAAATCTAAATATTTAAAAAACTATAAAAGTCATGAACACCAAAAGTCATAGCATACTAGTCCAGCTCCAGCCGCAGAAAATGATATAACATATGTAACCCTTGTCTCAAAACTGTGGGGCAGATAAGCGCGGGAAAATTTTCACTAAAATATTAATATTTAAAAAACTATAAAAGTCATAAACACCAAACGTCATAGCACACCATTCCAAATCCAGCCGCACAAAATGATATAACATATGTGAACCTTGTCTCAAAACTGCGGGGTGAGTTACGCTGCAAAATTTCAGGCGGAAACTGAGGAATAATAATAAGTAGGATAAATCTGACGAATAGTAATAAGTGTGCCTCTTGGCATAGGCACACTTAATTAATAATAAATCCGACGAATAGTAATAAGTGTGCCTCTTGGCATAGGCACACTTAATAATAAATCCGACGAATAGTAATAAGTGTGCCTCTTGGCATAGGCACACTTAATAAATGGAATAATTTGTCTAAATAAATCATGTTAAATCTCCTTATATGATCTCTCCTTATTGAAATGAAGCTTATGCATAAGTTCAGTAATGAAGATCTGTAATCACTCATTTGACTGCTTTCCTGTTAATTTTCGTGCTAGCTGCCTTTTCAATTATTTCGATTTCACGCAATGTCATCCCAAAAATTCAACAATCGGCAAATAAAATCATGCTTAACTTGTTTCCTGCTGTCTTCCCTAGGATATGATTTGAGGGATGGGGAGTTAAAAAAATTCTCATGCTGACAATTTTACCTGTCAGCTGTGCACTGCTGCATCCATTATCTCCATTAAGCATCAAGACTTACATTTTGTTTTGCAGTCAGATTGTGTTTGGTTTTAAAGGAAACCCCAGCTGTTTTCCATTAGTCTCAGAGGCTCACCGTTGGTTAAATCTCTCCAGTACTTCCCCTCTAGGCTGATTCTCTGGTTATTAATTCTTCACTATTTAATACAGGTTTTCTCACTCCAAATTACAATCCTTAATGTGTCTCATAGGTATTCTCCTCTTTGATGAGAAATACATTTGTGAAGCCACATGTTAAGTTTCTGGGCATTCTAGGAATTCTAAATAATTAAATGTAGAGCAACTTTGCACCTCATCCATTAAACATGAGCTGCCTCGCATGCTTGGTTGGCCTATGCTGGCCTTCCAGCCTGAACATAGGTTCTCACACTTGACTCTTTCCTGGCCTACATATAAATGTGTGGGTAGGGCACAACCCCCCAATTATTTTGGATAACTAGCACTAAGCTGAGAACTAGTACTAAGAAAATGCCATTTTGCCCATGCCAGCCTCTGGGACCATTTACTGCCCTTTTCATCATTGTTGTGCCGATCCCTCTCAAAGAGACACTGTCGTGGTATGGAAGGAGACTGCCTTGTTTCAGATTGTTAGTGATGGATGATGAGCAGGTAGACACAGGGCAGATGTTGAGTAATTCAGAGATTGTCCCAAAAGTAAGGCCAGCTTACATGAGAACAGGGAGAAATGAAGTTAGCATGAAAAACTAGGAGTGAATGAGGAATCAAGGTTTTGCCTGATTACCGACTTAGGAGGTAGATAATCTGGCAGAGAATGGAAGGCAAAGCTGGTCCTTTTTTACTGAGGATGATGTTGTACATGACAAACAGGTGGTCTGGCTGAAGAGTGGAAAAAATCAGAACTCCAGCCCAAAGGGGTGGGGAATGCTTGCTCAGTGTCACTGGCTTAGAGGAGAAGAAAAACTTAAAAGCCAAACCAGTGCCAGACTGCGGCATTTCCATGTCATTAAGTGAAATAAGTATTTGATCCCCTACAGCACATATCAGTGCATAATAAAGAGACAGGCCTCCAGTTCTTAATATCTTGAAGATCACCTTTTTTAGGTAACAGTGTTAGAACCGCTCTTCTGCAGCTCTGAGGCAAGGATCCTGTAGCAAAGCTCTCTTCAAAAACCTCCATGACATCAATACCCAGATCAGACCAAAAAGTAGTGGTGGGGGGATCGATCCAAATATCGATAGTATCGATCCCAAGGCGGGATCGGTATCGGATCGATACTAGCCTGGTTAGATCGATTCTTTACTTTGAGTTCTGCTTGTTTGCTACGCTGTGCTTTCGGCAAAAACGAAACAGCCAGGTCGCTGGACTCGCTGCTCCTGTGACAGCAGAGAGCAGGCACGCTTTGCTTCCCCCTTCCCCCCCTTCTTATGTTTCGGTGTTGCGCTGACACGTCACGTGACTTAGACACTTTGGGGGTTGTTAAGTTGTTTACATATTAATAATATATATTGTTTTTGTTGTTGAGAATTTTAATTGTCATTTTTGTATTATAGTTTATCAACAGTATTTGTTTTAATTTGTTTACTGGTTTGCGTGCACTTAAGATTTAAAAAAAAAAAAAAAAAAAAGATCGCCACCACGGCAGACCCGATGGCATTTTCATGCTTCACATCATTTATTCTTACAATAATCCCACGGTTGCTGTAATAGTACATTCAACGGCTGCAGCTCTCCCGCTGGCAGCCGTACACATCACCACCACCAAACCTGCAGCGGCATCGCAGAACACGCCCTGCCACATACCCCCTTGTCCGCTTCACCCCACCCCGCGAGCAGGCGAGGGAATCGGCCCGGACCGTCGGCGCCCCATGCCCCGCGCCTCAAGTGGAAGCCCGGGAGCTGGCCTGATGGCCACCCATATGGCAAGCAGAGGCGGCGGAGCAGGAGCGGAAGTGAGCCGGGGCTCAGCGGCAGCTGGGCAGACGGCCGGCGGACAGCATGCCGCCCTCAGGCAGGACCCCGCACACTCGACCTCCATCTCCAGCTTGGCAGGTCCCGCTGGCGCGCCAGCCTCCGGCTCACCCCGAGCCGCGCGCCGTCCACCCTTACAGTGATCACACGGTTGCTGTAACAGTAGCCTACATTAAACGGCTGCAGCCCTCCTGCTTCCAGCTGTACACATCAACACCAAAAACAACAACAGCACAAGCAGCGCACAGGTTTTAAGCCGGTGAGGCATGATTGTAGATGCAATGAAGGTGAGTCCATCTCACCTGCAGCAGCATCACAGACCACGGCCTGCCACAATAATAAAGCATTTTTTATTTAATTATTTCTCCTGATTATGTCCCGGATTTTAAGTAATTAATAATACAAAAGGAAAAATCACAAAAAACACTTAAGGTCATGAAAATTAATTGCGATTTAGCAATTCAATGAGGCATCCACCTTATTTATTGAAAAGTATCGGTATCGGTATTGGTATCGGCGATACTGGCCCGTATTTACTTGGTATCGGATCGATACCAAAATATGCAGTATCGCACACCACTACCAAAAAGCTGTATAAAATTCGACTGGAAGTCCATCTATGCCAGGGGCTTTCCCTCCTTGCATACTTTGTAAGGCAGTATTAATTTCAGTCATTGTTAGAGGCTCCCCCAGCTCCTTGGTGAAGTCTTCAGAAATTCTGGGGAGACCGCTGCAGAAGGCAGTAAAAGTCTCTCCATCCTACAAGTACTCAGAACGATAAAGCTCTGAGTAAAAATCTGCTGCTCTCCGCCTGATGTCACCATCTGCTGTCAAAAGATCCCCAGCAGATGATTTCAAACCATGTATGAACTTGCTCTGTCCTTTCTTTTTTTCCAGCGCAAAGAAAAACTTCGTAGGAGCATCCATCAACAAAAGGTTTTGAAATCTGCAACGAACCAGTGCCTCCTGTGCTCTAGAGCCCAGCAAGTCAGCCAACAAAGCTTTTTTAGAATTGAGGTTCTCAAAACAACCTCCGTTTCCTGTGGAATTTGCAGACACCTGCAGCTCCACTATTTGAGTCTCCAGAGCTCTCATAGATTTGTCCGAAGAGACATTGAAAGTGTACTGTTGACAAAATTCTTTGATTTTAGTTTTGCCCCGATCCCACCACTGCCTTTAACACAGAAAGCCATCTTTCCAAGATTTAAACACACTCCAGAAAAAGCTAAACGCTGTCTTGAAATTTGCATCTAGCAATAAAGCAGTGTTAAAATGCCAGTACGCAGACTTATGTTTAACATTTGCAATAAAAGCATTACAAGAAACCAGAGCATGATCAGAGAAAGAAACAGGATGTATGTTACACTCTTTAAAAATTCCAAAATGATGTCTAAAAAAGTATATCCTATCTAATCTAGCTGCAGTTAAAAATTTTCCTCTACACCTAGCCAACGTAAATTGTCTATTTTCACTGTGCATTTTCCTCCCAACATCAACTACAGACTTTGCTTCTGTCAAATGCTTTAGAACTGTTTGTGAGGGCACATGGGGTTCTAAATGATTTCTGTCCAGCTCTCCCGCTGACCCCAGTAGGCACCCCTGCTCCCCGGAGTCCACCAAGGCCAGGGGGCTCAGGCCCATCCAGACCGGGGCCCAAAGCAGCAGGACTGCCAAGCCCCGCAGAGCCCGGGGTGGCCCACCCAACCCCACCGCCGAGGAAACTACACCCACCCCATCATCCAATCATCTACCACACTACATAAGACAATAGAAACCCAGGTTGAGTTCATTCTCCACCTGTCCAGTGCCGCTCCCCCACCTGCATGGTGGACTCCTCTGGAGCAGAGACCTCCTGCAAGGAAGTGTGATTTTTATCGTGGTGGAAGCAAAACAGCAAAAGAAAGAGGGAATTCATGACGATGTTTATGTGAAGCAAAATGTGAAGCATAGTTTTGATCTTCTTTTGCTTTTGGTCCTGTAAATTTTGGTTGGAGAGAGATAAAACATGCAGCTTCAGAATCTGTGAGGTATCAGTTTTCTCACCCGACGACACATACACAGACATGCTGTCGGAGCTGAAAGCCGACATCGCGCAGATTCTGATGCGTCGGGTCTGCACTTTGGGTTTACGTCTTTGTGTGGAACCCCTTTACCTGCTCTCTTTTGCTGTTTTAGCTGTTTGGTGGTTGTTGAAATAGTTTTGTGAGGTTTAACCTGAGATTCTGGCGTTTCTGGCAAAATACATTTATATTCAAAAATCGATTCAGGATTTAATGAAACGAAATCACATTATTTAAGGTAAAATTGATTTGAATCAGAAAATCAATTATTGAAAACCACCCCTAGTATTTAAGCCATCAGTTTTGCTCACTTCTTTCCTTGATTTTTTTTTTTGTCAGCTATCTGGACTTGTTGCCTCCCTTGACCAAAGGTTAGTTTTTGCTAATTAAGATTGATTTTTGAGAATGCTTTTATGTCCAATCTCTCCTTAAACATAACAGATTTGATGCAATTGAGTTTACAAAGCACATATGTTGAAATCACTCCTCCAATGTGTGATTCAAAACAAACCTGCCATCGCTAATTGAGATTTTAGTACATTTCACTCCAGTTTTAACCAGTGACTCACCCGTTGCTTCGAGGAATGATTGACAGAACAAACCTGATGACACTTCAAACTCTCAGAAAGCTTGAAAGTAATCATGATCAGTAACAGCAGGAGTCAGAGCAGCAACCACAGCGCAGGACTCAATTGACAGTTTGTGGGAAATTAGTGAAAAACAGCAATGTAACTGCAAATGACACTGTGGAGGTCAAAAGATATCTCACGGGTTCCTTTGTACCAAGTACACATGATCCATTAGATCAGGGGTCTCCAACTCCAGTCCTCGAGAGCTACTGTAATGAAGCTTTTAGAAACATCCTTGTTCCAAAACACCTGAACAAAATGAATGGCTTGTTACCAGGCCTTTGCCAAACTTGATGGCATGCTGAAGAGGTAATTCAACCATTTGATTCAGCTGTGGGATACATCTAAAAGCTGCAGGACAACAGCTCTCAAGGACTGGAGTTCGAGACCCTTGCACTAGATTACTGGCTAGAACAGGGGTGGGCAATCTCAGTCCTCGAGGGCCGGTGTCCCTGCAGGTTTTAAATCTCACCTTGGGTCAACACACCTGAATCACATGATTAGTTCGTTACCAGGCCTCTGGAGAACTTCAGGACATGTTGAGGAGCTAATTTAGCCATTTAAATCAGCTGTGTTGGTTCGAGGACACATCTAAAACCTGCAGGGACACCGGCCCTCGAGGACTGAGATTGCCCACCCCTGGGCTAGAACAATGTGTTGTATAACTACATCTTTATAGCTTGTGAGGAGTTTTCCTGTAATGCAACTCAGATTGGAATAAATGACACTCAGACAGGTTTTACAAATTAACGTGCACACGGGTGAGAGCTCGAAGGAGACTCACACACCCTGGAGCAGTGGTCAGCCTTTATTTATACTCAAGCATGTTTGCGTCTCAGAAACATACAGGAAGAGATAACATACCATTGTACTGTGTGCAGGCTTCCTGCTGAGCCTGCACAGTGTGCAGGCTTCCTGCTGAGCTTGCACAACGTAACTTCCTGTTGAGCTTGCACAACGTAACTTCTCTAGTAAAAAAGAGCAAACACATCTAGAAAACCTTAAATGAAATGTACTTCTAAACATAAACATAATCAAATCTTTCAACATTCCCTCCTGATCTTTTCTCCTATATACATACATAGCAACTCACTAACACTGTATCAGTCTATGGCTACTTGTAAAACATTTTTAGCCAGGACATCATTAAATAGTGGGTTTTTTGAGTAAGTTATATCCAAATGTCTATCTCATTATCATCTTCTTCATTCTGTGGTAGGGTGATGTAAGCATCAATTGAAGCAGTTACCATTTTTGACACCATGTTCTTCAAACAAGGTATGACGCATGAAGTGGAAAGACACAATAACAATAGTAGAACACCAACGAAAACAAGTCCTTTAATCAGCAGGGACTTCCAAGAACCACTTAAAAACCACGTGAGCCAGTCTTCTGTGTTTGTAACATAGTCTTGTTGTTGTGCATCCCTGAGTTGTCTAAGTGTGTTCAGAGCATCAGTCATGTTGGATGAGTGTACATTATCTGGAATGTATGTGCAGCATGTGTTGTTAAAGAGGACACATAGTCCTCCTTTCTCAGCGAGAATCATGTCTAATGCTACCCTGTGTTGCATTACTGCAATCATGCAGAACGTCAATTTCTTGATTCTGTTTGTCGTTGATTTTACATGAAGCGTTCAGAAAAAGTCCAAAACGGTAGTCCAACGTCTCGATACGCAGGGCATGTTTCCCAACTCCGACCCATGGGAACAGGGCATGTACCACGTTCTGTCCAGTGGTCCAGAGTTTGAATTCCTGTGGGACATCGGAGCCCCATATTCGATCGTGTGGTTCTGGACCGGTGTCAGTTGAACGCCGTCGTCTGTTGCGTTGGGGGGCAGCATGTAGTACGTTTTTGGTCCACACACCCAAGCTGTCCCCTGGACCCAGTATGTGCCAAGCTTAAAAGTCATAGCTGCATCGGCATTGTCCTTCCAGACTATACTGCAGTTCTTGGTTCGACCAAGTTTTGTCCTTCCGTATGAGAAGTCGAAACATATCGGGTGACGTTCTTCACTCTGCAAGAAAGCTGGAAATGTCATTATTCTTTTGTTTGACACGTTCACGGTCACCCAGTGCGCTTCGTCACACGTCCAGTTTGTTGCTGTTAGGTTATTCACGTCGTAGGTCAGCAGTGAAAACGCTAGGGCTCTCACTATAAACATGTCTCTATGTGAACAAGTTCCATTTATGACTTTCATGTGAATGCACATGCTCGTTTCAAGTGACGGAACCTTCCATAAATAGTTGCATGGACAGAAGTTGCAGGCATGTGTGAGCAAACAAAGCAGTTCTTTTCTGTCGTGCGGTTGTATACATATCTGTACCACGCGTTGTTCATCCAGGGATGATTGTGGTCCTGCGTCATCTTGTCCAGGTGTGAGTTGTCATGTGTCCAAGCTTTCTTTGTCCGTTCCCTTGGATCCATCTTCAGTAGGATGAGACATCCTGCCACTAGGACTGTCAGGGTTAGTGAGATTAAGAGCGACTTCATGTTTACCTGGCTTACCTCATGTCTCAGGGGACCTAGGCAAGAAGAAAAAGTGCGGGATATACCCAATCGGCACTTCCTTCACCTGACGAATCACCCGAGGGTAAGGAAGTCACTGTCCGGTTAGTCTATGCTCTCGCTCACTCCTTTACAGTGGCTTTGATGGATCCAGGATGGTCTTTCTGCTATTTTGCAGGCTGTTGGTGTGGTCAGGAGTGCTTGGTAGGGTCCTTCCCAACGGGGTGAGCTCCAATTTTTCCTCTGGAGCACCCTTATCAGGATCCAATCATCTGCCTTCAACCTGCAAGATACTGGAGAAGAGTCACACAGCAGTTTGTTGTTCAACACAGTTTCTGTATTTTCTAGCAACTTTGCCATCCACTCTGCTAGAGTAGTCTCTCTAGTCAAGTCAAGTCAAGTCAAGCTTTATTGTCACTTCAGCCATATACAGTTTGTACACAGTGAAGCGAAACAGCGTTCCTCCAGGGCCAAGGTGCTACATGCAACATAAATTTACAACATAAATTAACAGAAAATCACTAAACTAGCTAACTAGAGACAGGACAGACTGACCTAACATAAATTACAACATAAATTAACAAAAAAACCCAAAAAACCGCCCCCAAAAAAACTAACTATCTAACTAGGTAGGTAGTGCAAAGGAAGCCGTAAACATACTTGGTAGGTAGGTAGTGCAAAGGAAATCGTAAACATACTTGGTATGTAGGTAGTGCAGGAACAGTAAACATAAAAATATTGTGCAAAAAGAGCATTTACAGGTTGATGTGTAAGTCCAGTCTCAATGCTTTGAGGTAGTTGAGTTGAGCTGAGTGATAGAGTGTGTGTGTGTGTGTGTGTGTGTGTGTGTGTGTGTGTGTGTGTGTGTTATCAGTCCAGTCCCTTTTTGTTGAGGAGACGGATGGCTTGTGGAAAGAAGCTGTTGCACAGTCTGGATGTGTGTGCGTGAATGCTTCGGTACCTTTTTCCAGATGGCAGGAGTTTGAAGAGTGTGTGAGAGGGGTGTGTCCAATCAGCCACAATGCTGGTGGCTTTGCGGATGCAGCGTGTGGTGTAGATGTCCTTAATAGAGGGGAGAGAGACTCCGATGATCTTCTCTGCTGTTCCCACTATCCGCTGTAGGGTCTTCAGTGAGTGAGAAGACTGAGCTGCAGCGACAGGAAGTACATGTTTTTGAAGTTGCAGGCTCTTGCAGAAGTGAAACTGAAAGCAGACTCTGCATGCAAGTACTGTGAGTAGGATATGAAACTGTATTAAGCTTTTAGTAGAGGCTTTTGATTATAACATTTATTCAGTAGATTACATATACAGTTCTAGTTAGGTTATTATATGTAAGGATGAGCCTCTGTTCGGGTGAAAGGTCAGAAGTGCAACGGGTGAGAGGTGAGAGCATTTAAGGGCGAGACACACATACAGACACATATAGTAAGAGAGGTCACGACACGTACGCAGTACACAGCACGCACGCGCCCCCGCACGTGCACACACACACAGATAGACTCATTTAGGTAAGAGTTTATAACTGCAAAGTTTGGGTGCGTACGTGGTAGTCTGTTCCAGGAAGTACACCAGATGTCCCAGAAGATAAGCGACAGCGAAGACAGCTGAGAGGAAGCACCTGGCTTCGACCCGAAGAAGATGTTCTGTTTTAAACTATGTTAAAAGTCATTGTGGTTTTGGAGTGACGTATGCTTTGTTTAGGTCTGCCTGGTAACAGGAAGACTGCCAACCCTATAAAACCTTTGTCTAATTATTGTAAGTTTAGTTCGACGCTGAAATCTGCACAGCGTTCGGACTCACACATGTGTATTCATTAAAATGCCGTCTAATTGCACACGCCCGGATCAGTGCTTATTTATGGATTCCTCCTCAACATTTTTGAACCTTAACATATGAAAAGGATGAGGTGGTGTGGGAAAGTTACCTCTTCTTGGTCTGAGGTTTCCTGTGCATTATGTTTTTGGCAAATCATGCATGTTCTGACAAATTCTTTTGCTGAATTTTCGAAATTTTGAGTAAAGAAATGTTTAGAAAGTATATCTATCATTCCTCCCGCTGACACATGAGTGAAACCGTGTGTCACTAATGCTGCTGTTTTGTGTAGGGATTTTGGTAGTATTAGTTTACCATTACAGGTCATCAAATCATTTTCTAGCTGTGCACCACATTTTAACCATTTCTTTTGTTCTGTAGTTGGTGCGGCTTTTTGTTTGTTTTTAAGCACATCAAGTGGTATTTGCATTGAGGATTCAGACATTAATGTGTCTATAGTTTGTTGTGCTGCTGCTTTTGCGGCTTGATCTGCGAAGTTATTACCTTTAGTGACCTCTGAGTTGTCTTTCTGGTGTGCAGGACATTTACATAATGCTAACTGTTTTGGCAATGTTATCACTTCCAACAGTGCCTTTAAAAGATTTCCATGTTGCACTGGATTGCCAGTAGAAGTAATCATACCTCTATTCTGCCAAATTTTTGCAAAATGATGTACTGCTGAAAAAAACATACTAACTGTCTGTGTGTCTCTCTGTCTGTCTGCGTCCTTGACACAGTCAGCTCCTTTTATGGGCATGTAGTTCCTGTTACACACACGATTTCCTGTCACAGACATACCACAGGCACACATATTTCCTGTTTCTCCAGACTAACCAAACTCTTTGTTGAACTTTCCATATAGCAACAATAAGTGTCCAACATTTGAGAGTTGTCTCACATGTGTCAGGTAAGACAAATTGGTTTAGATTTAAAATTGAAGTCACTGCATGGGGCACTTTGATGATTAAAGTGTGTCCTAAAACAATGTCAGCTGACGTTTTACTGCCTCCGCTGCAGCTACACCGGTTGGCACACATGTGGGCAGGCCTGACGCAACAGAGTCTAATTTACAGAAGTAAAATGCAAGCAGGCGTTGTTTTTCTCCAAATGCCTGTGTTAAAACAGCTTTCACGTAACCTGCACTTCCATCTACATGTAAGTAGAAAGGCTATTTCCAAGTTACTGAATGCTTCTTTTTTTTTTTTCCTCTGTAGATACAGCACTACATATTTTCTTAAGGCATTTTGGACAATTTCTATTTCATTTTAAAATAATTCATATATCTCGCACATGTTACAACTTCTAAACTGGGAAAACTTTGCATTGCTTACAGCTCATAGCTCCCAGCTCATAGCCCACAGCTCTAAAACTAGGCATCAGTAAATCATGTGCCTAATCATTTCGTGTCACTGTGATCCACAAGTATGATCACAAATTTGTTTTTCAAACCAACAAAACAAACAAACAAAAACAAAAACAAGTTGCTGATGGCATGAACGCTTTACACACATGAGTTGGGACACAAAAAGAAAAAGAACTGCTGTCAGAAACAAAGCAGAAGTGTGAGGAAAAACTGAACTCACAGACTGCTGCATGTGTGAGCTTTTAATATCATGCAGCTTCTGCTCTGAAAAACTAAAAAATTAATACAAAATAAAGAGTGTGTAACTTGCTCATTAGCTTGGTAGTGTCCACATATTTAATTCAACTTCTCAGTCTTGTAGCTTTAGCTGTTGTATACAGGGTTTGGCTCATTAGTTGTTAGTATAGGTTTGCTCTTCATCTTAACAAAATCTCATCTAGGATGACAGGTTTACAAGCAGGTCAAGTGTCTCTATACACCTGATTAGATTTGGTATTTTCTTTATGTTCTTCATCTCATATATCATTGTACTGAGTTTGAGCAAACCTTAAGCTTGAATCAGACTACTTTTAACAATCATCCACCTCACATCATAACTGACTGAGGTGCCTCTTCTTATTAATAGTATGTCATTATTAATGTTATCATTGTATTGTTTTTCCTTTTTTATAACAGCAATAGTATATTACAATACACTACTTTACTACTAATATACAATAGTATATTAGTTTATATTTTATTATGTATCCATCACGGGTCTGTGTGAATCTGCAGCTTCACACCTTCCCAAGCTGGAGACATTTTCCTTGGCTGAACAATAACACAGCCATAATATACCTTATGCATCTCTTTAATTGTTTAATATATTTTCGTGTGAATTATCTGGTTTCGTGCATTCTATTCATTCTAGGCACAGTCGTCATGCCAACTATGTTTCATTGTTAATACCAGTTTACAGGTTGTTTTCCTTCCTGTTATTAGTGTGAATACATTAGATAAGCTCTATTTTAATTTAACCTTTTGTTTATTCCACTTCATTCCTCTTTTCATGCTTTAAAATATTACAACTCTTGTGTACTCTTTGTTTTCTTTTTAGGATTCTTTTTAGTATTTATTTCTGCTTGGAGGGTTTCTTTTAATTTAGTCAATGCGGAGGGGCTACATTTTCCCTCCCATGTGGGACATTTAGGTTTTTTTTGGATTTCTCCATCTACATGCACAAATTTGTCCGGCGCCTGGACATTTTTTCTCTAACCACTGCTCGTCAGCAGTGAGTTTTGAAGCTTCGTTATCCATTTTAATCCTTTACAACTACACAACTGCGGCACCTTCTCTGGCACGAGAATCGAGAGAGGTAGTTGACACGGCCTTCTACTTTCAAGCTATTCTTGAAAGCGGTGTCAGCTTTATGTGATAAAACACAACAGTAAACAAATTAGTGGAATAGTTCAGCCTCCTCATTGTGCTGTAAAATCAACTTATTCCATCAACACAAAAATAAAACAATAAATACCTTTATGCGCGCGCTAACTTTACCCACTACGGGGGAGCTACCAGTCCCAGATGAGCTCTATTTTATTTTAAAATGCTACCAGCCTTCTTCAGGCGAGCTTTTACATGCTACCAGCCCCTCTGGGCGAGCTTACACGGTTTTACGCAACGTGTCTCAGAGTGTCAATATTCACCTGCTTGTTGAGTTATTGCCGGGTTGTCAGGTCCTCCTCATCGACCCCCACCGTCGTGGACCACTTCTAAAAACGCTGGCCAGAACCCGAATTTCAACGTCTCTGGACTTTTTATCCTGTACCTAGACAGGAGCTGTTGACAGACTTCAGTGCGGGCTTCTCACGACGTCAGGACTCGATGAGGTTTTCCCGTGGGATCACACAAAAGTGTTATGTTAATCCGGCTCGAAGGACCAAGAAATGTGAGGAGTTTTCCTGTAATGCAACTCAGATTGGAATAAATGACACTCAGACAGGTTTTACAAATTAACGTGCACACGGGTGAGAGCTCGAAGGAGACTCACACAGTGGTCAGCCTTTATCTATACTCAAGCATGTTTGCGTCTCAGAAACATACAGGAAGAGATAACATACCATTGTACTGTGTGCAGGCTTCCTGCTGAGCCTGCACAGTGTGCAGGCTTCCTGCTGAGCTTGCACAACATAACTTCTCTAGTAAAAAAGAGCAAACACATCTAGAAAACCTTAAATGAAATGTACTTCTAAACATAAACATAATAAAATCTTTCAACATAGCTTCATAAAAATACAACAAATATTTTTATATGACAAACAGACATATTATTTTCTCTTACTCATTCTTATTTCCTCTAAGTATAATTGTATAAAGTGCTTATTTAACCCATTTAACATGCTAGTAACAAAAAGAATTATGTGTATGTTTATAGTGGTCTGTCCCTTACAAACAATGATTGAAAAATTAAACAATATGGAATTACAGCCATTTTCCACAATAATGTAATTTTAAAACTAGAAATACTCATTTTTTATATTTTTTATATTTTTTATATTTTTATATATTTGTTCAGTTCCTGAACCAAATTATGAATTTGCGGCTTGATCTTTTGCAGTCACAGTGAAGAGTGACGTTATCGCCAGATCTGACTCTTACCACTAACTCTGGTCCAGACAGCATACCATGACTACAGAAGATAACTCCTGAAAGACAAACACAAACCACAAAAATTAAATTTATTTATTTCAATGAAATTGACATTACAAGATAGTTTGAATACTCAGAAAGTTAATATGGAAATTTATGGTTGTTGATATTTTAATAATATATTAAATAATATACCTAAGAGAGCAGTGAGAAGAAAAAGCATTCTGTCTGTGTTTGTTGATGACTGTAAACTATGCAAAGCTTACTGCTGGCTATCATGAAAGGAGAGAATTTTTCCATTAAAGGAAATGTATGCTGTGACTGGTTAGTTCAGCGTAACATTTTCTTTTGTGGTCATGCGTCTCTTTTTGTATTGATGGAAAGACTAGATAAAGTTTCTTCAAACTGCACCTGGCCAACATTTAAACTGTTCCAACTGAACCTCACTTATTAACCACACTGACGTATCTGGTATTTTTCTATATAGAACAAGCATAAATGATATTATAAAACAAATTAAAAGTTAGGATTGCATTGAATGGGTATTGTTTTTTTGTAAAACGCAAAAGACAGAAAGAGAAGCTTCACAGGTCTCATCTTACAGTGATGACATAGCATATATATACTAGCATATATATAGGTCAGTTACTTGATCATTAATATGCAAAATGTCATGACCATTGATCAACAACCACTGATCAAAGACTCTTGATCAAAGACCACTGATAATTGATCAATAACCTATCAATAACCTCCTATTCTGAGGTTCCAGCCATTCCACCACTGCCTTGGTCATAGCCAGGTTGGCTCACAGCTGCCCTTTCTCCACGATGAATCCTAGAAAGGTGACCGAGAAAATGTGGAATTCACACTTCTCACCTTTAAGCATACCTTTTATTTCCATGAAGAGTTGTTGCATGGAGCTCTGGTCCTTGGAGATGTGTTGCAGCATTTTTTCGTGTTTATCCAATTGGTTCCCCTTAAGTGATAGGACACGCTCAACAGGGTCAGAGTCTGCTGGGTCCATTCTGGTTGGACCATTGTGTCATAAAAGCAGGATTCAAAGTCAGGATGGAAGTCAGCATTCAGAAGGCTGTGAGTTTGAAAAAGTGAAAACAGGGTGACAAAAACACTTCCAATAACCTGATTTCCAAGGCAGTGACTTCCAGCTCCCAGTGGAGTAAATTCCACGCTTCTTCTTTTCCAAAGATGCCACTGAGCACAAGATACAAAACACAGTAATTAACTTGCTGAGACACAAGAATATTTCAGAGATGCATGAGTCTGGGTTCACTGACTGATGCCACACAACGAGCCAGCGTCAAATGAGGCTTAGCCATGGTGTTAAATAAGACAGTCGAGTGAGAAACATAGAAACCCCGCATATGCATCCAGGCAACAACATGGACAGACAGACACACAAACACACACACACACACACACACCAAAATGTGCAAAGGAGTAGGGAGAGACAGGGAGTAACACAAAACAAAACAGGAGAGGCAAATCAGGACAGCATGGACAATACTCTGAAAAAAAAAATACTGTTTACATAAACTTACAAATGAAGCATATGTTTACAGTATCTATTACATACTGTGTAGAGAAGTACACAGTCCCAGTCTAGTTGTCCTTGAGTAAAAACTGGTTTGAACCGGATAAAAAGCACATTCAGTATATACATTTTTATATACATTTTAACTGGATTCAAGTTTGCACACCTTGTTGTAGAAGTCAGTAGACTTTTGGAGTGTGTTCACTACAAGTGGAGGTAAAATGGTAGCGAGATTCTTGGAAATATTGTAGGTAGCTGAGTTTCTGCAGCTAACAATGGGTCTTAATGGGACTCCTTCGTGGATCTTCAGAAGTCCATATATGAAAGGTACAGCATCCCTGGGGATCACTGGCTCTTTGAACGGGATAACACCTAGCCACTGATACAGATATGTGGATGACAACTGGGTAAAAATCAAAACCCAAGAAGAAGAAGCCTTCACTGTTCACATCATCTCAGTGGATAGAAACATAAAGTTCACCAGAGAAGATACAAATGATAATAGTTTGCTTTTACTAGGCTGTGCTGTGCACACTCCTAATATAATAAGATTATGTAAGCAAAAATCTAATGAAACAATGCATAAACTAGTGCAGATTAAGATTTCAATTTTGTTTGACAAATAAATCAACTCAGATTATGTTGTTAGCATTACTATATAAAAATTGATTTCTTAATTGTACCTAAGTTAATTGTACATAAGTTGCAAGATACGTAGTATAAATTCTAATAATATATACTGCATGTAAACATCGACATGATTTTTGATTGTGCAATAATCTTGTTGTGTTGAGTAACAGGTGACTGCAGAGTTGCTAAATTTGGACTGGCATAGCATCATGTAGTTTTTTTTTGGGGGGGGGGCTCTGTTCTCAAAATATATTTTAAATATTAAAAATCAGGCAAATGAAACTGTACACTATAATGCATGTTCAAACTCTCTGCAAGGGTATTTTTGGAACTCTGTAAGGGGCTTTTTGATATTGTGGGTTTCCTGTTTGACGGCTGACAAGAAGGTTGAGGTTGGCTTTACTGTCAGAGCTGTATTGTTGTAGCTTCAAGCTTAAGAAACTATTATTTATGACCTTGAAACAAACGTTCCATTTTGACTTGTATTCCTTGTAGAAAAATCAGCTCTAACCTTACCAATAGTCTAAAGTGCAGAGCAGCTCACTATAAACTTTGTAGGCTACAATATTTCATTCTGTTAAAGATAATAGCTGATCGGTAACATGAGACAAAACACAGAAATTTTTTAACATTAGTGTTGGCTGCAAGCAATTTTAAAACAATTTTATAGTTCTATAACCATTAATATAGGATCCTAAAACAGAAGAGCTATTTTTACTTGCTGACATTACCTCAAATTTACATGCAGACTAAGCATAAGTTTGTTTTTATAATAATATGAATCAATATGTGCTCTCAGACCTACAAACAGCACAGAGGTTGATGCTAAAAGAATAACAACTAAGCCTGTCTTTTAAACATTAATTTAACAAAAATATTTAATTCTAGTGCTTCAGAATCTCTTCATGATACAGTTGTTGTCAATAAATGTGTTTTGCTGGCTATCATTCCTGCCGTTAAATTAGCTAAACTTCACTAATATAGCAACCCTTTTCCAGTCTGCAACATACACTTATGTCACTAAATTTATCTACAGCAACAGTGCTCATTTAAATTGGTGTTATGTGTTTAATTGCTTCATATTTTTCTCATAGTATAGTTTTATCTTTCGCTCTTCCACTTTGTTGCCAGTACACTTGTCAACACCACCCATTTCATGTGAATGTGCAATGGAAGCCCTGGGTTAAGTTAACCAGTTATTAAGCAGCTTCATGTGACTAATTATCCTTACTGTCAATATCAGGGTAAGTGAATCCAGAAAATTGAAAAATAACTTAGCTATGCTGAACTTCCTTTTTAGTACATGGTTCTGGAGCAGCATGTTTGAGATTAGACTAGACCTTATAACTTTGGATGTGCTATTAGCTTACCTGTCCATCTCCCTACCCTTGTTAGTCTGGAGGATGTTGCATTCATGTTTTTGAAGAATAATTGCAAACTTTGATTCATCTGACTATAGAACAATTTTGGCTCAGTCAATTTTAAATGAGCTTTGGTATAGAGAAGATGGTATCATTTCTGGACTATGTTCCCATATGGCTTTTTCTTGCAATGATAAAATTTTAATCTACGCTTGTGGATGCGAATTGTGCTCATAGATGATAATTTCTGGAAGTGTTCCTGATCCCTTACAATGATTTCCATAAGAGAATTATGCCTGTTCTTAATGTAATGCTGCCTAAAGATCATTGGCATCCAATATTGGTTTTAAGCATTTTCCGGTGTGCATAGAAATGTCCCTATATTCTTAGACTCTCTTGATGATCCATCCATTCGCTTCCGCTTATCCTTTTCAGGGTCGCGGGGGGCGCTGGAGCCTATCCCAGCTGTCATGGGGCGAGAGGCGGGGTACACCCTGGACAGGTCGCCAGTCTGTCGCAGGGCTAACACACAGGGACAGACAACCATTCACACTCACATTCACGCTCACATTCACACCTAGTGACAATTTGGATTATCCAATTAACCTATTCCCTCAAACTGCATGTCTTTGGACGGTGGGAGGAAGCCGGAGTACCCGGAGGGAACCCACGCAAACACGGGGAGAACATGCAAACTCCACACAGAAAGACCCCGGCCTGATGGTGGAATTGAACTCAGGACCTTCTTGCTGTGCGGCAACAGTGCTAACCACCGTACCACCGTGCTGCCCCTCTTGATGATATTATGCACAATTTAACATTGAGGAAATTGTTCCACAATTTGTAGATGCAGATTTTTGTAGATTGGTGAACCTCCCCCGATCCTTACTTCTGAGAAGCGCTGCCTTTCAAAAATGTTCCTTTACACGCAGTCACGTTATAAACCTATTGCCAGTTAACCTAACTAGTTGCAAAATGTCTTGTAGTTGTCTGAGCTCAATCATTTAGCAACTAAGTTAGTTGACAATCAAATGTTACCGCTTTGCACAACATTTGACTGACTGTTATAAATTTAAAATCTATTTCATCTAGAATACAGATTTTGCCATCATACCATGACTATTTAAGACATAATGTTTGTAGTTGAACCATGTCTTCCAAGGGCCATCCTGTCCCCAACTAACCATAACCACAAGATATGTCAACAAACCCACTTAGACAGATCTGCAACACCATCAAGCAGGTAGGAGCGGATGAGGACACATGTGGTGCTTATTGCAGTGCAAGATGGTGGCACTAGGTTCAGCACATATCCCTCTATCTGCACAGCACCAAATAGTAGAGTTGGACTTGAAATGTTAAATTCACATAGATAGCTATTGGGCTTCAAAATCACACAAATATGTCCAAAAACTGTAGGTTTTCTGAGCAGTATATATGAATCTGTAAAAGAAATGTAAGTAGAACCATCTAGAAATTAATACAATATAACTAGTATAATAGTATGTTGATGTCTTTGTTTTACCTTTTTTTGTGTGAGTCAGATCTTTCACGGTAGGCTGTCAATCAGTAAGGGAAATGCAAAATATTCACAGTTAAAATAGGTTACATTTTAATGAACTTTATTAGGTTTTTTAAAAATATTGTAGCCTACAGTGTATCTGAAAATTCACTGTTTTAAAGCACAGCACACAGATGTGTTACAATGGTCACATAAATGCCAAGGATTTGTTATAGGAGGATTAAGAAGTTAAAATGATATTTCCAAGTTAGCGACTACAACACCGAGTCACAATTTTAAAAGCTTTGCTAACACAGTAAATATTTATTATTTCTAAATATCTAAGCATTAGAATTCTTGTGGAGGTAATCACTTCCTTACATTGATTTTGAAAAAACAAAGATCATAATCTTTCAGATCTGGTAGCACAGACTACTTATCAACAATACTTAATAAGCACACTGAAAAAAAAGAGTTCATTACATGTGAAAACTATCAATGGTAGAGTGGGCACTGAAATCTGAACTCTGGGCGATCCTCTTCTTTGGTCTCTGGGATGCTGGCTGGATTTCCAGTGCTGCATAACACACATCTTCATTCTAAAATTGAATAATTATTTAGAATTATCATCAAGCACTGACATATGATAAATGGATTTCAGAGCTAAATAGTTTTGTGTCATTACTACAAAAAAATCAAACTGTAGCTATACTACAAAGACAATAAATATGAAATATGACCTGATTTCTTCTTATCTGGTCTCTGTCCTCATATCTTTTCTCATCAGCTGGAGGTTTGTTAGCTACGAACATTAAAACAAATTAAAAGAAATGTACAAAACCTCTTTTCTTCACAAGTGATTATGCTAAAATTCTAATTTAATAATAGGAAAACAATTTAAAAAATTTACTAGACAAAACTCTGTGATGGTCAAATAATCATGGAATTAAAGTGATGAAAAATTTCGTTTTACAAATGAAACAGAGCGGTTACCTGTCTTGTGATGGTAATATATCAAAAGAGAAGACAGCAGGGATGAGAGGGCCACAAAAGCTAGACACAGAGAGAAGAGTAGCATCCAGCATATACCACAGTGTTTTTGAGTGGTTTGAGGCTCACTGGGGTCTGAGTTAAAAAAAGAAAAGAAAAAAGAAAAGGTGAATGCGAGGTTATCTAAAATATTACTTTAAGAGGTTAGGAATTATTTTCAATTTTACATAAACTCTACTATGCTCAGGTAGTGAAATACATTGGGAAATATTTTCCAAAGCTTTTAAATGAGTCTTTTTTTCCCCTAAATTGATCAGGTAAAAGATCTGGGAATAATTTTAAGTATGACGTTGTTAGTTGTTAGTCTACAACATCCAGTGGAAGGAGATTTCCTTTCAAGTCAACATCAGGTTGCATTACAAAGACCAACCTGTACCAGAATGACAAACATTGTGAAACTCATAGCAATGGACTTTCTGCTCAGATTCAACCAAAGGTGGTACAGAAGGAAAATGACCCATAACATATGATAATAGGCATCCAGTAGTTTTTGACAATTAAGAAAAAGAATATCCTGCAGTGTCTGTTTAAGTCACCTGATACCTATTTAGCTTACAATGAAGCAAACAAAATAGATAAAGCTGTAGCAAAAGCCTGGCAAATTATTCTGAAGGAATAATACATCTTAAAAAATTATTAAACATAAACATTTGCTTTATTTCTATGTTTATTTATTTCTGTATTTGTATTTTTACCATTATATTCATGTCAAATGTTTTAAATAAGCAGACAGATCATTTATTGATGACTCACACCAGAATACTTACGAAGTAGGATCTTTGTGGTGAGGTTTCCATATCTATATAGGCATTCAAGATTAATAGTTTCTTTTTCCTCCACCTTAGACTGTTCAGTTCCACAGTAGTAGAAGCCCTCATCCGAATCAGTGATGTTTGTGATCAGCAGGTCATACGATTGAGAGGAATAATTTTTCACAAGATGGAAATTAGGGAATGGATTCAGAAGGTTTTGGTAATCAATACCGGGTTTATATTGTCTTTGCTCAAGCTTTGTTTTTAGAATAAGAGAAGGTTGTTTCTCGTGAGAGCAATTCCTGTACCACACTATGAATTCTCCAGTTGAAGTTTTACAGTCACAGTAGAGAGTTATGTTTTCTCCTGGTCTGACCATCATCTCCAACACTGTCCCACTGGTCAAGTTATGACTAGAAGATAAAGCTCCTACGGGACCTATACACAAAAATATTAGAAGAGGTTAAAACATGCACAGCTTTATACAAAATCACATTAAAACAGACATATTTTACAGCATTAGTTCAATGTCAAAATAGGATGAAATATCAATAAATCTTGAAAATGATCACATTAATTACCAAAAAGAACAACAAGAAAAACATGAATCATATCCATGTGTGACAATGAACGGGAGTTAAAAGACAGCTCACCAAGTCTTACTGACAAATGCCACGACCTGAGCAGATTTTTCCATTAAAGGAAGTGGAAGTTATGATTGGTCGACTGAATGGAACATTTTCTTTGTGGTTGTTTTCTATTGGTGCAATAACAAGTGATGTTTTTGGAATGAATGTAAAAGACAATTTTGACAGGTAGTACAGAAAGTACACTTCAAATACAATTTTCAGAGCCTTCCATAAAAGTATTTTTCTGCTTTGCTCAAAACCATTACAGACATGCATATTAGGGTAAATAAAAGACCTCTGAGTTAAGCACAAGTATTATCTAATTTTGTTTGAATTGCTTTTAAAAGTGTATAGAAAACCATACAGATTTAATCCGCCATAATAGACAAAACAAAACAAACAAACAACACCACCCCCCAAAAAAGCACTTTCACTGAAATTGCTGTTTCTGCCCTTTAAAGTGTTCAAGTTTAGCAGATTGATTATCTGTGCTGACATTGATATGAAATCACACGAGTCATAATTTTTAAATTAAGGAAACAACTTAAGCTGTTCAGGACAGGTTGTGGTCAAAGGTCTACCAGAAGTCAGGAGAACTTCCTCTGGGTTTTAGGGTTAACTGTTCAGAGCAACACAACAGGAAAACTCCCACCACTTTGAATTTTCCTTGTAAAACCTACAGTGCAATGGCAAGTCATGTCTTTTACATAATGTTAAGCTGAGAATAAAAACATTATTGAAAAATTAAGGAAATATTTCCTCCACTCCTCCCTGCCAAGCTGGCGCCTGGTTCCTGGTCCCTGCCTTTATCTCTACACCTGCTCATCACTAACCTGCTGCTTTGGATGAGCATGAGTGTGAGTGAGTTTCAGCGTGGGAGTGGACTGAGTGTGAGTGAGTCACGGACAGTGTGAAGAAGAGTGTGAACATGTTACCCCTGCCCTGGACCTTCCCCTGGATTCCCTGGAGCCCCTGTCCCTTCATCACTGTACATATATATATATTTCACCTGGTGTTGTAATAAAACTTCCCTTTATTGGCACCGCATTTGAGTCTTGCCTGACCCACCGTGACAAGCACATCTCTAACAAGGAGCATTCGCATCTGTGTTAATTTAATCAAACTGTGCATGGCAGGAGATGATGATTGCCTCTCCATGTTCTCAACGTTCTGTATAAAGCCTTCTCTTTGCTAACATTCTGTCTTTTTGCTTTTTCTACACTCTAATGCCTCTGCATCAAACATATTGATCAAGCTGATTAGCCAGTTAAGGCCTTAGTCACATAGGCCATGAAATCCTTCAGGTGAAATGCGCATTGCCTTATCTGGTCGATGAGTGGGTGCTGACTGTTGCTAGGTGAAATCAGCTGCAAAGAGGGTGTTGCTCCAGAGACCTCTTCATTATTGCTTTACTTGCACGCAAATTGCCGCAGTCCTTTGTACTTTGCATGGAAGATGCAGACTTGCAAACATTTACCAACTATTCATTAAGTAGTGGTAAAACTGTGAAAAGGAAAAGGAAAGGAAATGGAGAACATTTCCAGTTTGTGGTTCACTTTTATCAGTTTGAACACCATTTGGGGATTTTTTTGTTCTATAAAGATGGCATCTTTCACAGCAACGTACTAGCGACCAAAGCAAGGTGGTTTTTGGTGCCGCACTGTGAGACCATTTTTTTCTAGCAACTCGGCTACCAGTTGGGATTCACTGATTGGTCCCCAGGCCTCTATGACTGGGGATTAAGATGATAAATTGCCATGTTGTATTAAGCGCTTTGAGTACTCTGGGAGAGTAAAAAAGCGCTATATAAGAATCAGTCCATTTACCATTTAAATTACACTCTAATTTGCCTGTTTAATTTCTAATGGTCTCTGTGTGCTGTATAATAATAACAATAAACTGTCTGCATGGGAATTGTTTTGTAGTTCTTTAAGGGGCTTTTTTGTTTTTGTGGATTTCCTGTTCGTCGGCAAGGTGGTTGTGGTTAGCTGTACGTCAGTTGTATTGTTGTAGCTTGTTCTAAAGTGGGAGGTTGGGTTTTCCTTAAATAAACAAGTGAAACTACGAAAGTGTTATTTATGCTTTTTGATGTGTCCGTCAAGCAAGCAGCTTCATCAGTTATGTTTGCTTTAGAAAAATCAAGATTTAAACAATATTTTTTAAATTGGTTAAGTCCTGTTTTCTTTACAGAAACTCACATGATTGATTTATTTTGCAAATGTAAATTCCTTTATATCCTGCAAATAATACAATTTACATATTCAAAACTATTACCGGATAAAGGGTTAGTGTCATGGTCTGGGTGAGTGGCTGTATTTTTCCATAGAGCTGGAGTTTCCACCCCTGGGTGGAGCCACGTCATGCCATTCACTGTCTGCACCTGTTTGCAATTTGGACTACCTGCATATAAGACCAGCACTCTCATTAAGTCCTTGCCAGATCTTTTGCTAACCTGCATTAGTGTGAGGCCTCCAAGTTGCTCTGTGTATTGTAGTTTTCAATGTATGCTTAACTGGTGGTCTTCTGGTCCACCATTTCTTTCTCAGTGTTACGTCCCCACGATGAAGGTCTAGGGGTGTGTGTGGGGACTGGTAACAAATGGGTCCAGAACAGAATGAAAGGAGAACAGACAGAGGTGTTTAGTAAATAAAATAGTTTTTATTATAGAGAACCTTAACATAAAGAGCCGGCAACGCCGTTTTTCCAACAACACTAGAAAAAGAAAAAGGTTGCAACAACGAAGAACACAACAACCGAACAAAAAAACTCCACACCACAAGGAGGCACTTCTAGGGGCCCAGAAACTCACCCTGTCACTAGCAGCAGCTAGCTTTACTGCTGCCGAGGCCCACAAGCCCACACTGCACACTGCTTCCACAACTCCACATCACGAGCAGGACAATCACACACCTAGAACACAAAGCGGAGACACCAGAGAAAACCACCACCCAAGATTCAGTTCATCCCCAGCTTATATGACCTCAGAGAGGTGATTGCTGACTGGGCCCAGGTGGTAAATGAGGCCAATGAGCAGCAGCTGTGTCCTGGGGAGAGAGAAGAGCAAGAGAGAGACAGAGGGGTGGAGCAAGAGAGGAGGAGGCGGAGAGAAAACACCACACCCATACAAGAGTAGTTTCAGGAGGCCCTGCTAGGGCCGTAACACTCAGCAATACTCACCACTTTCTGATGCTGGTCTGCGAGGCAGCTTTTGTTTCATTTCATAGATCATAGTCCAGACATAGTTCAGACATAGTACTCTGGTTCGAGACTGTTTGAGTATTTGAGTCATGATGACAAAATAAAAGTTTGTCATCATGTTTGAACCTTTTGCCTCCGTGTTGTGTCTGCGTTATGTCAATTCTCCTGGTTTTTGGCCACCCGACTGTTACAGGTTAGTACTCAAGATTTTCACCACACGTCGAAAAACAAAATAATAAAATAAAAATGAACATTGTTCCATAGCAGTGCATGGTTATTGCTTAGGAGTAAGTGCTCCAACTGATATATCAGTGAATTGCAAAATCAGTAATTACAATTGTATTACTTTACTTTAATGTTAGCTTACTAAAATTAGCCTCCTTTGTCCTTTATCAGAACATCAGGTGTCTTCAAACTCCAGTGTTCCTTAGAATCCAGTATGTGTTTCTAGCTTTAAGTTTTAGTAGTGTAGTTTTCAGTTTATGAGGTACCTTCATGTTTTGGATATGTACAAACAGCCAAGATCAACCTACAATAAATGGCTCCCCTTCCGTTCTCCTTTTGTGTCTTCCATGGAAGACAACAGTGCTGGATAATCAGACTCATTTCCATGGTGATTAGAAACCCCTTCACAACAGCGTATCAATATCCAAGTGCACCATAAAGAGAAGACTGCATGAAAGTAAATACAGAGGATCACTGCAAGGTGCAAGCCACTCATTTGACTTTGCTAAAAAATCTCTAAAAAAGCCAGCAAAGTTCTGGAAAAACATTCTTTGGGCAGATGAAACCAAGATCAACCTCTACCAAAATGAGGGCAAGAAAAAACTATGGAGAATGTATTGGGGTTTTTTTTTTTTTTTTTCATGAGAGAAGACAAATATGCTCTTTCAAATTAGTTTCGCATAGTGCCATGGACCTCCTCTCTGGCTCAATGGCAAAGGCTGCCATGGCCAGACGGTAAACACTTTTACTGCATGTGGTAAAAACAGAATGTTATCATGATTGGTCCAAACAATTGAGGGTGGCCTTATATCGGCTCACATTTCTTCATCTGTACCTTTCTGGACATCTCCTTATATAAAGATGGACCCTTTTGCAGGCAACACTCCCGTTACCATGGCAACCACCTCTCGCCCTCCAGTCAGGTCTGTAGAGTTAAAGAAGGGGGGATGAGGGCATTCCATAACAGCAGACTTATGGCCCAGACCACATTCCTGAGAGTGGGTCTTAGTGTTCTGTCTGTTACTATCAGAGTGTGACAGACTGCTTCCAAAACTACTCTACAATCCATAACTGTGTGCAGTAAAGGATAAAACAAATGTGTGATGCTAATTATGAGGTATTAGCCTTAAATATAAAAATAAATCCAACAAAGGCATGGAACAGCTCATGATCCAAAGCATACCACATCATCTGCAAAACACGGCGAAGGCAGTGTGATGGCTTGGATGTGGATAGCTGCTAATGGCACTGGGACACTACTGTTTATTGATGATGTGACACAGGATAGGAGCAGCCAAATGAATTCTGAGGTGTTCAGAGACATTGTCTGCTAAAATCAAGCTAAATGCAGTGAAACTGATTGGGTGGCGTTTCATAATACAGATGGACAAGCCCAAAACATTAAACAGCATTAAAAAGGAGACAAGCCTGCACTGGGAGATGTCCATGAGTTCAAGACTTCAGGCTTTCATTGCAAGCAAAGGATTTTCACCCAATATTAGAAATGAATGTTTTATTTTCAGTTATTCAATTTCTCCGATTACTTTTGAGCCCCTGAAATGAAGGGATTGTGTTTAAAAAAAAAATGTCTAATTTCCTTACATTTTTGTGCATCTTTTTGTTCAACCCACTGAATTAAAGCTCAAACTTTAATTCAGCTTCAGCACTTCAAGCATCTGAGTTGTTTCATTTAAAATTAATTGGGGTAATGTACAAAATTCTAATTAGAAAAAAGTTGTCTTTGTCCAAAAAATTAATGGACGAAGGTCAATATAACAACAAAATAAAATGTTACATCTTTGTATTAAAAAAGAAGAGGCAAGAAAATTCATACTGAACTATTAGTGAAACTTATCATATTTTCCACCCTACATTAACTTGGTTAACTGTTAAGACACTTACTAAATGGTAAATGGTAAGTGGCCTGTATTTATATAGCGCTTTTCTGGTCCCTAAGGACCCCAAAGCACTTTACATATCCAGTCATTCACCCATTCATACACACATTCACACACTGGTGATGGCAAGCTACGTTGTAGCCACAGCCACCCTGGGGCGCACATGATGTAAGTTTGTTGCAATCAGAATACAAGAAGAAAAAATCCAGATATTTTAAGTGACATTTTATTTGGTTTTTAGTGATGTGATTATTACATTATTTTCAGTCAAACCATTTGCCTACTTAAACCCAGAAAATGGAAACATTTCCAAAACTCAGATAAAAACGATTAAATAGTGGTAGATAAGGCCATACATGTCATTCAGAATTTACAAAATATTTTGCAAAACAATGATTTCAATTAACAATTAAAGAGAACTGCAATATATTTTACAAAGGACACTGTATATAGACCCGTAGTATGATCAGAAACACCCCCCACAATTTTTGGGAAAACTGTGACAAGAAAACAACTGCTGCTTCATATAATAAGCACTGTAATTCATATAATAATAATTTAAAAAATAAAAACACGGGAAGTTTGATAATATAGATACTGTTTTATTCAACAGAAGTTTAATCTGACGTTAAAATTAAACACGACATTAAAAGTAATAACTAACACTGATTTGATTTCTAAGTGAATATATGAATAAAGACTGTTTTGAAAATCTATTTACTAATACTGTTTATGTCCTTACTAAAAAAACAATCAATTCATTACTTTAAAGAAAAAGTAATGTAATGTAATCTGAAAAACATTACTTTTTTTTTTACTAATGACCCCAACAAAAAAATGTATGCATGTCTGCTTCCAAAAACATCTCATAATGAAGCTTATACGTAAATTCAATAGGCAAGCTCTGTAGTCACACTTTTGTCTGCTTCCCAGGTGTTTGGTGGATAATATAAGCTTTACATCAGTTCCACTTTCCCACACTCTCAAACTCATTGTGACATCACTGGTCTAAATTTGTCAGGCCACATTCTTTGAGTCAATCAGCCTCCACTCCATGTACTTTAAATCCGTCTGTTCATCTGCCATGCTCCCTTGCAGACGCCTTCGTGCAACCCATCTCTCCCCTTCTGTCTTCTTCTCCACCACCGCTGTCTAGACTAGTCCTTCCCTGATCCTTATCACCACTGAGATCCCGTTCTTCCAAATACCTTAATTAAATTCTGTATATCAGTACAGTGGTCCTTCGTTTATCGCGGTAGTTACGTTCTAAAAATAACTCGCAATAGGTGAAATCCGCGAAGTAGCCAACTTTATTTTTTTTTCAATTATTATAAATGTTTTAAAGCTGTAAAACCCCTCACTACACTTTTCTCAGACAGGTATAAACATTTTCACACTTTTGTCTCTTGTTTAAACACTCTCAAAATTCAAACCTTCGTAGAAAAATAAGTCCAGTATTATAGAATGAAACCAAAGGCACCCGCAGGTGCCTCTGACGGTGCAAAACGTTTCGTCAACATTGTTGTGTTTGTTGGGGAGAAAACTTACAAACATACATAAGATGTACTGTTAAAAAGAACTACACACCTTGGCTAATGGCAGAAAGGGATATAGCAAAAGTAAAAGCACATAAGTCTGTCAGTCCACAAGAGTGGGCAAGATATCGCGAGTTAAGAAATCAAGTAACCAAATTGAATAGGTGCAAGAAGAAAGAATATTATCAACTTAAGTTCAAGGAGGCCAATAAGGACAGCAAGAAGGTGTGGAAAGTTTTAAATAATATAATGGGTAGAGATCTTGCTCTGGTGGTGTCACACATCTACACGGATGGTACATTTATTAGTAAAGCTAAGGATATAGCCAATTATTTTGTGAATTACTACAGCAATGAAATAACAAATTTAAAATCTAATACGAGCAGAGGCGATCCCACCTTATCACGCCGTCTTATACAGGATTTTATCATGAATAATAAGCAATGCCAATTTGAGTTTGAGGTAGTGAATGCTGAGATGGTAGAGTGTTTATTGATATCACTTCCTGATGATACATGCTCCGGCTCTGATAACATAGACAGTAAACTGCTCAAAGTTGCAGCCAAGTTTGTGTCCCTTCCTGTCACGCCCGGAGTGGCAGGCGTGTGGAGATTATAGAGAGGACCCAAAAGGCGGCAGCTCTGGTGCAGGTGAGTCTTTATTTACACGCGTGGGTACAAACAACAAAGGCAGGTGAACAAGAACTGAAAAACCTAAACTGGGAAGAGCTAACAAACAAACCTGAAACCTTGGGTCGAGAAACGGAGATGCAGGGAGAAAACACGAGAAAACGGAGGGGAGCAACACAGACGAACCAGCAACTAACAGAGGCAGACACGAGGTTTAAATACACAGAAGGATAACGAGGGAATGAGACACAAAAGGAGGGCACAGCTGGGAGTAATCAGACCTGACGAGACAGGGGAAAAGTAAACTGAACACACTAAGATAAGACAGAGACTTTTAAAGTAAAACAGGAAACACATACACGTAATGACACAGACTAAACACAGGGATACACGGGTAGAAAAGAATGAACACTAACCGAGGAAGAACAGAACCAAAATTACAATAATAGAAAACACAAAACGCTGGGTCAAAAGGACCCAGGATCATGACACTACCCCCCCCTCAAGGGCTGGCCCCAGACAGCCCAAAACAAGAAAACCAAAAAACGCCCAAAAACAGAAAACAACCCGACCAGGGCGGGCGGTGGGGGTCCAGGAAGGAGAGCCCGAAGCCAAAACAAAACAGGAGCACCAGAAAACACAACGCGAGCCCAAAACCAAAAGAAGACAAAAAGGAAACACACCAGAGCACAGGAAAGCAGGCCAAAACAGAACACCACAGGGGGCCGGCCGTGAGGATGGCGACGTGGACACAGTTCAGGGGGACGGCCAGGGGGCCGACAGCACCGGAGCCCAAACAGTTCAGGGGGCCGGCCGTGCGGACGGCAGCGGCGCCAACGTGGGCACAGTTCAGGGGGTCGGCCGTGAGGACGGCAGCGGCGGCGACGTGGGCACAGTTCAGGGGGCCGGCCCGGGGGCCGACAACACAGGAGCCTGGACAGTTCAGGGGGCCGGCCGTGAGGACGGCAGCGGTGGCGATGTGGACCCAGTTCAGGGGGCCGGCCGTGCGAAAGGCAACGGCGGCAACTCAGGCGAAGGCGGTCCGGGGGCCGCCCACGACGGCAATGTCGCCTGGCCCGTGGCCTGGAAAGTGGCCAGTTAGCTGCAGACCCAGACGGGGCAGGACCAGGCGACGCTGAAAGCGAAGACACTGAGGCTGGGCCAGACGGGGCTGAAGGCGCGGAGGCTGGGCCAGACGGGGCTGAAGGCGCGGAGGCTGGGCCAGACGGGGCTGAAGGCGCGGAGGCTGGGCCAGACGGGGCTGAAGGCGCGGAGGCTGCAGCAGGCGACGCTGAAGACTCGGAGGCTGCAGCTGGCGTAGCTGATGAGGCTGCAGGCGACGGCGTGGAAGCCGGAGACGAAGGCACTGCAGGCGACGGCGTGGAAGCCGGAGACGAAGGCACTGCAGGCGACGGCGTGGAAGCCGGAGACGAAGGCACTGCAGGCGACGGCGTGGAAGCCGGAGACGAAGGCACTGCAGGCGACGGCGTAGATGGTGAGGCTGCCACTGGCGTGGATGGTGAGGCTGCCGCTGGCGTGGAAGCCGGAGGCAGTGGTGCTGCAGGCGGCGGCGTGGAAGCCGGAGGCAGTGGCGCTGCAGCTGGCGTGAATGAAGAGGCGGCAGCTGGCGTGGAAGCCGGAGACGGAGGCGCTGCAGCTGGCGTGAATGAAGAGGCGGCAGCTGGCGTGGAAGCCGGAGGCGGTGGCGCTGCAGGCGGCGGCGTGGAAACCGGAGGCGGTGGCGCTGCAGGTGGCGGCGTGGAAGCCAGAGGCAGTGGCGCTGCAGGCGGCGGCGTGGAAGCCGGAGACGGAGGCGCTGCAGCTGGCGTGAATGAAGAGGCGGCAGCTGGCGTGGAAGCCGGAGACGGAAGCGCTGCAGGCGGCGGCGGCGGCGTGGAAGCCGGAGGCGGTGGCGTGGAAGCCGGAGGCGGTGGCGCTGCAGCTGGCGTGAATGAAGAGGCTGCAGCTGGCGTGGAAGCCGGAGACGGAAGCGCTGCAGGCGGCGGCGTGGAAGCCGGAGACGGAGGCGCTGCAGCTGGCATGAATGAAGAGGCTGCAGCTGGCGTGGAAGCCGGAGACGGAGGCGCTGCAGGCGGCGGCGTGGAAGCCGGAGGCGGTGGCGCTGCAGGCGGCGGCGTGGAAGCCGGAGGCGGTGGCGCTGCAGCTGGCGTGAATGAAGAGGCTGCAGCTGGCGTGGAAGCCGGAGACGGAAGCGCTGCAGGCGGCGGCGTGGAAGCCGGAGACGGAGGCGCTGCAGCTGGCGTGAATGAAGAGGCGGCAGCTGGCGTGGAAGCCGGAGACGGAGGCGCTGCAGGCGGCGGCATGGAAGCCGGAGACGGAGGCGCTGCAGGCTGGACGGATCCCTTGGATCCTCCAGCGACGACAGGAAGCAAAGGCCGGAGCGGTCCTTCGGACCCTCCAGCGGAGACACGAGGCAAAGGCCGGAGCAGTCCTTCAGACCCTCCAGCGACGACAGGAAACAAAGGCCGGAGCGGTCCTTCGGACCCTCCAGTGGAGACACGAGGCAAAGAGTCCACTAGCCGACATAAAGGCAGCTGGCAATGCACTGAGCACTGGCTTTGCCCAGGCAACGCTAACACGGAGGAGTTCTCTGAGGGCTGCTTAATCTCCAGGGGTCCAGTAATAGCTGGGGGGTGAAACCTAGCTTCTGGGGAGGCCCTGGAGTGCATTACTTCGCCTGAAGCAGCTAAAGCGCAAGAATCTCCCTGGGAGGAACTTAGACTTTCTCCCTGCATGAAGTGAGTGTGTGAGACTGGTGACGGAATGAGTGATGGAGCTACGGGGGACACTGGAGCTACGGGGGACACTGGAGCTACGGGGGACACTGGAGCTACGGGGGACACTGGAGCTACGGGGGACACTGGAGCTACGGGGGACACTGGAGCTACGGGGGACACTGGAGCTACGGGCGGCACGGGGCACACTGGAGCTACGGGCGGCACGGGGGACACTGGAGCTACGGGCGGCACGGGGGACACTGGAGCTACGGGCGGCACGGGGGACACTGGAGCTACGGGCGGCACGGGGGACACTGGAGCTACGGGCGGCACGGAGGCTGGGCAGCTAAGGGAGCTACTGGAGGCTGGGCAGCTAAGGGAGCTACTGGAGGCTGGGCAGCTAAGGGAGCTACTGGAGGCTGGGCAGCTAAGGGAGCTACTGGAGGCTGGGCAGCTAAGGGAGCTACTGGAGGCTGGGCAGGAGTGGCGGAGCGAGGCTGGGACGAGGAGGTGGGGAGTTTGTGTAGCTCTGAACGTGGAAGTCCCAAGAACAAAGCAAAGGATTGCAGCGGAGTAAGCCCAGTGTCTTCCGCCACATAATCCTTCTTTCGCCGCTGCTTGCTCCTCCTGCAGGGCCTGACTTCTGAAAGCAGCGGTGGAGTGACACCAAAAAACTGAGCTGAGAGCGGCTGCTGAGCAGGCGATGAGCTGTTCTCATAATCATCTGCCGCACAGAAGACAGCCCCAGAATGAACAGTCAAATAGTCCGAAAACTGAAAAGAGTCCTCACTCACCACAGCCGGCGAATTAGAAGTCCGAACGTCCGGCTGTGGGGTGGCGCGCCAGCGGCGCGATCGGCGTTTCCTCCCCGCAGATGGCTCCGACGGGCCGGACAAGATCACATCCGGCGAGTCGGGCAGCGAGGCAGGAGTGGCTGAGAGAAGGTGAGGTGTGCGCCGGAGAAAAGCCTGCATGGTCGGAGGAAGAGATTCCAAAAGCCATGGCAGGCCAGAAAAGAGCCGTTGAAGCCGGCTTTCAACAGCGCGGCGAAACTCATACGGAGGGTTCTCCAGCCATTTCCCGAGGAGGATCTCCACATTATAGGTGATGTCATCTTGGAGCTCCTCGGACGGATTGAATGCCGCAGGATCCATGGTGGCTGGTTCGTGCTGTCACGCCCGGAGTGGCAGGCGTGTGGAGATTATAGAGAGGACCCAAAAGGCGGCAGCTCTGGTGCAGGTGAGTCTTTATTTACACGCGTGGGTACAAACAACAAAGGCAGGTGAACAAGAACTGAAAAACCTAAACTGGGAAGAGCTAACAAACAAACCTGAAACCTTGGGTCGAGAAACGGAGATGCAGGGAGAAAACACGAGAACACAGAGGGGAGCAACACAGACGAACCAGCAACTAACAGAGGCAGACACAAGGTTTAAATACACAGAAGGATAACGAGGGAATGAGACACAAAAGGAGGGCACAGCTGGGAGTAATCAGACCTGACGAGACAGGGGAAAAGTAAACTGAACACACTAAGATAAGACAGAGACTTTTAAAGTAAAACAGGAAACACATACACGTAATGACACAGACTAAACACAGGGATACACGGGTAGAAAAGAATGAACACTAACCGAGGAAGAACAGAACCAAAATTACAATAATAGAAAACACAAAACGCTGGGTCAAAAGGACCCAGGATCATGACACTTCCTATATGTCACATATTTAATAGATCTTTGGCATGCAGCTTATTTCCATTGCAGTGGAAAGAATCGAAAATAATTCCCATTCCTGAAAACAAGAATGACTTTTTTAATGGTGTCAATAGCAGATCTGTTAGTCTACTTCCTGTTTTAAGTAAAATTATGGAGAGGATTGTCTATGAACAAATTCAACATTACTTAACAGAAAATCAGCTACTCACTCAGTTTCAACATGCTTTCAAACCTGGTCATTCCACCAGTTCAGCTCTCATTCATATGACAGATAACTGGTATAAATATCTAGATGATGGGAATTTGGTCGGGGTGGTATTTTTGGACTTTAGTGCTGCATTTGATTTGATAAATCATGATCTTTTAAAAGATAAACTAAAATGTTATGGATTTTCACCAACTGCTTTGTGCTGGATGGAAAGTTATTTGTCTGGAAGAAGGCAAAAGGTTTATTATAATGGTTATTTCTCTGAGGGCTGTGAAATGAACTGTGGTCTACCCCAAGGCAGCTGCCTCGGTCCACTTCTCTATTCAGTTTTCACGAATGATCTGCCATATGTCCTGGATAAATCTCATCTTGCAATGTATGCTGATGATTCCACCATGTTTTATTCAGCCAGTGGCAACTCTGAATTGACAAGTGTATTACAACAAGATTTGCTGAACGTGTTTGACTGGATAAGTAAAAACAACATGATTTTAAACGTGTCTAAATCCAAATCTATGTTAATAGGAAGTAGAGTACGCTTAGTCAACAACCCACAACTAAATCTTTCCATAGCCGGATCGGTATTAGAACAGGTCACCCAGATTAAATTACTTGGTGTTACCATAAACCACCACCTTTCATGGTCTCAGCACATCAACTCTGTTATTAAGAAAATGGGACAGGGCATAGCTATAGCTAGGAGATGCTCCTTTTATATTACTTCTTCAATTATGAAAGATGTCATTAATGCACTAGTATTATCTCATCTAGAGCACTGCTCAATCATTTGGTCAGCAGCTAATAAGACAGACCTGAACAGACTTCAGTTAGTCCAAAACATGGCGGCCAGATTAGTGTTAAGGTGTTCATATTATACAAATATTGATAAAATGCACGATAAACTTTCTTGGCTTTCTGTACAAGCTAAATTATACTATGGCTTACTTGTATTTTTAAAAAAAGCAATACTGGCAAACACACCATATTTTTTTTATGCTCAGTTGCAGTATCCAGATGAAATACATAATCATGCTACACGATTCTAACCACAATTTAGTAACTCCTCGAGTTAAAAGCAACTTTTTGAAAAACTCTGTTATATTTAGAGCATCTTTTCAGTGGAATAAGTTGCCTTATGCAATTAGAGAACTGGCTTTTATTCATAATTTTAAAAGTCACTTAAAAGCCTATATAGGCAGTTTTTAATTTATTTGTAAATATTGTAAGAGGGTAATGTCACTTGTAATGGAAACTATGTGAATTTTGTTTGAGTGTTTTTTATATTTATATGCTTATATTTTCAGAATTGTAAAACCTTACTGTGGATGTAAGAGCCAAATTATGTGGATATTTTGCATCCACTTTATTGTGTAATATTTTATTCGATTGTATTTGATGGTTGGGGCCCCAGGAAGACTAGCAACCACTGTTGTGGAAGCTAATGGGGTTCCTTATAAATAAACAAATAAACAAATACAGTACAGCACTTCAGTGTCACACTGCTAGCCCACAAAGATTTATGTCAACTTTTAGAAGTCGAACGCATTCTGTACTGTACAGGAGACACAGCACGAGATGATTGACAATGGTCTACAGCCAATCACGGCTCAGAACACAATACGCTGTAAAAAAAAAAAAAAAAGGCATGCAAAAATCCAAAATTGCACACACAAAAAAATCTGCAAAACAGCGAGGCTGCAAAAGTTGAACCGCATCATAGCGAGAGAGCATTGTAAATCATTACAGCATCACCAGCTCCTACGATACAGACTGTAACACATCTCCTAATCATGGTCTAAACCAGAGGGCACCATCAGAAGTCTTCTACAGTCTGCAGTTTTACAGGTTAGATTTCCCTTCTGAGGCACATGAAGGGCAAAAAGTGAAACAGGCTGGAATTACTGTAAATATTTTAGCTGATCAATGTAAATACTGTGTACACATTCACTTCAAAAGTTCACATAATTATTAAATGTAATATTTCTGCAGTATTTGGCAATGGGGTTATTGGTCTCTGATCAATTTTCCTTTAAGATTCATTGTATAGTGTAATCATAAGTTTAGATACCACGTAGTAACATATCATGTATTGTATTCTTTGTATTTTTATACTATTACACATGCACGGATCTTGTCACTTTGAAATGAAGTCTGCTCTGACCTGTGAAACCAGACACACTTCTAGGAGGGTAGGGGTAACTATTTCCACTAACAAGAATAACATGAAGTCTGCTACACATTTTACTCTATCTTTGTAAGTTTTCTTATATGAGGGTCAATTTAGGTTAAAATTCTGTTTAATCTTTAAAAAAAACATACTTATCTATTATTCTCAGCCTTATTCCTTACATTTAATGATGTTGAGGAGTCTGCACTAAGCATTTATGTATCTATAGCCACTGGGAGACTGATGCGGTGACTTATCAACACACTGAGTCAATTGTAAATTGTTTTATAAGACAGCAACCAAATTACTACAGCATTTATTTAGTGAATTGATTAAAAGCAAAGGCCTGCTATTAATCCTTGTGGTAAAGCTAACAACTCAGATAATGTCACATCATTAACCCATTGTTGTCTACATCTTAAATGCAACCTCAACCAGTTTAAATTTCATTGAGAAGAGAAACCTTTAAATTTAGTCACTGCTCAACTTTGTGTGGTGAAAAATAAAAATAATGTCTCAAACAATTTTGACCTTTTTATATCTAAAGTTTAGAGGTATTGATGGCAGAATATGTGCAGAATTCAGAACTATAGGTCATCTTCTTCTTTGGTCTTTGTGTTGCTTGACCAGTTTTCACTGTGGCGTAAAACACATCTTCATCCTGTGAATGGGCATTTTAATTAATGATTAATTAATGATTATAATGACTTTGACTTTCTGTAAGTCACTGTTAAACATAATTCTTTATTTTGGTGCATAAACATGGTATAAGCACTGTAAATGGTGAAACCTGTATTCCTTCTTAAGCATAAAGCTAGCAAGATGGCTGCAATAAGAGATGGAAATATGCCCCTTATTAAGAAAACAAACCATAATTTTGGCTTGTCATTGCATGAAGGTGATGAATAATTGTTAGAAATTAGTAACAATAAATCTGGTGTGTGTACAAAGTGTGTATGTAGAAATGTCAGCATCTATAGTCACTAGTTTACTTTAATCCATTATAAACTTTTTTTTTGTTTGTAGAATTAATTATGAAAAAACTGTAAATATAACAGAAATTGAATACTAATGCAATTTACCTGATTTCTCCTTGCTTTTCCACTCATTTCAGGTTTGGGCTGATCAACTTTCAACCCCAGAAATAAATACAACATCATTACAAAAACATCCAACAGCACACAAAGTTCAATTTGGCTGCAAGCAACCGCAAGTGACAAATACAGGCGCATTCATCCATTCAGTACTTAAATATAGTATCTATTTTCCAACTATTTCTAATATTATTAACAATATTTGAAGTTTTTGGAGAACGTTATGATTACAGATTAAGTCAGTTATAAAAGAGGTTGAATGAACTGAAGGATGGATTGAATAAAAGTGTTATATTTAGCAGTTACCTTTTTTCTGGCAGATGTGATGAACAAGAAGAGAGACAAGAAAAGAGGAGAAAACAGACGATGCTGGACACAGGATGAATAGCAGTTTCCAACACATGCTACAGTCTGGTGTAGTCAGGCAATCGGTTGAAGTTGAGTAGTGTTGGTTACTCGAATCTAAATTGTTCACAGATATTTTTCAGTTAGGTCTGTGCTGTGTTTTTTGTTAATATTTTAATTTTACACAAGTCTTTCTAAACATCATTATCCACTAACAGCTATTTTAAAGAGAATCAAATAAAATAAATATGAAATTAAATATATCAAATATATAATTCTCCACTGAACACAAACCACTACTACTAATACTAAACTATTACTTCTAATACTACTACTAAAACTACTACTACTACTACTAATAATAATAATAATAATAATAACAATAATAATAATAAATAATAGCAATAACTCACACCACAGCACTTACTGATTAGGATCCTTGTTGTAACGCTGCTGTATCTGTAAATATATTTGAGACTGATGACTGAAGTCTGTTCCACCTTGCGCTTCCCAGTTCCACAGTAGTAGAGGCCCTCATCAGAATAAGAAATATTTATGATCAGCAGATCATAGGATCCAGATGACTGGTTCTTTACAAAGTGGAACCGAGATAGTGAATTCACAAAAGTTTCTTGGTCAGTGGTGGGTTTCCATGAATCCTCTTCTAGTTTTAGAACAAGAGAAGGTTGATTTTCATGGGTGCAGTTTCTGTACCACACAAGAAATTCCTTACTTGATGTTTTACAGTTACAGTACAGAGTAATATTGTCTCCTGATCTCACTGCCCTCTCCACCACTGATCCAGAAATGCAATAACCTCCTGAAAAATCAACACAGTACAAAAAAGTCTTTTAGACAAAAGTCTTCTAATCAAGTCCAAAAGTTGATGTAGATTGTGAAACAGAATTAGTAGTTCAAAATTCCTACAAAATTTCAGTTCATCAGAGTTTAATAAAGTTTACCCAAATATTACCTAAAAGAAGGACAAGAATGATGTGAAGTCTGTCCATGTGTGACGATGACCTGCACTTAAAAGACACTAAAACTGGTTCGACTCTCGGATCTTATGACCTGCTCATATTTTTCCATTAAAGGAAATGTAAGTTGTGATTGGCTTGTTGAATGGAAGTGTATTCTGTGGTTGTTTTCTATTGGTGTAACGTTATGTGATGGTCTAGATATAAAGATGAAAGTTCTTCTCTAGATGACACTTGAAGAAAAACTTTTTTACAATCAAATAATAGACAGTTTGCAATATAACTTAAAATGACTGTGCCTTTACCATCATTTAACTTCTTTCTCATTTTCCAAAAAAGACTGTTTTAACAGATTTTATTGACAAATTATGAGTCTTTAGAAAGATAATTGTAATAATATAGGAACTCTTTCTAAGTCCAAGATAAGAAAGTGTGAATGACTTTGTGTAATAGACTTGAATTCTGCAGAACAATAGCTTAGCTTGGTTTTGTGTAGTAAAATGATTCACTTATAGATTTGAATTTAGAAAAGACATAATGGCACATAACGTTAATGTCACATTTGCACTAGAGGTAAAGAAAATCTGACTACATCCATCGATCCATCCATCAAATTTTTAAATGCTTATCTGGGTCCAGGTCATAAGTGTCATGGCCCTCCAGTCCTCCTGTGGCATCCTGACATTTCCTATTTCTCACTCTCCACCTTGGCTCTCTTTCTTTCTCTGTGTGTTCGAAAATGTTAATAACCTGTCCTCCAAACCATAAGCTTGCTTGCCTGTTTTTGTGACTGCCATTATTAGAGCCTGTTCTGTTTTCCTCATGGAGATGATTCTGTTGAGAGAGCTGTGGAGAGGAGGTACAACCCCCGATGAGTCTGAAACCCTGGAAGAAGAAACAAAGAGTGAGGTGCAACCTGGTCCCGCTCACCTCTCTCTGGCAGAACACCTGAGACAGAACAGCCAGTGAGTGCTTATATTGTGTCAAGAAAGCTACTTAATTGATTTCTGCTCCTGTCGGTTCAAAGAGGGGGCCCCGCAGTAACGGATTAGATACTGGCGGGCAAAATTGAATGTTGTTCCTCCATACTCAGACTGTTAGTATCTACAAAGATGTGTTTCCAGTCCTCTTTGCATTCTCTGCAGGCCCTTATAGATTATGGTGATGAGCAGTTTTTTGGACAAATCACTGGCCACTGAGCTCAATTTACTGCTGGAAAAGTTGCTGGAGGCCATTCAGGTTTGGTTCTCGGTGGTTCTTGCTTCCTGAACATCACTCGCAGCTCCCTTCTGGTGAATCTCATCATCTCCAGTAACCGGATGATTATGAACACATTCCGTTGTATATTTTTGAAGTTCCTAATGCGCCTCTTATCTTAGGACACCCCTGGTGGCTAAGCAAGCACAACCTGCTTACAGACTGGACCTGGAACACCATCGCAGACCAGCCCTCAATCAGAACAACTGTCCAAACCACCAGATCTTATTTCCATACCCACTGCCTACCACAACCTGGCTGAGGTGTTTCGAAAGGATTTGGCCTATCTCTCTCTATTCATAGGCCGTATGACTGCACATTGAGAAATACATCACTGACTCCTTGGCTGCTGGCATTATCCATCCTTCCTCTTCTCCACTGGGCACAGCTTTTTCCGTGGATTAAATGACATTACTGTAAAGAACAAGTATCTGTTGCTTCTCCTTTCAGCTGCCATTGAGCTCTTGCAGGATGCCACCATCTTCACCAACTGGACCTACAAAATACATATCAAATGGTGCGCATCAAGGAGGTGGACGAATGGAAGACCATGTTCAACACACACCTTTATGCTGACTCATGTGCTTTCTTTTTATCTGCAGAGCGCAATTATGGCATGTGAGGTCAGGAGCTTCTGGTGGTCAAGATGGCCTTGGAGGCCTGGCACCACTGCCTGGAGAGGGCTGAACACCCATTGTCAGGACCAATCACAAGAGCCTCCTCTTCTTTGCTCAATTCAATTTTGCTATTACTTACAAACCCAGTTCCCAGAAGGTGAAACCCAACACCTTGTCCTGCTAATTCAAATTTTCTGACGGCATGGCAGAGGAAACCACAATCATGCCACCCGCCCTCCTGTATCGTTATGTCACTATCCTGGAAGATTGAGTCTTTGATCCCAAATGCTTAGCATTGTAAACCAGACCCAGGCACTGGTACACCCTATCACCTTTTTGTGCCTTCCTCAGTTCAGTCCCAAGTTATCCAATGGGGACATACTGATAAGGCCTTGTGCCATCCTGGTAAAGTCCGCACTTTAACCTTCCTTCAACACTTGTTATGGTGGCCTACTCTTATAAAAGACATCCATGAATATGTGTCAGCCTGTCAAGTTTGTGCCCAGAATAAATATGTAAGTTCTCCACCTGCAGTACTCCTTTGACCACTTCTGATTCCCAGGCAGCTTTGGTCTCAAATAGACTTGCATTTCATCACTGGTCTCCCATGCTTGGCAGGAAACATTCTAACTATTGTTGATTGCTTCTCTAAGGTTACCCACTTGGTTGAACTACCAAACTGCCATCTGCACTGGAACCAGCCCAGCTAATCCCTGACCATGTGTTCCGGCTGCATGTTTCTTTATATTATCGTAGGGTCTTACCTCTTTACCTTTGCCTTGAGGCAAATGTTGTTGTGATTTGGCACTATATAAACAAAACTGATGTGAATCAAATTAAGTTATAATTTTTTATTTTTGGTTTTGGCTATTTGATGCAAAGAAGGTGGACAGGAAGAAGGTGATATACGTGGATGTCGGTGGTGGGTAGGTGGGTGATTTTGCTGGCAATGCTTCTGGGAATTTATTCAGAAACAGTTAACCAGCATGATACACGACACTTTGCAAAGTAACAATGATACTTTGCAGTGCCTGCAGTGCCTCTGTTGTGGTATAAGCTTAGTGTGATACTAAACAACATGTCCAGTGACAGCATGCTAGATCATGATTTGCACTACTTTGCAGTGCATTAAGGCAAAGTGGTGGTTTTCCTGTAAGCTTTACTCGGCCAAACCTTGTGGGTTTCGCCTTTGTATTGTCCTTTAACTTCTTTAAGTGAGATATTTGAACATTGTTATTATTTTAGTATTATACATTGAGGACATTAATATTTACTGTACGTTGAAGAAAATATGACTAATGATTGATTAGAGAAACAACAACAACAACAACAACTGGAAATTATCTGAGCGTAGTTGTCATTTTTTGTCACACATAAACAATTCATTTTTAATTCTATTTTAAAACATTTAAAATGTATATAAAAACTCAGTCTTTTCAAATATGAAAATTTAAAAATGGATTTTCAAGTGAGTTTTAAAAAGTCCAGTTTGGTGATAATGTAGCATGTTCCCTGCAAAGGCACCATCCACTCTGTACTTTAACCTCTTTCTTCCTCTGTCTCTCCACTTTGAGGTCCTGGTGTTTCCTCTGCCTCGGGGATTCCCTTAGTCGTGCCACTGCAGCTGCCAGGATTGAGAGATTTGCCAATCTCCTCATCAGTGACAATAAAGATCTGTTCTATTCTATTCTATTACAGCTATCTCAGTGGTAACTAGTCATGCCAGCTTTTGATTTTCTTCCCAAGTTATCTTCCTTGTGTTTGCCTATGGCTGCTGGGTCAAAGAGTGGAGAAGACAAAGAGTCAACTCTGCTGATTGTTCCACTGATAAGGTAACAGCTTTTGGTGGAGAAATTGTGAGTGTTTGGGGTGGCATCTCCCTCAAAATAAGGCTTGTCATCATTGCTGGCAATCTCAATGAAGAGAGATTAAATTTCCTAACCCGTGGCAATCCCTTATTGGACCAAAATCTGACCTCCAAGATGACAAAGGTCACCCGTACAGAGTGGGTTTCGTCAGAGACTATATACAGTATTTGGAGTGAAGATGATGGGATGGCTGACTGTGGTCCTGCCCTTAACCTGATTAAACACTTGTGGGATCCGCTGGACTGTATACGTGTATGTTCATCATTTTCATTTTTTCTAGACTTGGTTTTGTTTATTTTTTTGCAAAAATAGTCGCAAACGATAAAATAGGTGAAATATTTTATTTTAACTGTTACGGCCCCTGGCCTGTATGGAAATTCAAGCGTGCCAGGGCTCACAGGTGATTGGCTGGCCGGGGACCTATGCCCGTCCAACTGCATGCAGATCAGAGTGTGCCAGCCCTCGCAGACCATTGGCTGCTGCAAGATCCTTGGGCACAGCGGACCAATGACGCAGCTGCCTGTGTTCACCTGCTAGTACAAAAGCCTGACGATTCTTGACTCCAGGGGACTCTTTGTTTGTGAACTGAGTGTACAGGTTGTCCCCCATGCCTCTGTCTTTGATCCCTGCTTGCCCAATTCAGGTTAAGCGTGGGAGTTCGATCTGAGTAGCTTTGAGATGTGTTTCTGCCTGAGTGGCTAGTTTTCGTTTGTATGTGAAAGTGTGAGAGTTGTTTTGTGCTATTTAAATTGCCTAATGAGTCGCTTCACTATCGGTTTTCAGTTTCTGTAATAAACCTTATGTTTTTTTTAACCTGACCCTCCTGTTTTTGGGCTCATTTATGTTACACACCCGTGTCGCGTACACTCAAAAAAATGAATGAGGTGGATTGTTCAGTGTATATTAATTATTTATTTTCATTTTACTTAAAATATATGTTTTTGTTAAGTTAACATATGTTTTTCTAATCAAGTCTACGTAATTGTGTCTATTATTCACTGTACATAATACTAATGTGTTACTTGATGGCATAACATTTAAGTTAAGTCAATTAGGATCGATATACTTTGTATATCCACAAGGTGGCAGTAATGCAAAAACAGTTGTAATGAAACCGCGAAGAACAACAAGGTTTCACGGCTTGGGCCTGCTCATGTGCAAGACTTCAAATTTAACTTAAAAACGTTGTTTTGGCGCCAAGCTGCTGTTTCTTTGAGAGGTAAGACCACTTTTTTCTTTGACTATGTTGTGTAGTATCTACATGTCGAGCATGGTTATATTTTGCGTTTGTCTTATAAGACATGTTATATCGTTTGCGTGCGCTTGTTCTACATTAGTTTTACTGGGTCCTGGACATGCTTAACATATGGGCAGAAATCTGTGCCATCAGAAACTGAATTTGAATAAGTTAAATTTGAATTTGAATTACTCGGATTGAATCTGAATTGTAACTTGAATGAAAGCTTTTGAAAACTGAATTTGAATTAGTCTAATTTGAAATTGAATTTATGGTTTGAAAATGAATTGATTTGCTTTGAAACTGCATTTTATCCTTTAAAAATTCAGCTCTCGAATAATTTCACATTCACTTCTCACCATTCAGTTTCAGTTCTACAATTCAATTTCAGTTCCAAAATTCAGTTTTTGGGACTTACATCCGGTTCGGTTCAAGCGCAGATTAATAGAACTACAGACTGATAGCGTTACTGACGGAATCTACAGCGTCTTGAGCTGAATTAAGACTTCAGAAGTCATTCGTCATGTCGAATGACCAGCGGATAAACTCTCAGGTTGGTAATAAATGTATTACATGTATAAGAACAAGCGTCATGTTAACAATTGATAGCCGTACAGTAACTTTTATGCTTATTGTAGCTGCTAGCTAAAAACGCTAATTTAGCCTAGTTTGCCCTGGATTCAGCTTTGACAAACAAATATGATCGACTGTTTCTAGTAAAATTCCAAAGTTGTCATCTTGTACCCTCTCAGAGCCCTGTATGCTTGCAGAGACCCCTACAGTAAGGAAACATGCAAAACGCTGTCCAAACCTTTGTATTTGAGCTTTATTTATGTCTTACACAGCATCCCAACTCTTTAGCGAACTTAATAACTTCAGCTAAAGTGAATAGTTAGTCTTATTCATTAGTGCAGTGTTACTGGATCACCTCTGTTTGAAGTGATATAATATGATATACAACTATCACTGAAACAGCAAACTTTGTAAATAAACAACACTTCTCATTCTCTAAACGTTTGGCCACAGCTGTAAATTACACTATCAGTGCTTGTTCACTCTTGACAATAATTACATTTCTAAATTCTCTTTGTGCATTTACAGGTAAACAATATCTAATATTTTATCTAAATGACTGCTTTGTCTTTGAAAAGGTGAAGAGCCTGAGGCCGGTGACACTCCAGTTCTACTCTAAGTACATCCTTACGGTGGCTCACAGGACAAGGCGACATTCCTGTTCTGCCAGAAGAGAAGAGAAACTTCAGAGTCTTCATGAAGTTCAACCAAAACCTGTCATATGGAATATGACAGGGGTCTCAAACTCCATTCCTCGAAGGCGGTGTCATGCAACTTTTCCATGCCCTTGATAACTGGAGTTTGAGACCCCTGCTGTATGGTGTTTATGCAGTTTTCTACCCCACAGTTACAGCATGTCTGACTGCCTGTTCAGCATATGCAAAAATATATGATGAGTTTAAGCATGTGATGACTAAGGCCTTCCATTATGGTGTTTGTCATCACATGTCACAGACATCTGGATGATCATTTGGAATAAACAAAAAAAAAAAACTTGTTACTTCATCTTTTATCTTTATTATTATTATTGTTCTTATTTTACATTTTTCATTGTTAGGCATTAGGTTTATTTGTAGTAGTCCTTTCCAGCTTCTTTCCCTCTTCCATGTTACTGTGTCAGCTTGTCAGCATCTATTTGGGTTTGGGAGTGGAACAGGAAGTAAGGAACAGAAAGTGCCATTTAAACCAGGAGAGGTTCTTATATTTCAGAAGAAGGATTAATTCAAAAGAAATGACCTCAATGCCATATTTTATTTAGGAACCCTAGAGAGCACTTTGCAAAATAACACATTCTTATAATTTCACCCTCAGATGAGCCAAGCTACGACTGTCAGGGAAGGTGATGTAGGTACAGAGCATGTGAGAGTGGTTAAGTTGATGTCTCTTGTCTAGATGAAGGCACAGGAGGGATCAATGGCACGGCGTAGAGATTCAGTATCTTCAGTCTTCAGTGGACACTCCATTTCTGGCACAAAACACCTGTAAAAGATGGTCGATTTAGGAGGTGACCCGACAACTTCAGCCTGTCAAACATAGCAATGGAGCAGTATGTTTAAAAAAAAAAAAAAATCTAATTAAGCATGCACTCAGTACCCTAAGAATTATTATGATAGTTAAACACAGTGATAGTTGTATATCATATTATATCACTTCAAACAGAGGTGATCCAGTAACGCTGCACTAATGAATAAGATTAACTATTCACTTTAGCTGAAGTTATTAAGTTCGCTAAAGAGTTGGGATGCTGTGTAAGACATAAATAAAGCTCAAATACAAAGGTTTGGACAGCGTTTTGCATGTTTCCTTACTGTAGGGGTCTCTGCAAGCATACAGGGCTCTGACAGGGTACAAGATGACAACTTTGGAATTCTACTAGAAACAGTCGATCATATTTGTTTGTCAAAGCTGAATTCAGGGCAAACTAGGCTAAATTAGCGTTTTTAGCTAGCAGCTACAATAAGCATAAAAGTTACTGTCACGGCTATCAATTGTTAACATGACGCTTGTTCTTATACATGTAATACATTTATTACCAACCTGAGAGTTTATCCGCTGGTCATTCGACATGACGAATGACTTCTGAAGTCTTAATTCAGCTCAAGACGCTGTAGATTCCGTCAGTAACGCTATCAGTCTGTAGTTCTATTAATCTGCGCTTGAACCGGAACCGGATGTAAGTCCCAAAAAACTGAATTTTGGAACTGAAATTGAATTGTAGAACTGAAACTGAATGGTGAGAAGTGAATGTGAAATTATTCGAGAGCTGAATTTTTAAAGGATAAAATGCAGTTTCAAAGCAAATCAATTCATTTTCAAACCATAAATTCAATTTCAAATTAGACTAATTCAAATTCAGTTTTCAAAAGCTTTCATTCAAGTTACAATTCAGATTCAATCCGAGTAATTCAAATTCAAATTTAACTTATTCAAATTCAGTTTCTGATGGCACAGATTTCTGCCCATATTAACATGCTTATTTTGTGGACTGTGTAAGAAACATTTTTATTGTTTTTGGTTTTATTAAGGGATTAGCTACAGGGGTTCATGGGGTTATTTTTTCATTTGCTTTCTTGGGATTCCTTTACTGTAATCCGAGAGTCATAAATATCGAATAGGATAGCAAGGATAGCATAAAGTGACATTTAAAATCCAAAAAGTCGAGGGCGAAAGCCACTGTGACACCATTGTTATGCTCTATCAGTAATCTGTATTATGTAAAAATGGTCTGTAAATACAGCATGTTTCCTAGGAGTGATACAGATCAGCATAGTTATAAATTACAGTTTGTTAAATCACACACTTACTTTTTTAAATAAAATTATTCACGACATATGAGTGGGCAGACAATGGAAGTCGACAGACCTGGTGATAATTGCTTCTATAGAAAGTTAGCACATGGCAGTGTCAATCTCTTGCTTTTCTTCTGAGTAGTATTTTATTTAGTTGTAATTCAATCAATAATTTGCTTCTTGAAATTAAGTAATGAATTTCTTGTTTTATTTTATAAATCTCAGATCCTGCCTTTACCTGCTCCCTCCTATACTGATGTGGTGTATGTGGTACTGCTGAGCTTGTATGTGGTATGTGAACTGTTATACTTTTAAAAACAAAACTGTTTTATAAGTTAATTTTTCTTTAGTGACCCATTCAATGCCCCTGTTATTTCTTCTCCAGATCTGAACCATTGTAAAGGTTGCAGTTCAAGGGCCTGAGGTATGAAATTCTTTTCAGATCAGCTGTGATCAATATTTTTTGGAACTTGATATATAACAATAAAAGCTGTAATGGCTCCATTAGCATTTTGTGTAAATGTTTGTGTTAAAATTATAGCTTTAATGAGGTCTTTCTACATTAGTTTCAGTTATAAAGTATGTATATGTGTACATATAGTATGTATATTTACAGTACAGTATGTTGTGTTTGTTGACATGTTTTCAGGTGGAAGCAGAATTTGTGAGGATTACTACTGCTCCACTTGTTCCAAGGCTTTTTGCACAACTTGACCAATACACTGACCAGCTCATAAAAGTCTTCAAGAAAAAAGGAGGCGCTGCAGTGAAGAAAATTAGACAAACTTTGGCTCCAGCCACAAAGGTGCGTTATTCTGTTGGTAGCAAAATATTATGGCTAATAAGATCACTTTCAAATTTAAACAGCTAGTGTATGGTAGCTGCACAGTGTACTTACATTTATATTAAGCAAGACAAAGTTTGGTACTCAAAACTTTGGAAAATTAAAATTACCTAAACATAAGTAAAATCTGATCCCTCAATTTTGGGTTAAACCATAAGTGAATGTTTTTATGTTAAAGATCAGTTTTTGAATGCAAAAACGATGATGTATTAGTTTGTCTATACCTCCATTATGGACATATATAATGTGGTGGAAACCCTACCCAACAGGTTAACTATTCATGTCCATGTGATGATTAGTTGGTCTTGTGTACATGTCTAGCTGTGCAGTAAATATGTCATTCATTTTGCGTATAATGTGAGTTTGTGTCATCCTAAAGTATATCTGTTTTCTCTTCCTGTATCTCTGCCACTCTCTACAGAAGGAAACTATTGAAAACGGGAGGGAGTGTGTCCTCAGGGCACTACCTTTTTACCTGAATGAAGACCCAAGCATCCTCTTCAAAGAATAATTGGTTGGTAATTTTAGTTTAGTTTTTTATCTGTATTAAACCAAATTTTGAATAACTAATGTTGTTGCATGTTGTAGTGTTGTTGTTGTTGTAATTTGCATGGAACCTGTTTAAATGTTTTGGGGAATCTTCTTGTATACCCAAACTATTTATATTTATTGTTGAATCTGTAGTCTAAAATAGTAGCGCACTGGGGTGCATGTTCCTAATATTGTGTTTACTTCATTAAAGGGTAGCTTTGGCTCTTTTTTTTTTCTTTTCCTTTTTTAAATTTAACTGGACGCCATTTTTCTTTGTTTTTGTGTCTAAGCTACAGCTACAGCTGTTCAGAGGGAGCTGGAACAAATTACCCTTGCTATCTTCACCATTGAAAAAGCTGATGTCAGCACTCCTCCAGCCGATGTGGGTATAACCATCTAGGGTGTCCTGCATGACCTGGAAAACATGGCCTCTGCATGTGCACTCTTAATGGGTGGGATATACTGTATGCACTGAATCTCAGTTAACCTCGAGACTGAAAGCTTTCTTTGAAGTACTTCAGAAGCTCTTCCTTCATCTGTATGTCAGCAGACTCTTGACCAAGGTACAGATACTCAAGAATAAACTGAACGAATAAGCCAATCCTTAATTTGGATGATGAATGTTCTGTCAGATGGACAGAAGTTTTTCAGAGGCTGAATGGGAATAAAACGGTAATTTGTTGAAAATGACAGATAAAGGGAAAATTACATTTAAGAGAAATTTTGAAAAGTTTGTAAACTACTACAATTTGAGAGATTTTACTCTTGTGGGGGGAGGGGGGGCTAGTAAGAGACAATCAAAAGTGTTGAGATTTAAAGGATTTAATTGAGAGATGATACTGCACCAGAAATGTTGAAGGGTGGTGTGTATATTAGCGTTCAAGGTATATTGTTATGAGGTGGAAATATGTTCATATTCTGTTTGTGTTACATTGTGTGCATTGTAAAGGTAATTGCAATACATACTAAGAATAAGGGTAAGTTAGGAATGCAGGATGAATGTATATTTTGCGGACTTTTAAAGACGAACAATTGTTTCCATGTTAAAATGTTTACAACCCAAGTTTTTTGCCCAAACACTGGTAAAATAAACGTTGAGGGTGGCAAGTGTTAAATGGTTACTGTTGTGCTGTTGCAAAAAAACTGAACGCTGACAAGCTGTTTTATTGTTAGACCATAATGCTGGCATGCTTTATTTAAGTTTTATTTGGGATGGTGATATAATTTTCTTTGATTGCTAATATCAGTGGACTATTTATTATTATTATTATTATTATTATTATTATTATTATTATTATTATTATTATTACAACATTAATTTTTTTTAATTGTGGCTGTTGAGGTGGACACTTCACTTTGCATTGTTAAAGGAAAACACTTCATTGGCGTTGTGTTACTGGACTGACCCTAAGCAATCATTGCAAATACCAACTTTGCTATCCATTTTAGACACTAAAGAAAAGGACTCCACAGACCTTACTAGCATCACATATGCGTAACTCAAGTGTCATCTTATCAACATGTTATGTGGTCTTCAATGTTTTTTTCTTCTATTTCTGGCAGATACAGACATTTAATTTAAAGTCTTGATGTTGCATCTGTCTACATACTGTTAGTTACTAACCCTAATGACCTGTTGTGTTTTATTTTGGACTGGGTTTACACAAATGCTCTCTGAATGTGTTGGCAATAAAAGAAATTTAAAAAAATAAGTTGGATGTACTTAATTCATTTGTGTGGAACCTGTTGACAAAATAGATTTATGTAAAACTAATTAGTAAAGCACAAGGTGGCTGAAAATATAATATTTGAATTAATCTAACTTAAATTTAACATTTTACTGCCACAAATAAGAAATGTGTTGAAGTAACTAATCTAAACTATCTAACCTGTAAATATATCATTTATGTTCATACAACATAATTTGATTTAGGTAGTCTTAAATATCTCTTGTTAATCTTAAGTAGTTTTTTAAAATTAGATGAACTAAAGATTTTTGCTTTAAACTAACACAATGCAATTTCGTGGAACCTGTTGACAAAATAATTTTAATTAAAGTCAACGTTTCATTTTTTTGAGTGTAGCTGAGCCGGGTCGTAACACAACTTTAGAGACATATTACACTGGCTACATGAAAGGGTTTAAAGACAAACTGATAATACCTTTCTGTTAAGACTATAGCATTAAGCCACAGTTTAAAAAAGATATACGGTGTTGGAGATTATTATTTGATCGCCTGCTGAATTTGTAACTTTGTTCATTTACAAAGAAATAAACAGTCTCAAAATTTTATGGTAGTTTCATTTTAATGGAGAGAGACTGAATACCAACCCAGAGTAAGGAAAAAAGAACACTTTAAATAAAAGTTATAAACTGATTTGCATGTCAGAGTGAAATAAGCAAAAACATGACTTAGTCAAGAAACTTTTGCTGGTGATGTAATGGGAAAATTCGAGTTAACCCTCACATTTAGATGTAGATGGTTAGGACTTCAGTGTCTGATTTTTGTATAACTTTTGTATGCTTAGATGAAGTATGTATATGTGTTAGGATGACCTGGTGAAAAATTGCTTAGCTTTGCTTAACAATGTTTCACTATGTTATCTGCTAACAGCTGCTTAAAGCTGTAGCGACCAGATTACTTACCTACACAGCTAGCTATACTTCCCTGCACCTGATATAAAGTGCGGTAAGCTAAAGACAGCTTCAACTGTCTGTTTGTTGAAAAATAGTAACGCGACTGCACCGTATTTTCTTGTTAGTAACAGTAACGGCGTTGAAACGATAGAAACTGTCACGGTCCTGGGTCGGTGACCCAGTGTTTTGAGTTTCTTGTGTCTCTGAGTTTTGTATTATGATCTTAGTTCCCTTTGTTCCCCCAGTTTATTCTTTAGTCTAGTGTCTTAGTTTGGCTTTCTTGTATTCTCTTTAGTTCTCTGAGTATTTAATAGCTGCCCTCTATGTCTCTTTGTTGTTCTGTGTTTCTTAGTTGCTCTGTCTCCCCTAGTCTAGTTTGCGTCTGTGCTACTTCCTGTTTTACTTTGAAGGTCCATGTCTCTTGTGAGTGTATTCTACTTTGCTCCCTCGTCTCGTCAGTTCTGATTTCTCCCAGCTGTGCTCTCCTTCTGTGTCTCATTCCCCTCGTTACTTCCCAGTGTATTTAAACCCTGTGTTTCTCTGAGTCAGTGTCACGTTGTCCCTCAAGCTGTGTTTTCCTCTTGTGCCTCTCCGTCAAGTGTAAGTTTATTTTTCCCAGTTTAGTTTTTTGTGCTTTCCCCTGTCAGCAAATAAAGCTGAGTTTTTGAGTTCATCCCTCGAGTCTGAGTGCCTGTATCTTGGGTCCAACTTCTGCCTGCCACACAGCGTTTCATGACAGAAATAGTAATTACTTAGATTACTCATTATTGAGAAAAGTATCACCGTTATTCCTATCACTGTTAATAATGTATATTAGTATATCATACTTTTAACTCTTTTATAAAGCACCACAGTGCATTTAAAGTCTCTATCCGCACAGCAGAAAGGGCCCGCAGCCTGTGAATGTGTGGATAATTTTTCAAAAAAATTTTAAAAAATAAGCATTGCTAGGCATGTAAATTAAATTGAATCATTTTTCATATGTAGTGTCCAAAGTGTGCCAAAATTGAAAAAACAGCACAATGCCTGAATATTTATGTATTAAAGGTGCAGGAGAAGGCCCCGGTTTAGACCCAGAACAGACTGGTTACACAAAGCTTATTCATATAAAAGTACATTTTTCCAAAATACCTGAAAATACAATTTGAAGGTGAACTGGATAAAATGTAGTAGCAAAATCACTGGGCATACAGCAGAAGGCCTCTCTTCCATCACTGTTTAGCACAAGTGACAAACACATGAATGGGTAGTATAACTGAAAAATAGGCATTTGAGATTACTATTCCCATTCAAAATAATCAAAAGTATTTAGGACCTTTACACTTATGAGTTAATACTTAGCAAAGCCAAATATACAAAATTCAAACTTATAATTTATTACAGGGAGAAGAGTTACAAGAAATGTGCCTTGCCAATGTGGCGTCAATGCAAAATGTTCATGTCTTGTGTCCCACTGAATAATGCCCTACTACAACAGTGGCATGCGGAACATTAGTGTTACAAAGAAATTCAATTCAAATTAAAAAACTTAATACAGTGCAGTTTGGAGGAAATTGACTGCAACTCACTCAATACATTATCTCAGCTACATACACATTCTATATTTATCAGCAAATCACGATTTCACCATTTGCTATCACATTTGTTTATCCAAGTATAAGTTCAAGTAACACCAGTGGCTAAAGAGCTACTGAATTTTGTCTTCTGTATGCTTTAACAAAATATGCTTTCTGCAAATATATTTGAAAGTATCGGAAATAAAACAAATCACACTCTGCACTGTTCTGATGGTTCAGTTGAATGAGGAGCTGCTGTCATTGTGGGTTTCCTGTTAACATCACACATCTTAAGATTTGTTGAGCCTGGCTTTACTGTCTTTCCTTTTATATTGCTATAGCAGTGTATTGTTGCTGAGCAACAGTTCATTGCAATAAAATATTCATGTTATTATTAACTTCATTCTAATTTTCAGTTTGGAAAATGCTCCAGAGAGCCACACTGGAACCTTTCATCACCCCTGACTCCTGGACTGCATATTTTGGTCCTCTGTATTGTAGAAGTATTAACTGCAAAAATATGTACTGAAGTGAAAACAGAAGTCTTTTCTTCTTTGGCTTGCATGATGCAAAAGAAGCAGCTAATATTACCGATTAGTTATTAGAGTAGTAAAATGTATTGATTTAATGAAATTACTGTAGTATAACTGTGTTAGCCAGGGCTGCCCTTTGTCACCGGTTCTGTTCATAATTTTTATGGACAGGATTTCTAGGCGCAGCCAAGTGGCGGAGGGCTTTCGCTTCGGTGGCCTTTCGTTTCGGTGGCCTCAGAATCTCATCTCTGCTTTTTGCGGATGATGTGGTTCTGTTGGCTTCATCAGGTGAAGGCCTCCAGCTCGCACTGGAACGGTTCGCAGCCGAGTGTGAAGCAGCGGGAATGAGGATCAGCACCTCCAAATCTGAGGCCATGGTTCTCAGCCGGAAAAGGGTGGAGTGCCCACTCCGGGTCGGGATGAGTTCCTGCCCCAAGTGGAGGAGTTCAAGTATCTCGGGGTCTTGTTCGCGAGTGATGGGAGAAGGGAGCCGGAGATCGACAGACGGATTGGTGCTGCGGCTGCAGTGATGTGGACGCTGCACCGGTCCGTCGTGGTGAAGAGGGAGCTGAGTGTAAAAGCGAAGCTCTCAATTTACCGGTCGATCTACGTCCCTACCCTCACCTATGGCCACGAGCTGTGGGTAGTGACCGAAAGAACGAGATCGCGGATACAAGCGGCAGAAATGGGCTTCCTCCAAAGGGTGGCTGGCCTCTCCCTTAGAGATAGGGTGAGAAGTTCGGCCATCCGGGAGGGGCTCAGAGTAGAGCCGCTGCTACTCCACATCGAAAGGAGCCAGTTGAGGTGGTTCGGGCATCTGACAAGGATGCCTCCTGGGTGAGGTGTTCCAGCTATGTCCCACCGGGAGGAGGCCCCGGGGCAGACCCAGGACACGCTGGAGAGATTATATCTCTCGGCTGGCCTGGGAACGCATGTGTGTTCCCCGGATAAGCTGGAGGAGGTGGCTGGGGAGAGGGAGGTCTGGGCTTCTCTGCTTAGGCTGCTGCCCCCGCGATCCGGCCTCGGATAAAGCGGATGAAGATGAAGATGGATGGATGGATGGATGGATGGATAACTGTGTTAAAACACTGATTAAATGACCTCATTTAGTCTTGGTATACATCTTGTTTTAGGGCTTCTTTGATGAATTTCAGGTTCTTTAGTTTTGGAAATAAACGTGATTGCAGCATGTTATTCTAAAAATCTTACAATGAACTGAAAGAAGAAATTAACTGAAGTTCAGGTTTCTTTTTACTTAAACAACAATACTTACTGGAGCCTGAATTGAGTGGGGGAATGGTGAAATTGAAAACACCATTTAAAGCTTGGCTATACCTTTAAATGGTTTCTTGATATAGGGATTATTAGAGTTTCAGCTTGTTTTAGCAAATCCTCTAAATAATATAGACTATATTTTATCTTTATAATTATAATTTACTCAAACATTTTGATAATAAAGACTGAAATTATACATCATTTTATTGGGTACACCTTGCTAGTGCCAAGTACCTTTGCCTTCAGAATTGCTTTAATTCTTCAAAGTCATATTGACATGATAGCTGCCCATCCATAATACCAATCTGTAATTCCACAACATCCCAAAGGACTATTAGACTGAGATTTGGGGACTCTGGGGGCAATTTGAATAAAGTGAACTCACTGTTTGGTCAAGAAACAAGTTTGAGGTGATTTCAGCTTTGTGACATGTGACAAGCAACCATGAGAACATGAGCACACTGTGGTAACTAAAGCTGGGCATACACTGTGCAATTTTTTCAGTCGCGTTATTCAGCTTCAGCTCAAACTGCATGATTGACTCGCAGGGGTTATAAGTTCGTAGGTCACGATGCAGGGTCTCACACTATACGGCCCGATGCTCTGATGCGACCTGAGTGCTCACACTGTGCATCCATAAAATGAAGGTTATAACGGAAATTCTGTCGCTCGCTCTCCCCCTCTCTCTCTTTCACTCACACAGACACGCACACCACTACCATCAACTTTGCTAAATTGCTAATGAAAAACATTGATCAGGCAGCTGTGATTGAGCAGCAGTGTAGATCCAACTATTTTCACGGTTGTTGTGGTCGTGATAATTTTGTGAGGCCACATCGAAAAGACTCAGATGAGCTTTCCAAAGTTCTACAAGTGCCTCCATCGCTTGTGTCCAGATAACATGCTGCACTACCGTGCTACTCCGTCTTTTTCACCGACATATATGTGTTTGCGCGTGCGCAGTGTGAGCGGCTGCGGTGACACCCTCACGACGGTCGGGAGGATTTCAAACAGGTTTGAAATCCTCCCAACCAAGTGATTGATGATCGGGAGCTGGTCGTGAGGTGTTAATCGCTTCTCGTTACCCATGTATACTACACGATGAATGACGCACGATGAAGGCCAAACTCGGGCCGATCAACAAAACGGTTGCACGCCTGAAAAATCAGCTCAAAATGGGCCAAAAATCGCACAGTGTAAGCCCAGCATAAGGGGTGAACATGGTCAGCAACAATACTCAGGTTCAGGTTGAGTGTGGTGTTTAAATGACTCAGTTGGTACTAATGGCCTAATATATGCCAAGCCAACTTCCTCTACACCACTGGTTTCCAAAGTGGGGGGCACAGAGCCATTGCAAGGGGGGGGGCACGGTATGGGAAAAAAAAGAAAAGAAGAAGAAGCCTTGGACACTGCTAGCATAATGGAGAGGTTTTTTGATGGGGCTCACACACAAACACAAGGCAGAGACAGAAACATCACCAAATAGGTTTCCAAACCAACTTCCTTCCAAGCCAAAGACTAGAACATATGATGAGCATATCTTGCCTTTGGCTTTACCTCCACGACAGCTGTCGTGCCAAGTTAGTGATCTCCAACAGATTTTGTTTGCCCTGCGTCGGGAGCACATGCTGGGCTCTCCAAATCACGGACAAACAGTATCCCACATTCTTGATTTTTAGTTCAAAAACACTTCTTATAATGACTAACTACTCCTTAAACTTTTTTACAGTAAAGTTACAGGAGGACAAAAATAATTATCAGTCGTTTGTTAAAATAATCCCGTCCGACACCACGTGAGAACAATAAATATATCATTTTCTGTTGTAATCCTTAAACTGAATGGTAATGTAATGACACTCATTTTTCACTTTTTTCACAAAACTCAAACTTCACTACTTCCACATCTAATTGCCTGTAATGAAGGCGGAGTAAACTGGATTGGCACTCCATGCCCAGTGAACTTGTGATGCAGGAGGAACATATTTTGTTGGTGATACATACCTTGGCACAATACTGATCCTGCCACAGTTTGTTCCCCCGGTTCAAATCATGGACAAACAGTATCCCACAGTTGTTTATGTTTTTAAACCAATTTTGCACAGAGAGACATTTTTTGAAAAATGTATTGATAGCAATGTGGCCCGGTCATGGGGAATGAGACAGGACACAGGAAATACTCTTTTGTGGGCTTTTTTATTCTCCGACTGTGCTCGGAGGAGCACAGTTTTAATTCTATAGTTTTGAGTGAAAACGGTAAAATGTAGCTATTCCACTGGCTCAGCCTAAAACTGTCTTTCAGGGTCTGAGAGAACAGTAACTATCATATGATACATTAAATTCAAACAGTATAGACAACAGTAGTGACCTGTCGAGAACCAAATACAAAAAAAAAGAGAAAACAAAACAAATAAACACATTGTTTACATCCCACAATTTCACAGTTAAACTGGTAATAAAGTACACTGTAAACTCTCTTTTAAACATATACATTTCTATGGGAGAACATCATGAACTCACTTTGGTTTCTCCACACAGCCACTGCTAGGACAAGTACACACACAGGAATCACACAGCAAGTGATCTCCCCTCTGAATCAACCAGAAACATACAGAGTTATGCACAATGAATAACAGTATAAACTTAACAACTTTGAAATCTGTTATGACACTGTCACTACTCACGCCAACTCGCTCTTCAGTCCTTCTCACGCACGTGACCATTAAACATACACCCGTCGCACGTTAAGAACTCTACAGAAATGGTCACAAACATGGAGTCATCGCTAAAGAAACTTAGCTAATTAAAGTCTACTACAACACTGGTGACAATATTTTGCAGTATGCTACGCTTTTTAGCACATTCACCTCCTGTGTAGCTAGCCACAGAATCCTTTGCAGCCTCTGACTCTCCAGTGCTCCCGCTCACAGCGCTCAGTGTGTGACGCAAACTTGAGTGCATGCGTGCTCTGGCTTACGGCGGCTCTTAAAGGGACAGTATACCCCCAAAACGCGAGGTCTAGTCATCACCATGACAACCCTACAACAGACCTCTGGTAGACAGGCAACTAGTCATAAACACAATCCCCTCTTTTTAAACCCTTTCCATGCATAGTATAAGTTCACTTGGCTACATTCTCCCCTGCTACGAGTCAACGTCCTCGGTGACCCCCTGCTCATCCACCATTCCCCTGAGTTTGGTGGTGTAGAAAACCATACCGGCTAACACCTGGGAGAGTACATCTGGACTGAAGGATACTGCATTGCATGCTGACCTAGGTAGATTAAATGGGTTTGTGTGGACCCCTGCAGTTTCTCTCCTACTCCTGCGTGTAGCAGGTGTGGGTGGACCTGCCTCCGCTTTCTCTTTTTTTCCTTTCCTAGGAGCTGGCACAGGTTTTGCCACCGGTTCTTCACTGGAGAACCCAATGCTTCCAGGTCCAGGTGGAAGGTAAGCTGTTGGCTCCGCCTCGAGGTCGTCAGGGTTGTCGCTGCTCTCCTGCCCTAGTAGATCCTCATCATCCACCATATTTTCAGTTCCATTCTCCAACTGGTTTCCAGGCTCGTCGACCGTTGGAACCAAGTCCCCAGGTCCCTGAGCCACTGGCAGCTCCATTGGGTACTGGACCTCCTCCATCAAGGCAAACTCTGGGTGCTCAAACTCAGTATCAGACTCCTGGTGCTCATCTGCAGAACTGACTTCCTGGTCACGTAGCCTTGGCTTGGGTGCAGGTATAGACCCCACGCATGGCCTCAAGTTAGATCTGTGGACTCTTTTCACCGGCCCTCCTTCTAGTGGCACTACTGTGTATGTTGTCCCTTGGATATCAACCACTTTATACACAGGGGCTGCCCAGGCATCTTGAATTTTATTCCTTCCTGGTGGCCGGTAACGGAGATACACAAACTGTCCGATGTCAACAGGTGGACAGAACACCTTTCCTTGCTGCTGAACCGCTCTCTCTGCAGCCTTCCGTTCGGCAAATTCTCTGGCTCTGGCGTGTGCATCCTGGAGACGCTCCTGGTGCACCGCTAACCAGTCCAGTTTGTCATCCTTCACTTCCTCCCGGCCCAACAATGCATCAACGGGTAGATGTGGGTGGACCCCAAACAGCAGGTAATGGGGAGAATACCCTGTGGTCGAGTGCGGCGTGACATTGTAAGCATACACCAGCTCTGACAGATGCTCGGGCCAGCGCCGCTTCTTCTCAGGGGGAAGTGTACGCAAGAGGTTGTGCAAAGTCCTGTTGAACCTCTCACAATGTGGGTTACCCTGAGGGTGGTGGGGTGTTGTACGAGTTTTCTTTACTCCATACAGTTTGCATAGCTCAGCAATCACTGCGCTTTCAAAATTCCTGCCTTGGTCTGAGTGCAGGCGCTCTGGTACCCCATATTTCATGAACCACTCTTTCAGGATAATCTTAGCTGTGGTATCTGCTTTTTGATCTCGTGTGGCAAATGCCTGACTGAACTTGGTGAACACGTCAGTTATTACAAGAACGTTTTCCACGACCATCCGTAGCCCGCTCAAGGGTGGTGTAATCAACAGCAACAACTTCAAGTGGGCGGGTAGCTAAAAATGGAGCGTGGGGTGCCTGAACTTTGGGTTGAGGCATCTTTGTTAACACACACCTCTGACATTTCTTCACCCAGTGCTCAACATCTTCAAACATGCCCCCCCAGAAACATCTTTGTTTCAACAATCCCAGTGTGCGTTCGATTCCCTGGTGTCCCATGTGATCATGCACACTCCTGAGCACTTTTTCTTTAAGGCAGGCAGGCAGTAGCAGCTGATGGCACTGTCCAAGGTGAGCATCCTCAATCACACGGTATAGCAGTCCATCTTTTCTCTGATCCGAGGCCACTGCTTCAGTAGAGAACGTGCCGGTTTAGACAGACCCCTCTCTCTCTGTAGGTAGGTCTCTTCTGTCTGCACCAAAACTCTCTCAAGACACCAATTGTTGGGTCTGACGCTTGAAAGTGACAGAGTTCTGCATTGGAATAACCAGGCATCGCTGGGGTGTTGCCCAGCACAGCCTCACTGACTGCTTCCTCACCCGGTTCGGAGGCCTGCAGCAGTCCGATTCTACAAGCCTCAACTCCAGCCATGACAAGATCCGAGCCTAGACTTGTACCTGCCCTTAGCACATTGCATATGGCTATAGAGCCATCATATTCTGCATCCTCACTGTCAGGTTCTGCCGTGTCAACTGTCGGTTGCCGAGAGAGGGGCATCAGCGGCAGTGTTGCAGCGACCAGGCGATACTTGACATCAAAGTCAAACACAGACAGCTGAGCTACCCACCTCTGTTGAATGGCTCCTAAATTAGCAGTGGGCAGGTGACACAGGGGATTGTTATCCGTTATGATTGTGAACTTGGACCCCAGCAGATAACTCCTAAACTTTTCTGTGACTGCCCACTTTAATGCTAGGAGTTCGAGCTTCATGCTGCTAAAGTTTTGATCATTCTTCTCAGCCCCTCTGAGCCTCCTACTAGCATAAGCTATGACTTTATTCCTTCCCCCCTGCTTCTGGGACAGAATAGCGCCTAATCCAAGACTGCTGGCATCTGTTTCCAGTGTGAAAGGGAGACTGAAGTCAGCATAGCCTAGAACGGGGGCACTAGTCAACTTTTCCTTAAGCAACTCAAAAGCTTGTAAGCATTGTGGTGTCCAGGCTGAAGCAAAAAGCTGTTTAGCCCTGACAGGACTTATCTCCTTAACACAGACGTTCACTACATCATGGAGTGGCCCCGCAGTTTGGGAAAAGCCCTCAATGAATCTCCTATAGTAGCTGCAAAATCCTAAAAGGACCTTAGCTCTTTCACAGTATCAGGGATGGGCCATTTGCCACAGCGCTTATCTTGTCAGGATCTGTGCTTATTCCCTGAGCCGACACTTCATGACCGAGAAACTTGACCTTGGGCTGGAGGAAATGGCACTTTTCAACCTTAACTTTCAGCCCCGTATCCCTCAGTCTTTTCAAAACAGTCTCCAGTCTCACAATGTGATCCTGGAATGTTGTTGAAAACACAAGCAGATCATCCAAGTAGATCAACACAATCTGAAAGACCAAATCACTCATTGTGGCCTGCATAAGACGCTGAAAGGTCGCGGGGCATTACATAGCCCGAAAGGCATCCTCAAGTATTCATACAGGCCAAATGGTGTGGTAAATGCTGTTTTTGTCTCTGTCTTTCTCATGTACCGCTACCTGATGGTAGCCACTGGCAAGATCTATGGTTGAGAAGAACTCTGCACCACTCAAGGCATCCAGGCTCTCCTCAATGCGAGGGAGTGGAAACGCATCACGCCTGGTCTTTGCATTTAGTCTGCGGTAGTCTACACACAGTCTAAGACTCCCATCTGACTTGCGTACCAGAACAACTGGTGAAGCATAGGAACTCGAACTCTCCTGAATCACCCCTTTCTCAACAGTTCAGAAATGTGCTCCTGACCTCTTTGTACTGATTTGGTGGAATGCGCCTGTATGGCTGAGAAACAGGGACTTCATCTACAACAGGAATTTCATGCTTCACACGATCAGTGTACCCCAAATCCTCATCATGAAGTGCAAAGACATCCGCATACCTTTTTAAAAGAGTTCTGACCTCGACCTGTTGTTCCGGTGTGCCACCTATGTGTAATCTTCCCAATAAGTCCTGTACGCAGCTGTTGGCCCCCTGACAGTCCTTTTGGTTAAGAGTCACCTCCTCATGGTTGGCAGATATGCGCTCAAATTTCACCTCGCATGGGTCACCCTCAATGCAGCGGCCAGGACTAATGATGCCTAGTCTAGCCTTAGGTGGAAGCCAAACATCCTCTTGTGAGATGTTCATCACCTGTACTGGGAATACCAGGCTGTTAGTTGACACCAGAGTTGGGATCACCAGTAAGCCACCTGGGAGCTGAACATTCCCTGGCTCAACCAACGCACTACCAAACTGCTTGCCATGGCCCCTTGCATAGACAGTGGTCAGGGATGAAGCAGGCACCCGCACTTTGTGTTTGCTTGCAACACGGGCAGTAGACACCTTTCCCACCAGCTCAGCAGCTTGTACGCAGTGGCAGGCCTTCCTCCAGCTGGACTCCAGCTCTCCCCTAGAGTGGTGTCAAACTCTGAGAGTACTAACTGTCTACATCGTTTTGCAATGTTCATCCCTATAATGCCATGGGGTGATGAATCCAACCATTTGGGACTGTCTCTTTCTGCTTTATCATCTTTGATTATAAGAAAACCACATTCTGGTATAGTGAGCCCCATAACCTGTACATCTAACTCTACATAGCCTAAATAGGGCAGCGGCAACTGGTTGGCTGCTGTGATTTTAAGCCACTTGGCAGTACAGTGCATATCTTCATCTTCTCCTGGAGATGATTTCTGAAAAAGCTTTCTGTCAAAGTGCTTACATTACTTCCTGTGTCTAGTAGACATCTAAGGGATACACCACCTATCTGGATATCTAATTCAGGGCACTGACCTACAGCATGTTCTAGAAAATGTTCCTTGGTTAGAGCTTCCTTTGAGCCTTCTGACTTGCCTCGCATTGCCCGGCTCATAGCAATGGAGGGTTCCGTTTCCGTTAGCGGTGAACTGGGCATTGTTGCAGACTGGCTCGTAGATTGTCGGGTGCATTACAGTGCCTGGCCATATGTCCCACCCTTCACATCGGAGACAAATGGGCTGACCCTCTCTAGTGTACTTAGGCTTGGGCTTAGCTTTAACACCTCTACTGTCTTCGAACTGGCAGTCTGTGTTGTGAGCTCCCTCACTGCATTAGTTAACTCCCCTATTGCCTTACCCTGTTGTGTGATTATTTTAACCATCTCTTGCAGAGCTATGGTAAAGTCTGTCTGTACATCACTTGTGGAGGTTGTTTTTCACAGCTTTCATCTGGCCTGTCACTCACTATATTTCTATGTCTTGCTACATTAGTGCTGCGTGGGACGATCTTCCATAGTCCACATGATTGCCTCCTCTCTAACATCAAAGAGACTACACTCAGGCTTCTCCCTAGTGAGCCTCGTAGTTCACGCCGGAGATTTGGGGCATGCACACCTTCAACGAACTGATCCCGAAGTGCCAGCTGTGTGTTGGGTACTACATTAGGGGACTGTTGTATTGCAGCATTGAGCAACTGAGAGAGTGCATGTGAATAATCTCGTAGGTCTTCCCCATCTAGTTGGCGGCGTGCATAGAAAGCATGCAAGAGCTGTGGTGTGGTGCGCTTCTCTCTAATGCCTCCCTCAAATATGAAAAGAGATCACTCGGTTGCTTCACCTGGCCTGCCATACGTAACTTAACTTCCTCTAGGGCAGACCCTTTCAGCTGTGAGAGGATAAAGTCGGTTTGATCCTCTCCACGCAGACCCCTAGTTCTTATTGCTCTTTCCACCTCTTCTATGAATTCATCAACAGTGTAAGCATCTTTTGCTGGTTCCCCACTAAAAGGTACAATCACCTTTTCTCTTGGAATGTATACAACAGATCTGGTTGGAACATTACCCATGTTAGCAATACTAGACATAACAGCATCATGTTTCCTACTCAGTTCGTTAATCTGTGTCTGCAGCTGCACCAACGGGTTACCTGCACTGTCAAACAAAGACGCAGCTTGACTGTCTTCAGTGGGGATAGCTGAGGCCCCTGAAGGACCTTCCCCTCGTCCTCTTGTGACATACTGCAATGTCTCTGAGTCTTTACTACAGCAGATTCCCAGTCACTTGTAGATGAGATTCAACAGTCCAAAATCTGTGTCAGGCGCCTCCTCGTCCAACGGCTGAAGCAGGCTCCTGCTGTACCAACTGCCACTGCACAGGACCACCTCAGGACGCCCACACTGCAGTTGCCGCCCTCTGGGAGGACTGGAATCTTCTCAGCCACTACTGTTGTCTATAAAGTCCCACTCACTGTGTCTCTCTATACTGAAACTCAAAACTAAACTGAGAATCCCACTTCTGACACCAAACTATGTGGCCCGGTCATGGGGAATGAGACAGGACACAGGAAATACTCTTTGTGGGCTTTTTATTCTCCGACTGTGCTCGGAGGAGCACAGTTTTAATTCTATAGTTTTGAGTGAAAACGGTAAAATGTAGCTATTCCACTGGCTCAGCCTAAAACTGTCTTTCAGGGTCTGAGAGAACAGTAACTATCATATGATACATTAAATTCAAACAGTATAGACAACAGTAGTGACCTGTCGAGAACCAAATACAAAAAAAGAAAACAAAACAAATAAACACATTGTTTACATCCCACAATTTCACAGTTAAACTGGTAATAAAGTACACTGTAAACTCTCTTTTAAACATATACATTTCTATGGGAGAACATCATGAACTCACTTTGGTTTCTCCACACAGCCACTGCTAGGACAAGTACACACACAGGAATCACACAGCAAGTGATCTCCCTCTGAATCAACCAGAAACATACAGAGTTATGCACAATGAATAACAGTATAAACTTAACAACTTTGAAATCTGTTATGACACTGTCACTACTCACGCCAACTCGCTCTTCAGTCCTTCTCACGCACGTGACCATTAAACATACACCGTCGCACGTTAAGAACTCTACAGAAATGGTCACAAACATGGAGTCATCGCTAAAGAAACTTAGCTAATTAAAGTCTACTACAACACTGGTGACAATATTTTGCAGTATGCTACGCTTTTAGCACATTCACCTCCTGTGTAGCTAGCCACAGAATCCTTTGCAGCCTCTGACTCTCCAGTGCTCCCGCTCACAGCGCTCAGTGTGTGACGCAAACTTGAGTGCATGCGTGCTCTGGCTTACGGCGGCTCTTAAAGGGACAGTATACCCCCAAAACGCGAGGTCTAGTCATCACCATGACAACCCTACAACAGACCTCTGGTAGACAGGCAACTAGTCATAAACACAATCCCCTCTTTTAAACCCTTTCCATGCATAGTATAAGTTCACTTGGCTACATTCTCCCCTGCTACGAGTCAACGCCCCTCGGTGACCCCTGCTCATCCACCATTCCCTGAGTTTGGTGGTGTAGAAAACCATACCGGCTAACACCTGGGAGAGTACATCTGGACTGAAGGATACTGCATTGCATGCTGACCTAGGTAGATTAAATGGGTTTGTGTGGACCCCTGCAGTTTCTCTCCTACTCCTGCGTGTAGCAGGTGTGGGTGGACCTGCCTCCGCTTTCTCTTTTTTTCCTTTCCTAGGAGCTGGCACAGGTTTTGCCACCGGTTCTTCACTGGAGAACCCAATGCTTCCAGGTCCAGGTGGAAGGTAAGCTGTTGGCTCCGCCTCGAGGTCGTCAGGGTTGTCGCTGCTCTCCTGCCCTAGTAGATCCTCATCATCCACCATATTTTCAGTTCCATTCTCCAACTGGTTTCCAGGCTCGTCGACCGTTGGAACCAAGTCCCCAGGTCCCTGAGCCACTGGCAGCTCCATTGGGTACTGGACCTCCTCCATCAAGGCAAACTCTGGGTGCTCAAACTCAGTATCAGACTCCTGGTGCTCATCTGCAGAACTGACTTCCTGGTCACGTAGCCTTGGCTTGGGTGCAGGTATAGACCCCACGCATGGCCTCAAGTTAGATCTGTGGACTCTTTTCACCGGCCCTCCTTCTAGTGGCACTACTGTGTATGTTGTCCCTTGGATATCAACCACTTTATACACAGGGGCTGCCCAGGCATCTTGAATTTTATTCCTTCCTGGTGGCCGGTAACGGAGATACACAAACTGTCCGATGTCAACAGGTGGACAGAACACCTTTCCTTGCTGCTGAACCGCTCTCTCTGCAGCCTTCCGTTCGCAAATTCTCTGGCTCTGGCGTGTGCATCCTGGAGACGCTCCTGGTGCACCGCTAACCAGTCCAGTTTGTCATCCTTCACTTCCTCCCGGCCCAACAATGCATCAACGGGTAGATGTGGGTGGACCCCAAACAGCAGGTAATGGGAGAATACCCTGTGGTCGAGTGCGGCGTGACATTGTAAGCATACACCAGCTCTGACAGATGCTCGGGCCAGCGCCGCTTCTTCTCAGGGGGAAGTGTACGCAAGAGGTTGTGCAAAGTCCTGTTGAACCTCTCACAATGTGGGTTACCCTGAGGGTGGTGGGGTGTTGTACGAGTTTTCTTTACTCCATACAGTTTGCATAGCTCAGCAATCACTGCGCTTTCAAAATTCCTGCCTTGGTCTGAGTGCAGGCGCTCTGGTACCCCATATTTCATGAACCACTCTTTCAGGATAATCTTAGCTGTGGTATCTGCTTTTTGATCTCGTGTGGCAAATGCCTGACTGAACTTGGTGAACACGTCAGTTATTACAAGAACGTTTTCACGACCATCCGTAGCCCGCTCAAGGGTGGTGTAATCAACAGCAACAACTTCAAGTGGGCGGGTAGCTAAAAATGGAGCGTGGGGTGCCTGAACTTTGGGTTGAGGCATCTTTGTTAACACACACCTCTGACATTTCTTCACCCAGTGCTCAACATCTTCAAACATGCCCCCCCAGAAACATCTTTGTTTCAACAATCCCAGTGTGCGTTCGATTCCCTGGTGTCCCATGTGATCATGCACACTCCTGAGCACTTTTTCTTTAAGGCAGGCAGGCAGTAGCAGCTGATGGCACTGTCCAAGGTGAGCATCCTCAATCACACGGTATAGCAGTCCATCTTTTTCTCTGATCCGAGGCCACTGCTTCAGTAGAGAACGTACCGGTTTAGACAGACCCCCTCTCTCTCTGTAGGTAGGTCTCTTCTGTCTGCACCAAAACTCTCTCAAGACACCAATTGTTGGGTCTGACGCTTGAAAGTGACAGAGTTCTGCATTGGAATAACCAGGCATCGCTGGGGTGTTGCCCAGCACAGCCTCACTGACTGCTTCCTCACCCGGTTCGGAGGCCTGCAGCAGTCCGATTCTACAAGCCTCAACTCCAGCCATGACAAGATCCGAGCCTAGACTTGTACCTGCCCTTAGCACATTGCATATGGCTATAGAGCCATCATATTCTGCATCCTCACTGTCAGGTTCTGCCGTGTCAACTGTTGGTTGCCGAGAGAGGGCATCAGCGGCAGTGTTGCAGCGGCCAGGGCGATACTTGACATCAAAGTCAAACACAGACAGCTGAGCTACCCACCTCTGTTGAATGGCTCCTAAATTAGCAGTGGGCAGGTGACACAGGGGATTGTTATCCGTTATGATTGTGAACTTGGACCCCAGCAGATAACTCCTAAACTTTTCTGTGACTGCCCACTTTAATGCTAGGAGTTCGAGCTTCATGCTGCTAAAGTTTTGATCATTCTTCTCAGCCCCTCTGAGCCTCCTACTAGCATAAGCTATGACTTTATTCCTTCCCCCCTGCTTCTGGGACAGAATAGCGCCTAATCCAAGACTGCTGGCATCTGTTTCCAGTGTGAAAGGGAGACTGAAGTCAGCATAGCCTAGAACGGGGGCACTAGTCAACTTTTCCTTAAGCAACTCAAAAGCTTGTAAGCATTGTGGTGTCCAGGCTGAAGCAAAAAGCTGTTTAGCCCTGACAGGACTTATCTCCTTAACACAGACGTTCACTACATCATGGAGTGGCCCCGCAGTTTGGGAAAAGCCCTCAATGAATCTCCTATAGTAGCTGCAAAATCCTAAAAAGGACCTTAGCTCTTTCACAGTATCAGGGATGGGCCATTTTGCCACAGCGCTTATCTTGTCAGGATCTGTGCTTATTCCCTGAGCCGACACTTCATGACCGAGAAACTTGACCTTGGGCTGGAGGAAATGGCACTTTTCAACCTTAACTTTCAGCCCCGTATCCCTCAGTCTTTTCAAAACAGTCTCCAGTCTCACAATGTGATCCTGGAATGTTGTTGAAAACACAAGCAGATCATCCAAGTAGATCAACACAATCTGAAAGACCAAATCACTCATTGTGGCCTGCATAAGACGCTGAAAGGTCGCGGGGGCATTACATAGCCCGAAAGGCATCCTCAAGTATTCATACAGGCCAAATGGTGTGGTAAATGCTGTTTTGTCTCTGTCTTTCTCATGTACCGCTACCTGATGGTAGCCACTGGCAAGATCTATGGTTGAGAAGAACTCTGCACCACTCAAGGCATCCAGGCTCTCCTCAATGCGAGGGAGTGGAAACGCATCACGCCTGGTCTTTGCATTTAGTCTGCGGTAGTCTACACACAGTCTAAGACTCCCATCTGACTTGCGTACCAGAACAACTGGTGAAGCATAGGAACTCGAACTCTCCTGAATCACCCCTTTCTCAACAGTTCAGAAATGTGCTCCCTGACCTCTTTGTACTGATTTGGTGGAATGCGCCTGTATGGCTGAGAAACAGGGACTTCATCTACAACAGGAATTTCATGCTTCACACGATCAGTGTACCCCAAATCCTCATCATGAAGTGCAAAGACATCCGCATACCTTTTTAAAAGAGTTCTGACCTCGACCTGTTGTTCCGTGTGCCACCTATGTGTAATCTTCCCAATAAGTCCTGTACGCAGCTGTTGGCCCCTGACAGTCCTTTTGGTTAAGAGTCACCTCCTCATGGTTGGCAGATATGCGCTCAAATTTCACCTCGCATGGGTCACCCTCAATGCAGCGGCCAGGACTAATGATGCCTAGTCTAGCCTTAGGTGGAAGCCAAACATCCTCTTGTGAGATGTTCATCACCTGTACTGGGAATACCAGGCTGTTAGTTGACACCAGAGTTGGGATCACCAGTAAGCCACCTGGGAGCTGAACATTCCCTGGCTCAACCAACGCACTACCAAACTGCTTGCCATGGCCCCTTGCATAGACAGTGGTCAGGGATGAAGCAGGCACCCGCACTTTGTGTTTGCTTGCAACACGGGCAGTAGACACCTTTCCCACCAGCTCAGCAGCTTGTGCGCAGTGGCAGGCCTTCCTCCAGCTGGACTCCAGCTCTCCCCTAGAGTGGTGTCAAACTCTGAGAGTACTAACTGTCTACATCGTTTTGCAATGTTCATCCCTATAATGCCATGGGGTGATGAATCCAACCATTTGGGACTGTCTCTTTCTGCTTTATCATCTTTGATTATAAGAAAACCACATTCTGGTATAGTGAGCCCCATAACCTGTACATCTAACTCTACATAGCCTAAATAGGGCAGCGGCAACTGGTTGGCTGCTGTGATTTTAAGCCACTTGGCAGTACAGTGCATATCTTCATCTTCTCCCTGGAGATGATTTCTGAAAAAGCTTTCTGTCAAAGTGCTTACATTACTTCCTGTGTCTAGTAGACATCTAAGGGATACACCACCTATCTGGATATCTAATTCAGGGCACTGACCTACAGCATGTTCTAGAAAATGTTCCTTGGTTAGAGCTTCCTTTGAGCCTTCTGACTTGCCTCGCATTGCCCGGCTCATAGCAATGGAGGGTTCCGTTTCCGTTAGCGGTGAACTGGGCATTGTTGCAGACTGGCTCGTAGATTGTCGGGTGCATTACAGTGCCTGGCCATATGTCCCACCCTTCACATCGGAGACAAATGGGCTGACCCTCTCTAGTGTACTTAGGCTTGGGCTTAGCTTTAACACCTCTACTGTCTTCGAACTGGCAGTCTGTGTTGTGAGCTCCCTCACTGCATTAGTTAACTCCCCTATTGCCTTACCCTGTTGTGTGATTATTTTAACCATCTCTTGCAGAGCTATGGTAAAGTCTGTCTGTACATCACTTGTGGAGGTTGTTTTTCACAGCTTTCATCTGGCCTGTCACTCACTATATTTCTATGTCTTGCTACATTAGTGCTGCGTGGACGATCTTCCATAGTCCACATGATTGCCTCCTCTCTAACATCAAAGAGACTACACTCAGGCTTCTCCCTAGTGAGCCTCGTAGTTCACGCCGGAGATTTGGGGCATGCACACCTTCAATGAACTGATCCCGAAGTGCCAGCTGTGTGTTGGGTACTACATTAGGGGACTGTTGTATTGCAGCATTGAGCAACTGAGAGAGTGCATGTGAATAATCTCGTAGGTCTTCCCCATCTAGTTGGCGGCGTGCATAGAAAGCATGCAAGAGCTGTGGTGTGGTGCGCTTCTCTCTAAATGCCTCCCTCAAATATGAAAAGAGATCACTGGTTGCTTCACCTGGCCTGCCATACGTAACTTAACTTCCTCTAGGGCAGACCCTTTCAGCTGTGAGAGGATAAAGTCGGTTTGATCCTCTCCACGCAGACCCCTAGTTCTTATTGCTCTTTCCACCTCTTCTATGAATTCATCAACAGTGTAAGCATCTTTTGCTGGTTCCCCACTAAAAGGTACAATCACCTTTTCTCTTGGAATGTATACAACAGATCTGGTTGGAACATTACCCATGTTAGCAATACTAGACATAACAGCATCATGTTTCCTACTCAGTTCGTTAATCTGTGTCTGCAGCTGCACCAACGGGTTACCTGCACTGTCAAACAAAGACGCAGCTTGACTGTCTTCAGTGGGGATAGCTGAGGCCCCTGAAGGACCTTCCCCCTCGTCCTCTTGTGACATACTGCAATGTCTCTGAGTCTTTACTACAGCAGATTCCCAGTCACTTGTAGATGAGATTCAACAGTCCAAAATCTGTGTCAGGCGCCCTCCTCGTCCACCGGCTGAAGCAGGCTCCTGCTGTACCAACTGCCACTGCACAGGACCACCTCAGGACGCCCACACTGCAGTTGCCGCCCTCTGGGAAGGACTGGAATCTTCTCAGCCACTACTGTTGTCTATAAAGTCCCACTCACTGTGTCTCTCTATACTGAAACTCAAAACTAAACTGAGAATCCCACTTCTGACACCAAACTATGTGGCCCGGTCATGGGGAATGAGACAGGACACAGGAAATACTCTTTTGTGGGCTTTTTTATTCTCCGACTGTGCTCGGAGGAGCACAGTTTTAATTCTATAGTTTTGAGTGAAAACGGTAAAATGTAGCTATTCCACTGGCTCAGCCTAAAACTGTCTTTCAGGGTCTGAGAGAACAGTAACTATCATATGATACATTAAATTCAAACAGTATAGACAACAGTAGTGACCTGTCGAGAACCAAATACAAAAAAAAGAGAAAACAAAACAAATAAACACATTGTTTACATCCCACAATTTCACAGTTAAACTGGTAATAAAGTACACTGTAAACTCTCTTTTAAACATATACATTTCTATGGGAGAACATCATGAACTCACTTTGGTTTCTCCACACAGCCACTGCTAGGACAAGTACACACACAGGAATCACACAGCAAGTGATCTCCCCTCTGAATCAACCAGAAACATACAGAGTTATGCACAATGAATAACAGTATAAACTTAACAACTTTGAAATCTGTTATGACACTGTCACTACTCACGCCAACTCGCTCTTCAGTCCTTCTCACGCACGTGACCATTAAACATACACCCGTCGCACGTTAAGAACTCTACAGAAATGGTCACAAACATGGAGTCATCGCTAAAGAAACTTAGCTAATTAAAGTCTACTACAACACTGGTGACAATATTTTGCAGTATGCTACGCTTTTTAGCACATTCACCTCCTGTGTAGCTAGCCACAGAATCCTTTGCAGCCTCTGACTCTCCAGTGCTCCCGCTCACAGCGCTCAGTGTGTGACGCAAACTTGAGTGCATGCGTGCTCTGGCTTACGGCGGCTCTTAAAGGGACAGTATACCCCCAAAACGCGAGGTCTAGTCATCACCATGACAACCCTACAACAGACCTCTGGTAGACAGGCAACTAGTCATAAACACAATCCCCTCTTTTTAAACCCTTTCCATGCATAGTATAAGTTCACTTGGCTACAGCAATGTTGAATATTCTTAGACAGTAAAAAAAAAACCCCCGAAACAACAACAACAAAAACTATATAACTAACTATACACGTAAAATAGTTACACCATAAAGATGGTTTATTTTTCTGTTATTTAAAAGAGGTAGTTTATTTTATTGCAGCAACCAGCAATTTATTGCAGTTAACTTTTATTTGTTTAATTGTTTACAAAAGGTTTGAGGTGTGAAATAAACTGCATGGAGTTTGAAAACAAAATATGGGTGTGTGTGGTTGGAGGATGTGTTTGTGCGGGGGGGGAATTTTCTTGTAAAACAAAGGGGAGCCTAGCAAAAAAGTTTGGGAACCACTGCCCTACACAATTACTCTACATCAGCCTGAAAGTTTACACAAAATTCTAAACATGATGTGTGAATTTTGCAGCAGAAATTAAGATACGAGAATCAGACCAGGCAACATTTTTCCAATCTTCTATTTTCCAATTTCTGTAAGCGCATGCAAACTGTAGCCCCAGTTCCTTGATCTTAGCTGACAGGAATTTTTTAAACAATGCATTTTGTTTTATCCATGTGAAAATCCAAGTTCTACAACAAGATGCAGTAGTCACGCTTCTGTTGCACTGTAAACCCACATTTTGAATGTTTTTCACAGTAACTTCATTTCAGAGAGTTGTCTTTTTAGTTGTAACTATTTAAGCTTGCTGTTTAGAACAAATACCACCAATTTTCCACCTTACCAACTCATATAATCTGTTAATAAAATAAAATAAAACTCAGTCAATGTTTTTGGCTGAATCATCCACAGTAGTTCACAAGACCAACAGTTAGAAAAATTAAAAATAATCACAAACAATGGAAATACAATGGAAATGGTTTTAATTACATTTGTATTCAACTTTATAAATGTATCAAATTGCTTATATAAAAAGTAAAGCAGAACTGTTCAACATATCTAAGTTAAAGACTATGGCATTATACCACTATCCTCTTGGCAAACAAAGTAAATATATTTTTACTTTCAAAGATCTAAGCATTGTAATTCCTGTGGGATGTAATAACCCCCTTTGTGACAACACTGTGATGAACAAAATATTAATGAGCACAAACAGGATAAGTATAAAAGATAAGTATAGAATATAGAATTCATTATACAGCTTGTTGCACCGATGGGGTCACTGCATGCTGTCAGTATTAATGGCAGAGTAAGTGCTGAAATCTGAACTCTGGGCTGTCGTCTTCTTTGGTCTCTGTGACGCCTGGCGGAATTCCAGTGCCGCATAACACAGTTCTTCATCCTAAAGATTCATATGTATTTAGAATTATCATCATCTATTGATTTGATATGCTAAAAGTAATTCACTGCTAAGCATTAATGAGGCACAGCTACAGAAATTAAATGCTAGCAGTATTATAAATATTAAATATCAGTACATATAAAGACTGAAAAAAGTTCTTAATTACCTCATTCAGTCGTTTCTGTACTCTTTTGCTGTATCTTTTCTCATCATCCTGAGGTGTCTTAGCTAGAGAAATTAACATAGTGTTATTATAATTTAGTACACCAAAAGAAAACAGTTGGAAGCAGATTAAAGAAAAATTACAGTAAAATTATAATTTCAGAATTATAGAGAAACTGAAAATAAAATTCTATTTTAGAGACAAACACTTAATTTAATCATGATGGTAAAATGATCACAGAAATAAAGAGATAAAAATAATTTGGTAGACAAATTAAATGACTTACTATTGAGGACTTACCTGTCTTCTGACAGTAATAAATCAAAAGAGAAGAGAGAAGTGATGAGACGACAGCAAAAGCTGGACACAGAGAGTAAAGTAGCGTCCAACAAGTTTCACGACAGGGCTCACCTGAAACTGAAAAACAGAGGTTATCGAGGTTAGCTCTTTGTGTAGACTCATGATAACATACACAACTGTGCCAATTTAGAAACTCTGGAATGAAACAATTAAAATTCTTGATCCAAGCATATGGCATCACATGTAAGAAATAGTGCAGATAGAGTAATGCACCATTGTGCACGACTTTCAGTGACCCTAGTCCAGTTCTGTTTGTTGTATATGTGACATAAACCTAATGATTCTGATGTGTAGAGGAATATACTTTCTACAGTTGTGGTTCACATAAACTCATTATAGGCACAAATATCATGGTAATTTGGGACTTTCAGTGATTATTGTTCTATTAGAACGTTCAGTTGTATTTCAGCCATATAGCTGTTGAGGTGTAGTCAAAGAATTTGGTTGTAGTCTTGCACTTTGTGCAACATATGAGTATTATTAGCAATAAAACAGCTCCAGAGCATGATGCTACCACCTTCATGTTTGACAGTTAGTACAGTGTTCTTAGGTTTGAAAGCCCGACCTTTACTCCTCTAAAAATACCTCTTGATATTGTGGCCAAATCTTTTACTTGTATGACTTAAAAACTTTTATCCATCAGGTATTTGGCTCGTCTGTGTGGGCAGCTGCATATCTCAGTCGAGCCTGAAAATGTCGATTTTGGAGCAGGGACTTAGATTAGATAAAACTTTATTAATCCCTCGGGTGGGTTTCTCCGGGAAATTCGGTTTCCAAAAGCACAGCACCGACAGAAGTTACAGAATGTGAGCAAAAATATACCATATATACACATATATAAATACAGAGACATATATAAATACAGAGTATACAAAAGGGATAAATAGAATAAATAGGAATAAGAATACAATACAAGGGAATTGCACATTTCAAGTATTGTGAGTCTATTGCACCGTTGAATATTAACAAAAGTATTGTACAGTGAAAATGCACTACAGCTTAGTTGTCCTACCCTCCTTTGTCCTCCTGTTTCCCCTCCCTCTTTATTGGTCGACACCCTCTCAGTCCATGTCAATGTAAAACTCAATTCACTGTGGGCAACAATGCTGGCGTTCGAGCAGTTTTCAGTTCATGGCATGTTTGAGCACTGAATTGTTCCTGAACATCTTAACCAGATTCCTCTTATCTCAGTGTTAGTCTGGGTCTTCTTCCTTGGGAAAACGGCAACGCATCCAAATAACTTGCACTTATTTATAATTGTTTCAACTGATAATCTTGGAATGTACAGTCATTTAGAAATGTCTCCACTTGTACAATTCTCCTTCTTAGGTCTTCACTGAGTTCCTTGGAGTTTCCCATTGTTCTAAGTATTGGTCAATCCAAAGATTGCTAACAAATAAATTGATGTCGTTATAATTATCATACAAATTGTTATGTTCGCAAAAAGAAACTACCAGATGTAGTCAGTCATGATCACTAATCAGACATTAATATGCCTCGACTTTGTCCGGTTAAAAGATATTGTAGAACCTTCAGCACCACTTATTAACCCTCTGGGGTCGACGGACGCACCGGCGCGTCAAAATCACATGACCAATTTAAGCCGACAGAGCATCAAGATGCAGCGACCCAGAGTCTCCATTTCAACTGGGTTCGAAAGTGTGGACTTCAAGCTATATACTAGCTTTTAAATTGTGTCGATAGGCCACGTAAAACCCGAGTTATGATCAAGAATACACGCGATGTTTTTTTCTGAACAAAACAGTAGTGTTTACAGCGGGAAGAAACAGTAAAAACAGTGTTTTCTAAGGACAGCGCTAGCAAAAACTCTCCGGTTGCGAGTGAAAAAAGAAAAAGAAAAAGCACCCCTTCCTTATTGGCATTAAAGTGTACCATGTCAACCAATCAAAAAATGATATGGCAACATGTGGCATTTGGTTGTTTAGGAAGGGGGGGAACTTTTAGGAGTGACGCCGCGAGAAAAAGCGAGAGCGAAAGAAAGAGACAGCACGAGTTTTCATATGTGAGACATTAGTGATGTTTAGTGTGTTTGGAGGCTATAGTTAATGTGTAGTGTAGTCATTGTTTTGTTTTGTGTGTCAGTTATACTGATGAATGTCACATTTGCTCCAAAAAAGCCACCAAAGGTAAATTTCAGTGTAAACGCTATCTCCACATGTAAAACAGGACTGATACACCTCCTGTTGTCAGACCTGCAGGGTTTAGGCCTGTGGTGTTCTCCTCTGTCTTATAGTGGACAGAAACTATTTTTTGGAGTGGCACAAATAATTTGTGTGGCTTCTTATTTGATGCAGAACACCTGATTGTTCTGTAAATAGTTTTAAAGGGTTATATTAAAAACGCCTGAGGCCTTGGCTGCATTTCAGGTAAATAGTACCATGATACCAAATAAGGCAAGATAAACAGTTTTTAAAGGTGAAATATAGCAAGCAAGCAAGCAATTTATTTATATAGCACTTTCAGATCAGCCCCCAGCTGAACACAAAGTGCTGTACACTTGACATGCCAAAATGATACATTAAACATGTTAAAAAATAAGAAAAATAATAATATCAAATAAATTATATATATATATTTATATACATATATATATAAATGATTATTAAAATGACATTAAAATAAATAAAATTAGCACAAATAGCAAAGACAATAATAAAATAGTATAAAAAATGATGATAAGAATTACATTTAAAACAATAAAATCAGCACATTAGATCAAAACAATAAAATCAGGGTCAGACTGTGTCATATGCCAAGGAGTAAAAATGGGTTTTAAGACGTGTTTTAAAAGTAGTAAAAATATAGAGGTAAAAATCAAAAGTAGTCAAAAACAGCCAATTATACCCTGGACCCCAGAGGGTTAACAGATTACTTGTTACTTTACTTAAAAGTAATGCTATGCTTTGCTCTGTTACTTGCCAGGAAAAATGATTTGTTACACTACTCTTAGGCTACATTAGCTAGTCATTACTCCATAAAATGACCTGAAACACTTCATCTGAGAAGAACCAGCTAACATACACTACAGTAGTGGTGCAACGGATCACGGTTGATCCGTAATCCGAACCGATCCCACTCTACGGTTCGGCACGCACGTGATCCGAAGATTCGAAAAAGAAGAAAAAAATAGTATGTGTATGGTGCGCTTGGTCAGTCTGTCAAGCGATAGTTATGGCCAACGCTAGCGGTCCAAGTGGAGGAGCAGAGGAGTTTGCGGTATTTAAGCAGCCCTTTGCTGCCCAATCCGACCGGGCTAAAGCTATTACAAAAGATATTGGGGTGTTTAGCTGCAGACGGGAGGCCATATTCCATTGTGCAAAACAAGGGGCTTAAACTATGATGAACGTGCTTGAGCCCCGCTATGATATCCTGTTGCGCGTCCACTTTAGTGGCAAGATCGTTGCAAGCATGTATGAGTAGGAAAAGTTTAAAGTTATGGCTGAACTTTCCCAGGCATCTTCTGTTGCCCTAACTACAACTGGGTAGACCTCCAAGGACACGGAAAGCTACGTGACCGTGACCGCTCATTATATCAGAGCGGAGTGCGATATAATGAGCAGTATGTATTATTGTAGGGTCTACCTTACAATATAAAGCGCCTTGAGGCGACTGTTGTTGTGATTTGACGTTTTATAAATAAAACTGAATTGAATTGAGTGGTAGATACAAAGCCCTATATCGTACCATAATTTGTTTTTATATAATTGTGTGGAATGAGTCTTGAGTTGAATGTTTTTAACAAGCAAAATACTTCAATAAGTAAATGTTAATTTTTTTTTCTTTTTTCTTTTTTTGCTGACCCGAAAATTGATCCGATCCGTGACTTAAAACCGTGATCCGAACTGTGAGATTTTTCATCCGTTGCACCACTATGCTACAGCCCCACACTCCTACACAAATCCCTGTGTTAATAGGGACACACGTACAATATTTCTTTTAATTATTAGGTGTGAACACAAAACCGACAACACAAAACAAAGATGATAACCAGCTCAAATAAACTTTTGAATGGTCGACACAGTCATTCTGCGTTAGATACATGAACAGGTAGAAACGGAAACTACTAGCCTCAATGCTCATCACTGTTTTTCGTATCTGTTGAAGATCAGTCAGTATGTTCTCAGCTTTAAAATTACTCTGGATTCTTGGCTAGCTTTGTGTTAGCATGTTGTCTATGTAGATGCTTGGAAAGATGTGTTAGCAGTATAATGTGGTTGTTTCTGTCCTGGAAGCTGTTTCCGCTTGACCATCGCACTCTTGTCCTTTTGTCCAATAAACATTAATGTCCATATCCACTCCTCAAAAGCTTCATCGCTGTACTGCTCCACCAATTTTCTCCTCCCATACATGAACTGAAATCACCTGATTGTAACAATGTGTAAATGTTTTTTTCTTTCTATCTGCCTGCCACACAGCAAACTAATGAACTTTTGCAACGCAAGTGACAAAATAATTGTAACTGTAGTGTACTGCATTACTGAATTTGTATGGTAAAATCTTACTGAAAAAGATAATGTGATTACAGTAAGTGTTATTTTTTAATGTGTCACAGCCACCACTGTAGGGGAGACCGGGGATAGTTGTAACGTGGGTCAGTTGTAACACTTCCAATTTCTCCAATCAGGACTAAGTTTCAATTGATGTGACTCATCCTGTTCATGCCCAGTTCAGTTCTGCTATCACATGTGAAAAATCAGCACATTTTGTCAAACACAGACAATTTAACACGAAAAAAAGTAATTTGTATGCCAAAAAGTAAGTTTTTCTACTTTATTTCAATTTCTAATAGCATTATCTGCTTTGCAGTTAAACTCATCAAACTTAAATTATGTTATTTGTATGTCTATGGGGATATATTCTGTGTAGGTCTTTAGTGCTAATGTTTTAGCCGTTGGCTGTAATGTTAGCTAGTTCATGGCTATAGGAGTCTGGGTCAGTTGTAACAACAACAGTCTGGGTTAGTTGTAACAATAATGCAGATGTTACAACTTACCACACTATTACTTTAACTTATATTAAACAAGTTGGGGCAACGACATCAGCAGAGAGAGGTTCACTGGTCACCTTTGTATATGCGGTTAATGCCATTAGCAACACAATTCCTCCACTGTTTGTGTTCCCACACATACATTATGCAGACCACTGTGTCAGAGATGGACCAGTAGGAAGTATTGGTAGTGGAAATAAATATGGATGGGTGCAAGAAACAGATTTCCTCATCTTTCTGAAGCACTTTGCAAACCACACCAAGGTAAGCCATGATAAAAAGTAATGGAATTGCCATGCTGGTGCACAACTACATTTTTTCAGCTTCATTGTTATGTTCAAAAGTTGGTGCAAGAGTTGTAGGTTATAATGCCCACTGAGCCAATGAGGCCAAACTCAAGGAAGACCAACCAAAATTAATGAAATATTCAGTTCCAGAAAATTCCATCATTTGTCTTTTTTGGGGGGTTGGAATATGTTCAATAGCTAGATTTCTGCATTCTGTCACACACACACATAGCTACATAAATGGCTCTAAGTGCATTCATGTGCTGAATAAAAAAAGATTACATGTTAATGTTTTGTCAGTACCCTTATTTCATTGTGTTACATTTCACCCCAGGATATGTTACAACTAACCCAGACTATGGGGTTAATTGTAACATTTCACTCTTTGTGTTTGAGACCATACAATGCAATGGGTAATTGTGCTGCAGAGAAAATAGCTGCACTATTTAATAGCAGAGACATGTAAATACTTTGCATTACATTTTCAATCCACTACCTTAAAAGAGCTCCAATTTACAGACAGAAATGTCAAAAATGTTACAACTATCCCCGGTCTCCCCTACATATTTGAACCTGTACGTATAATTTTGATCCTGTGTGAATTAGCGAAAATCCAAAATAAATTCAAATTGTGCACCCAGTTCTTATTTTTGTAAGTAATTAAAAAAGTATACTGTACAATTATTCCACCATGAAAAAAGAACTGATCAAAGAAATCAATATAAGTCTCAAATGACCATGACATCTATGCCCATGATGAGTGTACGCAAATTTCTGGTAGCTGGAACAAGCTGCATGACTCCCAAATAAATTTAAAGGCAATGAAATCTGGATGTGTATGCTAAGTTACTAAGGTGTATAGGTGTAAATTAATACTCTACATGTGGTAGGTGAAGGCTCCATCATATGTTAAAATTTCTGTATCATAATTATTACACTTCTTCAGTCAACTAAAAAAGAAGTAAACACTATAATGAATACCACAGTATATTTAGAATTTTTTTAAACATTCTAAATATTCTTTTTCATGTAATTTTGTTAACTTGTTAGTGTATCCAATATTGTCTCGCTCTATTATGTTTTCTCAGAATCATTAATCAAGTTTCTGGCATCGGAAGCAAAAAGAAGAATAAGCTATGCCATGTTCCTTTTTTGTTGTGGGAAATTGAAATGATTATTTCATTATTTATAATATCAGGGCAATAAACTGGAGGAATCCTCTGTGAATTTTTGCTTTTATCTCAGATTAAGCCAAATGCTATTTAGGCTGTGGACAGTGAATCACAACATAAACTACAACTTTTGAGTACAGGAGCAAGTGATATTAAAGTTTTGTGTTTGAAATAAACATATTGGCTCTTGTTAAAATTTGCAACCAAAGTTGCAACCAAATCAGTTTTTAAGTGATCTCAAAATCTGAAGCCCAAGTTTAATTTTTGTTCCACTACTCTACTGCCAGCATTGAACATCACTATATATGACAAAATATATATCATATAGACTATATGATAGTTTTAATAGCAAAACTAATTGTCTATAAACTTTTAAGGATCATATAACCTTGCAAGATAGGTGGTTTACAACTTAAAAAGAAGCTTAACATTCTGATACCAGGCTCATCTTTTAGCCACAAAGATGAAGAATTTTTACAGATGTAGTTGATATTATAGAGGGTAACCCAGAATGTGCTGTAACAACATCTAACTTGTTTTATAAAAAAGTAAAATGAGGTCTAGTAAAGCATTCTGTGGGGCGAAATGTCTTAAAACACCATAAAGAAAACATAAAAAATTTGCATTTCATTTACAACTACGTTTGTGAAAAGATAACAGCATAAAAATTGCATCTTTCTTGTTTCATTTCAGATCTATTCTGGTGGCATGCAAATCGTCATAATCATTTACCTATTATCCATTAAACCATCAATCTGTCCATTATGAAATACATAAAAATGTAGGATAATATTTTCTTACTGTGGTTAGTTTTTCAAATGGCTAAAAGACAGTGCACAGATAATGCAAGACTCACCAGAATCCTTATGAAGCAGGATCTTTCTTGTGATATTACTATATGTGCGCACATATTCTTGGATAATTTTTTCTTTATCCTCAACCTTGAGCTGTTCAGTTCCACAGTAGTAAAGGCCCTCATCAGTCTCAGTGATGTTTGTGATCAGCAGGTCATAAGATTGAGAGAAATTGTTCTTTACCAGATGAAAATCAGGAAATGGATTCAGGAGATGGAAGTAAGCAGACTCATAATCTGAGTGTGGGAGACTATATCTCCGATCACGCTGGGTTCTTAATACCAGGGAAGGCTGCTTCTCATGAGAACAATTCCTGTACCACACTATATAGACTCCAACTGATGATTTACAATCACAGGAGAGAGTGATGTTTTCTCCTGGTCTCACTCTCATCTCTATCACTGATGCATTTCTCAGATCTTGACTGGAAGATAAAGCTCCTGGAAGACACAAACAAACAAAAATTAAAGTATGTTCACATATGCACAATTTTCAAACATTCAGAGCGGAAAAAATGTTCATTGTTAAAATGGGATCTTCAAAATATGTAGATGATTTACCTAAAAGAACAACCAGAAATGCATGCACCCCGTCCATGTCTAATGACGATAACCTGGAGTTAGAAGACAACAACACTTCCTATTAACAGATGTCATGACCCATGAACATTTTCCATTAAAGGAAATGTAAGTTGTGATTGGCCTGCTGAATGGAACATTTCTTTGTGGTTGTTTTCTATAGGTGCAACACCAAGTGATGTTATGATGGTAACCTGAAAGCTAATTTTCCAAAAATGAACATAAAAAGAAAGAAAAGAAGGAAAAACAACAAAACACACACAAACTGTAAAAAAAAAAATCAATAAGCCTTACACTTTATTGAAAGCTTTTATTAAAATCAATTTATACATGCATTTTAAATATTTACAAATATTATTTAATCATGTTTTATATCACTGGAATCTGAAGAAGTTGCTCTCTATTGGGTTATAAATAAAGAAAATATGTCCACATTAACAAAGATGGAGGACACAAACAGAATCAAAAATTAATATTCAATTTTAAATAATGACCAGCGCATAATTGATATTATCTATGCAAGATACCAGGGGACTATGGGCAGTGTAAATAACTTGGGTGGAGCCCGAATCAAAATAACCTTAAAAACACTGCAGTATGGAAAGTAATGCTGAGGTTTCTTGATGCTGCTGTAGTTCACTTGGTGTTGATTATATATGTATATTTTTTTTTTATATAATACCACACTGGATGATCAATCCTCTGTCATTCTGCAGCATGAGACAGAGCCTGTATGATGACCAACCTTGACTTTAAGGACACAAGGAAAATTATTAGAATTTGTTTCAAATATCATTTCTTGGACTTTATGTTTATGGACTTTAACTTTATGTTTTTTTCTGAAAATACATTCTAAACTACTGAAAATAAAACAAATCACACTCTTCACTTAATACTGGTTCAACAGTCTGAGGGTTTGTGCATGCTTTGAGGGGCTGTTTATCATTGTGGGTTTCCTGTGACTTTCACAGAATGGGGGTTGTTAACGTTGGGTTTACTGTCAACTTTATATTGTTGTAACTTCTTGTAGACTGTATGGCTAGGTTGAAAGTGAAAGTGCTTTCACAAAAATACATTCTAATCTTATTAGTTTCTGAATTTCCTTGAAGGAAAATGAATAAAACCATTGTCATTAGTATTAACATGAGTTACATTTCTACAAAATCTGTTTATCCTGTAAGTAAAGTTTTGTAATTAAATGAGTAAATCAGATTAACATGTAGATAAAGCACATCTGTACACAGCAACAGGAAGAAGAAGTCATCCAATATCAGTCATCCAATATCAGTCATCCAATAGCAAGTCATCTACTACTTTCTTCACAACTGGTGGTTGCCAGATCAGAATGGACTGGTCTCTAAGCCTGTGAGACTGGGACCGTGTTAACTTGATCCTACATTGTCGCCATGTTCCTCAAACTTGGGTCCTCTATCAAGTTTGAGGGTTCTGCACAGTATTTTAACTATTCCTAGAACCTCTTCTGGACTGAGACCTTTGATGTTGTGTCTGCAATGTACTGGAATCTTACAGTTTGGGTTTACTGGTTTTATTGCCCCTAATACCACTGCAATTACTATGTGAAATACAGTGTTCCACATTTGATTCAGCTGTTCCTTTTGCCCCGGTACATTACAGTTTTCTTATATGCCGTCTTTCAGATTCTGCTGTTTAATAGGACTGCCACATCTTTCACAACCTCGTGGTGTTTTGTCACCACTAGGGTTTGACAGGTTGAGCTCTCTTGTCCTCAGCCGTTGGTGCCTTAGGAAACCAACGGCAGTTACTGAGTTACTGAGGTATATAAACAAATCAATATGCTACACAGATGTTCATGTACACTATCTCGGTGTAGAGTCTTTACAATATATAGCACCTTGAGGTGATTGGTGTTGGAAGTTGATGCTATATAAATTGAACTGAATTGAATTGAATTGTTGCCAGATTGGATGTTGTGTGGGCAAAAAAACCCCAACATTTTGCTGCTCTGAGGTTCACTACCCTTTGTGGATTTAGCCAATAGTTGCAGAAGCAGATATTGCATGGGCTATCATCACTGTTTTTCAGCCCCTGAGAATATAAAGGCAATATAATATATTGAATTGACTGAATGAATCTTAATCTACTCATTTTAAATTAATGTTTACTAGCCTTGATGATTCTCGTTGGTCTATGGGATATACATGTATTTGTCGCTGTCCTGTATGTATACTATTCTGCTTCTGGCAGCTATGCCCCTTTCATTTTGATCAGCTTTCCTCTCTTTAACTCTCTCTGAGAGAGTTAAAGAGAGAGTTAACTCTCTCTTTAACTCTCTCATCCACGCTTATTGCCAATATGAGTAACCAACAAACAAAAGGTTTATCTATTTTTTACATTATCAGTACTGTTAAAATCTAGACAATTATATCAAAATTAATTGCTTGTTTTTGCCATTGAAATTAACTTTTGTGATCAAGTCACACACTGATCTGCTGTGTCGCAATTTTTTTTTCATTTGCCTGAACAGTGTTTCTCCATGTGGAAATTTGCATATCCAGTGTCCCTTACAAATAGAATACAATACAATAGAAGGCTGTTTTAAAGAATAAAGGCCTTCGTATAAAATTCTGACTTTCAAAAGTCTTAGAATTGCCTTTTTTTATTTTCAGTCTCTCTCCCACACACACACATGCTCAAAGACACACATATACACAAATGCACTGTAAATGCTAAATAAATCATATAGCAATAAGCAATTACAGTTTCAAAATATAAATAATAATGTTTCAGTGCTGCTCTTTTCTTTCGTTCCTTTTTTGTGCACCTTTTCGTTTGGCTTAAAGATGGCAGGTGGAGCAGGTGGAAGCGTGTTTTGCACAAATGGCAGAGAGCAAAGTCTGGAAAGACAAGCAATATATTTCCAAGCATGCACCTTCACCATCAACATTTTACAGAAAAATCTTCTGTTGAAATTACTGTAGTTTCAAAAAACATGCAGCTAAAATTAAATTCATAGGGATTTTTTAAAAATTAATGAATAGAGGAAGACAAAACATACTGTGCATGAATAAATTTGGGCGTAAGTGTGACTTATAGAGGAGTTATCGGGAACACATAGAGGAACGGTTATAATCTGTTGACTTGGATATATGGATTTTGTCTAAAAGGAGGGGCCTTTCTTAGCTGTTGAGGCCTGGGATATTGTCCCAGCTAACCTATAAAAAGTTAAGGCTTTGTCTCAAATCTTGTGTCCAGGTAATTAACTTCACCAAGATTTCCCACATTGTCCAGTTTACTTCTCACAAATATTCAAGTGTAGTTATTTTGGTAAAATAAAATCCATATTCACTTGTCAATTTGGAAATACGCTAGCTGGAGGACAGCTAGGAATCAAAATTCAGTTTATTGGAGATACCAAACAGCCACTTCACAAGCGCATGGCACAACATAGAAGAGCCACCTCCATGGGACAAGACTCGGCAGTTCATCTGCATCTAAAGGACAAAGGTCACTCTTTCAAGGATGCCAATGGTCGTGTCCAAATTCATGGGCTGCATCCTCCTGAGGCCGCATTTGTAGACCGATTACGTCACAGCGACAGCGAGGCTGTCCAAATTCGTAGACTCCTCCGAATGCAGCCGACAAATGTGTCCTCCTTTTCCCCGAATTTGAAGGATGGGTCGGGTGTGTCCTTCGTGGCCCACCATATCCCAGAATTCATAGCGCGGCCCAGCCAAACTCCAGTTTCTGGCAATGGCGGCCGCTACTAAGTTTTAAAATTACTTTTATTAATCTTTCTGGGTCACAAAATAAACTTTTAACATATTTTCAGGCGAGAATGTAGCTGTGTAAACTTCAAATATCTGCTCGGTTTATCAAGGTATCGCATATGTGCAAAAGTGCTTTGACGTTTTCGGAGACGTCTGTTACCCACCAGCTCGATAGCTAGCCGAGAGCTCGAGGGTCACTGAAGCCGCCGAGAACGGCACAACTCCCGGCACATCATTTTCAGATCACCGCGGACTTTCGCTACTCAGGTTAAACGTAATATATAAGTCACTTAGACAACCTAAAAATGATATTGTTTGGCTTTTTTCAGTGTTTTATTTGTTCATGAGTAAATCGGTTTGGCTGAGATTAAAGTTATTAGATTAGATTAGATAAAATAAAACTTTATTAATCCCCCGGGTGGGTTCCTCCTTGGTTTTCACACAGCTGAATAAACGTCAAACAGAAAACCAATTAAACAAAAGTGTGAGATGGTCGAGATTTTACGCCAGTGTCCTGTTATATTTTAGATAGCAAGGAGCAGACGGCTGAGTTTATTAAACTCCACCGAGACAGCAGTGACGTTAATCAGAAGGCTAGACTGTCCAATTTCACAGCTGTTTACTTCCGGCCTACCCGACCTTCTGAGGACCCGGCCCACGTAGACCGCGAAGGCCGGGTCCTCAGGAGAATGCAGCCCATGAATTTGGACATGACCGTTGTTCACATTTTGGACAGAGAAGACAGATGCTTTTATTGACAATGGCAATATTATGGAAAACACTGCTGATGTGGTCAACAGCTTTAATCATTATTTTGTAAATATTGGACCAAATCTGGCAGAACAAATTCCTGAGTCACTGCCATCAGTAGACTGTAGTGAATGCCTGATTGATAGGAACCCTGACTCAATGTTCCTCACAGCAGTGGAGGAAAAATAAATAATTGACACTGTACACATGTGTAAATATAAAACATCTACTGATTGTAATGATATTGACATGAAAATCGTCAAGAAGGTCATTGAAGGAATTGTAGGACCTCTAACATATATTTGCAACTTATCATTTCAGACTGGAAAAGTTCCAAACAAAATGAAAATAGCTAAAGTTGTGCCGCTGTATAAAACTGGGGATAGACACCACTTCACAAATTACAGGCTTGTTTCTTTACTACCACAATTCTCCAAAATCCTAGAAAACCTGTTTAATAAATGATTAGACAAATTCTTAGATAAATATAAATTACTCTCTGACAGTCAATATGGATTCAGATCAAAAAGATCAACATCTTTGGCATTAATCGAATCAATTGAGGAGATTACAAATGCTATAGATCAGAAACAGTATGCAGCTGGACTATTTCTGGATCTCAAGAAAGCATTCGACACAATCAATCATGACATATTAATTAATAAACTAGAACAGTACAGGATCAGGGGGGTTGTACTGCACTGGGTGAAAAATTATTTAAGTGACAGGAAACAATTTGTGAAGCTGGGTGTCCATTCCTCATCATGCTTGGACATTGCTTGTGGTGTTCCACAAGGCTCTGTACTGGGTCCTAAATTATTTATTATTTATATAAATGATATTTGTAAGGCATCTGATATATTAAAATTAGCATTATTTGCAGATGACACAAATATTTTTTGTTCTGGGGGGAATCTAAAGGAGCTGCTGGATACAGTTACTTCAGAAATGTGCAAAATTAAAAAATGGTTTAACAGGAACAAACTATCGCTAAATCTAAGTAAAACTAAAATAATCTTATTTGGGAATTCCCTTAGAAATGCACAAGTGCAGATTCATATAGATGGTGTGGAAATTGAAAGAGTACTTGAACATAAGTTTCTTGGTGTGATTATAGATGATAAATTAAACTGGAAGTCTCATATAAATCATATACATAACAAAATTTCAAGAAGTGTTTCAATCTTGAGTAAAGTAAAACACATTCTGGACCACAAATCACTCCACATTCTCTATTGTTCCCTGATTGCACCGTATTTGCATTACTGTGCAGAGGTTTGGGGCAATACTTACAAATGTTCGCTATCATCAATCTTTATATTACAAAAAAGGGCCATAAGGATAATCCATAAAACTGGTTACAGAGATCATACAAATCCACTATTCTTAAAATCAAAAATTCTAAAATTCACAGATCTGGTTCATTTTCTCACTGCACAAATTATGTATAAAGCAATAAATAACCTGCTTCCTGACAATATTCTAAAACTGTTTTCTAAAAGGGATCGGGGATACAATTTGAGGGGGGAATTAAATTTAAAACATCCTTGTATCTGTACAACATTAAAAAGTTTTTGCATCTCTGTGTGTGGAGTGAAGCTGTGGAACAGACTAAGTAAAGATATGAAGCAATGTCCGAGCATGGCACAGTTTAAAAAGTGGTTTAAGGATATGGTTTTTACAGGGTACAGGGAGGAGGTAGAGATTTGATAGGGTGTTCTTGTCCAATATTTTCATGTGTGTGCGGGTGCACGGGTATGTTGGTATGGGTATATATATCTGTAGGTTGTGTATCCTTTGAGGTGTTACTGGGGTTACTGAAAATGTGTATATGTGTGTATGTGTATATACGTATGTATGGATAGATAGAAACATATATATATATATATATACATAAAAAATTAATAAATACATTTTAAAAAAATACACATAACATATAATGTAATTGCAAGGAGGTATTTCTGTAGTCTATTGATTACTACATAGTGGAAAAGGGGTGGGATTAAATAAGCTTATGCTTCTTCCTTATGCTTCTTCCTTTTGAACATGAAAGTTTTTTGTAGTTGTGGTTGCTCGTTTTTCCTTTTGTTTTGCTTTGTTTATTTGTCTCTTTGAATTCTATGTTGTTGTACTTTTTCAATATGTTCAAAATAAAGATTCAATCAATCAATCAAAGAGGAGTAAAAGAGGCCATTTATGTCCACTGTGAGTGACCATCTTTGAACAGAGGCGGTGGCTTACAACACCAACTGTCTGCCATCTATAATCCAGTTTTGAGTTCCCTTCCCAGACGCCCACTCACACCCTGGGCCATCTGACCTCAGGGAATCACATGATAGGGTTGGGCTAGGTTTCACAATGAGCTCACCCGAAACCCTGGCTGATTGTGACCCACACCCATTTTCACGCCTTGGCTCATGTGATTAGGTAGAGGATCATCAGGGGGTCCTTTTGTCCCTCTTTGGGGGGATACTCCCACGGGGCTTAAATCTGGGACTCTCCACCATTTGACCCTAGAACTGAAGAAGCTTCTCAGATGAGAGATGAAACGTCTTCAAGCAACTCAAAGAAGTCCAGACCCTTTTCTTTCCAAGCTCCTTAGGATGACCTGGATGACTGAGAACCTTCACAGACAATTCAGTTTAGACTAAGTAAAATCACATACATAAAATCTGTACTGGAAGCTAATGAGCTTCAGGTTGATGTTTTTCAATAATACCCTCATCTCCCTTCATCTGAGAAAACTTAGCAAATTTAAGGATTTTCTGTTGTACCAATCACCATTGCTAAGTTACTGTACATGTATGTTGATGACAAAAATACTTGTGAAATAGTTACTTATTACTCTATTAGAAATTAGAAGAATAACTATTATAATTGAGTCAAAACTCAAATTTTTAGATGCTGCTGTATTTTTTTATGTGACTTTTTATGTGGCTGTTTTTATGACTGTTCTAATTTAACCTTCTTAAGCTATGATGTTTGTTCTCAGGTTTGACAATAATTCCCAAAAAATATTGTAGAGCGCTGGTTTCTACTACAGTGATTGCTTTATATTATCTTTTTGTCCAATACCACAAACAAAAGATTTTGATTGTGAGCTGGATGAGAAATATCACCTGAGAATTACACCGCAGAAATCTCACTCTGAAGTTCTGTTTTTTTAACCCATTAAGCTATCCTATTAAGAAAGTTTGGTCGCAAGAGCATTTATAATGCTGATAAATTTTTCATGTTGTCAAATCGTATATATTAGTTTTGTTCATGTCAGAGCAATTGTTAATTTCTGTAAGTTAAAGATTGTAGCTTTTTATTTCCACTGTATAACAATAACCAGACAGACATTTCTTTGTCATTTCTGTGGGAGGAAAAAACATCATTATTATTACATGGTGCAAGTGTTGATAGCTGAGTAGGTGCTGAAATCAGAAATCTGGGCTGTCCTCTTCTTCTTTGGTCTCTGTGATGCCTGACGGATTTCCAATGCAGCATACACTTCGTCATCCTAAGATTTCATAATTATTTAGATGTATCATCATGTACTTGTGTAATATGATAAATGTAATTTACTGCTCAATATCTTGATCATCATGACTACAGAAAATAAATAGTAGCTGTAGTATACAGATATCATATCATTGAATGTGAAGACTGATGAAAGCCATTAATCACCTGATTTCTTGTAGTCTGGTCTCTTCTGCCGTACGGTTTTTCATCAACTTGAGGTTCCTTAACTACAGAAATTAGCAACATGTAATTAAAATGAATATAAAATAAATATTAAAATATATCAGAATATAAATTATGGTAATACATTAAAAGATACATTCATTTTATTCAGCCACAGTAATAAATTAAAAGAGAGGAGAGGAGAGGAGAGATGAGAAGATACCAAAAGCTGGACAGAGAGAATAGAAGAGCATCCAGCAAAGAGCACAGTCGGGCTGAGTCTCACGGTGATGAGTTTCACTGGAATCTGAATGAAAAAAACAACACACCAGATATCTAGAAATTGTGAAAATTTAGACACTGTGACATTAACAATACAAACAAAACATGATTGATGTGCTCAGTTTCATCTTTAATTCTAGGGATGGAACAAAAATCCAAGCATCTCACATCATGCATGAAGAGTTTCAATAGTGCAAACTCTGTTTCTGTTTTAATTCATAATCTTGCCACCACTTTAACCATTAAACATGTACAGGGTAATATAAGACCTGATTTTCTTTCTGTGCTTAGTCCGTCAAATCCTTTAAACAATTCACAGAAAATGTATTAATGACACACAGATTACTTACAAAAGAAAATTCTTGTTGTGATGTTTATGAGAATCATTTTATATATTTTTCCATAGCATTACATTTGAATTTAACAGTTCAGTCTTTCAAATAACGGACACATATTTGTGAAATCATGATACATTTGTGAATGTATTTTAACAATCTAAATATGCATATGTACAGACAAATACATTTAAAAAACAAGAAAATTATGTTTTATTACATTACAGTGATTTTACGTCAATTTACAGTTGAAATGTGAAATCACAGTCTATTTATGTAAATTTAATGATATTCTAGAAGGACAGAAGAAAACCGTAAAATACACAGTAAAATACTTTTATATTAGGATTTTTTTTTTACAGTGTAATAAATTGTCCATGAATAGTACAGTATTTGGGTGGATGCTAACAGAAGTGTGGGAAGCAGAGGCATCTGTAATGAAGGATCCCAACCTGCTTTGTTCATCCTTTTAGTAAGATGTGTAATTAGTTTATATGTGGATCTAACTATACACAGTGACTTGGTTCTTGTGTCAAAAAAAGAAGAATTCAGCTAATGTGGGTGGCTGCAGTTCAGGAGGTAGAGTGGGTCCTCTACTGCGTGGAAGGTTGGTGGTTTGATCCCTTGTTGCTCCAGTCTGCATACCAAAAACCCTTGAAGAAGTTACTAACCTCAAGTTGCTCTCCCATGCATCCATCGGAGTATGATTGGTAGACAGGAAGCACTTAAGCATAGAAGAAAGTGAATGAGGCATGTCATATAAAATGATTTGAGTGCTCTAGGACAGCTGTACCCAACCACCGGTCTGTGAGTCATTTGGTACCGGGTCGCGCAAGTTGAGACTCGGGTGTGAAATTTATGGTTTTCAGGGTTTTTATCAGTTTTTATCATTATTTATTTTTTATCCCTAACTCGGTTTCATTGGGTGTTTTCCTGTGTGTTATGAATAAATCTTCTTTTTTTGGTACCAGTACTGATTTTATTTTGTTGTATTTATCCACGACACCTTAAAGGCCGGTCTTTGGCGCAAAAAAGGTTGGGGAATAGGAGAGTAGAAAAGTAGAATAGAGTAGAGCTCTAGGAGAGTAGAAAAGTGCTATATAAGAATCAGACCATTTAATGTCTGGGCACATTACATGTTTATTAAAAAGTAAATCACTTTTTCAACATTTGTTAGCTAAGTGTGATTTGTTTATTCAGAAGAGCTGCAAATTTTTGGCTTGTGTATACTTTAATGTCATATTGTTTGCGTTTATTTTAAACTGTTGGAAGTAATCTGGTGGTTTAAACAGTGTACAGGCCAAGCTGTTTAGTTACATGAGCTGTTTGTCATTGTGGGTTTCCTGTGAGTTTCACATATCACAAGGCTTGTTGAGGCTACCTTTATTGTCATTTTTGGGTTGTTGTAACTTTATGTGGCTGATCTGTCATTAAGCAAAGGATGAGTCTTTTTTTTTTGTTGCCTTTTTTGTGACGTGTCCTAAAAAAAATTTAGTATGTTGAGTTGTATTTCCTGTAGAAAAAGCCACTCTAACCTATCAAATCATCTGAACTACTACAGTACAGGCATTGTTAGTTATAACAATAGTTTTTACTGGTTATACCAGTAAAAACCACTCTACCAGTAAAAAGTAACAACTGATAAAACAGAAAACAGAGCAAAAGAGCTTTTCTAAAATGTTCTAAAACCTGTGAAAAGGTACTTTGAGCCAAGCCCTTACCAAGTTCTAAGTATTTCCAGCCCCTCCCAAGTATTTTGCATTGACTGAACCTAACCAGAGAAAAATAAGAATAAAATGGACGTTAAAATAATCCCAGTAAGACTCAAAAGACTCTCTGTTAACAGTCATGTGTCAGACAAGTCAATAGAAAATGTAACTGCCATTATAGTTCTTTTTGTTAGTTTTTATGGTTTAAGCCAGCACTGTCAGTCAAGCTTTATGTAAAAGATATATTCCAATTTAATTTCTAGTTGGCCAGCCCAGTAAAAAAAAGCACATAGCAACCTACCTACCTTCTCAAAAGTGCAAGCATATTCTAAAAATTTCTAAAAAACGCCAAGTAATTAACAATTTACTTACAAATCAGATGACATGAAGCCTGAAACATCATAATAAAAACAATTTCAATTAAAAAATATATATTTTTGTGTACATTTCAGTTCACAGTGAAGCTACAAAAACACAAAACCTTCACATGCAGAGTATTGAACCAAACAGAACCAAAATGTCCCTTTTTGAACCACAAAAATATCCATTAGTCATACCGATTCAAGAAAATTACTTAAATCAAAATGTATTTTCTGTACATTTTCAACCCTTTGCAGTAAAGGCTGGCATCAACAGAAACAGAGGAGCTTGCAGCAAAATATTTATAATATTAACAAATCATATTTACAAAGTTTTCACACTTTCACATAAAACAGCTTCACACTAAGGTGGAGAATATCAATATTCTACACCTTAGAAATATTGATAGCAGAATATGTGCAGAAGTCAGAACTCTGTGTTTTCTTCTTTTGCCTCTGCGATGCCTGACGGATTTCCAGGGCAGCGTAACACATATCTTCATCCTAAGAGGTCACCGTTTGTTGTTAGAAGCTCCATTTTGTTCTACTGTAATGCTATTACTGTAGTATAATATTATGTTAAAACATTCTGAAAATTACCTCATTTATTCTTGTTAGACGTCTTGTTTTAGGACGTATCTGGTCAACTTCAGGTTCTTTAGCTTTGAAAAAAAAATTCCCTTACAAAATCAAAACAATGGACTGAAAGTAGAAATGTTTTGATCCTGAGTTTCTTGATTTAAATGAACGGCATATGAATAGTAATACTTACAGTTATTAAATCTTTTCCTACATAGGTGATAAACCAGAAGCGAGGAGAAGAGTGAGGAGATGCCAGCAAAAACTGGACAAAGAGAGACTAGCAGCATCCAACATAGGTCACAGTTCTGAGGAGGTTCATGATGTTTGCTGGAACCTGAATCAAACACAAAGCTCTAATGAGTAGGTTAATTACATTTTAATCTCATAATGGAATTTAATGATTTCTTTGACCATGATCATAAAATGAATGCTATTACCAATTCTTCTGTTACAACCCATGCTACGCTTTCTTTGCAGAATGAATAGACATTTTTGAAAATTGTTACTGCTATACAATTGTGGCTTTTTCCTTTGATTTCTTGACATGGGTTGATTGATTTTGATAACTGCACTGTGCTTATGTTTTTTCCAATTGGAAACTTTTTTTCAGGGGGTTTTGTGATACTGTGATTATATGAAAAATAAATGTATACCAAATGGTGTGCATGTAAGTAGCAAGGGGTCTCTGATTTTGTAGGAATTCTTTAAGAAAATATTAAAAAACAGTATTTGACCTTTCATTCTAGATGAGCGGTTCTGGTAAACTATGATGCACAACATCTACTCAAATTACGTATTAATTAAGATCACACGAAATATCATACAAAAGAAAAACCTGACAAAAACACTTACCTATTATGATTCTTGTTGTGGCATTGCCATATGTGTAAATAAATCTGGGCACGATGAATTCTTTATCCTCCAGCCGTTGTTGTTCTGTTCCACAGTAGTAGAGGCCTTCATCAGAATCAGTGACGTTTAAAATCATAAGGTCATAGGACTCAGAGGAAAAATTCCTCACAAATTGAAAATGCGATAAGGGGTTCAGTAGGTCAGATGTGTTATTTCCCCATGAATTATATTTCAGTTTTAAAACAAGAGATGGCTGGTTCTTACGAGAACAAACCCTGTACCATACTATATATACTCCAGAGGATAATTTGCAGTCACAATAGAGGGTGATATTGTGTCCTGCATGGATTATCACTTCTGACCCAGGAATCCAATTCTGACAGGAGACCACTCCTGGAATACAAACAGAATGGTATAAGAAAATGGAAATGTGAAGCAGTTTACTTGAATTCCCATTAAATCTGGTAAACAAAAAAAAAAAAAATCCCTCAACAACAACAATAAGAATGACAATGCAGACATTGATTATTCTTAAAATGGAACCAGAAAAAAACATCTAATTTTTTTATCCAAAGAATTACCCAAGAGAACAACCACAAACACATGCAGCCCAGCCATCTGTGATGACAGTTGAGAGCTCAAAGACAACTAGTGTATATATCATGCACATGACATAGGTAAACGTTTCCATTTAAGGAAGTCAAAGCAGTGATTGGCCTGTCATGCAGAAATTTCTCTTCTGTGATACTCGTCTTGATATCTCTTTGAACTCTGGTGCATATTACAAGTTTATTAGTGTTCATTAATATCTTTAGATTGCTATTGAATTGAATCAGACGTCTGATTCAATTCAATCTTTTAAATCTCCATTAAAAACGTATTTATTTAGCCTTTTAAGTGTACTGTAACTTATGTTTTTTGCTTTGATTAATGTTTATAATGATTTAACCTTTAGCCTTTCGGCTTGTGCCTACTACTATGCCTGGTGTATTATTGGTTAGTTATCTCTCCCACCTGTCAGTATATTTTATTTTTATTTATTTTATTTTATTATTTTATTTATTTCTATTTATTATTGCTCTTAATTGGTTCTGTGAATCACTTTGCCATACCTCTGGTTTTTAAATGCGCTATATAATTAAAATTGTATTGTATTGTATTAGATTGGGTGAAACACAAAAAAAACAAACCTTAAAAAATGTGCAAAAGGGTCTGTTTTGAGCCAAACCATGATCTTTTCCTAGCCCTTTCAAGTTATTTTATTGCCTGAGTCTAACAAAACTGGAGAAAACGAAAAAGAAACCAAAAACTAATGCTATTAAGACTCAAAAATGTTTTTTTTTTATTTCACTTCTGACCTCTATCCTACCTACTAAAGTGGTATTTTGTGGTCCTTAAACCACAATGGTAATATAACAGAAGAACAAATGACTTGTATGACTGCTTAGTTTAGATAAACTTATAAATAAATCTAGTAAATAACAGAAACCTCAAGAACTCAGTTTGGTTTGTATTGATAAATTAAATCACATTGATTAGTCATACGTTCCACTCACTTAAGTGACCAACTTAAGTTTCTCCTGTTTTAGATTGAATGCACTGAGTAAACTATTTTGTTTAAATGTATGTGTGTGTGTTTCTTGGGTTGGGGTTTTGGTAAAAGGCATAATAAACACGTAATTTTCAAAACTTTAGAATTTTCTGGCAATTATTTAAAGGTTCAGGCTTTGAACGGTTAAAAGAAAGGAATTGCCAGCAAACCTAAGGTAAGAACAGCAGCACGTCTTCCTGTTTTACACATAGCATTTAGCCAGAGAGGAAACGTTTATCTGAACTATACTGAGTAAGCAGGGAAGCACATCACATTATTAAAGACCAGAATCCAACAATATCACTGAGATTTTAATAGGTTGTTCATCCTCTGGTTTATTTGTTAAAGGCAAATCCCTCAAGTCTTCATGGTGACTCTTTAGTGTCATGGCCCGCTGTCCTCACTGGGTGCCCTGCTATGGTGTTGTGTCTTCATGTTCCCCGTTTCCTCGTGTGTGTGTGTGTGTGTGTGTGTGTGTGTGTGTGTGTGGTGTTCTGGTCTCCCTGCAAGTCCGGGCCCGGAGAGTGGTGCAATCACACACCTGCAGCTGATCAGCCTAATCTCCAGAGCAGTCTTAGCAGATTGGCTGAGCACCCGTCAGCGCTGGATTGTCGTCTGAGAAACCGATCTCGGAAACAGGTGGATCGAGCTGACGCACGGGTTTTGGGAACAGAGGAAACAGAGACACCGGGCACCGTCACCAGAAGAAAATATTCTGCACTTTGTCACTCACCTCACTGTAAATAAACACACTATCTTCATTCAAAGAGTCCTGGGTGTGGGTTCTGCATCCGCATATCTGACACTTTAGTGGGCTAAATGGTTTCTAGTAACCCCGTCCCTGTTGTCTGCTTGCTGTCATTTGATGTGCTTGTGCTTTAAGGCTAAACACTCAGCAACACCGTGACCCTTTTCATGAAAATTACATTCTCTTTCAACCTTTGGAACAGAGGAGTTATCACAAACCCAAGCAAATAAATAGTATGCTGCTTTAGGAGCTTTCAAAGTTGTTGAAGAGTCAAGGCCAAATCAGCAAAAAAAACCCAAAAGCCCTTAGTTAAAACACACACAAAACACAAAAAAACATTTTAAATTTACAAGTAAGCTCCTAGCAACTCAAGGAAAAACATGACAAAAGGGTGGTGATTAAACAAAAATGCCCTGTCCCCTCTACAGGCTTTCTTTTACAAAGTTAACACAAAACAGTGAAACTGATCATTTACTGAGAAACAAGCAAAACAACAAGCTAATATTAAACCTAATATAAACAATAGCATAGCATAGACAAGCTCGCAAAAACTTATGGTGCTCTGATTGGAAACCAAAATGGCCAAAGACTGAAGTGCAGCTCATCATGTGATCTGCCATCTTTATTTTTATGCTTGCTGTGGTCCTGTGGTATTTTTCTAGGTCAGCCTGTTTGAAAAACTGTGACACTTTCTAGATGTCAGTAATGAGGTCAGTGCCCCTGCACCACAGCCCCCACCCCCACTTCCACCCCACCCTCTATTTAGTACATGAAAAGTATTACAACAAGGGAACTGACAGTTGCAATTAATATATATTACAGAAAAACATGTAATTATTTGTGCTAAGTTTCTGTAATTAATTTTACAGATCTATTAATTCCGAAACAGTTATTTCATTTCAAATTTATAATGACAAACTATCACTAATGCCTTTCCCATTCAGTCAGAAGCACTTGTTCTAGTTGTGTTCGAAAATATGATGATTGAAGGAATGATCTGTAGGTTTATGACCCTATTACAAAGATAGCTGAAAAGTTTTAGTTTTAATTAAGCAATACATCAAACAGTACAACTAGCTGAGCTGGGTTTTGAAATCCTTGGAATATCATAATATAATATAACTTTGCTTGGGTGTTCAACTGACATTTGGAGTTAATGAACTTACACTGTCCACCAGAGGGTGCTATTTCTATTGGAACAGATTTTTATTGGGACAGCCTACCACATATTTAGTATATTGTTAATATAATGTTAAAAACAATGCTTTAGTTAAAACAATATTTTTAACTAAAACAATTATTACTAATAAACAATATTTACTAATCATCAGTAATGTTAAAATGTACAATATGCTTATGCCACAAATTAGTGCAATAAAAATTATTATTCAGTGTCAAAGCTGCGGGTCTCTCAGAGACTTGTGTGTTTTTGGCACCAGTCCCTTGACGCATGTGATGCAACAATAGTGAGAAGGCTCTCGGTCATGAGCTGACTTGTTTCAACCTAGACCACAAATCTTTCCTAAACCTAAACTTTTCTGAGAATCGATGGCCACCGAACAGCTTGCGCAAATGAAAGTAAAAAAGTAAAAACAAAACTATTCAGTGTGAGAATCAAGACACAAAGATTCACAGTTGTGTGACTACTTTACCCTTTTTTCCATCTGCCTTCTTATAATGTCTTTTAAACAAGTATAAAAATCACCTATAAACATCTGGATGGTTTTGTTAAAGTTGCAACCTGTTTGCATATATAAAGCTGTTTACTATTTACTTCTTAATTCGATCATTTTAGCAGTAATAAGTGTTAAGTAAAGGCTAATTCTCTATCAGTTTGCTTGTTAGTAATTATGGCTATGTACAGTATTACCTATAATGAATTATACCAGAGGAACTTGTTCAGTCAGCAAAACAGGGTTAAGGAAGATCCTTCCTACCAGTCAAAAATGTTATACAATTGAATTTGATATACAATGGACATATGATAAAAGTAGTTGTCATTTGTTGGTAGTAATATATTTTTTGTCATCCACCCTACCCATTACAAATATTTTTACATGTCATTCAAGAACTTAAAATTTGTGGACAGAATAAAAATGTCAGCAAACATAACAAATGCAAATGTTATCTTAATCAGATAAGTGGCAAAATCATTTCTAAAGTTATTATTAAGGCATCTAGGTCGACAGCCTGTAATGGTCCTTGAGCACAAGCAGATTTGTTTTTATTTTTCTCTCTATAATTATCCCCAAAACTCCAACAGTGTCTAATTCAAACTCATTCAACCAGTCTGTTATGATGTACAGTTGTATGTAAGAGTCTCTGACACAAATAGATCCTCTGGCATTAATCGGAGATGTATTACTATACTATTCCTCATCGTCCAGATGCAAAAGACTTTAAACCGGCTCACAATAGAGAACCAGAGATATGTACTCACAGCTTAACGTTGTTATGAGTTCTGCTAAAATATTTTTCAAGAAAATAGAAACAAGCCAAGGCTATTTCCCAGACATTTTTATAAAGCTGAGCACTAAAAATGCTTTTGAATATCAAGGTTTTGTTTTAAACTTAAATAATAGTTTGCCTTTATTTGTCCTTGTCCCTGAAATCGACCTAGATCCAATTTTTTTTTTTTAACTCTACATCAGCCAGCAGAAAAATTTCAATGTGACCACTTTTTTCATGACATGCTCACAGAAGTGATAAATAATAAAATAATATCGGAATATTTAAATAGCCTTGTAAATTCTGACTGTTCTTTGACTTGATTTTCACATGATAAGATAAAATAACGGGGCAGCACGGTGGCACGGTGGTTAGCACTGTTGCCGCACAGCAAGAAGGTCCTGAGTTCAATTCCACCATCAGGCCGGGGTCTTTCTGTGTGGAGTTTGCATGTTCTCCCCGTGTTTGCGTGGGTTCCCTCCGGGTACTCTGGCTTCCTCCCACCGTCCAAAGACATGCAGTTTGAGGGGATAGGTTAATTGGATAATCGAAATTGTCACTAGGTGTGAATGTGCGAGTGAATGTGAGCGTGAATGGTTGTCTGTCCCTGTGTGTTGGCCCTGCGACAGACTGGCGACCTGTCCAGGGTGTACCCCGCCTCTCGCCCCATGACAGCTGGGATAGGCTCCAGCGCCCCCTGCGACCCTGGAAAGGATAAGCGGAAGCGAATGGATGGAAGATAAAATAACCTTTATTAGTCCCACACGTGGCAAATCTTTTGGTCATGGCAGTAAGTACAAGTTTAAGAAACACTATAGGATAGGGTAAGATAAAATACAATATTATACTATACAACAGGAATAAAATACTATATACAATAGAATAAAGTACAATACAATGCAAATAAGATTAAAAATACTGTACAAAGAGCTCTGTTGTAGTAGGAAAAAAAATGCATGATGCCATGCTGCATATATTTCCAAAAATTGAAACTTAAATTGCCACCCATCAGAGTGGTAAACAGAAATAGTGTGGCAGAACAGTCCCTGAAGAGGTTAAACTAGGCTGAAAATTTATCACAACTTAAATGCGGGGCAGGCTGAAATGAAGCTATTTATATTTCACAACCTCTTTGCAAATGCTAGTTGTGGTTGTATGTTACTGCAACTATGAGTTGACTTTCGCAACAGTGTTTGCAGTGCAAGCATTGTCAGCTTCGCAGCTTACAGCTACCCCTCTGCAACATCAAGCAAGAATCATAGACCTGCAGAAACCACAACTGCTCCCACCTCTGTAAATGTCAACAGCATGGTCAATATCTTCAGCCCCCCTTTTAGTGTATGCACTCGTACAGGACAGGAAGCGGTTTGTACAGAGTTTCATAACTGTGTGAATACTTTGACGTCAGTATAGAAAGATTTTTTTCAGTGTAACAATGTTGCATTTATCATTGTGTTTAATTAATCTAATTTAGCTATTACTTAACCACATCTTGGACAAGCTGTTGGCATAGTGATATTACAGGAGAAAACATGAAAATAAACATAATTTCTTTATTAAACTGTTATTTAAAACACATATAAAACAAAGAACTTGCTCGGTTTAATCATTAGAAGAATATTATTGTGTTACTTACTTGTCTATAGGTTAGCTTTGTACAAACAAGAGTGCCAGGGAGTACTAAGACTGCAAACTGTAGTATAGATACTGGCAGTGAAAATATATAGGATGTAAGATATGTTCCAGGCAGTTAATGTATTCCTTTAAATATAAAGATTTGGGCAGGGGTCAGGGGGAAGGTCAAGTATTTTTAATTGTAAAACAGCATTTGTTTACAATCAAAACTCAGGCTTAGTGTGTGATTCTGTACATACAATCGGTGAAGGCCTTAGAGGCTAGCCACTTTACAACAGTACAACAGCTTTAACCAAAATGAGTTTTAAAATGTCTTTGTTGTAGAGGTAAAAAACAAACAAACATGAAAACAAACAAAATAAAGGTTTATACAAGCTCCTATTTTTGTTTACCCACATGTTTTATCTGGCTAACTTTATGCAGCACATTAATATCAATATATGTTTTGTGGCTGTGCAAGTACCATCCGTGTGCTTTCTTTGACTAAGTGTGATTTCTGTGGACAAAAGCTGCAGTTCATCCTCTGTGTACTAAATCACTTTTAAGTAGATATTTGGAACTTATGTGTGTTGATGTGTGTATTTTTGTGTGTGTCGGGGAGAAAGAACAAGATAGATATGTGCATTTGTTTGTACACCTTGTCTGTGTGTAGAATACCTGAATGGATGTTTATATCCCCAATGACATACACAAGGTCAGCACTATACTGCACAAAGCAGCTGCAAGTATGACTTCAAATGCCAGTTTTGAAGCTCATATTCCCTCTAAATGTCACTAGATGGCGATGTGGCTATTTATTGACACCATTAAAGACAAAGTGCCTGTTTAGTACATCTATTATGTTGACTCACTGTGCTCATCTCTTTTTAGCCCTGTGCAGTGTTATTTGCAGCTCTGTAACCACTGCTTTGTAGGATATTAATTGTTTCTGAATGAAAATTAGTTATGGGGTGGAAAAAAGTACAAGATTATTGTGGTGAATACATAAAATAGAAACGTTCACTTTATTAGGGTAACAAAAAAGAAGGCTTAATTCAAGTGTTCATGTTTAAGTTTGTTTTGGTTTTATGCTTTTTTAATCTGTTGAAATACGAATAATATCATTTGTTCAGTTACAGACAGGACACTGTTATCACATTATCTCTAATGAAGGTGGTTTGAAGTTTTGACTTACAGGGCTCTAAAGTAGGAAGAATAATAGCAACTCCTCGCAATTCAGCATAATCAGCATCACTAGCTTTGGCTTTAGAAATTCACATAGACTTGAATTGATCAGCTGTACTCAAATCTTTGAAACAGTTTTCATCAAAAAAGGAGAAAAGAATTGAACAAATAATTGCACTGATGACATCAGTGCAATTAAACCTGATTGACAGTGAGGGTGCCATAATAAGCACTAGCATGAATGCAATAAAATTAACTCTGAAAAAGTTACAAGATGACTAAGACAGATAGACATATGGCCAAAACATTCAAATGTAACTTAATGTTCTGTTTTTTCTACATTCAGTCAAAAGTAGATATAATATATAAATAAACATTGTACACCACCAGACATATCTATAATGCACTTTCATGTCTTCACCCATCAATGAATCAGTGAAAAAAAACACACCAATGTTCGTCATCTGCATGTTACAAGAATTCACATTACATTTCAACAGCAGCTTCGTCAATGAAAATAGTCATATAATTTAAAGGCAAATTGTGCCAAATATTGAATTATTAAATATTCACAGTTTGCAATATTAGAAGCATATTTACTCATTTTCCTCTCCGTGAATCGCTACCTTATCGTGGTGGAGGGGTTTGTGTGTCACAGGGATCCCAGGGGCTATGTTGTCTGGGGGCTTTTGCCCCCTGGTAGGGTCTCCCATGGCAAATTGGTCCTGGGTGAGGGACCAGACAAAGAGCGATTCAGAAGACCCGTATGAAAAGAACATCGAGGAACAGTTTACCCTGCCCGGGATAGGTTACGGGGCCCCGCCCTGGAGCCAGGCCCGGGAGGGTGCCCGAGGGCGGCGTCTGGTGGCCGGGCCTTAGTCCATGGGGCCCGGCCGGGCACAGCCCGAAGAGGAGACATGGGCCCATCCTCCCGCAGGCCCACCACCCGCAGGGAGGCGCCATAGGGTCGGGTGCAATGTGTGTCGGGCGGCGGCCAGGAGCGGAGGCCCTGGCGGACCGATCCCGGCTGCCAAGACTGGCAATAGGGACATGGAATGTCACCTCTCTGGTGGGGAAGGAGCCTGAGTTAGTGCGTGAGGTTGAGAAGTACCGGCTAGATATAGTCGGGCTCACCTCACGCATGGCTTGGGCTCTGGAACTAGTCTCCTGGAGAGGGGCTGGACTCTGTCTCAGTCTGGAGTTGCCCCTGGTGAGAGGCGGCGGGCTGGGGTGGGTATTCTAATATCCCCGGCTTGCTGCCGGTACGCTGGGGTTTTTCCCGGTGGATGAGAGGGTTTGTTCCCTGCGCCTCAGGGTCAGGGAACGGGTCCTGACTGTCATCTGCGCTTATGCGCCGAGTGGCAGTTCAGAGTACCCAGCCTTCTTAGAGTCCCTGGGGGTGCTGGAAGGTGCCCCACCTGGAGACTCTGTTGTCCTACTGGGAGACTTCAATGCTCACGTGGGTAACGACAGCGAGACCTGAGGGGCGTGATTGGGAGGAACGGCCTCCTGATCTGAACCCGAGTGGTGTTTTGTTATTGGACTTCTGTGCAAATCACAGTTTGGCCATAACGAACACCTTGTTCAAACATAAGAGTGTCCATAAGTGCACGTGGCACCAGGATGCTCTAGGCCGCAGGTCGATGATCGATTTTGTAATCGTATCACCAGACCTGCGACCATATGTTCTGGACACTCGGGTAAAGAGAGGGGCTGAGCTGTCAACTGATCACCACCTGGTGGTGAGTTGGATCAGGTGGCGGGGAGGACGCTGGACAGACCCGGTGCACCTAAACGCTGTGGTGAGGGTGTGCTGGGAACGTCTAGCAGAGGCCCCAGCCCGCGAGATCTTCAACGCACACCTCCGGCAGAGCTTCAACAACATTCCGAGGGAGACTGGGGACATTGAGTCCGAATGGACCATGTTCAGCGTCTCCATTGCCGGGCTGCTGCATTGAGCTGCGGCCGCAAGGTGGTTGGTGCCTGCCGTGGTGGTAATCCCCAACCAAATGGTGGACACCAGAGGTGAAGGGAGCCACCAGGCTGAAGAAGGAGTCCTATCGGGCTTGGTTAGCCTGTGGGACTCCAGAGGCAGCTGACAGGTATCGACAGGCCAAGCGGAATGCGGCTCAGGCAGTGGCTGAAGCAAAAACTCGGGTGTGGGAGGAGTTCGGAGAGCCATGGAAAAAGACTTTCGGACTGCCTCGAAGAGATTCTGGCAAACCGTCAGGCGCGCTCAGGAGGGGAAAGCGGTGCTCTACCTGCACTGTGTATAGTGCTGGCGGTGCGCTGCTGACGTCGACTGAGAAAATTGTCAGACGGTGGAAGGAATACTGAGGACCTCCTTAATCCCACTGACACGTCTTCCGAGGAGGAAGCAGAGTCTGGGGATGAGGGAATGACCCGCCAATTTCTGGGGTCGAGGTCACTGAGGCAGTTAAACAACTCCTCGGTGGCAGAGCCCCTGGTGTTGATGAGGTCCGCCCGAGTTCCTGAAGGCTCTGGACGTTGTAGGGCTGTCCTGGTTGACACGCCTGCAATGTTGCGTGGAGATCAGGGGCAGTACCCCTGGACTGGCAGACCGGGGGGTGGTCCCCATCTTTAAGAAGGGAGACCGGAGGGTGTGTTCCAACTATAGGGGATCACACTCCTCAGCCTCCCCGGAAAGTCTATGCCAGGGTGCTGGAAAGGAGAGTTCGTCCGTTAGTCGAACCTCGGATACAGGAGGAACAATGCGGTTTTCGTCCTGGTCGCGAACACTGGACCAGCTCTTTATCCTCTCGAGGATACTTGAGGGTGCATGGGAGTTTGCCCAACCAGTCTACATGTGTTTTGTGGACTTGGAGAAGGCATTCGACCGTGTCCCTCGGGTGTCCTGTGGGAGGTGTTATGGAGTATGGGGTGTCTGGCCCACTGTTACGGGCCATTCGATCCCTATACAACCGTTGCAAGAGTTTGGTTCGCATTGCCGGCAATAAGTCGGACTTGTTTCCGTGGGTGATGGGCTCCGCCAGGGCTGCCCTTTGTCACCGATTCTGTTCATAATTTTATGGACAGGATTTCTAGGCGCAGCCAAGTGGCGGAGGGCTTTCACTTGGTGGCCTCAGAATCTCATCTCTGCTTTTTGCGGATGATGTGGTTCTGATGGCTTCATCGGTGGGGGCCTCCAGCTCGCACTGGAACGGTTCGCAGCCGAGTGTGAAGCAGCGGGAATGAGGATCAGCACCTCCAAATCTGAGGCCATGGTTCTCAGCCGGAAAAGGGTGGAGTGCCCACTCCGGGTCGGGGATGAGTTCCTGCCCCAAGTGGAGGAGTTCAAGTATCTTGGGGTCTTGTTCGCGAGTGATGGGAGAAGGGAGCCGGAGATCGACAGACGGATTGGTGCTGCGGCTGCAGTGATGCGGACGCTGCACCGGTCCGTCGTGGTGAAGAGGGAGCTGAGTGTAAAAGCGAAGCTCTCAATTTACCGGTCGATCTCGTCCCGACCCCTCACCTATGGCCACGAGCTGTGGGTAGTGACCGAAAGAACGAGATCGCGGGTACAAGCGGCAGAAATGAGCTTCCTCCGAAGGGTGGCTGGCCTCTCCCTTAGAGATAGGGTGAGAAGTTCGCCATCCGGGAGGGGCTCAGAGTAGAGCCGCTGCTCCTCCACATCGAAAGGAGCCAGTTGAGGTGGTTCGGGCATCTGACAAGGATGCCCCTGGGCGCCTCCCGGTGAGGTGTTCGGGCATGTCCCACCGGGAGGAGGCCCAGGGCAGACCCAGGACGCGCTGGAGAGATTATATCTCTCGGCTGGCCTGGGAACGCCTTGGTGTTCCCCCGGATGAGCTGGAGGAGGTGGCTGGGGAGAGGGAGGTCTGGGCTTCTCTGCTTAGGCTGCTGCCCCCGCGACCCGACTTCGGATAAAGCGGATGAGGATGGATGGATGGATGGATGGATGGATTTACTCATTTTTGTTACCACAGATAACATTTACTGATTTTTCTTTCTTCTCTCCCTGAGCTGTTTCACCCTCATATCTGTTCTGTACTGTTCTACCAAATCCATGAAAACTGACGTAACCATGGCTACAAGACATAGTCAGGCCAGTCAAAATGGGAGTCCTTGTTTCTAAACTTTACTATTTAAGACATATAATGTTCAAATTAATTTGAAATGTTCAATGGATAAGTGCTACCATGACAACAAAAGCTGTACTATTACACTAAATCACATTTCTGCACATGTGGAATTCCATTTTCAAAATGTTACCTGTTATCTTTTCCTTGCACGCTACCATCTGTGTATACAAACATGACCCAACAAGTTATTTTTTTCTTCTATAAACAAATGGATTCAGAATAACCACCGCTGTTCTTTCTTACCATCCAAAAAATTGAAACAAAACATGCAGATGGGCAACATCACCCACACTTTTGTTTTCATCATCAGATTTTGTCCAGTAAGTTATGGATAAATGCTGTTAATTGGTCACTTACTGTTGTTTTCTGTTTGCTTCGTTTTAGCTGAATCAAACAACTGTGTTCCTTTAATCTGACATGCAGTTACATCTTTACTCTCAAGGTCTGTTCAAAGATACAAGACGCATGTTGCATCTTTGAACAATTGCTTTCTAATTAGTTCAGAACTTACTTTTTAACTTTAACTGACCTGACTTTGCGCTGTCCTCTTTCTCTTGCCATCTTATATAAAACTCTGGATCACAGATAGTTTATCTTGAAAAATTTAGCAGCTTTTCCTAATTATTTTGATCATTAAACACCACAATTCATCAAAGCATTAATCCATAATAAGATACATGGTCTCAAATTATACGGCATGTAAATCCATTATTATTAGGCAGCTGCATAACAGCATTTCTTTCCTACCCCTATATCAATTGAAGAAAAAAAGGGATGGTATATCAGGCAACATTATTATGAATTATATTTACAATTATTCAAGTTTATGCAAAAGCTGGCACCTATTAGATGAATAAACAACACCTTTAAGTAGTTGACTGCACAGTTTGTGAGGCTGCAGTGAGGCTACCCAGGAATGAAAGTACTGTAGAAATTGCTAGAGAAAATATGAGTCAGCCGCAAAACATCTTGAGACATACATCATTTCAATGTCCAGTAACATCGATAACTATGACTTCAGGAATTAAAAGTATAACAGCGGCCATTACTACTCCAGGGCGAAAGATAAAAGAAAATGGCCAAAATCCACTTCTCTCACCACGGCATCCCATCAAGGTCAATTTGTGCCGCTTTTTCATCTTGCCTGAAGTGCCCCGCACGCCTCATCTTGTGAATACACATTTTAACAACGGGGAATCAGTCTGTCATTAAGACACATTCAGTCCTCATGCAACCCCCCTCGCTCCCCGCACCCCCACCCCCCGCTCAACAGTCCAGTGAAGAGGACAGAAAAGCTCTGCAGCAGCTACGTCACCGTGGAGCTGAAGACACATGAGACGATTTGTTCAAATCATTCCCTAGGTGACTCGTACTTAGCGCCTTTCACGCAGAGCCCGTTTTGAACATACACATACAGTCACACACACAGAGCAACATAGACCCAGCGAGTTATAATGCATATGAGCAGCCACACAAATGCAGGCATTCCAACTCTCATTCATACAGCTTACTCTCACTGCATGCCAAAACTGGGGTCACAGCCACTCATGGCGAATGAGTGCCAAACAGACTTGAAAAGATGAGGGGAGTCCAAACACACACTTTCTCGCTCAGCGCCATCCTTTGTGTGCACCCACCCACCCCCAGCCCATTTCCCCCATCCATCCTGTGTCTGCTTGTGTCACTGCTTCAATCTAAACTGATGCTGCTTTTTACCCATTAGCCTTATTAATCTTTTTAATCATCAGAGTGTTAACACTCGTTAGCATCACTGTTAGTTGCATTCCAGTCCAGTGAGGATTAACATCCAGCAGGTTAGTCATGATGTCAACCACAGCCTCAGGAGCTAAACATGCACCATAAGCAGTCAATAGGTGAGTTGTTCTCAATTACTGACCAATGCAAGATAATTACACTTTGTGACACTTCAAAAAGAGTGGCGCGCACACACACAGATGTTAAAGTGTTTGTACACACAAGCACACAATCACTCTCATATGCACACACACGCAGGCACACAAATACACAAAGTGAAGAAGTGGAGCAGATTAATGAAGCAAAGCAGACAAGGAGGGACGAGTTAAATGAAGGGGAGAAAAGGAGCTTTCCCTTCCACCTCATTCTAATCTGTTGTGATTGTATCCATAGTCAGGTCTGTCCATGGCCAGATGGTCCACAACACCACAACGCATGCATGCACACACACACACACACACACACACACACACACACACACACACACACACACACACACACACACACACACACACACACACACACACTCACTCAGGATGACCAGAAACCCAGATCCTCTAGGGAAAGCAATAGCAAATACCCTATATTTGCTAAAATGTCAACCTCCCATTACCTGTAAATTGAAGAAAAAAATGAGTAAATGACTATATGATGTTCAGTATAAAAAAAGCGGAAAAGGAAAAAAATTGTATGATGAAACAAAATAAAAATCAGAGAAAGGCTTGTATGAAGATAGATTAGAGGGAAAAATGAAGGACAAAATAAGGCTTCTCCTTTTTTATCTTCTCTTGTGTTGTTGTAGTGTGTGACTGTTTTGACCCACTGGCGAAAGGGTTTGTGTTCAATCACACTTTCCTCTGAGACGGAAATTAAAGTGCTCTTTTTAGAGCCTTACGGCACACACATTCACACACATGCACAAAGGCTCTGACTTGCGTTCATACACAAAGAGACACACATTTCTGCTCTTACCACATGGACTCACATGCACACACACTGTGCTTGTCTTTCCCTGAATAACCAGCGCCTGCCTGCCTAGCTGGCTGGCTGGATGCTCTGGGGCAAGTCTGACATGAATCCCGTCTGATGCCTGTTTTTGCACTCCGATAATTCAATTAGGAGAGAGGATGGCCCGTGCCCTGCTGCACACACCGATCAGAAGTTGTGCCAAAACCCCAGGCCATTGGGTTATAGTGAGAGGAGGGATACATTACATGATGTTACCTGCATGCACTGACAAGAAGAGACAAGGCGTGACCTATGGGGCATCTTAACTGGCTCAGTGGCAATTTGACCAGACCAACTCTGCAGGGAGGCTGTTTAGATCCACTAAACCATGGACACAAACACAGAACACAGTTTCTATGCAAAAAAATAAGCGTGTGAAAGATGAAAACAATTTGCTTGTATACAGTATCTTTGGTACACAGTCTGCATTCAGTTTCACAACAGTAGTCACAGACAGGCAACAAGTTAAAAGGGAAAAATGAATAATTTAGAGGAGAAACATTACTGTTGACCCTTTTAGTGACAAAAAGAATCACTGAATGGGTTACTGAGGATAAATGTGATGTGAATCATGTTTTAGCTGTCAGTGTTACCAGATCTCAAGCTACTTCAACATCTGTGGAAGATTTTGGGCATCTTGGCAAGAGCTCTCCAACACCATCATCAGATTGCCAAAGGAAGAAATTCTTTTAGAAGACTGGCATGAAATCCTCGACTAATATTCCACACAACAGCAGAACCAAGGCCAAAAACAGAGGCACTGAAAATGTTTTGTGAACTCATGGTGGTCCAGCACTTTAGCATATGTATAGCAACATCCTACAACAAGGCAACTCAAAGTGACATTAGAGATAAAATGCAACACGACATAAAAGAAACATCAGACCGTATAAATGCTACATAACACACAGAATAGCTAAGTAAAATAAAATCAATTCATAACCCATATCTCTTTAAAATTGAGCCAGTGCTGCATTGCACCAGTGTTTATTTAAAGGTCAGTTTTTACAGATTTAAAGGTGAAAAGGGGCAAAGAAAGCGGGTGGAGAGGTGGGATGGGGTGCAGCAGAGGCAGCACAGAACTGACCACGGATTTGGATTTTGCATATATACAATTTAACTTGCAGACTTCTAGGGTGCTTACTGCACCATTTAAAAGAAAAGGATATTGGTTCTCAGCGAAATGAAATCTCTAATAGCCATTTGCTTATATTAAAGTAATACAAGTAAAAAAATGCAAAATGATTCAATCCAAACTGAGCTGGACTGAAATACAATATGTATAATACACACAGAACTCATACACAGTAAAAGACACACATTCTCAGCTTCACTAGAGAGAAACACAGAAAACTCACTCACCCATAACACCCACCCTCCACCCCCATCCCACCATGCACACACACACACACACATACACGCACTTAAACACACTCACATGCACAAATGCATTGCATTTCTTGCCCTCCTTCTACTTCAGTGCTCTGCTAATGTCATTCTTGACATGACACCAATGTTTTTTCCTTCTCACACATGTTGAGGAGCAGTGAACATCATGTCCTCTTAACTAGGGCAAGCAGAAGGCCAGCGCAAATGTTCTTGTTATCTGTGAAATTCATGTATGTGTGGAAGTTGGTGTACGTGGTATCTTTAAAATGGGAGCGCTATTGTTGGAGGGGAGATTGTGCCTCTGAAAGCAAAATTCACTCAGGAAGCATTTGTTCCGGGAGGAGATGAGTAAGGAGATGAGTTGTTTTTCCTACATAGCCACACACGCGCGAACACACTCTGGTCACATAAATACACACACACAAAGATGCACGGGCTCAATTTCCCACACACCATTACATACTTACATACACCCCTCCGGAGGCAAAGAGAGGGGAGATGAGTTGATGGAGGGTTGCAGGTAGTGGATGATATTAAGGGTGTTTTATTTTTAGGGGGTGAGGAAAAGCACAAAGCTTAGACTGCACCCTTTCCACAAATGAAAACAAGAGGCATTAAAAATAGATGAATAGAAAGCCCTCCTTCCGGAATCATGGAGAAATTGAGGTAGTGAAAGACAACAAAGGGGTAATGACCGAAGATGGAGGTTATTTATCCCTCTGCTGAGTGGTTTTACTGTGACCCCCTCAGGGCACTGTGCCTTCAAGCCACACTCACATTCACACATGTACACAGTTCACAAGATCAACAAGACCCCCTTAACATGGGAACTGGTCACATATGGTGTTCTTTACAAGGTCAGACATTCACAGGCTAAGCCTGTAGCCTTTATTTTATCATGACATCCCGCTGAGATAGCAGGGAAACCAAGCTAAGAACATGACAGGACATACACATCAGGAAAGATGCATTTAGAAAGAAGATGAGGAAGAGAGGAATTTGAAAGACAGAGCAAAAGCAAGCAAGGGAGAGATGGGGGCATACAATTTAAATGCCATACTGACAGAAACTAATTCAAAGTCTTAACAACTCCCAGTAGAGTCATGTTTCATAGTACCAACTACTTTGAACTCAGGGAGAAGAGCTCGTTCTTTAAATCTGAAAACTTCCTGCAGGCGGTTCCTCACAGTGAGGGCAGACATTGTGATAAATTTCTAACCCGCATTTGTTGACAAAGCTGCTGGGACAGTCAGCAGAAGGGGGTCTTGGGAACTCCTGCTGCAGTCATCTATATTTTTTTCTTTTTTTATAATCTAAGGGAAAAACTAAAAGAATTAATTTATGAGTAAATATAAAATACCCCAGATGCCAACAATACGCATAGAAAAAACACATGGATTTGACATTTGCTTTTGTGCAGGTCTTAAGAATTCTCATTGCACTAGGATGAATAGTATGCAAAAAAAAAACTTTATTCAAACTCAAAAAAAAGAAAAACTGTTCTCACATAAACTCTTTCAACCTTCAACCTCAAACTTAACACACCATGATCATTAGACTCAGCCATATGGCTTTTTACTTTTAAATTATAACTGAAGGAAAAAATACACTTTTTGAAACATTACTTGGGTGTGGGTGTACAGCAATACAGAAACAAGCAAACATGGTATAAAAGTGATGGTTTAATTCCAAATTAGAAACCTGAACTCAAGAAACACAAACCATGAGCTTCATTTATCAAACTACATGTTGAAAGAGCTCTAAAGGGCTCTGCATTCAAATACAAACAGTGTAAAAGAAAACTGGAATTTATCATATGTGTGTACACACAGCAGTGAGAAATCCCAAATACTCTATATGACTCTGCATCAGTAACGTCATTTACAGAAGAAATTAGCTAGAAGGCTAAGCATTTTTCATTGAAGGATTTCATGGCACATTTGTCACCATTGACATGGAACTAGTTAAAAGGTCAATCATCTTTCTACAGAACAGTCATAAAAGGGTGACTAAATAAGTAAGCACTATCACTACTGTTATGGGCGGTTACAGAGGTCAAAACGAAGTAAAAACATATTAAAAGCTTAAAGAGAACTGCTGCAAACAACAAAGAAATTATTGCCACAGAAGGGGGACAATCCATCTCTGCAATATTGCCTGTGGGTGAAAAAAACACTTCAGTAATTGGTGAGACACCGCTGGCAGGAACGATCCCTGAAGGTGATACAGATTGCTACGGTGAATCTCAACAAAGCCCGAAGAAGAGTGGAACAAATTTTATTTTTATTGCCTGATTATCATTTTGGAGCTGTATAGCATATTAGTCACACTGGCAGAAGTGAAAAAGGGGTTTTGTACAGATGAGGGTACCAGAGTCAAAGAATTGACCAGACTCTTCTAGAAGCTCTTCATGGCTGGGAGTGGCTTGAGCAAGTTGATCCACATCAACAGCAAATAAACTCAACTTAGTCAATCACTTTTGGTGCATTTCCTAAATCTTCCAGTGGTTTTTATCACTTAAAATAAATGTTGAATAATAAATTAAAATTCATATTTATTGCACCTATATGAGAACTGCATTTTTATCACATGTCAGGTTTAGAAGATGATGTCATTAAAAATCACATTATTTTTTTAATAGTATAACACAAAACCCTTTAACATTTACTTGCCAAATAAATCAAGTGTAACGTGCAGATAATCAGGGGTTAAAGTGGGATTTGGCAGGTGGGGAAGCACTAAGATCTTGTGTAGCGATGCAGCTGGTAAAAATTACTCAAAAATTTGATTTGCACTCTGAGTGCCAATTAACTGGCCTGTGTGGCTCAGAGGTAAACTGCTCTGCATGGATTTAGAAAAAAAAAAAAAAACATTAGCAGATGTTACAAGAACTACTAGACAATTGTGGCTGCTTTTCAACATCCAACTACAGTTCTCCAGTTAAACTGACGAAAAACGATTCAACCATTTACAAAAAATGATATTTTTTTTATGTTAAAAAGGGACATGGGTTAAGAGATAGATAGGTTATATTGGATAGAAGACTTTAGCGTGATCACCACCCAGGGCAGTTTCTTGTTTTCACGGACTGCTCAGTTAGATTTAGGCATTAAAACTAACTGGCTAGGGTTAGAGTTTTGTCATGGTTTAGGATAATTGTGAATTGAAAAGCATGACCTAGCTCATTTTTGGGAGTTTTACCTTGATTCAAAATTCTAAACTATGAACTAAAATGAATGAAACGTAGTACATAATACTCCAGTCATTTGAAAAAACAAAACAAAAGCCTTTTCACGGGACTCTATGAAAAGCTAAGTAGAATCTTACTCAATCTATAACAGTTAAGAGGGAAAGTGTCAGCCAGTTTCTGCTAATCAAATCAAGAGGTAAGTACAGTATGTGTGTCATCTGGCCTGTGTAAGCACTTAGATTTGATCTGATCACACATGATCTGTGCTTGTGGAGCCTCAGTGGCCTGTGGGATAAAACAACACTGTGGTGTCATCATGTTTTAAATCTCTCTCTTCTGCTTTGCTAATTGGTAAAAGCCACAACCCGTACTACAAGACAAGCAGAGCATCGTCAGGCCCACAGGGACTCTGGTGTCTGCATGTGTATGTATGATTGGAGGTGGGAAGCTGCTTAGATATTCAGGGCTGGATCTGCATGGGCTGAGAATTATTATGACTTTTCGGATTTAAAACACGCATGGAATCCACAATTACTGTGGAAACGCAGGTAAGCTTTGTCAAGTCAGTGGTTATGGTTTATTATATAAAAAATAGATGTAGCCACCACACCCTTTAATTAAATTACGTTCAGTTTTATTTATATGCAACTTAGAACAATCAGATGATCTTCTGTGAGTGTGCACTTGGCAATGGTGGGAACTCCCTTTTCACCATTTCCATAAACTCACAAAAACAAACCAAAACCTCGAACATGAAAACTAGGACTAAACTGGACTCAAGAAACTAAAGACTAAGAAACATAAACTAGGACAACGAACCAGGAACTATGAACTAAAATTTCCTCAGGAACACAAAGGGAGAAAACACAGCATGGTGAGGGTATAATACGACAACTAACAGAGAGAAACAGAGGGCCTAAAAACACAAGCAGAACAACGAGAGGGAGGGGAACAGGTGGACACACAGCTGGGACAAATCAGACCTAACGAGACAAGGGGAAGCACAACCAGACACCTTGCACACAGGACAGGGACTATCAAAATAAAACAGGAAGCGCACGACAGGCACAGAGGCACGGACTAGACACTGAACAGAGGAAACACGGAGCACAGGAACATGAGTCACAAACTGCAACATGAGACCCGACTGACTGGGGAGCAAGATAATAAACATGACAGAACTAAACCTGCACTAAACATGAGGGGCACAGGAGCCGAAACCTAAGAACTAGAGCTCACAAGACAAAGAAGAACTAGAGAGCTAGAAATACAAAACAGAAACCAAACCAAAACATCATCATCATCATAAACCATGAAGAAATCGAAGATCAATAATAGTGCAAAACTCAAAACACTGGGTCACCAACTCACGACCATGACAACTGGTTGGGGGGTAAGAGAAGAAGAAAAAGAAAGTGTGAGAGATTAGTACAAATTATTTGAGAGAGAAGAGACAAAAGTTTACCAACTGGTAAGGATTTATAATAACTAAACACTATTAAGCATTAGTAAGGTATTAATTAATACTTAATTAATCATTTATAAAGTATTACATATTAGTATGTGATTTTTGAACATATGTAAAAATGGTTTAATCTTGCTGTATAAGTTCATACAGCATATAATTGTTTACAGTATATAGTTTCCAAATAAAGTATGACATCAAGCCCAAACAAGTTATTTAGGCACTGTTAATGGTCCATCGTATCATTTAGAAAGTAAATGATTAAAATCGTATTGTATACAAATTATGAAATAAGCTAGTAGTTTGTGTTAACAGAAGTTTCACAGCTACTTATTTCACATTGTAAATTATGGTTAATTCAGGTTGTTACTAGGTTTTACTTTACAAAGTACTTTGTGCATCCTTATCCAAAGTGTGGACCCTTTGTGACTTGTGAAAAATATATAAATGGAACTAAAAAGGGCAGCAGGACCTTGAGACTCAGCTATCTAACAGTCAGAAAAAGGAAACAGACAAAACACAAAGTTATACAAAACATAAAAATATTTATTACAGGAGGCAAACATAACTCACTTAACATGTTCAGAATACTAAATGCAAGTAGGACCAGAGTCGGAGTTCGTAGGAGGGGTTAAGAGCAAAAGAGACACACGGAGCAGCAAGAGTCAGAGAAGATTTTAACTTGGGTATACTGGAAATTCTTCATTTAAAATAAAACATGAATATGTTTATCACAAAGGAATGGGTAATATTTCACATGGCTTGTTTAACTTGATGCAATACTTCATTTTGAAATCGTATGAAAAATTGAAAATTGAAAATCCATGATTTTGATCTTTATATATATGCTTATTAAACAAGAATAAACATTTAAATTGATGCTTATAAACAACATGCCAATGATTAGTAATGTTTATAAATGATAAATTAAGTTTTAACTAATACTTTTCTAATGCTTAACAGTGTGTAGTTATTAGAAAATGTTTCCTCCCAAATGCAATAAATACATATAAAAGTTTGGGGGCTGAAACAAAAGTGATAGGTAGATAGGTAGATACCAGAACATTTTTAAGATATGATGGGACTTGATTATTCAAGACTTTGCACATGAGAAGAAGGGTTTAAAATTCAGTTTAAAATTTCACAGGCAGCCACTGAACTTTGAGGTTTCAAAATGAGATCTCATAATGTTAGATACTGTTGTATTTTTGGTAGACAGAAGAGACCATATTTGGATAAGAGGATGGAATGCTACGTTATTAGCTTAACACTAGCAAGGTGCATCAGTCCACATGTGTACGTGTGTATTGCAGAGACACAAACACCAGCCACGTGTTATCCAAATAAAAGCACCAACTTTTCCCAATTAACCACAAAGCAGTACTGTCATTTTAACTACATTAAAAAATATTCCATGAGGCACCAACACCACAAACATATTTCTGGTGTCAGTGCTAAATGAACCACTGCCAGCTACAGCTGCACATGTTGACCTGCTTTTAGAATAAGCCTCAAACGACACTTTGAACACTTATGTGCTGTTTTTAAGTTTTAAACCCTGAAAATTGCCACTCAGCCATTATCTGTCACATTCCTTTTAGAAAGTAAATTCTGCCATTTTTCTTTTACATCTGTTAATGTGTGTGGTAAGTGACGATGTTACATCTGAATGTAATGGCAGTGCTTTTGTCACTTCCCAGCACTTTCTCTGTTTGCTTTTGCTCAACCTTATCCAGTTCACAACTCCTGACAGCATGCTCAAGGTGGACAAGGTCAATGCTCTCAAGTGAATCTAGACAACAATTTTAACTTTAAACTGTCCCCTCTGCGAATCCTGCAATGTCCGTCTGGCAGTCATCTTGTGCCCTGAGCCGCCAGTGTCTCTCTGACAGGTTCAGTAGCTGCCTGGCAGTGGGTCATGTCTGAACACATGGGGCGTATCTTGTCAGGAACCTGATGGCTCTACACTGGAGCTGCTTATCTCATAGGTGGCCTCACTGGTGGCACTGCAGCAGGTGAAAGAGGAATAAAGGGAAGGAGAAAAAGGAAAGGAAGGAAAGTCAATAGGGCATGGTAGTGTGCAAGATATATATATATATATATATACACACACACACATATATATACATATATATATACAGTACTGTGAGCATGTGAATATAAAGGAGGGGAGATTGAGGACAGAACAAAGAAAAGCAAGGGCAGACTTTCAAAAGATGTCAAGGCTGGATGAAAAAATGTATCTTTAAGTATGCAAAATAAAGGAAGTAGAGATATAAGAAAGAATAAAATGTACAGTAATACAGTGGGGAAAAGGGAAGGAAAGCATGAGTGCAGAAGCAATGAAACTGGTGAAAGAAAAAATAAGGAAGAAGATATATTGTTGTGAGAGTGATGCCACTTATTTATGTGAAACAAGAAATCGATAACCTCAAACTAATAGCGAAATGTTGATGACTCTGAACAAACTTTTAAAAAGCATTGTGCGATGGAAGATCTTAACAGCGAGCGGAAACTGAACCCAGATAAGAAAATGGAGAAAGGACATGCTGATAAATGTCCTTTGGGTCCTCTGAGTGAAAAGTCTGGTGGAAGAGGAGGAGGCAGCTGAACAAGCAAAGCAGAGGTGAAGACAGGTGAGCCACTTTAGCATTCAGACATCAGAGATACAAGACTGATAAAGCGGAGAGATACAAATAGGTCAGATTTAACTGTTGCCACCAAGGCTGATGCTCATCTCACTTTTGTTCTCTCCATTCAGAGAGAAAATTGCACTTCAACAGATGCAGAACAGCACCACCTTTACATTTTGATAAATATAGGCTGAGTGTGTATGTGTAAAATGTCTGAACAGTGAATATACAGCAAATATATGTACAAATAAAGCATCAGAGAATGGAGGCCAAAACTATCAAAGCAAGCACAAAAACTTTTAAGCTGTTTTGTGTACCGTGTAGCTGTGTGTGTGTGTGTGTGTGTGTGTGTGTGTGTGTGTGTGTGTGTGTGTGTGTGTGTGTGTCCATAAAGCAGGCACACAGGCATAGACATCACAGGTGACCTTTTAAAGCCGGACGGTGTGACTTTAATATCTCACCTGCAAGTCTTCTTCCCTCCTCACTGGCCTCCTCATCTCTCCCCTCTTTTCTATAATAGAGGCAATTACCTCTCATCTTCTCATCTTATCTAGACCCTCCTCCCATTCTCCTTTTTTCTCCCTTTCTCTGTCACTTTATTTTTTAGCAGTCTCCTTTTCTTTCACCACACCCCTTAACTGTCAAAAGCCTCCTTTTGTCTAAAAAATGAAGTCGATTTCCTTAAAAGCTGACAGGGAGGTTCTGATGGTGATTTGGCAGCGTGTCATTGCAACTAATGGCGTTTGGAGTTCCCAGCTTCATTGAACTACATTATAAAGTGTTTGATCTATACTCACCCTTCTTAGCACTCCTCTTCTTTTTTTTCACCACAGAGATCTCTGACAGGCGTAGAAATGAGACGGAAGCCTCTAAGAGACTTTTCAATCTCTTCTGAAAGGAAATTGGAGCACAAGGGCGGGCAGGCTAGTGGGAATGGACGAAATCTCATATATTTCAGGAGTTTTCATAAGTTTTTTCATGACAGAATAGTAGTTTCAATATTTAAACTCCTCGATTGAGGTATTACGGTTCTGGACTGCATTAGAGCGTTGACACAGCTTCCCTTGTGCGAGTGATATTCGTCTTCAAAGCAGTGAATGCATTTAAACCTGAAACCTTTTCCTGTGTTGAAGTGGGGCTTTGGCTATAGCCAAGTATCTGATTATGGCGCTTCTTGTCAAGAAAAGAAAAAAAAGGCATAAGCGATTGTGGGTCTCGTGTCCTATCTGTACGCGCTAATTGTCGAGGCTTTGTGTCAGCGAGCAACGGCGCAAACAGTAACAGAACAATGTTTCATTGAGAGAGATAGAAAGAAGGGAAGAGGAGCTTTTCAAGCTTTTCACGTGTTAACCTATCGTGGTGTAATGAGTGTGTGCCATCTGTTTCTCCACCTCTATTAAAAACTCCTTCAGCGAAACCACAATCACATTACATACAAACAGACTCTCCTGGTACCCGTAATTGCTGCGTGGGTAGCCACCTTTAACATCCTCAATCAGAGGACCTTCATGCTCACGCACACAGATGCATAGTGCTCACAGAGACACCCAAGTCCTTAAATACACACAAGAAAGCACAGATAGAAAATTGCAAGTAATTTAATGAGAATAAGATCCATTTCATACAGTTCAAAATCTCTCCTCTGTAAGGTTGTGCAAAAAGTGGATGGTGCGAAAGCAATCATCGACAGCGTGTTTGGGGAGCTGTGAGTGTTGGATCGAGCTAATGAAGTTAAGAAAAGAGGTTTGAGGAAGCGTAGGCGGATGTCTTGCTAGCAATCTTAATAAACATCACATGCACTTTTAATTAACTACATTCTCATGTGACGACAAGGTACTAACAAGACCAACGACACTCAATCATGCCTGAGGAAATGTGTTTGAATCCGTGTGTGTGTGTGTGTGTGTGTGTGTGTGTGTGTGTGTGTGTGTGTGTGTACGTGGGTGAACATGTGGAGGTGTATGCGCCTGCTAGTGTGTGGACGTGTCCCTGCGTTGGTGCACAGCACCTCCCCCTCTTCATGCTCAGTGCCTGTGTGTTAAGAATTAGCGGAGACTCATAATTGCATGAAAACTAATTTCATCTCTGAAACCCCTATTTAATGGCAGTGATTTTATTGCCACATCCTCTGTGGCTATAAATTATGTGAATTACTGTTCTTTTCACTTATAAGTACATGCAAAAATTAAGCTTCTCAGTGGATAATAGATACAGTTTGAATAATGGTGTCTTGTAATGCGCTATAGACTATCTTCCATGCAAGAATAGACTGTGCAAAACAACTTTTAACAGCAGCTTCTATACTAAAGCAGAACCTGTTTTTTTTTATTATTATCTGTGATTACATTTTGGTGTTTATTTGAAAGGCTGATATTTGTGGCATCAGATCAAATCAAAGCTTCCACTGATCACAACACTGTGTAGAGGGTTAGAGGGCACAATAATAATTCCCAGAACAACAAGTCATGATAAAGAATCCTTCACATATCATTCCCACTCATTATTACAGGAACTGCCAGCGGATCAAGTCAGGGGAATTGACTTTATCAGAGCTCATATTCACAATTTAAACTTACCAGTGACAAGAACAGATTTAAATAGAGCTGACATATAACAGTTTTTTTCACACTAGAACTGTTGATAATTATTTATTTGGCAGTTGTATTGCAGAAATATATTTCTTTTAAAAACTGTCAGTACTTAAGCCTGTAGGTGAGCTGGTAACTGTCAGAATTTTGTTCAAATACTGGCTGTCATATCAGATTTATAGTCAGGGCTGTTAATCGGATATCTAGCTTTGATCTTGTCATTCTCTTTATTTAATTATTAGGAAAAAATAATGCACACTGCCTGATAAATTCTGTCAACACTCATCTCATTAGAGTTATGTATTGATAATGAGATTTTCAAGTTTTCCTCCTTTCATCAGCTGCCCATCACCACATTTGCTACACACAGAAGCATCAGTGTTAATGCTGTCCCTGTTTAGAAAATCCAGCTTACCCAAAATGCAGGTTCGTTTGTTTGTTTGTTTGTTTGTTTGTTTGTTTGTTTGTCTGAAGGGGAATAAAGTTCTCAAGTTCTTTCCTCTCAGAAGAGTTTTGTTCGAGTGACATGTTGTTGGCAGAGATGCTGAGCCGCATTTGAATTGTTGTAACTTAATGTCTTGCCCCCTGCTGGCTGCCCGTGTGTGTGTGTGTGTGTGTGTGTGTTTTGGAGAAAGGGAAGATTCTTTTGAGAAAATGAAAGCCATGCAGAAAAAAAAGATTCACAAAGCCACGTCATATCAAAAGTATCATATGAATTATATAATTTGTGTAATATGAGTTGATATTTAGCATTTAAACTCTGACATCATCACTCTATACAAGAATACATTAGGCTCATCGTGAATGATATTTAATCACTCACATACATTTTAAAATATTATAGTTTGCTTTGAGAAGACAGCCTCGTTTTATTAAACGTTATGTAGCATGACAAGATGATTATCAGTACACGGATGAAAGCTCAATGGCAATAAATGAGGTTGAGCAATAGCAAAAATTATAAAACAGAACTTTAAAAGGTAGCATTTAGGCAACTCGATCATGCTCGGCAGGCAGATAAGGGCTGTATCCCAATTCAGGGTCTGCAGCCTTAAAGTACGCAGCCTCAAAGGTCCTCAAGGGCCGCGTACTCAAAGACCGCTACCATGATAGCTGGAAACGTGTGGTTGCCAGAAATGAAGGAGAACATATTTTGTTAATTTGTTTGTTTGTTTCTACACGAGCTTTGTGTGATTTAATAAGTATCTGAGGCTGAGACCACAGGACTGTAAAACGTGATTGCTGGCCTTCATATCTGTACTGAACAGTCATATAAGATTAGCTAGTAAATAACAATTAGTTAATGTTGTTCATGAGACTAAAGTCAGTGTAAATATGATATGGCCAATATTATAGTTATTATATTAATCATTATTAGTTATTACAGCAGTGAGTTTGAAGTCTCAAATCAAATCACTTCTATTGTCACATCACATGTGCAGGTACACTGGTACAGCACATGTGAGTGAAATTCATGTGAGTGAACTCTGTGTCTAATACTGAGCTTCAGTAAAGATTCAAGTTGCAGTTATTTATATGTCCTATCACCTTAAATCTTCACTCAAAGACAAGTATCTTTGACAGTGTATATGTAGATGTGTTATATATAAGAGACAAATATTGTCCGTTTAATATGTTGGCATTACTAAATTTGGCTCAATGCTTACATATATGTGTAAAAAGCAAATGTACGAGCTGTGATAACTGTTTCTGATAGAATGAAGAGCAGACTGATATATTAAATATCCCTTTATTGGGTGAGAAAATCAGACCATGTCATAACTGCTTTAAGTCATACAGAATAGATATCAGAGCCTTAAACAGGCCGACTTCTGCTAAATGGGTCAAACTGGGCAGAAAGTATACAAACACATAACATCCTTATAGAATATGATGTAACACTATAGATCAACTTACCTCAGAATATATAAAGCATATAAACAATTACAGCAATATGATGCAACAAACACAGCAGTACTACTAATCCAAAATACTCAAAGCTTCATAGAACTGAAACAAACATTTATTTTTAGCTCCATTCTGCTGCTGATACATACTTTAGGTTTCTGAAAATTAAACTTGTTGCTGCCTTTCATAGTGTGTAACTTGAAGGCCCTGAGTACTTTCTCCCACACTGAAAACACTGGAATAATAAAATTATTTGAACAATACCTAATGAGACTGATTCAGGACAGATAATTAGTTATTTTAAACTTTTCTAGCAGTCCTTCACAAACAGGGAACAGTCTGTCTATTCTCTCCATCTGTCAGCTGCTGCTGGCTCTTCCTCCTCCTCTTCCTCACACACTGCTGAGTTTGTCCTGGTGGATCATCAGGGGTGCAAAGCCTCACAGATGATGTGCAGCAGTGGGTCCCTCAGTCTGTCCTCACTCTGGACACTTGCAGTTGTCACACATGGAAACCAAATGTGTGATAAGCTGCAGGATTCAAACACAAGTGTAACTTATAAATACATGTTCATACTTTTATTCCACAATCAGAGAAAAGGAAAAAGAGAGAGAGTGCGGGACAGACAGACAGGTGACAGTCTCAGGTGTATACACTGCTACAAAACAGCACAAGAGAAGGAGGATTTAGTGTTTGTGTTATTACAGGTGCTAAACAAGAAGAGTTCCCAGATGGTACAGTGGACACATGTGTGACTCCTGTGATTAAAGCATCTTTCTTTCAGCTTAACAAGTGAACCGTCAGCTCGTTCAAACACACGTTAAAGTCCGTTTGGCTCGACACCACCGAACAGAGGCAGCAATATAACATAGCTAACATTAACAGTGCAGTGAATCCCGCTTGTGCCGTCATATTCAGGACTGCAAACCGAGCAGCATCACTGACTTTCAGCTTGTTGTGTTTGTGGATATATGACTGACTTTAATTATCCATAAAATCATCACATTCTCTGTAAGATTAAGGTCAACTATATATATATATAGAAGTAAAGGCTTTAAAACCAAGTAAACGCTGAAAGTACAAACATCGCTAATGTCACATAACTTTGCCGACATGTGGCCAACAGTAATGTTTTAATGTTCTTTATTATTAAACATTTGAACATAAATAAGTGGCATATTATTCAGTACTTACTTTAAACAGTTTACTCTTCGGCCACTCCGCGTCTGCCGTCTGCGGCAAAATTATCCACACCGACTGCCGCGCTATGAATTGTGGGATATGTTGGGCCACGAAGTCTACACTGCCACAGCCTTAAAATTCAGGGAAATGAAGGACGCATTTGAGGGCTGCATTTCGAGCAGCCTTTGAATTGGGACAGCCTTCGGCGCGTCGTGGTGACGTAATCGGCCTTAAAATGCGGCCTTTAAGGCTGCAGACCCTGAATTGGGATACAGCCATGGAGTAGACAGTTAGCAGATATACAGGGTGGGCCATTAATATGGATACACCGTAATAAAATGGGAATGGTTGGTGATATTAAAGTCCTGTTTGTGGCACATTAGTATATGTGAGGGGGCAAACTCCTCAAGGTGGGTGGTGACCATGGTGGCCATTTAGAAGTCGGCCATCTTGGATACAACTTTTGTTTTTTCAATAGGAAGAGGGCCATGTGACACATCAAACTTATTGGTAATGTCACAAGAAAAACAATGGTGTGCTTGGTTTCAACGTAACTTTATTCTTTCATGAGTTATTTACAAGTTTCTGACCACTTATAAAATGTGTTCAATGTGCTGCCCATTCTTCACACACCGATAGCAACACCGCAGGAGAAATGCCAGCACAGGCATCCCGTATCTGTAGTTTCCGGTGCTGCACATCTCGTATCTTCACACCATAGACAATTGCCTTCAGACGACCCCAAAGATAAAAGTCTCAGGGGGTCAGATCGGGAGACCTTGGGGGCCATTCAACTGGCCCACGACGAAATCTGAAATCTGCTGCAATGACCCGGTTACTGCGTTCACCAGATATCAACACAATTTCGATCCGCTCCTCACGTGTTAACCACTTCTGTTTCCTGGAAAGTGGATTGGTCGTCGTGGGCCAGTTATTTTGGTGCTTTTTCTTTTTTTCATGAGATGTCATACACTTTGGATTCTAGCCGATCATTTTACCTGTACAAGGATAGTAGGCGGGCCCAGCTACGTACGTTCTTTTAGAGCAGAGCTACAGATTAAAAATGCCCAAGGCGAAGCAGTCAAAAGTCTTGCTGTACTTCACAGCAAAAGGTGCAAACTCAGCAGCCTGCAACAAGTGCTTTAAGCCCTACGCCCCCGGTACCAGGAGAAAGAAGGAGGAGATCACGTTTAATCGGTTCTAACACGGGGCAGTGGCGGTCCTAGCCTGTTTGGCGCCCTGGGTGAACACTCCCTCTGGCGCCCCCCCCCCCCACACACACACACACAAAACATGTTAAGGATTGTACATTAACATAAAACTGTTGTCCACACACACATATGAAGAGAGAGAGAGAGTATGCATAGTATGCAAACGGCTACCAAACAGCCATCATAATTCGTCATACAATGAGAACAGGACAAATCAACAATTGACAATGACTAATTAATATTAAAATCTGTAACATAATGTATTGTTTGGAGTTTAGTCTGTTACTGTTACTATTTTTACCATTTCTTCTTGGGGCAACTGTAACCCACATTATTTCCTTAGGGATTAATAAAGTATTCTGATTCTGATTGTTTCAGGATGACCTGCCATTATCCAATGACACATCTGTTTACCTGTATCATTTGTTCGTTTCTCCTCCTCTTCTTTTCTCTTTTTCTAAACTGAGCACCTGATGGCTTTGAACTTTTCTTGTCCATCTTCCATTGGTTTTAATTTTGCACTCCAGTATGAACACCCATCCCTCAACCAGAGGATCACCACAACATAACCTAACAGACCTACACCTTAGTTCACAGATTAACTTTGTCTAGGGTGTATTTCTGGGATTTCACACAACCCAGGATTCAAATCATGAATACATAACGGGCTTGGATTTACAACATTATGAATGAAATGTGCTCTCTTTGGAAGCAGCAGGTCTCCCTCCCCTTTCGACGGGTTATGTGTGAGACTTTAAATCATCAAACTGTAAATTATAAATTTTAAATTGTTATTGAGCCCTTTACCCCGAGTCCTAAAGTGTATATTTATTTTCTTACTCTTAAATATTTATTGTTCGTTTATTTGCACTGCTGTAACTGGAGCCTCGTCGTTTCGTCTCTCTATATACTGGACTGTATGTAGCGGAGATGACAATAAAGTTTACTTTGACTTCAGCAGCGCGCAGGCGCACCGAGGGCTCTCGCGCTCAGTTTTCGTGTATAGAATTTTGAAAAAACATCAGTGCAAATTATAAGTCTGTATCATAATGTCCGGTGTTTTCGTGTTTGTTGTTTTGTTTTTATTTTGTTTTATTTTGCGAGTTGGTTATTAGATGCTGCTCCAGCCAGCCAGAGAATCCCCGCCGCCCGCCCTCCCTCCCTGTGCCGCAGCAGCAGGCGCACCTCGAAAAGGAGGGCGCCCTTACTCCCAGCAAATGGGCTATAGAAAACCGATCGGTGCCTATGACATTCCCAATATGCGCTGGCTGCCGTCGGGGCAGCATGAGTACGAGCATTTTTTTTTTTTTTTTTTTTTTTTTTTGCCCGTGATGCCGCCCCCCATCACGATGCCGCCCCGGGCAACCGCCCGTGTCGCCCGTATCTAAAACCGCTACTGACACGGGGTGAGAAATATAAGTCCAGACATGTGTGGTATCCACAGAAACCTCTGAATCTCAGCTAAAATGTCATATAAACCATTTCTACAATGACCAAACTCAATGAAAACAAGCCATGATTAAACGAGCAGTTATGTAAATGCGCACAAGTCCGCTAAACAAACAAGGCGAACCAGAAATTCTCCAGACTTCATGTAACCGGCTAAAGACTGGTTATCTTCCAGAATATCACCAATTCCAAACACCAAGTTTCACCACACTCTGACCAAAATTCATTGACTGAGCCGCAAAAGTAGACCACAAAAACACACAGCGGCGCAAATGCGCTAAGACAGAAATTGACTTACTGTCCCGATTTCCTCCGTTATTTTCGCCGGTAGCCGGTAGCCACGTGATTATCAGCAGTTGCCACGCCTACCTAGCCGCATCAGAGCCGTTTTCCGTCAACAACCTCCATTTTAGACCCACCTATAGACACGTGACTGGACAGACGTCACATGCAGTAAATTTGGGCCCACGTGGGTTTTGGCCTTGGAACGTCTGATTGGTTGAAGTAACGTGGCATTGTTACTGTGACTCTGTTGGCTCAAACAATTAAAAAGAGGTGTCAATCATGCAAACTGACCAAAAGAAACCAAAGTTACAGCCCCTCAGAGTTTAAAGGGCAAGAGGCCAATTAAACGCTCCATGCGCACGGCAGAAAAGGGCCATGTAAATGTGTGATTAATTCTTCAAAAATGTATATAAAAAAAGCATTTTTAGGCATGTTAATAACATTAATTAATTTCTGCTCTTAAATACCTGAAAAAATCAACTGGCATGGTGTCCAATTGTGTGCTAAAATTGGACATTCTTGTACAACGTCTGGATATTCATGTATTGACAGCGCTATAATTTTTCACTGTTTCATTTTAAAAACATAAATCTTTGCACAGATGATGTTTATAGTACGGTGCTTATCATTTTGCAGAAAAAAAGAGACCGCTAAAAATAAAAACAAGAGGTTTTTGGACAAAGTTTGTGTTCTCGATTCTTTAAGCTCCGGTTCGAGCACCGTTTAAGCACCCGCAGCATTTCAAAAGTACTGATTTGGCACCGGTATCGGATACAACCTAAACGATACCCATCCCTAGTCAGTTGTATAAAAGCGCTTTGTGTGATCAGGTAGAGTAGAAAATCGCCATATAAGAACCCGTCCATTTCCATTCACCATTTGCCACTGGTTTAGTGAGATATGCTAAAAGTGTGATTTTGAATGTAACAGGATGAAATAACTATACCTGGGTGTGGCAGTAGCTACACGTAAGTTAAAGGTTGCAATTTAAATGCAGGGTTTGTGTATTTGCCAGTGAATTGATGTGGTTTGTGGTTATTATTAGCAACTTTCTGTAACAGATTTCGGTTTTCCAATGAAATAATTGTTCACTACCAGTGCTGGGGTGTCTTTTCAGTTTCACTTGTAAGCAAGCATTGTAGTTTTCTAACTTTTCAAAGCAAACAATCCCCGCGTAAACAGTCATTCACAATATGTCAGTCCCAATACTTGTAGTTTGAGAAACATAGCTTATATTCCCTTACCCATTCAAGCAGAGGACAGACTCTTAGAAACAAGTTGGTCCCAAGCCATTCATTTTGCTTGCGGCTGTTATGAATTAGACTTGTTTGTTGGTGCTACCATCTGATGTAGTGATACACAGGGGAGCTCTTTTAGCTTTCTGAAGGTAGCTAATGCAAATAATACAAGACGCTAGATAAACCCCTAAGAAAACCACATCACCACTTCTACCATCTTTAAAATGTACGGCAAAACAGAGATTAAAGGTGTTTTTGGAAAACTTGGAGACCTCCAGACTAACACTCACTATAATTTAGTATTTAGCCATGATACCTGAACCTAATAAGGACTATAGGAGCTCAACAGATGTTGCAGCGGGGATATAGCATCTCTTCTTAAGTGTATGAGGAGTTTGGGTGGACTACGAAGACTTTCACTAGGATTAAGCACCCTAAAAACAAGTTCAAAAAAAGCGAGTTTACATGGTTTTATAGCTAGTTTACATTCTGACCAGTACTTTCAAATAATAATATAAGTAAAGATTTTAACAGATCCACTTTCAAGTCTCACATCAATACGTCAGTGATGTGACTGTGGCATTGTTGCCTTATGTTATGACAGAATGATTAATTTGCTATCTGTAGAGAAAGGTCATTATCTCACATATATGCCACATTAATATTCATAGGGAATGATTTCATAGCCAAATGAAGATTTGCATTTAGACAAATCACCTGAACATAATTTGCAAGTGTTGCAAACGTGTGCTAGCAGCAGATGCCTTCTTTCTTCGCAGATTAACATTCCCTTATTGAATGGAGTTATATGTTATACTGTGAGTATAACACTCCCTAGATACAGCAATAATTATCATCTTCTAGACCATAACTGTGAAACTGTGAAAGTGCTTTTATAAAACGTAAACTCTTCCACTTCCAATTTTCTGCATCTGGAGAAATGAACTCTGTCAGAACACCTGTAATGTAAAATAAAATAAATTACTGAATATAACTAATTAATATTTCTGTTTGTGAGGGTGGCAATATTTGTTATTCAAATAATCATGTACATACTAAGCAGTAATTACTTAATTTTTTTAAAAACATATGCTACCATATACCATAAATCATGTTAGAAATGTGAGAAACATTACTGTGTTGTATGAAATTATGACAGTGGTTGAGGTAGCAGTTACTCTGGCAACAACAATCCTTAATGTTTTTAATAATATTATTTAAATTACACAGTACATGTTTCTAAAATTGTCTTGGAGTAGTTGTGCTTTTAAGTTACTTAGGATTTATTATAGGCTATCAAAGCAAGAGAACAATGAAAAACATTATTACTCCCTGCGAAGCACACATGCATATGAGCACATTCCCACACAATCACAGTCTTTGAATGTGTCATATCTTACATCTAACTCTACAAGCATATTGTCATGGGAGAATACTATATCAGAGTAAAATAGGAAAAGAAGAGAAACTTTGATAAAGAAAAGGTTTGGCTTTTAAAAATAAGACCCTGAGTGTTAGTGACAGTGACACATCATGTGTCTTTCACTGTGAATATAATTAATGGTGATGCATGGATATTGTATACTGAGGCGTTTAATATTAATCTTTAAGTCTGTCCTTTAAATTTTTTCCACAGACACTCCAGCTGTGGGTTAGGTAGTAGAGTGAGTTATCCACTACATGCAGGGATAGTGGTTCAAATTATGTGCTGAAATGTCCTTAGCCAGAACCACAAGTTACTCATGACAGCAAGTCTGTAGTGAGATTTGTGAATGAGAAACATATCGTAAAGTACTTTGTAGAAGTGCTACCTTGGCATAAAAGTCAGTATACGTATATAGATGCAGACCATTGACTTGCATGGGCTGACTATTGTCTTGTTTGCTTCTTGTGCATTATAGGTAGGTGTTGCATGTAACTTAACAATACAAACTTATGTTAAAACACTCAGAATTTAGAACTACTGCAGTATCTTCCAAGAAAGTTAATAAAATGGCAGCACACTTTATTAATATATCTGCAAATGATTTATAATACATCTCAAATGCCACCATTCGTTTTTAAAAATACAGATGAAAAGCTTAAAGAAAGCTAAAACACTTTAAAATGTAGAAAGAAAAGTTGTCCTTATGTAGTTGCTTCCACATCTGTTGTTCCAGCAAGAAAGCAAATTGTATCACTCTTAATGAAACGGAGTATTAGAAGATATTATGTGAAGAGTCGTGTAGTTTAAATGCTTCCACGACGTTTAACTGCTAAATAATCACTTAATGTACTGAATATAAGATGTTACAGTGTAGAAGCCATGAAGAAATAATTAGTCAGTTTTAATATGTTACCATTCTTAACACGCTTGTCTTCATATGAAACCTTAGGATGACGATCATTTTGAATGTTTAAAAAAACAAAAATGCCCCTACATGCTTCAAGACCACCCAGTTTCTACCATATAAGACTCTCACACTGCTGGGCCCTTGTTTACACTGTACACAGACAGACTGTGCAATGCTGACACAATGTCTTACATTCAGTTTACATTACAGATTCATTACAGGGGTAATAGCAACTTCACAGCCAAACTGGAGGAATTTGGCTTAATTAAGTCTGTGCCTTTGCCCAAAAAAGGGTAAAATTCACTGCACTGTAAAATTACTGTGACCAAACAGCATAAAAAAGGTTCAACAAAGTGTTTCTTGTGTCTTGGCTTTCTTTTCTTTTCCTTTTTTTTGTTTGTTTTTGCAATTGGATATAGGCAAGTTTTCTCTTTAGCTCATTATTATGAGTTAAATGTTGATTGCAGAATGCAGTGGCTAAAGAATAATTAAGAGTTGTGTTTAGATTGGCTCCTTCTAAGCCTCACTAACACTGTGCAATTCTTTCTGCCACCTGATAGAAAATCCTTCAGAAAAACTGAAGATTTGATGGCACAGTCAAAACTAGAAAAAAAAAGATAGCACTTTTGTTGCTATACATAGTGGCTCAAGCAGGTATATAATGAAATGCCAACATATAACTGGGGAAAGGACAGGACAACTTTCGATTTAGGTTTGTTCAATAGTTTAGTTGGTTTCAGTTAAATTAATATACATTACAAAATGTTATTTTTTGAGAACATGATGAGAAATATAGCATCAGCTTGGAAGCGCTGTGACTTGACTATCATCATTAAAGCATGCAGGGAAGCTTTGGTGCAGACACTTTGATTATTGTTTTTTATAGTTTGTGCACAGAAAGATCCATGTCTTTTCACTATTCAGGATGACTGTGGAAGCAAAACATACTTCTAAAGGAAACAGAGATCTCACATGCCATTCTGCAGCAGAACCTGACTGCAGTGGTGTAGTGATGTCATGTAATGATTATGAAGTTGCCTCCTGAAGTTCTGGTGGAGAGATGCAGCAGCAGGCAGATTTTATGTGTTGTCCCTGCCAGACTGTTGGCCAACAGAAAAGCTGCAGGCATCTTTCCCTTGCTTCCCTTCAAACACGGGATCCATGGCCACCACTTTTGAGCTTGTCTCATGTGTTCAGCTGTCTGAAATGGATGCTCATTGCAGTGTCAACACACAGTAAAATCGCCTCATCCAAGTCATCTGGATGCTTTTTTCACAGAAATGTTTGCTTGAGCAGAAACCAGGCATTGGAGTCCCTGAGGTGCTCCAAATGTAACAAACCAAATGTGAACAGAAAAGTGTATAAACACTATGAAAACGACCTGAACACAGCTGGTAGTGGCACTGAATAAAAATGTTTATCCTGCAACAAAACCAATTGTCTAGGGTTTGAACAAGCCAGCTGTGTTTTTATTTAACTTTATTGTGTGCGCCTCCATGTGTGTGTCTGGTTTTGTTTGCTGCATGGTGGCCTGCAGTCACAAAATGACATTTTGTACCAATTCAGGGAATTTTCCACAGGGTGATGACAACAATACACATACACATTCAAATAGACCCACAGGCGCACACACACACACACACACACACACACACACACACACACACACACAATTGTGAAGTATGACTTTAGACAAGTTTGACTGAGGGGAAATGAGACACTATTTCTGCTCACTCAGACAATAGAGTTCCTTTTAACTCCATGGCAGAGACTATCTCAGCAATCACCTTGAGATGGAGCCTGGAGATAAGGCCAGATTAGATGGGCATGGAGATGTGGGAGAGATAAAAGTCTTTAACAGACAGCGAAAGATCTAATTAGCACAATGAAGATTTCCACCGTCTGGCTGAGTCAGCCGCGGTGTCATCAACCTTTTGTGTTGATTGAGGGAAAGTATTGTCAGGGATAAAAAACTATGTTTAGGGAAGTTGCAGTGGGAGGTAGAAAACCTGAGGTGTGTGCATATGAGCTTCTGTTTTTGACACAATCATTCACCCAAATACTGCATCTAAATGTTTTGTGTTCTGTAACTGATATACATTACGCCCACACACAGCATATGGGGCTCTGTCTCTGTTTGGTTTTAATTTCGTTTCTGTGCTTATGAAGAACACATTCTACATGACAATATAATATAACTGTCATTTTTAAAAGATATTGAGTAACAGTGTTTTACGACTGACTACAAAAGCAGAGATTTTGGGGGGATAAAAACAAACTCGGGCCATTTTTGGGGTTCTGTTTATGAATCTAAAAATAAATAATTAAAAAAAGACAGATTTGAAATCAAGTTAAAATATTCTGAGGGATTTACTTTCTGGTGAAGACTTGCAGTTGCTCCTGATTGACAGTAAGCACACTGTAGGTGTGAAATACTATGAAAACAACTCCCAATGAAAGAACAATAACGTAGCAACTGTAACAAAATCAAATTAAGACTTTCTGTTTATTGTGATGGATTACTAAGCACAAGCAATTTTCAAGCCCGTGGAAGTTGTTTTTCAAAGAGCACAAAAATGAATTCCATTAGATTTTTCCCTCTAGCATCCTCAGGAACAAAGCAAGCTCTAATATCTTAACAGTAAACCAACAGAAACAGGTGAAGAGAAAATAACTCACACAGATAACTGACAGAGGCTCACAAAAAACCACATTTTGATACTTATGTTAAGTGATTGGGCATTAATGAAGAAAGGTTCTCATGAGTCTGGTAAGCCATATTTAACGTTAACATTTAAACCTGCTATTATTCAGCAATGCACTAACTAAATAACTAAGATCTGACGCGGGGGGATTTTGTTCATTTCAACTTGTGAAAGAAAATTACAAGTACTGATGAGCCATAAAACTTATTGCAATATAACAAAGGCATCTTTAATAAATGTAAACATTTCATACATTGCCAAGCTGCACTGTGTTCCCTGCATTCAGTAGAACAATGATTCATTTTCTCTGCATCTAATGAATAGACATTTTATTCCATTATAGAAAGAAATATTGCTGCAGAGACAAAGCCCAGCAAAGATGGTGCAGTATACTCTATATAGAACTTCTGGCCATATTTGGTGTTGACAGTCAGACTAAATTGCCACTTTGATTTATTCATTTATTCAAACAAACCCACATACAATTAAATCTTTGGTTGATGTGTAGTTTTAAGATTTTAAGTAGAATTATGATTGTAGATTTTTCCTTATCATGTCAGTGGGATTTGATTTATTTTACTAATCTAAGATTAATTGACTTGCTTCCAGCTGAGTGATTTTCTTATACATAAAATGCAATAAAAGAAACACACAAAAAAGAAAAAAGAAAAAAACCCTGAGATGCTGAGTTTGGGTATCATCTTTTCATTCGTTACTGTGTACTTTAGTGTGCAGTTAGTAAAATGTTCACAAATGGCTGCTGGTGCAATAACAGAACCTTTGAAGGAGTTAAGGACAACTTCTGTCCTTACTGTACAAATTACCGTAAAAAGAAACTGCATTAGACATCTTACACATTTATAGAAAAGCACACTAGGTCAATTGCTGGTGATCTGTCAGTGGATTAGAATAATTAACAAATGTTCCCACACTGCACCAGCACCGTAATATACCCACAATATTATACCGAATGTCCTTAGCATTTCTTTAAACTCATTAAAACAGTTGCTTGAATGTCTAAGAAACTTAATGTTACTCTGTATGTAATTTTGTATTATCACCACATATTTTCATTTCATGAACCATACGTGCTGAACATAAGTACGTTTCAATATTCATTTGACACACAAACGTGAATGTGCATGGAGTGATTTGCTACTTATTCTCAATCTCATGATATGCTGGGAACATATTGTGTATCTCCATTGAGTATTCAATTATTTTAATATTTTTTTCTGTTATTATAACAACAATACTAATTGTAAAAAAGGTTTGTTTCCTAGCCCATGCACTTATTAAAGTAAACTGTAAGTTCACATTTTTATTTTATCTGATGCTTAGCAGTCATATGATCTGTTTCAAAATATTACTGTACAGCTAGACAGTCTTTATTGTTTAAAGCAGTTAATGTGGTGTAGTGGGGTGAAAAAAACATTCTTACCTTCTTAATACAAGTAACCTTTTTTTCTTTAAATTTATTGATGCACCAGAATACCATAATGTGACTAAACTTTACCTTGTCAGCTACTCTTGTCTCGCAGATGAACACACCAGAAACCAGAAACAATCAGTTCTTATTATATGCAAATGTTCATAAAATAATTATAATTACTTGATGCTTAAAATCAAACACTGTATTGAAAGCACTGATTGACTGACTATGGTGCAAAGGGTGGCCTATAATTTTTTGGAGTTAAATCAAGAGCTGACAAAGCTGTAAGGTTGTCTTAATTGAACAGATGTTGATTCCAGTTAATATTTTAAATCAGTCGATTTTTAATCTCAAGTTCATTGACTGCATCTTTGAAAATGACAAAAACATGCAAATCATTGAACTGTTTTTGTTATTTCCAAAGATGCATCTAAACATTCAGAAAATGTGCCGAAGTGCAGACTTTCAGCATTAATTGAAATTGTTTACCAAAAGTGTGGCATTATTTCTTTAGCAATTACTTGTTGCATTAAATGTTTGTAAGTTATTCATTTTAAATATATAGGACAATCATGGAATAATTATAGAATAACAAACCTGGGCGTGAAACCATTTTTCTGTCCAGTCACCTTTAAGTCTGAAAAAGGGTACTGTGTATAAAATAAGCTATAATTCTACACATTCCTTTAAACCCTTTCATTCACATCTACATACCGGGGTTAAAATCAGAGCCTGAATGTACAGAGTGCACAGAGGTAGAATACAAAACTTGTGTCATTGTCTAAATACTGGTTGTCCAAATAATTATGCAACTAACTGTAAGTGACTTTTTAAGGCAGAAGGGAAACTGTGAAAATAACTTATTCAATTAAACATTTGCTCTGTCTGTTTTCTTTGGTCATACATTTCCACAAAAACTTTCACAGAATTTTGTGATTTTGTCCAACAGCTTGTTGTATGTAAATTGGTCATTTAAAGTGAATGATAAAGTGGAAGAGACATCAAAAGTCTGAAAACCAAATGCCCAAGTCTTACAGAAAAATCCTGGTTTTCTCAGGAAAGCAACACAATATTACTAGTAGAATAGAATAGGTAGATCGCACACAATGATGTGTGCAATGAATTTAAAGTTTTGTTAATGAATAAAAAAAAAGCTTTGAAAAACCAAGCAACTGGGTCCCTGTCCGCTCTTCTTTTGACCAAGGCTGTACATCCAGCAATCTAATAATCTTTCCTTTTCCCTTAGTATATAATTCTGCAATGCAAATCATCACAACTAGATTTATTATAAATTGGATCGTTAACTATTTTGAAGAAAGATATTTCTATTTTCTATTAATTTTGTCTATAACACTTGCAAACTGCAAGAGTAAGTCATTTTGTCATCTTGTGCGTCATCTTAAAGGACAGGTTGGGGTAGATTGCCTAATCACATCTCATTGGCATTTTGGTCATTCAGGATGTCATTATTCAACAAAATTAGATGTTAACGATGTTGTGTAAATGTTTACTGCACATCACAGATCTTCAAACTATCTGGGTGGCATTTTCAACAAAATGTGACTCACAATATTCGAGCTTTAGCAATCAAACTCAGTCATCCAAAGGAAAGAAAACAGGAAGAGGAACGCACATACACAAAACACACATACGCGATATATCCTCCAGCAGCTCACTTAAAATCTTCTCAAATAACTTTTGGTTTTCCTTTTTTTATTCTGGTGCATCTCATGAGTCATCTTGATAATAAGTCACTAAATTGCGCTGCACAGGATTTAGGCAACTTCCTCAGCCAATTGCTTAACATCACTCAGTTCACATGATGTTCCTTTCTTCCAATTACCCTTTTCTCTAAAAATAAATAAATAATAAAATAAACAAAATAAAAGCCCTCCACCAGCAATTAGACAACAGCTGCAGGGTGAGATCAGAAGGAGATGGTGTACTTTTTCTGAAGTGCAACATTTAACAGTTTATTGAGCACAGGCCTTTGATTTCATTACCGTACATTTAATCCAAAATTAATAAGGTTGGTTATTAACCTTTTCCAGCCTTGTTAATTATTAGAGTTTTAATTCACTGATGTTTTAGAGGAGCATACCGAGGAAGCAGGCTTTATTTTGCCCATATGTACACAATGCATGCATGCTCATGTTTTTTTTTTTGTATTGTGTGCATATTTACCTGGATGTGCGTCACATCCAGGCCTTGATAGAGAGAATGTGCAGGTTTTAATAAAAGGGTAGGTGTAGCTTAGTGTATCCTATCATTACTGTCATTGTGAGCCAAAATTGTACTTCTTTGTGCACAGTCTTCCATGTAAGATATTGTCCTTCACCTCAGACCTCCAAACACCAACAGCAGAGCATTGCTTATTTTAAAATCTCATCCAGTCTTTTAGAACATTGCATAGCATACACAAAATCATTACTTTCAATCTTTTTTCCTTTCATTATATGGCTTTTCTCTACTGGCTTTCACTGTAAAATGTGCTTTGTATACCTGTAATTAGTGCTAAGTGTAATATCTAGGTATGTATTGGCTAGTTACAATTCCTCCATTTATTTGGCTGGCTTTAACTTATCCATGCAGTATGGCACAGGCAGCTACTACAAATTAAAGTTTAGAGTAAAGCTTATTAAGCTTATCTAAAGGAAGTATAGTTCAGATTCAATAAGGTTTAGATGCATGGTTTGGTTATTGTGAGAACTATCATGATCACTGTTAAAGTAGCACGAATCTATAAGTAAATATAATTGCAGGATCCCATAAATGAATCAAACAGTTCGAGTGAGTTGAAAGTGACTTTCTAGAACAATAGTTTGCATGTGGAAATGTCATCGCTATGAAGTGTTTGAGTTCAGTTGTCAGATTTAAAGACAAAATCCATTCCACAAATCCTGAATTTTACCAAACAATATCTGTCCATCTGTTACACCTTACACTTCCATCAGACATACAGTTCTCTGCAGTGGAAGCACATTTTCTTCATGTTTTTGGAACTGGCTGTATGTTTTAGGAGATCAGACTCTTTACTTTAAAATTAGTTGGTCTACGACCGTGTTGTTTCCTAAACAGTTTGTACACATTGTCTACCTTTGATTACCTTTTATGCACTGTTCTATTCTCTGCTCCACATCACAATACTTTGTTTTTTTCCTTTTCCTTTTTAATTGTATCCTGTCCTGATTTTCTTTTTCATTTTTTTCCCCTTTGTCTGACTCATTCTTCTTGGTCCCTCAACAGTACAACCTAATTATAACAAATTTTTAATCTTTCACTCACTTTTTGCTCATACCTTATCATTCCCCTTCACCCCCCTTTATGTGCCTTCCAACTCCCTCTGTGCCTCCTTCAGCACAAACCAGAATTACAGACCATCCTGGATAAGGTCGTGTTTTTGTCACAGTGACTGCAATGCCTGGTACAGACTAATTATGTAGGAAGCGGTCCTTGTCTCCTCATTGGGGGCGAGGGTGCCAGAATTCATAGGGTTATGAACAAATTGGTTCCGGTGGGAGACCGAGGACAGGAAGCAGGCTTTGATGAATGAACCAATGAAATACAGCTGCTCAAGAAATGGAGTCCACAGTCTGAGTGAATCTTGCTGTTTAACTGACTGATATATGGCAATGGTAATTCTTGTTAAAGAACTTTTTTTTTTATGTGAAACAATGTGTGGTACACAGTTTGAAGATTTCCTAATTCTGAAAGCAGTTTAAGATGTTGTAATTCCATTTGAGACAATCTTTGAGCCAAACTCACAGGTGCAGATATAAGCTTGATTGTGTGTCAGTGATGCTATTCATGGAAATTAACCATTCCAATGACTTGTTAAAATAAGATGTGATTCTTTTGAATACTATTTTCTGAAACAAGATTTGATTCTGACAGTTCTTCGTGTGACTGGTTTTCTCTGGTTACTGCAGCTTCCTCTTACAGTCCAAAAACATGCTTATGGTTTGGTTAATGGGTGATTCTTTAATCTGTAAAACTGACTGCAGGTGTGAATTTGAGAGTGAATGGCTGTCTTTGCGTCTTTGTGAGCCTTGTGACAGACTGGCGACCTGTCCAGAGTGCACCTTGCCTCTCACCCTGTGACACCTGGGATATGCTCCAGCCTTCCCCTCTTGTCTTCCATCCAAAGGTTTTGGACAGTAACTTTGCAATCAAGATATTATTGAATTGCAGACTTTCAGCTTTGATTCAGGGGATTTAACCAAAAATATTGAATTTAAGCAGAAAAAAATGGCTTGAGTTAATTCCAAGTTTTGAACTTGGTATCTTTTCACTGCAACTCTGATTATGATGTTGAAAGAGCTGTTGACACAAGTGACTGAAGTTTTAATTTTGCTGCAAAACACATAAACCTTTAGCAGTAGCTAAATCAATAATCTTGTAAATTTTTTAACCTGGCCAGCTCAGCATTACCAAATGCTTGGCAACTAAAGTGGATGATCAGAAATTCTTTCTTTGATTAAGAAAATAACCCTCATAACATCTAGATGCATTTCAAATTGGGATTTTTTTATAATATAAATTATGGGTAAAATTATTAGTTCCAGAAGCTGCTGCGATTCTACCCGAAAACCCCTGGATCATCCTGGGAGCTAAAACATGAGGTCCCAGCCACAGAGATGGGAAATAGGATTTTAATCTTTATTTAACTTGCCCAAAATTCATGATACAGAATTTGACATTTTTGACCTGATTCCATCACTGGGCAATGGCATCACCAAGATCTCATCATCAGTTGATATTGTGTCAGTACACAGTAAATTGTGCCCTACTGATTTTTTACAGTCTTACAGTTTCACAGCTGCTGGGAGCAGCACAGTATATATAGCTACAGATGACATGGATGTGTGGAGGAACATCGTGACTGATATTTTATGCAAAAGACAATACCTTTGAGGGGGTTTTCTAGTCTAACTGGAGGCAGATTTCAGTGTTCCAGACAGTGACTGGACTCCTAGAGCTACAAAGGCCAGCTGTTTACCACTGTGTTTGCTGATTCTGCTGTCTTTCAATAAAGCAGAGTTTCTTTCCAATGTTTTTTTTTCCACAGAGCTAATAACAATTTTTACTAATTTTTACTAGTTGTGTTTATTACTGGTATGGATTAAATCAGAATTTAATCGATAAAATTTAATTATATTCTCATGAACTACAATTTAACCCTGAAGAATAAAATCTTGCATTGAAGATGCACTTTTTTTGTAATAAGAACTTCAAACTTATCTCAAAACTATGCTTAATGTCACCATGTTTCCATTTCAAGTTTTGGGCAAACACATATATAGAAAAATGTTTGTTAAAAAAAGAAGTCATTCATAACCCCAGCCAGATGCTGTTCAAAGTCACAGCGACATACTTTGACAACACTGAATAAATACGTCTAATAGACAGGTGTGTTGGCACTGTTAATTGTCATTGCTCCCAACAACCTTTAAGCTATTATCTGATGAAAAGGCTTAATGGAATTTAGAAGTTTTTTTTCTTCATCTGTCATCTTTCTCAGTAAGTACACTTTCTCCTAGTAGTGGTGACCTACTGTATTCGCAGGCTGCTAAGGCTTATGGGTAAGCAAATTCAGCAGATCTTAACACCTTTTCCGCATTGCACCTGATTGGGGGGGGGGGGGAGAAAAATCCCCACTACATGCACTTTTTCAATCCTCCTGCACCCCTTCTAATCCGCCCTTCCCTCTCTGCTTTCATCTATTCATCCATCCCTTAACTCTTCTCTCTTCTCTTTCGTCTCCCTTCTTTCATTCGCTCTCTCCCCTCCCCAACTCTCATCGCACCTCTCCCTCTCTCTTCTCTCTCCCTCTCTCACCCTCCCTCTCTCAGCAGGCTGAAGCAAGATTCATTTAGAGCAATCAGCACGAGACATGAATACAGAGCAGAGCAGTGTCACACACATACACAGAGACGCACACACAAATATACACTAACACAAAATGTCTCTTCAACCTCTGAAAGTGATGATGAGCAAGCTGACTGAGTGTTCTGTGAACACACGCACGCACGCACGCGCACACACACACACACACACACACACACACACACACACACACACACACACACACTGACAAAGTCACACACTATCTTTAACCTCTGCTGGAAGTGATGATGAGGAGACACTTTGAGCTCTTTTCGCAAACTATTTTTAAACTGCTACTTCACTTTATTCCTTAAACTTGTGCATCCTAATCTGTACATACTTACATGTTTGCATAAGTGCAGTATATAAGTCTATGTGTGTAGGTGTGTGTGTGTGTGTGTGTTTAATGCTGACTGATACTAACCTTTCCATAGACATCTGTCCATGCTGAAGCAAGATAATAGCTAATAGCTTTTTCTTTGTATCTTTGCCGTATTTACCCTTCAAAAGTTAGTTATTTAAATAATCTTGTAATTTACACGATAATTGACAAGACTGAGATTGTTGGCAGAAGTGCAGTACATTTTAATCTAAATATTGATTTTTTTTCTGGTAGGGGTCTTTAATTCACATGGTAATGTGTTTCTCTGTAGGACAATGAATTTATTCCAGCTTCCATCCTGAATATCAAGGGTTAAAGTCAAAGTCACTTTCATTCAATTATCATCAGGATCACTTTGACCCATACCTGCAATTATCCTTGGCGGCACAGTTTCCCTCTCACCGAGTCAAATACAGACACATGGACAAGACCTGTTCTAATCACATTTGGAGCCAGGTGCCCATTTATTATCATTTTCCCATGTGGTAGGTACTACTCAGGCATACTTATTTGTTACAATTTTGTTGCCATTTTGTTTTTTGGTTGTTACTCATTGTCAAATGATGATGAGTAATAGCAATGGAGGGTATATATGTGGGGAGTTTAGTCTGGTGGGTGGAATAATCAACTTATTGCACAAGTATAGGACTTTTGAGTCCAGATTGAGATTGCAGTTTTTAAACTTTCATTTGACCTTTTTTCATCTTAGTTCTTCAGTACAGCCTCATGGAGTCACTACCATGGCTGTGCACTTTAGTCACCGTAGCTTATCATAGGAATAGGAAACCAATAAAAAAAGCATTACGTTACTAACTTTGCAAAGAAAAAAAAAAGATACAGACAGCTTACCCAGGCTGCACAAGCACAGACTGCACTCAACATCTCTTTGAAGCCTGGCATATCAATGACCAGATCAACAAAACTGCCAGCCAAAGGAGTTGCACACCAAAGAGCCCTTTCCCATCCATGGACTGGCTCAGTTAGTTCTATTATTTTCATCTCCTTTATGATAAATGAGCAGCTAATGTGAGTTATGTCTCACACAGATGCAGCACCATGAATGCTATGTAAACATAGCATACAGCAATAACAATAATATTGTATAAAATTTCTAAAACAGAATCAGAATTACATACTTTTTTCCAGCACAGACAGCTGTATTATACTCAGATACAAGCTGACCTCCTCAGTGCCTGTCTGAGTATTTAATATCCAAATTGAAGATATTATTAAATGTGCTTGGTGCTAGGCTTTAAAAGACGAAAAACAGATTCTATTATATAAAATTGCAAAAAATAAGTTAATCTTGTTTATGATTGCTTAACAAGCCAATCATATTAACTTAAAATGTACATCATCTGTCAAACAATAGTTTAATGAGGCATGTCACAATGTCCCTGTAGGCGTTGCAATGACCAAAACATGGGACATTCAGCATCCTGTCACATGTATTTATCATTGACAGAATGTATGACGCATATTAGCCACCCAAATTTGTGGGCTGAACAAGATCATAAACATACACACCCAGAGAGGAGCCACTGACTTGGTACTTCATGTCTTATCATAGATCAATATTTCATTTGCTCTCCTCTACTGCTTAGATGCTGACTGGCATCCCTTCCTAAGGGGGGGCAGCTCAGGGACATACACACACACACATGGGCTCCCTGAGACACCCAACACACATACTAAACTGCTCAGGGCCGTTGTTTGCTTTGACTGACGTGTCGGCCATGCTGTGCTGACACCTCACTGACACTCCATCCCATTCTGACACATCGCTGTTTACCAACTACTCTGAGCAAAACGCTACATGTTTCAATGTGTCTTTGTGTGTGTCCTCAATGCGTCCCGTCTGTCATCATTACATACTTTGCTCATCTTACTTTCACGTTGCTGCTTAGACATTTTATCACACACATGTTTCGTGTGCGCTCTTCCGCTTTTGCAGTTAAACCTGTTCGCTGTGTTATTTTATTTCATTCATTTATTTATTGAGGGCGGGGGGGTGTTGAGAGTTTGCGCAGTAGGGGTGGGGAGTGTTTACTATTGTGCTCAAACTGCATCAAGGGAGCTGTGGTGTTATTGTAACCAAGTGAAAATGGACAGTGTTTAAATGCAAATTCACAGCACAGCAATGACCGGGACAGGGAATAGGGGATTGGCAGAGCAGGGAACGGCAGAGACAGGTTGAGGTGACAGAGAGGGAATGAGGGACTTAGAGGAAAAGGGAACTGAAAGATGAAGAAAGGGAAATGAGGCAGTGAAGGGGGGTTTGGTCAGAGGAGAAAAGACAAGGGGTCAGGATGTAGAGTGCAGGGGTATTTTAGGTAGAGGGAGAAAAGAAAGAAATATGGAAAAAAAAAAAAAAAAAAAAAAAAAAGAAATATGGAGTAGAAGTGACAGAAAGCTTTTCTGTAGCTGAAGAACGAGGCATGCAAAAGCTGCACTGTGACTGAATCACCACTGCTCTGCAGTGTAACAGCATTTGTGGCTCCCCCTTTGCATATGGTGATGAATCCACCACTGTGACTGTGTTTGTATTAGCTGTGCACCACGCTTGTGAAACCTTACTAATGAAATCTGTCTCTCTGAATGTAATGATTCTTAATTCATCAAAAGGAAGCTTAACTGTGACAGAGTTTGAGTATGTGTAAGTTGTTGTAACAGTTGTCTACGCTTTGCATGCTCTGTTTCACATTACCCAAAAGTATTGTCTGAAATTTAAAAACATTTTAGGACCTATTGTGGTCGTGAAAAGTCAAGCATTAAATGCCTTGTTTAGGATATTGAACTTTGGCAACACCAATTGCAGCACTATTTTCCTAAATTACATATGTTTCTCCTTTGACATTGAACAGTTCAGCCAATATTTGTAAAACGTACCCTCTTTCAACACTGGACCCAACAGAGGCACAGTGACAATTCGACTTGCCAATGTTGAGATGCATTCTGGAAGCACTCCATTAACAACAGCCAGCTCTTTCATAAAATGTTTATTTGAGGGTTTTGTTTTTTTTGTTTTTTTTTTTTACTTTTCTCGACACAGCTGAGCCTTGTTTCATAATTCCACTAATAGCTCTGAATCAGAAAATGTGCCCAGAAAATGAGGATGGATGCCATCATATCTGGAGTTGGTTTTCTATCAGTAATCAAAAAGAAAATCAGTGATGACTTCCTGACATTGAAAAATAGCATTTTTGTTTTATTAGTAGCCGTGAACTACAAAACCACACTTAACTCTTACATACTGTTCATATTTCATGCTTTTATAGTATGAATTCTCTTCAGTGTCTATAGCAGATTTTGAACTACATGCCTAATTTAGAATGTTTAAATGGATGGGTGGATGTCTAAATAGCCTATCTGATGTTAATAAATGGATAATAAATATAATTTCCTCATATAAATTCCTTAAATCTAACATTTATTCTTATCAGCATTATATCAAATGAACATTTAACAACAATTTAATTAATCAACACTTAGAACAAAAAACCAGCTTATTGCAAACTAGTCTGTGTGTTCAGAGCACTGGTAGGAAACCTTGCATGTGGGCTACTTCTCACACTATGAAATAGCAGCTCAGGTGCCATTTAAGTCTTGTGGGTCGCCATCTTTCAAACCAGAAATCTTCTTACTGTGAAGTGCTAGTATTAACCACCACGCCATTATTCCACTCTATTACAGAGCTCATGTCAAGGCACCCTCTCACCTCTGTATGACCTTCTTTTTTGTGCACCATATATGATCACTCTGCTGCTTTACTATTTTGCTGTTTTGAGTTTGCCCCATGATCCTTCAAAAAATTGCGAGCCTGTCTCTGTGGGAACTTGACCGATGTGTGGTCCTATAAATATACACCCATGCATGGCATATACAAATTCAGTTTCAAGATTCCCTAAAACTACAATTTTACTTTCTTTGAATCATACAGGTGTATCTAAAAACTATCTCAATCGATGAAGGTCAAATGTGGCTCAGAACAGTATGCGAGAGTTAACTGGTTGAGCACCTTAATATGAACGTGTTCCTTTTTTTGTGTGTGTTTAATTTGTCACGCAACAAAGTTCATAGGTGACCTGAGAGATATTTGCTACCACGATGGCTATGCCACTGCCCTACAGCCTTAAAGAGCGGCACAATGTTATCTCCTGCATTGACACATACACATATTTTCTACCTACACACAGTGATATTATTGTCATCCATCTCTCTTGTGAAGCCGTGACTTCCATCAAGCTTACTATAGTCAGCTCTTCTTTAGGATGGACAAGAGGCTCGATCTGTTACCTGATATATGGTGCACCCGTAACAGGCACTTGAAATTGCCTTTCTAAATGGATTTCCTGTGTATCACATACTGTACTATACATGCATACATATATATGTGTGTGTGTGTGTGTGTGTGTGTGTGTGTCACAGTCATGAGACACTTATTTCACAGCCCACACACAATGGAGTGGTGTTCTTGTCAATGCAGGGCATACAGGGCATATTTATGCACATGGCATCTATCTATCTATCTATCTATCTATCTATCTATCTATCTATCTATCTATCTATCTATCTATCTATCTATCTATCTATCTATCTATCTATCTATTTTCCCCTTCTATACAAATATCAGCTTATTTCTAGCTGAAGTGGTGCTTCTTCTGCATGTGTGAGAGTGCTGTTGGGCTTTCACACGTTTTGATAAGTGACTTCACTTTTTGTATGACCTTGGTTTATTTGTCCACGGGCCAGAGAAGTTATTAAATGTTTTCTGTGTGCGCTTTGTCTGTATATGGATAGTGATGAAACTCAGAGCTGTGTATTGCATGTTAAGATGCAGTGAAAGTGCAGACTGCTTTGTGTGTATAGGTAGTGTATAGTCCTTTGTGAAAAATAGATAATTGCAAATGCTATTTTTGTGTCATTTATGTCCCAGTCAGCAAGTATGGGTGCCCTGACATGCAGTGCATTCAGTACTAACAGAGATCCAATCCATTATCATTTCTGGGGCATCAAATACTGCAGTTTTGTCAAGGTTGCTGGTAACACTGAGATATGCTGAAAGTTGCCTTTGGTGTAGTTGTCTTCGTGCACCATTCTTTGCACTAATAGATGTGCATGTAAAGAGGAAACTGGGTTTGTCTCCCATGGGAGAACTTTGTTTTCAGTTGCTGTTTACTTTTGCTTTTGCTCATTCCTTGAGTAGGTTATGGGGGCTGGTTAGACATGAGGAGCACAGTGTCATTTTTGAAATACTGGAGTTTGCTTTACCCAAAAATGACTTTACAAATATATTTAGAGTAACGTATGAGGTAAAATGAAGTTTGTGTATAGAGGATATCAGGTAGGATGGATGGGTCAAAACAGGTCTATATTTAAATCTCATTTTCAGCCAGCAGTCAATAGTGTGATTTTTTTTTAAAAGTTTTACACAGATGCATTTTAGACTTCAGCGCTGTTGCCTCTTATTCACTTTGAATAGTGTTCAAAGTTCACACTTTGGTTGAAAAAAGTTAAACTTTTTAGCTATGAGAGCAGGCTAGCCCAATGAAATCAGATTTATTTAAATGCTTTAATCAGTGTTTCATGTTATGAAAATGTGAGAGTGGTCCCTGCATGTGAAAACACGGCAGTAAAAGGAAAAACGGAAAAGTCGATTATTCAAGTACAAAGTCACTATGTTATGTATGTATATATGAAGGCCGTTTACATAAAACATATGTTGAATTCACGCTAAAAGCTAAATAAAACTTGGCTAGCTTGTGAACGATTGGTTGCTGTTGTTATGACAATCGCACCCATCAAGCATTAAGCTTTTTGCCTAAGAGTGTCAGATTTGAGTGGATCCAATTTGTTAGGTTCCAGTGTACTGCTGCCAAAAAAGATAAGCAAAACAGCTGAAGGAGTTTTCTTTTTTTTACGTAGCAATAAGATAAAAAAAAAGAGTAAAACATTATTTTACAACAGTAAAATCATATATATTGGATTACTTACTTGAAAAATTCATAAAAGGGCAGATTACTTGCGTTGCACAACCAACCTGTTATAGCAAAAGCAGGCAAAAGTCAGCTTAGACAGGTCGTCAGTCTGTCACAGGGCTGATTCGGCACTATATAAATAAAACTAAGTTGAACTGAATTTATAAGAAATTGATATGTTAATCTGACAAGAAGCATTAGGCCTCTATTAAGTCTATAACACCAAGTTTGAAAGAATACTGACATTCAAATTCTTCACAAAGGAAGAGTTATTCCCATCAGTCACTTTTGTGATGTCTCTGTCACAGTAAAACAGTTTGATAAATTTCCTGGCCATAACTGTTTTGCAGTACTCATATGATTAAGTAGTTATTGCCATATCACCATTAATGTTTTTTTAATGAATTCAAACTGACTATATACTGTGCAGCCTATCTGAGCTCATGATAGAACACCAGTATTCAAATATTGTTAGTACTTTGCACACTTTCATAATATCCCATTCCCACAGAGAGCACTGCAGTAGCGAGTGGAGGGTCTATTTTAAGTGCAGTCAGATAGCTATATGGCATTATGACTATATTTAATAAAAGCCTCCTGAACAGTGAACCATTCCCTGGGGCTATCTACGTTTGACTGACCATGTCTGCTCCCATTTAATATGAAGTGGCAGACAGAAGACGTGTCATTCTCTTTCCCACTTCCTTTCCTGAGGACATGGATTGAGGAAACAGGAAAAGAAAGAGGAAGAGGTCTGGATAAAAAGTAGGTGTGAGATGAATGGGACAAGTTAAAATATTTATTTTATGACCTTTTATTCATTTCTTTTTTTTTGCTTTTCCTATTCTATTTTATTATAGATGATGCTAGAAAATAATGAAAATAAATTATTAGTTAATTGCAACAGTCTTTTCTGTTTATCTCTGAATCTTTATTAACAGCTATATTTTAAGTAGTTGAATTTTTTGGATGCGTAATATGGTTCTGAAAGTGCTTCTCTTTGGTGGAGTGCTCATCACGCCACCACCTTCAGTTTTTTATTTCTGTCTTACCAGTGCATAACAATTTCTAATGCTAACTTCTTCCCCCTCGCATTACGCCCAAAGGCTATACTCACAGTGTAGCAGGGAATAAAGTGCAGTGGTATACAGGGCATGGCAAAGTGGATGACTCAGTTCTAGTAGCTATAAAGGCAACCCTTATATACACTGCACAGTATGGGTGAGACTTCAACTGAGCAGCTTTGGTCTGCCTACCCACTACTGTGTGGTGTGGGCCAGTACTGCTCCGCAACATGAAATATCCATGAGTCAGGTTGGGCATACAGATGCCACTGTACCTGCTAAGCCCCTTAACTGAGGGGAATGCCTATGAGGGTGCCTATCCTGGAGCCAGAGAGAGAGAGAGCAAAGAGAAAAAGTATCTGCAATCTTGCTGTATGATTGCAGAGAGTGAGGCAGCACTGCGTTGTTGGGATTCAATTGTCCTTGACAGTGTTGTGTTTATAAATAGGTAAAAATGGGTTAAAAAAAAAATAAGGTATTGAATCTGAAAAACACATCACATACCATAATAAACAAACTGACACCAGTGTTGAAACTAATAAGAGAGCCAAAGAAATAAATCTTTTTAATCTGTAAAACTGAAAGGGAAATGAGATGACCCTGAGTGAACCCATAATGAACTGAAAAGAACTTTTCAAAACAAAGTAAACATTAATGAAACATAGAAAACTGTAACTGTGGCAAGCTTAAGCATTTAATTGTGTTACTAGGTGTTTAATCAGCGTACAAGGAGCTCAACTGTCAAACTTACTTTTGATGCATACAGTTGTGTGAAAACAAAGGTTTTCATAGTCCTCTAAGGAAAAACTAAGGACACTCTTAATGCTTCTATTGCAATTAAGTGGACAAACAGCAGCCAGGTTCTGCGAATCAAATACATTTGCTTTATTGATCATCAGCAATCGTGACCACATTTCTAAAAAAAAAAAAAAAAAAAAAAAAATCTTTAACAGTTTGCTGGTCTCTAGTGAGCGGACATCCCAGCAAACTCACTCCAACACCAGACCGTGCAACGCTCAGAGAAACAGCAAAATAAGCAACAGATGTATCTCATATTCTACAGCCCTCAATTAGCATTTTAAATGTTAAAGTTTGTGACAAGACAATTAGGAAAAACTTAACACATATGGCTTATTTGGAAGGGGTGCCAGGAGAAAGTTTCTTCCAAATAAAAAGGACATAATGTATTGCTTAGGTTTTCAAGAAGAAATCAAAGGACTTGGAGAACAGACGAGAGCAAAGTGGAGAATAAACGGTGCCTCAAATACCTCATACCAGCTGTCAAACACCACAGTGGAGGGGTGATGATTTGGTTTTGTTTTGCAGCCACTGGACCTGTGGTCCTTGCAGTCAATGAATCAACCATGCACTCCTCTGTATACCAAAATATTCTAGAGTCAAATGTGAGGCCATCTGTTTGTCAGCGAAAGCTTGGTCATCAACAATGGGTTATGCAACCTGACAATGACCCCAAGCACACCAGTAAATCTACAACAGAAAAAGAAAATAATCAAGGCCCAGTCAGAGACCTCAGCTGGAATGAAATGCTGTGGTGGGACCTTCAATAGAGCTGTGCATAAACAAATGTCTGTAAACCTCAAAGAACTGAAGTGATGTTGTAAAGACAGGGCCAACATTTCTCAACACCAAAGAGAGACTGATCATAGATGATCGTTCAGTCAAACAGAAAATTATTAGTTTAGGTTATTTCAGCCAAATGTTGTTCTAAAAGCTACTGAATGGTGGGTTGTAAATAGACTGCGTGTAGTACTGTACTGTGAAAACTTGATGTGGGTGTTTGTGTTGTAGACGATGTTTAGCATGAACATATAGAATCACTATGACTAATATTACTCATAAGAGGAAAAAATGTGCAGGTGGGAGAATGGATGAAGACAAAGAGGAAGCCTTAAGAAAAGATATCTGGCATTGCAGAGCAGTAGACCGGAGGGTAGAGAGTAGCAGGAGGTGCGGTGAGTGAGAGAGCTGGTTTGCAAGAAATGTAAAATAAGGAGGGGAATAAGCACTCACAAGGGAGGAGTACAGGAGGGGAGGTCAGAGGGGAGATCAGCAGGTACGGTGTACATCTGTCACCTTCTGCTCCTACAGGCCAAGAATGCCCAGGAGGAACAGGAGAGGAGGAAGAGGAGCAGGAGGAGGCACAAGGAGCAGAATGCCACCAGCACGAGGAGCATCACTAAAAAGGTCTATATTTATTTTGAAGCTGAATTCAAGAAATTTCTAAGCACTTCTTATAAAGTAGCTCTGAAATGCTTAAAAAAAAGCATGCCTCTGAGTGGAATGTAATCCATTTTATTTGGTATCTCAGAATGCATATGGTAGCTGAGTATTTTTTCTTTGAAATGTTCTTCTATTGTAAATGAAGACAGAGCACAAAAAGAGGTGAGAGAAAAGGACCATAGGAAAGGAGGTGAGGCTAAAAGAAAAGAGAAAACGGCATCGGTGGGAATGGGAGCCACATAGGCACTGTCTTCATGATTCTACTGAGGTTGACGCTGTCCCAGAAACTTATGAATAACATCCCTGTGTGTCAGCTGGTCTCTAAGTGTGTGCGTGTGTGTGTGTGTGTGTGTGTGAGATGAAGCAGAAGAAGTCAGGGGCTTAGCCACTGTCTATCGTGCAGGGCCTTGTCTTCCTAAAATCCACTGGGATTGTGAGTGAAACAGAAATGACCCAGAAAGCTAGGACACACAGCTGTACAGACGTCAGAATATCAAGGAAGCAACTCCGTTTACATCAGTCTCTGCAGAGGTTGACTTTGTCTCTAGAAGTCATTTATGTGTTTAGCACGATAAAGATGAAGAACAAGTGACAAATTATCATTTATGTTGTGGATTAGCTTTCTTATAATTTAACATTTTAAATATATTGTATATCATAAATAATATATGCATAATATACACAATATAAATAATATATACAGTCTATAACCGACACATCAGTACCAGGTTTTATTTGATTTATTTATTTGATTAATTAATTAATTTGTGAAGCACTTTGGTCAACCGTGTTGCTTTTAAATGTGCTACTGTAATAAAATTAACATTGATATACCACCATGGCAGATAAATCATGTATTCTCTATACAGATATACTAAACACATTTGTAGTGATTCCTTCACATTATTAAATTAGGGTTTTTGAGGGCAGGTTTACCCACCACCACGACCCCAACCCAACCCCCCGTAACAAGTCACAACAGATGGCTGCCCCTCTCTGAGCCTGGCTCTGCCGGAGGTCTTTCCCCATTAAAAAGTCACTTCTTTCTTCCCACCTTCACCGAGTGCTTGTTTACAAGCTATTGCTGTGGTTCTCTCTCTAATATTTCAGTCTTTAACTTACAATATAAGAGTCTAGAGGTGACTGTGGTGCTGTGAATTAATGCTGTATAACTAAAACTGAACTGAAAATAACTCAATTAGACACTGAAATAAACATGTATTCATTAACGTGGCATTTATTAATAAACTAAGTTGTTTTGAGAATTGATTTATTGCAACCAGTGTCGTGGGGTTCTGTTTTCTTTGAAAGCCATGAAGTCCCATGAAGGATGACTCTTTTATTCAATCATGTATGATTAAAGCGAATGGTTGTGTGAGGTTACTGGGGGATGGGAAAGCTATACCATCTGTGGCCAGATATGTTTGCATGCGTCTAGCATAAGGTGTAACCAGAGTGTTTGCAGCACGGTGTTCCTAATCTGTTACACACCATTAGCCATAAGGATGTTCAGATAGCTGAGTTGAAACTGAGTGACTTTTGGTTTGATTTTCATATTCCTCAAATTGCTCAGTTGATTAAATTTAGCTTCAGTCTTCCAACAGCCTCATCAGTGTCCTGACTGATGCAGTCACAAGTAGTTGCATTGAGGGAAGGGGCAAAAAAAAACAGACGTGGAAAAAGCATGAATGAAACATTTAAGATAATCTTTATTAACAATTCAACCTATTTCTTTTCATTGATGTTCTGTTCATTTATTTACTGGGCCTTTGTTTATTATTCATTCACTGACATCTCCATAAGAATGTCGTTTAAAAAAAGAAAGCAATTTATCAGTTTCAATTTCAGTCAGATATGGCTGAGCAAATCAATATGCAATATGGTTAACTGATGGCAGAGGCACAAAGTCACATCAGTGGTCTTCCACATCCCAATAATCAAAGAGACTGAACTACACTAAAAATTGAAAGATATTATCTAGTTGTGATGGAACTGTACTAATTGTCTGGGTCATAGGCATACATTTACCAAAGTACTTTGGCACCAGTGCTTCACACTGACACATATATTGATTTCGAGATAGAACATATAAGTCAGCACTAATTTCTGAAAGAATTTGAACTCAGCCCCCAGCACCACCTGCTTTGCAATGCAATCCTGTCCACTAAAATGCTTACAAGTATCAGACACCCACTGACACATGTCCGGGAAAAACCTAAAATCAATGGAATGGTTAATTGGAAGTGTGAATGTGCACGTGAGCGTACATGAAATTCTTCAGTGTAAATGTGATTCATTGATAGCTATCCAATAACGGATAAGGGCCACTGCAAAAATTCCAGTAACGAGCACTGGTTAATGATTAAAGAGAATGTGCCTATGTCTCAGTATGTGGTTCGTGACTGTTGCATGTCGCAAGATTTGTTGGTCTGTGTGTGTGTGTGTGTGTGTGTGTGTGTGTGTGTGTGTGTGTGTCAATGTGTCTGAGTCACTGAATGAGTTGATAAAAGGCCTAAAGACCACTTTGAAGGATCTGACTCAGTTCAAATCATCAGCGCAAACACATTCATGCCATTGTAATTGATGACAGTATATGGAACGTCTTTTGTGCTGCGAGAATAGAATAGAATACAATAGAATACTTTTATGTCTTTATGTCTTATCCCTTCCCCAGTTTTATCCTTTTTCTCAAGTTTGTTTAATTGTTATCTTCTAATGCAGTCCAACACAACTGTCATATTTCACCCCCTCACGATGTAAATTATAAGTGGGACATAGAAATATCATGGTACCCCCCCCCCCCCAATTTTTTTTTCTTCATTTAGTTTGCTTGGTTTCATGTCAAATTAACCATGTGCATATCTGCATTTGCTAGATGAGCAATGATATGAGTGTCAGCCCAGCGGTCAAGATGTTTGTTGGACATACACACCATATGCACACAGTACACCACTGCTGTTCAACTAGTACACTCCAGAGGTCCGGCAAGTCAAAACTAAATCTATAATCTATTTCATCAAGCTCGTCACCTTAAATTTGGTTGACATACAAATGACAAAAACCTCTTGTATCTTGATAACTACAGTGTAATGAGAATAGAGGAGTAAGTCAGCAGGCTGGGTGGAAGAAAACCTTGGGCTGGATTGAGAATGAGTGTTGTTTCCAGTCTTCTGTTATGTTTTTGTACTTTTTTTTTGTTCAAGTCTAACTTGGACAAAGAGGTCAGGTTATGTGATGTGAATTCTGGCCTCTGGTGTGAGATTTGAGTGCTTTTTACCATCTTTTTTTAGGGTAACCCACATATTTTGTTTGTAACTGTGAGTTGAGCAGTAGTGTCAACGTGGGGGTCAAAAGTCTTGAAATGAATGTTGTATCACACATCCACACTAAAAATACCTCAGTGGATAACTGAGGAGATATTTAAATAAAAGTAAAAGAATGATTCAGATTTTTTGAATCATATATATGCTATTTGAACAATTTGGTTTATCATAGTTTGCTTTTAAAAAGCCACAATGAGCCATACAATATTTTTTCTGTGATATATTTCAGCTAGAGAGCCACACGTATGTGAATACTTGAACTGTGTTAATATCCCATTATATTATTAAAATGGCACTATATGTATTCCTTGTTCACATCACCCACAATCTTTTGCTTTCATTTCTTAGACTTGTGATCTGTAACAATGTGAAACTGCATTTTACAGAAACAAAACCATGAAATTAAAAACAGTATTTTTAAAACATGCCGGAGACACACCGAAATTCGACCCTTACAATACGTGCGAACACTTTCTAAATATATGGATTCACATTGTAAAATAACTAAATGACGCAAAAAAAGCATAAATAAATAAGCTGAAAGCATAGGTCCAATATATACATTCTTCTTGCAAGGTTGGCAAAAGTGCAGCTGGTGATGTTATAGCTACTGTAGATATCTCCTCCCATAAATTTACCAGTGCTTTATCATTGTTCCCTGCTGTCTTATATTACACATTACCCCTGCAACCAATGCTTCTTTTACCTACTGTGCAGCATAAATTAAAGAATAAAGTTGGTTTCATGCCATATCTTTGATCTGTAAGATTATCTAGTGGTGTGGAAGTCCAATACACTGAGACTCTAAAAGCCTTGACATATTTTCTGATAATCCAATGAATACAAAGCATACCTCGATAACTTTAAATGTTGTTTTTTTAGTTATATGATAAAATGGATGTAAATATTGTCACTGTAGGATGTTCCCAAGGAGGCAGGCAAGGTAATGTGTAGCTAACAAACTACTGCCTGGAGCAATCACCTCTCTCCTGCTGTTTTTTGTCCTTGTATGCTGTGTGCATGTATGTGTGTGTGTCTGTGGTGGAGCGCTGCTGGATGTGTGTGTATTTGTATGTAACATCTGAAGAACATGAATCAGCAGCAGCTTTTACCCTGTCACAATGGTGGAGGAAAAAAAGAAAGGAGAGCAGAGAAGAACTAGGCACGGTAAGAAGAGTATATTCAAAAGGGCATAGAGAAAATTGGATGAAGACAGATTCCCACTGTGAGCGTTTTGTTGTATTTTGTGATTGCAGGTTATATGAAGGTGTAATCAAAAAGTTTTGCAACCGTAACTATAAATAGCAAAATCTGTTCTTGATTGAAAGTTGGACACTAAGCATTTTCCTGTCAGAACCAATTTTTTTGTACCTTCTGCACCCACCATCCATAAGAAGCATTCTGCTATAGCTAACATTACAGTTGAGCCGCTGAGTGACAGCATTAAGGCTAACATCTCGTCATGCTGTCATGAGTTCCTTGTCACATCTAGATGGATGCCTTCTTCTGCCTATGGAGAGTCAAACTGATTTACACCCATTTATTTGCCTCATATCAAACAGAAGTGTCAATTATTGCATTTCATTTCCGCTGTCAGTGTGACATTGCTTCCACTCTAGCATATGTCCAAAGGAAGGGATAACATTTCCATAACTGATCACCAAAGGCCAACTGGTCATCTGCTCACATTCAAACTTGACTTAAGTTAACAAAACACTCATACATTACCATGCCAACAAGCTAGCTCTGCAGCAATTTTAAAAGCGGAGCAGAGCAAACTGAAAACAAATAAAGATACGAGGTCCCGTTGTTGTAATTACTCCTACGCATGAAGCTGATTGGCTCATTTTAAATAAAGGTCTGACTGGACCAATCAGCTGACCATTTTTTAGCTGACAAACCATAATGCATAAAAATATGCTAAAGTGCTCAAAATCACAATTGTAGTTCCGGTTAAGCCTGTTAGGGTTTTTCTGGGGTCACATTTTGTCATGAGGACACACAGTGAGACAAGATGAAAATAGTGCCAACTACACCATTGCTGCAGTGACACTTGGAGAGTGTAGGCGTGTAGAGAGTGCAGGTGTCTCGATGCAGTGCTCTTCTGTCTGTGTATGTACAAGTTCCTATTTTCCCTTTGGCCCATGCTCACCTTTACACCAACTTTCCTGAAGTTTGGCAAGGTAGCTTCTTTTTTTCTTTTTTTGCAAAATCCTGCTAAAAAACTAACAAACTGAAAACTGTAACTACAGTATCTCAACTTACCTCATAGAAGAGTAAATCTATAGCACTTGAAAAGAGTTGCCATAGTTTTGTGTTTTTCGGTGTTGTTTGTTTATATTTCCCTTTTCCTATATTAAATTTTCTTTATAGCCCAATTTAGTTATATTTAGCTTGCAGGGTGCTTTTTGTTTTTGAAAAATGTGTAGTCAGCAGTTTAGCTTTTAACAGTTTCATTGATTTACTTTTTTGTCATGGGCAGCTTTAAGACCCGAACTCTTTCATGGCATGCATTTTTAATTTCTCTTTGCTATTTGGGCTGATTGGGATCTGATAAAAGGAAAAATAAAGAATTATGAGATTTATTTTTACCTGATTTTTGTTTCTGAGAAAAATGAGGTCCACACATGAGGACATTAACTTTAAATTTCAATAGAACAGTAGCACTATAACGTCCTCGTAAGTGGATATCAGGCCCTTGTAGGGCAAAATTTAGTATATTGGTCTAGACAACCCAAAATGTGATGTCCATATATGTGGACGCCAGGTCCTAAGAGGATAAAAGTCAAGTTATATTTTATTTAGCATCAAATCACAATAACAGTCACCTCAAGGCAGTTTATATTGCAATGCTAGGGGAAGAAAAAAAGAAAAAATTCAAACAGGCACAAAAATTTAGACATTATGGCATTAAGCATATGTACCAAAACCTCGTCATGCTATTTCAAAAAAATTTACCTTTTGGCAAATACTAAAACTGAAAACAGTAATTGTATGTGTTTTTATTTTACTTAGTTTTGTAAGTGCAAAACTAACTAAAATAAATTACTGTCAGTTAACTACAGGGTATTTTCTTCACACTTTAACCTTGCATGGGAGAGGGTCAACACTCAGTTCTTCCCTGATACTTTGCATAAATTACTGGTGTAACCATGTTTTACATCTTACCTCTGTCTTTAGCTCTATTCACTCTTAGTAAGCACGAAAAATGATCCTCTAATAAAATAAATGTGGTCACAAATACACTTAGGTAGATGGTGGCCAAGGAAGAAGGCAGAAAGCAAGGAGACAGACAGATGGAGACAGAGTGGTGGGCAGGCAATGTTGGTGATTGATGAGACTACAGGGGAGAGCTAGTCTTCTGACGTGGTGTGATTCCACTGATTTATATTTAAGGGAGTGCTCTATCGTTCTCAGAGGGGTGAAGGAAAGAGGAGAGGAAGGAATGAGGTGAAAGTGAGGACATTAGATCACCCTGACAAACCTATCTGTCAATCAGATGGATTCTTCAGTGAGCAAGCTTGCATGTCCTGTGTTTTTCTCTGGGTCTTGGTGGAATTGTTTAAATATTAATGATTTCTTTAGGTGCGTTCACATTTTCTTCAGGTCTTGCATGTGGGGGTGGGGTCTTGTGGTGCTTGTGTATCACGCATGTTTCTTCAGCTGAATGGCAATAACGCGGTTAGCATGGACGTGCGCACGCTGCTGTGTGAAATCAAACAGTTTTATAAAGTACCTCACTAAAGCTGCTGGTGAACTTTTAAGTTGTACAGTAGCAGTTCCTATGCACACAAGAGTGCCTGCATGCCCACACAGAAATACTCCCTTGTGGCCGAAAGACACATGCTTTAAACCCTTGAAGCAATGAAAGCACTTCAGCTATATCTCCATATCTAATCATAAGACTTAAGATTATGCCTGTGACCAATGAGGATACAACGCTTTAATTCTGTGTATCTGTCACATATTCAAACCCTCATGTCTGGCTAACAGGCCATGGAAATCGCAGATCTCCATAACTAATCGCAGCACATTCAGGTAAATACAGTTTAAGTAACTTGGTCAAATACAAACTGGCTCACTTATATTATATAATGTTTAAATCCACAATTCATTTATAGTCAAACACAATAAATAAAAGTCAGCATTCAGTAAAAAACAATAATACCATTAATGTAGTAACACTACACAACTAGTAACAGTAATGAGAACATGGCAAGTGTCACTGATTACACTTATTTTAAGAGATTGTAGAACATTTTTCTTTTCTTTGTTCTTTGCTGGTTCTGAAAGAATAAATCCACAGCTGACTCGATCAAATTATGCTTTTTATAATTTATTTTATGGCTCCACATAATGAGTGGGGTCATATTTCACTCAGGACATTTACTATACAAGATATATGCATCAGTCATCCGTCACAGGCTAACATTGCATCCTCACAAGTACAGACACATACAGAAAAAAAAGAAAAACAAACCAACACACACAAATACACACACACACACACACACACACACACACACACACACACACACACACACACAGGGTAGACATCAAACAAAGAGACACAGACAAAGACGAAGGCACATGTAGTGATGCACATGGGAACCAATCTGTGATCACTACCAGCGTAACATTGAAGCCTCAGAGGGGAGTTGCCTCGGGCTTACCTTTACATGTATGATGAGATCAGACAGAATATATGCATGGTGTATAAAGCTACAAAAACAACAACAACAACAACAAGAAAAACATGTGTGGAAAATAAATTTGTGCATATTCACATCCTGTGTCATCCCATGTAAGTGAATTTAGGAGTACTGTATGTGTGCATTGTTTGAGTAGATTCTGTGCCTTTGTCACTATGAGTGCATTTTTTCAACAGTATGGCCAATGCAGAGCAATTAATAATGTAGCACTTGCAGAGGTAAAGGAAGTGTGTGTGTCTGGTGGAAGCATGGAGGAAGAGGGAAAATAGACAGTGGGAGACAAAGAGAATAAGGAGATGGGCAAGAAGGGGGAGAAGGGAGAAAGATGACACAACATAGGGACAAACAAGCAGCATCTGTAGAGGGGGAAGAGAAATGGAAGGAAAAGCACTGACTGTTTCATTTTATTTATTTACTGTTAGGATTTTTTTTCAATTTAAAGAAAATCTTTGACTAGTTACATCTTTAATTTAAAAGTTTACCAAAAAATTCAAACTCTGTCTCATAGCAACCACAGCAAGTGAACAGGAAGCAGGTCAGTGTCTTGCTTTAGGGTTCTCTAGCAGAATAAATGGCTGTAGTGCAGTTTGGCCCCTTCTTCTCCTCTTATTCAACATTTACATAAGTAAGTGTTTCCATCCATTTACTGTTCATATCAAATGTTTACATATATTTGTTTTGCATGTGCACTCTCTCCTGCCAAAAAAATAGAGAGACGGGATGATTCACTAAAAACACGAGCAGCTTGTGTTTCATTAATATTTCCAGGAAATGATTCACGTCCCATGAAAATAAATAGGATAAAATCAAGCTGTAAAAGGGAGAATGGCTGGATATATTTTCGCAGATAAAAAGAAAAGGGATCTGAAGTGTCAGCGTTCAGGGTTCTGCTGTGGTTGGGAAGATTAAGTTGGGAGTGTATGTTTGAAAAAAGAAAAACATTACAGAAAAAAATATCTCATTAATCTGCAACACTTGTGTTGAGGCTGACGTGTCTGAGGTGAAGTACGGATAGAGTAAGAGAGCCATGGGTGCATATACAATGTGAATTGGATTAAAGAGGTCGTGAAAGAGTCAAGAAACTGGGAGGGGGGGGGGGGGTATCTTCTCTTTTTGGGGAGGCAGGAAGAATGGGCCAGTGAAATGGAAGAAGAGGAGAAGGTGAAGGTGGTCAGGGGGAAAAGAGTGGAAAGAGGCATGAAGGTAGAAATAGTCTTTTGGGAGATAAGAAAGCACCAGTGAACATCAGCACATGGCTGCATCGCTGGAGACGCACTGCAACTGTTGGGCTGAGTAGAAGTGTAGTGTGCAGCCAAACTAGAGGGGGCATAGAGAACATCTCAGTGTGTGTTGATGCATATGTCTGTGCACATGAAACCAGGGGAAGTGTGGGTACTGAGGTAGGGAAAGGGAGGTGATGAGGATGAATGTGAGTGTGTGCACCCATGACAATGGGCGGTGGTGCAAAGTGAGAATAATAAGGGGGTGTGCTCTTTTCTGCAGACAATAGGGCCAAGGGTGGGTATGGTCCTTGGTGTGGGGGATGTGGGGATAGGGGTGGAGGGGCATTGCCACTCAAGATGCCGAAGAATGGGCTGTGCTTCAGCAGACGTGAGGGTTGTTAGAGGTAAGCTTGCTGTGGGAGAGGACAGCTGCATGTACAGTAAAAAAAGACAAAAACATAAAGAGTGGGTTAATAAAGGGGCAAGGAAAAAGGGTTGGTGAATGATAAGGATGGGGATTGATGAATAGAGGTGGGGGCATATAAGGCAATGAAAGCCGAAAAGGGGGGTGAGGAGGGCTGGGTGCGGAGACAGACGGGGAGGAAGAGTGTGGGGGGAAAAAAGAAGATGAAGAGTGAGTCGCTGCAGTAGAGCTCCTCACCCACAAAGGAACCCCCATGCAGCCTCAGCTACTGAGCCAGAACCACTGCAGCTGCGACTGCTAAAAGAGTGTGTATGAGTGTGTGAGTGTGGGACCTAGTTAATGTGTCTGCTTGTGTGTTTATGTCAACCTGTGGTGGCAACTGTGGCTTTGAAAACCTGACCACATGCAAGACTGAGGTCTGAATCTCTGCAACGTACAGCAGAGTGGCAGTGCAGAAGTGGCAATGCAGAAGTGGGTTAGAGCAGCGGAGAGAGAGAAAGGATGAGAGAGACTTGAGAGGGAAGGGCGTATAGAGACAGACGGGAAAAGAAAGAGGGTGAAAGAGCAAGAGATCGAAAGTGCCAGAGAGAGACAGTGAATAAGAGACTAAAAGATTGAGAAAAACAAAGATTAAACTAAGAGGAGATGAGGTCAAAAGGAGGAGGGAAACTGTGAAATATGGACGTGGTGGAGGGAGGGAGGGAGGGAATGACTGAGGCAAGTCATGATGGAGACAAAGAGCGATAAAGGGTGGGAGGGAGTGCACAGGAGAGAAGGAGTAGAGTTAGGAGATGTAAAGTGAAAGCAATAGATGGAGTAGCTGTGAGAGAGGGAAAGGGATAGGAGAGTTGGATTAATGAAATAAATGCAGAGGAGGGCTCTGGAGAAAAAGAGGAGATAGGAAAAGAAGAGAAGCAGGAGGAGAAAGAGGGTAGAGATAGAAAGAGGCGGCTAAGGGGAGCAGAGGGAAAGGAAGAGATTAATAGTTTTGTAGATCTGCTCCTGTGTTGCTTCCTCAAGAGTAATGCCTTTTTCCTCCAATCCTTTCTTCCATCCTCCTAGATTCCCTTTTAAAAGGACTTTCTGGAATAGACACAGACACAGTCAAACAGATACACACACATATGTGTGTATGACACATATACACAGATGCACGCACAGTGAATAACTGCTGTGATTCATGTAAGCTGTCTTCATTCCGGTGAGCATTTGCCAGCTCACTAATAGGAGAAATTCTTTAATACTGTGCCACTGTGGATTTCAAAGCCACTTACTGTAGTTCGCATGTCTCTGAACACATTCAAAGACCTGGGCCCTCACCATACAGCCATAAATAACCCACAATGCAGAACAGGTTGCTCGGGGTTTTTTGTGAAGTATGTGTGTCTGTGTATGTTCGTGCGTGCAGGTGAGTCTGTTTATTTGCATGCTTGTAAGTGCATGGTCATGCAAGGAAAAGACTAAAAAGTTCCAGCCACAGGAGCTCCTAGAGAGGAACTTTGATCTTGGTGCTTATGATTAATTACCTCGGTGCTCTATCTGTCAGTGGCACTGCGGCTCCCAGGACATTTTGTAGCTCAATACCCACCATGTACAACATCAGCCTGTTCAAAGTTTATAGTAGGGACTATTGTCTGACATCTGCCTCCTTGTTCCTAAAAAATAAAAAAAAGAGTGGGGAGAAAATACAGCAATTTATGACTTCATTACCAAATGTGCAGTGATTAAGCGAGGTTCCTTCTCTAATTTACCCTGGCAAGACTTGACTTTAAGTGCCACCCACTGTGTGCAGACAAAAAGCCTCCATCAAATTATGCTAATGTTGATGTAAAACATTTATGGCTTATACTTCTTAGTTCTGAATATTTTGCATTTCTATTCCTCCGACTCTGGCTTTGGGCGCTAACCTGCAATACCACTGTGTTCCTTCGGCTGAAGTTGAGCACTTTCATCATTAATATTTAGCTCTGGAATGCTAATGATCTCTCTGAATCATATCATCACGCCACAACCTCCAATTAACCTCTCTGGAACGCTATAATGCCCCCGTTCACACACACAAAGACACACACACACACGCGCACGCACCATCTCACTCTGGGACTCCCTGCCTTTCCTTCCCTCACCTCTTTTTCATCTCTAACTCTCTTTGGCACATTTTGCCTCTCAAAGAATGTATGCTGAGACAGTTTTCCCTCTCATGTTTGTGTATATGTGTGAATGCACATCCTGTGGTGTCCAAGCCTGAAAGACAGCTCCTGCCTTTCAGAGTTCGTCTTCACTCAAGAGAGATCCAAGGCCTGTCTTCCATTTGTCCTTGGTACATTTTTAATAAAGCTAATCTGAGATTGGTGGATGAACCTCGTCACCTGCCTGTCATTCTTTCACTTTTCATTCTATCGACATTACACTTCATGTGTGAGAGGCAGAGGGAGCCTTCTCTCGGGAGTGAATGTGGTTTATTATAGATGATTTTTCTTTCCGCCTTTGGTTTGAAATCCACAATACTGTGTCCTCATAAACATGAGTTCAGGCATGTTTTGCCTGCAAAATATCTGCAGGCAAATATCTTTGAAACTCATACATGCTGTATAAGTCCTTCTGTTATGTTAAGAATAGTATGATTTGTCCATAAAAGGCAGGGTATGAACTTGACATTTAATTAGATAGCATTTATTTTTAAGCGAAGCCCTCTTTGATGTTAACATTTTCACATGACGATCTTTTGAAAGCAAATCTGCCTTCACTGAATTTCCACAGAATAAAACTTTGCAGTGACCTTGAGAGTTAAGGCACTGAGGGACTGTTGCTCTTCCAAAAGCTAAGCAGCAGTTGAAGTTTTAGGATAGGTTTAAATCTGTGTTGTTTGGCTTATAAAGTCCTGCGAATTGTGTCCAAACGTTTGATTTACATCACACCAACTTGCTGTCTGGATACCGCCAGTATTAATATAACATGCATTCTTCAAAGGCTAATTTACTTTCTTAAAACCAGTTGAGGCCCAAGCTTCTTTCTGAGGTTCCTGCTTGAAAATGACATGCCCAAAATAAATAGAGTATTTCTCTGCAATTACAAACTCTGTATAAACAATTTTGGTATCAAAACGAAGGCAACACTGAGATTTCATCAGATGTATAAATATTAAATCAGATGTTACTGTGTCAAAGTTACTGAGGCTGGAACATTAACATAAATTTTTTCCACATTTACTTTTGGATTTTATTGCATATAGCATTTAGCACATTTTGGCACCATCTGGCAGTTGAAATTTCTTAGGTGTTGGACAGCAGAAATAATTTAAGTTTATTTAGATGCTTAAAAATGTTTGTTTTTAGAATATTTTTTGAAGAATTGAACACAGACTCAGGTACATTGGGCCTTTTTTTCCTTTGTGCAATCAAGTTCCGGAAATGTCCCTTAACCCTTAAAACTCTGAGTGGCAGTAACTTCGGCTTCTATTGGCTGATTTGCATAATTGAGCCCTCCTTTTTAATCATTCGAGCCAACAGAATCATATTAACATTGCCGTGTTTACGTCAGTTCCACCAATCAGAAGTTGCAAGTCAAAAAAATCCACTTGATGCTAAATTGACGACACTCGCCCTGGTGATTTTTAATGCGAAATGATGTTATTGTTTATCAAAAGTCAAACATATTTTTGGTCTTCTTTTGCGGCTTAGCTGAGATTCTGAGGCTTCTGTGGATATCACACATTGCAAACTTACATAGCCGAGCTTGTTCTACAGCCGATAAAACGGAATCTCCGGGGCGCTGGGGCTTAGGAGGTTTTAAACGAGAAACTGAACAAAACAGTGTGTTTTGGGACAACTAGCATCCTTGTAGTTTTACCGAAAAAAAACAAAACAAAAAAAAACAAGAGCTGGTACATATATGCATTAATTCTTATAAACCTTTGTTTTCAAGGCTGAAAAAAAATAAGCATAGAAATAATGCATCTTATTGGATATTGGTTGTGATTTGGACTCAGAACAAGGAGCGCTTCTGCTTGTTAGACATTGCACAATGTTTTAATGCAACCTTTTCCAAAATATCTTTCATCATGTGTGCTCCCATGCTAACAAAAAAGCCAGTTTAGCACAAAATCCAACATAAAAACACAGCAAATATTCCCTGGTTAATGGTTCTAAATTACTCCTGAAGTTCATCCATCTGTTTTCCTAATGATTTGTCCTCTTCAGGGTTGCTGGAGGACTGAAGCCTATTTAAGCCGACTCTGGGCCAGAAGGAGGATGACACACCCTTTACTTTGCCACTGTATCACAGAGAAACAGACAACCATTCACACTCACATTCACACCTACAGTCAATTTTGAATTACTAATTAATGTAATGTGCGGGTCTTTGGACTGTGTGAGAAACTCAGTGTATCCAGAGAGAACCAGCACAGGCACAGATCGAACACACAAACCCCAAACAGAAAGGCCCCAGTCAGCGGGTGAGATTCGTTATGAGGCCAGAATGCTAACCATTGCAGCTCTAAACCTCCACAAGAAATGCCACAGTGCCATTTATTTCTTTATGTCTTTCATTACAATGTGAACATGTTGGTCTGTGGATATTCATTTAAAGCTAATACTAATATTCGTTACATTTACATTAATAATAGGGATTTTTCTTGTTTTGGGGACATTATTGCCAAATATTGCTAAAGAATCCACTTTAGTTCCTGAGATGCCAGGGGTGCGTGAAGATCTCAGAGTGTATAAAAGACACAAAACACAATGTATTATGAAAAGTTGCATCAAGCAATCAGTTCGCTGACACTGATGTCAATCTCACTAACCATTTACATGACTGATTGTACAATAGAGAAATGTAAATAACAGTTAACAGACAACACAGTTAGTGTGGGTGTCTTTCAGACACACCTGCCAATGTGCTATATGAAGGTTCATAATTTCAGTAGGCCAGTTAGGGCTCATCTCATCTACAGTATAGTTGAATTTGTGTTGTTTTAATGCAGACATTTCTTCTAGTTTATCAAGTTTAGGTTTAGGATGACGAGTTCTAAACTGCAACTGTTAGATGCCAAGTGAAAGCGCAAAAGAGCTCCAATACGAGTAGATTGTTGTTGCAATTAAGAAGCTGTTTTCAGCTGCTCCCTTGCCACAAGGGTTCACCACAGTGGGCAGCTCTGCATGTTTGGTTTTGCAGAGTTTTACATCGGATGCCCTTTCTGACATAACCCAAAGGAATTTCTATTTCCGCTTGGAATTGAATTCAACAGAATATCACTAGAAAGACAACAATCTGTTTATTTACACATTAGAATAATTATTACAATAATAATTACAAAACACCCCAACAAAGTCAAAAAGAGTCTTAAGCTCTTTCCTCTAATTTGGTCTTAACCCCAGCTGTCTGTTAGGTTTGATTTTTTTTTCTAAGAAGAAATACATTAACTATTCGATAAAGACACACAGTTGAAGTGCTTAGAGTCCTGCTGATCAAACTGACAATTTATATCAAACTGCAGTTTTGTTGAGACTCTCTGTTACTTTTGACTCACTGCCTCATTAGTCATCCCAAGTATTCGAACCATCACTAAATTCCGACACATGATTTTAGACAAGTTTATTTTACTCTGTGTCTGTTGTGCAAAAATGCTATTAGCCAAGACAGACGTTCAAACATCAAGTCTAGATGCTTTTCACAGCAACTGGGAAATCAAACCAGAGATCAAAGCTGAACAAGTAAGGCTTACTACGTAGTTGACTTACATTTAACAGATATACAAAAGTGCAGTGAGATGCTTTATCATCATAATACACTGTTATTATAGTTAAAAAAATATTAATATTAGAAAAAGACATTATGCCAAAGCTTATGTACTCTCTCTCAGCACAAAATTAATAGCATTTTCTTACCAAAGCATATGCAAAGACAATCAAAAGAAGCTTAAGATTTTTTTCAAGGTTATTTTTTAACTGAAGTATTTTCTGTATTCCTTCTAAATTAAATCGCTTAGTCTTAATATTCTCTACAAGCAAAGGTGATTTGGGCAGCCTAACCTGGTGTATGTTTAAGCAGTGTAAAAATGTAAAAATTAAGGAATAATAAACATTTAAATGAAGAGTCCTATGAACAGATTTGTTGATTTACATTTTTGGTTTTAACACTGTTTTTGTAGAGACAAGATACAGAAGCATATTCTACCACTTTTTGTCGAGTTTCATGCAAAATCAAATGAAGATCAAAATTTGGGATATTTCTGTTTCCACATTTACTTTAAAACAGTCATTTGGCCTATGCCTTATTGTGTTTCAGTGATGGTATTGCCAAGTACTGCAACGCACAGTGGAGGAAAAATTAAATCGTCAGAATCACTCTAAGTTGCCGTGTGTCCCTAATAAAGTTACTACTTACTTCCTTGAAACAAAATTTAATATTAGAGGAGCCTCACACTGAGTCCCACATCCCCCAGCCCCGTCAATATTTCTAAGGCCTCTTTATACACTTACTCTAGTCTTACTAATGTATTGCAGTACATAGTCTTGCTCTCTTTTGCATCTCTTCCCTTCATTTCTCTCCCTCCCTCTCTCTCTTTTGTAGCAGTGATTGTGATGAATTGAGTCATCTTAAGTGTTTCCTCTCTGTGTGCATCCCAGGAGGATTTCAATCCCCCTCTATTTTCCCTTGTCCCCCTCACCCCACCCCACCACCACCGATTCCCTACACTTTCTGCGCACTCATCTCTCTATCCTTTACCTTAGTGCAGTTGTTCTCTGCTTCTCTTGCTCCTCACTTTATTCATGTCGCCCTCTCACCATCTCTGCCTCCATCCTCCATCCTTTATTCGGAAAGCATTACTCAAATCACAATAATGCTCTCAGACCGCTCCCCCACCCCCACCCTACACTAAATAGATGATTTGCAGAATGGAGAGTGAATGGGTATTAATAGTATCAAGCTATGGATTGCAGTGCATATTAAATGAAATCCATGGCGGTCTCTGAAGATGCTTTTCATGTATGCCGTTTCCAAGGTCATGACCTCCAGTTGTTTTGCATCATAATGACACCACTGGTAACACTGAAGCCATCATCTGGGAGAAAATTACAGCGATGTTTTAATCAACTCTTTGAAATGTTTTGGAAAATTAGTAGTTGCCAAGACATCAGATTTTCATCATATATGAAAAATAAATGTGAATCCGTAGAACATTCAGTTCCACCCACGGTCTCTTCACAGAATTTTTAGTCACACCCTTGCCTTGTGGGTCTTTGCTTAATATAGGAGAGAACTTCAGTGTGAAATGTATCTGCAGTACAACACTTGGCGGTAGATGCCTTTGATTTGCCAATCAAGATGGTGACTTTTGAACGACCGCCACTGTATGGCAGAGACAGCCAGCCAGAGGGCTGTCAGCGTTCAAAGCCAAGGGCCCTCTCAGTTAAACAGTCTCAGTGTGCCACTACTTGAACATTTCAAAAGATGGCACATCAATGAGCCGTTGTTGTTGTATTGCGTACATCTGTGCATGCACAGATTTGATCATACACAAAGAATAATTTGTACCTCAAAAAATATGTGTAGCCACAAATACTGTACATGCATCCATAGACACAAACATGCACGTACTCACAAAACACTACAATGCAGCTTTCTGGGCTGGATGGGTTGGCAGATGACACTGTTTAACGCTGTCTCCTCTGTTCTGTGCTTTGCCAGCACTGCCATGGGATACAGCCAGGTGAAGGAAGTAAAATAGCAAAAGAGACAGTGAACATGATTTGTACTTTCGTGTCGGCACAACACGGCTGTGAAGAAGGGAAGTGGAAAACAACAACGTGTTAGTGTGAACAAGATGTGGTTCCAAAAACAGCAGAATAGAGATGAAAGATTAAAAAAAGGGGCAACAGGGTAGAAAGTAATAAAATAATTAAACATGAAGACGCATTTGGGGTGATATAGAATGCCAAAAGTACAAAAAGAAGTTGTGAATCAGTGCCACTTTAACTGTTCAAAAAAATGGCATCACGGTAACAATTTCAAAGCAAAGAACAGAGAGTAAGCAGTGAAAATACAAAAGAAATGGCTGTAATGGGGGAAAATGAACACCCTGGAAAGGAGATTTATAGGTGGGAAAAGAGTTATAGTGAACATTAAAAAGATGGGACACCTCAATGGAAAAGAAGGCAGAGTAAAAGCAAAAAAATAAAAGGAAGATTAAATCACCATTAGTGTAAACACTGTTAATGCATTAGGTTGGCGTCTCAACACAGTGTTTGTATTCCTTTCATACCTGCTTCCTGTGATTTTGAAACCCCAGTGACACGCCACTTCACTTATATCCATCTCCCAATGAGGTTCCCATTTATGATGTGTTGTAATAACTGGGATGATAGACTGCAATCAATTGCAAGACATTGTAGGTAATGTGGTGCAATACCATTTGTACATGGTATTGCATGCACCTGTACAATATACTCTTAGCGAAGTTTGATAAGAAAGAGTGAACCTGGTGCACACACACACACTGAAGTAATGTTCACAGAACTAATCAGTTTGTCATCTATTTTCAGTAACTATGAACACTATAGTGATATTTTAAATATCATATGATTTGTGGGAAAAAATAATCTAATTTATAGGGTGAGTATTTGAATCCCTGCGAAGTATTCTTCTTAATATCATTTTGTGATTAAATAACATTTTATAATATTTTTTTTATTAAATGTGAAATTTGATCAGTGGTGAAATGACATAAGTATAACAGAGAGTACTATTTTAATCCATCCATATTCCCACATAAAATGGAAGACAACAGATGGAGATTAAAAACTGAAAGTGCTTTATTCTTTACAGTTTTAATGATACAACGTTAGCGTATGTTTAAGATTTTTCAGGATTGTGTCCCAACAAAGTTAGTGCTTAAAAACTAAATATAACAATAACAATGAAGCGGGTTCGGCTGATCTTCAAGGCTTGAGGATTACACAGTGTATAATGGATTCACAGTATAAACTGCCAACAGGGCTGAGAAAACAAACAGCAAGATCTGATGGAGACTGTTGGTGATTTTCTGGAGTTCACGTCTTGAGAATTTCAAAATGTTTTTTTATTAAACATGTTCACATTTGACAGTCACGGAAACAAAATGTTGTTTTACTGCATGTCCTTCAACTATAAATGAGATAAATTAATTCTTAATATCTTGGTTACAAGTTTGAGTGAGCTCTAAGTGTCTATCGATAGTCCTAACTACTTATCCTTTGTTGAATGGTAGACTGGAGCAAACCTTTCAGTAGGGGGTTGCTCATGCATCCTTGCCACAGAATCAATGAGATTCTGTTCTCTCAAAAATATAAATGTATTCAAAACATTTATATTGCAACACATGCACATGCAGCACAGAAATGTTTATATGAATTCATTTTTTTGACTCAGATGCTGACACTACACATAAGTGCCTTTCTGAAATGCATATTTCTAACCCCATATTCCGTACAATGGTTTGCATTAGATTGTGCATGGAAAAAAAATAATAGGAGGCAAGCCTTTTAATGTGTTGGTCATATTAAAACATACATAGAATTTTTGGGGAATATTGGAATATTTATTTATTCATAAATTTGTTGCTAACATCCATGTTGCTGAGTTAATCCAACATCCAAAATTTAGGTACCTCAAAAAATAGAAGAAAAGGCACTGGACTGGGCAAGATCCATACAAAAGAGGAGCGCAGGTAAAGGAAGAAAGTGTGAGACTGAACTAAGTTCAAAAGTATTCATTTTTAGTATGGATGAAACAAGCTGCTTTTATGTGTTTTGTTTTGGTTTGGTGTTCAGTTCTTCATGTGCCAACAGTCTTGGCAGTAGTTAAAGGAGCTGTACTCTGCCTGTCTGGAAAAAAAAAAAAACATTGACACATAGTCCAGTGAGAAAATCTAAATTCATCCGTGATGCCACGTTTAAAGTTTTCTTCATTCATTATCCTTTAAAATGAATTGTTTACTTTAGTGGAACACTTGCAGATGTGTTCATACTAGAAGTATTCAAGGTTGCAAGGACTGTTAGAGTACGCACGATCTGATATCGTCGTGTTGGTGTTGTTCCCAGATCATCATACCAAATGTTGTTCCAGGATCAACATTGCAAGTGACCAATCAGAATGTTGTGACGTCATACTTTTGCAACTTCGGGAAAAACCGCCATAAAACAAAAAACTGTAATTAAGCTGCGAGAAACCGCCTCTGTCCACCGATCAGCGGACCCTGACCCTAATCCTAACCCTAACCCTTTAATAAACGGTAAGCAGAATTGATATTGTCCTTGCAACATCAGAATTTCATAAATGCACGAATGGCTTGGCGCGCAAAAGAATAACGTCACAACAATGTGATTGGTCACTTGCAATGTTGAACCTGGAACAACATTTTCATGATGATGCAATGCATGTATGAGCTAATTTCACATTAAACTGAACAAATCAGCGTGGACTATCAATCGCCTAACACACTATTGGAATTAACAGAGAATCTGCAGTAGGCACTAAACCCTTTAGCCAAAGTTAAACTTCATATATACAGTGGTGTGAAAATGTGTTTCCCCCCTTCCTGATTTCCCAGTGCTTTACATGTTTGTCACACACATTTCAATATCAGACAAAGATAACCAAGATAACCTGAGTAAATACAAAATGCAGTTTTTAAATCATGATTTCATTGATTAAAGAAGACAAGCTATCCAAACCTACCTGTTCACATGTGAAAAAAGTAATCGCCCCACACCCCTCTTGGTCAATCATGAGTTCAGTTTCACTAAACACACTCAGACCTGATTGAACAGGTCTGCTGGCAAACCCGTTGAATCAAGAAATCGCTTACATAGAACCTGTCAGACAAAGTGAAGCAAGCTAAAAGATCTCAAAAAGTAACACAACATGCCACAATCCAGAGAAATTGCTGAGAAACAAAGTGGCAGACTCCACTGAACACCGGTGAGAGTCATTATATGCAAATGGAGAAAACTTGGAACAGTGATGAACCTTCCCAGGAGTGATCGCCCTGCCAAAATTACTCCAAGAACACACTGACAAGTCATCCAGGAGGTCACAAAAGAACCCAGATCAAGATTAAAGAACCACAGGTTTACGTGTCTCAGTTAAGGTCCGAGTTCATGATTAAAAAATAAGAAACAGTCTGGTCAAAAGTGGCATCAATGGGAGAGTTCAAGGACAAAACCGCTGCTGACCAAAAAAAACACAAAGGCTTGTCTCACATTTGCCAGAAAACATCTTGCTGATCCTCAGTACTTGGGAAAACACTCTGTGGACTGACGAGACAAAAGTTGAACTTCTTGGAAGGTGTGTGTCACATTAGATTTGATGTAAAAGTAACAAAGCATTTCAGAAAAGGAACATCATACCAGCAGTAAAATATGGTGGTGGTAGGGTGATGGTGTGGGGCTCCTTTGCTGCCTCAGGGCCTGGAAGACTTGAGGAAGTAAATGGAACCATGAATTCTGCTGTCTACCAAAAAAGGAGAATGTCTGGCCATCTGTTCGTGCCCACTTTTGTTCTGCAGCAGGACAATGGTCTAAAACACATCAGCAAGTCCACCTGTGAATGGCTTAAGAAAAACTAAATGAAGTGCTGTAAATACACATTGCCAGTTATCACAAATGCTTGATTGCAGTTTTTGCTTCTAAGGGTGGCCTGACCAGTTATTAGGTTTAGATAGCAATCACTTTTTCACACAGGGACATGTAGGTTTTGACTTTTTTCCCCCTTAATAAAAAAGACCTTCATTTAGAAACTGCATTTTGTGTTTCTGTGTTTTATCTTTGTCTAATATTTAAATATGTTTGCTGATCTGAAACATTTAAATGTGACAATTACAAAATAGGATATTATGAAGGGGATAAACACTTTTTCACACCACTGTGTGTGAAAAAGTATTCGCCAGCAAGTTCAAGTTCTACATCTCAAAAAATCATATCAAATCTTTGTTCCTTCCATCTGAAATGTTTAAGTAAAGATATTTTTTGGTCAAGCACATAGTTTAATAATGTTAACCATATGTTGCCGAGTTCTCTCAGTTTTTTGTGATGCAGTGTTCCATTTCATAAATTAATTACACATATTAAATGCAACTTTGCACATGGCTGCTAGAGCTTGCTCAGCTGAACACAACTGCAGGTCCATAATAAAAGCTGGCACGGATGAATTATCTGGCAGAGCATATTCTCCCATGTATGTATTTAAATACATATGAAAAGCGTAGCATGAAGAAAACAAAGTGATGTGGGATTTTTTTTCTTCTAGAAAAAATTTCAGGTTGTCTATGCACATATTGTTATCATCATTATGATTTTTAATAGTCATCAGCTGTCCATCCATTTACTGCTGGAGCCTACTCTATAGGCTAAACATGACAATAACTAAATATATATTAATGCACAAAGACAAAAACACTAATGAAATGTCTTGACACTTTTGCTGAAAAATATAAATGATGATTTATCCAAATTAACATGTTAATTTAACAAATTAAATTAAAATGTCTGGTTGATCATCATGACTGGTGACTAGCACCTGACTTGGAATTGTTATCGACAACAGAAATGCAACTACTCAAAAAAGCATCGTACGGCCCATGGCGGGCAACGTGATTTCTGTCAGTGCTCTAAATGTTTAAGTGAACAAATTCAGTGAACAAAGGTCTCTTCCCCTTATTCATCATCATCATCATCATTTATTTATATAGCACTTTAAAAACACACAGACCAAGTGCTGTACAATACTAATATTATTAAACAACAATAATAATAATAAATGGCAACATTAAACTATCATTATTATTATTATTATTATTATTATTATTATTATTGTTGTTGTTGTTGTTGTTGTTGTTGTTGTTGTTGTCATTATTACACTTTAGCAGATTAGGACTACAGAACTAAATTTAAAAGCTGGAAGTATAATGACTTGAATCAGTTAAAGTCAGAAACATTTTGGAGTCATAAAATATGGTTCATAAGTCCCATTGAGCTATTTCATACACTTCAACACTAGCCTCACACTCAAGCTGTAGTATGAGGAAGCTGTAGACACTCTATTTAATACTGTTTTTGTTTGCTGATTGCAGAATTTAATATAATGTTAACGTGTGCACTGAACTGTAATGTGATACACTGAGGTTTTACTCTCAACTGTGCAGTGTCTTGATGACTCCTCTTGTATTTCAGTTGAAGGAGAGGTGTGGTAGAGGGCTTAGTGAGCCCAGCTAAGCAGCAAACAGCACTCTTAGTTGCAGTCTGGTTACTGCAATCTGCTTTTCACAGAAAAGGTGTGTGTCTCATGTGGCCCACTGCTTTCTTTCTATTTGGTGAAAGCAGAACACCATATACCATCCGAGAACACATAATCTCCCTCAACCTGCTGATCACACAGACAAACAACCTGTGTTTAAAGGATGTCAGATCAGACAGAAAAGACCAAAAGTGTTTTTTTCCAATTCTATAACTTCTAAAGGTTGGTGACCTTTCCTTTCCTTTCCTTTCCTTTCCTTTCGTGTTTCTCTTTAAAGTCAGTATAAATAAAATCTGTTTCAATCGCTAAGCTGTAATTTGGCCTCCATGCAGAAGGCTACAGTGGACTACCAAGCATCTTTTAAACAATTTTTTTAAAGAGGTTTTCAACAAAAGTTCCCAGGGTAGGGCAGACATATATTGCATCTAGGGTGGGGCCATATAATATTGTCCAACTATAACGGTATTATTTTTTACATTACGTCAAAATGTCATATTGCAATATTACTGCTATAGCAGCGCCATAGGTTTACACTACTAAGAGCCTTAGTTCTTAGTAAGCAAGCCCAGGCATGTCATGTGTATCACCCTCACTTCAAGGAATTATTTCAGCAATTTCCAACAAACCACAGGACTAGACAAGAAAACTGTTCCCACTAAAGATGTACACAAAAAACTTGTTTCACCACTCAAGGGTATGAAACAGGAGATACTAGCAATAGTTTTTTCCCAAATATAATGTAAATATAAACACACCAAGTGCTGCTAGAACACTAGCTAGATGAACAGGAAGAGCAAATAGTAGATTGTAACTCTTAAGGTAGTCAAATGTCTCATCTCCTTACTGATAACAATGATGATAATAATAATAATGACGCAGGAATTACTGATGTCTTTACGTGATGGAAAAGGAGAGATTTACACAACTAGATTCAAGGTGGAAAATATTTTTCAGTTTAGCAATGTGACAATACTGTGCAGACTCCTGAAGAGTAATAAAGTTACACTCCTTTACTTAATATTAAATTAAAGTGTTATATCTTTAATTTAAATTGACATTAAAGCAGCACTGTCTAGGCTACATTTATGCTTACATTTGATACTGTGTCACTGGATATAATGCAGCTGCTGCTGGAAACTTGTTTCTTTTGATTTTGATTCACACTCAGTGTGTCATCAATGACAGTGACTCATTGGAAACGAAGGATAAAAGAAAATGCTTATATTGCTTATATCATCATTATATATAGATATTTATGTATGTATGTATGTATGTATGTATGTATGTGTGTGTGTGTGTGTGTGTGTGTGTGTGTGTAATTATGTAATTTCTTTCCATCTACTTATTCAACCAGTGGGGTTGAATCCTATCCCTGGAATCATACCAACAGGTATCAAGGAATCAAAGGAATCAAAAACTCAATAATATCATTAAACCTAGTATAATGGTAAAGAAATCAAAGAGGAATCCAAAAAACTCAACTTCAACAAATTTCAAATTCTTAACAGTATAAGAACAAAATCCAAACAGAAACCCAAAATCCAGTATACTAAACCAAATCAAAAACTAAACAATAAAACCTTAGGGCTATAACAGTTGTCTAATGCATGACATTGCTCAACAAACTAACCCAAATCCATCACAAAAAGTAAAATGTTTAGAGTGCATCCTTGGGTGCAGGAGCATGTTCTGCTTTGGTTGTTTGCTTTGGTTTACTCCCTCTATCCAGTGTTTCTCTTAAAATTCTCTCACTTCAAGGCTAACCAAGTGCACAGCACTTAAACGAGGAGGCAGCTGGATACCTCTGAATGCTTTTTTTTCTTCTAGCTGACATCCAGGAAATGGTGGCTCTACAGCCTCACACATCCTCACACTCACACACATTCATCTGTAGACTTGGACAGACACTTGGGGCTGACATTTCAAACTGTCAGGGAGAATGCTGTCAAACTGTGCGTTGTGGTGGGACATGCCTACATGCGGATGTGTTTCTCTGTGTGTAAGGGTGTGTGAGCGTGTGATTGCAGGCATGTGTTTTGCTGGAGTGCTTGCTTTTGATTGTCTGTTGCAAATTTAACAAATTTCAATTTACAGTAATTTATACTAAACCAAATCAAAAACTAAACAATAAAACCTTAGGGCTATAACAGTTGTCTAATGCATGACATTTTCATTTTTGTTGTTGTTATACTGTACATATATATCCGTCACAAACACAGACATGCACTTCCTACAGATTACCAGCTGAACAACACACATATGTGGTCCAGTCCCTTTGAACCCACGCCCCGCCCCTCACTGCACATACGTACACCCTCACCCACTCCCTTAAACACACACACACACACACACACTTATCGAATTAAATAAAGTCAGCATTTTGCAGCCAGTCGGTTGCAGGGAAATAAAACACCATGTCATTTAGTGCTGATGGGATGGAGCCTCTATAAATAGTTATTTCCTGCTTGGCTTTAATTAAGTGGCGCTACTGTCAGCTGTCACAGAACACAATTATCAAGCAGACCCATTTAGCAAACTAACCCCTTCGCTGTGTCTCTGTCGATTTATCCCTCCATCGGTCTGTCACTTTGCTCTGTGTGCTGTCTGCTTTAATGCCCATCTTTCTATCCCCATTATCCCCATTTCACTGCTTTGGTGTGTTTCTGTCTGCTATTGTTGGTCAGTTTATCCAAGAGTGTTTACCTTGCTTTATCTCTCTTTATTTTCTTCTGTCCACCAAGCCTTTTTGCCGTTCTCTGTTCAGTTTTCTCACTGCTCCCCATTTTCCCCTTTCTCTTCTAATCTGCTGCAAGTTTTCTTCTCTGACAGCTTGTTTCATCTTCCTTCCTCTGCACTGGCATCTACCCTGTGCTCTGGCTTTTTAAGTTTTTTTTCTCCTTTCTTCGTCTTCTTTCCCAGATTCACATGTAACTGAGTTTTCCCTCCCCCAGTTGTGTGTAAGCACATTTGACCACGTGTGTGCATGTACGTAAGTGTTTGAACACCGCCGCTATGTTTACTTATAAGGTCTGGTGCAGTTCTGATTGGAGCTACAATTTCTGTCTCCATCTGAAACCTCTGAAGCATGTTATTCCCCTGGCGCATGAAGTTAGAGAGAAAGACGGAGTGAGCAGAAGAAGGAGGGAAAGAGCAAAAAGCAAAGAGGAAAAGAGAGATGAGGGGATGTGTGTGAAGGGGGGGAAGGGGGAGGGGGTACCGAAGACATGGAGAGATAGAAAGAGCAAGAGCAAGGGCAGGAGATGGAGATGCCGAGAGAGCAGGATAGAGAGGCAGAGAGAAGGACACTGCAAGGACAGTGCAGAGGAAAGAGAGGGGAGTAGGAGGAGGGAAATGCACTCAGGGACACACAAGAGGGAGAAACACACAAACATTCACGCACATGCACACGCACACGCACACACACCACACACACACACACGCACGCAAGCTTTGGTATACATATCTCCGGCCACTGAACCACCCACATGGCTGAATTTATGTTGTGTTTCACATATATTGATAGACGATCAGTCTTTATCACAAACATTCCCGGGATACACAAGCCCTCATTTCCGCTGACATACTAACACCAATACACAATTAATCTTTCACCCATACACACACTTACAGAAAAATGACAGAAAGGAATATAAAAAAAGACTCTGGTTAAGGCTGCAACACAGGTGGATAAATAGCATGTTTTCATATTTTTACTCTTCGTGTTACACATACTGATAGAAATACATGCACACTTAGGGGTGGTAAAGCCTAGAGTAAACTATGGGTTGTCACAACTGGAGTTTTGATGGATTTAACACTCTGGAATTGTGCAAGAGGCAACAACAGCTTCACCCAGAGAGAAAGGACATCAGATACACACATACTTGCACCGTAAAATATTATCAGTACTCACACATGCTCAAATACAAATATAAAATCCTACAACACCTTGTAACTTAAGACGGTTTCATTTTTGTGCCCACGTGTATGCAGACATGGATGCCCGCACACATACTCTACCACTCACTCACCGACTCTCGTTCACTCTCTCTCACACGTGCACACACACGCACACACACATACACGCACACACACACACACAGAGATGAGAAAGTCCAATTATCAGCTGGCATTCCTCTCTCAGGGTAATTTAATGCATTGGGTGAGAGCTTCTCATTTATGTTTGGTAATTACACTCTCTCTGCTTTACACTCGCTTTAATAAGCTCTAACTTCACTGCATAAACCATTAGATTACATTCACACACACATACACACACACAGAGTCACACATACAGACGCGTACACCCACCTACGCATGCAGATGAACATTTAAAGGCACACTGACTAGAAATGATGCTTGTATTTTTGTGACCCAAAACATATCAATCCCAGGTGAATGTATACATTCACACGTGTGCAGATCCATGTAGAATCTCTCCCCACCCTTGAGCATTCCTACATCCCACTAACTACCGACCTCCTATCATTTCCCTCACATTATCATTCATTACATTATTGCACTTGTTTTGATGCTTGGCAGTTTTCCCCCTCTATAATTCATTTCTTCGTTTGAATTTTCATCAGGGATTATGTTTTGCGTTATGGAAATGCCTATGATTACTATTCATTATGTGGTTTCATGACTCGGAGTCTTTTAAATTTATGTGTATGTTTGTGTTTGTGTGTGTGTGTGTGTGTGTGTGTGTGTGTGTGTGTGTGATGTCTGGATGTGGATGTGGAAGCTCTTTAATTCAGAAGGCTTAAAGAGACGCAAAAGTTATGTGTGAGTGTTTCTGCATGTGTGTGTGTGTGTGCTGGTGTGTGCTTGCATATTTCTTAAACTTGAGAAGTCGTGACTCTCCATCAGTGACAGAGCGGCGGAGTGTGTGCTGAGACTGTCGATGGAGCATCTGAGAGACCAAATTATAGCTGTGTCATCTGCTTCACTTCCCGTTTGAGAAACCCACTGCATAATCACCCACCTCTTTCCAGTTTCTGATGCAAATATACATAAAATTGGTCTCTAGTGACTTGGTTTCTAAACAATAACTCATAAAAACAGATGGGATTCATATCAGAATCAAATCGGATTACATAAAACAAGAGTTCCCACAAAAGTCATCCTATTTATTAGCAAAGAAACATTATAAATTCTTCTATTTCTCAGCTGCACAAATTCTACGTTTTTTTATCCCATTGGAAGATGTCATTCAAGTATAAGCCTGGAATCTAATGTAATGAAAAACTGCACACATATTCTTATTTGAAACCATACTTGTAACACAAAAATATGGTCAATGAGCCCAATGAAACAATATTAAGACATTCATACTCGTTTATCTAAGCAGTGTCTAATTTTTGCAGCAATGGAGTCATCGACACAGAAGGCACATGTGATACTCTCTATCGTGTGTTTTGAGTAGAAAAACAATGACAATGAAGCAAAAATGGCAGAAATGCAAATATGTACTTTTCCAAGTATGTATAATTTTGTTGACAACACTTAGTGGATATAAATTGAATGGTTTACTCAAACTCTGAATATTCCCAATCATGAGCTCTGTTTTCTCACATAGTATAGGTAATCCATGTATAGACCAGCTGTAGACATTTCAAAAATCCATGCTATATTTAAATAGTGAACAAAACTGAACCAGTTGCAGTTGTGATATTGACCCATAGCAGAGCGGGCAAAGTGTGTGGCTGGATGCGTGGAAAGCTGGGCAGGTTGCTGACTGTGCAGAGGAGCAGGGTAACTGTAGCTATACTGAGCAGAGAGTCCAGAGAGAGCTAATTCAAGGAAAAAGAGAGTGAAATCTGGAGCAGAGCAGTTGCATTGGATGATTTTCAGGCCTTAACAGCACAGATGAGGAGGGCTACAGACTGGTGGCCCCATTATAGTTGCCGCATTGGTTTGTGTTGTGCATAAACAGTGATGGTCTTACTATTTACACCAACCCTGAGGGCATCAATGCTCGCTGAACGATAGGTGTCGCCACTCAAATTCAAAACCTCTGGATCAGCGCTGGTATTGGAGGAGAAAGAGTCAAAACCGGAAGCAAATCACAGTTTTTCCAAACTATTGCAATATCTTCTTCTGTATAATCTGTGAATCTCTGAGGACCTCTATCCTAATATATCATCAAATTGTCAATAAAAACTCATGTTCATGTAGCCAACTGTGAGGTCAGTCTTCTTGGCCATCACTGGTAGTGTTCCAGGACAAGGCCAAAATGACTCCCTCTGGCAGTTCTAGTGTTAAAGCTTTAATACAGCTCGAACATTTAACACTTCCTCAATTTGAGAGAAAAGTTTACTTTTGATCACTGCCTAGCTTTACTTTTGTTAAAAGTAAAGCTAGGCAGTGTATTGAAATGTAACTTCAAGTTAACAGTTCTCCAGTATCACTCTAGCTTAAATGTTAGATGCATGTCATACTCCACTGACAATGCATGTAAGTACGATTGTTTCTGACACTGATTGATGCAGAAAAAAAATAATAATTTTCTAAAAAAATTTAGACAATAATTCTGATGGCAAAAGAACCAAAAGGGACAGGCAAAAAAAAAAAAAAAAGAAAGAAAATATGTGATGGATTAATAGGTCGAGCAAAATGCTGGTAATATGAAACTGGAAGGAGAGATGAACAAGTTAAAGGCAGGAAGGAAAAAGGAGTTAAGGCTAAATATGATTGGACAAAATGTATGGAACCACAAGTTAGGAAGTTCTTGAGATAAATTTTTGCTAATTACTAAGATGACAGAAAGAATTTTCAATCTTGAAATTGCCCATGTCTTGAAGCTCCAGACAAAGGCTAAACCATTAATTAGTTTCAGTTAGTGTACAACATAAATATTATAATCTTTTTATCTGTTTATTTCTTGATGTGGTGCCAACAAAATGTCAAAACTGCATGTGAATTGCATCACTGAACCTGTGCACAATAGCTGTGTTAAATACTTAAATCAATACAAGCTCAGCATTGGGCAAATATTGTTTTTGTGAGGGCAAGCAAAGATCAGTTAGACTAGAGCAGAGTCTCAATTACTAATCATTTTCTACATACAAGCCCTCTACATTCATTATTCAAATAATGATTGCTCTAGATTGCCCATTAACACAATACATCATTGAAATACTCTATTCAAGTATGCTTTCTATCCAAATACTCTTCCAGTCTTTTATCTATTCCTCCATGGCCATAACAGCCTGTTATGGCCTTCTGTTAGAGCTAGTTATAGACTTTAAATACTGGAATGCAAAGACAATCTATTTTTTGCTTCTTTAGAGTGTGCCATGATAGACATAGCCCATAAAAACACACACACACACACACACAGCTCCATTAGTTCTTGGCACTTGGTGACGCAGTTGCAAAGGGAATCACCTGACTGGATTTGAATAATGCAAAAATTTACATCTTGCCAAACTAGCCTTGGCTTTATGCCTTGTGCTATGTTTTCCCCCTCTATTGCTCCTTCCTATTATCTGAAATCTCTATATTAATGTTTGACGTTTAACATCATATTTTTAATAGTATTTTATGTCTGCTCTCTAACTCACCAGCCTCCATTCCTTCCTGCATTTGCATGCACACAACCTACTTTGGATCCAGCCATAGCCCTATTTCTTTTTATAAGAGAAACCCAATCTTTTAATTTATGAATTTTTATTAATCACTAATAGCTTATTCTTGAATACCAATGTCAAATTAAAGTTCAAGGTCTGTCTTGACGAGATAGGTTTTAGCCTGCCAAAAGTCTGTATTAAGTGAAAATTGACTCACACACACATATCTAAAAATGCATGTCCTACAAATTGCACAAACACACACACACACACACACACACACACGCACATACACACACACAAAAGCACTTGAGTGCTCAGTGTCTAAACGTGTGCTCCTGTGGGAGAAGGTGGCTAATTCAGTCTAATAGCGTGGACACCCTTCATCTTCCCACTGGGATCCTGGTATTCAATTACCACCAGTTTATACCTCTCGCTCCTCTGCTACATTTTGCCACTAGCATGACACAAACTAATGGAGCATCTTATTACAGTACTACTAACTGCAGTGTGTGCAGAATTTTCATAACTAAGTATGAGAGTGTGCTCCATTCCTATAACTGTATATACATATTTTCCAGTATGTTTATTGCTCTAAAAAAATTGAGATTAATTTGTAATTTGTAGCAGAATGAGAGGCTGGGGATTTTTGACTGAAATCAAATTTTAACCCAAAACCTGCCAGGCTGACATGGTTAAGTAGAGTGTTGTTCAGCTGTAAAATATCTCTAAAAAATGTAGTGTATAGAAGAGGTGACTGTGGGTTAGAAAGTAGACATCTACCAATCTGAAGGTCAATGGTTTATTCCCCAACTGCTCTAGTCTCCATGCTCAAGCATCTTTGGGCGAGATACTCAACTCCAACTTGATCCCTAGAGCATTTGTTGGAGTGTGAGTGTGTCTGAATGTTAGGCAAGGTGCTTATAGAAATAAAGCAATTATATAAGTGTGTGCATGTGTGTGTGTGTGTGTGTGTGTGTGTGTGTGTGTGTGTGTGTGTGTGTGTGTGTGTGTGTGTGTGTGTGCGCGTGCGATTGGATGAATGAGGTTTGTAGTAAAAAAGCTCACTTAGACTAAAAAAGAGTTATATAAGTACCAGTCCATTTACCATTGCCAAATGTGGGCTGTGCTGTTTCACTTCTCCAGGCTTTCTGGTTTCTGGTTCTCCCTATCTTCCCCTCCTACCTCCATCTCTTGGGAATTGTATCTTGATAAAAATCAAAAACTCACTTACAAACACACACCTGTTGTGCCAGACTCCAATCCACAAACAAGTGAGCTAGGTTTCTGTTTTCAGTTTAGCAAGAGTCCAAGTAGTCTTTCAAGTGGTGAGGCTTCACCTGAGGACTTTCAAAGGTCTGTGAGGGTGATGAACAAGTGTGAGTGTGAGATAAATTCCATATCTATCCTGTTATTACAGTGAAATAATAGCCACCATGGTTCTTTGCTAAACAAACATACATAACTAAACCCTGTAATTATTCACTAGATTAGAAAAACATAATTATGGCTTTAATAACAGCATTGGATTATACAAACTGTTAGAAAAAGTGGCACTCACTGTTTCTGATTTATTACAAAATGTAAGCATTGCTACCAGTACATTACAAGTGGACCATTAAAAAGAAAAAAATCAAACATGAATAGAACTGATATAACTCACATAACTTCACATTATATGAGTTGTGTGATGTTTCTTAAATTGAATGTATAATGAAAAATTTGCCAACTCCAAAGACTACATGTCTACACGTACAGTCATTTAAAAAAGAAAAAAAATAACAGAATCTTTGCCTTAAAAACTAAGTAAACCCCATAATGAAGTCGCCTGCAGGACCCTTTTAGCAGCTGAAGCCTGAAGTCGTTGTTTTCTGTAGGACTTTATCAGTCTCCCACTCTTCTTCACAACATTGCTTCAGTTGAGGTTTAGTGACATTCATTTATGCACAGCTCTCTGCCAATTCTCAGGCACAGGTCCTGCCTCAACATTTCAGTCAAGCTGAGCTTTGGAGTCTCTATAATAGGTGCTGTGCTTGGGCTCATTGTCATGTTGCATTGCCCAGTTCTGGCCAAGCTTTAGCTTTTGGATGGATGGCTACACAGGAAGAGGAAGAGAACTCACAAGAGTTTGTAGTTTGTAGTCTCAGTGACTATAAGTTCCCTAGGTCCTGTGGCTAAAAACAAGCCCTAATCATAGTCCTTCAGCACTCTGCTTGATACCTGGTATGAGATGTTTGTGCTGTGTTTGTGTTTAATTGTCACCAGAGGTTTGCACTTTGGTTTTGTTTGTCCACAGGGCATTGTTCTAGAAGTCTTTTTGCTAAACCATGTTACAATTTTCTTTTTAGTGAGAAGAGGCTTTCTCCTGGAAAACCATGCTTGTTTAGCCTGTTTTCACTGTCATGAACTTTAACCGTTGAATTGATGTCCTTGTCGGAGCATTGTTCAATCTGACCATGGGGTAAATTTGCTGGAAATGGTCACATTTGAAGATCAAGTTAATCAAGTACATCTGATTAACAGCACCTGGCTACTACTTAACTTCTTAACTGCTATAGAAACAGTAAGCTTGTTTTTGACTGCACAGAGCCCTGTTTTCACCTGGTTGTAGATGCATAACAATAAACCAATAGCACATTTTGTCTTAAACATTATGTAGGTATAAACTAATATAATCATTGTCTTTCATTTGCTCTCACTCAGTAAGTCTTTTTTGTTACATCTTACTTTATCTAAAATAGATATTTCTTTACTTTGAGCTTATTAGAAGCATAGAAATCAACTCATCTGTTTTGGGCTTTCCTACACAGGCATACCAGATGAGTAAAAGTAGGACACAAAAGAAATACCTGTTTTTCTTCTTGAAACACACCGCCAGAGAAAATCCAACTGCTCTTGAATAAATCTGCTTGAAAAAGCAAATATGCATACAAAATTATCACGCATACAGTACTACCCAAAAGCAATAATAAGTAATGGTTAGTGTGTTATGTGAAAATAGGCCACTCTGGAAAGCATAAATATCTGAAATGCAATCAGCTTGTATTTGAATTAGATTTAAACTGTCCAGGCGCAAGAGTAGTTCAACCTTTATTTCCAAGATTAGAAAGGTTTTAACACAGAGAGTTCATTCAGAGTGTATTCCACTGCAGGGCACCCAGGTGCTCTGTTCTACTTCCTGCAGAGCCGTAATTACAAACACTGAAGCAATTAAATCCATGCAGGGTTATGTGTGTCTGTGTATGAGTGTGTGTGGGCATGCATGCGCATGTGCATGTGTTCAAACCTTTTTGTTTCATTTTATCATTTCCTTTTCATTGAGTCTTTGCTGAGTGTTTATGCAGATAGGTGCTATAGGAGTGTGTGAGTATTGACTGAGTATGCATGTATGAGTGAGTGCCAGAGACTGAGTGAGGAGCAGGCAACCAGAAAAGTATCCGATGACTGATGGCAATACTTCAAAGGCAGAAATATGGAAGAAGGAAATTTGATTCACATAAAATTTGAAAGTCTTATCCTTATAGATCTGCAGTCAATAAGCAAATTTCACAAAATTGAAAGTCATGTCACAGAGGAGGACAAATCAATTCAATCGACCTGATATATGAAGGCAGGCTTTGAACCCAATTTTGGTTTTAATCTCCTTGAGATTATGTAGCTTGACACAACACGTAAATAATTTAAAATTCTGTTTCTTTTTGTCTTGGGTTGTGGCTACTATGAGTTTTGCGTTCATTAAAACAGGCACTATGTCTATGTTTTTATCTGCTGTAATATAAATCTATAACCGGTAGTTAACCCTTTAAAGCCGGTCGGAGCAGGCACACTCCGTTTTGCGTAACTATTTTTAAATCCCCGTAGAACCGGAACCGCGTAAGCTAGCGCAATAATTTTTTGTGCATATGAAACCGGAGGAGTAGTACTTACATCTTATGCCATCAGCTTGTCCTAGGTCACGGTTTCCTTCCACATATAGCTTTGCAAAAATTGCATAAAAAGCGCTTGCAGGAACAAAAACATAATATTCCAGAAACACGCCTTGCCGATCTGATCAGCTGTTCGTAACACTTCCCACATTGAAACAGACGTCAGCGCAAACGATCGCATGTCCGCCATTTCCTGCCCTAAACCGGAAGTGACATAATTTTCGCGGAAAATGTAGTTTTTTACTTGTAGGCTTCAAAAGCCTATACTGGTGTTTTTATAAGTAAAGTTTCACTTTATGCTTCTCTGAATAGTTTCTGGGATGCTTAGAACTCAAATTGCACTGCTGGAAATAGTTTATTTTGATGCACATGCTGTGTTCTTTGCAAATTTGCATCATAGGATTGTTTTTTGTTTTTCCTGCAGTATATAAAAATTGGTGTATCTCAAAATAAAACTATGAAGACACTCAAAATAAATTTCCTGTTGTTGTAAACTATTTTTTGCAACTTTTTTATATTTAAAGTTTTGAGGGATAAGCCTCTTAAATTTCTCCAAGTAGAAATATATGTAAAAAAAACTAAAAACGATTTTCAATTTTTTTTGTAGTTTATTGCACTTTTTTGCAATGAAGGTAGTTACTATGGACTTAATGCATACATATTATTAAAATATGGGCTATATCAGTTGTATTGATGTATAGCAACTTGAAATGCTCCCAAAAATGGCACTACAGCATGTAAAAATATAATATAAGCTCTGGCGGACTTGGTTCTATGGTAGGTCTTAAAGGGTTAATGAAACAACACTTTTAAAGTTAAAGTACTGGATGTCATCAAAAACAAGCTGTATACTCAGAAGTGAGATATTACCACTGAATTTGATGTGGGGTGCTATTTATGTATTTGTTAACATAAGGCTTTTTAAAAAACTTTCTTTTAACTTAATCAATAAAATTAGCTTCCAGTAAAGAATGCTTGCATGTGTAATTAAAGTCATTTTGATGTCTACATTCCCTGCAGGAAACAATTATAACACACATATTAGAAACATGTCACTTTCGAGCCATCTGTGAACTCGGACAGTGAGTGAAGGTGTTCTCACAGGAGAATTCTCTGTAACTTCAAATGGATGATCCCTCTTTGTCTCTGCTATTGAGAAAGCTCTGCATGCTCTAACAGTTTAGCGGCCTGTGCAAAATACCTTGGAGAGAAAGATGACAATGAAGGCAGCGGGAGAGAGAGATAGGAGCAGGCTGCATGAGAGGAAAAGAGAAGGGTCAATCCCTTCCATAAAAACCAGACCTTTGGTGTTGTGCCAAGATAGTCAAGTGGTTAAATCCTCAGCCTCTCAATCCACATATGGGCTGCTACTGGCCCATCACTGAGTGTCCTGTCTTCTCACTTGTATACCCCCATGCTGTTTCCAGTCATAATAATAAGTAACGTATGCTGTATTGCAGGTATGGCCACTGCTAACTGAAAGAAAACCAGGTCATTAAAATGTGTCCCCTTGGAGAAAACTCAGTGTGGGTGCATTATATTAACACTGAGTTCCTTGTTAGGAGTATGATGCTGATGCTGAACCAGTGTTGCACAAGCTGGGCTACTGCATGGAATTTAAAGTTAAGTCTTAAGCCGCTGCATGACACAACAAATGTGTGTCGTTACCGCAGCTGCTCGTTGCTTTGAACCTTATCTAAACCCTTCTGTGTATCCAAGTGCATTCAAAATGACCAAAAAAGAGCATAAACTAAACAGTTCAGTGTGCAATTGCCAGAAAGTTCTAGAACAGACTCATTTTAGGAGGAGAGTTACAATCTTTCTCTCCCTTTCTCACTGTTTTTAGAGTCCTTGAGATGCTCCAAAGGAGAGTGTGTTATCTCCTGCAGAGTGAGAGAGGAAGATGCTCCTCACTACACCCATTCTCATACCTGCCGTGTTTGTAGATAGATAGAGGTATCTGTGTGTGCGCGTGTATGTGTGCGTTCATGCGGGTGGGCGGGCGTGTGTATATGTGTGCGTCGCGTGCAGGCGTCTGACTTTCAGCATATTTAAAGACCGAAAATGAGCCGTTGCTTTGAGGAATGTCTCCAAGGGTGCATGTGCAAGTGGGCAGACATACACACAAGATAATTCAGTCTTCTACACCAGAGAAAAAAAGTGTCATAACAAATTAAATTCACCAGAGGCAGAAACTCCTGGGCTCAATTTCAACTCAATCCTAAATCCATGAAGGAATATGTAAATATATGCGCCACACAGAAATATTACAATGCTACACTGCTCCATCCAGTCACAAAATAAACTCACATCCAGCATCAAAGTGCTTTTAACACAGCAACCCAATTAGTGTGTGATTCCAATAATCTAACTCCACTGTAGTGATATTAAGTTTACCATACCACACACACACAAACACACACACACTACTTCTTACAAATTCCACCGTCACAGAGGGGCACTTACGCCCATTTTGTTCTTGTTTTGCTGCATAACTGCTGCATTTTGAACATTTCCCAGGCACATATTGCCAGAGACATATCCTGAACATGCAGCGGTGGAATATCCTTCCCACTGACAACATTACGACATGATGCTTTGTTGTCAGATGAACGTTTCACATATAAGCAAAAAAGTAGGAATGGAGTTTTTTTTGGAGGGGACGAAAAAATTGAAGCTTGTTAATTAAGCTGAAGCTCTGAATGTTAAGAATGCTACCTTTGGTTTGGTAAACCAGCTGCGGGCTGTCAGTTTTCTCCTCCCTTTAAAAGACAAGATGTAATACAATCTTTTTATTATGTAGTAGCTCTGTATTGCTGGCTTTTAAATGCTTTAAACACAATTCCAATGTAGTCTTAAATCATTGCCGTATCATGTTTTCTTAATGACATGAAAAGCTGTCCTCCCTCCCATCTCCATTAATGGAGCAGGCGTGCTTAGATAAAACGTGACAGCGTTCACAATGGTGGAATGATAAATCTCCATGAAGGTGGGGAGTAACACTGATGCTACATGCCGAATACAACTGATTAAGCTCACACTCAGTCAAGCACACATGCACAAATGTAGAGCGCACAAATAAGAAATGCACACGCAAGCAAATGAAACTACTGTAGAAACACACGCCGAGATCAACAGGCATAAATCCTTTCTAATTTCCATGTGTCCTTGTGTTATGCTCACTGCCTCTGCCCACACTTTCAATCTGTGGGCTTCGTGCTGTAAATTGTCAGTTAATCGTTCATTGTTAATTGGTAATTAAGCACTAAGATAGCGCTTGCTGTTTAATATGTGATTGATATAATTGATGGCATAAATCAAAAGCACATGTGTGGGTGCATGTGTGAAAGCGCCTGTGCTGAATGCTTCTTTATCAGGCTAAACTTAATGATAGCAAAACCTTGTGCTTTTGCTCTCGTGTCTGAAACAGAGATCAAGAAATTAAAAATGAAAAGACCAAAAGGAAAAGGGATATTAATGTTTAACACAAAGAGAAAATACTGACGGATTCACAGACTGATAGGATGAGTAAGTTCAAATTAACGTGTGAGGCAGTGGAGAGGAAACAAGGAAATAGGTGGTTTAAGGACAAAAGGAAGTGGAGCTAACAGAGAGAAAAGCTAGAAGGACACAAGCGAAGAGAAAAGAAAAGATGAAGAGAGGAACATTTAAAGAGGCAGCAAGCTAAAGGCTGAAATAAAATTGACTCGGGTGTTTTAACTATTCCTCTATGCATGTTTATGGTGTGCAGGCTTACATTAAAATTCAAAAATCAGATGTATTTCCTATAATTATATAGGAGGATGACTCATTGTATTTTTTCAGCAGCAGAAAGAAACTTGTTTGGAATAAACAGAAAAGGAAGTGGGCAGTCAGCATGAGTGGTGATTGGAACAAAAGACAAACCAGAAAAGGAAACTCGAAAGAGTACACCTAATGATTTACTAGCTGTATTACGTGACTGACAAGGGTCAAGTGTCTGGGGCATGCAGTGCAGGAAAACGAATACCGCCTACCACCCCAGCAAACAGTCTACAGCCAGTACTTAATAGCGGTTCCAAGTAATTTGCCCAAAGGGAGGAAAGCAACAGTGGCAGCAATAATAAATAATCCCAACCAAGAAGCTTTGCTAAGTCGAGCAAGGCTGGGTAATTGGTGAGACGTTAATATTTGATAAGCCAGTAAAGGCTAAAGTGACCAATGATAGCCACAAGCACCACTGTAAATGGGTGGGTCAAATGCAGTCTGAAGTGTGTGGAAATTGGAAGAAAGTTTATTTATGTATAAGAGAAAATCTGTGATATAACCAAATGAAAGTCTTAGTATTCTTTCAGCAAAACACACAAAATAATGACAGAGTGCACTAGAACCACCCCAACCCCCAAAAAAGAAGAATCTAGGTTTTAGTGCCAAATGGATAAATAAATAAATAAATAAGTAAACAATCCTCACAGGAGACTGTTCAGTAGCCTGCACTTAATAAAACAAGTTACATACAAATCTCAACTGAGGCCTTAGTCACACAGGTCTAGAGACTGCTCAGCAACCCCCTAGCAACTTTGGGTCACTAGGGATAAATGTGTATTCCCTAACTAGTTGGTAAGTGATTGCTGGAGGTTCCTGTCTGCTGCCAGGTGATATTGGTGGCAAAGAATATGCTGCACCAAAAACAGCAGAGTGCCACAGTTGCCCACAGATTGCATTTGAGATGCCAACTCATCTGCAAACATTACTCTCCAAACTGTAGTAACACTTCAAAGAGCACAACAGAAACAGAGGACATTTGCCTTCAGAGTAAAAGTTCCCTCTTACCACTGCAATCAATACATTTCAAAAAGGGCAACTTTGACAGTGACCGTTCTTCATACATCACACTTTTCACAGTTTCACTACTGCATTGTGAGAAGTTTGAGTGTTTGCTGACAAGGTGGTGGCTTCCAGCTACAGGTAACCTTGGCAACTTTCTAGCTACCAAAGCAATCGCAAGGTGGTTTTTCACAGCATAACCCTCTGCAACCAATTCTACATGAGCAACTGCTAGAAACCTCTAGTAACCACTCACCAACTTTCTGCAGAATACACACTTCTCCCTATCAACCAGTGGTTACCAGGGTGTCACTGACTGCTTACTAGGTCTGTATGACTGGGGTTTGAGCAGTTAGCTAATTGACAGGTACAGCCAGCAACCTTCAGTAAAGTCTCACAGCCATAACCAATACATGTTTTTCTGTTGGGACTGCTGGTTAGCCAGATGGTCGCTGACAGGTCTCTACACCTGTGTGCCTGAAGCCTAAAGCAATTTTGTGCTTTGTGTCCTGACAAATTATTGATAATATCCAGATAAAGAAATAGTTTATGTTGCATATTGCACACTGACATGGAAAGAGAATGAAAATTATGGGGAGAAATCAGGTAAAACAAAATTATTAGGTTTATTTATTGGTCCAGTATCTGATTACAAGTAATCCAGTGCCTTTCAGTACACATTTAACAACAGACATCATAAAAAATAAAGACTGAAACAAGCTTGAGTAAGAGACAAGGTAACAGAGAGTGAAAACGAGATATGACAACCGACACAATTAAATCTGAATAAGTAGCCAATATTTACAGGCAGTACATGTTTTTTGCTTGTCATCTGTGCCTCACAATGAGAGCCAAATTGAGGCCTGACGCTGGCTTCTCCTCCTCTTTTTGAGATTACATTTTTTCTGAGAGAACCTTATGCATAAAAACTGTACTAATAATAAACTTACCATTTTCATTTAACATACAAGTAGGAGCAGGTTATGTGTTCGAGTGTGTGGTTACTTAAAAGCAATGAGACCGTGCGCATAATGCCAGCCATCGGAGGTCATTCTTTGCAATGTGGGGGTCTGCCTCTCTTCAAAGCTCTGTGTGTCTTTTGAACATAATGAACAGAAAGAGGTGTTACTTTGAGGCTATAGGCACCAGGAGTTATAAAGAGCATTAGTAATTACAATTTTTTTTTTATTACTTTAGCATTTCTTTTTCCTCTCAATTTTTAACTGGGCAAGGTACAAATTTGGATGAGTTTAGGCCACCCCTGAACATGAGCCAGCCTGGCTCATAACCCATGTGTTAGTCTTTTTCAATTAAATATATAAAAAAAATCTATTTACCATTAAGTCCTGCATTTATAACTGTGTGTGAATATTGGCATTTACATTTATCTGACTTTATAATCCCTTTGAAATGTTTATGATGGTGATAGCCTGTCAGAAAAGAAATACTGAGAGATTTTCGGGGGGGTTTTGTTTTTACTTTATAATGCAATTATTGACCAGCAGACCAGCCAGAAGGGAAAAGCTGTTACTCTTACTCTACTGTTTCTCCTATGTTGAGCAGCAGCTAGTTTTCCTTACAAAAAGCACCAGTCATTCAACCTTCTGTCTATTTGCTGACAAGTCACATTCACTGGATGCTGTATCATCACCAAGTTTGAGGAGCTTGATGGACTGCTCTCTAGTGTATATGTGTATATGTGTAACACTGAAAGCTACTAACTTTCGAGATACCTGAACTATAGAACAATTAAGGCAACTTTATTAGCACAAAATACACCCACATCTTGAGATATTTTAATTTATATGTATAAAAACTGCTAATTGGACACATACAGTAAACAGTGAGAAAGCACCACCTCTGCACATCCCACACGAGACAATGAGGCTGTAAATGACATCAGCCAGGATCTCACTGATGGAGCTCAGTGAGACACAGTAGTGATTGATGCCTGTTAAGCAACTGGAGTCAAACATGCACACAAGCCACACACAGCCCTAACACACAACCAGCATGCACAAAGACACATACATTTGCTCATCTCCTGACACTCAAAACACTGCCAACTGACAGCTAAGACACGCTCCTCTGACAGATCAAACCTGATTTACAATGCATGCATGCCTTGTGTGCATGCATTGTGTGTGTGGGTGTGTGTCTGTGTGGGTGTGTGTGTGAATGACTGTGTGTCACTCTGTCAGACAGAGATGGGCCTAGGGAGTTAGGGGTCAAAATTGTATATTTTAAAGTGTCACATATCGTGTCATTTATCTATCCAGCACCCGCTCCTGTTCTCCAGATACTGACACACACACACACACACACACACACACACACACACACACACACACACACACACACACACACACACACATTCAGTACCCACCTCATTCCAAACATTCATTCCGATCTACAGGATAATCAATCAACTCATTCTGTCTTATTGTGTGTCTTTCCTCTTGTTGCTTTCCATCAGTGGAGTGCATCAATGTCATAACCTCAATTGTTAAGCACCAGAGTCAGTCCCACAGTTGATCTCTCACCAAAACCAAGTGTGCCTGCAGCCTTTTGTTGCAACATGTAGGGCATGTGGAGAAAAACAGTAGGGAATGTTGTGCAGTAAAGGGTCTACTTGAGCAGGAATCAAACTTTGGTCATTTGAGAGTAAGAAAGCTGCTATTGCCCTTTACACACAGACATAGTGTGCAAAAAAAAAAAAAAAAGCAAAAGCACATAATAGAGTGCTAAACTTGCAATTTTAACAGAAAAATGGGCCAATATTTTCAGATGCTATCATAAAGCTGGAAAGGAATGCAAAATTTGCATGACAGAAACTGAGTTTTTATAGTAGTGCAGTTAGATGTCTTTAAACAACAGGTCTTTATTTCCGTAATTTTGTAATGTGGTATGTATATCACTACAGTGGATTTCAAATCAGCAAACAATCAACACCCTAAAGTGAAGATTTTCAGCTTTAATTCAAGGGGTTTGACATAAGTATTACATTAACTGTTTAGACATGTAGTCATTTTTATAGTATGTTGTGTTTAGAGGCTCATAAGTAAATGGACAAACTAACATAATTTTAAATGTAAGGATTGTTTTGAATGGTCCTTTACAGTCAATGACCACCTGAAGTATCCATTTGCAATCTAAAGTGCAGTCCAGTTACTTTTGCAGCATTCCCTGACTCTGAGCAGAGAGTATAGCCATGTACACTTCAGAATTCCTCCTGCTACTTCTATCAGCAGACATATCATCTACTGGGAGCTATTATATGCCGGTGCCATAACACTGCCTCCACCATATTTGACAGATTATGTGAGATGCTAAAGATCATGAGCTGTTTCCATCCTTCTCCATACTTTTGTCTTCTCATCATTCTTGTACAAGTTCATCTTGGTTTCATCTGTCCATAGGATTTTTTCCAGGACTGGGTAGGATTTCTTTTAGATGTTTTCAAGCATAGTCTAATCTGGCCTTTCTGTTCCTGGTATCATTTGTGGTTTCCACTTTGATCTGAACACTCAATCTTAAAATCTTAAGGTTATCCTTTAACTGATTCCACTACATATTCTAAGTTAAGTGTTCTTAACTTTGATTTTGAAAAGGGATTTCTTAACAATGGTAATTATCTTATCATGCACTTTAGTTGTCTTCTGTGGTCTTTCAGGCCTTTTGGTGTGGCTGTTGGTCAATGCATTCCTTTTTGTTGAGAATGTACCACATTGCTTATTATCCAATATGTTTACTTTTACTTTTTTTTTTCTTTTTTTTTAGCTTACATTGACCTCCTTCTTTAGCATAAATATCTCTTTGGATTTCATATTGAGAATTACAGTGAAAAGATACCAAATCTGCACGTCTGCACGTCAATGACATATTGATTGTTTACCAGCTCCACATATTTGATTTGTAACATTCTTACACCAGATACTCATCCTGGCACAACATGAAAGAATGAAACAATCTCAAACTGGGGAATTCTGATGTTAGTCAAATACACAGTCCACTGTACTATGGATCCAATGCATTTGTTTTTATGGAACATTTGTTGAAATATGTCACTGTCCAAAAACGTTTGGCCCTTATTGTATATAGACATATGTAGTTTTACCAAAGACAAAAAGAAAGATTGCATGTGAGCAGACATACTTGGGGAACATTTTATTCATTGCAGAAAGTCCAAGTTAAGTAAAACAGCTTGAAATAGCATTTTGAACCCTTTAGGTACATCAGTTGTGAAGAACAGTTTTGGTTTGGTCCTTTTTTATGTCCTTTTATGAGCACCAACTGAGCACAAACTATGCACCAACTGTAGCAAAAAGATTTTGTTTTGGTGGCTGGGTTGCATTCTGTATGTTTAGATTTATGCATCCAAGTGTCTACATGTGGATTTGTTAAAGATGTGGTTGGGAGTGCGTGCATGTGTGTGCATGCGTGTGAATAATGTGGCCTCAGGGCTTCAGCGGGGGTACTGCTGAGGGAATTCCCCAAAAGACAGAGATCCTCAGCCATAAAAAAACATGCTTCACCTCTGCCTCTCATCTTAGTCACAGACACACACCAACAAGAACACACTCCGCACACACCTATGCATACCACACTTGTACATTCATACATTTACTCTGTACTATGCCGATTCTAGGCTTGCTCCTTATAAATTGAAATACAAACATAATTTAAGTGTTCCTGCAGGCGTCAAGCACAGAAAGTAAATTGGTGTTGCCGGATGATGAGCCAATGAAATATTGGAAAAGACTCAAGGCAGCAGGCCCAGTATACCTTTAAATGTTAAATGTCCCATTTACCATGGGATGTTTGTGCAAAGTGAATGATATACATTACAGCCAGCATGGGATGTGGGATAAATAAACAGCAATTCTATCATCTAATCATCTGTTTCACCATAAACCTTGGTCATTATTTAGTAATAGGCTCAGACATCACCCAAAGATTTTCAAGTAAAACATAGCTGAAAAAATTAAACCATAGCATGCTGTGTGAAAAGTTTTAAGACCTAAAAGTGGGGTGGCTTTAAGAAATAATGTTGTGAATAATTTAATTTTAATTAAATGCGCACAGACTGCAGTAAACATGCAAAGTTAATTAAATCAGAATTTGCTATCACCCATCTTTTCCAATGCACTTGCACATTTCTTCCTTCAGGTGAATCCCAGAGCACTGCGACAGACCAGTTAGTGATCTTGCGTGACAGAAAAGACTCTAAAGATCCTTAAACCTAAGACAAAATACAGAAAATCTATTTTAAATGTAGCTCTATGCTGCGAGTCCTTTGCTTTATTTCTAAGGTTCCATCTGAGGTGATATTTAACATCTACAGTTTTGTGCTGGTTTTGTGCATATGAGACTGCAGAAGTAACACAACTAAGTGTGTGCAATATTTTAACTAATAACTATTTTTAATTTATACCTACTGGCCAAAATGCAGATTATTGCTCTCACAGTTACTTATTTAAGGCAAATTATGGGAAAATATTTAACAGCAGCAAGAAAGCCAGAAGAATAAAAAAAAGACGGTGGCTTCTAAATAATGGGCTGCTCATGATAGAGCCAAAACAGGGTTTGTTTTTTGCTACAAGCAGTGCTTTGGACAGCACAGTGCTTTAAAAGGGGGAAGCTGTAGACTATGGAAACAAAGTTTAAGCTGACTCTGTGCTCTCTGCTCTCTTTACCTGTTTCAGTTGCACTTCATATGAAGATACATCCTCCTTGTTTAAATATTAAATGCATGTTTTAAGAAATAGATAGTTAGATTCCAGTATAGCGCAGACTGGAACAGCAGTTATGCACCAGATTTTAAAGCTGAATATGAATGCTAACATTTGGACTAACAACAAAAAACAAAAAAAATGTGTGAATGGTTTTGAAGCATGACAGCAAGTTCATATTTTATTGTGCCAGAACTATATAACACACCGTTCCTGATTGTCTACAGCTGCAACATAAACAGCAGCCCACATTTATTGTCTTTCCTCACAAAAGGTCAGTAGATGCAAAATCTGCTTTTCCATGACAAAGATGAAAACAAAACTATAAAAAGCAAGAATGAAAAAAGTATTTGATTGATGTGAAAAGAAAGATTGGTAATCTCAGAACCGTAGGACGAGCGGGGGTTGATATTTAGCTTAATGATGTTGAAAGCAAGTCCATGTTATCGCCTAAATAAAATGTGTTTACAGAGCAGCACGCAAACTGACCTGTTTTGATGAGCCTCCTATCAGAGTGTCAGGCTCAGCTTTGCATTGTCATATCTGGCTTTGCTTTTATCAGCTTATCAGTTGCCCCACCTTTTTGCTGCTCCCAAGGATAAGGAATAGTAAGAATTTCCAGTTTAAAACTGTCAGTTTTCCCAGGGTGAACACTATCATTTTTCAAGCACATACCACACTCTAAAATCAACGCTCAGGATAGCAAATAACAGACTTTTATCAAAAAGTAGCAAAAAGATGGATGAAAAAGATAAAAGATGGATGGATTGATGGGTGGATCATATATATAAGTGTGTAATGACTTGAGGGGAAATTAAACTGACCACAAGACACACAGAACAACAACTGTCAACAAAAAACCAAAAACAGGAAACAAATAACACAGAAACAATGACGGATTGACACAGAAAGACAGAGAGACAGACAGTGAAACAAGACTGGATGAATAGAAAAGGATTAAAAAAGGGATCTAATAAACCTATTGTCAGCTAAAGCAAGCTATAACTAAAGGTACAGATAACAGTAAATTCACAAGCACAAAATAACACCATAAACGCAAGTCTATGGAACTTAAACATAAATCCCATCTCAAAAACTTAGACAATGAGAAATAACAGAAAGCTGAACACCAAAAATACCAAATACAGAACCAAAATAAAAGCAAAAGAGAGCCTAGAACACCAAAAAATCAAAACCCACCATGACAATATTACCTACACTAATTACAGATCTCTCAAGGACAGCTTTACAGCTTAAAGCTCAGATTTATCAACACACAGTATTCTTTGTAAAACTGCTCAGAGCTTGAGGCACTCTTTGGAAGCTGGGACGAGAACTGAAGCCTCAGTAGAATAGCTGTCAACTGGTCTTTTTAGAGAGTGCACACTGACACCCCCCCCCACCCATTTGGCCTCACCACCTCCCTTCTCAACAGTAGAGCTGCAACATCAGGAGGAAAAGCAAGACATATCAATGATCTTTAACACTGAACAGTCAGTGGTCTGCAGCAATTGTTGTACAGTTAAACACTCACACCAGGAAAATCTTCGGTTTGTTCAATATTTTACTCTATTCTGAAAACCATGTGGTTAGTTAAAATAGCCACTTTCTCTTTTGTCTGTAGGTATCTTATACATCATACTGCTAAGGTTTCATAGCAATCTAGCCATTCTGTCAGTGTTTTATTTTAATTTGAATGCATGACAGCTAGTGCTAACGGTTTTCACTTTTCCCACTCAGGGGGTACAGACCATGCCAACTTCTGGCATAATATAATGAAAATATTTTGCATATTTCATAATATCACAGAACTAGCTCTTATTACATGCTGTCCAACCATGTCCGAAATCAAATATTTTTATTTCCGCTCCAAACAGCCCCCCTGGGAAGTAAATGTGAAGTAAAAAGTTCAGTTTCACAGAGAAGAGGAAGACGTGATGTTAAGAAATAAATAAAAATGTGTTAAATTAAAAAAAAAATCAGAGTTGACTGAATGCATTTTTAGAAAGTTTTATCGAAAACCAAAGTACAGCTCCATAAATTAATTTTGCCAATGCTGTAGTTTCTGAGGCATAGTGCCATAAAATTAAGAATTGCTCATTGTAAGTCGGTCTCTAAAATCATTCAAATGCATCATTTTGAAAGAGTGAATGTACCAACTTTCCTTTCGCAATGTAATGTAAGTGTTGGACTGACAAACAGGAAATATTGTCCCTCCTGGTGCCACACTGAGGACATCTAATGCAAAATCTGGCTATAATCAGCAAAAAAGCATGTTACTAATGGCTCTCTTGGGACTGCAGAGTTTACACATTAAGACTCTGTGTTTTCTAGTTGTTTTCATGCTGACTGCCTTTAGTGTTTGCTTAGAAGTATGCTGAAATGTATCAAATAATTTAATCCTCTATCTTTCAGTGAAAAAAAAATTCAGTTTAGACAAATTCTAAGTGGACGATAAGTTAAAAATCTATTTTCAGTTGGTGAATTATTTCCACCAATTGACTTAAGACTAAGCACACCACATCACCATGCCTGTGAATGTATCGATTCACCCATTTGAAGCACATAAACAAAATCAGTCATTGTCCCAAATACTGTGGTTCACTGGGTCCACCTAATGTGAGAAATTTCCAAGTAGGAAAGAAGTGCAGACTTGGTGTAAGTCAGAACTCCGTACATAATAACCGAGAAGAATCGCTACCATTACTCACTAATTAGCTCCTTGGATGCAAGATGAGAAATAGATGAAGGATAACACAGATTGCAAACTGTGTTGACACAGAACACAGAGCCAAGCAATCCGCGGTGCTTCTTGTTGTGATTGTTAGAATATTCATCAGCATCTTCCATACAGAAAAATAGCCTCCATGCATGTTACTCATCTAGTGAAGCAGTTCGACGTGACTTGTTTTTGCTATAAGGGAATTGTTCGCTGAATATTTTTACTTTTTCTCTACTTTGTAAACACATTAAATAGAAGCCTATTATGGATGCTTTAGACCATGTGTTTTTCTGCGTTATAGGATTTGAACATGGAGGTATGTGGATCTCACACTGTGCGCATGCAAATGTTGTAGTGTGTGTTCTTGTAATTGTGTATAAGTGTGGTATATTTGAATGTGTGTGTTTGCTCAGGCTGAGAGATCAGCCTATTTTCTGTCTTTGAATATCCCCAGAGCTTTGAACAAAGACTGCTAGCAGCCCAGATCAAAACAGGCATCAATTCCTTTAGCCTGACACTGTATGGGTGTGCATGTGAATCTCTGGGTGTATCAGCATGTCTGCCTGTGCATACTTACGTCCAGGCATGTGTGTCCGGTGATGTCCATGCATGTTGCGCGGTCATTCCCCGACTAGCCACATTCTGTTTAAAATACATATTCAGCACTTTGCACTTTTTTCTTCTCCTCCTTTTGCTCCACTCCCCTTTCTCTCCATTTTAGGGTGTTATTAGATAGGACAACTCTTGCCGCTGGCAATTCTCCTCTCAGCACTCTACATCCAAAGGCATGTGGGTTTTGGAAAACAGTGTATGTGTGTGAGAGTAGGTAGCTGTGCCTGCTGTGTATAATAGGGGCACGGTGTAAAAAGTGTCATTTTATACCTGCACATACTTTACCGTTCAAAAAGTAGTCATTAGTATACAGCTTGCAAAGGATGCAGCAAGAGCAAGAGGGTGTTTTCTAAGCTCTTTTCATTTAAGGTCAGTACTACATATTTCAGATTTTTCTCTCTCTTTCTGAAGTTCATCATTCATTAGGCTTCTGCTTCCCACTTAAATTGCATGAGGCCCACTCTCACATTGACCCCCCTCTTAGCACCATCTCAGTCTCCCACCCCCCATACCAGCAATCAGGCTACCACGCACACTTAAGCTCTCACATACACACACAGACACACACACGGTGGAAGAGCCTAAGGGCTCCATCTATTAAAAGGTCTATCCATCATCGCATATAATTTTAATATGGTAGGAATAAAAAGATGCTTACGCAGCTAAATGAGAATTTTCAGGGACCTGCAGGCTGGTGTCTAACCCTGCCTAAAAACCTGTATTGAGCTCTAAATGCATGCATACACACACACAGGCACACTCAACAAGGTCAATATGCTCTGGCAATTACGGCTCGTGAGATGCTGCTGACTGTCGTGTATGTGTGTGTATCATATTTTTAGCTATGAGAGGACAAATTTACGTTTGACACTTCAGGAGTGAAAACACTTAGTTTGAGTCAGAATTTTGGTGAGGCATCTAGTTTTAGATGTTATGGTTAGAATAAGGACCTAGGAAATGCATGTCTTTCCGTGTGTGTGTGTGTGTGTGTGTGTGTGTGTGTGTGTGTGTGTGTGTGTGTGTGTGTGTGTGTGTGTGTGTGTGTGTCAATGCATGCATAGTCTTTCCTGTGTGTAACATGATTACATGAGTATGTAAGGTTTCCTAAAGCTCCCCAGGGGCATTTTCCATAATGCATGCATTCAGTGTACTTTGATCTAACATTTATCCTTTCCACTTCTTTTGTTGTCACCCTTTTTTTTTTCATTGTGTCCTCTGGGGATCTTTGTTATGGTTAGAGAACGAAACTGTTTCTCGGTCCATGCTTTACAGCATGGGATGAGGCAGGACTAGACAAGGTCATCACATATTTATGCAGTTCAGTTTAAACCAGCGCAGGTCGCATTCAATAAAACACTGACACATTTATTTTGGGGCGAAAGTGTGCTGCTCTTTTGTTTATATATATATATTATGTGTGTGTTTGTGTGTGTGCGTGTGCGTGTGCGTGTGTGTGTGTGTGTGTGTGTGTGTGTGTTTAAAAAGGACTCCAATCAATTCTCACTTCAAGGCAACAAAATGACAAGCTCCTTTGGTAGCTTGTTATCCGTTGACTGCTGATTGGCAGCAGGAAACAAAACTTTCAGATTTAAGGTAGCCCAGGGGTTGGTTAGCTAATTATGATTCTTTTTATGATTAAGTTCCTTTTCACTGACTATGCAATTTAAACCTAACTACATATTATAAGTTAATTTTTTTTTTAAAAACTAAAAAAACTTAAAAGAAGACCCAGCTTAAGATAAGCCAAACAAAATCAGTCTTCCCTAAACTTTTTGTTCTTTTCTGCCAGCATAACAATTTCTCTCTGGTTGTGGTGCAGTGAATTTCCTCATCCTTTTAAAAAGGAAAGTACCCTGCCTACCTGTTTTCATGTTGGCGATGCAGGGTTTTTCCATCAGGACATGTTGAAACTTTAAGGAGTCAATTGGAGGACTTTCAATATAAGGGTGTTTAAAATTAACTGCAATGTTTTTACCCGCAATTTCCACTCAATACAAGATCAAAGACATGAAATGAATTTCCAACTTGGCTGTTTGCTAAGCATATTAAGAAATTATAAAATCCTGGAAAGCAGCTGACACACTGAGTTAGATATTTCTAATCATTGTTTTCTCCCAGTAAACAATACCTGAGCTCGTGTTAAAGCTATTTGTGCTGGAATTGAGATGAGAACATGCTGCAGTATGAAACACACCCAAACAGATCTATTATAAGCTATATTGATCCACACCCAAAGATGGAAAACTCAGAGCAATATGTAGTGTTTCAGCCTTGCAGTCTGAAATGGCATTTCTCCAGAGAATTTAAATGTAGTTAAGCCAGCAAAAAAAAAAAAAAAAAATGTTTTCACCAGCTTGATTGTGATGACAAAATCTTTACTTCTATGTGATGCTGCACAGGCTCGATGGAATAACACAATTCCTTTTTTTATATCTTCTTTTCTACTGCAAACACTTTATAAAGTTAACCAAGGTCATGATATTTTTGACAAAAAAAAAGGTATAGGAGTGGTTGCAGGAAAAGACAGTGAGCACACAAATAATCTCACCTGAGAGTAACCACAAAGAAAAGACATTCGTGCACTAATAGCTGTTGAGCAATAATCATTGCGCATACCACAGAATCCAAAACAGTTGTAAAAGAAAATAAAGACATTTGGAGTTCTCAAGGTTTCTCATTAGGACCTCAAACACACAGGAAAGAACTGTGATGATTTTCGTAACTCTATCCAGAGTATTTCAGAACATAAGTGGATATTCAGGCTAGTGGCTCTCTAGCCTTGAAATTTCAACACAGAAAATGATGGCATTGAAAAGCCTTCAAACGGATGTGTGAAAGACCACTCAACTGTGGCATAAAACATAACAGAAATAGGATTAAAATAAAAAATGAAACCTGTGTAATATTAAAAGATAATAAAGCTGCTTTCAGCTACTCCCTTATTCACAACAGGTCACCATTGCTGCTATCGGCACATGTTTGAGTTTGCAGGTTTTACACCAGACGCCCTTCCTGACGCAACCACAAAGGGATAAAATTTTATATAAAAGCCAGAAACAACGAGTAAATACATCAGGATTGTTCATGTACATGCAAAGCTTGCTGATCTTTTTAAGTTTGCCTGAGTTACATGTCTAGATACTCTAGATCAGGGGTCCCCAATCTCAGTCCACGAGGGCCAGTGTCCCTGCAGGTTTTAGATCTCGCCCTGGGTCATCACACCTGAATCACATGATTAGTTCATCACCAGGCCTCTGGAGAACTTCAAGACATGTTGAGAAGGTAATTTATCCATTTAAATCAGCTGTGATGGATAAAGCACATCAAAAACTTGCAGGGACACCGGCCCTCGTGGACTGGGATTGGGGACCCCTGCTCTAGATAGACAGACCATGACAGATAGCTTCAGTGCTCAGACAAATGGGAACAAGCTTGGATTTCTATTCATTACTTTTCTGTTATCAGTAGCTTTCATATCCTGTTAATCAGTGTTTTAATAAACATGTAATAATACACTGTTTTGCAAGCCTTGGGTATTGTTGGGTGTTAGGGTTAAGATGTTAGGGTTAGGATCACTTTGGTCATTATAAAAACTAAACAAGAGATTTTTGGAAGGATGTGGTCAGAAATAAGAAATAATAATAATATCAAAAGGGATTCACTAATAAAGAAAATAACATTGTTGTATAGTGCCATTCTTTCACATTTGCAATAGCTTGTAATTACAAATAATTTTATAATGTCAAGGTGGTTTTGTCAAATTATGCTTTAATAGTTTTATGAGATTTCATTTCACAGACCAATAAACATGTTTGTTTTCCAGTTTTATTTGACTGAAGCCCAGCTCCTATTAACCCTTTCTCCAGAGGGGTGTACCAAGAAGCAAGTTTAACTGATTAGGCAGCAATCTTAAATTTTCTTTGGTGGTTCTCTTTTCACCTGGTTAAATCATCATGGTAAAGTGTGCTGCACACGTAACCTGGACCCTGCACTACAAACGGAGTTCAGCATACCCAGGGAAGCTTTCCGTTATCTGGATTCACTTACCCTAACATCGGCACTCAAGATAAGCGGTCACACTAAGCTGATTATCAACTCACTAAGTTACCCGAGGGTCTCACGAAGGTCTCTCAACGTTCACATTAAAGGAATGGCGCTGGCATCTGACTAATCACAATTATTGATAAGTGCACTGACAGCAGAACGGCTGAGAAATAAAAGTGAACTGTGGGAAAAATTTGAAGAGGTTAAACACACAATACAGGCTGAAAGCAGCAAAACAGCAGCAGACAAAGCAATAATATGAGTGTGTGTAAGAGGAAAATCAGTACAGTAAATTAGTATTAAGAGTATTCTGAGCTTTAAATGTTTTGGCAAGTAAGACCAGAAAAGACCTATTATATTAATAAAGTTTAGTCTAGCTGAAGCCAGAAAAGAAAGCTGGCAAAATGCTGACTGTGTAACTTAAAGTTTTTAAAAAATTATATAAGAAAACACTTATAAAGCAGTATTTGGATGAGACAGGCTGTTAAATATTTAAACTCTAGATTTTGACGCTCAGGGGATATTTGGGTTGTACCCTGTAGGGTGATATGATGGTTGTACTGTACATTAAATCTGGATAGTTGTATGTAATAAAACAAGCTTTATTTTTGTATTGGTGTAGTTAATAATTAATTGTTTTAGAACAATTTACATATATATGCATATATTTATATAAAAAGGACTGTATTAGATAGGTACCGGTATATATTTTTAAAGGTAGCGTATATGCATATTAAGCCATATAATCAAGAACAGATATAAATCCTGGGTTAAATAGGAATAAGAATTATTAAGCATTTCCTTTCTCTTACTCCTGATTCCCATGTTTGAAATAAAAGACTGATCAATAGCATGTTATCATTACGACTCAGAAGAATGTGAACTCTGTTTTATTGAATTAATAAGATTTTAATTGTATGAGTTCAAGTAAAAAAATGAATATAAAAACAGAATTCAAACTCAAGGCCTTCACACACACTCACACACAATTTTCTTTGCGAGAAATCTGCCCTCAAAAAACACTATACAAAAAATTTAACTCAACATCAAGTAATGAGCCTTTCCTGATGAAGAAGAAAAGGAAGAAACAGAGATTCTGGGTTCATCCGATTCTCAAGAGCAGGTAGCAGCTGGGAGAATTTCAAGGTTTGATGAGTTGAAGCTGTATCACGACTGCTTTCGTTCATATTTCAGGACATCAACGGGGCAGTTTAAGCTCTTGGTGGCAGAGTTGGGATCACATGACGTGGCAGAGAAATTTCAGAGAGTCAGTTGACCTGGAGCAGCTTCTAGCGGTGTTTCTGAGGTAAAACATGATTATTTCATTATTTCCATATAATTTTATAATTAAAACCAGTATACATTTTGAGCTATGAGGACACTTGTTACCAAATAGAGCGGTCAGATTAGTCAGATTTGTTTATTCGCACGTGAGAAATCAGAAATTAAACTTGAAAAACTTGATTGAAAAACTTTTGGCCCGCCTTCTCTCCGCACACAGATCTGAGGGATCTCCCTGGAATGGTAAGTATTGTTAGGTGTACAGCATATGGCAAGTTAGCGCAGTAAGAAATTATCTGAATCCTTCGTATTGAAAACCAAGGGTTAACTATGAAGTTATATAGATAAGCCCAAATCCTACGTCATACTACAGGCATCTGGTCAGCAGTAGGTTATATTGAGAGTTTTGATTTAAAGTTTTGTACCACATTTGCACTCATTTTCATTGATTCTTTTACTTACAGTGTGCTTTAAGCACTATGTTGATTCTCTGGTGAAGAGGTATGTTTTATACATCCATCCTGTGTAGCTGTATGTAAGACCATTTAATGAAGCTGTGTTGTAAAGTTTCCGTTTGGGCTCGTGTTAATATTTTTTAAACACAATTGGAACTAAAGCTACAAGACAACAGACTGGGAAATTGATCCTTTACAGCTGTACACTGTTTATTACCCAGAGTATTGATATCAATCAATAAAATCTGGATGTAGACAGAAACTAAAGCTATTTCCAAGTTTAATTTATTAGATGGAAGGGTGTCAGAACTCAATGCATCAAATAACTTGTAGTGTTTAAATGTATAAAGTTGAAGTTTCAGAGCCCAAAGGTGCAGCTGTCACATTAAGAATAAACAGCAGTACAGAGACCGCATGGACACTAAAATAGACATAATTAAGTTGAGATCATTTTTTTCTGCTCTACGTGCTAGCAATGATCATGAATTCACAAGATAAACATTTTTCTGCAGCACTAAACACATCATCTAATTCCCAGTGCCAGCATTTCATTTTCCTGTCATATTTTTATAATTTTATTTTTAGTTTCTGACTTGTATAGATGGAGCTCAGATTAATTCTGTTTAGAAGAATTGTCAAATGACATATATCCTGAGTATTCCTGGCTTTGCTGAACTCACTTTATACTGTACCCCTCTGGAGTGAGCATGTCCATACATGGTTCTAAAACCAGTCAATAGCATTGGTACCGTTTTTGTTGTTCATTTGTTTGTTTCTGTCAGGGTTCCTGGGTCGTTGACCCAGTGTTTTCAGTTTTGTCATGTTCTGTTTATTTCCCACATTCAGTTTTCTCACTTCCTGTTTTCTGTGCCAGCATACCGCCTGCGTATTGTGTCCCAGTTATTTCCATGTATCATTAGTCAGACTAAGTTCAGCTGTGTACTCACCGGTTTCTAATCATTCATCACCCAGCGTGTATTTAAGTCCTCAGTTCCATCCGATCGTTGTCGTGTCATTGATGTTCATGTGATGTTGTTCTCGTCGCTGTTAGGTTGTCCTATGTTCAGTTCCGTCAGGTTAGTCAGTCAGTCGGTCTTTCATTCATTCAGCCAGTCATCCAGCCAGCCAGCCATTTCCTACTTCTGTTTGTTCACTCCGTCGACAATAAACACCAACCTTCACCTACCTGTGAGTCCAGCGTTTGGGTCCTCCTTCTCTCATCCACGACACAAATCCTTACAGTTTCTCTCTTTTCTTATCTATTTAATCATTTGCATGACCGTTTAAGTCCATTTGGAAATCTAAACCAACATTCTGGCAAAGAGTTAACTATTCTTAAGTTTTCAAATTTAATGTTGTTTTTATCTGTCAATACTGTTTTTATGTGATCTGCCTAGTTTTTCAAATAACAGCTGTGCTAGGGTGTGAACTAGGTTGGAGGACCCAAAAGCAGAATTCAGAATCTGTAGGCCAACTGTAAACAGTCCAGTGGTCCAATGTAAACAGAAAACATCAATCTGAGAAATAAGTATGAGCAAGAAAAACATTCACTGAAAAACACACAGAAGCACAGGACGCAAAGGAAAACTAAACTTCTGAATAAAAAAAGAAAAGAAAAGAAAGACACATAAATACCAGAGACGATTCTAGGTTCAAACTTTAAGGGGGGCTTAGCTCCCAATCATAATGTCATGCATGCAGTGCCTTGTAATTAATATTGTTCCATTAATATTAAAAGCATTGGATGCATGACATTACCCTTTTGACATGTGCAAACCTCAGTTAGTGGATAGCCTACTGTAGAGTGAATAAGCTGAGATTTCAATATTATACACTGGTTTTCGGGTGGAACCTTTAGTTATCAAACCTGAGGTTCATTCATTTAAGAAGTTAAAGAACTATTTGTGGTAAAGCAGATGAGATGAGACACATGCACATTATTTCAGTCTGTTAATCACTTAGACGCAGTCCACCAATTCATCAGGTAGTTAAAATAGCATTATTCAGTACAGACACTGCAAAATCACCCTGCCACTCCATAGAGCTGTACACAAAGCAAACTGGTAATAGAGTTGTTTTATATTAAAGTTTTTAAATTTATACAAACCCTCCTTTCATTATGCAAACTCAGCACAGAACAGCATTTACCCCGATTTACAAGTGGAGAATAGTGCCTCACATCAATGTAGTGGCAGCCATCCTCTTCAGCCATCTTTAGAGTTGTATGAATCCTGCAAAATGTTACCATTCATATCCATATGCTCTGTTTAGAATGTCTGCTGGTATTTTTTAAGTGTGCTACTGGAAAGTAGGTAAAGCTTCCATGAAATACATGAAAACTACTTTGTGAAAAATTACTTTTGTTTTTCCAGCTAACTTCCTGTTCTCGTACAATCTCTTTGTCCTCTCTCTCCATCCTCCTCACTCAACTAGAAACTAGAAAATAACAAAAATATAATCTTATAATAATTATTATGAGCGCAAATAAGGGATACACAATCGACAACAGGACAGCACACTGCTTAGTTATGTCTGTGTAGGTTCTCAATCATCCAGGTGATGGTTATCTAAGGAGAGGTTATCTAAAGAAAAGTTTCCTGAAGACTTTTCACCTCTTATCCGTAGTTCGAAGACCAAATGGTGGAGAGTCCCAGGTATTTAAGCCCTAATGGGAGTTGTCCCTTAAGAGGGCCGTTGACCCACTATTGATCATGTGCCTCATCACATGAGTCAAGGTGTGAAAAAGGGTTTCGGGTGAGATACGGTGAGGCAAGGTCTCCCAGTGGGTCCAAACTCGCCTATGATAAATACTAAGACAATACTAAGGCAAAGGAAGGCACGAACAGAAACAATGGGGAGATTACTTCAACTGCTGTATTCCCCAAACACATGGTAACACCAACCTAAAACTCATGACTAGAATAAATAAAACAAACACAGAAACCAAAGACTCAGCAGCACCCTAAGTGAGACAACCAAAGAAATCAAAACAGGAATCTAATATTCAAACGCAAAAATCTAATGTTCAAATATTAGAACCACTATAAACCAAAACTCAAAGATATTAACTATAATATGATATGAACTCAAAAACAATGCCTTGTCTTCAGTATAATGAAATTTCTCATAAGAGCTTTAAACAAAGCTTTAGAGAAGCGTCAAACTTCTAAGCCAAGGAACAAAACAGAGCTGACATTTATTCTTTGGATGGCCTATTTTTTCAGGAATGAATCTCATCTAACACATTCTTTGAATATCAACTCTGTCAGTTTTTTTTCATGATGGGATGTGAAACCGATCCACATTACATTAAGTACTACCAAGGATATACTGTATATTATATGTTTGTCAGAAATAACTCATAATATTAATCCATACTAAAAAAAATTATTATAAGATAACATACTGATTTGCAGTACCGATACCAACAGTGTCATCTTTGCCTCCTCTAGTTAAGGCACAACTTCAGCTACAGGCAGACACACAGCCCTTCCCCCAAGCAAGTGCATCTGGCATAAAATCTTTGCCAAATCAAACATGCGGACGCATCTACTGCAGCAGTCCCTGAGGGAATACGGGAGCAGCCACAAGTACCTTAATCGATTAGCTACTATTACTATTATCTGTCTGTTAAGTTATCATTAAAGTAACAGCTAGCAGCCATGGCTAATAATAAAATGATAACGTGAATGTGGAGCTAGACAGCTAACGTTATCAGTCCTGCCGGTCTGCAACACAATTAAAAGTTTCAGATATTTCAAATATTTCTCCTAAAGCGTGATATTAAAACTAAGGAAAAAGTCTACAAGCAACTAGGCAGAAACACTGCAAGCTTTGTTTGATCAGCAATGAAAATGTGCAGTCAAGTCACCAAAAGCACAGCACTACCTCAGACAACCTAAAAATATTTTTTGGTTTTGTTCTTTTTTTGTCTTTTTTTGTTTTGCACTATCTAAGAGAAACAAAATATTTCTTGTATATCCACCTTACATTACATATTATATAATAGTTTTGCCATTTATGTTAATTCTAATGTTTTAATCTATTTTTTGTAATTAGTTGCGATCATCAATATTTCTGTAGATAGATTACTTTTCTAAATGTTTGTATAAACAGGTGAGTTCTTTTCTAAATTACTTCTAACTTCTCTCAGAGTCATGAGGTGCTTTTAGTAGCAGAATTTCTTTTTGTTTACTTCCAGACCAAAAAAAAAGAAGTATGTAGTTGTTTTTAAGGCTAGGTTAGTTTGTGTTTATGGCCAAAGATTTCAAAGTGGATGACTCCCCAGGCTCAAATTCAGTCCTTAATGACCAATAATTCTGACTGCCTGCTTTCCCTGAAGGCAAGCAGGCCTTCAGCTTTTGTGGCTGGTATGAAGTGCCATCTGCAGAGGTTGATGGTGACAGCTGTAGTGCTGCATAAACACCATCGTCTGGGGCTTGTCTTTTTGTTTTTGCCATATAATATTTCCACTGTGTCTTTGCCCCACTCTGCTGCCCTTGGTGCAGAACGATACCATCCAAACAATTCCATACTGAACAATGGATAATATTCTGCCTCCGCTTCTACTGCCAGCTGGTGCATCTCTGCAAATAGACCATCAGCAGTGAAACATTCAGTCACATTCCAATTTCCTACAAAGAGCAGAGAGTTTTTAAACTTTCTGTAACTTTCAGGGATAGCTGTCTTGTGCAGTGATCACACAATGACTGTTACAGGTACAACACCGACAGCTTATCTGATGAGGCTGAATAATTAAATCCGCTGATCTGCCAAATATGTGGTTTGTACAGGACGTTTTAAGGATGAAACGCTTAGTGATGTTAAAGACAGTTTTTGATATATGTCTGCATTTTGTATAACTGCCACTAACAATAAGATGCTGCTTCAAAAATAAATATAATATTGTATTCTTACAAATGACTTGTTTTTTTAGCATCAGACTGAGCTTTGTATTTCAAATCAGCAAAGGCTGATTTGAAATACCATTTTAAAGAAAATGACCTCCCTTTTTGACATAATTGTGGTGTTGCCTCTTCTTAATAGTTTTTTTAATTAAATATTTAATTCAGAGTATTTCTTGTAGCGTTTCTTTGCATGCAGGTGATGGAACACATTTTACATGTCTTACGCTTCCCATTATTGATTTCACATTGGTTTGCAAGATGCATGCCTTTCTCCCTCCTCTCGTTTTCTTTGATTTATTTATCTCATTTAAACACGGGGCACTTAAAAGCCCCAGCTGAGACAGAGGTATTCGATGTGCATACACAGTAGACCTGTAGTAGAAGGTGAAAGACACAACTGAGGCGTCACATGATGGTAGCCTGTCATAATCTCTCTCCCGCGTTCTCTCTCTCTCTCACTCTCTGTATATCGTTCTCTCTCACCTTGCCTCCGTCTTAGAACTGCTGAGTAGGGATTCTGTAATGAGACAATGGTGACGTTGACAGAGAGAAAAAGCGAAAACTAAGCAGAGTTGTGGGGGCTACAGGCGGAAGGATGGGTGGAGGGGCTGGAAAAGAAGAGACAAGAGGGAGTGGAGTCAGGAGATCAGGATGTAGGGAGAGAATTCTTGGTCAAGGTCTTTCCTAATGAACGAATTATCATGCAAAGGTCTCTCTCTCCGCTTCCTCCCACAAGCCCTCACTCCTCTCCTTCCTCTCTGTCTTTCATTGTCACTCATTCTTTACGTCCCACCTTTTTTTTCTTTCTCACCTTTCTCGCTCTGCTTCAGTGGCTTGACCTTGGTTCCCACCTCACTTAAATCCGTTGCTTGTTCCCTCCCTCCCCATTTCTGTAACCTTGTTTATTTTCTGCCGCATTCCTGTTTTCTTTATCTCTCTTGCTTCTCCTCCTTTCCACTGTTTGCCCCCCTCACCCCACCTCCGTTTCCCGAGTTCTTCCAGGCCTTAGGCAGTCTGCTGCTCTAAAACCTCTCTATCAGCACATCCCTGCAATAGTCGTGCCGACAGTCACTTTCACTGCAGAATTGGCTGATTTACCTCACGCACATATACATGCGCTCACACACACCCTGTATGGTGCTAGCACAGTGTTACCAGAACAGTTAGAAAGCGTGAGTGGCTGTGTGTATCTTCTGCATCACTAATAGCAACATTAGATACTCATACATGAATGATTAATGTGAACCTATGCACAACTATAACTCTGCGTGTATGTGTGTGTGTGTTCATCTCGGCGTGTCCCCCCCAATTTATTTCCTCCAAAACTCTTGCTCGCTTTTCATTTCTGTATTAGCCCCCAAGCAATGTAAAGGTCACACACTGTAACAACGTTTGACTCTGCAGTCTGTTAAATAATAGCGTTGCTGTTTACCGTTCTCAACTCCAGCCTGACGTTTGTGTGTGGCCCAGGGGCTACATCATCTCCTCAGCATTGCTTCAGTGGCAGCGCTGCATCGTGTCAGTGGGCAGACACATTGTTTGGAACTTTTTTTTTTAACTTGTTCAGTACCTGACTTACATGGTGCTTTGAAGACAGAGCATCTAAGCCAAGAGAAAAGGTGAAGAAAGACGAACAATGTTATCTTGCTAAGGGGAGCAATCTATGTTGTTTTTTTCGTTGTTTGTTTGGTTTTTTTGTACTAGAAAACAATACTGAATGACAATCAGAGAAATAGCAAGCTAAGGTGAGGCAGAAAAAAGGAGAACAAATGGTTATTTGGGACAAGTAGGCATGTATAGAAGTATGATAGGAAGGATAGTGTTTGGAGTGTGATCCTGCTCCAAAACTTCAGTTCACTAGCAAGGACCAAAACCTCCACTGGGATTAAAAAATGTTTATTGGCAATGAAGATGGCAGATAAACAAGGAGCAAAGAGCCATGCCAGAGGTTGCAGTGGCTCATGGGCTTGGCACACCCCCAAAGAAAGACCCTCACTGACCCACTTACCCACCAATTGGAAACAGTTCTTGAAAAGTGGCTGTAAAACTGGTATACTTGGTAGGACAAGCAGGTGTGTGAGGCAACGAGACATTTTTTTGTTTGGTCCCACCCGGGACTTCAGATAAATGGTGTCCAATTTAATTTGGGAACAAAATTGAAGTACTTAAAGCGGTCCTGTTTCTTTTTTGGTGCTGCTTCAAAACTGCACAGTTAGCAAACTGCTGCTAATTATCACTCAAGCTAATGTTAATCATGTTTGTAGCATTGTTTTACAGTTGGGGTTTTTTTATTTGTTTTTTTTAAGGATTAAACTACTTCAAAGTAAGAGGTTTTTTAATGTATTTTTATTAAGTGGTTTTGTTGTTTAATCCTCGACCGGAGGAAATTATTATACACCCAATAAAATAACACTGGTAATATGAATCTACAGAAATTGTTCTGTTTTCGGGAACATTGCTTATTCTGTGTTCAAGTGTACTAAAGGAGTTTACTCCCTTTATCAAGGACAGTGTCAGAACATATTTTATAGATATTAAATCTGCAAATTTCTGACTCTTAGGCCAGGTTATTCAGTGCTGACTGCACCATATTGTGTGAGTGTTTTCAGATTAGGAAAACATATAGTTAAGATGTTAAGTATTGTGCAAAAACCTTGAGCCACCCTTCATTTCTTCACATTAGGAGGGGAAAATGGGGGAGGAATTTACTGAAATGAGCAAACGCAAATAAAAATACAGTATATAAGGCACAAACAGTATTTGTACAATTCTAACTAGCTTGACAGGTAATACTTAGTATGACCACATTTATACTTCAGTACAGCCTGAATTCTTGTATCCATTCTTTCTTCAAAATCTGGATTCTTGGGGGCAAAATATAAAGAAATTACAAGCGGCTCAAGAGTTTTGCACAAAATCAGATGTGAGTCTTATCCATCCACATATAATCAACTATTAAACCCAACCAATTTGAAGTTGGGAAACTTTGTTTTTTGCAAACTTTTTGTCCTTGTAAAGATTTAAATGTAGTTCACAGAATGCATAAACCTGTCGGATTAGAAACAAAACAACCTTTCTTACAGTGTGAATTCTCGCTTTGGGGATTCTGGCATCCTATTTCTGAATTGTTTCTCTGTTAGAAACAGCTACTGCAGATGTTCCAAGAATCCAAAGTTGCATTTAATGAGCTTTAACAGAATTTGAGAAAATAATTTAGTTGTAATTAATCACACTGTGTTAGCTCAACTGTGGCATCCACTGTGCACAAGGTCTACAACATTCATGCTAGTGTTCGCTTTTGTAATGATGAAAGTGGTTTCCAATTCTTCTTATGTGAATCATGTTTCCACAACATCACCTTCCCTCACATAATAGAAAGATGGGCTTGTTGGTTTGTTTGTTTGATTTTTGGATAAAATTACTTTTAAATGTCTGTAAAATCATGGCTGGGAGTAAAAACTGGGAAACTTAGCTTTTCAGCATATATAGCATTGAAACCATTAAAGATATTACATATGTTTCAGGCTGAGTGAAGATGTTAAATTTGATATGTATTATGCTTTTACATTTAATTTTAACAGCGCTAAATATTAAATGCAATTCTGTACTGAATCTTATTACATCAATTCATTTCTTATTTACTTATTCCCTCAGCTTTTCTGGTTTTGGTTTGTTGCAGACATTTGAATTACTTTAAGACACTATAAGAAAAAAGAACTATTACTGCCAAACTGGGAGGCTTACAGTATAAATGCATCGAATACTAAACTGTCCCAATGAAGCCCCGGCCCCTAGGTTTGTTATTTGACAGCCCTGAAGAGCTTTTTATCTCTCACTGAATGGAGCTCTCTTGTTTTGCGCACCTCTGTTTCCGTATGTCTCAGCAGCAACCCTGATTCAACATGTGTCATGTCTATGTTATCTTAAGTGCCTTTTCTCCCTGGGGCTTACAAAAGGGAAGACAGAAATACAGAATTTTTCCCCTTTAGCAAAGCAGGAAAAAGAGGAATAAATCAGGGTAAGTGCACTTCATGTTTGATTGAAAGAGATCGTTTGGGTCAGTGTATGTTTATATGTTTTAGTCATATGCCTGTTAGTGAGCTTTGTATTTTGCATGTTATCAGTGTCTCTCTGTTTTAAGTCATCTCTCTGCAGGCATTCGTGCATTTGTGTATACCTGAAAGTGTGCGAGAGCATCCACAGAAGTGTGTGTCTGTCCCTTATGCTACCTGCACAGATGACTCTGGCTAATTGCTGCTTATCTAGTGGCCTGTCAGTTCGGATCACTGTGACTAAGATAGCGTGGGGGGGGTCAGAAGGAGCGATTTATTCAACCCATTGCTTCCTCCTATGTATCCCCCTCTTTCCCCTTTTAGTGATCATTATGAATGATTTATGCTCCCTTGACACATGTTTGTGTATGCGTGTCACAATAAGAAGATGACGTGCATTTGAGTGTTTTCTGCAGACAGTGAGTCATCAATGGACAGACTGTGTATCTGCACGCTTTGGACCGTGCACCTGCTCACCTCTCACTGTCCTTGGTTAACTTCACAATCATGGAAGGCACTTTTTTTGTTCAATTTTCTTTGGGAGCAGAACATTTGGTATGTGGGTTTCTGTGAGTGTAACTGTGAAACCTTTGGGATTTGGTGGTGCTGTAAAAAACAGAAAGATTATTATGTTTGTAAAGAAACAGAAGTAAGGATCAAGAAACAAAGAACTGGTGAGAGGGATGACAATAAAAAAGAAAACGAAGGGAAAAGTGTGTGAGTCTGTGTAGATGAGCTTTATTTTGGGGTTTTTTTAAGGTGTATGTGTGTTCTAGCACTGCATGTTCACACATACATCATTTTTCAGGCAAACACTGATGTATCGCCGTATGCTAACACTCTACATCCTTGTGCATTGTTTCCTTTGATCGAGCCTTTTATCCATGGCTCAGCAGTAGTTGTAATTGGTCTCTGATGGGACTGACCCACTGGGTACTGAGTGAAACAGGCTTTAGATGGCTTCCTTAAATATTTCAACCCAGCGAAACGTGAGGCTGCTCTGCTCTCGCCTCAGGCTCAGCCAACTCTACCACTTAGCCGGCTGCCCTGCACTCACAGAGAGGAAGAAAAAGAAAAGGAGCCTGATAGACATAAAGACTATGCCCAATGACGGTGGCTTAATATTTGCGTGCAGCGCACACACACATCAAGTGTAAAAGTGTTGGTAACTTACATAATGACAAGTTCTCGTTAAAACACTGTCTACTGGCAACTGGCTACTGCAACTAAACTCCATCTCCAGTTTGCTTCAGATGGAGTTGCTTGTTTGATAAATGTGCCACTCCCTCATTATGGCATCTTCTGTCTGCACCTTGTTAAAGGGAGATCTTTTTCCGCACTTCTGGCCTGGTGCTTACTTCATTATACCAAATATTTGTCTTGCTTTAGTACCTCACTAGTATCTCCTCTTTTCTGGCACCTCATTCTTCCTCTTTTCTTTTCCTGCGCCTCACTTTCACTCTCTAACTTACTTCCTGCCTGGCTGTCACTCTTCCTCTTTCAGTCAATTCCCCCCCACCCCCCCGTCTACCGACTCACTTTTACATCTCTCTGCCCCCATCTTTCTCTCTGTGTGTGAGTGTCATTTTCTCTTCGTTCTCCACCTCTCTCCATCCTATTCATGTGCCTTCGGTGGATCCGAGACGGAGTGAAAAAGATAATTCCCCGGTTCTCTGCAGCGAGACAGCAAGCAAAAATAGAGAAGGTTACCTTTCATGTTCAATTTTAAAGGCAAGTTTGAGGTTTCCCCGAGATGATTAAATAGGAACATTCCTGACAAGGTCAAACAGGCTTACACGTATAGACACACAGAAACACCCACACACACATGATGGTATACACACAGACACACACACACACAGATCTTGGTCAAAACACCTTTGGGAGGAGCTGCTGCTTCTAAAACATAAAACTGCAAAGCTGAAATTGAAGAAAAGAAGAAGAAAACATTCATGCTGGGATGAAAACCCACTGCATAACCAAGACAGTGTGCCTCTGTTTGCACTGTGCTTGTTGGCTGATAGGTTAAACGGCAAAGGCAGCAGAATTGAACTGACTGACTTGTTTCGTTATTACTCTGGCACTGATCACCTTTCATTTATTCTGAGAACACAGACTTAAATGATTTACATCAGTGTTCGTGTGTACTTATGTTTTGTATTGCTCGGTCTAGCATACGTCTGTAACATTTATTTTTTGCATTTGTGTGTGTATTTACAGCCTTATTAAGGTTTAACTTTTAGCTTCAAGCAACATTGTTTCCCTGGAGACCAATTATCTGTCAGGGTTAAGGAAAATCTCTTGTGCCAGAGCAGGGAGATTGCGCTTTTCTGACAACACTCTAGCATGTCTCCTCGGGCATTGTGATTGTGTTTGTGTGTGTCCTGTGTATGCATGCATATGATGCTTGCATGTGTATTATTTATAATCAGAACCCCCTCAGCTTACGCATTAGGAATGAACATGGCTTTCCAGAGTGTCGCTGTGATCATGTTTATTGCCCCAAAAACTTAATTATTGCACCAAAAACAACACTGCTTTGGGAACCCGCAGAGTGTGTTATCCACTGCGTGTGTCTGTGGGTGCATGTGCGTGTGTGTGTGTGTATGTGTGGGGTGTGTAGTTGTCACATACTGAAAATTGCTGTCAGTCATGGTGTTAAGGTATTCTGGATATGTCCCAGCCACTTGGTAACTAGGTAGCAGAGACTGACAGAGGTGTTGTGGGACAAAGTGGAGTTGGCGTTTTGAATGAGCTATCCTGAATTCAGACTGCGTCCGTCTCCAGAGGCATGGATGAATGGCCTGATTCTCTCTCCACCTCCCTTTTTCTCTATGACTTTCCAACCCTTTCTCCTCCTCTCGCTCTCTCCTCCTCTTTCAAACTTTCTCACCCTCCTCTTTTCCAAAAATCCTTACATTGTGTCTTTTTTATCTCTCTCTCCCTTTAGCCTTCCACTTTGGCTGTCCCTTTATCCTGTCTTCTTTCCCCTCCTCCTTTCTTTTACTCCCTCATCTCTCTCTGCCCTCACACACAAGTCTCTCCATTCTCCCGTTCCTCTTCTTAACTTTTTTCCAACAATGCCCTGCACTCACTGAGCTCCAACTCTGTTTCCATAGTGAGAGAAGGTCCAGTTATGGTCTTTGCTACCCAAACTTTCACCCATGAGTTTTTCTTTACACAGTGCCACCCCCCACCCTTTTTCTTTTTGGCCTCTTCTATATCTGCTGCCTTCTTTCTCTTTCTCCTAAAGGTGTGCTGAGAGAGAAGTAAACCAAACCTTTATTTATCATTTGTACACATTTACCTGCTGGATATGTGTCTGTATTTACAGCAAACAATTCTGATACCTACTATCATAATAATATTTGTAGCTAGGTAGGACCATATGCTCCAGTCATGTGTGAATCTGAATCTGACAAAATCTCTGGCATTTTGTAATAATTTCCTCTGGTTTCTATCATCCTCTTGCCTTTGTAAACTTTTCATCATCATAGGTCTCAGAACAACATCTAATCTGAAGCTTTGTGAATTTCCATCTTCAGATTGACTTGCAGTTGTGTTAAGGTTGGTTCGATCCCTGGCTGCTCTAGTCTCCAGTCTGCAGGCCTAAGTATTCTTGGGCAATATATTGAACCTTACGTTGCTCTCTGATGCATTCATGCATTCACCACTGCCCATATACAGAAACATGCAAACATGTACATGTGTGCCTATGCGTGTAAGTCTGTGTCTGTTTGTGTTAAAGTTGCAGACTTTGCAGAGCTTTACACTGACCAAGATTGACTGTTAGGTGATTTTTGTTTATAGTGTCTTGCATACCTCTCTAATCTCCAGATAGGTTAAAAACACATTAACATGTGTAGGACATAGATGCACATATTGACTTTGTGTATAAGTACTTTCCCCAGTATGCACTCAACTTTTTAGTGTAAATTTATATGTCTGCATTTGCCAGTTCATCTGAGTACCAGTGAGTCACTTTCAGTAAGAGCATCTCTTTTAAGTTTTTCACTAATCCCTATCTTTGGCCAAAAATATGGACTGAATCATCTTATCCATGGGACTTTTGAGGGGAAAGGAATAAAGGCAGAGGGGGAGGGAAAAGGCAGGGACAGAAAAATATATAAGGGAAGTTAAGTAAGATTGGACTAGACTTTAAGCAACCAGCAGTTTAAAAGTGGGACACTAGGTGGTCATTTAGGTGAAGGAAGAGAAAGAGGGCAAAAAAAGTGAAAAGAGAGGAAGTGAATCACACAGGAGGGAGGTTGGGGGTGGAGGGAAGGAGTGTGAGAAGAAGGATCTGCAGTAGGAGACATAGGGAGAACAATTTATACTGTCGTCTTATGATAGCTAAAAGGAAAAGTGTTAGCCATTCTGAACGCCTTCACTTGAAAGCGAGGCCAGATGCGATAATCATGCAAATATGCAAATACGATTATCGCTGTAGGAAAGTTCACACTTTCCTACAGCAGTTTTTGAAGGCCTCTATTGTGTCGCACTGTACACATAAGAAATAACTGCGTGAAGCAGAGGCGGTGAGAAGGTATATGTTCTCAAATTTTTCAGATACGATGGCTATAGAGATCATTTCTTTTTTCCAAATGTATTTGCTTGTGAATAAGACTGTCTGTTAAACACAGACAGACATGTTATTTTCATGATGTTACAATAAGAAACAAAGATTTTTTAAAAAGAAAGAAATTCAAATATATACTCTCTAACCTCTGCGCAACTTTCCATTCACTGTGCAAAATGTGTGTTACTGAAGAACCTCTGAAAAATCTTTTTATTCTGATGTCTTAAAGGTGTGGGGAGAGGGGTTCTCACAAAGAGTTGGACTTGGGGTTTGTGAACAAGGAGATTAAGGCTTCATGAAAAGATATGAAAAATGGACTGGTTCTTGTGTAGCGCCTTTCCACTGGAAAAAGACACAAGACAAAAAGAAATAACTGAGAATACTGAACACCAAGAAAAAAGACAGTGCTCAGTGAATGGTGGACAGTGGATGCACAGAAGACATCATCACTGACTAAGAAGCAGCTGGTGGCTCAGTGGTCTAACATTGATAGAAGGAAGTTGCTATCACAGCTGGACATGGCTCCAAATACAGTACAACCTTATCTTCCAGATAACTAACAAGGTTTCACTGGAAGTAATATTTGTAGATGTTGACACACTTTCCCTACTGACATTGCCACAGAAACCAATTAACTCATATATGCTACAGTAACTAATCCTGGAAATGAAGATCAAGAATGCATCGTATAGTGTCAGCCCCTGGAGTACAAGGTTGGAAAACAATCGAGTCATGAAAGACAGGTCTTAGATCAATAATAATAAGATGTCTTTATATGAGGCTCTAGAGACTGCCAAGCTCATAGCTCTGGTTGCTAGAGAAACTAAAGCTAGAAGAATAAACAGACTAGTCTCCAGGAGCTATCCTCACAGTTGAAAGGGAAAAACAGCAGAAGGCTAGAACCATCTAGAACTAAAAATTGATTAATGGGACAGATAAGGAAAAGAGTCATTACTAAATACCAATGAAAAAATGTTGGGTGTGGCAAAACAGTAGACCACAGCAACCTTTCAGGAACCATTAATTATTACAAGAAAGAAATCCAGAGCACCACATGGATTTACAAGTAAGACTATTGCTCAGTATCTCATCAGAGTGCAAGGCTGAGAGGGGAAGGAGGTTGGCCATAACCAGCTACCATAAGTTCTGATCCAGCTCAGCAAGAGTAAGACCTGGGCCATTAACATTTACATCCACAAGTTTTCAGATACCCAATTAAAAGAGTAAGGTGGTCACAGGAGGATCAATGCTACTGATGTCAAGACAAGAAAATTCCTTATAATGCACAAAGGGTTCCACCCAAAATCCATGACCTTGTGACTCTACAAACAGCAAAAAGAGGAAGGGTGAGAATTAGTGAGCATCAGAGTCATCCACGGATACATCAGGAAGATGCCCCATGGGGTGAACTGCTAACAGACTGTCTCAGACAGCAGAAGATAATGTAGATTGGGTGGGGGGTATCATGAAAGAACACTGGCTAGAATATGTAGAATGGTAGAGATTCTTATAATGGCAGAATAAGAACAGGCCCTAAGCATCCAAACTATATAAAAACATTTGTCTACCACATAGTAGGGGTGGGCCATATATCGAATATACTCGTTGTATCGTGAGTTTTTCCACGTACGATGGTTAAAATGGCTTTATCGTAACCATAAAGTATAGGTTACCATGGAAATATTAAGATGACTGCATGTAATTCACTGTGAGATTTTTTCTTCCACACGCTGCAAATGCATCATAAATCCCCCCTCCCAACCAGAAAATTTTCTATCCAGCACACTGCACTGAGCACGTGTGTTTATATACTACCAGACAGGGAAAAATATGGCGATAGCGGGAGTTCCTGTCGTTTGGATTTCACAAGGAGGATGTCGAACAAAATGCGGTAATTTGCAAAACATGCCGTAAAACTATTGCTGCAAAGGGTGGCAGCACCATGAATTTATTCCATCTGCTGAAAAGTCGTCCACTGCGAAATTAAAACTGTTTTAAACTCTGCTTGTGAATGTTTCCCCACACACCAAAGAAAACTTTAAAGAAACCAGCTGTGATATGAGCTACAATGCCTATCAGCAAGAAAAACGGAGAAAAACGGCACGGTAAATCCATGTTATTGTTTATCGAATGTGAAGCATATTTCAGGTCTTCTTTTGTGGCTGGTTGGGTGAATTTTGGTCCGAGTGTTTTGAAACTTACAGCTTTGTATCTGTGATATCTCTGCTTTAGATGAGGTGCTGTTTGCTTGGTTACATGAAGTCAAGTGAGTTCGTGACTTCGTTGTTTGTGCTTAGGCACATTTTGCGAAATTATGTAACTGCTCTTTTAATTGTTTGTTGTTTTTGCATTGGTTCTAGAAATGGTTTATATGAGCTTTTAGCTGAGATTTGGAGGTTTCTGTGGATACCACACATGACAAGATTTACATAAAAAAATGTGACTTTCTGGAGGCTTAAACTGGAGCTCACCTTCTTTGCTGGGTTTTAAGACATATCACGATATATATCATGTCTCGCGATATAGCCAAAACATATCATGATATTAGATTTATTAGATTTTCCATATATCGTCCAGCCCTACCACATAGGGTTGTCATCATACTAGAATTTCAAGCTCAGTAACAAAGGAATATAAAACCATGTTGCAAAAAAAACAAAAGGTAGTGCTGTGCTTGATTCCACATTTTCTGGCTGGACAAAAATGGTATCCATGGAAGCATTCCGAGGTGAAAAACCCTGTTGACCAAAAAGATTTGGCCCACATAAAGGCTTGGCCCACATTTGCTGTTACATATGGAATAAAATTAATGCAGTATTTTATAACAAGATCATACCAACAGTCAGCTGCTTTGCTTCTTCAGGACATGGAGGACTGACCATAAATTCTGCTCTCTGTCACAAAATCCTGATACAGAATATTTGACCATCAGATTGTCGACTGAATCTCAAGCTTGCTTGGGTTATGGAGCAGGACAATTTTCGGAAACATAGTAGCAAGTTGTAGGTTTTAGAGTGGCCTAGTCAAATTCTGGACCTGAATCCAGTTGAGATGCTTTGGCATGGCCTTAAACAGGCCATTTATTTTCAAAAACCCTCAAATTTGGTTCGGTTAAATTCTGCAAAGAACACTGGGTCAGAATTCCTCCACAGCAATGTGAAAGACTCATTACCTGTCACAATCTGAAAGCAGGGACTCAAGCGCAGAACAGGTTGACGTCTCAGAACACCGTTTATTTACACACCAGTGCGATAATATATACAGTGACGGGGAAAAATCCAGGGTTCCAAGGGCTTAGGGGAAGGCTCTCTCTCTCACGCTCGCTCCCGTCCTCACATCCAACTCACACACGTTCGTACAGCTGGGAGGTACAGGTCCGAGAAGGTAAACTGGAACAAGAAAGGGGAAAATTCACTCACAAGTCACGAAGGTAGGACGTAAAGGTACAAGACCACGGGAGCTGGGAAGAAAGACTAACGTCAGTAGCACAATCATCCAGCGATGAGAAGATGTGGCCCAGCCTCCAATAGTAGTCGGAAAATCAGCTGATCGCCAACAGGTGTGTGAGCCAAGGGCGGGAGCAGACAGTGAGCTCCGCCCAGGCAGAGAGGTAGGGGAGAGAGAGAGAGAAAGCAAAAACACAAGTGTAGCCTTGTGAGGCCGGCTGGGCAGGCACGGGGACCATGACATTACCAGTTATCAAAAACACTTGACTACAGTTCTTGCTGCCAAGGGTCCACACTACCAGTTAGAAAGAAATTACTTTTTGACACAGCTACATATAGGCATTGTTATCTTTTCCCTTAACAAATTAGCTCATATTTTCTAATTATTCAGGTTATCTTTGACGAATATTAATATTAGTTTGATGTTCTGAAATGATGACAAATATGAAATGTCACAAATATGCAAAAAACTAAGAAATCGGGAAGAGGATAAATACTTTTCCGTGACACTGTAGTTGAGCAGCTAACATTAATGTGCACACTGGCTAGGTTTCCATTTATGATAACTGTTCAGTACTTCAGTGTTGTTGAAATATGAGCTTTACTGACCTCTCAAAGTTCTTCACAAAGTATTGTTCAGTGTTGGTAATGTCAACTCTTCAACTACTCATGAGGGGAAGGGCTATGCGCCTGCCTGTCAGCAGCTTCTGGGTGAAGTAGTGTGTTAACTGGAGGAGGCAAAGATGGCAGTAGGGATGGGTATCGTTTAGGTTTTATCCGATACCGGTGCCAAACCGGTACTTTTGAAACGGTGCCGGCGCTTAAACGGTGCTCAAAAATTGGTCCAAAAACCTCTCATGTTCAGCTGTTTTTTTGTAAAAAGATAACAATGTTAGCCTTTTCTGCAGCTATAGGGCATATATGGCATCACTCTTGGCTGGAAGCAGTGCTTAAACAATGGAAAAAACACAAACTTTGTCCAAAAACCTCTCATGTTTAACTGTTTTCCACTTTTTCTTTGGTCATTTTAGCCTTTTTGGCCAGGGTGAAGGGAGTATCTGCCATCAAACAAGAAGACAGCCGCATGTAACTCCTACGGTGTTTGCTAGTTCACCTTACATGCATTAATGTAATAATGTGGTTAGCGTACTCAACGTTAATTACACACGAACAACATGAAGCTACTCACGCAGAGGAGAACGGCTGCTGCTGCCATCATCATCCGTCATCATTTCTGCTACGCTGGCAGGGCTAGGGGCCAGGACTCTCCTCTTCGGGTTTTTGGGGGATGTTGCTAACTCCGGGTCCGATAACAGGCACCACACCTGCAGTAGATGTGCTCGGTGTGAGGTCTCGCAGCAAGCTATCAAACACGGCGCATTTCTCGGCTTTAAAAAAAACCGGCTATGGGTCGCCAGGTGTTTCATCAGATTTGAGGTGTTACCTCCTTTGACAGTATCACAGTATCACCTTAAAGCACTTGTTGCAGGCTGCTGAGTTTGCATCTTTTGCTGTGAAGTACAGCCAGACTTTAGATCGCTTTGCCTTGGGCATTTTTAATCTGTAGCTCTGCTCTAAAAGAACGTACGTACCTGGCCCCGCCTACTATCCTCGGAAACGTAAAATGATTGGCTAGAATTGGCTCAGGAAAAAAAAAAAAAGCACCGAAATAAAGCACCGAAATGTGCGCTGCTTTTCGGTCTGGTTACTACCGTTTATGTCAGAACCGGTGCCACCGGTACCCATCCCTAGATGGCAGTGTTAGTGTTGATACTCTTTTAAATGATTATCTAAACCAATAGTAACTTTTAGTATCAATTAGTATCTCAGTATTGATTTTTTTGACAACCTGAGAATCACATCAGGAAATGTGTGCAAAGATGCCCCTGAGAGATATAGGCTCAGAGAGCATACACTGAAAGGCATAGCTAAGTGGCTCAGACAGTGCACAGGAACCATAAACAGAGAACATTCACCTTAAAAGCAAAAGATGTACATTTCTACTGAAACCAGCACATTTTAACTTGAGGGCGAAGTGTATCTGTTTTTTGTTTGCATCACACTCTTCACTGGTTCACTACAACTTAACAGGTATTTGGTGAGTGTTTCCAGACAAGTTAGCATCTTTTTAATACAAACTACAAGTAACCCTGGCAATTAACACTTTGAAAGTAAAGAAACTGTACAAATTACTGGGCATTAAATCTGTTCAGACAACATCTACCACCCTCAGACTGACAGGCTGGTGGAGCTGCTGTATAAGAGTTTAAAGTTCATTACTAGTAAGTTAATTCACAAGGATGAACGCTATTAGGATCACTGGTTAGACCGTCTGTTGTTTGCAATGTGGGAGGTGCACCATGCCACCACAAGATTTTCTGGTCCGGGGGACAGAGCAGTGCCACGTGGCGTTCGTGCAGGTAAAGAAGGCCTCTGTGGGGAACCTCTGGTCTACAGTCCCAGCTTTTCCCTCCCTGTTCTGCAGCCTGACGCCTCAAACATAGGGCTGAGGGCAGTTTTGTCCCATTAGGTAAGGGGGGTCAACCACTCAGTCGCGTATATTAGCAGGAAACTGTCAGAAGGTACGAAACAGTAGAGGATTGCCTCTACCATCTGGTGAGCGGTCGACTCTCCTCTTTATTACCTCCTGGGGCGCCCCTTCACGCTCTGTTCAGATCACTGCCATTCACAAAGTGAACAATTATCAAGTGATATAAGTGGCCTATAGGGCCAAAACAACAACTACAGCTTCTTATGATGACAACTGACCACCAAACACTACCCAAAGTACCCAAAAAGCTCAAAGAAAATAACAATAATTATGATTTTTTTTTTTTATAGAGATTTTTTATGAAGTCATAATAAATTCTACAACAAAATTTCTACTTCAAGCTCTAATGTGCTGTGCTGAACTTAACTGGGAACAAAAGAAAAAATCCTGTCAGCTGATATCTGATTAAATGGCTATTTTCATCCCAGAAGAAAAGGAATCTATCACTTTTGCTTATGAAGGTATGACACATGAACGACAGAAGAAAGTACTATCAAAACAACTATACCGTGTATGTCTGTCATCTTTAATTTATACACATTACAATATCTTTGAGATGTGTCTACCTCTATCTCTTTGTCAACCAAACAATGAAAGATTTTTACCAACGTGCTAGTTTGGTTTAAATATCATACTTACCCAGAAATACTGCAGTACCAGGGTAAATGTTTAAGCACCGCTCTCTATGACATCTATGATGTTTTTTTTCTCTCTCTCATTTTTGAGTGAGATGAGATACTGAAACAGTGTATCTCAGCATTTTAGCCTAGAACTCTGTCTGGCAGAGGCACAAGCTTAGAGTGGGAACATGATCTATAATTTATATCTACTCACGAGGAGACTGTCTGTCAGGACGTGTTGTGTGTCTATGTGGTGAAATCAGGTGCATGTCCATGTTAAGGATTTTACCATAAACAGTCTAAAAGTGAAATTTTAAATCACTATCATTACGCTTCATCCTCAAAAAATCTTGAACAAGGTTCTTTCTTTTTTTTTTGTTTTTTTGTGTTTTTCCTTAACTTTACTTTTCCAATATGTAATCTGTTGCCAGTAGTTTTAAGGTGGTCATGGCAACATTGTTACCATGGCTTTTGTAGACGAAGGAAGACAGAACTGAAACTGAAGATATGAGCCATATTCCTCTGGAACAGTGCTTTTCAGTGAAATATTGTTTAGTGTTCAGAGGATTGTCCCTAGGATTGACTTTCTTATTATAAGAGTCTAGGTGTGTTTGCTCTTGCAAAAGCATAGGAATTAAAGACAGACAAAGTTTTGCTCATAAAGTTCCCAAGACACAATAACCCAGGTAAAAGTTTCTACCACCAATATTACTGTTCTTCAGAAAGTATAAAAAGACTACTGTTACTTTAAATTGTTCTTACAAAAAAAGAAATGATGAGAAAGAAATACTGTGTCTACTCTGTCCTTTCATATATATTTGTTTTTATGATTAATGAACAAATGAGCAATCAAACTTGCACAAATTAGGTTTATCTGTCCTTGAAAGACAGATAAACCTAATTTGAATCAAGTAAGGATTTGGGGTTTCATGAGCACAGTCCGAGACAACTTTTTAAAAAATTTATTTATTTATTTTTGTGCTGGAAGTATCCTTGGCCTGTTTGTTTTTTTAATTTACATAAAAACCTTGCTAGGTTTAAAAAATGGTCTTTTTCCAAGTTTATTGTGAAGCCCACCCCTTCTTGGAGCACAGCAGCATTTCCAGAGTTGGTCAACTTTCAACAGAGCGCTGCAAGATCAGCAGCAAAATGAGAAGCTGTGTATGGGCTGTATTTTTTGCACCAAGATTTTGAGCTGTCAATGTTGACCTTCACTTGTAGAGAACTTGTAGAGAAAATAGATTATAAGAGTGCAAAGAATGCTGCCTATAGACAAAGATCCTTATAGAGCACTCAGAGCACTTTTTACACTGAAGGCCAAGCTCTTTATCTGTTACTGAGACACTGGGGAATACATTCAGGAAAATTTGGGATTCAGTATCTTGCCTAAGTGGACTTTAACATGCAGACTGGAAGAGCCAGGGATCAAACAACTCACCCTCTGATTAGTGGTTGACCCGCTTTTGAGGCAGGCCTGTTTTTGAATGCATCTTGTGCACATTTACTTGATCTCTGTGCTATAAGTAGCAGAGACAGATGAGTGAGAAGGAGGAAAAACCGCTTTAAAATATAAGAATTCAGAAGCAATTGATTATCATTTTTAGATTAACATGTCCAGAGGGCCCAAAGACTGAGCCTTGATAAGGCTGCACTCCACACACTGTGATAAAGAAGCCCACACAACTGAAAATAATTTTAACATGTTTTAATGAATAATTTATTCATTTGTTTATAACATCAGGACTTGAATAAAAAGCAGGAATAGATACAATTAAAAAATATGTAAGGTTTGTTGGATTTTTTGTAATACTGATTTTTCAGGCTTTTGCTGAAAAATGTTTTCTCTATATTTTATTTGACTAGGTCACAATCTTTATGACACACACAGCCATGCATTCATGCAGACATACACACATGAATACAAAAACATAGGCACACAGGTAGAAATCCATGTGTACACCCCACCCATCACACACACAAAATCACAAGTGTCCACAAGAAATAGCATGCACTTGCCACCAATAGCTATCAAACCTAATCTAACACACACACACACACACACACACACACACACACACACATGCCCACCCACATACAGAGTTAATGCTCTGCCACCCACACTTAGGTTGTTGTGGCCAGGAGATTCTGTCATAACTCAAAGGCTGACCTTTCATAAGCCACTGCTCCAGACAGATGAATAGCCCTATAGCACTGTGTCTATGTGTTGTTGCTTGTATGTGTGTATTGTGTATGTTTGATAAATGTACCCCTGTGTGTGTGTGTGTGTGTGTGTGTGTGTGTGTGTGTGTGTGTGTGTGTGTGTGTGTGTGTGTGTGTGTGTGTGTGTTTGAGAAAGAGAAAGAGAGAGAGAAAAGGGGCAGACCTATAATGAGTGTATGGCTCTGTCACGGGGCAGGAAAGGTGAAGAAGGAAGACAATGAGCACCTTGCTGGAGAAGTGGGTCTACAGAAACTGTTTACCTCAAACTGCGTGATAGAAAGGGACAGCTTAAAAGAAAGACAAATAGAGTAGAGGGCTAAAGAATTTAATATGAGACAGAGAGAGGCAGCTTATGAGGGGCAAAGCTGTGGTAAATTGGAAGAAGAGAGATGGACAGAGGTCAGTAGGGTGAGAGAAAGCCAGATGATAGCCAGGAGAGAGGAGAGACTGGACCGGGGAATGGGGCTAAATGAGTGATTATGAATTATCTAGTGTGTGTAAATACATGTATTTCAATCTGTGTGAGTGCTGATGCAAATCCATGCATGTAAGGGTGTGTGTGTGTGTGTGTGTGTGTGTGTGTGTGTACTTGTTTTCGTGACATCTGAGGACAATTTTATGATAACACACTCACAAAATGAGGACGCTCGGAAAAATGAGGACATTTTTGAGGTCCTCATTTTTCCGAGCCTTCTAAAGTGTTCTAGAGGCCCCCAACATGCTCCCAAACCAAAAATCTCGAATGTCCTGAAATATCACAATTTTATGAAAAAGTGTGTTTAAGTGTGTTTAGCGTTTTTGCTCACTTTCAGTTTCGCCGCCTACTGGCCAGTTTTGGAACAAAACACACTTTTAACACACTTTCAGTGACGTCACTCTGTGAGTCCTCATTTTGTAGGTGTGTCAGACACAATAACACATTTGACCCAGGTTATAGTGGCGTCACTCTGCGAGTCCTCATTTTGTAGGTGTGTCAGACACAATAACACATTTGACCCAGGTTATACCCTTCTTGGGGCTTAAGCAAGGGTAACAACAGTTAAATCAGGCAAATCTTGACAAAAATGAAGGTCTTTAGATTCAGTTATTAGTGCCTGCACATCTTGGGGTTTTGTTGTTGACAAAATGTCTCAAAATATAAAGTTTCAACATTTGTGTAATTATATTACTGTTATTTAATGAGTCTTACTTCTCAAAATCAATGCACAAATTGTCTGACCTTCACTAAGCAGAATGATGTGTGTGCAGATTTTGACCCTTGAAGAGTTTATATTAATCTGCATTAATATAATTGCATCTGCAATCTGCAGTTGAACTTAGAGATTCCTGCCGCTGTCATGTGATTCAGTATGATCATCAGGCTCAGTCTCGACTCTGAATTCCAAGAGGGCAGCAGCATGTCTCCTTGTTGAATGTCTGCTTTGAATTTTGGGTTGTTTTTTTTGTTTTGGTTTTTCTCCTCTGCTACTACCAGAAGTTGTCTGCACCACACCAGGGCCTGTGCTGCTAGCATAAACCAACTGAGCCTCAACCAGGGCCTGTGCTGTTTTCTGAGGCCATCTGCACCGCACCAGGGCCTAGCTAGACCCATAGGCACCACACCAGGGCCTTTACTGCTGTGTAATCAATTACTGTAAATGTACATGTTATCAGGAAATGATCAGACGGCAGAGGGTTTTCAGGAAACACTGTTAAATGTTCAGTTTCTATTTCATATGTTAAAACAAGATCTAGAGTGTGATAAAAGTGGTGGGTGGGTTCTTTTACATTTTGAGAGAAGCCAATTGAGTCTAATAACAGATTAAATGCCATGTTGAGGCTGTCATTTTAGCATCTACATGGATGTTAAAATCACCCACAATAATTATTTTATCTGAGCTGAGCACTAAATCAGATAAAAAGTCTGAGAAATCAGACAGAAACTCTGTAAGGCCCAGGTGGACGATAGATGATAACAAGTAAGACTGGTTTCTGAGTTTTACAGCTGGGGTGGACGAGGCTAAGCATCAGGCTTTCAAATGAATTAAAAGTCTGTCTTGGTCTTTCGTTAATTAATAGGCTGGTGTGAAAAATTGCTGCCACACCGCCCCTCCGCCTGTGCTTTGCGATTTCTGGTAGTTAGAATTACTCGGGGTGTTGATTCATTTTAACTAACATAATCATCCGACTGCAACCAGGTTTCTGTAAGGCAGAGTAAATCGATTTGTTGATCAATTATTAAGTCATGTACTAACAGACTTGGAGGAGAGCGCCCTAATATTTAATAATCCACAATGTTTTACTCTTTGGTTCAGATGTGGATACTGTATTGTTCTTTCTTTTTGATTTTTTTATGTTTAAATTGTTTTTTGCTGGTTTTTAGTTTGTTTTGTCTGTTTGGGAGCTGACACGGTCTCAGTGGAGATGGGTTTTGGGGGTAGCAGGAGGAGAGAAGCTGCAGAGAGGCGTGTAAGACTGCAACTCTGCTTCTTGGTCCCAACTCTGGATAGTCATATTTTGGGGCTTTAATAAATTTGTCCATATTTCTAGAAATGAGAGCTGCTCCATCCAAAGTGGGATGGATGCCGTCTCTCTAACAAGACCAGGTTTCCTCCAGAAGCTTTGCCAATTATCTATGAAGCCGACATCATTTCTGGGACAACACAGACAGCAATTTAAGGAGAAATGCAGCTAAACAGGTCACTCCTGGTCTGATTGGGGAGGGACCAGAGAAAACTACAGAGTCAACATTGTTTTGGCAAAGTTACACACTGATTCGATATTGATTTCAGTGACCTCCGATTGGCGTAACTGGGTGTCATTACTGCCGATGTGAATTATGATTTTACTGAATTTACGTTTACCCTTATGTGGTGGCGCGAATGAGGAATAACCGGGGACGGTAACTAAGATGTTGACAATGCCACCTGGGGGAGGGAGTTACACCCCAGGAAAGATATCTCTAGCCAATGTAAGTGTTACACTGGCAACCAAAGCCCACAGACTTGTTATTAACGGCAAAGGTGAGGCAGGTGAATTTTACAAATCAAGGTTTATTAAGAAGAACTACTAAAACATAGAATTATAAAATCAAAGAGGCACCTAAGGTAGCAGGGTTGAGACGGCAAAATAGTTAATTAAAACGACCAGACTCCCTACCACGATGCTACCCTAAAACAATCACAACATGATAAAAGAGCAACTAAACAAAATGGTGGAGACCGGCCACTTGAGGAGGCAACCTACAGGGAGGAGTGCCCAAGGGTGCCACCAATTACTCACCCATGTGATTTCACTGCAGACCTCACTCACACTAAACGGTGCAATCTACCTATGCCCGGTGTGTACACTCGCATGCATCGGGAGGGATTCCACCTCACGTGCCTAGCCCCTCAACAAGCAGCCACACCTCCACTAAAGCAATAAAAGAAAGCATAAAACATTAAACAGATTAGTAAAAGATCTACATAAAACAAATACACCCCAAATTACTGTTTGTTATAAAAGCATTGCGTAACAAACAAAACAGCATATGACAAGACAGCAGTAGTATAGTGCAAGCCTGCAACAAAAGAGGGAAACAGTTGTCAAAGTCCACCCTACTATGCCACGTTATGATGAACACAAGAGTCCCACTTACCACTCTCTAAAGGGCAATACTAAACTGAGTAACTTTCCTGGAGAGATCTGCAGCGCTTAACTGCCTAATGCTCGCAGCCACCTTGGATGGACAAGACTACCAAATGACTCCTTCTGGTAGTGAAGCGCAGCTGTTTCTTATAAGCCTGCTAATTGTCAACTGGGAAGGTGTGGATGTTAGTGGTGCGTTTGTGGACATCATGTAAAATCCTACCCCAGAATCTACTTCACTACACTTAGCCAGCAGTTTTAAATTTCCTTCAATGTCGCCTGCTCTGGCCCCTGGAAGACAATTAACTATGGTTGCCGGTGTCTCTAGCTTCACATGTCTGAGAACAGAATCACCAATTACCAGAGTTTGACCCCCGACGGGTGTGTCGCCGAGTGGGGAAAAGCGGTTAGACATGTATGAATTTGAGGAATGGACCCAAAATGCAGACACAAAGGAACGTGAAAGAAAATTTTAATATTAACAGAAAGCAAGCTGTTTATTAAGGCTGGTAAAATAGGCAGAACCAGCTTCCAGTTTGGATTCGGAGACAGACACTATCTCTACTTTTAAGATTAGGCTTCAAACTTTCCTTTTGCTAAAGCATATAGTTAGGGCAGGATCAGGTGACCCTGAATCCTCCCTTAGTTGTGCTGCAGTGAACGTAGGCTGCCGGGGATTCCCATGATGCACTGAGTTTTTCCTTTCCAGTCACCTTTCTCACTCACTATGTGTTAATAGACCTCTCTGCACTGAATCATACTTGTTATTAATCCACAGCATGTCTTTATCCTGTCTTCCTTCTCTCACCCCAACCAATCACAGCAGATGGCCCCGCCCTCCTGAGCCTGGTTCTGCTGGAGGTTTCTTCCTGTTAAAGGGAGTTTTTCCTTCGCACTGTCGCCAAAGTTCTTGCTCATAGGTGGTCGTGTGATTGTTGGGTTTTCCTCTGTATCTATTATTGTGCGATCTACTGTACAATATAAAGCGCCTTGAGGCGATTGTTGTTGTGATTTGGTGCTATATAAATAAAATTGAATTTAATTGAATTAAAAGATTACAAAACAAAAGGCAGAAGTGAAGCTAAACAATAACCTAACCTGGGGACAAACCATGAAACCTGACATGGATACAAACATACCTGGAACATGGAAACGTGGCACCAAAGACAACAGATGACCTGACACTGAACAAATGAGGACAGGACTTACAGTGGCTTGCAAAAGTATTCGCCCCCTTGAACTTTTCCACATTTTGTCACATTACTGCCACAAACATGAATCAATTTTATTGGACTCGCACATGAAAGACCAATACAAAGTGGTCTACACGTGAGAAGTGGAATGAAAATCATACATGATTCCAAACATTTTTACAAATAAATAACTGAAAAGGGGGTGTGCGTAATTATTCAGCCCCTGAGTCAATACTTTGTAGAACCACCTTTTGCTGAAATTGGATTCCATTAAAATTGATTCATGTTTGTGGCAGTAATGTGACAAAATGTGGAAAAAGGGGGACGAATACTTTTGCAAGCCCTTGTAAGTACACAGAGAGACAATGAGGGGATGAGGAACAGCTGGGACAAATCAGACCTAACAAGACAAGGGAAACAAAACTAGACTCACTGCATATAGGACAAGGACTTTCACAATAAAACAGACATCACAAGGGTAATCTAATAAACAAATGAACTTAGCTAACCTAAAGAACTTATAAATAAACATCGACATCCAAACAAACTAAAACTTAAAATGCTGGGTCAACAAACCCAGGAAAGTGACAGTAAAATCATTTATTATACACATTATACTTATTTTCTTAAATTGCTTATCTATTATCTGTATTTTCACTTGAGGGTCTAGGGTACTGCTCTTCTTTTCATGACAAATTAGGACATGTTTATGATAACACACTGACAATATCAGGCCAATTTTGGCATTACTCCATCAGTGAACAGCATGCCCATGCTAACTTAAACTAGACCAGCAAGCTAACCACATGTGTATTTAAGTGTTACTTAAGAATAGGAACCAAACAAATTAACGGAACGAAATTAACTGTAACAGCAGTTTGCAAAACACTGTGACACTTCTCAAGTGTTCCTACCTCAAATACAGCGAGTGTTGCTGTGTTTTTGTTGTTAAATGGACGAGGAGAGCCCGTGGCTGGTGAGAGGATGCGGCATTTCGTCAGTGGAGCATAGAACGGCGTCTGTGATTGGACAACAAGTGAGTAACGCTGCATCTGATTGTTCGAAAGCCTCAACCAAAGAGCTGCTGGTCACGGCAAGATACAAACTCGCCGGAGCTCTGAGTGAACTGCACATCCGGGACCTTCAGCACTCAGCAGAGATTTGTCTTGACGTATGTATTTACCTTTGATATCCATGACTCGGCACGCACATTTAGCAAGGTAAAGTTGTATGTTTAACAAGCTAATTAACGCTAGTTAAACGGAACTAAAACAATACACAATCGATTTGAACAAACTGTGTGATGAATGATGATAAATGCTAAAAATTACTTAAGATTTATCTTCAACAATAGATATTAGAAGTTTAATTTAACTGTTTTTAAATTCCCACTGGAGTTAAAGGGACCTGTGGCCTTGCACGTGCTCTGCATCTTCAACTGCACAGACAGTCAGTCTAAGCTCTTTTAAGTGTAGCTAACTGCAACACACATTTTTTTTTTTCAACACAAGATATGTTTGGGGGATTTAAATGTTAATAATAATGTTTTCGTATTTAGCACAAACCAATAGGGTCTGGGTCTCTGGCCCAGCGTTTCTGACGTTATTCTAAGGTTTTTGAGTTTCTTATGTTTAGTGGCGGGTTAGTTGAGTTTGGCTTAACGTTATTAACATTGTTTTAAGGAGTTTATGTTAGGGTTGTATATTACAACGTTTGTATTTTCATGCCATTTTTCCTGTTTTATTTTGAAAGAGTCTGTTGTGTTCAGTTCATTAATCTCACTGACCTGTTGTGTCAATAGAATCATTTGTGCCAGCTACTTCCCTGCTCTCCTTCCATCCTGTCTCAACCTCCAACAGGAAAGTAGAAGTCCTCATATGGTAGGACCAGTGATTGTAGTGTGTGTGTTACACTGTCCTCATATTGTTTTAAGCTGTGAAGGACATGAGTGTGTTTCAGTTGCCTTCCTCATGTGGTTGGATCAACAACTCTAGTGTGTGTTACACTGTCCTCATATTGTTGGTAGCAGAACTGTACAGTGTTAAGTTTCTTTAGAATCTGGTATAAGGAAGTCGGATCCTTCTGTAATAATGTTCACTGATACAAATATGATCTGTAGTTAATTATCTAGTCGGGATTTATACTAGAGAATGTTTCTGACGTTATATTGTTGTCTTTTGTTGCAGACACCAAGTGCTGAGGTCCTGTCTCAGCCTCATACTTACCCACTTCATTCTTCCAACAGGTTACACATCATATTTTTGTATTTGGTATCAAGTATATGTGTCAGATGGGCCTAGTGCATAAATGAAATGCACTTTAATTGTATTAAAACAATCAGTTTCAGTCAAAGTTAACCAAAATCAACATTAGCATTAGGAGAAAGTAATTGTCTATACCATTTGTTAGTCCAAACTTTCCGTAAAGCATCAGCGTGATCTTTATTCTGACTACATTTGATATTTTGTCCTTTTACACATGTTTTTGTCCATTTAACCTCCCGCTGATCAGTTTACATGATTTAATTTCTGGGGAAATAGATGCCTTTAAATCAGTGTTGGGTTTGGAGCTTTTATTGACAACAGCAGAAGAAGTTAGAAGTCAGGAACATGAACTCTACATGTGTTCAGTCGTCATGTCCTCATATTGTTTTAAGCTGTGAAGGACATGAGTGTGTTTAAGAAGAAGTCCTCATATGGTAGGACCAGTGATTGTAGTGTGTGTTACACTGTCCTCATATTGTTTTAAGCTGTGAAGGACATGAGTGTGTTTCAGTTGCCTTCCTCATGTGGTTGGACCAACAACTCTAGTGTGTGTTACACTGTCCTCATATTGTTGGTAGCAGAACTGTACAGTGTTAAGTTTCTTTAGAATCTGGTATAAGGAAGTCGGATCCTTCTGTAATAATGTTCACTGCTACAAATATGATCTGTAGTTGATCATCTAGTCGGGATTTATACTAGAGAATGTTTCTGACGTTATATTGTTGTCTTTTGTTGCAGACACCAAGTGCTGAGGTCCTGTCTCAGCCTCATACAGACCAATCGGTGAGTGACATACCCACTTCATTCTTCCAACAGGTTACACATCATGTTTTTGTATTTGGTATCAAGTATATGTGTCAGATGGGCCTAGTGCATAAATGAAATGCACTTTAATTGTATTAAAACAATCAGTTTCAGTCAAAGTTAACCAAAATCAACATTAGCATTAGGAGAAAGTAATTGTCTATACCATTTGTTAGTCCAAACTTTCCTTTAAGCATCAGCTTGATCTTTATTCTGACTACATTTGATATTTTGTCCTTTTACACATGTTTTTGTCCATTTAACCTCCCGCTGATCAGTTTACATGATTTAATTTCTGGGGAAATAGATGGCTTTACATCAGTGTTGGGTTTAGAGCTTTTATTGACAACAGCAGGAGAAGTTAGAAGTCAGGAACATGAACTCTACATGTGTTCAGTCGTCATGTCCTCATATTGTTTTAAGCTGTGAAGGACATGAGTGTGTTTCAGTTGCCTTCTTCATGTGGTTGGACCAACAACTCTAGTGTGTGTTACACTGTCCTCATATTGTGTGTAGCAGAACTGTACAGTGTTAAGTTTCTATAGAATCTGGTATAAGGAAGTCAGATCCTTCTGTGAATAATGTTCACTGCTACAAATATGATCTGTAGTTGATCATCTAGTCGGGATTTATACTAGAGAATGTTTCTGACGTTATATTGTCTTTTGTTGCAGACACCAAGTGCTGAGGTCCTGTCTCAGCCTCATACAGACCAATTGGTGAGTGACATACCCACTTCATTCTTCCAACAGGTTACACATCATGTTTTTGTATTTGGTATCAAGTATATGTGCCAGTTGGGCCTAGTGCATAAATGAAATGCACTTTGATTGTATTAAAACAATCAGTTTCAGTCAAAGTTAACCAAAATCAACATTAGCATTAGGAGAAAGTAATTGTCTATACCATTTGTTAGTCCAAACTTTCCTTAAAGCATCAGCGTGATCTTTATTCTGACTACATTTGATATTTTTGTCCTTTTACACATGTTTTGTCCATTTAACCTCCCGCTGATCAGTTTACATGATTTAATTTCTGGGGAAATAGATGGCTTTACATCAGTGTTGGGTTTAGAGCTTTTATTGACAACAGCAGGAGAAGTTAGAAGTCAGGAACATGAACTCTACATGTGTTCAGTCGTCATGTCCTCATATTGTTTTAAGCTGTGAAGGACATGAGTGTGTTTAAGTAGAAGTCCTCATATGGTAGGACCAGTGATTGTAGTGTGTGTTACACTGTCCTCATATTGTTTTAAGCTGTGAAGGACATGAGTGTGTTTCAGTTGCCTTCTTCATGTGGTTGGACCAACAACTCTAGTGTGTGTTACACTGTCCTCATATTGTTGGTAGCAGAACTGTACAGTGTTAAGTTTCTTTAGAATCTGGTATAAGGAAGTCGGATCCTTCTGTAATAATGTTCACTGCTACAAATATGATCTGTAGTTGATCATCTAGTTGGGATTTATACTAGAGAATGTTTCTGACGTTATATTGTTGTCTTTTGTTGCAGACACCAAGTGCTGAGGTCCTGTCTCAGCCTCATACAGACCAATCGGTGAGTGACTTACCCACTTCATTCTTCCAACAGGTTACACATCATATTTTTGTATTTGGTATCAAGTATATGTGTCAGATGGGCCTAGTGCATAAATGAAATGCACTTTAATTGTATTAAAACAATCAGTTTCAGTCAAAGTTAACCAAAATCAACATTAGCATTAGGAGAAAGTAATTGTCTATACCATTTGTTAGTCCAAACTTTCCCTTTAAGCATCAGCTTGATCTTTATTCTGACTACATTTGATATTTTTGTCCTTTTACACGTTTTTGTCCATTTAACCTCCCGCTGATCAGTTTACATGATTTAATTTCTGGGGAAATAGATGGCTTTACATCAGTGTTGGGTTTAGAGCTTTTATTGACAACAGCAGGAGAAGTTAGAAGTCAGGAACATGAACTCTACATGTGTTCAGTCGTCATGTCCTCATATTGTTTTAAGCTGTGAAGGACATGAGTGTGTTTAAGTAGAAGTCCTCATATGGTAGGACCAGTGATTGTAGTGTGTGTGTTACACTGTCCTCATATTGTTGGTAGCAGAACTGTACAGTGTTAAGTTTCTTTAGAATCTGGTATAAGGAAGTCAGATCCTTCTGTAATAATGTTCACTGCTACAAATATGATCTGTAGTTAATTATCTAGTCGGGATTTATCCTAGAGAATGTTTCTGACGTTATATTGTTGTCTTTTGTTGCAGACACCAAGTGCTGAGGTCCTGTCTCAGCCTCATACAGACCAATCGGTGAGTGACATACCCACTTCATTCTTCCAACAGGTTACACATCATGTTTTTGTATTTGGTATCAAGTATATGTGCCAGTTGGGCCTAGTGCATAAATGAAATGCACTTTGATTGTTTTAATACAATCAGTTTGAGGAAAAGTTTCCCAAAATCAACATTAGTATTAGGAGAAAGCAATTGTCTATACCATTTGTTAGTCCAAACTTTCCTTAAAGCATCAGCTTGATCTTTATTCTGACTACATTTGATATTTTTGTCCTTTTACACGTTTTTGTCCATTTAACCTCCCTACGATCAGTTTACATGATTTAATTTCTGGGGAAATAGATGGCTTTACATCAGTGTTGGGTTTAGAGCTTTTATTGACAACAGCAGGAGAAGTTAGAAGTCAGGAACATGAACTCTACATGTGTTCAGTCGTCATGTCCTCATATTGTTTTAAGCTGTGAAGGACATGAGTGTGTTTAAGAAGAAGTCCTCATATGGTAGGACCAGTGATTGTAGTGTGTGTTACAATGTCCTCATATTGTTTTAAGCTGTGAAGGACATGAGTGTGTTTAAGTAGAAGTCCTCATATGGTAGGACCAGTGATTGTAGTGTGTGTTACACTGTCCTCATATTGTTTTAAGCTGTGAAGGACATGAGTGTGTTTCAGTTGCCTTCTTCATGTGGTTGGACCAACAACTCTAGTGTGTGTTACACTGTCCTCATATTGTTGGTAGCAGAACTGTACAGTGTTAAGTTTCTTTAGAATCTGGTATAAGGAAGTCGGATCCTTCTGTAATAATGTTCACTGCTACAAATATGATCTGTAGTTGATCATCTAGTCGGGATTTATACTAGAGAATGTTTCTGACGTTATATTGTTGTCTTTTGTTGCAGACACCAAGTGCTGAGGTCCTGTCTCAGCCTCATACAGACCAATCGGTGAGTGACTTACCCACTTCATTCTTCCAACAGGTTACACATCATATTTTTTATATTTGGTATCAAGTATATGTGTCAGATGGGCCTAGTGCATAAATGAAATGTACTTTAATTGTATTAAAACAATCAGTTTCAGTCAAAGTTAACCAAAATCAACATTAGCATTAGGAGAAAGTAATTGTCTATACCAGGGTGCCCAATCCCAGTCCTCGAGAGCTACTGTCCTGCAGCTTTTAGATGCATCCCTACTCCAACACAGCTGAATCAAATAGTTGGATTACCAATTCGGCATGCCATCAAGTCTGGCAAAGGCCTGATAACGAGCCATTCATTTGATTCAGGTGTGCTCAACAAGGACGCATCTAAAAGCTGCAGGGCAGTAGCTCTCGAGGACTGGGATTGGGCACCCTGGTCTATACCATTTGTTAGTCCAAACTTACCCTTAAAGCATCAGCTTGATCTTTATTCTGACTACATTTGATATTTTTGTCCTTTTACACATGTTTTGTCCATTTAACCTCCCGCTGATCAGTTTACATGATTTAATTTCTGGGGAAATAGATGGCTTTACATCAGTGTTGGGTTTAGAGCTTTTATTGACAACAGCAGGAGAAGTTAGAAGTCAGGAACATGAACTCTACATGTGTTCAGTCGTCATGTCCTCATATTGTTTTAAGCTGTGAAGGACATGAGTGTGTTTAAGTAGAAGTCCTCATGTGGTAGGACCAGTGATTGTAGTGTGTGTGTTACACTGTCCTCATATTGTTTTAAGCTGTGAAGGACATGAGTGTGTTTAAGAAGAAGTCCTCATATGGTAGGACCAGTGATTGTAGTGTGTGTTACAATGTCCTCATATTGTTTTAAGCTGTGAAGGACATGAGTGTGTTTCAGTTGCCTTCCTCATGTGGTTGGACCAACAACTCTAGTGTGTGTTACACTGTCCTCATATTGTTGGTAGCAGAACTGTACAGTGTTAAGTTTCTATAGAATCTTGTATAAGGAAGTCGGATCCTTCTGTGAATAATGTTCACTGCTACAAATATGATCTGTAGTTGATCATCTAGTCGGGATTTATACTAGAGAATGTTTCTGACGTTATATTGTTGTCTTTTGTTGCAGACACCAAGTGCTGAGGTCCTGTCTCAGCCTCATACAGACCAATTGGTGAGTGACATACCCACTTCATTCTTCCAACAGGTTACACATCATGTTTTTGTATTTAGTAATCAAGTTTATGTGTCAGTTGGGCCTAGTGCATAAATTAAATGCACTTTGATTGTATTAAAACAATCAGTTTGAGTCAAAGTTTCCCAAAATCAACATTAGCTTTACTTCTTTGTGAAGATCTTAGGAGAAAGAAATTGGCGTACCATTTGTTAGTTCTAACTTTCCCTTTAAAGCATCAGCTTGATATTTATTCCTACTAAATTTGATATTTTTGTGTTTTTGTGTTACATTGTCCTCATATTGTTTTAAGCTGTGAAGGACATGAATGTGTTTTTGTAGCCTTTCTCAATTGGTAGAACCAACAACTCTAGTTTGTGTTACATTGCTCCTTTAAAGTGCTCCAGTAGAAAGCAAGGTTTAAGAACATTTTGTATTCACATTATAAACTATAAACTAGAATATTTTCTATCTTTTCTTGCATTCACATTAAGATATTTTCTTTTGTTTCCATTTATGACAGCTGGGAAGGTGAGAAGCAAGTGGACAAATGATGAAGTAAAGGTTGCTGCAAAGTACCAGGTAAAAGGAATGTGACTGCTGCTTCCAAGCAGAGCCGGCAGCTCGTAAAGGCAGAGACTGGGTTGCCATAAAGTACTACATCCACAACAGGATCATTGCATTAAAAGAAAGATGCAAGGAAAAAAAAGAAACAACCAAGAGAGATACTTTGTTGCTTCCACAGTTATGTCAATATTGTAGTTTTCTGTATTGCATTGTTCTTACTCATAAATCTGTGGTTTATGCTGGGTGCTTTCAATTAAATGATAAGAAAGGCAGATAATGTTCCACGTTTTTATTGACATGAACATTCACTACAAAATGAATTAATGCATTACAATATTAAGACTTAAAAAGTAGACTGACCACATTTGACCTATGTCTTTTTTAAGTCTCTACACAGCTCATATTTACTGTTTTATTAACACATAAATGTCTGATATTTCTGTCAGAAGTTACCCGACTGGTGAGCATTACTATTGTGCATCCATGCCTATTATATTGTAATCTCAAAAGGAGCCAAGCTTAAAAATACAGAACCTACCCTTACCTGGTCCTTATAAGTCATATATACTTGAAAATTATGTGTTTCCATGGGCTTCACAATTCACCTAAACATGAAATATCAGTGTGTGACCTTATGGTACTCATAAGTCACATAAACCTGACAGTGTCCTCACAAGTAGCATTAAATTCAGGTTTGACCAAAATTTCACCCTAGCCAAAATCTCAACAGATGGGCGTGTTCCTGGAAGCATGGGTCAAACTTTGTGTGATTCCCATGCCTCTAGGACCTTCAGAAAGGCACGTTCCCATTTGTCACATTTTTGTCATAGGTCCTGATATTTCACGAAAACACGTATGTGTGTGTGTGTGTGTGTGTGTGTCTTGGCAGCAGTGAAGGGGCAGATGCTGCCTGCGCTCCAGGCCCTCTGCTTTACGGCCTTCTGCGGAAATGTCGCCGTGCCAACCTTAGCTCTCATCCACAGCCAATCACACGCCTGGGCCCACGGTGAAGCGGTTAATGCATACACCCAGACACACACATATACATACAGTGCAACAGCATGAACACACACACACATCCACGGGAGAGCATGCATGGAAATTCGATAATGAGAGACGAGCGTAATAAATGGAAAATGTGTGTGTCAGTGGTAATTCTGTTCATTAAGGTGCAGAGAACAGTGTGTGCCTATAACCAGCAGGAGGCTTTTGGTGCACACAAACGAGCCCTCTCTCTCTATCTCTTACACACACACACACACACACACACACACACACACACACACACACACACACACACACAAACTTGAAGGGCTGCCTAAAGAGACATTTGAGAATACTTTATGGCAAGCAAAAGAAATGTATTCCCACCTCTGAACTTTTCTGAGTTGTAGCAGTATTGTGCATATAACACTGATCATCACAAAAATGCCCCCCCTCAAATAAATAAATAAATAAATAATTGTCCCCTTTCTTTCGCTGAAGAGGTCACACCATGTCCTCCAACACCACCATCATCCTTGTTCAGTATGAGGTTTCTGCTTGGCTGCTGCAACTGCTTCTTAAAAACAGTTCAAGGCCCTTTTCATTCATTCATTCATCATCATTTCTCAGCTACTTCCAACTTGTTTTCACAAAGTTAAGTAAAAACTGCCATTCAAAAAAAAGAAGAAAATCAAGGAAGTATTTTAGAAAAAAAAATAGCTGAAAGGTGAAAGTTACCAGAGCCAGGCAGATTGAACATAATGCAAGATAAAAAAAAAAAGGGGGGTTGTAGTAGCTCAGAGGGAGGGATGAAAAGGATGTTAAGATAGGCAACAAGATGCTGCAGGAGAAAAAAAAATAGAAATGGAATGGAGAAGAAAAGACCCAGAGCCCAACAGAGGTATGTAGAATGAAAGAGAAAAAACTCTGAAGAAGGCGAGAAAGAGAGTGAAACAGAAGGAGAGGTTGAAGGTTGAGAGGTAGACAGACAGATCACAACCAGGCTGAGACTGGCCGACAGCTGTGAGAGCAGAATTTGATACTGCAGTACAAACACACAAACACGCACGTATGCAGGCGTAGACACACACACACACGTGTGTACGTACATGCACGCGCACAACCATGGGCTCACAGGGGCACATACACATGCTCACACTATCCAAAAGAGCCACATTACACATGAAATATTAATGGTGCAAAGCAATCGGCAAAAATGGAGATGGGTAGACAGAAGGAAGACGCAAGGGGAAGACAGTGGGGGAAAATAAGAAAGAGAGATGGATGAAAGCAATATGTCTTTATTGCCAGTGCCGGTGTGACATTTGGACTATCAGCAAAAGGATATACATTGAATCATCACTTTTAGCCTGAGCATGTTCAACCTGTACAAACTACTTATTTCCTTCACTGGTGTTTTATTTATTCCATCGAGATACAAAGGAAGGTCATCCAGAGTGCTAAAATGCCCTAATGCAGATTGAAAGTGGCACAATAAATATTTAAAAAATGCATATATATGTGTGTGTTTGAGTGCGCATGTGTTTATCTGTACTTAATGCTGTGTTAGAAATGCAAAGCTTAATTCAGCTTCTCGAGCACGGGTGGCTTGTGTGAGTCTCAATAAATCATTAATGAATAATTTTCACAGGTGAAAGAGTGTGTGCAAAACAAAACAAAAAATAAAGCTGAAAACAAATTTTGGTGAGAGCATACTTGCTAACCTCTTCACGAAACACTGTATGCGTCGAATATGTGTGTATCACCGCGTGTATCTGACTGTGCTGTGCATATCTGAGTGTTAATTTCTTATGATAAAGCACAACAGTCAGATGTGTTTGTTCTCTTAAGCACCTCTCTGCCCCTTAAAAGTTTCAGGTAATAACACCATCCATCACCGGCTTGTGTGAACATGCGCGCATGTGATGTGCGAGCGTGCACACAGGTTCGACAGAAAGGTCAAAAACAGGAGAAGTTTTCAGAGACAACAGGAGGTATCGCTTCACGGCAGGAGTTTAATCAGAGGGGGAAAAAAATGAAAATATGCCAGCATGTCCATGCACATATGCAGACTCTGAGGTACACACACGCACACACACAAACAGACACAAACACCCAGGACATGAACATCAGCCGAGTACATGCATTAGCGCGCAGCAGTAGCTCCTCACTAATGAAGAGGGGAAACATTGTGGAACGGCGTGTCTAGGCAGGTGTGGGGAGAAATAAACAAATAATGAGATCAACACTGCCAAGATTACAGCACATTCATTACATTACTTAATCTGTTCCCTTCAACCACCGACACTTCTCTTTACCTCTTTATCAGACGAGCTTTTTTTTTCTAACATGTGACTTCCCGTCATGTTCCACCTTTAATTTCATACAGTATAAATCTGATGTTTGTTATTGTGCCTCTGAATGCAGTGTCACACGTTATTCCATTCGTTTTCCTGCCTGGGAAAAAAAAAGCGCAAAAAAGGAGTCACTCACACTGGTTTATAAAATCTGACACCAAAGCCTACTTACTCAACAGCTACACTGAATTTCACTTACTGGTTGACAACCGTGCAGTTATTTATTTATTTTTATTTTTTTTACAAGTATTTGTCAGAATGAAATCAAATCAAAAGCATTTTCAACCATCTCAAGGGCAAGTGTATCAACTGCTGCCATAAAAGAGAGTATGATTTTTCTCCATGATCTGCATTCTTAGACAACTCTGTTACTCCGTCGGCTTCTTCTTCTTCTTCGTCGAAACATTGTCCATGATTCATGTAAGCCGCTTGACAATCACACTCAGTTTAAGCTCCATGCGTGGCTGCACCCATGACAAACACTTTGGTGTACATAATGTCAAAATATAAGAGCGTAAACTGCAAGGATGTTTCATGACAGTGTGTTATATTTAAAGCTAAGGACATTCCTCATGCATTCAAGGATTGTGGTGCCAATAGGGTTTTCTTCCTTTTTGTTTGTTTTTTTTGTTTGTTTTTTTGCTGTAAATGACATCTGCTATAAAGGACCCTGTGCCTTATGATTTTGTTCACTGATACATATCGACTTCTTTTATTTGCCTCACTTTACCGGTCACTCTGCAGCCATGCTCAATGGTCTGACTCAACAACATTCATGTGAGATTTTGCAAATCACACCATGACATCCACAGAGGAGAAAACCTGTTATGACAAATAAAGGTGAAGTGTGGAGAGTAAAAATTTGTTCTGGTTCTGTCTTTTATTTGCCTACGCTCTGTAACTTTTTGACAGCTGGTGCTGTAGCAGTAAATTTCCAGTGGGGTAAGCCTATGCTGTCTGTGCCAGCATGCTTGTTATTCTGACGATGGAGGGAAAGGAGGAAAAGCTTCCTGATCTTCATTAAGAATGACTCAGCTGCTTTTTTAGCTTGTCAGCATTTCCAAAGCTGATGACGTTCCAGGGGTGCTGCCGGGAGAGCTATACAACACAGGAATTGAGAGTTTAAGACTAAGGCTGCCACGGCTTGAATTAAATTATAATTGTCAAATTTGTGAGATAGTATACATGATGTGTGTGTGTGTGTGTGTGTGTGTGTGTGTCATGTGGCGTTAAGAAAGTCAAGGCAAAGTAAGAAACTTAATACTCATCACAAGCTCTTTATATTACTGTAACCTGATTAAAAAAGAAGAGTTGAGACGTGTGTAATCTCCTACAGCTTATTAAAATGTCAGTTTAATTATTCCTCGCAGTGTAAGTCAAAAAGAGAAGCTACTGATTTTAATTTGCTTATTCATTTTTTTAAAGTTAAACACATTTTGAAGCAGCAAACTCAAAGTGTATGCATGTGAGACAACGTACGGGTGGAAATCAATTTATAATGTGTTTTTTTTTAATTAAAAGAACATTGAAAACTTTTGTGTGCTGATTGATTTTATTGTGCTTTAAACTTTATCTAAAATTTTAACTTTATTTGATTTATGAATAATTGTTAATGGAGATTCTTTGTAGCGTTTCTTACTTTCAAAACCACATCCAAGTTTTAAAACTGATAATGTGCACAAGACACTGGCATAGCCTACTTTTTATGGGAATGCTGAGGAATGTTTTTCCCTCTGCATTATGTATGCCTCTTTTTGCTTTCCACTGCAACATAGCCGGGCGATATGCAATGCATTAACAATGCAAATGACCACTGAAGCAGATCAGCGAGGATTTGTTTTATACTTTTTTTTTTCAAAGAGACACAAGGGTGTGAATGCTCGTAGCAGCAATTTATCTGCACTTATACCTTTCTTCTACACCTGACAGGTGGGGAGTAAAAAGCAGTAAGTGTGCATTAATATGCGCATGCATTTGTACATGTGAATGTTTGCATGTTCAGCTTAAGTTAACAAAGTGAAAGAAAGTGATAGTAGTGAGTGTCGTATCCCTCTTTAAAAGTACGTTTTCTTTTTTGTGCATGACTTTGTGTGCGTAGGTGGGCGTGTGCGCGTATGAGCGCGTGCAGAGGTGAGAACGGCTTAGACTTTTCAGTTTAAGGTCACGTCTCAGATTTATTCTCTGCAATGTGACAGTCAGTTTCATAGGTGGAGTAAGCGGCATCAGAATGCCAATACACCAAACTGCAGTGAGTTAGAATCATAATATAGTTCTATAGCAATGAATATGCCTGATGTCTTTTTGTTTTGTTGTTTTTTGGGTTTTTTTGGTATGTTTCTCAGAAGCCACGAGCCTCAAAGTAAAATTGTGAAGAAGGATATTTCTAAAGGATTAGTTTCTGAAGAATTAAGGACTGAAAAGCAGAAAATTATTTCTCAGCAAACACAGAGACAACGAGAAATTATTCAGCCCTTTGAAAACAAATAAATGTGATAAAGTTGTGTAGAACTGCAAATGAGTGCTGAGTGAAGTTGTTATTGTTTCTTAAATATTAAGATTTTTATTCTAATATTTTCCGACATTGTATTCTACCTGAAATGGATCCAGTTTTTTATTCTAAAGGCATGCCTTTTTATATGCAAATAAATTAATGCAGAAGTTGCCACAATAATAGACAGGTTTACTAGAAGGAAGAGACATTTTTCTCACTTGACATTTGCATTATTTTTTTTTAAATCACTGTTTTAACATTTATGCATGTTTATAGTTGACAGCAGAGGGCTAATACAAAATCAAGGACTGCAAATGTGAATAAGAAGACCAAGTCCAACAGAAGTCCCCAATTAAAAACAAACTAGACATACAGAACTTTTTGATTGGCACCTCAGATTTTTTTTTTAATTAAAGGGAAATAAATATGTTCACATAATCAGCATGTTTGACCCCTCCTATAAACAAGGTCTCAAACCGTGACTCTGCAGTCCCATCAGCTCTGCAGAGCTTCATAGCAGATTTTAGGTCACTATTTGCGACTTGCCTGTTCCAGTTTTCTCTAATAGCTTTATTTAAGCTGCAGCAAACAGCTGTTTTCAACAGTAAAGCACTGAAAGCCCACTATACACTGCCTGCACAGCATCAAACATCATGGAGACCGCTGGTACCAGCTAGCTGACAGATATGAGTGTTGGAGGCAAACTTAGAGAGTGAATATTGAACTTACATGCACCCAAGGATATGACTTCAAAAGTATGAAATGACTGCAGAGTGATAGACAGTTCAATAAGTATTTATTGACAAGCACTTGGAGTATCTTGCAGAATGCATTCGGGAAATCTGAAGTAACCCCATTTTTCGATATGTGGAGAACCACAAAGCTCTAACTAGGAAAATAATGTCTGCTAAGCTTCTAGTTGTGCATATACAGTCCATTATGACGTGTTTACACCAATAGTTTTAATGCATCTATCATGTTTCCTGAAACTAGTTTATCTACACAAAAACAAAGCAAACAATGGTTTGGGTCTGCTGATTGGTTTTGTGACAGTATCTAATGACTACATGCTCCATGTTAAGTGCTTCTGTGTGCAAATAGTGCAAAAACTAAATATCATAGACTCTACTAAAGTACTGGATACACAAAAGCAATTATAAGCTAATTCCTAACCCATCACTAATCTTCCTTTGTAAATATAGGATGTGTAAATAAGCTGCTGTTTGCTAACAGAGGTTATTGTATGATCTGAAAGCACTCTAATGTTTCAAGATCTTACTGCTCTGGAATGCACTACAGTGGTTAAAACCTTATTTTTTGCAGCTTCAACCGAGGGTTTCAATTGTTAACAAGAAACCGTCTTTCATAAAGATTAAAAAAGCAGCTTCTTCAATCAACAGTACGCCTAACTGCAATTAAACTTTCACCTTTAATTAAGGCACAAACACAACATCCTTGTTTTTTTCAAAGAGCAGTGTCAGACATCAATCATGTAAATGATAAAAATAATTACCTCGCCACTCCTGCTTAGCACTGGTATAAAGATACACACTGTTTGGTCAAAACAAGGTGTTAAACAACAGACTGCACTGCCGGGTGTAAATGTCAGCGATGCTCATAACATCTCAAGCATTATAAATAAATGTTGCTGAAAAGCTGCAATGCCTTTAATAAAGAACTTCCCGACGGGTCTGATCTCAGCCCTATTCATTTATTACAGAGCATCTTCGATATCACTTACAAGCTGATGCTTATAAAAAGCTTTCTAAATGCTGAGCGAACATGTATCTGACACACTAGCTTAACAGCTGTAGCCTTCTAGATTTAACAGACATATTTTTTTACAAGCTCCTTAACCAGATTACTAGAGGTCCGTGTATTTAATTAATAACATGAAAAGGTTCAATTGTTGACATGCTTGTATCTACATTTATTTGTACATGAGTGTCATCATCCTGTATGTATTTGGATGTTTTGATTCTGGCCTATTTAAGATTGTAAAGTTTAGTTTATTGTCAGGGTTTGTGTTGTAGTTGTATATTCTGGTCTTACTTTTGTCATCTAGCCTTTAGGTCTATGTTTCCATGCCTCCCCTGTGTTCCACCTTCCATGTTTAGTCACCTTGTCTTCATGTTTGTTTATCTCTTGTCCTTGTGTTTTATGTTCCCTTCTGTCTCCGCGGTCTGTTGTGTCCCCTTGTCGGGTTATTTCCAGTCCCAGTGTCAAGTTCACGTGTCATAGTATGGGTCTCGGTGTTAGTTCCTGTTTTACTTTGATAGTTCCTGTCTTGTGTGTATTATGTTCAGGTTTGCTTCATCTGTCTCATCAATCTGATTATTGTCAGCTGTGTTCCCACCTGTGTCCTGTTCCCTCGTTATCCTCTCTGTGTATATATTGTCTGCGTTCCCGTCTGTTCTCTGTCGTGTTTTCCCTCATTGTAGGTTTCTGTCTGTCTGTTTTCCTTCCTGTCAGTGAGTCAGTTTATTTTATGTTTTGTGACTCTTTAGTTGGCCCTTTTTCTCGTGTATTCTGTTGCCTTTTCCGGCATTAAAGCTGTGAATTTTAGTTCAGTTCTGCTTTGGGTCTGCCTGCCACACACCTACACCTGCAGTTATGATACATGAGTGTTACAGAGCGATGCTTCCTTTGCTGAATACGTACTGCAGAACAAAACCACTGACATGTAAGCTTGATTTTGACCTGCCATTGGGTTACTCATAGAATTAATGTAACCTTCCACCAGTTCCATTTTGTCATTTTGTGACAATCAGCAGGGCTTTGCTCTCTGGATGTTATGTACACTGATCTTTTCTAATCATAAAAAAAGAAATAACACTAAGCGGCTTAGCGAATTTTGCCATCCCGGGTGTCAGAACAGTCACTCACCGACGTGCAACTAGTTTTTCATTTACACACTGTAATTTCCACTGTCACATGCAGTCAAACGCTTGTAGTGTAGAGTCCAGATGTCATTAAAAAGAGCCAGATAGCGACCCCAGAGATGGACAGTACACATTTCAACAAAGAGCTGGGTTTTTTTGTCTGCTCTGTAGTACCTGGATTCCACTTTAAATATTCAAAACTGTTAAATATCTCAAATCCCAGTTGTGTCATGAGTCTATCCGAGTTGCCATAAGGCAAGAGGTGAGGTACACCCTGTTCGCCAGTCTGTCACAGGGCTAAGACAGAGAGGCGGACAACCTGTTGTAGTTGTGTGCATGCAATGTTTGGTGCATGCCTGTTGCCACTATTGTTACTACTATTTTCCATTTAAAGATTGCCCTCATGCACTCATTCAGTTTTAATTTTTGAAATCAACTTTTCCCAACTTTTCAGTAGTCACAGATTGTTTTGTTTGTTTTCAGTAATTTCAGTATTTATTTTCAAATCTTTGATCAAATACACAATTTATGTCATAATTAAAGCTATTACAAACACAACAGATTGAATCCTTGTGAGCTACGCAAAGCATTTATAATTATTTTTATTAAAAATGGAGCAAAAGAGTCACACAACATCATGGAAGAATACATACATCATTCTGTTGGTAGATTCTGACATAAACCTGACAAAGAAGCACAGAAATGTTGCTTAATATTTAATGGTTTTAATATGTTTATCATTTTTGTATTTTATGTTTAGTAACAGGGTTGGAAATCAATCCTAACATTAGTGTTTTCGTAGAAAAAAAAGATGCTAGCTGTGGAATGTAATGAACTGTGAAAGTCAAGGATAAATGTAGATGTTAAAATAAAGGAAAGATTGCATTGGTTAGAGTCGCACTCTTAAATCTAATCAGAAAAAATTAGAACAATACTGAGGACTGACCTTTGATCTACCCATGGTGTAAGTACACGACTCGATCGTGTCACTTCTTCTTTGTGTCATCTCACTGTGGTCCTGATTCTGGTAAATGGACTTATATAGGACTTTTCTACTCCACTTGAGCTCTCAAAGCGCTTTATGCAACATGCCTCATTCACTCATTCACACAAGCACTTTTTTCTACATCTAAGTGCTTTTCATCTAACATTCACATGCTGATGAATGCATCAGTAGCGGCTTCAATATCTTGCCCAAGGATACTTTGGCATGCGAACTGGAAGAGCCAGGGATTGAACCACTAACTATCCAATCAGTAGAGTACCTGCTCAACCTCCAGAACCACAAATTATGAGGGACATACCTAAAAAGGTAGATTTTCATATATTTTTTATTGAATATGTTTTTATATAATATGGCATTTGCTAGTAGACAAGAAAAGTGTATCACTCACCTATTAATAATGCCAACTTTTGACTGTCCATTACAGGTGATTAAGGTTAGTTCCTTCAGAATCAGTTCCTTCTCTGAAAGTTTTTAGCAATTTCATGGAATTTGCTAACTCAGGTTGAGCACTGCATCTGATGACTGGATGTGTAAAGCGCTTTGGGGTCCTTAGGGACTAGTAAAGCGCTATATAAATACAGGGCATTTACCATTTACTGCATCTAGCACACCCAAGTCCAATTCTATGAAGAAGCTAATTTAGCACTGGCAGCTTAGCTGGGAAGCCTTAAAACATTAAAATTTAAAATTGTGGCAATGCTTCTCACAGTCACAACTCCTAAACCTTTCTTTCCAATATTGTTTGAGTGCTTTTTATCATCCTAGTGGAGAAGACCAGCTACCCCAAACACACTGCCACGTCTCTCTCTGTTTTCCTATTCACACTCAGCACAGAACTTAAAGCAAACTACATGCTGCATTTAATGTCTGCAATAAATTATATGCACTCGGTGTAAACAGCTGTTCAAAAACATCTATGACTACCAACTATAAAAATGGAAAATAAAGAAAGTACCACGGGGATAATAAAAACAACTCAGGGGAATTTGAACTTTGGAGCCAAGTATGCCTGTGTACACAGCACTAGCAGGGGCAGAGGAATAATAACAGAGATACAGATGAATATAAGGAGAAGCCCAGAGGTGCTGAGCTACCTAGAGGTCAGTATCATCAAAGCTGAATCAGCAGTGTAAATTCAATTGATTCATATATTAGAAATAATGTTGAATAAAACATGATATCGTAGTGCAGATAGTGGTCAAAATATGATATCATTCAGTACAAAAGCTGACATTATGCAGAAGCTAGCTCTAAAATGCTGATGTAAAAGAAAAAAAACAATACAGATGACTGGGATTTTATTCTTAAATGGTTTTCAACCTTTCAATGAGAAAGAGTCCCTTTTCAGGTGGCATACAAGTTCACTGTAGCTAATTAGACATAAAATTTTAGTTTGATCAGAAGTTTCTCACATAACACTGACTGAGACAGAGAGTAAAGGACAAACAGACAGTGGCAGGGGTTTTATTTCTGGGAGCTTTATTAGTTTATTAGAACATTAGTAGTTCCCAGCATGTAGAACATGATTTATTGTTCAAAGCTCTGGGAAGGAAGTACACAAACCAGCATAAAATTCAGATAGATGCTTGTAACCGAAATGATTTTACAAAGAGTGAAAATAGGACAAGTATGCATTTGTAGGAATTATAACTGCAAATTTTAGGAAAATTTGCAAAATGTGGAGTTCCCCCGTTAGATTATTTTACCTTGTAATTGCTGTTCCTCTTTGTCAGACTCCTTACCCTGGACTTATTCAATATTAAAATAGTTCTTTGACTGACACTCTCATAGTTAGAATGTGAATGATTGGGCCTCTTTAGAGGTCTGTTACTGCAGCTGTTTCAAGCTGCTTTGAAAAGACATCAAACCGTTGATTACCAGACCTTGCTAACAAAAGCTACTAATTGGCATTTCATCTAATATAGCCCACCAGTACCAGTGTTTTCAAATGTGATTAAGTTATTCCAGAGTCCAGTTTAATAGAGCATATTCCTTGTATCTAGAGATTTGTAACTCTGATAACACATTAACAAACAGAACCATTTTATTCTAGGCATCACATGGGCATGTGAACTGAACTGTAATATTCCTTGCATCCAGAGATTTGTAACTATGGCAACATATTAACAAACAGAAACCTTTTATTCTAGAAATAGTCTAATGCACACATGGGCGTGTGAACGGAGCTGTAATTTCATATTGAAGGACACCTGTGCTCTTTGTTGATTCCTTTATTAAATATCTTCTACACATTAAATATCAGGTGTATAAAAGTTAAACATTATACATACACAACATAACAGCAAAGTATACTGTCCGCACAAAGCCATGAGGGCTGATCCATGGTAGAAGTCAGAGAATGGTGACAGAGGCTGAAGTCCCACATCAGTGCTGATGGTGCTTGGTTTATTGGCTCTTTCACCATGATAAAGAGGATGAAGGTCATGCAAGATTGAGTCAGTCCTTGTACTCATCCCACTCTCACTGACTACCTCCAGACGATATGGGCTCATCCTACAACACAGCTTGCTTTCTTGACTGGCTTATTGAGCTATTTAGCTTTACCAATCTTGATGCTCCCTCTCCAGCACATCATAAAAAAAGAGTGCACAAGCTCCTCAATGTCCTGTGTTATGGCATTGTACACAGTGAAGGACAGAGTCAGCCTCCTGCCTCCTCTGTATCTGTGCTTTTCACATGCTGTGGGAATTAGATATCGGCACAGTCAAATGTACAAACAGATATTAGTGTCACTGTATAAGAATATATATGTTTGTAGGGGAATTAGATCAGTGTGGGGGAAGTGACATTGATTTGAATTATTAAGCACCATGAATGAGAAAAATATTATATATGTTGACAAATTCTGAAAACCGATTTAACAAAGAAGAAGGTTGGTCCCTGCTTGTTTCTAAGGTGAATGCTAAGATGTGGCGAGGCACGATCTTAAGGGAAGCAATTAAAGTTGTGGTTGCAGTTATTAGAACTGATTATGACTTATTCTTTTTTCAACTGTTGAACTTTTTCTTGATTTTCTGCATTCCTCTTCTAACATTCTTCACCTGTAATGCTTTTATTCCTGTTTTTTTATTGAACAACTCATTCCATTTTGTTAAGGTCGACAGAGCTGTTCGCCTTAACATTATGCAAACTCATCTGACACTTGCGTTATATACAAACCCAAGAAGTTTGAAAAGGACTAAAAAGATTGTGATGTGTTTAACTGGAGAAGAGCAACAGAAAGTGCACACATCTAAGGAGTGATGGAATATTCTGCAGCTTCATTTGCGCTCCCCTACCAGAAAGCTGCCGATCCTTTAACAGGTGGAAGCAGGCATTGTGATTCAGGAGAGATTCGTGTGAAGCAGTTAATGGATCAAATCGCAAACGCTGAGCTGAAGTCCACCACCAGGAAGAATCAATAAATGTATTCTTGGGCTTGCAGCTTGTGTTCTGTGTAGGAGGTGGACTGCAGGATGTCAAGTAGGTGGTCTGTGAAGATGATTCAGGTTTTAAAGGGCTTTATGACCACTGAGGTTAGCGTGATGAGTTTTGTAGTCACTCAGCCTTTTTTTGCCGCAGTTCTGGATGGGAACACTGTGGTATAAATATATGCTCAAACAACCTAATGTGTCACAGATAGTTGGCAACTGGTGTTCATCTTTGTGCTTCTACCATAACATAAAAGAGACAGCAATCAATAAACAATTAACAAATCTCATTTATGATGCAGTTTGAGTAGAAAAAAGGAGGAGACGGAGAGGAGAAAAATACAAATTTCAGAGAAATGGCATATAATGGCTTTAGATATAACGCACCTTGAAAGGGCTGACTGAGTTTCTGATTGACTGAATGTCTGTATTAAAGCTCTATGATGTCAATGTAACATCACATACACATAAATTTGAATGAAATTGATTATAAGGTCGCATTGTCTTAAAAAGGATGGTGCTGGAACAATTATTATTTGCCTGGATGACATCTAGCAAACATGATTCATGATACTTCACATGAATTACTTTTTATGATCAATGCTGTGGAATGGTTTCATATTACCTTATTTCTCTGTGTAGTTACTACAATATGATGTAAAGGCTGTTGACTGCTGCTGTGGTGGCACAAACAGCAGATTAAGCCTTTAGGCTAAAAAGCATGTCAGCGCAGAGAGTGTTTCTCAAAAAAAAAAAAAAAAACATCCTGTGTTTAACTAGACCACACACACACACACACACACACACACACACCACGGGTCACTTTTCATTCAATATGCAAATTGAAAGTGCAGTTCATTTGCTGATGAAAGAGGATTCGTGCTCAATTATATCTTAATGGGTTGGATATAACAGCATGTTCGGGTCAGCATATTTTTATTAGATGATTTTTTTATTAGGTCAAATGAGACCTAAATTTCTTAAATCAGCTGATGCAAAAATGAACTAACCTGACCGGAGGAGCTAAACAATACACACAAGCAGGCGCGCACGTGCACTTCATTTTCTAATTGCCCGTTTGTTTCTTTCTCTCGTTTCTTCTCAGAAATGAATGTGCGCGCTCATGCCCGCGCGCACAAAACACGAGGCGAATTCCAGGATTCATTTCGAGGGAAACAAACGCGCACGTGGGGCAGACAATAGAGGGCGTGAGTGCGCTTGAAGCGGGCGAGTGTCGGTGCCTCTGAATGTTAAGCACATTGGCCCATAAGCGCTTTACACACCCCCAGCTCCTGGTGCAGCTGAGAGGCAGAGAGAAAGGGGGGCGGGAACGAGGGGTGTAGAAAGGGGAACATGTCACCCGTCTATGCAGTTTGTCAGTCTTTGTTTACTCTCCGTCAGCAATAAACTGTTCACTAATGGCTGGTGCACAGGGCTCACTCCGTCAATAATGTTATGTGTTATGGGGGAACTCCTTGCTTCCAGGCCGGGAGACAAACGGTGCTGGTTGGCTCTATAACAAACGCCCTGACTAGCTTGGAAATTAGAAATGCAAAGGTGATGTAGTAGAGCAGCAACGTGGAAATCCCGGTAGTGTTCAGTAAGCAGCGGACCGATGCTGCATTGCGCTTCTCACCGAGCAGGTCCCTCCGCTGAGAGACAACATCTCCACACCAGTGTGTGCACGTGTGTGAGTAGACTATGTAAGAGGCAAGCCAAGAAACAACCGAAACCCCTCTGAACGTTAAAAAAAAATAAATATACAAACTGAGGTAAAGACAAATCAGAAAAAGTGGTAGATAGCATTTTTACCACTTTTGATTCATCCGTGGAATTTATTTGTGTATTACAATAGAGCATTGGTTGCAGTGGTGCTTTGTGAAAGGTATACTATAGGTTACTGTTTGCGCATGCCGTGCAACTATAAATATTACAACAATTTCCCATTACGTGAGAGCGCAAAGGCTGTGTCAATTTCTGCCTCTTTCAGAAAAGAATGAATGAAGCCCTCTACACTTGCCTCTGCAAAAGAGCTGCACCAGCAGAAATATGACTGAGCGCTGGGCTGACTTGTATTAGAGCCAGATCACTCTCTTTTCTATCCGTCTCTCTTGTCCTTTGTATGAATACGTGAATAAAGATATTTCCCCACCAGGAGCTGTCAGCAGCCCAGACACCAAGCCATTTAATCTTCCTATATGACAGGAAGGGGGGTGAGGTGTGTCCCCAGTAACCGACATACACACACAGCGACCCAACACCGCCTCTGCTGCCTCTCCCGTTACAGCTCAGCGATCGAGTTACGCGAATGGGGAAAAATGTTGCAGTAGCGAAGAGAGAGAGAGAGAGAGAGAGAGAGAGAGAGAGAGAGAGAGAGAGAGACTGCAGCATTGCTGGAGACCGGAGGCAGCAGCAGTCCCGAGCAGTGCAGGTGAGAGGAAAAAAAGCCAGAGGAGGAGGCGCGTGTGGAGGAGTGAGAGAGAATGCGGGACTCTTGGAAAAAGACGCATCTACACTCGGTCCATCACCGAGACATCCATCCCGAACACGGGCTGCACAGGATTATGCTAAATTGATGCTGCACTCGGGATACCCCCCTTTTAGTCCACCAAGAGAGGCTGTGATTTTTCTATTTTATGAGAAAACACATGATCAGAAAGTCGGCTTGCAAAACACTCCTCTCTCCAGATAACTTGCGTGAAGGAATCCGACTGCTTGGCACGTTGCTCCACTGCGGGAAAAAGAGGAAAACGCAGCTGGATCTAAAGGTAAGAAAAGATCCAGTCTAGCAGGATCCCAGAGACTTGTTTCAAACAGATTTTTATTCTTTTTCTAAGATTGAGTAAATTTTGACCATCCGGAGAGCTGAGAGGCTGTTTTTTTTTTCTCTCACTCTCTCTCTTTCTTTCTTTCCTGTAGTGGTGCTGCATTGCAGTTTCGAACTGTGAAAAACGCGAGAAAAGCCTCTGTCCCAAATGTGACTGGAATAAAAAGAAGTTACAAATAGCATTATAAACTGATAAGCGCCCTTGTCCGGATAGCTCTCCGGTTTACGGAGGGAAAAGAAAGAAGTGAGGAAAAGTGGATTAATCAAATTCTGATAAATTAGTTTTATTTTTCGCAGCAGGATGGATTTTTTTATATCTCTGAGGCTTAAACAGCCCAGCAAGATAAGAGCACTGCTGCTATAGAAGTTTGAAAATAAAAATCACTGAGTATAGGAGGAGAACAGAAGAAAGGAGCCTGTGCCACTGAAGTGAACTACAGTCAGAAAGCTTTTCTCCGGACCTCAGGCAGCAGTCCACAGAGAGTGCTAGAGAAAGGGTAAGAAAGGATAAACCAAACACCCACGCCGTGAGGTACACCAGAACATAAATAAAGAAGAGACGAGTCGCAGCTACGAGGCAGACAGAGCGGGAAGGAGTGAAGTGAGAGAAAGAGAAAGAGCCATGCAGAGGCTTGGTGCAGTGCACTCCTCCGCGGCGCAGGTTCTCAGCCTCGTGGTCTTAGTGCTGCAGCTGCTGACTCAGCTACCGGGTGCCGACTCAGCTCTCCGGTACCGGGTGGCGGAGGAGGGTCCACCTGACGTCAAGATTGGCAACGTAGCCGCAGACCTTGGCCTCACAGCAGGTACAGGCAGTGGGGATGTCACCTTCGCCCTGGAGAGCGGCTCAGAGTACTTCAAGATTGACAATGTGACAGGTGAGCTGACAACCGGCCCACGGCGCATCGACAGAGAGAAACTCCCGCAGTGCCAGATGATATTTGATGAAAATGAGTGTTTCCTGGACTTTGAAGTGTCAGTGATCGGACCACTGCAGAGCTGGGTAGACCTGTTTGAAGGCCGTGTTGTCATCACAGACATCAATGACAACACACCTTCCTTCCCCTCACCTGTGCTGCAGCTCTCAGTTGAAGAGAATCGCCCCATTGGAACCCTTTACCTGCTTCCCACTGCCACAGACAGAGATTTTGGGCGAAATGGCATTGACCGTTATGAGCTCATTCAGGACGGTGGGGCTGGGTCAACTTCATCAAGACGCACAGCAGGAGGAAACCCCATTACTAGAGTAGATGGACTTGGGGACCGGAGGGGTAGAAGTGGAGATAATGGGGGAGGAGCTAGAAGCAGTGTGTTTGAACTGCAAGTGGCAGATATACCAGATGGTGAAAAACAGCCACAGCTCATTGTGAAAGGCACCTTAGACCGTGAGCAAAAAGATTCATATGAGCTTGTCCTGAGGGTTAGAGATGGAGGGAACCCACCACGTTCCTCCCAAGCTCTGCTTCGTGTTTCCATCTCTGACGTGAATGACAACAGCCCACAATTTGAGAGGTCTACATATGAAGCAGAAATGGCAGAAAATGCCCCTCCAGGTACACCTGTCCTCCAGGTTAGAGCTTCAGACCGTGATATTGGAGTCAATGGGCAAGTGGAGTACGTCTTTGGAGCTGCAACTGAGTCTGTCAGGCGACTCCTAAGGCTGGATGAAGCAACTGGATGGCTGAGTGTTCTCCACAGGATTGATAGAGAAGAAGTGGCACAACTGAGGTTCACAGTAATGGCCAGGGACCGCGGCCAGCCTCCGCGCACTGATCGAACCACAGTAGTTTTGGCTGTTCGGGATGAAAATGACAACGTTCCTGTTGTAGAGATCCGAAAAATTGGCCGGATCCCTGTACGAGACGGAGCCTCTTTAGTGCCAGAGAACGTCTTGGTGGACACACCAGTAGCTCTGGTCCAAGTGTCAGACCGGGACCAGGGAGAGAATGGAGCTGTGACTTGCACAGTAGTAGGAGATGTCCCATTCACACTCAAGCCAGCTGGTGAAACAGTGCTCCCACCCTTACCTGCAGATGACGCCTTTGACAGGTAAGATGAACAAAAACATTTAACAGTGATAACGTACACCAAATCCTGAAAAGTTAAAAGTAAAGGTGCCAGGATAAGTGTTTATTGTTAAGCATTTGCTGAACAACGCTGAATCAAAGACTAGATAATAAGTTACTTGGGCACACACTGTTAGATAATGAACCTCTATCCTAATAATAAGTCCTTGCCAAAGCATGGTGAACATTTTTTAGGGAGCACAACATAGTAAGTTATCTTTGGTAATTATGAAGTAATGAGGCATTTCAAATAAAAGTTCAATATGATACACAACTTTACTTGAGTGGGGGACAAAACATTAACAAACAGATAGAATATTAGTTAAATAACATGTGTCTATGTATCATTAAGCACCTGAATCAAAATTACAGAGTTGAAAAACAACAGCGAGGTCATTGTTTATTAAGAAAAGGGTCATATACATCAAACAATACAACTTTAAAATTCCATCAAATACAAGTAATTTGTAGCTATTTATTAACACTTGTACAGTGATTGATTCAGTTATCGAAGAACCACAGACGTGTGAAAAATCAGAGGGAAACTTGAACCCTTGATTCTTATACGGAGAGATTCTGTGGGCTCTGTCATGCTATGGAGGTCAAGTTCCTGGAACAGTTTGTTCCCTTAGAGGCAAGAGTCTCTAAAAATCAATACAAAGGTGTCCTGAGTGCTCACCTTTATTGCATGATGAAATATTTCTGTACTGATGGCCTTAATCCATAGGGCACAAGGGGTCACTAAATGGTTTATGAGTATAAAAATGATATGACTCATATGGTCTTTGTAGTAACCGCATCTCAACCCAGCACAACACCTATGGGAGATTTTGAACCATATACAAAGACGTGACTCTCTACCATTGTTATCAAAACATCAAATGTGGGAATATATATTTTTTGAATAACAATATTTAATCCCCCCATTAAGGTTTCAGACACTTGTTCAGACACAAAAGTTGTTCTAGAAGGAGCCTATCAGCTTAGTAAGATGCTTTTCTTCTTCTTTTGTAATTTGTCAACCCCCAGTTTCCATAAACTGTACACTAACGTGAAGCTACTTCTTGGCTCACTCACTGGTATCTCCTCAACATACCATATACTATACAAACCTTGAACTGTGTGAACTGTTATCACGATTCAGAATTATACAGCATATGAAAATGTATATACACCTGCTTATTCTAACACTGATAACAACACATCCATCTATATATGTGTTTTTCACAGAGAATTCAAGTGTTCTTCCATGCCAATTTCACTTAAGCTTAGTTCAAGTAGTGTCACTCATTCACTAAAGTTACAAAGTAGTGAAGCTATCTTACAATCTGTAAACTTAACGCATAAATATTCATTATAGTCAAGGGTTTTGCACTTTTAAATAATATTATTCCAGCAGTGCTGACTACAGATGTCAGTGCACTTCAGTCAGTTATAAGAATGTTCCCTTAAGGTATTGAATGGCAGGAGTGAGGGGAAAAAAAAGACAAAGCCTTCTTAGGATATTATTGTTAGTACCAGACACCTGTACAATGAGGTTAGTGGTTTTATTGAATGTAAAGCTATCCTCGACTAAAGAAATTTGTCAAAGCGGTAACGATAAGAGGTCTTCACCACATCGATACATGGTTTTAATTAAAATGTCACAATCACAGTTTCTCCAGTGCTAGTGTCCCATCGCAGATTATTGCAGTCACCCTGGAAGATGTTTTTAAATCCAATGATTATTAAAGTAGCAAATATTAGAGCTGATTGAAAGAAAAGTGAAATAATTCGGCAGATGTTAATTTTCAGGCAAAAAAAAAAAAAGAACAAGGTATTCTTTAGTCCCATCTTTTTAATTGAGTGCTTGTCTTTTTTGTTTCTAATCACTGTGATCTACGTATCTCTATGCTTTTTTTTTCCTGTTGGAGAGAACACAAGACTTTTGAGGATGTCACCTTGGGCTTTCTAAAATCAAAAGAAGTGACATTTTGTATGATATGATAATAGAACATTTCCCATAAAAATACCAAGACAATAGCCACTTAACTTTCTGCAACACCTGGTGTCTCAGTGCCAGCGCAGTTTAATAAGAAACATCATTATTTGTCTCCACTGGAGATCAGACGTATATCATTTCCCTGTAAAATGTCTATTGCATTCATGTTTCTTTTTTTTTTTTTTTCTTTTTTTTTTTACAGGAACAAGAAAAAGTACTTCTTACATACTTCTGCCTTGCTGGACTACGAGGCCACAAAAGAGTACAGTGTAACAATTGTGGCAGTAGATTCTGGCAGCCCCAGTCTCTCTAGCAACAGCTCATTGATGGTGCGAGTTGTAGATATCAATGACCATGCTCCAACCTTTGCCCAGAGTGTTGTGGAGGTCCACTTTGCAGAGAACAACTCGCCTGGCGAAAGGGTAGTCACTGTTGTAGCTACAGATGCAGACAGTGGCAAGAATGCTGAAATTGCCTACTCACTCGACCCTGCTACTAATGGACCATTTTACATAGATGCAGACAATGGAGACATTCGTACCACTGGAGTTTTGGACCGTGAGCAGCGAGAGCGATATGAACTACGGGTTTTTGCAAAGGACAAAGGCACCCCGTCTTTACAAGGCTCTGCCAGCGTTGTTGTTCAGGTGACCGATCGCAATGACAACGCTCCAAAGTTTGTTCAGGAAATCTTCACATTTTATGTAAAGGAGAATCTGCTAGCCAACAGTCCAGTCGGCATGGTCACTGTGACTGATGCTGACGAAGGTCAGAATGCAGAACTAAGTCTTTTTGTAGAGATGGATGGAGTTGATGAGAAGATGACAGGAGAAAAATCAGAGGGAGAAGATGGTAAAAAAGAGAATGAAGAGTTGTTCTCCATTGAGAACAACACTGGAACCATCTTCTCTTCTGCATCATTTGACCGTGAAAAGCTTTCCACCTACACGTTCCGTGTCCGGGCAGTGGATGGAGGTGAGCCTCGCAAAACTGCTACTGCCACCGTCTCGCTCTTTGTGACGGACGAAAATGACAACGCCCCCGCAATTACTTCTCCAGCCAACGAGTCCTACACCCTCCTACCGCCTGCTAGCAGTGCCCGCACCATTGTCAAAACTGTAACAGCCATAGACTCAGACACAGGCCCAAATGCTGATCTTCACTACTCTCTAGTAGGAGGAAATCCCTTCCGACTGTTTGAGATTGGCCACACCAATGGAGTGATCACCCTGGCAGAGCCTCTGGAGCGGCGCCACAGAGGTCTACATCGTTTGGTGGTCCGAGTGAATGACAGTGGCATCCCCTCTCTCTGTGCCACTGCACTGGTTCATGTCTTCATTAATGAGAGCTTGGCTAATGCTTCGCTAGTGGATGCACAGGTAACTTCATGTATTAATACAGTCTTTTGCTAACTGATTTCTCCCACAGAGTACATTAAAGTTAAATAACTCAAAGTACAAGATTTAATGAAACCTACTGTCCCATTTTGGTTAATGTGAACCACAATTCCACACTGTTGGTAATGATAACAAATATTGACAGCGATGGTATTGCCCCGGGGCCTACTTAAATGGCCACAATGTCTACACATTACAGTGCAGGAGACTGATTGTAGCTGTGGCTGCAGAATGAATAAATGCAGAGATTCTGCAGCCTGCATGGTGTAATTTTCAGACAGTTTTTTGGGGAAAAATGTGCTTATATTTGCCCCAGATAAAGAAGCCCATTTCTCATTTGAAGGGTACTGGCAATGCCAGCTTCTTTGTAGTTTGGAGCCTACTGGAGTGTGTTCTTTGTCCAGCATGCATTGTTATAATGCGTGTGTGGTTAAAATAACTGTTATTACTGAAGTGGTTCTCCTTTTATGGTACATTGAACTCAGAGCTGAAAGCATTAGGTGTGTGTGTGTGTGTGTGTGTGTGTGTGTGTGTGTGTGTGTGTGTGTGTGTGTGTGTGTGTGTGTGTGTGTGTGTGTGTGTGTGTGTGTGTGTGTGTGTGTGTGTGTGTAATAGAGAGAGGAAGAGTGAGAGAGAGAGAGGAGAGGAAAAGAGTGTGTTTGAGAGAGAGAGAGCATTAGAGGTAAGTATGTTAGAGAGCCAGCGAGAGAGAGATGGCCCTGTCCCAGTTTTGGCCTTGTGATACAGAATAGGTTGAAGTATGTTCATACATTTGAATAGAAGTTATTCCAGAGCCGTGTCTCTTAACTATAGACTTGAATATTAATGAGGTATAGAGTTTGCATTGTGTTTTGAAGCACACCATGAAGAAAAAAGACACGGGCAGAGATTAGGTAAAGTAAACCACTTCAAATTGTAAAGGAGTAATGTTTACTGGGAGAATAAAGAGAATCTTTAATATATAATAAATCTGTGTGGTTTTCTGAAACAGAAGACTTCACAGCAAGATCAGAGTTGGCTTGAAAGAGCCACACGGAGGTGCAGAGGTAATTGACTAGACTCAAAGACATTACCGAGATACCAAAAATAACTACAACAGTATGAGTTCAAATTTAGCTTATGCTATACTGGTGGAAATCTTTCTTTCTCCTCTGCCTCCATATTAATCAAATGAACTTCCCATTACGCTTTAAAAATGTTCAATTGAGTTATAAATGCTGGCAGGTAATAATTACTGAAACTTTATCTCTGGTGTGGAAATTGGTACTGGCACTTAATTAATTAAATTGGTTCAGTGGCCTTGTGGTTACAGTGTTTGTACTGAACTTGTGGTTTCGCCCCCCACTTGAAACTTGGGCAGGAACAGATTGTTAGATTTTCTCTGAGGAAAAGGTCTTCAGCTGTCCATGTATCATGATTTATAAGGTTTAACCTATAAATAGTAGTGAGGTAGTGAGGTGAACAGTAAGAGTAGTAAGAGGCACACATATAACAAAGCAAAAAAATGTTTAGGTCAATATGCACAACATAAAAAGTTTCACTGAACTCTACCTAACATTTGCAAAATGTTAGCTGAATCTGTAAGAGCCACTTTATAATGCAGGTGCACCTTTTGCAGACTCTACCTCGATCTATGTTTGTTGTAGTGTATTGCTTCCCTGGGTGGGAAGATGATTAAAAATGAGACAGTTGGAGAATATATATGATTGCCAACTGAGAAATGTAAACTTTAACTAATTTCTAATTTTCTGTTATGTTAGTATAGCTATTTTAGACAGTTGCATAGCAACTACAGTAAAACTGTGCTTAACATGCCCTCTGAGTAATCTAAATCCTTGTATTGAACCACACTTAAAGCTAAATGTTGTGTTTTAGCAAGGGAAAAACATCCTGTATTCTCTCAGCTTGAAAGTTTTGACTCACCTCATGTGGAGACAATTTGGCATCCAGATATCTTTTCGAACAAAGTCAAACAAATGAGTGCAGACAGAGGGTGAATGACTTTATCACAAGGGAGTAAACAGAACACCTTATGCATTCAACACTGAAAAATAAAAATATATTTAAAAAAAACAGGAAATCAAAAAGATGAGAATTTAAAAAGATCATGAGGTAAGTGATGAAACAATAGCAGGGCAGGAAAAATTAGCTGCAGTATGCCTAAATGACCGTGCCACTGAATCAAACAATAGGGTGTAATATATCCAAGCTGATATAAAAGCTGTCTGTGATTACAATATGCATAGTTTAGTGTGACTGTAAGGAGGAACTTGAAGGAGTAATTGAGTAGAAGTCATTGAAGAGAGAATACCTCCATCTCATAATGAAGTCAAACTGAGTGGTGGATGGATGCCAGATGCAATTAGGGAACGAAAACGGCTGCTGCTGCAGTAGCACCGCGGCAGAAAATTACCCCAGTCTTTTCTGTCCAACATTACTGCGAGAGCCACATGTTGGATAATTATCTGGAATATCATTCTGCAGAGTTTGAGGTGAAAGAAGAAAGAATTTAGTTGTGAGATTTTAGACATGACTGGCATTTGGGAACCCTCAAGTTACATCAAAAGTGTGATCTACTGTGAAGTTCATTTTCACATTCTGACCAATTGTATTTTATCTCAGTTCATACATATATATATATGTATATATTTTTTTTAATCTTAAAAATGTAAGATTTTTTAAAAAGCAGAAAAAGAGCTTTCTGTTGCTATTCTGTGGTGTGAATTTATTGAGCCCCAGCCAGGATTGAGTACTTTCCAAGTATCGGCCAGTTGTGTGCACTCCTTGTCTGGATGCATCAGTATCTGCAGTGACATGCTGATAACTGAATCCTTGGAGAGTAGAACAGATAGATGCTAATGTTAGGTCCAGCTAGAATAAAGCTCATGCAGCAGAATGGAAGATTCCTCTGGGATTTTGGGATGCGTCACAAGGTTGAATTCAAATGTAGGGGTAGAGTTGGCAGCTCATACTGCTGAACACTTGGGGCATCTAGTGTTCTAGTGCAGGTATGCTGTACCCATACCTGCATACAGCATGCATATCTGCACTTGGATGACAATACATGGGCTGTCTCATCTCCTCACATGCACACACACGCACACAGACACAGAGGAGTTGATTCACAAGCATACACCTTGCACCATTTCATGTTTTTTGCCATCACATATGCCTGTGTGAGCACTCAAACACACACAGACTTGGTGGCTGCACCATCACATAGTGGTATCTGTACATATGACACACCATCGCAATGTTCTCTTTGTTCTGCACGCACAATACAGCAGACAGTGCAGGGGATGTGCTATGCCAGAGACGCCCAGTAGAATGAGAATGGAAAGGAATACTGCAGGCAAAAGAACAGTGGGGCTGATGGGAGAGCGGAGCCTGGCAGAGAGGCCCTCTGCAGTGGAAGCAGAATACTGGAATAGAACCAACACAACTCAGTGAAAAACAATGAAACTTAACCCTGATAGATGGGGATAAAACAACGAACTACAACACTGCCAGGCTTATTCTTAGCTCATGGATAACAAAAGGAATGCCTCTGTATAAGTAAGCCTTATATGCCTTTTGTAGTACAATGAGCAAGTTGCACAGTGCAGCTGTATGAGCAGAATTTTCTGCAGTATTACTAACACTGCAGGTTATGCCATATTTTTTTATTGAGCCATCTGAAGCCATGAGGGCTCATATTTAACTTCTCTTTCTCCCATTCATCCTTGCATACTTTATTATCTAACATTCTTAAGCAGCAGGCGGCAGGAATTACATGAGTCAGTAGTTTTTTGCCTAGATGGGTCAAAGAAATTGTCGTTGAGCTCTGTGACAAGGTGTCGGGATTGCTGAATGAGTTGTCTCTCTAACAGCTTACACTCTCTGCGGGCATGTGTAGGTGCACGAATAGATATCACTGTGCTCATATCTGTCTAAATTTGTAGTGCATCTAAATAATGATTCTGCCTACAAAGCTGGTTTGTATTGATTAGCCGTATTTAAATTCATGAGTCTACCCCATATTATCAGCAGGGCTGTGCAGACCAGAACACCACAGCCTCATTGTCTCCTGTCGAGCAAGGCTCCATATCCACTAATGGCTGTGTTTGTGTTTCAGCATAACCCACTTTCTTATAATGATCCTTTTATTAGTGTACAAGCTCAGAGCATGTCTGAGCTTCAGTCCTGTATATGTGTTCATAAAGGAAGATAATTGTTAGATCTATCTTAAGCCCAGAGACAAAATATGTGCAATATGCTGTATATTGAAATGGATTAGCGTGGATTTACCTTGTAACAAAACCATTATGCTAAACAGAACAAACTTGAGACCTTAAAGTGTGGAAAAAAATGGCTCTAAAGACGATTCCACAGAGCTCACATATTTACAGTAGCCCCCTTATTTGTCTAACTGTCCAATTCGCAGTGCAAAAATTGTGATACCAAATCCTTAAAAAATCCATGCCTACGCTTTCATTTACAATAGGGACATTGTTCATTGATGAGACAGTAGATGAGTTTGCATTCAGAGGGTGTATTCATAATGTGTCTCTTGGATTTATTTTCACATTTACTGACTCTTTTTCCTACTTTTCCCATTCCTAACTGCCCATGAGCTCAATGTCTAAAGTTTCATTTTATTCTTTTAATCAGCTTTAAACAGCATAATCCCAGATTTTTTCTCTACCACTGCAGAAGATGCGAGATCACAAGTGAAGAATTGCAGGCACAACTTGAAATGCTGCAACTGGGAAGCAAGAGCAATTATATATTTAGTGACACCCTATGTGTCTGGGAATAATGGAGAGCTCTCACACTAAAACACAGTGTAATTAAGATGACGATGCTGTTTGATGTTTCTCTGTGGCTCACCCCCACTGTGTCTTCTTTTTACAGTTGCTGCTCTGAACTTTTTATTGATGGTTTGTCTCTGCATTCCTTTTCCTTCTTTACTCTGCATTTGCATCTTATCTTTCTCCCTATTCCCTTCCTCCCCAGGTGGCCCGAAGCCTGATGGCTCCGCTGTCACTAGACATTGCAGGGGACCCAGACAGCGAGCGTGCGTTAGGCAAGCAGCGCCTCAGTGTAGCAATTGGTGTCCTGGCAGGAGCGGCAGCAGTGATCTTGGTTATTCTTCTGGTAGTCACAGCTCGGCAGTGTGGTGCTCAGGGTAAGAATGGCTATGAGGCCGGCAAGAAGGAGCCAGAGGAAGACTTCTTCGGTCCCACGGGGGCACAGCCACAGGTTGGCCGGGGTGGGGGATCAGATCGCGGACGCAAACCTCGGCGGGACAAGCGCAGCGGAAGCAGTGGCAATGGGCCTGGAGGAGGCAAGTCAGACAGAGCCCTCTACAGTGGTATAGTCACAGTCAATGGGCTGCGTCGCCATGCCAATGATGATGATGAGGAGGATCTGAGCAGTGCTAGTGAGCGCCTGGCAGCTCGTTACTGTGCTGTGGATGGTGACCCTGGAAGCCCGCGGATGGGCGGTGGAAGGAGGCATCAGTCAAGCCCAGATCTGGCCCGGCACTACAAATCCAGCTCGCCCCTCCCCGCAGTGAATCTTCAGCCTCACTCACCTCCAGCAGAGGGAAAGAAACACCAGGCAGTCCAGGAGCTGCCTCCCTCTAACACCTTTGTAGGCAGTGGTGGGTGTGTGGGAAGTGCTGGTTCCAGCAGCAGCAGTAGTGGAGGCAGTGGCAATGCAGATGCCATGTCCCTGGGATCTGACCAGTGCTCAGAGTACGGCTGCCAGACTGGAAACAAGTACAGCAAACAGGTAGGCGCTCTGGATAAGAATATTCTTTTGACTGGTCCCTCTTTATAACTCTGTCTTAAAAAATCTCAGTCAGCTCTTTCTGTCTCTTTGTCTCTTTGTCCGCTCTGTGGCTCCTGATCTCCTCCTTTTCATCCCTGGCTTCATGTCTTCTTATTCACACATCTGCTGACATACTGTACTGCACACCCTGTCGCTGATGTCTAAACACCATTTTATCTCCACAAAATAGCTGTCAGTGTGTGTGTGTGTGTGTGTGTACACTTACGTACTTTTGTGTGTCTGTGTCAGCATACTAAGCCTATGAGCAGTATGACGGTAGCCTGCTGTCAGACGCATTCGCTCCATGTCAAACATCGGCCCTCTGTTTAGCAAGATCTACTACAGGGCACATACATCAAGCTCATACTGTAGCCAAAGAGTACGTGAATGTGCATGATTGTGTGTATATGTGCGCACGCACACGTGTGTGTATGTGACACCGTGTGTATGAACCCCTGAGGAGATCAGTCGGAGTAAAAACAGAGAGGGGTGTGGGTGAATAGTTGCTTCCAGCAGGGTAATTGGTCATTTTGTGTTTCTGTTTCCCTTGTCAAGCTGTTATCTTTCTTCCATTTAGCATATATGTTTATCCCATAAACAATATCAGTCATATAGTTAATGGATGCAATGGCTTTGGTGTTCAATCCAAGCGCTGCAGTTAAAAGCTGAATTCCTGCTGATAAATAAATGCACCATAGAGATGGTCACTCACCCCTCCACCCACACACGTATACACGCTCACAAATACACAGACACAGTCACTATCTATCATCACGGGCACACTGACACAGCAGGGTCTCCGGACTCCGTAGGGAGTGCGCCCACGAGTGATATTTGAGTGACAGCTAACCCTTCTTAAAGAGGCGGCATCTCATTTCCTTGACAGACAACTCTACATTTATCCTCCACGTGGTGAGAAAAGTGCTGATGTGGTCATTAAAAGGGAAGGAGAGCAGCTTCTTAGGCTAATCAGTTCATACATGGGCTCTCTGATCCCGCTCAGTGCGAGCGCACACATGCACACACACACACAGGAACACTCACACATATGCATACGCACACAAACTGCAGAGGTTAATCCATTACGGATTCAATCCTCTTAATCTGCCATTCCCAGGGAAAGAAAATGCTTACTGGGAGAGTTTGGTGTTCATGCTTATGTGCACTCAAAACATGCCAGAGCAGAGAGAGACTCACCCAGACACACAAACTGACAGAGTAATGAATTATTGATCGGATGTGGTAATTAACTCCCATGCTGCAGTGAGGTTTGCCCCCTCCCCACCCAAGCCGACCCCCAAAAAATCCAACACCCAGTGGTTTCATACACAGTGTGTGTGTGTGTGCTGGCTAAGATTTCGGGCGCTCATGCGTGACTTGGTTTCGCTTACATGTCAAAATTTGTTAACTCAAACAGTTTAGTGACATGAGCAGGTTTTTGTTTGTGGGTGCCTGTCACTTTGCTTGCGGTACTGTTTATTCCATGAAGGCATATGCATTTTATACATGAGTGCAAGTGAGAGATAGACTCTGGGAGTAATAGGTGGTGTGCATGTGCCAGATGTAGGATTTGCGATGCCAACAGAAATTGGAATAGAATTAGATCAGGAGTGGGTGAGAATTACAGAAGGTTAGGAGGGGGAAAAAGATGGAGTAAACGAGATGGGGCAGAACCTCTGCATTTCAAAGCTACTTTACTGGGTCAGTGAAAATATTAAAAGCTGTTCATTTGAAGTCAGCACATCATCAGACCAACTCGGATGCTCCAAATAGGGGGGGGGGAAACAATAAGTGAAAAAAAGCAAGCAATAAAAGAGTGGGCATCATGAATAAAGTGCAAGATTGCATCAAAGAGGAAACAAGATGACAAGACAGCTCAGTTAATAGTGTTGGATTGTTTTTATGTAAATTGTTCACTGAGGAGTAGGGAGAGAGAGAGTGGGAAAGATATCTGTATACGGATGGAAATGGTGAGGGAAAAAATGGTGAAAAAACAGAAATGTGATCTAAATGACTAGATATTTAACTAATTTCCACAAAAAGTGTGTGTGTACAGGTGTGTGTTTGTGTTTGGGGGGGGGGGGGGTCTAAGTCAGTAATAGAAAAATTATAGAGCTTCAGTACCAAACTTCTTCTTCTTCTTCTTCTTCTTGCTCGCCACAGTTGATCACCTGCCTCCATCTCACCCTGTCTCTAACATCCTCCTCTGTCACGCCGACCACCTGAATTTCCTTGTCCACTATATCCATGAATCTTGTCTGTCTTTTTCCTCTTTTCCTCCTGCCCAGGAGCTCCATATTCAACATCCTTTCCCCAACATACCTACTATCCCTCCTCTGCACATGTCGAGAGCATCTCAGCCTCAGACTTTGTCTCCAAAATGGTCAGCCCATGCTATCCCCCTGATATACTCATTTCTAACCTTGTCCATCCTGGTCACATCTTAACATCTTCAACTCTGCCACCTCCAGCTTGGCCTCCTGTCATTTTGTCAGTCTCCAAACCATGCATCATAGCAGCTCTCACTAACACCTTCCCCTTTCACTCTTGCTACTATCTTTCGGTCACAAATCATCCCTGACACTTATCTCCACCCACTCCACCCTGCCTGCACTCTCTCCTTCACCTCTCTTACGTGCTATCCAGCGCTTTGGAGGTTGGTTGAGCCCACGTATTTAGACTTGTTTACCCTCGCCACCTCTACTCCTTGCAACTTCACTTTTACACCTGCAGTGGACAAATTGTAAGAAAGACGATAGGAGTATGTTTCTCCAAGAAAAGAGAGGTAGGGAAAGCGGGGAGTAAAGATAGAAGAGAAGGGAGAGAGAGAAAGAGACAGGTCTGGTTTGGGTGGCAGCCAGAGACTGAGAGTGGACTGCTGAGATGTGGGTCATCAGGATACCCGTTGGCATCAGGACACATTAATGATCACAGCAGTCACATGGCACTGCAGTCAATATGGGCAAAGTGGCCTCGTTCCACCCTTTAACTCCACCACACACACACAAAATGCACAATTCATCACAACAAGGTTCCTCCTGTCTGTTGTTCTCAGTCACCCACAATTAAAGGTTATCAAACTTAACAGTTATGTTCCAGTTTTCTTTGGTTTTCATCCTTTTTGCAGAGTGTAACTTAATCTGAAAGAGAGCTTTGCACTTTTCACTTTTTCACTTTTCTCCCCTTTTAACTCTCACTCCCTCTCACTCAGTCTCCAACTTTCTTTGCCATATGCCAGGCTATAAATCTGAACACCCCGTCGCTGGTACCCTTGCATCTTCCATGCGCCACACTGACCTCCGAGAATAAATCGACTCAGCATTTTCGCTAGTGCGACTTCTTTTACTGTAGTGTGCACTTTCTCTCTTGCTGAACCCAGCGGGTGTGCGGGGGCGGGCGAGAGCTCGGTGCCACAAAGGCTGAATCGAACCAGTCACACATCATCTTAAACCCATGCACACACATTCAGTCCAAGTCCAATCAATGCCCTGTTAACAAGGCCAAGACTGCAGTGGAAACAGGTGGGTTGACGGCGCAGTTTTTTGCGCACTGCACATTTCTGCAACACTTGGTGAAGGTCACTGTTAGACTCTCACAACACGGGGCACTTGTTTTGGCACAGCAAGGGTAGGCTCTGGAGGTGAGTTTGTGGTGAACAGGACTCATCCGGCCAGTCTTGTCAATCTAATTGGACTGTATGGACGGGTGTGGGTGGAGAGATTAGGTCTACTGGATTATAAAATTGAAAAGCAGCTTTTCATTTCAGCAAAATCCCTCCAGGATTAAATATGATGAGCCTCTGTCACAGACTCAGATTCATGCATGCCACATGAATGCATCCGCACATACGCCCCCTGTGATAACATGCAGCGTGCATTTGGGTCGTAGAGGTGAAGGTACTGTCATCCAGAAACAAACAGAAACACACACACACACACACACACTGTCCCCTCCCTGTCGCTTTGTTACACACACGAATGCGCACACTGTAACCATCCCATGACCCTTGTCATGATGATACCAGCACACTGAGGTATTTATTAAAGTCACGACGAGTTCAGGCCACTCAGCCAGCCATATGCTCAAGGGGCGAGTAGATGGAGAGATGAGGAGGTGGAGGTAAGTGGGAGGTGAGAAGGACAAGGTAACCAAAGTGGGGATCACCCATTGAGCCAGACTGAAACTGATCTGCTGACCTGGCAGCAAAGCACGAGGGGAGGGCACGGTGCTGGGGTTAGAGGCAGTGGACTTGAGAGAGGAAACACGAGCCAGACTGAATGAAATGAGACAGAGTGAGAGAGGTTTAAATGATGGAAGGAGACTAAGAAAGGCTTGACCATCACAGTCTCCCCTCTTAGGTGCTTGGCTGTAGAGTTAGAACACTTGCTTACCCTGTAAACATTGATTTTCCGCTTGATCGAGATTGTACGAACATAAATAGTCTATGTCTGAAAGTGCACTGAAGGTCCATTATTAAAACTCACAAACAAACTGACATTTGTAAACATCGAGAAACACAAATTTCCCTTTTATTGACAGTTTTGTTGACCTGCCATTCAGCAGTACTTTGTGGGCTCTTGGGATGAAGAGCCACAGTTGAATGAAAGTGCAAAAGCATTCATCACACCTTCAGTTTAAGATTTAGAAGCTTCAGCTGAAATTGAAAGAATACTTGTTTGTTAGCTATTCCATTCAACTTTTATGTTTTAGATATAGGCAACCTAAACAAGCAGATTTTGATATATAAATAACACATAAATGTCATGTTTTTTAAGGTCACTGGACAAAATAATCCTTTATTTTTTTCTTCATCTTTTTATTTATTCATTTCACTGTTTACAGTGTAGTGCTGTACATAGTATAGACATATCTACAATCACAGATTTTGAGCTAACCATCTGTTTGAACTCCTCTGTTGTTAGAACAGCTACATTGATATAAATTTAACACAAAGAAACTAAATTCATTTTTGAGTGAATCTGACAAAACAAATCTTCAGCTGCATTGCACACACTTCCACAAATATAACTTCGTAATACAGGGAGAAAGCCTTGGCTTGAGGACCAGATTTGGTTTCAAATTCCTGAAAAATGGTAAATGTGAAAGCACTGCAGGCTGCATCTGCACAAGAACTGTTTTGGTCTCATTTCGAAGCTGCCATTTCACACCTGTTTTTCTGCTATTTTCTCCGGGACTATGTAGAGTGTATTGGGCCGTGACTGCTGCCGAAACTTTTCAGATTGCACAGCGGCGCTCCACCTGAACACAAAATGATTGAGAACTGCAGCTGCTACTGCTGCTGGGCTGGCATGCTGCTTTCACAATGTAGCCAGCGTAGACAAGGTGCAGTCCAAATGTCCTCAGTGGGATGAAGATGAGGTTTTTAAAGTGATGTTTTGGTCACCCATACTCTTTAAAACGCTTTGACTCAAGATAAGAATGTGAACGTAAAAAGTAAAGGGCAGCAGGCGATGCTAAAGGTTGAGATTATTTTTAGGATTCATTGAATTAAAGCCACAAAGACAGCATGTGCATTTCCATGTGTGGCAGCCTAAGTGCAGCCAGAGAAAGACAAAGCAAGGAGAGAATCAGAGGGAGGGAGGTTGCGGGAGGCAAAAGGAGACAAATTGTCTGTTTCCTTACACATCAAGGTCAACCAGAGCTGGAATGTGATTAGAAGTCCCTTGTCTGTCTCAGCTGTTTACCACACAAGATAATACAGACAGGCTGTTCAGCTGATAATGTTACCGTGTTAACAACTCCTCCCTTCAGCTTTTGTTTCAACTTCTCTGTGGAAATGGCAAGAATGTGGGAATGTCTTTCCAGCAGATACATGCACTCACGCAGGCAAGCTGAAGCAGGGATACATGTGGCAGGCACTGTCAAAATTATGATTTTAACACACACAGACGTGCCCACCGAAACACTTTTGTGTGTACATAATAGCACATAATTACACACCCTCCCAGATCCTTATGCATACACACTTTTTCACTGCAAGCAAATGAAGTCTGATAAGAATATGATGACACACAAGTGGATAGGAAAGTTTTCCATCTCTTACATCAGTTTCTTCTTCCATTCCCTCTGGATCGGAATCACATGCACACTCTGCCTCCTAGAATCACACACATCCGCGGAGGCTCACAAACACTCTCTCTTAACTCCCTGACATAGACACACATTTGAGCACACACAAAGACCTACATAGCAAGCCCCTCACTGCGATGCTTCCTTTTATTTGCTTCTTGAAGACTCTGCTCCGCATTGTACAGCTCGGCATTCAGCTCATCTGCCTTCCAGCATTACCTTAATGGCTGTCTGTGGGTTGAGCAATTTTACCCAATATTGCTAAACAAAAGCACTCTTTCTCACACTAGACAGGGATTCGAGACAGCTTAGTAGCCCTATGACTGGTTTTATCCACCTACACAAAAGAATCTTCAGTGCATTAAGTGGTATTGAGTTGAGCTGAATTAAATTGGCTTGAATGGATTTTGAATTGAACTGAACTGGACTGAGCCCAGCGCAGCTAAATTGAATAATTCAGATTGTGTGGAATCAAGTCGGATTGGATAAACTCAAACTGAATCAATCTAGGGTGAGTCAACTTGATTAAAATTGGTTCATCTTTGCCAGTCGATGTTCCAGGTGACAGCTCGGTGGGCAGTAAGTGACTGACTGATTTTATTATGTAGAGTGGACTGACACAATATCAGCGTCCTTTTGTTAAAATATGCTGAAACTGGGTTTTGAACTTAAGACATCTATAGAGGAAACAACTTACGAATCATCAAACACCTATCCAATGAGAGGTCTGCAAACACACATAAAGAAAAAGTGCTTTTTTACTTAAATCACAATCAGACTTAAAGCAAACCAAGTGAATGCTCATATGAGTTAAAGTATTGGAATATAAAGATAAATGTCTAATTATGAGTCTTAAAAAAAAAGATGTCTACATACAGTACATACTCTCAAAAGTGATGGTAACAGATCTACGCTTCAACCTACAAACTTACAAAACCAAGGTGACAAAAATCTCCTCACTGGAATGTGCTTATAAACACTTATTATTTTATTGTACAGAGCAGGCGCCTGCGATATTTGCTTTAGAACTCAGCGCTGTGTAAGTCGTCCAATAAAAAAAGTGTGTCTTTCCAATCTTCCATCCCCAATGTCTCTCTCACACACACACACACACTCACTCACACACACGCACAATTACATCTTCCTCCGTCTGTCTTTCTCTTGATTGATCTCTTTGTTCTCCCTAAGTGGTTTCATCTCTTTTCATCACTCTCCATCTGGATCCATCTTTTTTAAAACGTGTTTTTAATGGTTCCAAACTTTCTTTTTTTTATAACACTTAATGGTTTCTTTAAATTTTACAAATGACTCTTAACAACCCTCTCCATTTCCTGCTCCCTCTTTTTCGCCTGTTTTTAGACCGTAGTTAAAATCAGCTTTAATCTTTGCTTTTCATTTTTGGGGGGGATTGGATAAAATTAAGCATGCTACCAAGGAACAAGCCTAAGGTGTGAATATCTGCACTGTGCAATATGGTTTATGCATTTTTGCCACTGGCGAATCAGAGCACATTTCTCGCCGGATATCAGCTTATTAGATCTTGCGTGAGTGCAAAAGACTGGCCCTGGTAGTGCTGTAGTCCAAAGCCAATGTTTTTGCTCCAGGCTACGTGTAGCCATCTGTTTAGAATTGCTGGTGGAAGACAGATAAATCGGAAGATCGAGATGAAGACTGTAGAAGAGGAGGAGAATAAATGAAAGAGTAGAAAAGAAATTCCTGGTTAGTACCACTAACTTGGGGGGGTATAGTGGTGGCGGTGTGGGGTGGGTGGTTGTAGGAGATTTGGGTAGGTAGATGAAGAGAAATAAGGTGAGTGGGAGAACAGGCAATGCTTCAGTGAGTGGTGGAGGGAGATGTGAAGCTACAAAATGAAAATGCGTTCTTAGGTATTGCCTAGGGGTGGAAAGCTGATGGGGGGAGTACAGGCAAGGAGGAGATGGACTGAAAAAGATAGAAATGAGGTATATGGGTCTAGGGTTAGAAGTAGAAGAAGAGAGGAGGGAAGGAGGTTCACTCTGAGAGGAAAGCCAGCTCAGACTCTCCAGGCTATTTTGGTGTGTGTGTGTGTGTGTGTGTGTGTGTGTGTGTGTGTGTGTGTGTGTGTGTGTGTGTGTGTGTGTGTGTGTGTGTGTGTGTGTGTGTGTGTGTCAGAGAGAGAGGGAGAGACAGGGAAAGGGAAAGAGATGAGAGCTTTCTACCTGCCCTAATGAAAAAGTTACATAAATCTGAGTGGGCATGCCTCTGCCTGCAGCATTTCTCCATATTATACCACTGACCCAAACCTCTCCCAGTGCATGTGTGAGCGTATACACTATGTGTGTGTGTTCGATCCTTGTTGAGTCCCACTTGCCTGTTCATGTCAGGAATAAACCAGAGAAGTGAGACACCCACGTAAACGCGCAGACACACTTCCACTTCCACACAGACCAAAAGATCTAGCTGACCCAAGCCCTGAGAAATAGCCAGTGTCTTCAAACAGAGATGTTAAAACAGGTTGACCTGTTTGACAGACACACATTTTCACACAGGCTGTGAAATCACACACTCTTGTTCTCTTGGACTTTGGAAAGGAAGAACTACCTCCATACGCATAAACTGACATGATTTATGTTCCCATACAGACACTTTGAGCCAAAACACAGTGAACGTGATGAATCAAACTACACTTAAAGTCAAAGACTTTCTCCTGATATAGCACAGTAATAGCAAGGCATTACCATAAAGCTGGTTCTTAATGGGTCAACGGTGCACAGGTACAAATCAGACATACATTATTTAAGAGGTTCTCCTCTTGTTTCACAAATACAGCGCTAATATGAAGATAGCAACTAACAGCACTTGAGGAAAAAGGGGGTAAAAGCAAAAAAACTCACTTTTATTGAACATTACTCACATCCGCATATGCACACAGAAGCTTTAAAACAAGCGCACTAAGAAACTGAAATCAAAGTCATGCAAATACGTCTTCCAATTAGGCCCCCAAACAGGTTTCCATGGGATGAAATGGCAACCTCTAATTGGCTGGATAAAAGAATGCTCACATCCGAGCCGACAACTTGAGACAGCTTGGAAAATATACACATCCCTACCTGCATCCATACAAAGACGCACACAGGTGTACACTTTGTAAGCGCGGATCACAGACAATTTATTCATGGTTAGGGGAGTCACACACGGTATCACCAGTAAGATGAGAAGCAAGGATAGAGTGTGTTGACACAGATATGGTGTATTGTCAGGTGCAGACACACACACATGCTTGGGTCAGTCTCTTTTTAAAAGCGTGAATAAAGCTTTGGTCGTGGTGTCGTGTTAACATAAAAGCTTTCACGGCTGTTAAAAAGACCAGGCTTTGATTAGAATTTGATGTGTGAGAGTGTTTTCTAATGCCGGCCTTTGCTGACAGCGGCCCTTTTAAATCCTGCAGAGCCTTTGCAGGGAGTCTTCTGTCAAAAATATGTTGAATCAACGATTTCACCTTAACATGCTCTGAAGGGGGGTTTTTTGTTGTTGTTTTTTTTCTTTTTCCCCCTTTTTTTCTCTGAATTTTCTAAAAGACAGATGTTAAGCGTGCTCACCATTCCAGGTTGCAGTAGATCTTTAGTAGATCTCAACCAAAAGGCAACAGCAGCAGCAGTAACGGTGTAGTTATGGATGATCAAACACTGAATTTAAAATTGTTGACTAATTGAATATCAAAAAAATTGTTTTTTTTTATCTGATTAATAAGTCGCTCCTGCAAGAAAGTGTCTCTGTGTGACTTTTACAAAGTGGTGTTACTCTTACATGGCATGATCATTATGAATGGTTTAATAATTCATTTCTTATTCCCGTTTGGGGATTTGTGTAGAATGTGAGATCTGGACTGTGAGGAATCCAAATTGCGCATATCATGTCTGAACCCGTGTAGAGATCAGTGAATGTATTTGCATCTACAAAGTGCTCCACTTAAACTCAAAGTTTTCAATATATATAGTGCTTAAGTTGCTGAAATATTGTATACATTAGAGGTCTTGTTGCTGTCTTGTGAAAATTAGTTTTCAGATAAAGTAAGGGGATTAAATCCCCCTAATGGGCTGAAAAATACATTTCTTCCTTGAATAAGCTTGAAAAAGTAATTGGATTGTTGTCTCATGGCTTAAAAGAAAGCTTGAAAGATCAATGCTTTCTAAAAACACATAGCTTCCTCTGCAGATGGACACCATGAAAGAGCTGTAGACTACAACAGTTTCAGTATTTAATAATTTATGTAATTTTTAGGCATGAAAACAGGTTGAATTTCATTTCATCTTCTATGCCAGCATACTGAATATGTAGTCTGGACTCTTGGTTGGTTACAAATGGCAATTTCTGTCAGCCTATTGGGCTAATGAGACTAAATTATTAATGAGTTGGGAAAATAATCTGCAGTTAAGCCCTGAAGCCTGAAAACAGAAGCACTGAATCAGTACATAAAGAAAATGTTACAGATATTATATAGATGGTTATATTTCAAAATACCATATCCAAATCCTCATTCACCCAAAATGAACCCTAATGAGGTTCCTTACTGACACCTTAAAAGTGCAATCTATACCTGTAGTTTTATGTTGCAGACAAACAGCATCTAAACTATTTTTACTGAATTAGCTGTGGAATAATTTGCACTTTTAAACATTTTTTAATGCCAAGAGTCGCATAATAATCAGGCAGACTTCTGAGTAAAAGGCTCAGCTCTCTGAAACTCTGCTGAATATGACTTCACGGGAGCCTTTTCTTAACCCTAATGCCGAACTATAATTTTCAAAGGGGATTGCAAAAGCCAATGTACATATATACGCTTGAAGTGTGGTGTGAGGTTATCGATAGGGACGCTTTGGAGTTTCCCCTGCTTTCTAATTAACTCTCCTTCTTCCTTCTCCATCCGCTCAATGGCCCAACTTTGCACTTGGTCTCTGGTGTATCGAACACACGCACGCGCAGACTCACACATGTTATCACGCACACACGCACACTCGCATGCAAGAAGTCTGTTTGCATACCAAAAGCATACTTCATAGCTGAAAGAAAATGAAAGCCGTATTAATTATACAGTCTGCGTTTGTACACGCATGCACACACGCACACACAGACACAAAGAAAAAAAGAGGAGAGAGTGAGGGAGCAGTTATTTTGTTTTTCCTATGCGTCAAAGGAGACAGAGTGCGAGAATGATTGAGTCTCTCTGCGTCAGGGAGAGAGGGAATGAGAAATAGTGCAGAGGGAGAGAAAGAGTGCACTGTCTTCTCTCTTTAATGTGCGTGTGTGTATGTGTGTGTGTGCCTGTACATCTTCGTGCGTGTCGTCTACCCAGTATAACGCCCCCTCTGTGTCCCCGAGCCACTCTCTGTCACTCACACACACTGAGACTATTGTCAAGACATTGGGCGAGGCACCCCAAGACATTTCTGTGGCACTGTGTCTGTCACGGGGGTGATAGGGCTGTAAAGGGGTTTGCACATGCACATACACCCACACCGTGGTGTTTAAATCATTTTAGAGGACTTTAAATTGACTTAATTTTTTTATCTGAAGGCTTCTCCTGACACTAACCATAACTGCTATTTGCTTAACTGCTTCTCTTCCCTAACCTTAAACTAAACCTGCTCACAAACCATGTCTTCACCTCCGAATTGTGCCCTGGTTATTATGGGGACTTGTTTATGGTTCCCAAATGGGAAGTTGGTCCCCACAATGTGATGATGTAAATAAATTTATGTCCCCACAAAGTATAAGCGCACAATCTGAAAGATCCACAACTAATGTACAAATATGCCATTTTATATGTAGGCAGGTGAATTAATGTGGCAGTCGCCTGGAGTGCAGAGCACGCATGTGTGAGTGTGTGTTTGTACTTGTGCGTGCCAGAGTTATAGCATACGCATATGTGGGTTGTGATTATGTGTGGCAAGGCCTATGCGGTGTACGTGCTTGTTTGTATCTGACAGCACATTAGGCAAAGCTATCTTTAACCTTGTAAAATGAGTGACACTGATTCTAAACTGACAGGATGGATTTCAGTTTGCCATGGCGCTCCATCGTGTCAGCCTCTGTCAGCTCAGCCCGTCCGCCCATTTCACAAAAGACAGGAGCGTCACAAAGGAGACAAAGTATATGTGAGGGGGAGGTAGAGAAACAACGAGAAACAAGAAGAAAATGAGAGGGTTATGGAGAAAGCTGGGTAAGATATGACAAATGAAATAGTTTGGAAAGTCGGGGAGGAAGAGCGGTCTTGTTTGACAGAGGAAGAACGCCGCACCGAAAGAGTTGAAAGTGTACACGAGGCGAAACGGTGTGAAGGAGAAAAAAATGGGAGTGTGAATCGAGGTAGAGGTGGTGGAGGGAGCAGGGGGAAAGAGACCTTGCTCTTGTATCCGGACGTCTCTGAGGTCCTTTATTGACTCTATCTATTGTTCACAGCAGCACTCCTAATCACTCTCAACAGGGAGGTTGTGTTTGTGTGTGCCTGCGCGTGGATGTGTGATCTTGTTTGCGTGATCTTGTTTGCCAGCCTTTTGCAGAAAGTACGTATCTTTAGCCTCATCCTCACTTTTACTCTTTCATACACTGGCCCCCACAGAGAAGCTATTGTTCACTCTTCATCTGGTCAACCTTAATGGACAATAGCAGTGGGTGGGAAAAGCCTGTTCCTAACACGCATACTATTAGTCTAATGGTACAAATTCACACATACACGCACACACAGACACACACACATGAAGACAGAATGGGCAGTAAATACCATCTAAATAGCAGGCATGCATATGTATGGTCTCTCTTACTCATGCAGGCACACAGAAGGCCAGTTGTACGCGGCCATCCTGTTTGCATCTTTCTTAACAATGACTGCTGTCATGGATATTATAAGAGATGACTGTTTTAAGGACTACCACTGGAAAGTGATGAACACCACCAGCACACACACACACACACACACCAACAAAGGAGCTAATCTGAATCATGGGCATTTGTCCGGTAAGCCTCGTTTCACATCTCACACTATGAGCCTTTGTTTCTGTTTTGTTTTTTTCCCCTATAGACAGCCACGGCTGCACAAAAGGATAAACATTTCAAAGGGCCGATGCTGTGAATAGAGTCAATGATTTTCAATGTGTATCTGCAGGGTGGAGAGCCCAGATGGAGACAGGGAGAAGGGAGAAAGCACAATGCCAGAGTGGACAGATTGATGGTAATAAAGCTGTGGTGGATGGCGAAGCAGTCGATCCACATGCAGCGAAACAGTCTCTCTGCCTGTCTGCCTCTGCACAAACAGTCATCCAGAAAATACCTGCAAACATCCACTCACTTAAAATAACTAGTTAGGGCTAAAATGGTGCACAGCTGACTCACGGTTTTATTTCTAAATGGAGCCAATAAGAGAAAGTGATTGAAGTTCACAAAGCTTCAACAAATCACAAACGTGCCTCGCACAAAGCAAAAACTGTTAAGCGGGACAGGCGTGTCAGAAGTCAGCGAGGCTCGTAGTTCCAGTGTTTGCCACCGGAGGGCTTGCAGCAGACTGCAGCATTCTGAAGAGGAGTGTGGAGAGAGGGAGCGAATGGGTCCGCATAGTGCCGATCAGATGACCTCGCTGCTGCAGTTAATGTTCTCTGGCGCTCAGACACAAGGCTAAGGCTCTCCCTCATACCGCGGGGCTGTTGTACAACAAGCTGTTGTGGTGGTAGGGGTGGTGTTGTTTGAGGAGTGCGAGTGTGGTTGTGTGTAAGTGTGTATGCAGGAGGGGAAAAGATTAGGGGAGTGGAACAAGAGAAGGTGCTCCTGTGAGGGGAAAGAGGGAGCGTGACACCAAGAAGGTAACATGTTACTAAAGCACTGCTCAATTTCTGTAATCCGGTCTTTCTTTCTTCTATACCCTTCTCCCCATATTTCTCCTTTTCCTTTGCCTCTTTTCTCTTTGTCCCGCTCTCTTGCCCTCCGCGTCTCCACCCCCCCACGCACTTTAATTTGCCCCCTCATTTCTACTGCCGCACTTGCCCCCCTTTTTCTCTACCTCATACCCCCTATCCCTCCCTCTTCTCTCTTTCTCTTACTCTCTCTCTCTCACTCCCTCTCTTCTTTTTCTCTCTGCAGTGCAGCACAGTGATTATCATTCCTCTCACAGAGTCAGGCCTGATAGTCAGATACTGCTGAGCACCCTTCTACATCACCTGCTTCTAGAGGGAGCAATGGAGAGCGAGAGACTGAGACAGAGGAAAGAAGAGAAAGGAAGAGGGGAGGGAAAGAGGGAGAGAAGACCGGTGAACTGCAGAATGAGGGGAATGAAAAAGAAAGAGGAAATGAAAGGGGAGAAAGTGGGGGGTGAGGGAACAAAGGGTGAAGGAGAGTAGAGAAACATGGGAAGGGAGGGAAAAAGCAGAAGCATGGATAAGGGAGGACTGCTGTTACTGCAGAGGTGGTCCCACTGCAACATACATGCTGCATAGTTATAGATGCGTTGTGAGTGTGTGTTAAAGTGCACACCTGCAAGTGTGAGTGTGAGCAAGCAAGTGTGGCTGAAGTGCGCATTTACGGCATCAGCGTGGAAGCTATGCATGTCTGCGAGTGCGTGAGTGTGCGCTGTGATAATAAGGCGCCTTGACTCATCAACATCACTGGGCCAGACAGCTGAAGAAATGCCACTCATATTGCTTCATCCCTCCCTGAGCTGAGTTTCAACCTGCTCCAAACCATTTTGTGCATTCTGCAAATGCCACAACAGTCCGCGTCTCTCCCTCTGAACGACATTCTTCATCTCTTCTTCACTTCTACTTCAGACAGTCTGTGGTCATGCTGAGTCTCTTCCTTTTATTATTTTATATTTACCTGACTACAAATACTGATTAACAGACATTTTTTTCCTCATCCCACCTCTGATCAGTTGTTCCATCCATCATCTGTCACTCCCTTCCACGTAGTCTCTTGACACATGTCTGTACCTGTCTGCTTGACCCAGCGGTGACACTGCGTAAGCAGGATGTCTGCTCTTTTCAACATAGCCTTAAGAAACTGCATTACGGCACTGGAAACGTCACTCCATTACACCACTAAGGGCTTGAACAAAGTTGCAGATCATTTCTATATTTAAATAACCAGTGTAAATATATCATCGTCAAATAAATTGTTAACCCGTCTGTCCTGTTTGCCAGTAACTGAAAGATGCTTTCTGTCAGCGTGCTTCACTGTTTCCCCTCCTCACTGGCTTTGATGCATAACTTAACAGTTGACAGCAAAAGGTTTCAAAAGGTTTTCTCATAAACTCTTGGAGATTTTATTAAGATCAGAAGAATTTTACCAATTAACTCAGTTTCTCAGCTAAAGTTTAGTTTCATTTATTTTATTGGACTCTTTGACATGATGATAAAAGACAGAAGAAAAGAAATAGCAAAAAGTGTTGGAGTAGAACTGAACTTTGTTTGTGCAAATTAGATTTAAAAAAAAAACAACAAAGATATTCATGTGTTGTTGGTTTTTTTTCACCAACAAATTTCACACTTAAGGTGCTTGTAAAAAGAAAAAAATCCCTTACAGTTATGAAACAAGACATCTGGAGCCAGAGAATCTAAATGGCAATTAAAATGGTAGAAAACAATAGCAAAGAAAGGCAAGGAAAAGCAAGCTTTGAAGTTAAATGCAAGTCATGCAACATGTCATCCGTAGAGCCACGTTGTGTGAATCCACAGTGAAGAAGTGTCTCTGCATTAACGCCTTTTTCATGGCAGTTTAATCATGCAAAGTGTAAGGATGCCCGCTTTAAAGCAGTCAATACAAGCTCATTATTTTTCAATAATCTTTGCATTGTAATCTGGCCAATGTTATTGAGTTCACTTATTCATTCCAATATTCGCTCTACTCTTAAAGTATGAGCACACGCACGTTGGCTGTCTGCATTAGCACAACATGATTTCTAAACGGCGGCAAAACAAAAGAGCAGAAACAAAGGTCATTTTGACTGATCAGCATTCCGGATATGAAGTCTGGACTATACCCATGTGGTGTCAACAGGAGCATATTAGTTTTCAGTGTGTGCTCTGGTAGTATAGTGCAATATCACCTTACTTATTCCACACAGTTATAGCTGTAATAAGCATTACGCTGACATTTTATCAGGTCTGGTATTTTTTTAGATAGTAAATAAACTCCCAGATTATGAGAATCGGGATAAGGTGATATAATCTATTAATAAAAAATAGCTATGTTGAATGATCTGCACTTTTAAGGCATTTTTAATCCTTTATCGTGCAACACTACTCACAGTAGAGCTGACGTATGACGCTCACCGCCCATCAGGAGCAACTTAGGGTTGACTGTCCTGCCTAAGGTGGAGGGGCCAGGGACTGGACTGCCAACCCTGTGATTTTTTTTTGACAGCTTTGTACAGAACCAAAGAATAGATTGCTATTTACTTCAGTCATCTGTATATTAAAAGCTTTTTAGGGCAATGTACTCGTTTAATCTCTAATTTAATTTTTTTAAAAACTGATTATTAAGTCATTACTCATATTATGCTTAAATGCCAGGGTTATTCTAATCATTCAAGAGGTCATCCTGCCCACTAGAGCTGCTAAGCCTCTTAAAGAATTCCATAAATCTGGTCTTTAATTAAGACTTTCAGTATCCCACATCGGTCACACAATCCAATTTCTGGCCTAAAAATATCTTATTTTAAAAATATTGATGCACGCCATCAAACGTAATGTGTTCTCAGGATTAAATCACGATTCAAGGAACGCTGCCAGGGAAATTACACCGCTGCACCCCTCAGTCAACGTAAGGAAAATTTCAGGTGTCTGGAGGGAGCGATTACAAACAGGATGTTTGTTGTCTGCTTGATTGACGTTGGACTCGGTGAATAAACCGACTTTGGCCTGTTTCAAAAGAACTATATTAACAACACGGGAAAAACACTTTTTCTTTTAACATCCAGTTTTTTATTTTTAGCAAACAGCAACAAATGCAAACATGCAGCAATATGTTGGGCAAAGACAGATGAAAGCATAATCCATCACAACACTTTTGATGCCGGGCAGTAGGACCGGCTAACGTCATTATGAATTATAAAGATAAAAATTAATCATCATCAACACTAGCATTTCCAGTTCTCAGTCGATAAATTTAATATTTGTTCTGCCACAGCCTGTTACATTTTACACTTCTTTTTATAGTTTTGTTTTCTTGAATAAAAGAAAGAAGCCACAAAGAAGAAAACCAATTATTATGGTCATTAAGTATGTTTAGCCGAAACCTAATTACACTGACTTTTATCAATTGTCAGTTCAGAAGTTAAAAGCTATCATCAACTATTTTTAATGGATAATGATTTTATATTATGTTTCAGCATTTAAAAAGTCATATCAGTCAATCCGTCAAATGAATTATTTTACATTTTTTGGTCTGTATTTACTGAATGTGTCTCACTCATGCAACATGATTTGAACAAATCTGTGCTCATGATGGGAATTTGTCCCCCTGTCTATGCACTGTTACAACCCAACACACTTGGTTTCTAAAAATGAGCCGCAGTGGCTCTCCACCTATACAAAGGTGATGTCAAACATCAAGGAGAACGAGCAGAGAGGAAAAGGGAACTGTGGCTCCAGTCCTACAACCATATTTGTAGTTTTGGTTTATGCATAAGCCGCATCCTGTCAGTTCATTATGCAGACCAGAGTGTACCAGGGCATAAACAAACACAAACACACTCTCACATCCAAATGCTCTCTCTCTCACACAGACACACACACACACACAGACCAAGAATCAGATGTGCAGATACACACATGTGTTGAATATGCAGACACATGTAACAAGAAGAGAGGGAGACTGTTAATTAACTAGAGCTCGTTAATTCTCTTTGAACCGACAGCAAGGAGGTTTACACACTAATTACCTTGATGACTGAGCCAACCTGTGCACGCACGCACACACACATTCTACAGACACAGACGCACACGGATGTGCGACTACTCTCACAGGCTGACACAACACATCTTGCAGGTTTTGAAAGTCTCACACTCGTACACGGCTATCAAACACAAACATAAATGTGAGAAGTCTCACTCATATGCATATACACACACTCACACACACAGTCTGCAACACGGTTTTTGCCCTGAAATGAAAGCTATATTAGGAACTCTTTTTTTTTTCTCTTCAGAGCTGCAAGATACAGATGGTTAAGTTTATTCTTAGTTCAGACCCATCATGCTTCCTTTTGATTCACTCTTTCGATCTGCCAGAAATAACTTCAGACCAACTTCCAGGATGGTCATATGTTTGTACAATATAGTTGCATTACATCCACACACACATATGAAAACATAGTCGATCAAATGCGGAAACTCACACTCGCTCACTTTGCTGTGCAGATGAGCGAAGCTCCCATGTCAGTATTGGACTGTAATGGCCCGTGTCAGATTAAGGGGAAGGGGTTTTTTTATGTCCTCCGTCAGACTCAATTAATACTCCATCAGGCATGAATTCATAGGCCACACTGGACCTTAGCCAGTTCATCCATGTGTGTGTTTTGAAACTAATAAATGTGTTTTAACATTCAGTTGATATTTGAGTATAGCACTATGTTACTTATTAAAATAATGAGACTTTTTTGAAGTTCCTCCTCCAAATTAGAGAAAGTGCACATGCACACACAAAAGTGCTTTTGTCAGTCAGGTTGGAAAACATCAAGGAGGTTTTTCAGTGCAAAGGTAGAAGCTGGCAAAGAAGCAAGGAGAGAGTAGGAGACACATCGCAGGTATAAGCAAAGGAGGCGGAGATGTGAAAAGCTTTTTAAGAAAGCCATATTCACAAAATAAAAAAGATGTTCAAATGGTTACTGGGTAGCAGAGGGTGAGTGAGAGCGAAAAGGAAAAAGTGAGACGACAATGTGAAGTAGCAAGAGGAGCTGAGGCAGAATGTGGAGTCATAGAATGTAATGACTAGAAGATGCCAAAATATGGGATTAGGCAAAAGAAAAGAAGCGAGGTTTGTCAATGAGGCTAAGGCAGAGGATGTGAGAAGACGCTGGAAAAGGGGGTTTTGAGAGTGTAGAGAAGTTATGGGTCAATAAAGCCCGCTGTGGGGAAGCAGAGAGGGACTCATAACGAGGTCAAGGACACATCATCGATCGCCACATCATAACGCTGACTGGCAAGGAGAAGAAAGGCTTGAGGAGGAGATGGAGGAAGTGAACAGGAGTCACGGAGGACAGAGGGAGAGCTATGCTACAGCTGTGGAGAGGGGGTGACTGTAGAATTGGCCGAAGCGAAGAAGGGGGAGAAGCGGGAGAGAAGTAGAAAATAAAAAATAACCAGGATGAAGGAATGAAAGGGGGCAAGTCTGGCCAGAAACAAGGTTAGAGGGAAATTGAATTAGACGGAATCGTGGCTGAACAGATCAGATCTGTAATAAAACACACAGAGAAGCAACCGGCACCAGTTGTGCAATAAGCTGCTGCTCACTCTTTGTAAATCAAGGCGTGCTCTGTGGTGCAAGCTGGATTTCTACACTTACACAGTAATCCTACCCCCTCTCATGTAGCTGGCATGTTACATTTAAGCCACAGAGCTAAGAATCCGATAATTAGAAGTACAGCTTTAAGAAAAAGTTTGTTAAGCCTTTGGAAAGGCCGCGATCTCTACATCGATTGCCCATAATGTGTTATCTGATCTTCATGTCACAATTATAGACAACCGCAGTCTGACTAGACTAGCAACATGTAAACAGCTGTGCTTTTCACGTCTTTATTGAGCACACTGAGTAATTGCTCAATAACCACATGAAGAGGACATGAAGAGTTTGTGTGCTGAATCAGATCTTTCGACACAGCAGCCGCAGCTTTACACTTTATACTAACTGCTCAATTAGCAAAGGTTGCTCACACGCTAACTTTCTTAGCATAGTAGCTAATATAAAGCATACTGACAGTGTTATTGTTACTTGTCATCTCACTATACCTCTGTTTACTGACGGCTTTGCCCTCTTGAAGCAAAATACCCAGTTGCACAAAAATACGATTATTACCTCTTTTCTTAAGTTGTGTATTTCCTCACTCAGGTAGATGTAATGGCACATCCTTGATGTTATTGAACACAATCAAAATAGAAGTGATTTTTATTTTATTCTGGACATTTTTCAGATTGAACAGGGAGAAATGTCAACTGTGCAATTATACTGGTTGAAATATCTTCTATTGTGTAAGATACCGAGCGTTTTTCTCAACTGGGCAAGAAAAGAAATTAACGGATTCGGGAAAGAGCTTCTGAACAGCAGACTGCGTTCTTAAAGTCAGCTTACCCAGTCTTTTATTGGGGGCTAGTTTGTTTTGTCAAAGTCATACATGAGAATATCTTTCTTTCTTTTTCCTGTTTTATATCCCTTGAACACGTGAAGGATTGCATGCCCCTCTTGTGGCCTTGTGATCAGAAATTATTATAATTTTTCATCATTATTTTCATGAAATAAATCTGTGATCATGAAAACACATCCTGCCGTAATGTTGAGTTAATATTATTTTATGATCAGAATGTGATCCCACATTTTCTTGGCAGAAAAGAGCCAAAATATTCCTTACTCATGTTCTCGCTGACTCTTTACACCCAGCTTCTACTCATTTATCCACTGTTCCCTCTCTGAGCTGTTGCCCCCTGTTTGAATAAGTGGAAAAGAGGTTGAGCTGCTTCAACTAAGTGAACGCTCTAAAAATACATTGCTCTGTCTGTGGAGAGTAAAAATGAAGCCACCGAGGTTCCAAGAACTACTGGTTTTCCATTAGACTCTAATGTCTCGTCTCTTTCCTCACCCTTGCACGTGCCTCCCATCTCTGTTGTCTGAGTCACTTTTTCTCATCCCCATTTTATCTGAACGTTGTTAAGAAGTGGCAGAAGAAACACGTGCTCCATTAATTTCCCGTTTCTGCTTAATTAATTTTGCTGTGTTCCCCTCTCATCTTGTCTTGTGCCTTCGTTAGGTGAACTCGTTCAAATGTTTCTTTTCTTTCTGTGTGCGCTTGTGTGTGTGTTTGAAAGAAAAGGAAGATTTGGTACGGTCCGGACTTTTATTGCAGCCCTCCATCAGTTTTTCTCCCCGATTATCCTGAGGTGACTTTCTGAGCTGACATTTTGTCCACCCTAATCTGCTTCCGTCCTCTGCTCAGTCACTTCCTCCCCATACGCTGCATGTTTCAAAGCAGATCGAGGTTGAAAGGGATGTAATTTTGTGACCAGATAAATGAGTATGAAAGGGGTTTGTGGGGGAAGGGGGGTTATACAGAAATGGGCTTCCTGGTGCAGAGTGATCCCTTCAGGCCAGACAGCGTCGTTTAACTTTCACTGATAGCCTCTCAGCGTGAACTTATAACAATCTTTATCCTCTCTGTCTCGCCCCAAAGTGAAAACCGCTCTGCTAACTAGACTGGGGTGATTTGAGCGTTAAAACTGGAGCAGGTGCGACGCTTAGTTTGCATGAATGATGTAATTCACTCCTGAAACCACTTACACTGCAGAACTAGATTGTTTGTTATTGATGGGAGATGGTTCAGTGGTTTGTGTCGCAAGGACGCGTCCAGCCTATTTTTGAAAGTTGCAGTTCTTATTTATTTTTTGCAATTCAGAGCTTAATAAATTTCTACATTATGATGAGTTGGCTTACTTCTAAACTAAGATAAAATGAAGGATAACGCTTGTCAGATCTTTTGATATCTCATATCTCTGGAACTGGAGCCCAAAGAGTATAAGGATGCAAATTGTTTAAAGTGGATCACAAATGTGTAGTTTTACATTCTTTTTTAAAAAATTAACCCTTTAATGCCTAGTGTATCATATTAAAATGCATTTTTTAGACTTCTACATCATCTGTGTCAACCCTCGTCACTACCCCCGAAAAACCTAAATAAATCTCACAATACATTTTAAACAATAAATAAAAAAATAGAAATAAAAAAATGCCAGGTGTAGCAAATGTGACATAAATTAAAACTCGGGCTTTACGGGGTTAAATAAATGCAGTGGATTTTAGTAAGTAAGCTAGTGCGAATTCCACATACACAGCAGGATGATCTAGTAGAGACTGGCTTGAGCTGAATACGCTGCCTGTCATTCATTTTGAAGGAACATGTCACCCTTTGCGCCAGAGGAGCTGTATGAGCCTTTGGATACACAGACAAGCCTTTTTAACTGGAAAGCGCATGCACTGCCGAGTCCCTATTTTGCAGTTTCAAAAGAGTTAACCACGCTCAGACCGAAATTTAATGGCCTCTTCCTTTGTGCATGTTCCACCATTCCAGCACGTTTCCGAAAAATCTGACCTACCAGTATTTGTATCTGAGAGACAGACAGAAAAATGGCAGGCCTTCACCCCGGCTTTTACTTTAGTCAAAAGCATCAAATCTGTGCATGTCCGTTTTTTCTTGCTGTCAATGAGAAAGATGTAAAATGTCACCAGACTCATCATTTAACATCCTTCTCTTATTTCAATACAGCGCTGAATGTTGTTTGTGAGCTTGAACTTTATATTACCCAGCTGCTACTACTAGGCACCATTCCAGATTGAAAAGCAACTTTCTCTGGCCAGTCCAGAGGTTTGTAAACATCAACCATGTCCAGAAGCCTTAATCTAAACTGGGATTAAAGGCCAACTGAAAACTTTGAGGGAGTGCCATGATTGGTTGGTAACTATTACCCTGCATTGTAGCAGCTAAGCCCATAATCAAGGCGAACATCCTCCGATAATCCCAATATGTCTTTGCAGACCCCTGCCCAACAGCCTAATCCTCAGATTTAGAACCTCAGATTAGGAATACTGGATGATTAATCTCATATTGTGCGTGTGTGTCTGTCTGTTTTCTGCAGGGGACCCTTCGCCGGGTGACCTTCTCGGTAGTGAGCCAACCACAGGACGGTGGTTGCTATGACAGTGGCCTGGAAGACTCGGAGACTCCGAGTAGCAAGAGTTCATCAGGGCCACGGTTGGGAGCCCTGCCGCTTCCAGAGGAAGGCTACGAGCGAACCACACCTGAGGGCAGCGTAGGGGAGGAGGAGCACGTGGAGAATGGTACACACATGGTGCATCAGAGCTCAAAAAGGCTGAGCGATGCATTTACTTGTATATGTTTTACTTTGATTGGACATGTTGATAGACACTATCTATGTCTCTCATTTTCTCTTTCCCTATTTCTCTCTCGCACACTCTCACCTCCTCTTTCTGTGCCATACAAACACACAATAACACTTTCATTAAAACCTCGACTTGCTGTCAAGGCCTCGGGAGTCTTTTCAGTCTTTCACATGATGGAAATCTGTTTTATACAAAAAACCATTTGTTCTGTGTGTGTGTGTGTGTGTGCGTGTGCTTGCCCCGCATATACAGAGTGTTTCTGAGTAAGATGTGAAGATTTTTTTTAATAAAAGCTAATGTGTGTTAGTATGTTATGCCAGAGAACCATCCCTGGCCTTGTCCAAGCCTCTGCTTCACCAATGAAATTGTGTTTTCACCTTTTTGTACAAAGTCTTTGTCAAGGATGGCAAGCGACAAAAAGAAGTTATTCTTTTGATCTTTTCACTCGTCTTTCCTCTGTATATGGTCATGCCAGGGCTGCAGCAACATCGGCAACAAGCCAGGGTCACTGTCACCTTGGTGAATAACTAGTTCTGTGGCTTTCAGTGAGTTTCCAGTTCAATGCTGCTTCTTGCCAGTGTGTGAAATCTTGAGGATTTTGTGGAGTTTAATAAGTTTTTGTCACGGTCAGATGGAGAAACGAATTGAACAGAGAATTCATTGTGTTGGCTTTAATTATACTGCACAAGTATGTGCTTGTTTGGTTTCACATGAAGTTACTGCTGCCGCTCTACATATTCAGTAAAACTTTGCTGGCAGATTACAGCAGAGATATCTCATTTCTTGCGGTAAATTCAAGTGAAGCCAAAGTTAGAAGCTTTAACAGGAAATGAACACATTACAAGACGTGACAAGACATGAAAAGACAAACGATTGGTTTTGCATACATAAGGCTACAATACATCAGCATTAAATCTCTGGTAGCCTCGCTAACCTTTTGAAAAAAGCACTGGAGGGATGTTACAAATACACATCCAATCAATTCCTTCCACATAAAGAAATTTAGTCTTGCCATTCAAATTTCTGATGATGAATTTCCTTTTCTTTTCAGTAATTTTTTTCTTTTTCTTTTTTTTGCTTTGACCTCACCTTTTACCTTTAATGTAATGCTGAACCGCACCTGATTTTCTTATACATTCTTTGGATGTCAGCAGTTTTTCTTTTTGCTCCAGCAGCATTTTTCCTTTAATTCAACCCCCTTCTTTGCAACCTTTGTCGAAAACCATCCTTTTTAAGCTATTTTCTGTCTTCCTGTCTCATTGTTCATCTCTCCTTTCTCTCTGGTACTTTTCATTTCCTTGTCTCCTCATCATTTGGTGGTCTAGTGTGTGGCACCGTGAGTCAGTTCATTGTGACATTCCCCTTTCACTCTTTTTTCACCAGTGTTTTCATTGTGATATATTACATGTTAAATTAAGGCAGAGATGTCATTTAACTTCTTTTGTTTCTTTTTTCTGTATCCAGATGCTAGACAGCTGCCAGATGTAGCTTTGACAGGGAAGTGTACCAGGGAGTGTGATGAGTTTGGCCATTCTGACACTTGTTGGATGCCTGTCCGCTCTTCGCCACGGCCGCGTCAGCGCCACGGCAGCGACCCCCCACGACTCTCGACCTTCGCCCCCGGAGATGACAACAATAATCTTCGCGGTAATGACCATGAGAGCGACAGTGAGAGTGCGGGAAGCGCGGGGAGCTCCGAACCCGGAGTGGTCGTCGGTGGAGAAGGTCAGAGATTACCTCTAGCCAATGGGGATCCGCTTGGCACCCTGGGTAGGGGAAACCACAACAGGAATATGGGTGATCACAACCGTAACCTTCTTAACCGCAAGATGACTTCTGCATCCTATGACACATTTAGCAGTGCTGGTTTCGGGAGACGCCAACAAGAGGAGGGAGGGGGAGAAGGCCAAAACCCACCTGAGGTTATACCACTGACGCGGACAGGAGGGGACTACAAGACCACATCCTGCCTGACCTTGTCACGCCGTGAGGTCTACCTGTGACATCAATGCAGTCCTCACCACTACTCCCTTTTCTGGAAAAAGAGGGAGGATTAAAACTTCACTGGCAAGTCATAAGCGTGAAAGGACTTGGAACCTGGGAAGATGTGAAACTGTCAGAAAAGATGTTTTCCAAAAATACTTTTGGATTCTGACTAATATTTATAGGCCCTTAAATGTAGAAAAAATTGGATGAACTCCTAGGAGAACCCTGAACAAAAAGAACACTTTTGAAAGCATTTTTTTTTTAAATACTGGTGAAAGTTAGCTACAGGCAAAGCTCCTCTTATGACAATGTGGAGGAGGACAATCTTCTCTTCTTTTTACCTGAATCCGATGCATGCCTGACCCTATCCCACAGAGGGAACTGTATGAAGAAGAAAGAGGCGGAGACGGTGTAAATTCTGATGCTATAAATTCCTGAGTGCGTATAAAAACTGAGGCTACAGCGGACCAGATTTGGACTCAACTGGTGAGCCATCTGCTGAAAAACCACAGAGGTTTCATCCAGTCAAAACAGATTAAAAAAGAAGTGACGGGTCTTTGATTGAGTTATTTGAATCTAATTCAAACCAATCAATTTTTCTAATGTCTAATCAACTGTATCATAACACAAGAGGGGGATATTAACCAATCAAACTGCTCATCTCTTGAGGATTTTCTGTCATAAATAGAGCGTAAAGTACCAACCAAGTGTGATCGCCGTAATGTTACACACTAGAAAAAAAACGTCAGGTGTTTAAAACACATACGATTCAGAACAAACAGCAACAATGTGAAAACAGACTTTTCTTACAATCAAATGTAATTTTTTCAGAATACAGTGTCCTCATAGTATGTCAGTAGTGCCACAGTATTCGGGCGTGTGTGAGAATATATGTTTATTATTTTACCTTTACACCCAGTCTGTATGTATATAGTGTATGTCAGTATTTGATAAAACAGCAGCATTATCTCTCCGCTGCTGTCCTTCGTTCCGGAATAGACTGAGGTGCTTAGTTCATTGCACATCTAAGGTATCCTAACGGTGTTCATGTATGATAAGTGTTCTCTCACGCACACGCGGACACACATGCACTCATACGCATGCAAGCGCTCATACACTGAGCATAGCATGTAAACACAAACATACAGTGCATTTACAGAATGTGGACGTGCATAAGGCCACTGTTTATGAACCGAGTCAGTGGCTGTGTAACATAAAGTATGTAATAACCTGCATTAACTTTCATACAGAAAAAATTAAGAACACGCAAACACAACACACACATACACACAGCATATTTAAACATAAGTCATATAAACACAATGCGTAGTTCATATGCACTATGTATGTATGTGCTTTTTTATCATAATTTTTTAACATTATCATTGAACTAGCTGTAGCATTTTGCCTGCTCCCCTCCATCCAGTATTTAAACATGAAATGTATTTAATAATTATTCATCTCTGACTGATGTGTGAGACTACATTAAAGGGAATTTCAGTGACATCTACTGTAAGTGACGATAGACAATGTGAAAACCGGAGCTATTCTGCTGTACGTAGGACTCATAGAAAAAACCAAACTTCTATAGCTTCTGTAAGAAAAAAAGGAAAGAAAAAAACTGCATGAAAGAAAGATTATGCTATCTTTTTTTTCCTCTCTTTTTTAAACCACACGCTTTTTTGAATACCACGCCTATTTGGATACATCTCTAGTAAATGTGTGTGCTCGCGGGGAAATGGAGATAATGATTGCAGCAAGGGAGTTAGCTTCAGTGGATGAGTTCGTTTCTTCTTTATCGTGGAGAGAGTTTGGAGTAACCTTGGGCCCTTTCGCTCACTTTGGCACAAAGGATGCCAGAGGCTATATATATATATATATTAAAAGAAGAACATAGTGAAGTGGGAACGTAAGACTTGTGCTGCGACCCGTTTCACCACGCAGTGCTGACCTGAACACGCCCATACTGCTGTGCTGAACTGCACAGATAACAGACTCCTTCACATTTTGTCCTTCCCATCAGCTACTGCACGACTTCGACACACTCTGCTGCATTGGGCTAAAGAGTGGGTGTGGATTGAGGCCAACACATCTTAATTCCCATCATCAGTGTGTGGCTCAGTGGTGTGATAGGGATAATAGGGTTAGGTCGTCCCTGTGGTCTTAATGAGTTTCTTTTCTCCTCTCTTCTCCTCCCTTGATCTGTTCTGATCTCATTAATGTCTGGATAGAGGAATGTAACACTGCTGGAAAATTGCCAGTGTGTCTCTTAATTTTTCTGGTTGTTTTCGGAACATAAGAGTGAACTAAGACATTTTTTTTTTTTTTTAAAAAGGAAGTAGGAAACAAACGTAAAGCCCATCTCAAATGTGTAGTAAGGTTCAGCTTACTCACAGAGTCGCGGCTTGACTGTCCCCTCACTGAAAGGTAACTGGACTGGAAATGAAGCAGGAATCATTGTGACACCTCCTTAGATTTTACAAGGATAAGAACACCTCCATGTGTGTGGGGATATACTTTGTATACCTGTATATATCTTTAACTTTCCAACTCTGTAAAAAACACTCTTTAGCTTCAACTCCACTGATGTATTTACTCCCAAAGCCTTCATTACTCCCAAATACCCCAATATGGCTGTTTACTGAGCTCTGTTTTTGATGGACTGTGCTGAGGATGTAACAAAATTCAAAGCCTAACATTTGGGATTTTTCGCTTCTTGGAGACTTCATGGGGATTGAAAACAATCATAATATCCTGCATGGTACATGTTCTGAGAGACAAAAGGACACGTGCTCATTCTCTGGGAGAATGAGTTGAGATAAATGGTTTTCAGACCCTTAAAGATCATCAAGAACCCGTGGAGAAACCAGTTTGTGAGTTTTGCAAAGAGACTCTTGAGACAGCCCTGCCTTTTAAAAGTGGCAAATATTTCTTCAAACTGCTGTTTTATGGCAGTTCCATGATGGCACCTTTCAAACACTTAAGAGTGGATTTAAGGGAACTTTATGTAAATGGTTCTGTGTGGGTGTGTCCTTTTTTTATACTGCACGTTTAAACATGAAGATGTTTCAGTCTACTGCGAAAATGAAGAGGGGAGAGAGACAGAGAAAGGCATCATGTCTGAGATCTGCCACCTACTAATCAAGACACTTTTGAGAAGAGACACTTCAGTGGACACCATGTACCTGTCATCCCCCTTGTGCTGTTACCCTAGCCATGTACAAATAAAGAACACTGTAGAACAGACAACCGGAAACCATAACAAACGATGGCATGCTTAAGGTTCAAATCTGCACTTGATAAAAAAAAGGAAAAAAAATGTTATTTTTGTTTTCCTCTTCTTTGTTTTCTTTACCTTAAGGGGTTGGCTCTGTTTTTTTTGTTTTTTTTGCCAATTCCCCCCTGTAATTACATAATGAACTAATTGCATTTGCTATGATGTGGAAGAAGAAGAAAAGCTCTTGACGAATGGTTTGGTATGAAGATTAATCATGTAAAAGTTTGACTTTGACATTAAAAACTTCAGACATACCCGTTTGGCTGTTAGCACTTTCACTCTGTTCTCAGATTATTTCACACAGTAACAATGAGAGCAACAGCAGGTGTGACACTTGTAATGACACCAAGCAAAACAACTTGCAATATTTTTTTTATCAAGAACTGAGACAAATGTTGGCAAATTTATTCATACCTACATTTAAAACTGCAGATTTTTGTTTTTTATTCATAGCAGTGAACTGATTACTGGTTGGTAATGGCCATCAATAAAGTCATTACTTACAGCGAATGGAAGCCGTACTTAAAAGTGGTTACAAAACTGGGGACAAGGCAATCTTTATTCAAGGTCAGCTTGGTCTAATTTCTCAGTTTCATAACAGCAAACTGCAGTTAAACTCTTCAGAACAATTTTCTAAGCAGACTGAAGTGTGGAGGTCATTCTCTCATTTACATTTTCCAAAGTCAAGAACGCCCAGTGAAGTTTAGCTTTCGTCTGCCTTCCTGTCGAACCAACAGCACCACGGTCATGCAATTATATGAGAGAGATGATACTTTTATTTTCTCCTACAATGTCATTTTTTGCAGCTGGCTGATATCTGAAAATTAGATTATCACTAAAGAAAAAAAGTTTATCACTAAAAGGTGGAACAGTCTATCAACTTTGTAATATTCTGCACTGGACCCTGTTACGAGAAAAGTTTAAAATGTAGAAGCAATTTGGATTTGGACTTATCTGAAAATGCTTCACAGGTGTTAACTGCTACAAAGATTAGCGTGAAGGACTTTAAAATGTCAAAACGAAAAAGAAAGGAAAAGAAAAAAGAGAAATCTGTGTTTGGTTTGAGTATGCAACGCTGACACCAGATGGTCATGCGCGGTATTACGTCAGTTTCCTGGTAGAGCTTTTTCTCTGTGTGTCATAACCCCTTCAAACATGCAGAAGTGAAGTACAATAATATTTTTAAGTCATTAAAGGCATTAACTTTACATTAAAAAAAAACATGTCATTTTCATTCAAAAGACTCATTTCACTGAACCAAAAATATTTGCTAAAGATTTTGATGTAATAAAATACCAAAATATGACGCACCTAAATCTTGGAAATGATCCTTTAAGAAAAGAAGGTTCTTCGTATTTATGTGATACAATATATATTTTACATGATAGATGTGATAACTCTTTAAACATTACTTTAGTGTTCTTGAAAGGAATTGATAATTTCAGAAAACAAGCACATTTTAATATTTGAGTACCCATTATCAGGGGCATTGCAGCTACTAAAAGTCAAATCCTGCACTCTACTCTGTTTAGCTTTGTCACAGAACAGCATGTTTTCTCCTGAACTTTGAGCTGGTTACAGCACTCATTATTTAATGCATTCCTGTTCCACAATTTGATTTTCAAACAATTCCAACTTATTATTCACGTCACGGGTTAAATTACTTTTGCTGTTTGAGAGACGGGCTGACAAAATTCAGTTCAAATGTGTCTTGTTTTATTTTTTCCTCTGGTGATGGCTTATAATGATCTCACATTTGATTTAAGGTTCAGTGAAAAAAATGTCAGTTGATGGACTCTAAAGTCATATAATTGTGTGCCCTTATTATCATCATCATTATCATCATCAATTAGAATAATCGCTTGTATTACTATGCAAGTGTGCCACCCATTCAACAAAAGGCTGTTTTCAACTGGAAAAATAATTATGAAGTGCTGACCACAGTTTTAAGTTTTCAGGAAATAGCCACCTAGACGTATTTGCATTCCTCAGAGGACGAATTCTTATGTAGCTGATAATAAAGTAATAAAAGCACACATTGATTAAATCATTTAAAAATATTAAGAACCTTCTTTGAAACATCAGAACCATCATATCAATCAACTGTTACTCATATAATAAGCAATAGCCATAAAAGGTTTTGTAAATGATAATTGGATAAGAAATTGTCTGCCATCCAGAAAAAGAGAACTTCAGTTAAGTTAAACTCTTCATTAAATTCAAGGGATACATCCGATTGATGTTCATTTTATTGATTTTAGAAAGATAGAAGAAAGTGTTGCGAATGCGCCCGGTGAAGTAAATCCCGGCATGTTAACCTCCTCGCACACTGCCCAGTAGTATATCAAGTGGTCTTTGGAGTTGTCAGGTGTTTTCAAGGGCTTAAGCTCACCCTTCTTCTGAGTGACAGAAAGCTAGAGTGAATTGCCTTTGAATTGGCTTTACATGCACAGAGAACCTTGGGCTCATTGCATCAAAGTGAAAAGACATATTGGTGTAATATGTTGAAATTCGCCTGTCTTATTCATTTGTGCTTTCCGATGAGAGGGGGTTTTTTTTTCAGATCCTATCAGAAGGTGTAAGAGTAGAAGATGTAAAGTAGAGTTCTGCAACTTGTCCACACACACACACACACACACACACACACACAACATTCAGGATTGGTAGAAGTGAAGATAAAGCATTAAGGATGCGATAAATTCTGTCAGTGCAATGTTCCTGTGTTAAGGGGAGCCTTGCAGCAGAGCTGTAAACATTATTTCTCGCCAATATGCCAGACAGATGATGTGAGATTTGATCCTCCCCGTCTTCCTCGATAGGCTGTCATTTATGTCTTTTCATCTTTTCATGGTCACACCAGCCTCAGCTCATCAAAGCTGTGCCATCAGCATTCTTGGTAGGAATAAGGAAGCAGGAAATAACACATATACAGCACATTTTTATATAAAAGCACGTCTTTTAGCATGATGGCATCTGCCTATACCTGCATGATAAAAGCTACTTTTCAGATGAAAAGTGGGTTATTCAAATGTTCCTAAATGTTTATGAAGCAGGATAAATATGCCAATTATATATTTCTATAAAATATGTAATGTATTTGGCAGTGCTCTGCTGTGCTTAGCTTTGCACTTGCTGTAATGTATGAAGACTGAAGGTATGTTTTAAGGCTAGTTTACACAGTATCAATGTCAGTTTGGTTTCCGATGTCAAAGTAAATCCAAAAAAGTGAGAATAGTCATTTCTGTAAAATGCATTAACGGCTTCTACGTGTTTTAGATTGCAGAGCCATGCCGTACCAAATGTGCGATGTCACGATGGTCACTATACCAGGACTTTATGATGAATAGTTTTCAGCAGGGAAGAAAAATACGCAATGCAGTATTTGTGGCAAAGCGGAACAGGTGGAACCGTTCTTCATAAAGATAAAAGAGAAACAGCTAAATCAGCATTTAAATTCATTGATATATGTTGTTAAAGTTTTGCAGTTATACATCCTGAATGAACACATTTATATTCTGTCCAATCTTTTAAAAGGACTTTTAAATTAAGGATTGATTTATACACACGTTTAAAAGTGAACTTAGGATTTCCTCACTGCATACTGATGAAATCTAACAGAACCTTTCACAGCCTCTGCTCTGCTTTTATGTAACAATCATGGGATTCTCAGACAACTCACTTTGACACTCACAAAGTAACGTTATTTCCATATTTGCAGGACCGCACTGCTTAGATTGGTGTAATGGTCTCAAGGCGAGACTACTTTTCAGTGTTTTTAATTTACCCCATGGGTCTCCTCAAATGTGTTTACTTTGTTTGTGCCATTTCCTCACAGATAAGTCTGAGCTCATAATCCGTAGGAAGTAATAAAAACCCTCTGTGTGTGTGTGCGTGGCTCTGTGTGTGTGTGTGTGAGTGTGTGTGGCTGATGACCTGCAGGTGGTGACATGTGATTTTCTGTTTCAAGTGATTGCAGGGATGTGATTGCATCTCCTGATTGACCATTTCTTCGGGTTTCCAAATGTTTCTTCAGTCTTTTGTTGTTTTTCTCTTTAACCTCACAAAATAAGGTTTGTGAGGGTTTTTTCACTTGTGTAGCTAATTGAGAATCAAAGTTGTGACAGCAGTCCAGTGTCGAAATTTTACTACATGTGGTTAAGTTTGCATGTTAGTAAATAACACCCCCACTCTCTGGTCTCTTGCCTCGTGAGACAGGCTCCAGCGCCACCCTGTGAAAACCTAAGTGGGATAAGCAGTACCATGACAGATAGATACGCCTTATATGTTACACACCTTGTTTCTATTTCCAGTAATTCGCTTTGACTGTTTTCATTTGGGGGATAAAAAAAGTACTGTAAAAACTGCTGCCCTAAAGCTTTATTTAAATAGATCATCCATATAGCAAATGCAGTCTCATCTATTACTCAAGTAAAGAGGACAAAAAAACATTGTTGCTCAAGTTTAAATCAATCTACATCCATTTCAGATTCTGAATATCTTGAGAGTCTTGACCATTTTCCCTAAAGTTCAGCATGGACAGCATCTAGTTTAAAGAACGTTTGTCTTTCTCAGGCAGATGTGATTTACTGCTGTTAAAAGCATTTGATGATGACACATTTAACATGGTGATGTGTAATCATGTCAAGTGGTAATGCCATTAATAATCAAACTGCATCCCTCTACTTCCTCCTCAGAAGGCAATCATCATTTTTGTAGTCTTGATAAATTTGTTGTTGAAATTAGGACTATAGTTATGATCCGTACTATCTCTGCAAAAATGTCAGTTTTAGAGCTACGAATGATGGACCATTCATTACCGCGTATTTTCTTTTGTTTTTGGATGTCACTCAAATTATCGTCACATTCTAAAGAGAACTAGCAGACTTTTTTGTTTATTGCACGGATGCTGGATGCAGCTCAAATATGCACTGCAGGGGCCTATGGGACTATCAGTAGTAGGACGAAAGCACAGCTGGCTCAGTAATTTGCCTGGATGCAGTCAATCCTCTGTTGTGCCCAAGAAGCGGTCTGTACTCTTTCAAGGGATGGGAAGTCATTGCATTGTTATGGCACCTGTTCAGACTTGTGTAAACTCTACGTACACACAGCCACTGTTTTACATTTCTGTGATTTCATCGCCTGCAGCACAAAATCGGAAGACATGCATAATTTCAGCCTCAGAAGCTCAATATTACATCCCTTTGGTTTACTCCCAGAGCAGATGGCAGCGGCAGCATGCAGGTCTCTGTTGGTCTCTGTGAAGGTGATGTTGTCTGGATTCAGTTCATCTGTACTAGAAGCCAGAAAATGTTCTTTTCAAATATATATATAGTCTGCATGTTGTAAATTAAAAATCTCCAAGCAAATGAAGTTTTAGTGGAAAGATCAAATAAATGTCAAACTATGTGCTATTACTAGTCTGCTTTATTGCTTTTACAAAATACTCCTATCTGTTACATACGACATAAAATTAAAATCTTTGACATTTCAGATTGCATATGATGAACATCTTTCTGACCTTTACATTTTTTTTATGATCATAGAAAGGGTAAGTGGATCCACTGTTTCTAAAGCAAGCCCCAGCACTGCTCTCCCTGCAGCATTTAAAGACTGTTTATTAATTTTCATAATTATCATTTTCACACCTGGTCTCCCTAAAACACAGCATGGTGTTTTAGGACTTTAGGAAGCAAGCGCAAATAAACCCTGGGACACTATAACGTATGCAACTGATGCACAGTGAGTGCAAAAGCAACCCCAATAAAGCAAACTCACTAAACAGCGCTTCCTTTGAGAAAACACTTGAGATCAAGTGATATCAGCCTCCAGATGAAATGTGGAAATTAAGTGAAGTAGAAGTAGCTGTTATTGTTGAGGACTGCAATAAAGGGAAATGAGCCTCCAGGGAACACAGATGGGTGTAGATATCGTACAGATGTAGCATAATTAATCGTATGCAACGTTTGGATGCACATGGCTTTTTGTCACACTAGTTGATATGTTTTGCGTAGTATTTATTGCTTACTTTAAGATATCGTGTGACATCAGTGAAAGTTCGCTGACTAATGCTGTGTGAAACTAACATGAGACAGTCTGCGGTCCATGCTGTTCCATGTTAATGGAGCAGGAGAAAACTACATAATGGCTGCTTTACTGTGTAGTTCACTACACTCATGCATCGGGATAAGCGATGTTTAAAACAGACTCACAGTGGATCACTGCCAGTCAATGCAAAGTTGTTCTGAGTGATAACCTTTATCCTGACATATCTATCTCAGTGTTAGTCCTCTTTTCCAGGATCACACTGTTCCAATCCATGGTCCCCAAGGTGTAAAAAATATATTGTCGGTGCTATGCTATCTCCTTCGCAGTCACCAGTCACTCTCCGCTCAAACCCCTGTTAGAGATTTTGGACTGCCTTGTTAGACAGCACTCTCCATCACTATCATCAAAACACTAAATGAGGAAATATCTTCTGGTAAAATGGTGCTCTATCCCTCCAATGGAGTTTCAGACATTTTTATTGCCAGGGGCCCTCACGTAGACTGGGAAACTGTCTGGGGTGTAGTGCACTTGTCTCCTGATGAAAGCTGTCTCCACCACCCTGAAATGGGTAAGCTGTTAAGAAAATGGGTGAATGGATGGATGGATGTTATTGCCAGGGCACGTTCAGGCTGTTCTGGCATTGCGTGGTCACCCAACAACAAACTAAGGGACTTTATGCAGGCTTTTCTTTTCAATTGTGGCCCATCTATAGCCTCTCTTTCATGAGTATTTGTCACTGTTAAGAGCCTGCCAGCTATAATATAAAAGTTGTGAAGGAGCACACGCTGCCATCCAGATGAAGTCCTTTCCAGGGAAAGGCCTCGCTTATTGTGGTCGGGCAAAACAATGCTAAACCACATTCGGAATGAATAACACCAGCATGCATGGCACAATATTAAAGGAGTCCAGATGAAAATCCACCCTGCCTGAAGTCCAGACATGTCACCCTTTGAAAACATTTGGCACATTATGAAATGAAAAACATAACAAATGAGGCCCCCAATCTGTTGAGCAGCTGAAATCCTAAACAGGCATTTGAAAAGATCTCCCTTTCAAAGCTAATTGCTCTCAGTTCCCCAATACTAAGTGGGTACTTTTAAAAGAAGAGGTAACAGGGGATGCAATACAATGCTAAAAATGCTCCCTGTCGTGACTTTTTGAAATGTGCTGCAGGGGTGAAATTTTAAAAATAGCATTTATATGTTCTTTAGCCATCCCTTCTTTCTTTTGAAATGCAGTGCTTAAAAAGTTTTAGGAAAATATTCAAGTTGAAGGTAAAAGAGGAAGTGTGCAGACCTAAATAACATCTAACATATCTGAAAGTTATGTCCTTAAGAAACAGGGGGACAGTTCCTGAAAGACCTGACATAGGACCTGAGACATGCATCTGACCCGTATTCTGTTCACCAAAGCCTTATCAGAAATTGTCTCATTGGAAGTGATGGCTGTCATGAAGCCGTTCTTAAGGAAGGGAAGAAGGAAGAAAAGCCTGAGGTATGCCAGCAGAACACATTCAGTCATGGATTGGTTTCCCCAGAGCCCGGACCTCAGCATTATTGAAGCTATGTGGGTTCGTCTTGACAGAGAACAGAACAAAAGGCAGCCAACATCCAAAGAAGAGCCTTGGATCTTCTTCAGGAAGCCTGGAGAACTATTCCTGAAGACTATATAAAAAAAAATTACAAGGAAGCTTGCCAAACAGAGTATATTCTTTGTTGAAGAATAAAGGCAGTCATACCAAATATTGACTCTCAGGCTCATTAAAATTTTACAAGCTATGTTTTTCTCATATATACTATATGCCCATGTATCTATTTCAGTTAATCCTTGCACCTATTTCCCATTTCCCAGCAAAACATAAAGAAATGAACGCCAGCTTGAGACTTTTGAACAGTACTAGATATTTGTTTTACAAAACAACAAACACTGATAGTTTGCATATTTGATATGTTACCTTTGTTCTACTTTTAATTAAATGTAAAGTTATTCAGAGTCCGTTCTGTTTTTTATTTTAAACAATGCTCCATTTTGTTAGAAATAGGATTGTTTAAATTGTAGTCTATATCTCACAGACAAGAGTGAATATGGCAAACATATCTTTGTATTGCAAACATGAAAAAAGTGAACTGCAGTTTAGCTGGCTGTCTTGTGTTACTAAGTACCTGTAATTTGGGGGGACCATCTATGGTCGTTTTGCACCTATATTATACTGTTAATTCATCATATGCACATAGTATTAAAAATAAATCATCTTCATTAAACAACAACTAATGACTATGTATGACAGATGTTTACTTTGATTATACAACCATCTATATAGGAGCAGCTAATCGATAATAGGTATTGATTTGTAAATGTGAAATATAGAAATATGATGATGTGACATGATATTTGGATACAAGCTATAACATATTTATAATCTCCATCTACCAGTATTGTTGCCAATACAAACAAAGGCAGTAAACCTTATGCACAGCTTTAAAGATAAAATACACTTTGTGAAAGTTTAACCTTATAAGAAGAGATCAGAGGTCCAAAGAAACGAGATATTTAGCATCATAGATCAGTCTCTATATCTTGTCAATACAAGCAATGGCATTAAGTAACATAGTCTTGAGTAGATGTTTAGCATTATTATCAATTTGTCCTTCAGATCAATCAATTGAGTTTGAAGGAGAGGTTAGAGGTCAAATTTTACATGATATATTGAATCTTTATGCCATATCTCTGTGAAGGTTCTCAGCCACTCAGTCTCAATCCCCTTTATGCTATATGTTAGACCACACTTGTAAGAGTCACAGTGTCTAAATTATAAGGCTTTTTGTCAATTTACAAACTCTACCAAAAATGTAACCTCCTCAGTGGTAGAAACAAACCTTATTTCTAATTAATGCATTATTAGTTACATAATTAATATCATCTTAAGAAAAAAAAATTTCATTATTATTATTTTTTCAAACTTACAATTCATTGACATATTTTGTAAAAATTAAAATCAATAGATTTCTTTGATTCAACTCGTAACTTTATTCCAAATACAATACACGTTGTTATTTAACAGCTTATTTAACAATATTTTGATTTTGATATAACTTAATGTAAAATTCAAAGTAAGCATTATTTGTGTTGTATTTTTGTGATGAAACTGATATAAAATACTTGAAATAACACAAAAACCATCCAGTCCAGAGAGATAACCTCTCCACCATGTCCTCTGTCTGCCCTGGGGCCTTCTTTACATGCCCAAAACACCTCACCTTGAAGGCACCCACGAGGCATCCCAGTCAGTCACCCAAACTACCTCAATTGGTGTCTCTCTATGTGAAGGAGTAGCAGCTTCCAAATGAATATCTCTAAGGCTGCACACAGACCCCCTTCATAGGAAACTCATTTCAGATGCTTGCATCTGTGATCTTATTCTTTCAGTCAGTACGCAGAGCTCCTGACCATATGGGACGGTATGGTCACATTAGCCGTCAAATTGACTGATTCTCTCAGCTCTCTTTTCACCACAGCAGACTGGTGTAGCATCCACATCACTGCCAAGACTGCACCAGTCTGTCTGTCAGTCTCCTGCTTCGCTCTCCCTTCACCCGTGAACAAACACAGAGGTACTTAAACTCCTCCACTCGGGACAGCACCTCGTTCTGAGCCCAGAGTGGGCGCTCCACTCTTTTCCGTCAGATAAAGGTGACACCTTTGTCAAGTAGATTGTCCAGCCAAATATTGGACAGTCACATCGGCAGATGGAGTTTTCTTCATTCCCAGAAGGGTCAACGATGCTTGAATTGTGGCTTGCGATATAGCAGCATCAGCTGTCCTTTTCATGTGTGGCATAACCAGGGCATCTATCTGTCTCAAGTAGATCTGGCAATGTCTCCAATGTTCTGATGACTTCCAGTCTGGGAAGTTCCCCATCAAGATGATGAATGCAGTGATAGCATCTAAGTTGACATATGACAGGTACCCCTGCCTCTCTTGATACTATGTGATACTTTAATTTAGGACAAACAATAACTGAATAAACAGTTTGCTAAAACTGCAAAGGCAGAATTGGGTTCTTTTTAAAACATCTGTATTTAAAAAAAAAAAAAAAACACTAATCAAAGCAGAAATAGAACGTAATGATGTGGCATCATTAGAAACACATTAACTGACAAAGTCATAAAATACCTGAAAGATAAAAAAAAAAAAAAAAACACCTAGGAGATATAACAAAAATATACCTCTTGGGGCTTCATAGACCCCAGTTAGTAGGATGGCAGTTAAGGATACCCCTAAATTAACTCTGGGAAATGATGCCTCAGATGTGCATAAAAATACTGCTAAAATACTTCATTGGTACTGATCTACTCCATCATAAAGTGAAAGGACGTCTTTTAGTAACACACTATTACTCAGACTACTCTGAAGTAGCACAGCTTTTCAGCACAACCCAACATTCTGCCATCATAGACATGAAAGGCTCTTTCGTCAGACATGGAACCCCACTGTGTGCCTGCTGTCACTATTGACTGTAAGCTGGATAGGCTGTAACGCAGCAAGACCCATGCGTACTGACAAAAAAACATCCAGAACGCCCTCTGCTGACCTTTTCCATATTACACACAGATACAGAAGAAATCCAATGTTAAAATACAGCTTCTTTAAGTTTTGAAAAAAGAAACTTCAGTCAGACAACAGTTCTTTTTTAGATTCTTTCTACTACATCCTGTTATACCAAAAGTTTTTGTAATGTGCCAAATTTCACAATATGCTAAAAAGGTTAGCACTGTTGGTTCACAGCAAGAAGGCCCTGAGTTCGACGCCACCATCTGGCCGGGGTCTTTCTGTGTGGAGTTTGCATGTTCTCCCCGTGTCTGCTTGGGTTCTCTCCAGGTACTTCTTTGCACAGTCCAAAGACATGCAGTTAGTGGGGTTAGATTAATCAGTGGATCTAAATTTCCATGTGAATGTGAATGGTTGTTTGTCTCTCCATGTTAGTCCTGCATCAGATTGGTTTTCATTCAGTCTTGATCTATAAAAAACGTAGTGTTCTCATTCCTGTACTCATTTCTTTTCAGTTTAGCAACTTTTTCTAAATCAGTTTTTCCACCTTTTGCATGTGTACACCTTTTTTTGGGGGTTGTATCTAATGCTTTTAACACCAACGTTACCTAAATCTTTCTGATTGACTACATGCAGTTTATGTTGGCAGCGACTTTCCTGTATGACAGTGACTCTGAAGATTTTTAGATTATTTTTATCATAATACAAACTATATGCATAACATACAGTATTTAACTGAGCCTCTATAAAAGGAAATGTATCTCCAATCTTTAACAAAATACAATAAAGTGAAAGAATTATAACTGTGCTTTAGTTTGTAACCGCATGATTACAAACTATCAAAAAACTGGCTGTTCTAAAGTTTCCTTTCAAGGTGTATTACAATAAATAAGGCCTTTGATTTAACTTGAGAAAATGCATTCAGTAATTCAAAATTTAGAAAAGACAGATCGTGAAAAATTATATTCAATCATCCGAATTTTGATTACGGTCAGAATAACAAATGATATTACTAATAACTCACAGTGTGTTTGTTTTACCATCATTTTAGACAACAGTCCAGTCTTTATTAAGTGGTTCCATTGGTGACACCAGACAAGAGTAACAAAAACAGTGTGGCACAGAAACACTAAATGTACCATAATGAGGAAACAATAAAAGATTAAAAAAAAAAACATTTTCAGAAAAGTTTTAAAAAGCTGTGGTGACAGCTGAAGTCCTTTTACTGCAGTGAGTTCAGCATGTCATTACAACAAAGTTCTTATTCTGGTGGGAGTGATTGGCAGCAAACTAAGCACGCACACTGAGAAGTCTACATTATGTAGGTACATCAATCTAGAACTTAATTTAGTTCACTTGTTTCTGTTTTCACTTTGACTGCTTATCTACTTTCACACAGAGTGTAAGAGAGTACTGACACATTTGCATATAGTATCTGGTGGTGGAGAAAAAAATGCATTCCTTTCAAAATTTACAGTAATTTAAATTGCATGAATATGTTTTTAACTAGGTAACAACTGCCTCTACCCACAGTGGATGTCGTTAGGGTTTTCAAAGCATACATATACCAATGTAAGAATATGCTTGTGCTGTTGAATACAAATGTGCTTTGAGTTCATTTTTAAGTGTTCCTCCATTGCAACAATAAACCACAAGTAGTGTAACATCTAAAGACATGTCCATGCAGTGTAACTGATCTGCTTGAGCAACAAAGAAACAAATATTGCCAAGATATTAGAACCAGATGCAGAAAAAATTCTGACAATTCTTGAGCTGTCCACCATGTGGGTGGAAAGGAGCACCATGTCAGACCCACACGGTAAGATGTGGGAGGTGAGGAAGAATAAGAAGGAAGTCATGCTCACAGGTAAGGAAATAACTTTATGACATAACACTGGGGTCACGGGTTGGTTGGAGGGGGTCCAACAATCTGTGTGTGTGTGTGTGTGTGCCTGGAACATGACTTTTTATTGTTTTGAATTATTAAGCTGATTGTAACTCACACACTTTTTGGGATTAGAAGTAGAAATGTGCTTTTTTTTGAGTGACCATGACAAACTGATATAACAGAAACGGTCACATTATGCCAAAAAAATGCGAAGATATTCATTCATATCATTGCGCTTACACTCAGTCGTACACATACACTCGCACACACTCAGTAGGTGAAGCGTCGCACCAGCCGTGCTTCATATGTGTTCAAGTATTCAGCCAAGGCTGGTGATGTTGGAGCGACCACCCGGGGGTGCTACAATGCGGTGGCCAGAGCGACGTGGGATATTGTCATCAATCTGTGCACCTAAAATGAGGACAAAATTAATATATTAGATGGATCTAATTGTAATAGAAATCCATTTTGCATAACTGTGTATTTAGAGTACATTCTTTTTGAAAATATGTTATTTTTCTTACCTGAAAGGCTGAAGTTGGACTGGTGAAGATTACGTATTGGTGGTGGCTGGTGAGAGGTGGGAGAAGTTTTGGCTGATGGAGAAGGAGTAATGTATTTGGGAGTCGGAGCAACATCATATACGGGGCCATCATATATCCCCCGAGTTACACCCTGCTTACGCTTTACCTGGGGAGAAAACAGACAGAGACACAAACAAGCCAACCTATTATTCATTCTTTAGAAGCGAATGGCCTGTAGCACATTAGTCTCCATAATACGGGACTAATTGGCTCATTTGTATTTTGCCTGAATCACCTACTGGTGAAAAAAGAGAGAATAATGATCATGTTTCTAATCAATTCAGCTCCTGTTTTGTTTTGTTTTTTCTTTTTCATTATCATAATATAATAATCTGTACAAAAGGTAAAAATAGACATCCCAAATTCCTCCAACCAAGGTTAGGTTGTATAATTATTTAATTTACAGTCTTCTTCAAATCTTTATTTGCCTCATTTTTGGGGGAATATTTATATTTTTATCTTTTTATGAGAACTTGCAGCAAGATAAGGAAAAATAATCCCCAAGCATCTACTACCCAATTAATCTTTCAAGGAAATTTTTCAATGTGACATTTATAACACTGTTTTTTAAGTATTTTTAAAATCTTCTAAATACTGTACCTGATTCCTGAACTTTACACGCTGGTAAGCATAATCTGGGAAGGGTTTGCGTGGAATAAATCGACCGGTGCCCTGCTGAGCATGCAGCTTTCCTTCTTCATACACCACCTGGCCTTGACTCAGCACCAGCACTGGACCTCCACGACATTCCAGACCCTCGAAGATGTTGTATTCTGCAGCCTGTGCAGAGAGAAAACATGAGACAAAGAAGTATAGAAAACAGAGGATTATTTGATTTTTCCAAATACTGTACAGTGTTTAGCCTCTCTATGCAGTCGAGGCAAGCTTGTTTTTTATCAGAGGGTTTAATAGATGCAGCAAAATGCAGCATATGAAAAGATGGGGGATAAATAAGTGGGGGGCAAGGGGATCACGGCCTGACTGTATAAATTCAGGGGGATGGGCAGAGATATAACAAAATGGGTGAGGGGTGAAGGGGGATTATAACTTAAATCTGGCTTCAGTCTGGATTAGGGCCTTTGGGAGTGGCAGAACAGACCAATAAATGAACTACGGTGTATTGTGTTACATTTTTGAAGGCAATTTAGTTTTACCTTTTGCCTATAGCTCATTTTGTTTTGCAGATAGATTTAGTCTTATTTGTGACGATGAAAGCTGTCTGTGTGATAGCTGCTGCTGTTGAAAAAGGTGAAAAAGGCTCCATCTGTGATGCTTAAAGGATTAAAACAACAATGTCCTGATAATCCACAGTCCATAGCGTGAACTCGGGAGCTGGTTATTGTTCCGTGTCATTTTCAGTAGATTCGGTGTCGGTTTCACAATATGAAATTTCACTTGCCATCTCTGATTTTGAGAGAGAAATGCACAAAATGCACATTTGACCGCACATTTGCTCAGACCCAAACACAATAAGAATGAACAGCTATTCACGTGTAAACTCTGTCTCATCTGCCTTCATGAAATATTATTTTAATTAATTTAGGAAAAAACTTTGAAAACATTGAGGCTTGCTATTTTGGTTCTAGCACACATATATGATATATACTGAGTAAAATAAAGCTAGACTTGACTGCATATTATTATTCAGGTTTCTTTTCCCCTCCTGTGATCTTCCACTTGGTTCTTATCCTATTTTACACTCTGCAGTCTCCCATGAAACCTTCTGTTGTGCAGCCTCCGTCTAGCCCTCCCCCCCCTTATTTTATTAGTTCTTCTCCCTCTCTCCGATTTACCCACCCTCTCTTTTCCCTCATCGTCTTTCTTTTCTTTTTGTCCTCACCGACTGCTGGAGTTTGGCAGTGATGGTTTTGACGCTGTCAGGGTCCCAGATGACAATGTCTGCATCAGAGCCCACAGCTATCCGACCCTTACGTGGGTACAGATTGAAGATTTTAGCAGCGTTGGTGGATGTGACTGCCACAAACTGGTTTTCATCCATCTTCCCCATGGTCTAAGGGAAAAAGAAATGGATGTTTAGAGTGCTACACAAAAACCTCACACCTACACAAAAGAAACAACGAAAACATGCCCTCATTGCTCACCACTGCCTTGTCCCAGACAAAGCCCATTCTCTCCTCGACGCCATTGATTCCTTCGGGGATCAAGGTGAAGTCATCTTTACCAATAGCTTTCTGGGAAGTGCTGTAAGCGCAGTGAGAACTGCCCACCACCTGGAGGTCCCCACTGTATCAAGGCAACAAAATGAAGTGAAATCATCGGCAAACACTTAAGGATGCAGTCACTGACCTGTCTAATGTTAAAAGGTTCCCTGACAAATTGCTAAAATTCTTAAACTACTGAATGCAGAGAGCTCAGTCTGTAGAAATAGCAACAAATCAATGAAATAAACATGTTTATGTTAAAAAAAAAAAGACACAGAATGATGAAGACACATACAGAGCAGTTATTTTTTTAACCACTAGCCACCAGGGGTCCTCACTGAGCATGTAAGGTAAAGTATGTCAAGTCATGCAGTGGCCTATTGCAGAAAAACAGCCAACTGAACTACAGAGAATGGTGCAACACAGCTGCAGTATCAGTCCTTTAAACATTAACTAGATTAATGCTCAGTCTGGTCTGCATCATTAAAGAAAGCCAACAAGACTTATGCTCACTTTAACTCTGAATAAATAAGGCTGAATCTGGCTGATAAAGAATTGTGATTGTCACGGTTCAGTTATAAGACCTTTAATTTATTTGTTAATTACAGTGATTACTCCGTGTTAGTGAGCTGTGGGATCATCACCTTAATGCCAAGAAAGTGCTTATTATGTAAATAATGGGCTTCGCTGAAATCTAAGGGGGGGAAAAGGCTGTTCTTGTGTTCATGTCTCCGAAAACGAACCTAAGAATACACCCCGTTGTTTCAGGAGTGGCTCAAAGAAAACAGCAGTATCACACCACCGGCTTGACAGCATGGACCCGCCTTGAGAAGTAGGAGCTTCAGACGAAGGGTGGAGAAACAGAGGAAGATAGAGGAGGAGGAGAAGGAGGAGGGAGGCACTCGGTAGCCAAGGCAACAGATAATAGAGGTTTCAGTGCTATTTGTGGAATCGGGGGCATTCAAAAGTGTGCAGCTGGAAGTTCTGTGCATTGTGTGTGTGATATGTGTGACGGGTGCAAGTACTGTGTGTCTGAGGTAATACCTGAGGTGAGTTTGGCCTTGACTTGCACTTATGCATAGGTACAAGTTAACCAACCATTATCGTGCACTTGACTGAATATACAGTAAAGTGGCTTCCAAATGATTATGTAGTCCTTAGTCTGTAATTAAGTCTCTCTTCTCTTCTGCTTCTCCTCACACCTTCACCTTCTCTCCATCTGTTTTTCTGTTTCACTGAGGTTTGATCTAAAATTCTGCATAACACTAACAGCTGTTTGTGGCATGAATACTAAAGAGTCTGTAGGGGTAAAAAGTAAGAGTCTCCTTTTGTGTCTTCAATCCTATTTGCATTTCACATTGAGCAGAGGTCATACTGTAGCTAAATTAAGCTTTTGTCTGCCTTTACATAAATACTCAAAGTTTTTGCCTGTTCTAGGGTTTATGAAATGCTCTTGACGCTGTACATTTTCTCAGACTTCATACAAACATGTTGTTGTAAAACTCTGGAGTCTTCTATAAATTAAATTACTACAGTTTTTAGCAATATCCATTCATTGTTTAAAAAAAAGTGAGACGTACCAGGCCAGCAGGGTGTGAAGATGGTCCGGGGTTGTCTGGTCAGGACTTAAAGGTGGAGAGGTCACGTAGGCAGCAGCCTTGGCCCAGTTTTTGCTCCAGTAGTGCGAACCATCAGTGGCCAGGCTAGCTGTAATTGGCTCCCCGAACACCACCGAACCTGAGCAGGATTGTAGAACGGTTAATTTTATCCTTAATAAAGACATAAAAGGACATTATATGATTAAGAACTACCTTTCCTCCGGGCCTGAGTGATAGTGTCAGCTGCACTCTTGCTCATCACCTTTGTGATGTAAACAGGACAGTTCACGCGATTGCCAAGAGTGATGGCACGGAACACCGCCTCAGCCTCCAACTGCACAGGAAGGGAATAAACTAGAGCCAAGAACCTATACAGTGACAGCTGAATTGATTAACAGTGAAGCTATGGAAAAAAAAATACCTCTTCAGGACGACTCAGAGGATGGCCTTCTGGGCCAGTAATTCCCATTCCGAGGATTTTTCTCTGTTCCTGCAAATAAAATAATAATAATAACAAAACAATGTCAGAATTATCTTCACATGCACTGCAATCACTGACAGCTGTACATACAGTAACTGTACAGCCTTGTTTGAATGCCTCAGATGGGATTTCATGAATTAAAAATAACAAATCTTTTGGCCTGTCAAGCTAAAATAAATGTGCACTGTAATCTTCGAAAACCAGCGCACAGCTGGAAGATTAAGCACATTTCAGTTTCTCTGAAAACCTGGATGACAACCAGATTTCCACCCTGCTCCTTTTTTAGTGTTTGTTTGTTCTCTATGGGGTTGATATGAATTTTCATCACCTATCTCCCTATTTCTCTTAGAGTTAGTTTAACAAGCGTGTCATGATCATTCATCAGCACTGCAATTATCTTTCATTACCCTGATTTATCTTCACACACATCAAGGTTTTTTCCATAATTGTCCCATTAATCTGGACCATCGTCTCCATGACCACAACTAATACTTGCCATCACTTCTGCTAGTGTTATCAGCACCTTCACCCTTACTAACTTAATCACCATTACATCATCATCATCATCCTCATTAGAATAATAATGGTCAAAAGTAATGGTGGCCTAAGATAAACCTGTCATTCTCAACTGCAGCTGCAGCTGCAGGCGTATTAATCCTTGCTTTCTCTTTCTGAGAGCTGCAGCATTATGTAACAAGCATATCTCTAAGCTGCGGTGCATGTTGGAGAGAGCAAAAAAAAGGCAGCAGCACTTACCTATGTAATAAGATATCCATTTTCAGCAGGCAGTAGCACTTACCTGAGCAATAAGATCACCATTTTCAGCGTGAACTAACACCACGGCGCCCAGCTGCTTCAGAAATGAGAATGCCTCATACAGCTAAAAGACAAGAACAACAATTTTCAGATTTCTATTGTTAAAAACAGTACCCAGGGGATTCGTACAGTATTGATGATCCGTGGAATTTATGAGTATAAAACATACCTCTGAATCGGTCATCTGGTACACATCCTTATAAGCCATGTATACTTGAAAGGAGTTGATACCTGAGAACAGAAGAAACAGGAAACGGCTTCATAATGAGAAAGTAAATACTCAGGAGCGTGGATAATAAAGACAAACTCTGTGAGTGAATAGGAATGGAAAGCAGTGCATGTTTGTGTCTAGCCAAATAATCCAACTCCTAGAAGGAAGCTGGACACACAAGCAGCTGGTTATCTTGTATGGTGACTTTTAAAGCTGCCCCAGAAGAAAATGCGAATTTTTCTGCTCAAACAGATTACAAGTGAAATTTGTACATGGCCACAATGACAGCAACGAGAACAATGGCTCTCTACAGTGTCTTGACTCTAAGAGGATTCAGCACTTTAGCCAAATTGTTTCTAAATCTGTCCCTATTGTTCTTGTGAAATGTGCCCAAACTAGGGATTGAAACATGAACTGCAAGAAAGGCCACATCTCTAAAATATCATACAATAATTAAAAATGGACGTACCTTTGTCCTGCACCAGAAGCTCCAACTCATCTTTAACATTTTCATTCCACTGGGGGATGTCTACATGCAGAGAGTAATCACAGCAGGCTTTCTTATCTGCGGCCTCCTGCCAGCGCTCAAACGCCTCCAGCAAACTGTCACCAGGCTGAGGGGCGACGTGGTCAACTGAAAATTAGGAAGGGCACAAGGCATAGAAAAAAGAAAGAGCGTAATCAGTATTTTGTACTATACTGTAGCTGACACTTGCTGCCTATGTCTAAGCATTCACACTCACTGATCATGGTGGTGCCCCCAGCAAGTGCAGCCTTGGTGCCCTGAAAGAAGTCATCAACAGGCTGTGTGCCCAGATAGGACTTCATCAGGCAGGTGTTAACATCTATTCCACCTGGTATCACCATGCGGCCATTGGCCTCGATCACCTTGACGCCCCCAGGAACAACCAGGTTCTCCCCCACCTGCCTGCCCAGCATAAGACGTGCAAAGACAGATGAGTTGATGAAAGGTAAGGAAGCCAAATTATTGAGGTGTGAAGATTGTGGAAAAGTTTTATCATGGCAAAATACACATGGGAATGCAAAAGGGTTGAGAAGATGGACACAAAAAGAAAGGAAGAGCAAAAAAATTTAGAAAACAGCCTCTGCAGTGCTTAAGAGAACACACTCATACAGTGACCCCAAATACGCACTTGATGAGCCCGTCCTCAATGTAGACATCTGCATAGAAAGACTGGTCATCATTAACAACTCGCCCTCCTTTGATCAGCAGCCTTTCACTCTGCAGGGGAAAAGCACAGAAAGGGAGATCAGGGAGGGAGAGGTTGAACTTAGTCCTGACATTTTGATATATTGCACAATCAGTTATGTAATCCATGGCTTTATAGCAATATAACATGGTGTGGTGTAGTGTGGACAGAAATGCATGGCCACACAAGGGCTGTACCTGGGTGGGGCACCAAAAAAAAGTCTCTTTCTGTTATTTCAATTATGTGTGCAATCAAATACTGAACATTCACAAGCAGGGTGTTGAAACCAGCACGTTTTTTGTGAGACCGCCATGTGTCCACACCCTCTACTACTAGGGATGGTGCCTGGCAACAGCATTAGGAAGATGTTACGTCTCCATAGTAACCAGTGATCAAGCAGGGTTTGGCATGATGACAGCTGACGGCTTGCCGAAAAATCAACGTCTTTGACCAATGGGGACGAAAAAGGGGGGAAGAATATGCAGACATTATTTGTGTCTTAACCTTCAAGTTAAATGTGTAACTCTACTAACTGGCTTAAGATCCATTAGACACTGGATAATTTTCAAATAACAGACGTGCAATATGTGCAAAATCCACGCTTGAACACAGACTGAAAAGGATGCACGTCGTTTGCCAACATCTAGCTTCGCATTTCGCTGCTTTTAAGCAATCAATTGTCACTTGCTCGACTCCAGATTCGATCGCACACGTCAACCGAGTTAATCTCTCTGACAGGCAGCGAGATTACACAACATTATCCAACCAGGAGCGAGAAAACGCGCTCAAACACAACGAACTGTCACCTCTCTTTGGCGTGCAGTTTCTCGTAGGGGCAGCATGAAAAAGCCTTTAGTGAGATAACTTTCAGTAGGAATTTAATCCGTGTTCATGCATACATGACTGCTGGTCGCTGCTGAGCAGGCCGGCTCGCTTACCGTCAGATGGGGGATGCTGTTCTTGGACCCAGACATGCTCTTTCCGTCGCTCGACCCCCTGGCAGTTAACTCAGAAGCGAATTATACCGACTCCGGCGCCCCTGCGCGGCTTCCTGCTCCCCTTTGTCTCCACTGATGTGATGTGGTTTTTGTTTCCGTGTGTGACAGAAAGCGAGCGATGAATCCGCCGCCGTACGGCTGCGTCAGGTTGCGTGGCGCGCGCACAGTGGAAGAAAGCTGACGTTCCTGTGGGCGCGCGCCTGAGGAAAGTCACCACCACCGTATTGCCTGACGTCGTTCACGGCACGGGGGAAAAAAGATAGCTATAGGCCGTATGTGAAGACACGAGCGCCCTCACACCCACTACACACACACGTCTTACTTCAAAGCATAAACAATGCAGCGTGGAGGTTGGGTGGGGGTGCATGTTGTCTGTCGCTGTCCGATTCAGCACCACGGCAAGCAAAAAAAAAATGTGTCACTGCTTTGTTGCGCGCGTTTTGCGCCTTTTATTGAGAATTTAAGCTTAACGCAATCCATAATAGCCAAACTGCAATGCACCATAAAAAGTTCATAATTTATGCAAATTGAAGCCTTTGTCAGAAAAATACCTCCTGGTTCCTGCTGTCCCAAAACGAAACCAGCATAGCTTTTTTTGGTGGTTTATGAGTAAAAATTCATTTTATCCTCCGCGCAAGCCAAAAGTTCCCCACCGGTTAAAGTCTAGTGGCACTTACTGGTGCACTTCATTAATAAATTATATTTAGGGAACGACGGAGCCATTGCAACATCAACACCTGTCAACAAAAAGCCACAGATTGAAGCTCTCAGTCCTACCTTGCCATTAAGATTTTCCGTCCCCGATGAAAATCTGACCTCAGCACGACTGCGTGCTTCGTCTCTCTCTCCGGGCGAGCCGTTCAGCGAGGACTCCCGAGCCTCGCTGGGCAGCTTGCTAATGGGGTCACCGGTGTCTAAGAGTCGTTCCCGGCTTCCGCTTCTCGGGGTGCGGCTCCCTTTTCTCCCCACCGCGTAATTTTCGAAGTCTATGGTCTTGCTCTCAAACGCCCCCTCCACGGAGCTGAACATACCGTAGGTCTTCCGCTGGTTCGACCCGGTGGTGATCGGCCCCGCCAGGTAGACCGGTAGCTCATCCTCCCGGTTCCACTGTCTTCTGCAGTCGGACATATTGGCTACAGTGGGAGACGCAGACTTCCCCCCCAAGTCTGAAAGGATGGAGACAGCTTTGCTTGTTTTACGTCTAACCGGGTCACAGTCCCGCCTCTCCAGGCAAGCGCACTCATTCGATGATGTGAACTGGAAAAGCAGCTCTCTTCGGGCAACCTAGAAGCCTTCCTCTTCATATACACATGATGCAGTGCTCCCGTTTTGACTGGGCTGGTGGCGTGTCAGTGTGAACTAGTTTAAAAGTGAAGCATTCGTGCTGAAAGACTAAGTAAGCACATCTACAACTTACCCCGATAAATTTAGATTCCGTGTTTTGGCCTCTTTGTGGAGGACCTCTTTGTTTCTCTCCAGTGTGCCCCTTTCTCGTGTTTTAATGTGGGGGGTTGTGTTTGAGCAGGACACATCATTATCATCGGATTAAATCAGCATCATCTTTCCATCCACATCTGGGGGGGATCATCCACAAGGTCCATGTGCCCTAGGGGCTTAACTGTGGTTGTCACACAAAGACCTGCTTTACATCAAAGACCCTGCGAGCTAAAAGAGAGCTACCGTTTATAGTTCCTTCATTTTCAATTATGGAGTCCCCTGCAACTTCGACTGCCCTTCCCAGGGCGCTCCATTTGTATTCTCGGAAACGGGATGAGGGTGGGCGGCGGCTGTCCCTCAGCACTTGGACAGTTGGACCTACAAACATTAAACACAGCAATAACACGTTATTATTATTATGTATTTGTCCTCTTTAGTATACTGATACTAAAGAGGACAAATGTTTCTCTACTACATGCCTCATAATGATCAACTACACTGATGTAAAATCCTGTTTCTCCTTAATGAAATAATGAAATGATCATTAATAATCATCTAATAGAACATCGGGTATTAATAACAATACGACATTTATTAACCGAGAACCGAGACATGGCAAACAGGTATACATAAGAATCTCCCACTTTAATTCATACGCGATTGTGTTTGTATCTGATGATTACAGCACTTGTGACTTATATAATTATTTTGGTTTTACTTATTAGTAATTTTAATTTCTATTTTACTTTCACAGCATCTCAGGGTGCAGGATCGCTGTCCTCTGCCATATGGAAAAGACACAATCGATTAAGTGTAGGCCCGTAGCTTTTGACCTGGGACCCCGTAATCTACTTACATGTGTCTACTGCTGTAGCTATAGCTGAAATAACTGCACATCCAGCCTTGAACTTTAAACCAAGACAATCTTAAGTTTGTTTGGGTTTTTTTCACAGCACTTTTAAAAATTGGAAGTGCATTGGGGAAATGTTTAAAGAATCGCCATAAAACATCCGCAAAGCATCTGTCACAGGTTTAAAAAGCTAAAAACCAATCAGGTAAGCTATTTCTTTGACGGACATTTGTAGTGATTGCAGTGTGAGAGCCTGTTTTAAGAGGGCGGGCCACAAAGTTGTGGCGTCGTTTATAGCCCAGAGTTTGACGGCAGCAAGCAAGTGTGCGTCTCTGGTTACTCGCGGCTGTTTGGTGCAGATTAATCTGCGACATGGAATACACACTCAACATTCAAATCCAGGAGGGTGATTGCCTTGAATCCTGAAGAAATCTGCTCATTTAGCAAACAGGTAAGATTTAATGATTATTGTTTTACTGTATGTTGTCATAGCGCAGTTTTAATGTTGTAGATTTGATCTAGTTACTGACGTTGCGAGTTCTCCTGTTGCCTATTACTTCGTGTCTGTGCCTGCCTGCTGCTTTAATGCTGAGTAATTACAGTATTTTTCCAAAGCACTGCTCATTTGCATCGCGTTTTCTCAAAATTTTATGCTATTGTATATTTTTTTTAATTAGCCTTTTTCTTGCTTTGGATTTTTAGCCTGCTTTATGTAAGAATTTGTTAAGTTCAAAACTTCAATGAGAAGGTCTGTTATTATAGAGGTAAAATGTCTGTAAGTGAATCCTCCAAATTCTGTAACAGGAAGTTCAGAAAGTTCACTACCCAGCTAAAATATACATTTTCTCTCACCCTGTTTTTATTTTAGGAGAGATGGAGAAGGATTTGTCATCAACACCAACTGGTGTCAACGTCCAGGGGTCGTGCCCTGTCCTGGATATACCCTCTTGTCCCTCCCCCATGCAAATTCCTCTGTCCCCCATCTCCAGTAACCTCTCCGCTTCTCCTGCTCAGCATGAAAAATCACCAACCTCTCTGGAACCCAGAAAATCACCCAGTTCTTCGCCACCATCTACACATACCATCTCTAAACAGATGGATTCCCCCCTTTCCTTAGACAAGTCAAAGCCCTTATCTCCTGCTGTGTCACCTAGCCCTACATGTAAAACCGTTTCTACTAATCCCTCCCTTAGTGCTCCAATCAGAACACCCCTTCCAGCTTCTCTCACCCTTGCTGACCCTCAAACCTCCACAGTTTCACCCACTTCCAACTTCACATCTGCCTCCTCCACAGCTACTTCCACCACAGCTTCCACATCTTCTTCCATGGCCTCCGGAAAACGCACTTTTGCTTCTATGGCCAAACGGGTAATCATTCAGGAAAGACTTAGAAAAGCTGAGGAAGAGGATGCCATTGATGAGGAGGATGGTAAGAATAGTTTCATTCAGATTGAGGGATTAAATGACAGATTTTGAAGGTTCAGTGCCGCTGAGAGCATGTCATAGACCAGTTGCTGTGTTAAGGTGATAAGCCTTCTGCAGTGCTTTGGAATGTCTTTTCATGTAACCCTGTCCCGAGGAAAACACAACTCTTGTCCAGAATCCAGAATGCAGATCCACTTTGGCTTCCTTTGTTTACTCATTTGAATCCCATGCTGTAAAGCATTTTGGGATGCTTTATTTTCCAGTGAATTAAACACAGTCGTCTAAATAATGCAAAAGGCTTTTACTTAAATGTCTCAGCAACTTGTTATGGCTTGGGGTAATCTGTAACAACAGGTTCCCGGGGCATTACGCAGGGACGTTATGACTTTGGTAGTCTAAAACTCCAATATGAGGTTCAAATCTATGAAACAATATTAGCTGCGTTGCCCTGGAATTTTGTGCACAAAGTCATGTCCCGTCATTGATAAAATAATACACCTTTTGCCGATTTTTCATTGTACATCATGATATGTTTCATGTATCACAATAAATATTTTATCTGTTAAGTGCACTAAATTTATAACCTCATTTCCAAAAGTTGGGAAGGCGTAAATGCAGTTTTAAGAAGAATGCAATGATTTCCAAATCACATAAACTCCATATTTCGCGGAAAAATATACAAAGACAATCTGTAAAATGCTGAAACTGAAGAAATTGCATTCTTATTGAAAAAATATTAATTTTCCAACAGAAAAGTTCAGCAGAAGTTGCTCACTGTTTAACAAGCCAATTTTACAGCCTAAATTTGGTTGGTTAGCAGCATCACTGGTTTAAAAATGTCTGCCAAGTGTAACATATTTAACCTCTGAAAGGTTAAATATGCAAAAAAGTATTGCTATTTAAAGTTTATTCTATAAAAACAAAGCACAAAAAGAATTTGATTGTGTCATTGTACACTCAAAAATTAACACTCGCGTTCGTTAATTCTCCCTGGCACAGATTCAACAAGGTGCTGGACACATTCTACAAAAGTTTTGGTCCATTTTGAAATGACAGCATCATGAAGGTGATGCAGATTTGTTGGCAGCATAACAATAAAGTGAATTTCCTGCCCCATCACACCCCATAGCCGCTCTGCTGGATGTATACCTGGTGACTGTGGGGCCCATTTGGATACACTGAACTCATTGTCATGTTCAAGATACCACCAGTTTGAGTTTCCTGACATGGTGTTTCATCCTGGTGGAAGCAGCCATTAGAAGATGGGTACACTGGTTATAAGGGGAAGTACATTGTTAGCAACAACACCCAGGTAACCTGTGGTGTTTAAACTATGCTCAGTTGGTACTAAGGAGCCTAAAGCGTGTCAAGAAAATATCCTCCATAAACCTTGGTACAATAAAAAATGCATTGTACTTTCATGTTGCATATATCAAAATCTGACCCCACTATCCAAATGTCGCAGCAGAAGTCAAGACTCCTCAGACCAGGCAATGTTTTTTCCAATTTTTGTGTTGTCTGGTTTTGGTAAGTATGTGGGAATTATAGCCTCAGTTTCCTGTTTCCTTAGCTGACAGGAGTGGCACCCATTGTGTTCTTCTGCTGTGGTAATCCATCTGCTTCAGGGTTTAATGTGTTTTCAGAGATACTCTCCCTTGCATACATTGGTTGTGAAGGTGGTTATTGAGTCTCCTAACTGTCTCCTGTCTCCTAACTATCAGCAGTACGGCCATTCTTCCCAGACCTCTGGTAACAACAAAGCATTTTTGCCAAAAGAACTGCTGGTCACTGATATTTACTCTTTTTCAAACCCTAGAGATGGTTGTGTGGGAAAGTCCCAGTAGATCACACTGTCTAATCAGATTTTTATGTATAATAATAAAACCGTTCATAATGTACATTTTCCATAAACACTTTAGAAAACCGACACTCTTACCTCATTGACATTTTGTGGTATTTCAATATATTCCATAGCTGTTGGAATTGAAAACAAGATGCTGGCTTCACCAGTTGGAGATCTGCTGTGCATGATAAGCTGTGACATTTGAAATGCAGTAGGGGCTAAAGTTGAAGAATGTCAAGCCCTTTACTTAATGGATACCAGGGGGACAGTTATGAAACTTTTACAGCTGACAAGTGCTGTGAAGTAAAAACTGGGCACGGTGTTGCTGCAAGCTTTGAGGTTTTGTCAAAAGTTATTGGCAGTTAATTAAAATTGATATACATGATTTTTTTTTATTAAGACATATTGTGTCCTCTCCTGCAGATGAAGAACCAGAGGAAGACGTGTCTGTGGAGCAGCTTGAGGAGAAGGCCATAGGGGGTGATGCCAGAGCTCAGACCCGTGTAAGTGAAAGCACATGCACAGACATGCACAGACAGGCTCTTGGCATTGTTTTCAGTCCTGCAAGCTGACTCAGTCTAGTTTTCAGCATGTGCCTATTTTGGGCCACTTGGAAGATGATCCCACAATTTCAGTGTGACACACTAATATACTGTCATACTTACAAATCATTAAGAAGTGTAAAAGTTAAAGCGTACTGTAGCATGTACTGCTGCTGTATAAATAACAATGCAAAATTCACACTCTGTTTACTCCTTGTTGTCTGCCAGTGCAGAGAAATTCAAGGGTGGGCTAGACGTGAAATTCCCAAGTGTCTTGTCAACATTTGGTTCAACGTTCTCTTGCCAGATGTCATGTATTTGCACTTACCCACTGTCTAAATAAGGAGAGGGTGTGCGTGTCTAAGAGAACATGTGCAAACCTGAGACCACATCAGTACAGCAGCTGGATGCTGAGAAGGATTGGTAGGCTTTCCGTTTGTGCATTATGGTATCCCAATAGGCAAAATACACATTATAATATTTACAGTACTGTGCAATTCTCCAATTCAAAGCTTTATTTTATTTTAATAATTTTTCTGTCACTCTTGCAATTAAAATAACTTTTGTGATGGTATTTTCCTTGTTTGTCTGGTAGACACAGGAACACACTAATGCAGAACCATTAAAAACGAAGACACGTCTGATTCCACACAAATAGGGACATTTAATAATAACTGAGTGAGAGGGAAGTTTATGAAATGACAGTTAATATTAGAAAGCCGTCACTTGATATACCAAAGGGGCCACTGCTGCCCCTGTTAGTTAGACATGACGAATGCCCTGACGGCTACAGAAACAGAAAATAATACATTCTGAAGTCATGTGTTCTTGATGCATTATATGAACTTTACTATGAACTGTTTTGACTGGGGCTCACAAACAAGTGTAAATCCAATAATCCTTGAGGATTGTTCAAAATAACAAGAGAGTTACTGGAAATACAAGTTCCTGTTTAATTACATTTTTGTGCCACTGCAGATTAATTTTGATGCCAGTGAATGTCGTAGCTGGAGGTGTTGCTTTTTTTCATCTGTCTGTCCCATTTTTTCATAATGCTAATATTTTAGGAATACCCTCAGGGAATTTCTTAAGCTTTAGCACAAATGTTCACTTGGTCTCAACAATGAAATGGTTATTATTTGGTAGCTAAAATTCAGAGGTCAGTGTGACCTCACGTAACACATTATTGGCCATAAAATTAAGAACGCGTATACCAATTACCTTTTTAATGCGATAAAATTAATATACGATTCTGTCTCTATCCAAAATACAAAAGAAGATCAGCTTCACTATGGCATAATGTTTTATGATAACACTTTTTTGAGCATTGTTCACTACCGTATCTTGGGAGCTAGGAAAAAGATTGTAAACATACAGTTTTGGACATACGTGATTTTTTGTAGTTTTGCCTTTAACACCACAGCATAACGAGCTTGCTTAAATACATATCCATGCATGCAGTACATTAAGCAAGCTGAAATAATCTGGCCCTTTTACCTCTCCTCTGTCTTTCAGTTGGGTCAGCACTACTTGGGTCTTGCTAAAGAGAAGGATACTGAAACAAATAATCTGCTGGCTGTTAACTGGCTAATTAAAGCAGCAAAACAGGGAAGAAGGGGTGCAGCAAAAGCCCTGCAGCGCTGCTGGATCCAGAAAAAAGGTTCATTTAACACAAGTATCACATGTGTCAAAGTCTTTATGTTTCTGTTCTATAACTTAAGCTCACTTCCACTAGGAATCACTCCAGAGAATGAGGCCGATGTCCGCAGGTTGTCAACAGAGAGTAAGTTTGAGCTGGCAGTACGCAAAGCAGCCATGATGATGTACTGGAAGCTAAATCCAGACAGGAAGAAGAAGGTGACTGTATCTGAGATGCTGGAAAATGTCAGCCAGGTGAATGCAGTTCCAGGTAGGAGAGACAAAGACAGCCACAGATATTTGGATAAATTCATCATTAAAAAGTATTTACTACTTTTGAATGATGAAAATAATGCTGCATGATTTACTAGTGCCTATACCTAGAAGGCTTTAGTATGCTGTTTTGCAATAGCTGCTACTACTGCTGGAAATATGATATGCTCCTCTGTGTGATTTTAATATTTGCAGCTGTTGCAGTGAATAGTTTCACATTACCAGCTTTCATCCAGCTCACTGGTGGTGTGGTCGTTTCTCACCAACAGGTGGCACTGCAAGCAGCAAGGTTCCTGTCCCAACTTCGAATCAAGCCCAGAAAGTGCTGGAGAACATGGTCAGCAATGAATGTAGGTATCCAGAGAGGGTGGAGGAGCGGACCAGAAAGTATATTGCTTCTCCAGGTGTAATTATATCCCTTTTTATCTCTTAGCCAGTCAGATGGTGGACCTGGATGAGTTTGTTGAGATGACTAAGAACTATGCACAGGGTATTGCACCAGCTACACCCAAAAATGGCAGCCAAGTCTCAGCCAAAACTGAAAGCTCTGCACCTCATGACAGTCGTACAGGGGTAAAAAGAAAAAAGAAAAAAAAAAGCTTTACACTTTACATAAGCAGAAATAAACTGTTACTTGACCATAGTTTATTTGATACATCATGGTTGTGAATGGGTTTGTGTTTACAACTGTGTTTTTAAAGCACAAGGCTGAGTTAGTCTCATCAGCATGCAAGAAGTCAAACAAGAGTGCTTGGAGTTTTGGTCGAAGTGGGATGATGCTGCACACCAGTGAGACCGGAGCCTTTAAAAGGGCCATGGACATGAAGTCACAATTAATAGTACCTGTTCCCTCATTATTATTTCACATTTTAATATTTTTTTAAATGTGTTGATATTCTCTGTTCATCTTCATATCCGTCTCTCTTCTCCTCAGATGCTGCAGTACCCACTGCATGCAGTTGTTGAGATAAAGGAGCATCTTGTTGATTGGGCATCACGGGCCGGCGTCCAGTGGCTGAGCACAATCATTCCGACGCAACACGTCAACGCTCTCATTTTCTTCTTCATCATCAGCAACTTGACGGTTGATCTGTTTGCTTTTGTTATCCCTCTGCTTGTCTTCTACCTCTCCTTCATCGCCATGATCATCTGCACGCTGCGTATTTTCCAGAGGACAAAGGTGAGCGTTTCCTTTAAGTGTCATTTAGAAATTTTCACACAGTTAGCAGTACTGTCAGAGCCTTGAAAGTTTACATGAAAGTTTATGAAACAAAGTAGTTTCTACTGTAAATGTGCATTTATTTTTGCATTTCTCCTTAATCAATGAAATTATATAGTGCTCAAAAAATTTATTACGCCACAACCTAATGTAAGGTTTATGCTAAATCTGCCCTAAATTAACAGTACTGGTAATTACCAAAATACCAGTAAAAAAATACCATAATCAGTATTTTTATTGCAAAAATATAATTATTGTTTCAAATTTACTGTGTTGCTAAAAGCTGCTTTTCATGCTAAATGCTTTTTATTCTGCAAAACTTGTCCAGTATTTCTGACCCCAGAGATACAAAAAATATACACAACTTCAGGTTTAAAATGAGCAGCACATTAAAAACATTCCACCAACCTCAATCCACTTTGAACGCCTATGAATCAGAAAATATTTATAGCATGAAGGTAAAATTTGCGGACTAAATTTTTGTACAATCAGCTAATGCTAAATGGACAGGTGAGAATATGTTTTTTTTTTTGTTTGTTTGTTTGTTTTCTTTAATTTGTTTGATATTGAATTTCAGTCGAAATTCCCTGCATTTAAATTTCTTTGGAGTGCTTTACTTCCTTTCACTTGTAAACTTTCCCCCTTTTTCTAGACCTGGGAGAACTTTAGTGCCCTGACATCTCTGCTGACACGGTTTGAACCTGGCCTTGATGTGGAGCAAGCAGAGACAAACTTTGGCTGGAACAACCTTGAACCGTACCTCTATTTTATCTTCTCCGTCTTCTTTGTAATTTTCTCCTTCCCTGTAGCAGACAAGAATTGGATCCCCTGCTCTGAGCTCTCGACTGTGGCCATCTTCTTTACTGCTGTCAGCTACCACAGCCTCAGCCCAAATGCCACAGCATATGCACGCCGGGCAATTGTTATAGAGGTCAATTGACTGAGTGATTAAATTATCAGAATTACTGTCTTGCATTTTGCAAAGTATAATTATAATAATATTGCAGCTTAATTAATCATTTCATTCTTAATGAAATGATTTGGAATTTCTAGGAAACCACTGGTTTGCCTTCTGTCATAAAAATGTGTAGCAGCAACATGACATTGGTAACAGAGAAAAAATATTTTTGTAAATACTGGGAAATCTCAGATTTGGGAGTTAAAGTTTTTTGCCTTTTACAACCAGAGTTTGACATAATTTTCTAGTAATGCCTTTTTAGGCATAAGTTGCATAATATTGCTGGCCTTATTAGCCTGATAGTGACCACATGCTTTCATTCACTTGTTGTCATGTATGCTGTGTGGCAGGCAGAGGTAGTACCCAAAAGCAGGACTTAGACACAAAGGGATCAACTGAAAGAGGCAGCTTTATTGCTGAGACTATTTAACCACAAGGGTACTAACAACCAAAAACTCAGAAATGAGCAACTAGGAACTATAAACTGGTAAGAAAGATTACAACTAGGAATTAATAAGTGAAACATGGCACACATGGCAAACAGGGACAACACGACAACGCACAGAGGAAGAGAGAGGACTTAAATACACACATGATAACGAGAGGATGAGACACAACGGGAACTAATACAGAATAACAGGACAAGAGAAGCAAAACTTCACAAATTTTACACACTATGAGAGACTGTCAAAATAAAACAGGAAGTACAATAACCACACAGACACTGGGACCAGGGGAGAAACAGACATGGGAACAAAACTGACTGAGGAGACAGAAAGGAAATACTAAATACGGAGATAAGAGTAAAGCAAACATGAAGACAAGTCTGATAAAACATGGAATGTGGAACATAGGAGAGGCACGGAAACAGAACCTGAAGACTAGATGGAAAAACTAAGGCCAGAAACTACAAATATTACACAAAACAGAAAAACAACTAAAAGAACCATAACCAGGGATATAAACTAAACCTTAGAATGGTTTAAAGGATTTTTATGTGTACTTAACCTCAGTTTTATGAATGAAAACCTGCAATGCTGTTGTGACGGGTTTTAACAAATGTAGACATAAATCTCTTTCTTATTTATAATCTTAATTTTTTATGATAGTGAAATAAAACAGCCTTCTCAAAGTTAATCAAAAACTCTGTTGTGTCCTTGCATTTGGTTTAATCCAGATGGCATCATCCTTGTGTTGCCTGACGCAGTTCTTGCCAGAGAACATGACGGCGCTTCGTTTACTGGGACGCACCTTCGCCACTCTGCCACTGGGGCAGTCTGTGGTGCTGAAGCTCAGTCTCCCCTGCTTGCTTTATGTTTACCTGTTCTATCTGTTCTTCAGGTAAGAAAGATTTGGACAAACTGAAATATTGATTACTTATATTCGTAAAATTCTCAAATGGGTCTTACTCCTGTCTGCCATGTTGTTTTATTCTATGTTAAAATGACAGATTTACTCTTTCTTTCTCCTTCCTTAGCATGGCGAGGATGCGTGGTTTCCGGGGAACTTACTGCTTCCTGGTTCCGTATCTTGTGTGCTTCATGTGGTGCGAGTTCTCAGTGGTCCTCCTCCAGAATTCCACTGTTGTGGGTCTAATCCGCACTTGTGTGGCTTACTTTCTCTTCCTGTTTGCGTTGCCTGTTCTGGCTTTTGGTCTCGCCACCATGCTCTTCATCCAAGTGTTTAAGTGGTTCCTCGAGCTGGAACTGACAAAGATGATCGTGACCCTGGTAATATGTGCGATCCCTGTCACCTTGCGGCTGTGGACACGGTTCAGCACGTCCATTCTGGATGTCTTTCGCTCACTGACTCATCGGGGTCCAGTCAAACTCATTTTACTCTGCATCTCCATGGTCCTTCTATTCTTCTCTGTCTATGTGTACCATGCAGAAGGTGAGAAGGTGTACAACTCCACCCTTACTTGGAGTCAGTATGGCCATGTTTGTGGGCCTCCTGCTTGGGAAACCAAAGGCTTAGCCCAGACACAAATCTTCTGTAGCCACCTGAATGGACACAGAGTCACCTGGACTGGGCGCTTCAAACAAGTCCGTGTGGCTGAAACAGAGAATGGGGCACAGTCTGTGATCAACATGTTGCCGGTGTTTGTGGGAGATTGGCTGCGCTGCTTGTACGGTGAGACCTATCCCAAATGTGAGCCAAAGAATGCCACAGTTGCAAATCTGACAGCTGCAGATTTGACAGCCAGTTCTGCATCAGGGCCTGTTTCACTGCCAATCCTCCTTCTATCGCAAGATGAGGAAGAACTGTGTCAGCTCAAGGCTCTGGCTAAACATACCTGCCATGTCAAGCGTTTCGACAGCTACCGCTTTGAAGTGACAGTGGGAATGATCCAGGATGAACATGGAGAGAGAGAGGACCCAGCCAGGGATATAGTTCTAATGGCCAGTCATGAGTTCAGACAGGTGCTTCTAAATCTGAGCCCTGGTAATAAGGTGGAGTTTAGCACCAAACTGGAGGGACGTCTAGGAGCCAGAGCTCCAGCCTTTGAGTTAAAAGCTGTCCACTGTCTTGACTGTCCTTCTTCAATGCTGACTGGAAGCAGGCAGGTGAAAATAGAGAGAAACTGGAGACGTACCACAATGAAAGCCCTGAAGTTTGCATTTGATTTTTTCTTTTCCCCATTTTTGTCAGCAAAAATTTAAAACTAGTAATTAAAAGTAGAAATAAAATAAACTATTTGAGTCTCTCCAGAACATCATCTTGTTTCTTATGATGTTAGGCTAGAACCAGTGATGTAATTCAAATAGTATTTTTTTAATTGGATGGATCTATAAAGTTTGTGTTCCTGTGCATTAGTTTATGCAGATCTTACATTTACTTCATCTACAGCAGTTTAAGAATCGTCAGACGCCAACTTTGGCAAGACTCATGATCTGTTCTATTTTCAAATCCCTTTTATGTCTAGCTAGAGTTAAACTTATACACACACAAACTAATATATAATAATATGCTATAATTTAGTTATAAAGAACTGGAAGATTGGCTGTAATTTGATGGTATCCAGCTGTATGCAAGAAGGCTAATGCTGGGTGCTGTTCTCCTTTGAATACCTAGAAGTGGGATTTTATAGTGGATTTTATATCTGCCTTTGTATTTAGAAATGTATCTAGAAATATAGTGTATGGTTAAGATATTTACATTTGTATTCTGTTTATATTTGTGTGTTTTAAGCCAATTTTCAAATGCATATTTAAATATTTTTATGGAAATATATGACACAAATTTAGTGATAATATATATGCATTTCTGGCTTGCTCTGTTAGGCAATATTTTATGATGTTGTCTTTAAACTTCCTGGTCTTAACTTTATTTTTAGCATCAGATTTTCCTGTCTCTCAAGCTATGATGCACATGCAGTCATTTTGAAAAGCCAGCATAAAACTTTCATCCAGGAGGGGTTGCAGTAAACTTGCTGATTTTTGTATTACACATATCAAAATGCATCAAATGCGGTGCTGTGGATTATACACAGATATCTACACTTTGGTCTGATCTGTCTCTCATCAAGACATTGTTCCAGAAGTCTTGTGGTTTGCCCAGACGCAGATCTGCAAACTTAAGCTGTGCTGACATCTTGTTTTTAGAGGAAGAGCCTTTCTCCTGGAAACCCTTCTACTCAAGCTGTACTTTATATAAATTTACTATCATGAACTTTAACATATGCAGGTCTATAGAGGCCAAGATATAGTGCTTGTTGTTCTTGTAGGTGATCTGAGAGTTACACAGTGTGACTTTGGAGTGAATTTGCTGGGGCATCCCCTCATTGGAAGATTGTGGCATTTTGTTAAAACACATGTGAATGCTCCAGCCCAGAAAACTGCCAAAACCTCTGCTTTTATAGAAGTGTTCACTTGCTGACGATCAATAACCAGAAGCAAAAAAGGTTGCACTTTGTGCAGTTCTGTGAAAACCTTTGTTATCACATTAACACACACTAGACCTCCTTTTATGGTATTTCTTAAATGTATGCCAATGACAAAGTTAAGACACCGTGTTCATTCCATAACAGTTAAGAATTACCAGGAATGTTTAGTAATGAGTTGTTTCACTGAGTTGAACACAATATTGGTTCAAGTTTCGAGACCTTTTTGTTTACAGAATGTGAACCTTTAAAGAAAAACATTTTTTATCTCTAAATTTGCCAGTTTGGAATTTAACTGAAAAAATATTGGACACATAATTAAAATAAGCCCTGTGAAAGATTGGCGATGTGCCGAGAGTGTATCGCCACCTCTCAACCCTAAGCTCCATAAGCTCCAGCAACCCTGAATTGGATGAGTGGAAGAAAATGGATGGACCGATAATTAAAATAACAGTAATGAATGATTTAATTACTTTTGAAAATTGGATTGTAGGAAAGCATGAATGAAATGGGGGTTTTCCTAGACATCTGGTTTACACAGTACAGTAATGCAGTGGTGTATGAAAAGCTTTACACATAAACACTATCAATCTGTAACCTCAATGCTCGTGTGAATTACAATTGCTGATGTTGAGCCTTTACACTGTAAATGTGAGTGCCTTTTTTTTCCACTGATGGAGTTAAATGGGGTGTCTATTAAAATGCTTGAATTGTGAAAAATATCTCTCATGAAAGGTTTTATTCAGATTAATAGATTTTTTTTTTTTTTTTTTTTTTTGGCGGTGAGACAAAAAGCAGAATCTATTAAATGAGGACAGACATTTAAAAAAAATCCAACACATTTTTCTTAGATTTTATGTTATTTTATTAATGCACATTCCTTTCATTCACCTCATTTGAGTTATGTTTTCGTACTGTTAGATTTGTCCGTTTTTTTAAAGCATGATAGATATACACGCTAGTAGCATCGAGTAATGGCGACATGCTGCTGCTGCTGTGCTCCCGAACACAAATCGTCTCAGTGGTTGTATGTGTTGGTGGTTATGATGCGATTACAACTGACTTGTTCTAAACTATGTTTCGCCACTGCAGGGATGAACCTCGGAGCTTACATAATGCTTCACAAGGCCCTTCACTATGTAAAACCGTTTTCTTGTGAGTTGTCGTCATCATGGATTTTGCTGTGTCGTACATGTTAAATCAATAAGTGCAAAACTGTATCTGCACATGATAACACTGGCTGGTAGTGAAGACAAAAATATAGATGCCCATAAGAAAACCATCTTAGCTACAGGCAGATAACACAGATGTGTGTGAACAGCAACTTGGAAAACCAAACGGGGCGTGAGGGAGAGAGGAGGAAGCAGGTGTGACAGCAGTTATTTCTTTACACAGTTGATTAATGTCGATTCTTCAGATTTTGAAAATGTGCAAAGGGACTTGATATTCTCTGCCTTTGCACTGATTATGTTACTCCACCCACTACAGTACACATTTAAACCACTTACAATAATCCCATCAGGTCCAAGGTCACTTGAAAATAAAGTACTTCACTGTAAACAAACAAGTCTCACGCGATTCAGTCCAACACAGACATCACCTTACTGTACTGCTGTACAGCCCAGGCTTTCAGAGTCGCACCCCAGAGGAGCATGTGGCGCTGTGAGGTATACGGTGTAATGACATTAAGATGTTGTGATAGTATGAATTCACACGACATTACTGCTGTGATGAGCTATTGCACTGACGATAACCTCTAACCTCCAAGCACACTGGACACAAACTTAGTCAACTTTGATTTAAATTGGGGGGTCTCAACGATAAACGATGTGCTTAGAATTCAAGTTTGTCCTAACTGTAAGATTCCCCCATCAATACACACACTGCCTCCTTCAACTGCTATGTTTTCCCATGTAAGCATGTGGATTTGTGTCTTTTTTCTTTTTCTTTTACATGAGATTACCATGATACAGCAATCATAACACAATAAGGGCTCAATATACACAACCAAACAGTTAGTGGTTTTTTGTGCACAATTTTACCCCGTTCTCTCTACAGCCAGCGACAACTACCTATATACTGCTACAAGAAAATATCTGATAAAGTGTGATTCCACAAACCTTATTATAAATGAGATCTCACACTGATTTAGTGTCCTCGACAAAATGCTTTTTTTTTCTTAGCTCTCTGGAACTGAAAATTGGTACCGCCTTTAAAAAAAACACAGAGTATTTACAGCAAACAGTAAAAAGAGTGTGTACATTTTTTTGTTACCTGTAGAAGAAGAGCTCATGTATTAAAGCAGGAATGCTGCTGCACTGTGTTTTGTTAGTGTTATTATTGCAACGTGAACAAGGAAAAGATTACGGGACAGTTATTCGTGCGTTCTCCCAGAGCACTGCTCTGAAGGAGAGATTGAATTGCTGTTGTCACACGACAAAGAAGAAAAAAATTTTAGGAGATTGTTGTGAACTATACAATAACACCATTCCTGATACCTCACACTAGTGAAAACAATTAGATTTGGATTAAACGCCTGGTAAAGTCATCCAGCCATTCTATCAGTATATTCTGTAGCATTTAGAAATTACCTGTCAAATGCTAGCTAGCACATATCTTCCATTTTTATGTGAAAGGTAACCAGAACATTAATGGGAAGTGCAACACGGTGTGAGCAACAGCACTGAGTCACTGCAGATCGAGAGGTGTCCCTGCACCTCATTCACTGCCCCAACAGTGGGGCAGTTACACAAACATCTTCAAAAAGTGGAAGTAGAGTGCAGCCAAAAATAAATCAATCAATCAAATGTCCCGATGGGTACTAGATCAGTTCAGTTCGGTGATTAGATTAAACACCATTAAATAAAATGAACTGAATAAAGAGTCTTGTTATTTTATGATTATTCCAATTATGTACAGACTCTGCATCAAAGCATGTCATCAAACAGCTTAATCCTCTGATATAGCCTTTCCACTCTCCGTCCCCTCGATAAAACATCCAAATATATTCCAGTCACTCTTTGCATTTCTGTGACACTTGGATAAAAAGCACTGTGTCTGCTTCTGTTCATATTTCCATTCTTGTCACTGTGCCTGCGTTTCTGGGTTGACACGATCCTGGAAGATGTACAGATTGTTGGTGGCTGCTATGGCAATTATATTTTCAGATGGGTGCCAAGCCATGTGCAGGATTTTCTTGGTAAAGTCCAAGCTATCGACGCCCACATCGCCCCTGCGACGTTTACCGCCAGTGTACACACGGCGGGTTCGCAGTACAGCCCGGGGCTTGCTGCTCTCTCGCCAGGCCTCCAGGGTTACGCCTCGGCCTGTCTCCCTGTCGAACATCCGGAAGAAGCTGTTGTACGCCCCTGTCATAATCACGCTGGATCATGGAGGAAAGGAGAGGAGAAAGACAGTAAAGAGCGGGAAGAGACAAGCGGTGTTCATGGTAGAATGAGGGGGAGGAAAAGAGGAAAAAGCAAACTGAATACATGAGGATTGATTTGATGTCTGCAAAGCTTGTCTCTGGGATTGATTTAAACGTCGGATAAAGCAGGAGGCCGGGCATTTAGGAAATCACTGTAAGCAGTAACACACTGACACAGCAGTCTGTTTTTGCTTCCAAATCTACTTAAGCTGTACTTTGTCTGTCCCCCCACCGCCTCTTACCTGTCTGAGCTGTTCCAAACACACTCAAACTTGTCAAAGATGCAGTCGTTTTCGTAGAGGGAACACAGCTTACTCCTCAGGTATTCATGGACCTGGGGATGATGCAAACAGTCAGCTTAAGTTTTTGGGAAGGTAGCATTATCCTGCTCAGGACACTCACATTTTGGCATTTTAATCTTCTTTCTTGTACTTTGCTCTCATGTATAATACACCGGCAGTAAAAATGAGAAAAGGCTTCCAGATTTTCTTTGGGATCAAGTTAATGCTGCTGAATTATGCTGATCAACTGAATGAATTGTGTATAAATGTAAAAGTATATGTATATATTTGAATTTGAAATTTGAAATTTGATTCAGACAGATTTTATGTCAGACAAATAATGAATAACTACCAGTTAGTCAATAATTAACTAGTAGTTTCATAACTAAAATGATCATATTTTAACAATTTCCAAATAGGTCCAATTAGGTAAAATCCTCTACCTGATAGGTCTCCACTGGGCCTTTATCCATATTGATATCCCACACCTTAGCGGTGAGGTAGTCTCTGGTCAGCAGGTAACGTCCACTATGGCTGAACTTAACATCCGACACAGAGGAAATAATCTCTGAGAAGAAGGAGCGGTTCCCTGGATCCTCAGGTTCCTCAAAAACTAATCAGACAGAAATATAATTGCATTGCTTTCGTGAGAGCAAGATTCCGCATGCACAGCTTGCAGTAAACTCTTTAAAATGTTTCCTCACGTTTGGTATGTTTGTCGCAGAGAGCCGAGGCTCTCATGTCACAGAGGCGCAGCGTTCCCTTGCTGCTGCTGTACACGAACAAGTGGCAGTGGTGAGGGTGGAACTCTGCCGCTGTTATCACCTCCGTCAGATCCTCCATGTTTGCTGGTTTGATGTCTACAATATCTGAGAAGCAGCGCCATCAAGGAACAAACGGCGCAGACATTAAGCACCACATAAATCTGGTGAGCGGGGTTTCTACCAAATTCCATGACTATGTTTACATTTTGTCACAGTGAGGCAGCAGACATGCAAACAAATCACTTATATTCATTCATGCAGTCTTTTTATTTTTAGATGATCTACACTTTCACAACCTAAATTCATAAAGACATCCCAGAAAAGAAAAAGAAAAAACTGCACCCCATCCTATCCCCAATATGCATGCACACGCTGTTCCTCTCTGTTCTATTTGTGGTAGTCCTGTGTGGCTCAGAAGAAAGTGTACAGCTGTGTGAATTATTTAAACTCATCTTCCATAGATGCCTCTATGATTTTCTAGGTCAGCTTCCATTTGAATGGGGAAATCACAACATGCAGCCAGTCCCACGTGCTACCACCTGCACTGACTACACAGCATTGTAATGGAAACACAGATCCAATCAGAGTCACGTGTTGTTTACATTAAGTATAAATCAGAAGATGAATTTGGATGATTGGTTAAGATTACAGTACATGATCTGGAATTGGCTCCATGATATTTTAGGCATAAATTTAGATAACAGTGGATGAAATACAAACACAGAATAGAAGCATATGGGATGCGTTCCCAACACTGCTCAATTTCTTTTTCTTCAGTAAGCAAACTACATACATAATGATCAATATTGATAACTTTGTAAAATCATGCACACTAAGATACTAGCATGAATTGTTTTACCGTGTACCTTAACACAATTAAAATGGGATTTTATGCTTTAGGGACATAAAATCAAATACAAAAAAAGCTTACTAACGTATACTGCACTTTTTCTTTTTTTTTCCCTTTTGGTGTTGACAGGAATCTTTACCTGTTTAGGTATAATGTTGTCATTGCTGTTTTACAATTACCATGAGGATACAGTTATACTTTAACAACAACAGTGATCTAATTCATACCGCTGAACTCTCTGTAAAATTCAAGGAGTTTCCACCACACAAAAGTCTGAGAGGAGCTATAGAATTATTCAAAGTTGGTTAAAACTGAAAATAGTGTGTTATAATACAAAAAACAAAAAGACAGTAAGGATACTGAAACTGCGGTCTGTGATGCCCAGGTGCCACATGTTGATGCGGAGGTCGTCAGCAGACAGGTAGGTTTCCCCATCGCTGTTGACTGAGATGGAGTTGACATGGTAGGTGTGTCCATTAGCGAATACCCTTCTGGGACGGACCTCGACCATTAGATCTGTAGGTTTCAGCACTGGCACCTTAAATGGTGAGAGATAAAAGATTTAGGGCTGAAGGGAGGAGGTGATAAGAACTGGAGGAGTAAATCATAGGACAAAAAGAAAGACAACAATGAGAAAGGACAAAACTGGAGGACAGTACAGCCATGGATTATTTAAGGACAGGAGCAAAAAGACAGACACTTGATTTGATGATTAAATGTAAGCCTGATAAATACTTGGCATACCCAACAAAATGAAAATGTGCAGTTGTATGTGTGTGTCCGAGTACCTGTAGAGAGGTGATGGTAGAGATGTCCTTGAGCCGTCCCTCCTCATCTTTCAGGTTGTATCCTTCTGGTCTCTTGTCTCTCTCGCTTACCTTCCACAGTTTAACAGTCTTATCTGTGACAGGCATCGGGATTTGCGTGTCAAAAAATGATGATTACATTCATTGAAAATTGCAAAGCACAACTTGAGAAAAATCACATTTACAGCTAATTTAAAACATAATACTTAATTCATGCACCGAATTTAGACAGATTTTTTTTTCTGTGCCATTATTGCACCCATAAGTGAGACTCCAAAGACTATCTTGATGTTATTTAATTCTACGTAGGTAACAAAAGATGACACAAGGCTGCCATAATTTTAGAAATTGGAGGTAGTTTGAAACCAAAGTGTGTAAGCGATACCTGTGCCATATCAAGCAAAAAAAATTGCTATTTATAACAAATCTCTCTCTCAATTATATATATATCTATATAGATATATAGATATCTATATAGATATAGATACATAGATATACATATGTAGATATACATTTATGATGGCAAAAACTATATGCATCTTTACTTCCTGTACTTCATTTTACCACAACCAACAATCAGTATGATGTTCTGATAGAGACTGAGAAGTCACTGATTTCTCACCATTGGTGGAGAGGAGGAAATGTGCTGCGTTCTGCTGTGGCAGCCATCTGATCTTGTTAATTTTTTCTTCTATCTCCACACTCTTCAGGTAATCAAAGTCAGGCTCGTGGCTCTGAAACGTGCTGTAGACATTGTACTCCCCAGAGTCCCCTGTCTCGCCCGCCTCCTCTGATTCCCCTTTAGACTGCCCAGGGCAGACAGTGAAGAAAACACGGCTTTCAGCATGCATTTACAGTATGTGTACGAAGATATTTTTTTAAAAGAATGTGTACAGAAAATGGTGATTTTTGCATTGTAAACTAACCTCAGTCTCTCTCTGAAAGATGACCACTCGGCCACCTTTGTCCCCCGTGGCCAGCAGGTCCCCCGTCTGATTAAACTCCACTGTAGAGATGACATCAGCTGCAAGCAAGATAGGAACATTGGAGGCAATTAAACAAAAGTATAGAAAGAAGAAAAGAAAACCGCAGCAATGATAGAGTAGCGAGAACATTAGGCAGGCATGGCGAAAAAAGCACAGATCATTAAGTGACCATAACAATGTAGAAAAGGCTGGCAATGAAAGAAAAATTAATAAAATCACATATTATTTCTGCTACTCTAAACCATAAATCAAACATTTATGTCTATGATGCCTAAGGAAAATTTAAATTATGAAACTGTCTGTTGCTGAGTCAGGCAGTGTCATCATACATTCCTTCTACTGTGCAATGCAGGAAGTTGAAATTAATCTGTTCAATTATACCAGTATGTTATCTGACACCACAGAGATGGCAGCGACACATCGTCTGCTCTACCTTCAGTGACGTAGTCTCGCAGGAAGGTGTGGTTGATTTTGGGGCTCTCAGCGTCCTCGCCCATCTGAAGCTGAGGGAGGGTGACCCGCCAGCGCGCCCGTCCTGAGGGGAAGGGTCCAATCCGTAATGTCTCTCCCCACCCAGGCTCCGCCCATGCTGGTAGGGCCTAACGGAGCGGCCTGGAAAAAGGCATCCTGGGAAACCAGCCGGCAGGAAGAAGAAAAGGCACGTCGAAGAGACTGAGACTGGAATGCAAGGGGCGGGGAAAGGAGGAAGAGGGTTTTAAGAAAGAGGAATGGGAGTGAGAGGAAATTAAGATGCAGGAGGACAGAAGAGAGAAAGGTGGATGGAGAGGCTGGTGATGAAGACAGCTTTGGAAAGGAAAGAGGAAGGCTGTCATTAGGTAGGCTGACAATATGTGCGCACAGCATGGCAAATGATGTGACCTTAGTTAGACATTCAATGCATTCATTAGCAAAGACACGTGTGTAGACGAACAAGGCCTAGTGGGTGCTGAATCAAATCACAGTGCTGTAGAATGAAGGAAAGGCAACAAACAACTAGAGCAGAGAAAAGCAGAATATGAATCCTTGTGTGTAAGCCCAGAAATAAGTACATAATGAACATAGCATGAGAATGAAAATATCAGCTGCTACATTCAGCCCTACCACTGGTAATAATGTTCCCAGGGTGTGGTAGTCCTCTTTTACTACTTGCCAGATTCCTGCTCTCACATGCACGCACACTTCTCAAACAGATAGTCCTTGACAGTGATCAGAGGAGAATGCGATGTCTTGCCTGTGCTGCAATAAGGAGGGAGACAGGCCTCAGCACACCTACCAGTCCGCCTGCTGCTGTCGCTGCTGCTGCTATTCCTGCTGCTGGTGTGTTAATGGACCTCTGCTGCAGTGTACTCAAACAGGCCTGCGTGTCTTTCCAAGTGGGAGGAGAAGGGACAGAGAAGAGAGAGCAGGGGTGGAAGTGAGAGGAGGAGAGGCAAAGGAGGAGAAAAAAGAGAAAGAGAGAGGGATAACGAGGAGGATGGAGGTCCGTTGCCTGCTGATGCTGTGGATCTGTGCAGCATCCAATGTGTCATGGCAGCCTCCTACTGGAGGAGCCAATCACAGTATAGCTGTCACTGGAGGATCCACCCACTGCAGGTGATGAGAAGTACCCAAGACCAGCAGAGGGAGTCCTTAAATACTGAGTAGCATGTACTGGCATGCAGTTTTCTGTCCAAAGTAAGAATAATATTGGAGACTGCATAGCAATTTAAACAGATGAAAGAAAAATGCTTTAAAAGAAACTTAAAAAAAAAAAAACCTCACACACCAACTGATGGTATGTCAATACAATTTCAGTTATTTGTCTCCAGAAAATAAAACATGATAAGAGAAGGATAAATAAGATATCAGTCAAAGAATATTTGAAAAGCCCTTTCTTATTACAGCACTGTGTGTTATTCCCTAAAAATTAAATAAACATTGTTCTGGTCACTTTGCCTTTAGGATCTTCAGCTTTTTTACAAGGAGTACAATTTATGTTATGTTCTACTTATGTTGTACGTATAAATGTATTTAACAAAATCTGGTTAAATGAAATGTACTTGACTGGTATACAGTTGGTATTCAGTTTACACCAAGCCTATTTTCCTCCATCATTAATTATTTAAATAAAAGAAACTTTTGATTTTATATATTTCAGTTACATTTTGCTCAAATTTATTTCTTGTTTAAGAGGGCAAAGTACTATTTTGTAACATATTAGCACAGTGTGAAATAATCTTCTAATGTCCAGTTAATGCTATATATCTGTAATGATATCTGACTGTGTTTGTGTTGTTCTTGGTTGTTTTTATAATTCTAAAGGTTTAAATTGCAAAGCTCAAATATTTGCTGATCATGTGATCACCTATCATGCTTTTTTTTTTATAAAGCTTAAAGGTTAATTTATAGTTTATCCACATCACGTAGGTGAATAACTCATAATATATTGTGTACTTATGATGATTAACCCATATTTTGTCCTTTTTACTTGGTTTTATTGCTCGTTTTCTGTACTTAAAGCCAAATAATTAGGATTAACCTATTATTTACTATTTAAATGAGGACGTGTTGGTGCTTTTTGTTTTTGTACAAATAAATATCACAATAGGTTGGTTTTCCTAGTTCTAAGATATTAACTTTTTTGGACACTTGGACACAGGTGTAAAATTTAAATGACGAGTTCATAACATGTACGAGCCCGGGGTTAGAGCAAATCCATTTATTCTGTCGTGAAGTTTAAATCAGGTTCCTTTAATGGAGATCGGCTAAATAAAGGTCAAGGGATTACCTTGACGCAATCGTTTCCACGGGCTCTTTATGCTCTGCTCTCTGGCAAGTCGTTAGTCTGTCTTACTTTCTGCCTCCTCGCGTTTGAGGTGTTTCTCTTAGATAGCTCACTTGGCGTAAAAACTGAGTTTACCCGATCTTTTCTCGATTTACCTGAGCGAGGGGATGCCCTGCCTTCACTCTGAAGCGCTAGAGTCCATGGAGCCTGGCAGCGTGACTCCTGGGGCATCTCCGGACGCTGGCGCAGAGTCGATCCGCAGGGAAATCGTGAGCGACTCGCCGATGCTGCAAGGTACGGGTTGGTTCTTCTCCCCACTGTGGAGTCCAAGGTCCAGGTTGCGTAGCAGGAAGTTTGGAGATGGTACGACAAGCTACCAAGAGGAAGCATGGTTGGATGACCACTCCGACTTCACAAGGGCTTACTTTTTACGCAGAACCTCAGCGTAAGAGTTTACATTTTATATCTCTACAGTTTTAGCTGAAACTCGAATTACTCAGATCCCTCAAAATTATAATGTGCGATTAAAACGTTTTTAAAGAAATTGTTGAATAAAACGCTTGTAAAGGTGGACACTTTATTAGTAATGACAATATAAGCTGCAATAGATAAAATTATGTTTCCACATATACGTTTAATAGTTATTATACTAATTTTAAGTACTTTATTTTAGTTTTGCTTTTAAATAAATCATGTAATCTGTGTATGATTTCAGGGTCAGTTGTCCACAGACAGAGATGTCCCCACTTCTGTCAAGGTTTCCAAGGAGGAGCTCTGACCATTCCGAGGCGCTCATGAAGGCACCTTATCGGAGAAATTCTTCCCCATTGAGAAGCTCAGACCTGAACATTTTATCTTTGACAGACAAACCCCTCGCTTCAAATCTCAGTGTCCCTGAATGGATGGACCGCTTTAGTGCAGATGTTAAAGAAAGCCATTCACCATGCTCTCCCTGCTTACCTCGTTGTTCCCGTTTTCAGTTTTCTCCCTGTCAACCACGAGCTCCCGTTTGCCCCTGCTCATCTAGCTTACCCCACCCTCCACAGTTTTTCCCACCCACATCATGTGGCCATGGTGACGGCTGCCCTTGGATGATGGGGCTCCTAGGAGAAGGCCTAGGCTGTATGGGTTCTTTAGCAGAGCTCTGCCAGGGAGCTGTGATCCATGTTGGGGAGCTACTGGGAGCAGAGGGTGGTTCACTCTCTCTTGTACGGAAACACTGTGGTGGAAGGAGTAGCTTGGAAGACGTGATAGCCCTAACATCACTGGGGCACTTGAATGAGGGAAACCCATACAGCCAAGCTCATCTAGAACTGGTAAAAGGGATCATGGGATGCGTAATGGCTACAGGTTCACCAATAAATCTAAGAGATGCATCTGAGGTAAATGTTGATGTCATGATTGTACATGTAGGCTTAACTCCCATGTTCCAGGGCACAGGCGAGGGATTTAAAATCAGAAATGAGGACTGCGTGTTTAATGAGTCATCCATTTTCTGAAAGTCTGTTTTGAGATGATGACATGGCTATTTGAAGAAGCCTGATAGGGAATCCCTGATGACGCAGTTTCTTTTAATCCTTTTAGTGACTGCTTCCAGTGATAAACCTTGGATTACTGTCCTTTCCTTGCACATGCCCACACATACACTCCCACAAAAGTAGATTCATGCCAAAGCTGTCTAAAAGGCTTACAGGTGGTGGTCACAGCAGCTCTTCTTGCCCTCACAAGTAAGGTGATTAGGAATGTGTGCCTGGCAGAGTTCAACACCAGGTAAACCCAGTCAGCGTGGGTGTGCACGGGTTGTCCCTAATAACTTGGTAGATGTCAAGCATCCTAAGAAGTGTGGGTATTTTTGGTCAGATGTGGCGAAAGCTGATGAACAGCGCCGACCCAATAGCTTAACAACGAAGGGTTATGAAGAGAGTAAAGTTAGTTTAGGTATTAAAGTCTGTTGCTACTCAGTTGCCACAAAGATCTAATACACATGACTGTTGGATAGGATATGTTTAAAACATGTTGCTGTTAAGTAAATAATATTAAGTGATCCGCTTACATGCACTTATGTTTTCCTTATTTGTCTCAACAGGACCCCAGATTCAACTTAGCCAACGATCAAACATCAAAGATCAGGACGGTTCTGAGTGTTCCTATCAGCAACCACAGAGGAGAGGTATGTGTGCCGTTGCAAATACCTTTAACTAATGTAAATGCACACTCAGAGACCGGTGGATTTTTCTGTGGCATATTGTCCATTGTCATAACAGAATTTTTAATATAGATTGCATGAAAATAAAACGTTTTCTTTTTTTGAACAGGTGGTAGGTGTCCTGGTAATGATCAACAAAAGAAATAGTTGCGATGGATCACGTTCTGTTTTCACAAACGTAGATGAAAAGGTGAGGGATTGGACATTAGTATGGAGATTTATTTCTATTATACATTATTTATTATGTCAGATATTTGTCTTGTTTTAATGCTTACCACCTATAATTATACATTTGGTTTTGTTTTAAGGTGTTGTCAAATCACATGGATGTGTTGGGGATTGTCCTGGATAATGTCCAGCTGTATGAAAGTGCGAGACAAGAGGCTAAACGCAGTCAGGTAAAGCCAGAGAACAGTTTAAAATCTTTTTATGCCTTGTAACGTATATCTAAGTAATATCTTCATGCATATCTCTGTGTGTGTGTGTGTGTGTGTGTGTGTGTGTGTGTGTGTGTGTGTGTGTGTGTGTGTGTGTGTGTGGTCCAGGCTTTGATAGAGATGGCACAAGTACTTTCAAAGGAGCACCATTCCCTTGAAGTTATGCTGAGTAAGATGGCTGCCACCATCATGCCCTTTACACACGCTCAATACTGCACCATCTTTATCCCCAGCGAGCAAACTTCAGACACTGAAGAAAAGGTACACTATCTTGACATCCTGCTCAATTTCCTTGTTGTCCATGACTTTGTCTGTTCAGAATATAGTACAGTATTTTTATACACAATGTTTTCATTTTTTTTGTTTTGTTTTGTTTTTGGTTTTCATTTTTGTCTTTTGATTACAGACTTTATTCTCAAGAGTGATACATTTGGAATGTGAGGAGCTCGGATCAACCTGCCAGATCTACAGAAGGTATTGTCCGGAGACTTTGCAAGTCCTTGCTGTTGATTTACTTTTAAAACAAATATGGGATATTTGGGGTTTTTTGTAATTTGAAAGCATAATTTTTCAGGGAGCATGACCTCAGGAATATAGATCCATCATATGCCTTTCGAACCCTGACTTCTATGGAAACACTTAATATGTCGAAGAGTTCTGATGAATTGAAAAGGAGTGTCATCTGCTGCCCTGTTAGAAATGAGAGATCTGAAAATGTTATCGGTAAGTTCCTTTCTTGAATGGCAGTAAACATTGTAAACAGGACAGAATTTGAAAATAAATCTTTCACGCCTTTCCTACCAGACAAGCACAGATGAAGCACAGTATACAAAGCTCTCTTATTAAAATATAAAATAAAATAGTATGAAATAATATAAAATAATAGGTTTCACAGATGATTTGCAGTGACCTTTCACAGCTAGAAATCCTTACTTACTGTTTAGACTTTTTCAGTCTTTATACTACTTACTGTGATCTGCTCCGAGAAGACCAGATCTGGACAAGTTGTTCCATTACAAATTAAATTTTATAAAATTGTTTCAGTTTTTAATCCAGTTATCTTTTCTAGCCACTTGAATATTTAGATGCTGAGATTATTATTGTGATTTTTTCCCAGTGATTCCAAAAACAAGTTGCCCATCTCAGCTTTACCACAGAAATCAACTAGACTATGTGTTAAAAAGAAAAAAAGAATTTGAAGAACTTTGTGCTCAAGCTACACAACCATCTGTCTTTTAATGTCATTTAGCTGTGTGCCAGCTGATGAACAAACAAAGCAGAGACTCGGATGAAATGGAAGCCTTTAACCGATATGACGAGCGCCTTCTGGAAGACCTGGCAGTGTATTGTGGCCTGGCTCTACAGTATGCTCAGGCGGTCCAGATCACTGAGGAGCGGAGGGCCAGTATAGAGGTCACACAGGAGGTGAGAACACTATCTCGCCCAATTAGTAAGTTAGAGAAGAGTCAGAAAAATAATTCATACATTAACAAATCTTAAAGTTTTTTTCTGTGTTTTCTTTGTTTATTGTAATTATGCAGGTCCTTGCCTACCACATCACTGCAGCAGAGCAGGAAATCCAGGCACTGCAGGTGAATCTTTCTTTGGAAGAAATCAGCCTTTCTCTTTTTATCCAGTTTATCCCTGTTACAGCGTGGCATCGTGCATGTAAATAGTGATTTAAAGTCAATAGCACACGCGTTTCTTCCTTTTTCTTTCATATGCCTTGTTCTTTCTGTTAAATGCCCTCCGTCTCCACTCTTGCTATTCTTTTTAATCACTGTGGCAGTAGTCATGCAATCAACCCTTGCTTTGTTCCAAAAGGCCAGATTTACAGGCTTTAATGCTACTGTAGAACTAATGCCCTAACAACTTAAAGCTCTTGATCAGCTGCTATCACTGAATGTGAGTGCAAAGGTTAAGGTAACCTCCTCACCCATGTTAAAGCTAGATGGGTTTTCTGTGTTTACACACTTAGGTAAACTGAGGAAAAGAGCTCAAGTTCTATTTTGTTTGTGTGTGTTTGTGCTTGAACGTTCTGAAGAGTACGTTTCAATTTCTTTTATTGGTTGTGTTTTTAGGAGGCCACCATTCCTTCTGCTGAATCGCTGAATATTCTAGACTTCCATTTCTCTGGTTTCGGGTTGCCAGAAGACGCGACAACACAATCCACGATTCGCATGTTCCTGGATCTCAATTTGGTGCAGGATTTTAACATAGACTACAAGGTAGCTTAGCTTCTATTAATATTAGTAGCATTATTTTCTTTATCATATAAATGGGGAAACAGGGCAGTTAAGTCGTTTAAGTTAATTTTTGTTTGTTTGTTTGTTTGTTTGTTTTAGAACGAAATGACATTAATAGGCTTGTTTCATAAGTATTCATAAATTCAAAAATCCTTTTTCATACACATCATGCTTCTTTTACATCTTTTTTTTCAATCAGGATACAGGATAGTGCTAGTATCAGTGTTAGTGTGAAGCCAGTTTGGCCTTTTGAACAAGCACAAAATTCAAAAAGTTTAATAACTAAGCATTTCACAATGTTCCATTTTAAAAGTTGGGGTGAAGAGATTTTGGTAAGAAGAAAGTCTTCTGTCAAAATCTGCAAGCTGCATCTGCAAATTATCTGTGAATTTCTTGGTAAAATCCTGTTGTGTAGCTACTGATGTTAAGGATTGTGAAACCCTGGGGTTCTGTGGTGGTTCAAGCTTGTTTCACTGGCATCGGTCTTTTTTTCATTTCATTAACGCCACCTTATCTAAGGCACCAAAACAGGAATCACGTTGGTGGAAAAAGGACCTGTGAGAGAGGAGAATATGAGGTCATAATGGATATTTTAGTGTTATCTTATTAGCTCTTACATTTGACAATATGTAGTTCAGTATGTCTCTTTGAGTTACAGGAATTTCACTACTGACAAACTAGAAAAGCGTAATAGAATCAGATAATACCTTAAATATTCTCAATTTCTATTATTTATCAACTTCACATATCTCATCCTTCCAGAGTCTTTGCCAGTGGGTTTTGACTGTGAAACGTGGCTATAGGAACAACGTGCCCTACCACAACTGGCACCATGCAGTGAGCACTGCTCAAAGCATGTTTGCAATGCTCATGGCAACAGACCAACTCCAGGTTAGTGTTAGTTTGTGGTAAAAGCAGAGTGGGTTTGTAGTTGCTATTATTATAACATTTCGTGCATTTTGTTGACAATCCATTCTATGTGTCCATGTGACAGTCACACTGTGACATTTGCATAACGCCTCCAGAGTTTCCTCTGTACTGTAGCTCAAAAGTTTTGGGAGGAGTCAGTTGAGGATTGCCAGGGTTGTTCTTCCGTACTGAGCGCTCTTAACTGTTTGGAAGAGGATTAATTTCAGATCTTGCCAAAACCTCTTAACTGCTATCTGTAACAATCAGACACATGCCTACACTTCAACTCAAGTGACTTCTGCCATTCGCTCACCAGTGTTTTAAGCTTTTTGGAGATCCACCCTGGGGGTCTCTGTACCAGGACCAGGCTGTATCTGTTATGCATATTTGTATCTGTTATAGTTTGGAGCTTAATTATGTGGGATATTCAATGAAGACACTGACTGGTATTAGTAACACTAAAATGGAAGTATCATTTGTCGTACTTCATTTCTTTTACATCAAACATTGAATTGTAGAATTACAGTTACACATTTTTTATTCAGTATTTGTTCAGATAGAAAATGACACTACCATCTAACATTTTACCGTCTTATCACTTTATTCTTTTAGATTAGAGATTATTTAAATACAAGTAAAGTACAAAAAAAAAAAATTAAAAATGATTTAGAGATTTTGCATCATCACCTATCCATAAATTCCTGCTTCCTGTTTTTTACCCTTACATATACTCATGTGTAGGGATCCATAGACTTCAGCTCCAATTGGGATCGGTCCTTTATCATCCTATCTGTTAGAAACTTTTATTATCGACTTTTGACAGCACATGATCCACCTATTGATACAAACTTTCTTTTATTTTGTGTAGCACATGAAATGTGCAATATATACATGTGCATATGATTATTTTCTCAATTATTATTTTTTTCCTATAAAGCGTTCAATTGTAAAATGCAGAAAAATAATTTTCTTCATTATTGCAACCTGTTTCTTTCTGTTCATATTTCAGACCATTTTTTCTCGTCTGGAGATCTTAGCATTGATGATAGCCACTCTGAATCATGATGTCGATCACAGAGGAGTTAATAATTCCTTCATAGAAAGGTAAACGTTAGTTCTTAATCTCTCACATTTACTCCATTACTTATTTTTACTCTAAATTATCTAGACCATAATTATGTGTATTTATTTTGATTTGTACTATCTGTAAGACTTATTAGTCTCTGCCTACATATATTCAAGTCCTTATTCTTTCTTTCTTTTTTCTCTCAGGACTCATCAGCCTTTAGCTCAGTTGTATGGACACTCCTCTCTTGAGAACCACCACTACAACCTGTGTGTCTTCATCCTAAACAACACTGTAAGATGCAAGAAATCTTTTCTTTTCAACTTATAAGTTATGTTTGCATGCACACAACAGGACGTTCAAATGAAGCTCATATACTATATCTATTATTTTGCAATCATTCCACTTGTGAAATAATTAGATTATTTTGATCTCTGTGTGTGAACTTGTAGTCTTCAATTTACTTTACTTTCTTTCTGTCTCTCGTCATCTTCCAGGGGAGTCAAATTCTTAGCGGTCTGTCTGCTGAAGAGCACAAAGCTCTATTACACATAATCAAAAGGGCAATCCTTGCCACAGACCTGACCGTCTACATGGAGTACGTCTGAAACATTAAAAATGTCAAAGAAGATGTAGGTTACACATTAAGCCAGTCTTATTTTAACCCATGTTTCTTCTGGCTTTTTTTATTTTATTTTTTTCAGAAGAAGAAAAGAGTTCTTTTCTCTCACTAACAAAAGCGGAGTGAGCTGGAAAAGTGAGAAACAAAGAGACTTGCTCAGGTGAGAATCACATAAATTAGAATCAGAGGCATATTATATTGTTGTGCTCGGTAAACCAAGAGAATGTGCTGTGTTGTAAGCTATTACTTTACCCCACAGGTCAATGCTGATGACAGCCAGTGACCTCTCTGCTATCACAAAGCCTTGGCCTGAACAAAAAAGAGTAGGTCTCACAAAGTAGCTCTGAATGAAAAATAAAACACTTCATGCTTCATCTCTCAATCCTTTTTCACTGCAACCTTAACCTCACTCTTCCTCCTAACAGATTGCCAGACTGGTTGCCATGGAGTTCTTTGCACAGGGGGACAAAGAGAGGGAAGAGTTCAAAATCAAACCCATTGTAAGTGGAGCTTGCAGGATTTGTAGTGTACCAAGGATTCTGAAAATGTTGAGTGGAAATAAAAAAGTGTGCACACATAAAAAGGAATTTAAATCAATATTTTTTCATGATTGGATTCTTGTTAGAATCCAGTCATTTGTGAATATCTTGTTTTAGTCTCATGATACATTTTTTTAAGTTTAAAAGCCCTTCAGGCATGCTGTTGTCCTATTTCTTGTTGCGCTAGAATTGCATCTACCCTGTCGTATAACAGTATCACGGTGCCAAAGACTGTTCTTTGAAAAAATGCATAACCACAAACACTGGTATGTCTTGGAATATCTTCATATTTTTGTCATTGTGGTTTAAAAGATTTTCTTATTTTATTTACACAGATTCAAAAATAGGTTTTCATAAAATGTTACTGTTACTCTGTCTACACTATGATAAAAATAACAATATCTTTGAATACATAAAGCTTTATAAAGCCTGTTGTGTATTTCTGATGCATTTTTCCCCATTCAGAGTTAAGTAAATTTAATGTAGCTTGCAGTGTTTTGAGTTGAATTAATCTTCATATATAAATGTTCATATTCAAGTACTGCATACTTTTGCAATTCTATCTGATCTTCTGTAAGTGCTTTAAGTGCTATTCTAACAGCCACTTTATGCTTACTTTTCACAAGGACATAATGAACAGAGAAAACAGCACTCGACTGCCATATATGCAAGTTGAATACATTGATGAGGTCTGCTATCCACTCTACAAGGTGTGTTATTACTATTGGTATTGTGTAAGCAATGTGTAGATAACTGTATATTCTACTTGCATGCATGTATCCTTATATATTTCATCACAGAATTCACCTTGTTGCCATCTTGTTCCCTAAAGATCAGTTGTAATTTCCACTATTCTATCAACAATCCCGTCTCTGTCTTTGCCGTCCTCAGACTGTATCGAGGCTGTTTGACTCCTGCTCTCCTTTGCTAAATGGGTGTAAGAAGAACAGAGAAAACTGGCTGCAACTTGCTGATGAACAAGAAAAAGAAAACAATGAAAACATTAGTACAGACTCATCACTGCATGAAGACTTTAAGGGAGCGACACAGACAGACCAATGAACAGCGGACTGGAGAGAAGATGAAGACACGTGGCTTCAGAGGCTAAAAGGAGGCTTGCCCGTATGCTTCTTGTTCATTCTTCTAACTGAAGACTGACCTATTGCTCACACATCAGAACTTTGATGAGCAAACTCGTTAATATGTTATGCAGTGGCCCTCACGGTTATGATTATTCCTGCACTTGTACTGCAAATAACTTATTGTGCCACATATATAATAGTAAATTAAATGCATTTACTGTATGTAAAAAGGTACTAAATAGCTTCTCAAAGTACTTTACACTAAAAGCTACATTCACATTTATATTCTCTGTGTATGGAGTGTTTAGTTAGGGGATGAACTGCTCTGCCTTTGCATTGATCCTACATTAATCTGTTTATTTAGCAGTGAAGCTGTGAAAGTCTGAGAAATTACTTTGATTATTTGCACACCATATCTGTATTTGTATTTTTATCTGTGCTACACTCAGTTTCAGAAGACCTGTATTGCTGTACTGCTTCCTTTCCACATACCATCAAATTAGTACAGTGATCTATAGCACAATCAATTTTGTGAACTTGTATTCAACTATTTATTTTATTAGATTACTGACATCTACATATTTCTTTTGATCTGATTTGACTTTGTTTCCATAATGGCTCTTTGGAGCACTTTGACCCTGTGCTAATTCTATTAATTGTTCCCCTTTATTGGCTCTGACTTACAAGGTCTTGAAATTTAGCAGAACTGATAACAACTAATGTTATTTCCACCATCTGAAACTGAGCAATAAAGATATTGTTCACCACACATATACAGCATGCGTTTTAAATAATTATCCAGCCTAAAATGTTCAAAGTATTGTTACAAACCTTCTATATGATTTGCATAACCTTGGTAATAGTAAGTAGTTATTTAGCTGAACTGTAGAGGCAAAAGGGGCAGATGCGTGTATAGTAAGCCAATTTATTATTATTATTATTATTATTATTATTATTATTATTATTATTATTATTATTATTATTATCATTATTATTATCATCATTATTATTATTAGCGTTGTTGTTGTTGTTGTTGTTACCTGGATTATTTAGGGGAAGGGACGTTTGCATTCCAGGCCTGTGGGTGGCACTGGTGCTCTTAAACAGGGCGCTGTTGCTGCCGACGGCTCGACGCTGACTGGCAGAAGAAGACTTCAACGGAGAAAAAGAGGAATAAAATGACAGGGCGCGCAAAAAGAAAACCCAAAGCCGTTCAGGTAAATACGCTTTGTTTTGACCTGCTGTGTTTGGTGCAGGAATATGCGTTTAAAACAGCAGCCTTACCAAACGAGACGCCGTGCTCTGTGTGCAGCAGAGCAGCTGCCGTTAAAGTCGGTGTGAAGAAGTGTTTAGCAGCCTGACCGAGCAGCAGTGGATAACACGACAACATGGCAGCAGCTCTGCAGGCTGGTCCCACAAAGCAGCGATGCTAACAGCACATACATGAATGGGGTCTTTGGCTTTGATTAAATGGAAAGCACTGTACCATAACTGGACCTTTATGCTAGCTAGGAAATATCCGTACGTCGTTCCCATTCACTGTTTGTGTAGTGTGGCGTCAGCAAGCGCACTGTGGGTGTCTTCATTGATTCATTGATTGATTGATTGGTGCCTTTATCCAATAAACACCAATAAATGGCCCCATAAAATCGTTTTGCCAAGGTTGCGAGCAACTATTGGAAAAGATTTCGATCCCTACTCTCACTGTACACGCCTCTGCAGGATACAGAGTCCAAGGCAGTGGGCACAGCTGTACTTATTGTACACTAGTTGCTAATGCGAGGTAGATGCATTAATTCTCACGCAGTAAATATTGACCTACTTCTGTGGAGAGCATGATGCTCAATGATTATTATAGAAGTGTTTTGATTAACCTTTATGGATATTTGGGGGGGCGCTTCTTTTTATAATAATATAGTGGTTGGTTCAATGTATCCACAATATGTTTTACTGTCAACCTGCTGTATCAAAATGACATATTTGGAGCTTGATATAATACATAAATAGGCAACTTACTATGCAGTATTGCTGAGGAGTTCCCCTGCTTTTCATGTCTTTAGGAAAAAGGCACAAATAATGGAGAGGTGAAGAAAGCCCGAAGTGAAGAATCCAATGATGTGCTGCCATCGGGAGTGAAATCGGAGCAACGTGATGAGCTGATGCAGTTGTACAGTTTTCAAATGCCAGAAGATCTGTACCACTTCTGGGAATTCTGCAGCGAGCTTTGCACTGACAACCCCCGTGGTATGATCTCAGTACTAGACTTCATAGGGTGGAGCCGCTGAATTTAATGCTGCTTAGTATTTCAGTCTAATAGAACATTAAAGACGAGGTCATTCAAAGCAAAAAAAATTCCACGTGACAGTCGGTGGTTAAGGGCTTCAAAATGAACAGATCTCCTGTTAAATATACTTAAACATGAAATTCAGAAACTGTTTTTTAGCTATTAGATGCTCAACCGTTGTAATGAACTTAGGGGCTGTAATATAGGTGTGAAAAAGATGACACAGTAGAAGACAGAAGCATCGCGTCTGTAAATGACACCAAAGTACTGTACGGTGCTTTAAAGGCCAGTGTAACAGCTAGCTAAAAGATTTAGTTCACAAACACAAAATTAGCAGCATTTGGTTAACACTTGGGTATTAACTGTAAACCCACATTTGGTGTGTGGGGCTCAAAACCTGACTTCATGCAAGTTTAATTTGTAATGAGGCTATATCTTCCAGTTCTGTTTCTATTTCTGTAGATGTTCTTGAAGGTGCTGCGGTGAGTGGTAGTGTACACACTGCAGTAGAGTACAGCAGCTGACATTTTATAGATGAAATGATCATTTCATCTATAAAATGTCAAATCAAATCAAATCAATTTATTTATATAGCACTTTTCACAGGATAAAAACCACAAAGTGCTTCACAGTAATATAAAACAGAAATATATAAAATACATTAATAATCAAATATACTGAACACCTGAACAATTTTGTCTTTGATTTTTTTTATGTTATTTTTAAATCCAGCCCTAAAACAATGGATGATTTGTTTCCACTGAGTGTTATTTTGTTCTCAGATTTAAGTTTATTTAATTCATCAAGATTTTTATTTTTATTGTTTTTGGGGGGTTTATGAGCAGTGCAAATTATTTATTTTATCATTAAGCGAAAAATCTCCATCTCAGATACTTATGTGGTGTGTAAGATATGTAAATATGATATGAAAATAAAATATTTTATCAATAATTTGCACTTAAGTAATGCTTCTGTGTCAGCTCGTTTCTGTATCAATATATTGTCACTCTCTATAGGTGCTCTGAAAGACTCGCTGGGATTGCAGCTGGTTGGACCATTTGATATTTTGGCAGGAGCTCACAAAAACTCCAAGAATTCCCAGCCGAACTTCCACCTTCACTGGCGATATTTTTATGACCCACCAGAGTTACAGACCATACTCACAGGGAGTGAGGACAGCCAGCATCACATTGGTTACTACAGGTATAGAACACAACAACTGAAGTGTGTGACTATTGGCTTTTATTAGAATCTTGTAGCTTCCACCAGAGGCTGCTTCCAACATTTGCTCTACCGAGAAGACAGAGGGCGTTGTGTGAAATAATATGAAAATAGTGATAAAATATGTACATGAGCATAAGTGGTTCTGATTTTCTTGTTGTTGTTTTTGTTTTACTGAATTTCATTGTTCCGCCAGAGATACTCCCGACTCCCTCCCTTCGTTCGTTGGGGAAAATGAAGCCAAGAAGAGCTGTACTATAACACAGATGGGGGACAACGTGTTTGCTGCAGTCCAGTGAGTGTTAACCACCACAAACTCCCCATATATCACTTTATATAATCCAATTTCCAGCTTAAGAAACAAATTCTTGGCACAAAAACAAAAAAGTTCTTGTGCATTAGTGACCACTGATAGTGCTAAATTTTATTTCCCACATCACATTTCACAATAAACTGTTTTGTTTTTGTTTTTTAAATGTAGTGTTTAGGTATGTACTGTTTAACAGGTTCTAAAAGTGATCTAAAGGGGGAAAAATGCTGGAAAAGCAAAAAGGTCACAGCCACCAAAGCACGAGAAATGAAAACTGTTTTTTATGTTCAGGAAAATCAGGAAGAGCTTAGTATCAGCTATATTGGAAGGTAGATCTGGGCGATATGGATTTAAAAAAAAAAAAAAAAAAATACACATTTTTTCTTTCTGTACTGAACAATTTCAGTTTCTGGTGAACTGGTGGCAGGGATACAGATTTAACGCTAAGCAAGAAGACTCTTTTTAGGAAAACCTGTTGCGTGGACTTTCCACTATTCCATCAAGCTCGTTTGAATGGTATTATTGCGAAATACTTGATGAAGGTGGTATGTCATGTTACCAGACTTTGTCGGGACCTGTTAGTGCTATACCTTGCACACTGGCTTTATCTGTGCTTGATCTGATAGAGAAAACCATTCCCAGACTACTGACAGTGTTTCTTATTTACTGCTCACAAGGACATCTTAGTTGCCTGACATATTTTTCACAAGTCCTTGCGAGTAATGTTTAGTATTAAATGGTCTTCTGAGGGAATGGGGAACATGTTGACTATGATTGGCTGCTGTGGCGTTAAGCCAACCCTACAATACTGTCTGATAGGCTATATGTATTGTCTGTCTGATCAAATTGTAAAGCCTACATTTATTATCGTCATCTAAATTTTTTTTTCTTCTCGAAATAATATTGTAATCGTTTTATCATCCAGCACTATTAGAAGAATCATCAGTGCGTTGCATCCTGTTGTGTTTGGGGCTTTGTAGCTGTAGATCAATCAGGGTACCTTTGCTGAACTCTTACATTACTAAAAGTGTATTTATGTGGATGTTGTTATTTTGATGCATATCACCCACCGAAACCTTCAGACCACAAATAAACTTTCACGGGAACAATAGTAGAATAATGCACCACATTTAACTGCAAAAACTGTTCAGGAATGTTTTGAAGAGTATGAAAAAAGCTTCAAGGTTTTAAGTTGACTTACTGAGTTTCTGTGTCTGTCTGATTGAGCATCTGAATGTGTTGGAAAAAATACTCGAGTGCATGTTGATGCTTGATACCACAAAACACCTTCTGAGGTCTTGTGCTCAGTCCACCCCTCAACAGCTATGACCCACTGAGGTGTGGTCTCGGCACAAGGGGAAATTGTAGAGATTAGGGTGGTGGCTTTAATGTTGTGGTTTATTTGCGTTTGTTGGCCACTTAAAACTCCATCAATAACTTGATGCTTACAGAAATAAACAGTGAAATTTGGTGATCCTTAACTTATCATAATATGCCCTCTTGTCTTTCCTTCTTTTACTTCATGTGTGGGAGTGGAGGTAAATTACTGCATGAAATTTTCTGTTGTCACTTCTTTTCGTCTTGTAATTTGCTGTTCTTACTTCCATCAGCCTATATCTGCTGAGGAAGAGGAAAGAGAGGGGCAGTAAGAAAACTGGGGATGAGGCGCTGGAAACCTTGGAGGCAAAGCTGAGAGACAAAGCACAGACTCTGGGCTTTTCTCTAGAGCAGAAGACCAAAGACATGAAGCAGAGAGACAAGAAGGTAAAATGCACACGCCAACAAAAAAATTACCAAGACCTCGCTTGTAATACCTATTAAATCAGGGATGTCAAACTCATTTTGCATTTAGGGTTGCATATAGCCCACTGTGATCTTAAGTGGACCTGATGAGTGGAACTCCACTTTCTTCTGTAAAGACATTGATGTACACATTTAATCCCCGAGACATCTTAATAAAAGATCAAGTCCAATTTCATTTACAGAAAAAGTTCTGGCAGCTCTGACTGTCCCACATTTACAAGACATTGTTTTTGGTTTTTTTTTGTTTTGTTTTTTTTGATTGATTGATGAAAATTTTCTGCTTAACTGGTGTGGTGTGGTGTGGTGTGGTGTGGTGTGGTGGGGTTGGGGCGTCTTCATGAGCAGGAAAAACTGTAAAACTGAAAAATACAGTTAAAAGTGCAAATGTTTATGTCTTCCTTTACATTTTCCAAAGCTGTTCAATGGCCGTTTGACCCTGTGTGATGCATTTTGCACTGGAATACCATATTATTGTAATGTACCACAGCCGTTCATTACTGTTTTTGACTCTTGATTTTAAGATTCACATTGTACAAACTAGATGTTTTCTTCTTGTGGCCACAGTGCCGTCTCACTTTACTCCAGCATAGATCCTTTGTCCAGCAAAATAAAAGAAGTCATTCAAAACGCTAATTCTAAAATTCTACAGTGACGCTGCTTGAAAAGCATTAAATATATAGATATGAAAAAAATTTGTGTTCTGAAAGTTTATGCTTGAAAACTTTTTACACACTATAGGTCGTAACAAAGACCTTCCACGGCGCGGGCATTGTTGTACCTGTAGACAAGAATGATGTTGGATACAGGGAACTTCCAGAAACAGATGGTGAGTTTACAAATTTAAAGTTGTTTTAACACCTTTTTTCCATTTATCTTTTGTTTATTTATTGGTAAGGTAAACAAATTTTGATAAAGGAATTTAGCTTCTGTGAAATAAGCTGGTTATATAGATTGCAGAGATGTCTTGATGCGTTCTCAATCATCCAGGTAAGTAAATCTCCAAAAGTTGATTCTGTTCATCTGGACGTAGTGTTTTCAGTGGGAGAAACGTTTCATCACTCATCCAAGTGACTTCTTTAGTCTCAGCGGACTGCAGGTTTCCCCAATCTTATAACCAGTACATTTGCATAATGACTGATTCCATCCCACTGAAGGAAAAATGGGCTGGGAGGTCAGTTCCTTCATCTTGATTATGCAAATTCTCATGACCATTGATCAACAACCACTGATCAAAGAACACTGATCAATGGCCATGAGTACCATTCACAGAGAGTTGGGGAATGGCTGCAATCACAGCATTGTAAGATGGCGAAAGATGGTCCCCTCCTCGATTCAGAGATGGTCTTTCCCTTTTCACGTAAATGGCCTCCTTGACTCCGCGCTCAAACCAGCGTTCCTCCCTGTTCAGGATGTGTACATCCTCATCATTGAAAGAGTGTCCACCCTGTAGGTGTGAATAGACTGCAGAGTCCTGGCCTGACGAGGTAGCTCTTCTGTGTTGTGCCATCTGCTTCGCCAGAGGTTGTTTGGTTTCCCTGATGTATAAATCCTGGCAATCCTCCTGGCACTTAACAGCGTACACTATGTTACTCTGTTTGTGTCGGGGGACCTGATCCTTGGGGTGGACCAATTTTTGGCACAGCGTGCTTTGGGGTTTAAAGGCCACAGAGACACGGTGTTTAGGAAAAATGCGTCTCAACTGTTCTGATACTCCTGACACGTACGGGATCACTACAGGTTTTCCCTTAGTCAGCGGTTGTCCTTCTCTCCTGGATCGGCTGGAGCTTTCTTTAGGCGCCTTCCCAGCTTTGACAAATTTAAGAATAAGAATAAGAACAACTTTATTTCCAGCTGGAATAACCACATTTACTCAGTGTGATGTTTTTCTGCTTCCCTGGCCGCTGTGTCTGTGGGGATGGTGTTGGCTCTATGTTGTGGCGTCCTGATGACACCCAGTTTATGCTCCAGTGGATGGTGAGAGTCAAACCTTAAATACTGATCTGTATGCGTAGGTAGGTTTCCGGTACACATCAGCTTTTAGATGTCCCCCATTACTGATAGAAATCTCACAGTCTAAGAAGGCTAACCTGCTACTTTTCACATCCTCCCTGGTGAATTTGATGTGTCGGTCCACCGAGTTAATGTGATCCGTTAGTTGTGGTGCGTCCTGAGATTCGATTTTCATCCAGGTGTCATCCACATACCTGAACAAATGACTTGGCGGTGTTCCAGGGTAGGATAACAAAGCCCTCTTTTCCACTTCTTCCATGTACAAATTGGCCACGATGGGTGAAACTGGGGAGCCCATGGCACACCCATGTTTCTGCCTGTAGAACTGACCCTTGTATGTGAAATAGGTGGAATGAAGACACAGTTCCAAAAGCAAACACACTTGGTCGATGCTGAGAGTGGTCCTGTTGCTGAGGTTGGGGCCATCCTGTAATCTCTTACGAACTACCTCCAACGCTTCCGCGACTGGGATGCAAGTGAAGAGACAATGCTATTGACCGGACCTCATACGATTATAAGATTGGGGAAACCTCCAGTCAGCTGAGACTAAAGAAGTCACTTGTATGAGTGACAAAACGTTTCTCCCACTGAAAACGCTACCTCCAGATTAACAGAATCAACTTTTGGAGATTGCAGAGATTTTTTTTTTTTTTTTTGTCTCCGCTCCATAACAAATTTGTTTCTTCCCTTGTGTCCAAGCTGGCCTCAAGAAAATTTGTAAAGCCATTGTTGAAGCACGGACTGATGAAGAACGCGTCAAAGCCTTTGGACCGATCCAGGAAATGATAACATTTGTTCAGTTTGCTAATGATGAGTGCGATTATGGCATGGGCTATGAACTGGGAATAGACCTCTTCTGTTATGGATCTCATGTGGGTATACTAAGTCACTGCTTCTTCAGCAATCATCTTTCTTGGATTTGATGTGATTTCTGAGATGACCTATGACATAAAAAGAACTCTTCTTTTCGACTTACTTCTTATTTAAAATTGGATAGTTTTAATTCTTTGACATATTTAAAACAAAACAAAACAATTCAATAACAGGGGACATCAAGCTTTTAGTGGCTATACTAGAACTATTAGTGGTTCAGTGTTGCACATAAATTTAAGTTAAATGGAATAAGTTGGGAACTAATGCTTTGGCCCATACAAAGAACTGAATTTTCAAAACTTTTTAAGGACTGGATTTTGGGGATATAAATCATTTCTCTTTGATTTTCTCTTTCTCTCTTACAGTACTTCCACAAGGTTATCAAGCAACTTCTGCCCATGGCTTACAGCTTACTGAAAAGGAACTTGTTTGGAGAAATTTTGGAGGCCCATCTGTCAAGTCGTAGCCATGACAACATAGACCAACTCTCTGCACATTAAAAAAAATATTCAGAAGTACGTTTCTGTTCTGGCTCTTTATAAGCTTTCCCACCATGTGTTCTTGTCTTCTGTTGTTTGTCATTGCTGATATTTTTGGTGGATTTGTGCTGCTGTCACTAACTGGAAACGGTTCAGTGATGTCTTGTTTGTAAAAGGTAGCTGTTTAATAAAGCTTTTTTTTTTTTTTTAATATATATTTCTATCTTTTTTTTTTTCTTTTTTTTTTTTCTTTTTTTTAACCTGTTTGATTTTTATGTCCAGCCTAATCTGAGCGAAAGTCCACCTCACTTTACAGTTGAATTGTACAGTCATCATAATTTTTGCCTTGGGTTTAGATCATCTAGGTGGACTGCGTGTTGATCAGAGTGCAGGCAATCTGATGAAGCAATGCATTTAAGGTGGTGTAATATCATAGAGTCGAAATAGAGGGCAGTGTTGTGTATGGGAGTTCATAAATGAGCAGCATGTAAGATTCTGGGAACGACTTCCCATCATTCACATCATGAGTCATCATTTCCCATACTGTACATAGGATGTATTTGGTAACTGACATTTCTGTTGATGAATGTTTTGGCGTAGAGAAAGGGATTGATCCTTTCCTGTCTTTTCATTAGTCTTTCAGGATATGAAGAGAAAAAACTGTAACAATAAGAAACTTTCCAGTTTTAGCATACTGGAAACGTCAGGAAAACCCCCTAAAACCAGGCCTGAGCCTCCTCATTCATTTCCCATTTCTGATTAGATGCAGTTCATAAAATAGCTGGTATTTGGATATATTTTATTTAAGCATCTATTATATCAAGAGACTTTCTACAAACAAAGGTTTTACAGCAGAGTAATATGCAACAAGAAGCCCAGTGGTTGCATTGGAATGGTTGCATCCACGGTAACACGGCCTTTATTTTCTCTAGGTCCTGTGAAAGGCTTAACTCTTTCTAACATTTGTATTTTTCTGAATGAAATGACAAAATAATTAGAAAAATTTGGATGACTGCACAGACTGCTCTGTTGCTGTTTTGTTTCAAGACATTTCAAAACATTTATTTCACTTGTCAATAATTGGGCAAGCTTACACTGAGTGTGTTACATCTTTACTTTATTACATTACAAAGGTTATGGTGGCTGTGTCATTGTCATCTTCCTACTTTGATGTTTTTTCTTGTCGTGAAGCTTCATTGGTACACTAGACTTATAAAACTGTCTTTTTGGAATGAGCATTAATTAATTTGGATTTAAGGACCTACAGTCAGACTGTAAACAGACATATTTACAGTTTGTAAATATTTTGACACCAGCATCATTTTGTAATTTGCCCCCTGTCCATCAGAGAGCCATTTTTAGAGGCATACATATAATGCACAAGGTGTGTTTCCTTATTTTTTAATTCCTGAAAAAATAAGCAGATAGAAGATCCGGAGCTTATTCCAACTTTTGGACTTGTATTGAGCAGTTGTTCAATTTTGAAGTCCAAAGAGGCGTCGCTACAGTTTCTTCAGGGAAGAAAAATGGATATTCTTCAATAGATCATTCAGTCACCTGAACTTGACCTAACAGAGCAAACTTTTCAGTTATTAACTACAAAACTGAACACAGAGAGACACACAAAAAAGCAGCAGCCGAACTGCTCCAGTAAAGGACTAGCAGATCAAGGAAGGAAACAGGATTTAGTAATGTCCATGGTCGATGTCGTTGGCTGCAAGTGATTTCCATCCTAACACTAAAAACAATCCTGATAGTTATAATAATGTTAGTTTACTTTTCGGTCTCTAAACAGTGTGTTTCCGGGGGGAGCTCAGTTCAATATTTTTTTTGTTTAACCCCCTTAAAGATCTGTGCTTCAACCACATATTGACTGTTTGATTTAAAATGCACAATGCTGGTTCACGGAGGCAAAACTGCAAAAAAAACACAACAAAAACATGGTCCATATAATGGTCCAAATGGGTTTAAATGTGAAAGATGTGACTGACCTTGTGTTCCTTGTTGCCTGTATGTTTCCTCCTCCAGAAGCCTGACCGGCTGGCTGGCCATTTGGTTTCGCTTTTGTTTTCACCTGCACACACTTATACGCTGTCTCTGCACTCACACACACTGTATACACACTGATGTCCTGATAACCACCCATACAAATCTCTGGTTTCACTACTTTATTTCATTAAACCACTCCACTGCCTCCTAAGATTAGGTGTGGTCTCCCTGTTTTTGTTATTCTTTTAAAGCGGGTTGCATCGAATGGGAGCTTGTCTGCACAAAAATCGGGGTCCGGTAAGTTTTCAAATGCTTGTTTCTACTGCTTTGTTAGGCTGCACCTGGTATTCTTGGGGTCACATCTTGTGTGTACTGATTTTGCTTAGTTATTTCTTTTGACTTGCCTTTAGAGAAGGATTGAGCAGAATATTGCTGCTTATTGTCATTTTACATGTATAATGAAATTGTGGGTGCTTCACACCAACTGTGGTACAATAAAATATAAATAGTAGACAGCAGGAATAAATAGCAAACAGGATAAATATATACAAAAATAGGCACACATTAGAGAACAGATTGCAAAGGGCTCGGAACTAATGCAAAGTAAAGACTTGGTCTGAATAGAGTCCATGTGTGGGTGGCCTGAGTGTTGGGGGGATTACTCAGAGCATGTCTCAGATTAGTGAGGTGGTTGGGCAGGGTTGGGGTGTGGGCAGCCAATGATTTAATTACCCTGGGCCTGTTTTAAGAATGTTCAACTTCAGGTTATTTCCTCAGCACCAGTGGGACAAGTTCTCTACCTCTGCCCTGTACACTGTCTCATCTACATCAGAGATGAGCCCAATCACAGTGGTGTCATTGGCATGCTTGATGATGATGTTTGGTTGGGTGGGTTGGTTTACAGTCGTATCTGTAGAGAGCGTACCGTAAGGAGGCTGAGAACACAGCCCTGTGGGGAACCCTGGTGCTCAATGACAGTGAGGGGGAGAGGTGGGGCCAAGTCGGACTGACTGAGGCCAGTTGGTGAGCAAGTGTTCGATCCAGGAGCAGGTGGCAGGGGGGATCTGAAAATAGTCCACTTTGGTGGTGAGGATTTCTGGGATTATGGTTTTGAAGCTTTAGTCCACGAAGAGCATCCTCTGATGGCTCTTCCTGTTCTCCAGATGGCTCAGGCTCATAGACAACCTCAATGTCTGTCTATACCAGTCTTCTGGGGATGGGTATGATAGTGGAGGCCTTCAGACAGTTGGGAACAGTGGCATGAGTCAGGGAGAGGTTGAATAGCCTGATGAGGATCCTGACAGTACGTCAAACCAACTTTAACCACAGCCCCTGGGATGCTGTCGGGGCCAGCAGGTCGCCTGGGTTTCACCGCTCTCAGCCTCCTCATGACCTCGTGTTCCTGGAGGGAGAAGGTTGTGTACTGGGTGAGGTGGGTGGCAGGGGAAGTAGGGGAGGGGTGGTCTCAAACTGAGCAAAGAAGGTATGAGCTCCTCTGCTAGTTTGAGGCTGCTGTCCAGGGTATAGCTCTGGCCTTTGTGGTTGGTGAGGTTGTTCAGTGGTAACCATTAGTTTGCGAGGCAGATAGATAGGCCAGCACCGAATGGACATGGCACGTAAGTGTAGTGAGCAGTGACTGTGTAATTCTGCTGTTATGGCACCAGTCTTGAAGCACATAAGCACAGAGCTCACCACCCCTTCCCTTTGTGAGTTAATATTGTGAATTGGTTGTCTGAGTACTGGGCTATGACCTATAACTGGTTTGGGGAGGCCTCATAGTCTAGAGTACTCATTGAATGTGACTATACCCAGAGGTGTAGCGCTATTTAAGTAGCAGAAAGCATCAGTCATGTGCTCCAGTGCACGCACACATTTGTGTTATTTGTTTCTAAGGCTGTTAACTCAACAGTGGCACAAGTGATAAAATCTCAGGTTGAATTTATGAACATGAAGTCATCCGTCTGATTATCTTCCAACAGTTATGGTATGCTGCTTAAGACTTCCTCCTCCCTGGAAGTGTATTGTGTTTTGCCACAGAGGTGACAAAAGTGGAAGATGTTTCTACTACTGTTATGTTAATGTAATAATGACAATAAATGAGAATACAACTTTACTTTGGTTGAAATTTTAGTTCTAAAAAATATACTCAGCTTGAATCACTTAAGTAGAAAATTAAACAGACTGAAGGTAGATTGCAGTGAATTAATCTAAGCATCAGCAGCTTAACTTTAAAATAATCTCTGCAATATGTAGTGTACCTCACTCTAACCATGAAACCACAGCCACTGTACACCAGTCTAAGCAAGCAAGCAAGCAAGCAATTTATTTATATAGCACTTTCAGATCAGCCCCCAGCTGAACACAAAGTGCTGTACACTTGACATGCCAAAGTGATACATTGAACATGTTAAAAAATATAAAAATAAATAAAATATATATATAAAAATAATTATTAAAATGACATTAAAATAAATAAAATTAGCATAAATAGCAAAAACAATAATAAAATAGTATAAAAATAATGATGAGAATTACATTTAAAACAATAAAATCAGCACATTAGATCAAAACAATAAAATCAATAAAATCGGGTCAGACTGTGTCATATGCCAAGGAGTAAAATGGGTTTTAAGATGTGTTTTAAAAAGTGGACAGTGAGGGGCCTCTCTAATGTGCTGGGAAGATTGTTCCACAGATTAGGAGCAGCAATAGAGAAGGCCCTGTCCCTCTGAGCTTCCTCTTGGACCTGGGTACCTCCAGGAGCAGCTTGTCAGCTGACCTGAGAGACCTGGGGGTGAGTAAGGATGCAGAAGCTCAGAGAGGTAAGTTGGGGCAAGACCGTTTAAACATTTAAAACAAACATGAGGATTTTAAATGAACTCTAAGATATACAGGCAGCCAATGGAGTGAAGCCAGGATGGGAGTTATGTGCTCTCTTTTACGAGTTTTGGTTAAAAGTCGTGCAGCAGAATTCTGGACCAGCTGCAGACGAGAGAGAAGATGCTGACTAACTCCACAATACAGAGCATTACAGTAATCTAGACGACATGAAATAAAAGCATGGATTACCGTTTCAAGATGCGGCCTGGATAAAATAGGTCTTATCTTTGCCAAGCGCCTTAAATGGTAAAAACTGGACTTGACAGTAGCCCTAATTTGACTGTCTAATTTAAAATCACTGTCCATCTTAAAACCCAGGTTTGTAACAACAGATTTAAAATACTCTGCCAGGGGTCCCAAATCAATAGCAGAGGGTTCACAAGGTCCACTAGGACCAAACAGAATCACCTCGGTTTTGCTTGAGTTACACCTTAGAAAGTTTAGGGACATCCAAGATTTAATGTCTTCTAGACATGCTAGAAGTGGCTTAATAGAGAAGGCCTCTTTCTGCTTCAGAGGCAGATAAATCTGACAGTCGTCAGCATAGCAGTGGAAGGATATTCCATGCCTTCTGAGGATGGTTCCCAGGGCTGTAAATATAATGAAAAAGCAGAGGCCCTAAAATTGAGCCCTGCGGGACCCCAGACTGAAAAGTGGCAGAGGAAGACTCATACCCTAAAAAGTTAACACTAAAAGTTCTGTCACAAAGATAAGACCTAAACCATTTCAAAGCAGTACCACGAATGCCTGCAAGATGGTGCAAGCGAGACAGTAAAATGTTGTGGTCTACAGTGTCAAAGGCAGCTGTTAGGTCAAGGAGGACGAGAACAACATGATTACCAGAGTCACAAGTAAGGAGGATATCATTAAAACCTTTAAAAGTGCTGACTCCGTGCTATGAAAGTTTTTAAAACCTGATTGAAAGACCTCCAGGATACCATTCTCATTTAAAAAATCCATCAATTGGCAATGTACAATTTTCTCTAAGATTTTAGACATAAAGGACAATTTGGAGATAGGTCTGTAGTTAGCCAATACAGTGTGGTCCAGGGCAGGTTTCTTAAGCAAGGGTTGTACTACCGCATGCTTAAAATTAGCAGGGACTACACCAGATATTAAACTGCTGTTTATAACAGTAAGAACAGCCTGGCCTATGCTAGGAAAAATCTCCTTAAAAAACTGTGGTGGGACAGGATCATTTGGGGAACCAGAGGGCCTCAGGTGGCCGACCACATCCTCTAAATAAGAAAGGGACACAGGCTCAAACTGGTTAAAAACAGCAGAGCAAGGGATCAAGACAGAGGGTCAGACTCAGGGAAGAAATGAGAGCCCGCGTGGTTGCAACCTTCTCAATGAAAAACACATAAAATCATTAGACAGTTTATGCGAGGCCTCCAAACAGCCACTTTGTGGAGCATTTAAGACTGAGTCAATAGATTTAAATAACACACGTGGATTGTGACTGTTGGAGGAAATGATCTTAGAGAAATATTTTCTTTTAGCCTCTTTGACTGTATCCTGATAGAGGCGCCAGCAGTCCTTTAGGATTTGAAGAGACACCTGCAGTTTGTCCCTCTTCCATCTGCGTTCTAACACCTGTTCAAGTTTCTAATGACCTTTTAACGTTAACAAACTCAGGAGATTCCGCCATTTTAATACTACTAGATCTCAGTGCTGCTTTTGATACGGTGGATCATAGGATTCTTATCTCTCGGCTGGAACAATATGCCGGTAATAAAGGGACTGCATTGCAGTGGTTTAAATCTTACCTATCTCTGTTAGTTTCAGAGACACATTATCCCCAAGGACCTCGCTCTTTTGTGGGGTCCCTCAGGGATCTATTCTTGGCCCGGTTCTCTTCTCAATTTACATGCTTCCTATGGGCTCTATTTTTAAAAAATATGGCATCTCCTTTCACTGTTATGCAGATGATTCACAGATCTACCTCCCACTGAAACACAAATCTGTGAACCCTCTGAAGACACTGTTCAATTGTCTGGAAGATGTTATGGCATGGATGGCTTTAAATTTTCTCAATTTAAATGAACAGAAAACTGAGATCATTGTCTTCGGCCCTAGTGACCATTATGACCTTGACCCCTTAGAAAATTATAAAAAACCAGTTGCGAGGAATTTAGGTGTGATTTCTGATAGTAATTTAACATTCGATAAACAGATGAATAATGTGATCAAGACCAGCTTCTTTCACCTCTGCGTACTTGCAAAGGTGAAGCCATTTCTTTGCTTCAGATACTTTGAGAAAGCAATCCATGCCTTTATTTCATCTCGCCTCGACTTCTGCAACAGCCTGTACTCTGGTGTTACTTCGTCATCTATTGGCCGACTACAGCTGGTTCAAAATGCTGAGGCAAGGCTTCTGACTGGCAAGCGGAAGCGAGAGCATCCCCTACTTGCCTCGCTGCACTGGCTGCCAGTAAGTTTTTGAATTAATTTTAAGATCTTGACACTTGTTTTTAAAACATTGCATGGACCAGCTCCTATATATCTTTCTGATCTTTTAAATTGGTACACTCCAGTGAGATCTTTGAGGTTTGCTGACCAAATGCTTCTAGTTGTCCCTAGGTCTAGATTACAACACAGAGGAGTTCGGGCTTTTGCTGTGACTGCTCCAAAATGGTGGAATAAACTGCCTTTATATGTCAGGACCTCTCCAACACTAGATACTTTTAAAACTCGTTTAAAGACCCATTTTTACTCTTTGGCTTCTTTCTTTTTTTTTTTATTCTGTGTGAGTCTGTCATTATTTTATTCTTATTATTTTCTTATCTTTTATTTTACTTTCCTTTTAAATTTTATCTGATTATTCTATTGTACAGTACTTTGCTCAACAGTTGTTGTTTTTAAAAGTGCTATATAAATAAAATTGATTTGCTTTGATTTATTTTCTGTTCCTTATTGATAATACTAGTATTTTATTAGTATTCTGAGCTGGTTTTTAATAGCATTTTTGCAGAAATGCAGAATTAAAGTGTCTTTGTGTGCAGAGTGTTTTTTATGTCATTTCTTTAAAAAAAACAACATCTCCATATAAATGTCAAATGGCAGCAGTTAGTGTGTCTTTACTTTAATAAGTACACAGAGACTCACACAGCCTGCAGAAAAAAATAAGAGCAATTTGCACACTCAGGCACAGACACAATAATACTGCAGTATGACGGCCACCCTTGTTTTCCTTGTTGCCTGTACCATATCCCCCAGGTAATTAGTGGGTGGAGCTGACCTGACATCTGACCTGAGCAGATGGAGCCCAGGGCATTTCTCACATGTGTTCCCTTCACTCAGAAATTGCATGTGTGTTGGCAACCATTCATAGTTTATTTACTTTATTTAACTAAACCATTTGTTGCATTCTTTGGAGCTGATTTGTGACAAAGGGTTAAGTCACATCTAAAAGGTGTTCTTATAGTAATTGTTTCACACATGTTTTAAAGAGAAAAAAAAAGAATTACCTCTGTCTCTTTTGTAAACTCATAGATTTGGCCAAGGACATATTATTCCACGCCCTACTGGCTCTGAAGACTGCATCTCAAACGATGACATTTTGCTAACATGATTTCTTACATCTCTTCCCCCACTTGGCCCTCCTCTGCCCAAGATGCTGTCTGTTTTTTAAAATGTCTCCAAGACATTGTTATTGATTTTTGCCCTGTCAGCCTATATTAAATTTGTCATCTAGTGAAGAAGGCCAGGCCATGGCGGGGGCGTAAGAACACGAAGAGGGAGATTAGATTAGTTAAGCCCAACCCAAAGTGTCTGATTTCACATGAGTGCCTAAGTAATCTCACAGGTTTTATTCAACCATGGGACAACATGCTCCATACTGGGAACTTTGATCTCTGAAGCAAACTGCTGCACAGGGCGTCGGTATATTCAAGTGCCACTGGGAATTGTCTGATTGTAAATATTTTATTTTGAATTAGATAAAGCACTATGCAGTAAAGCACTATATGGTGGCAATGTCTGCTTTAAGTGATGTGATGTGTTAAAAACACGTCCGCGCACAGTGCACCCCTTTAAAAGGTGCTCTGAGGCCCCTACTGGTCGCATTCAGGGTGGTCATCACTGCCAAGGTCTACTATCGAGGTTTCCGGTTGTCCACGAAGGCAGCATTGGTCCTGCGGAGATTCGGGGAAGCGCATCTGAAGCGCGTTCACGTGTCCATACACACAAACACGCGCGCAGGCCATAGCAGCACACCGGGAGCATCCCTGAGAGGAGGGAGCGCTCGTTTTGGTTTACCATCTGGAAGAATCGCTGTATTAGCTTCTGTCGAGCTTGATCAAAGACTTTCTCTGACGACGCATAATGATCCCGGGCTCTGCCGGGCCCCGTGGATGCTGAGGCGTGCACAGAAATCCACAGTGGATCGGGTAAAGGACCCCCGCTGACCGCGTCTCCTCCAGCAGCAGCAGAAGCAGCAAGCCCGAGACGGAATGTCAAGTAGCCCCGAAGAAAGTCACTCCAGGGGCGGCGGCTCCAACCGTGACTTAAAGACGGCCTCTTCGAGCAGCACGTCCCTGGAGGATGGAAATCCACCACCGCTGCACCAAAACCGTATACGCCAGGTGGGTGTCTGTCCGCAGCCTGCTCTCTGCACTAGCTGGCCCAGTCAGCCGTGTAACGAGCAGTCCAACGCGCTGATGCTGATGCTGCTGATGATGCTGTGCGCCTAGGCAGAGCAGTCATAGGCGTTGCCGTGCTTTATCACATCGGCGCTGCCGAGAAGACAGATTTTCCTATATTGCTGCATAAACTGTGTGTAAATTAGCTGTTAATAATAGAAAAGCTCCTCAGCCATCTGTTTTGATAAGAGACGTTGAGGGACGTGCTTCAGCAGAGTGTGATAATACCCAAACAGGCCAACTGTGCCAGTTGTTATGGCCGTCAAAATAAACACCACCAGGTCTGCTCTGGCTGAGGGGCTTCAGTGAAGAATGTTTACATGTTATCATTTACCACTGAAAGTTTACTGCCTGGATCGGCCATATCATGACACACTGCAAGTTGTTTATAGTTCTGAATATTTGCTTGATTATTTTGAACTTCAGATGTGATTTTTTTTTCAAATATTTGTAGGTCCATAGACTTGTGTCTGAGACTCTCAAGCTCTTAAAATGACACGCATACACTCTATGTGATATCTGCAACAACATCACATAGAGTGCTCCACTCATTTCTTTGCATTTCGCTAAAAAGATTGGAAATACAGTAAGCTCAGTGATTTATTGAAACATGCAAACAGACACGGAAATACAGGCAAAAGCAGAGGTAGTGAGCTTGAATGTCAATATTTGGCATGGGCACCTTTATTCTTCAATAAAGCCTGAACTCTCTTAGGCAGCTTTCTGATCATTTCTAAATAGTCTTCAGGAATAGTTTTCCAGGCTTCATGAAGGACATTCAAATCTTCGTTTTTAGACGTTGGCTGCTTTTTGCTCTGTTCTCTGTCAAGATTCGCACTATTTCAATAATTGAGGTCTGGGCCCTGGGGAGGCCAATCCAGGATTGATACTCTTCCATTGTGTGTTATTCTATGCAGGTGTACTTTTACTGTATGTCAGTGTGTTTGGGATCCTTGTCATGCTGGAAAATGAAGTCATTTCCAATCAGATGCTGTGCAGATGGTATTGCATGGTGGATTTTATGTGTGTCAAACTGTTTGATCATTGGTATTTTTTGTAGATTCAGGTAAAGAAATGGAACAGTTATAGTTAGGTGCTTTGCTTATGTTTGAGTGCTTTATAGTTCAGTGTTTTTGTTAAATGGCTTAATACTAAAAAAAACCACTTTTCTTTTTAAACATTTGTCTGAAAATGGTCAGGTATAAGGACTGGACTGGATGGAAAAAGAAGCCACTATCCAAGAAAAACATTGAAAAACCTCCAGGAAGCCTGCAGAACTATTACCCAGGACCACTTTAAAAATTACATGAAAGTCTGGCTCCTTGAAAACAAAATATTAAGAAATGAGGGGATGGCTCAAGACTTACAGACTAACAGTACTGTTTATTTATCACTAAGTTCTAGATTTAATTTTATGAATACACATGCTAGTAATATATAGAGTCCCTTTATCTATATCCAAAAGTCAATTTTCATAAATTTTCAGTATAAACAAGAAAATGGTAAAGCGTTACCATCTAGACCTGATCATGCAATGTGTGTTTGGCTGCTCAGTGGAAGTGAGTCAGGAGATGGCAGAGGGTTGTTTCCTGTCTCAGTGCACTCTCTGAGGCTAATGTGATTTCAGTAATGGACTGTGGTGCTACATATACACTTGCACACACAGACACACACTTAGACCCTTCTTTTGGGGTGGGGCCTTTGAGCTCAGATACTTAAATGTACTCTGGAGTTTTTTTTGTTTTTTTTTTAATTAAATGGCACTGAAATATCAAAAGCCGCACTGCTCATCCGTGTGTTTGTTTGTTCGTGGTCAACTAATCACATCTTCTACAGGTTTACTATAGTTAGTTTAAAAAAATGTAACTTGTGTACTTATGTTGATGTGCTCCACAATGAAAGCAGAAAATAGATTTCTTAATTTTCAGATAACAAACTGGATTCACGTTTAGGCCTCTAAACAGGCTGTGACACTCAAAGCTTGTTTAGAGGCTAAACTGGTACAAAAAACCACACCTTACAGCTTGAGGCTGTATGACACTGAGCTATTGATTTCCAGTGTATAGTGCTTAACAAATTTATTACACCATCACCCACTTTGCATTTTACACCACAGTTGCACTAAATTAACAGGACTGGTAATGACTAAAACTAATTTCACATACATGTAATCATTAATACACCAGTATGTGCAAGCCCTTTAACTGAAATATTTTTAATGCTAAAATATGACTTTTCACAATTTACAGTTTTAGGTGGTCTAATAAATTTGTTTAGCACTGTGTACGTACAATCATGTGAAAAACAAGTTTTCACAGGTCTCTGGGGATCAAATCTACAAAAACAAAATAAATGAATCAAGGTGTTGCAATGGCCCAAAATACAAACCTCCACCTGATGGAAATGATGTGGTGGGGTCTTAAGAGAGAAAGAAGATCCTGCAAATCTCAACAAAGTAAAGAAGAGTGGATTTCTTTCACAGCAAGATACTGCTAAAAAATTACTTTAACTTTTTGCTCCTTAAGGTGGTTCCACAAGCTAATGAATCATGGCGTTTACTTAGTTTTTAACAGGACTGCATAGAGTCCTGTTACAACAGTTTTTCACATGGCTGTATATTACTTTTTTTTACAGAGAAAAATGTAGGAAAAGATGCTTAAGGCAATGATGAGTAACAAATTGTTCACTAGAGTGCACTGGGTGCATAATGCATCACAGCTGAGCAAACAGTGGTGCAAAATCAAAATACCTTATATAGTCAGTACGCCCAAAACACGAAAAGGTATTACAAATCTATGAAAACTTGTGTTGGAAGTTGATTGAGGTTTCTGTCTATCGTTATGAATGACTCTGATATTCACTCCCCCCGCCCCCCTTCCAACTCCTGAGTCTTGTTCTTGCTTTATGTTGGACTTTCTTCACCAGTAAGCTTTTACTTTCTTTGTCTGCCATTTTGTTAGGGTACACTGGTTTTATCAAAGCCTTTTTATATCCGGAAAACACATCTGCTGTTGCTGGAAATAGCTTTAATGAGCGCAGTAAAAATTAAGTATCCTAAATGTGCATGGCCCAGCAAGGAGAGCTACAGAGCGAGTTCTTCTGTGAAGGCAAATCATGTGATACGTGTGATAATTTTACTCACCGTGAGTATAAAAAATAGCACATTTTGGCCTCTTGGGATACATCACTTTAACTTGCAAGAAAGACTATGGCACATCAAAGGGATACTGTCCAATTAATAGGCTTTTGGCACAAAGAGTACACTTGTCTTGTCTTGTTGTCTTGCAAGTGTTAAAAAGCATCTAGCTGAGTGGATACTCTTGATTTTATCTGTTAAATACATCAGAAAATGTCTTTCTAATAACAATGACTTGGTTTATGGAGGACTTTAAGGTGTTTACAGAAACAGGATTGAATGCAGAAACGATTCTTGTGCTTTTTAAACTGAGCTTTCAAAGATTTTAATCCTGCAAACAAACTTTGTTTCATCTCCAGTGTACTTTCCAAACCACAGATAGAAAATAAGCGCTAAACTTTTAAAAAGCAAGTTGACATGAATAAATGTATCACACTACAGCACTTTAATGTTTAATATTGTGAATAATCTTAATCTTATCATTGAGCTGGAGTTCACTAAAACAATAACAGAGCTCTGACACAAAAGGAGAACATGACTAAGGGAGACTGGGATGTGAAGATCTTATTTTCAGGTCTAAAAATACTCCTGTCTCTCTCGTGATTGTCCTGGAGAGAAATCGCTTTTTCCCAGCCAAATGGCTTTGTGTCCATGTCTCTGCGCTCACTGCAATGGACCAATGTCACTGTTCATTTGCATGCTACTCTGAGCTGTTGTTAAATGATTGCTTTCTGCAGTGTACTCCCTCCTCTATCTGAAAGATATGTGGAGTGCGTCAAAATATGTAAACTACTTTCCTGGGCTCGAATAGTAGATTCTTATGAACAGAGATTGATTCTACTAGATTTTATGTTCATTGCAGTCTAAGACAAGTAAAGGAGCTATTTGAACCTTTTTGTTTTGGTGGAAAAATGCTGCTCCCCTTGTAGATACAGATATAAAACCCAGAAAAGCATAATGCCTTCGTTTTATATCCAAAGATGATGGGTTTAGGCAGCTTGACCTGTTTCTTATTCAGGACTTGACATGAAGGTCCTATTTCAAGTGTCAAGCCCTGTCGCTGCATGCTCCTTTCTTTTTACACCTTTTCTTGCGCTGCATTCCCTCTCCACTTTCTTTTCTGGTTGCCAGTTGTCTTTTCTCTTCAAGAGCCTCGCTTTCTCGTTTTTTCCTCTTGAAAGGGGTTTGACTCTTTAGGTTGGTTTTCTCCTTGGCTTTTTGGCTGCCTTCCCTACCCATCTCTCATTTCCCAGCAAAATCCCCCACCCCCCACTAGTTCCTACACTCAGGTCCTGATGTGCAAGGAGGTCAGATTACACTGCAGCCTTTGACATTTTCATCTTTCTCTTTTCCGCCTCTCTGTCTGTTGCTTTTATGCCTTTCTGTTTTTGCCTGCCTGTCTATCTGTCTCTCTTTTTCCACTGGGAGTCTCATGATGGGACTCTGCAGGAAGGGAGTCCTAATGGAGCCAAGATCTTCATTACATTACTTCAGAACAGCTACATCAACATACACCCGCATATAACCACTGTTATCTCCTTCTGCACAATGCCAAGTGGAAACGTTTGGGGTCAAATACTCTATATCCATTCAAATTGCTAAACGCGCTTGTAGGTAAAGCATTATACGGTATATCAGTATTTACCAGAGGCTTAACAGCACATTCCTGGTTATAGATTCATGCAAAAACCTGTAAATGACTGCAGGTCAACAACTCCAGTACCCGATGGTTGTCAAATGCCATTAACAATTTATAATGTGGGCTTAATGCATCCAGATTATTTCTGTGTAGATATGATTCAGCAGGATACAGCTGTCAATTACACTTTCTCGCTATTCGTATACTGTACCATCAGCAAAATGGCACATTACTGCATCACTTTTCGGATTAACCAGTTCATCACTCAGTCTGTCAAATGTTAATTTTGAGATTTTGAGAATTAGTAAAGTGTTTTGTTTTTTAGCAAAAAATGTAAAGCTGCTTTTTTTCTTGTAATTTGTTGATATATTACAAAGAAAATGATTTATGTTTTTGTAGTTTGGAGCTTTTGGACCAACACAACGAGCTAATAGAATACAGAAGGCTTATTGTAATTTTCACTACTATATTCAGAATAATTTTTTTTGTCAACTGGTTAATTGTTAATTGAAACATTTTACATACATTGTACCAATTATTTTTAAATACTGACACCTAGCTTTAGTCAATTATTGTCAAAGAGCAAGTATTTAGAAAGATGTTCTCCAAATACAGACGAGCCACATTGCTGATGAGCTCTGATGCAATGTACAAGCAATACACATTAGTGTTGTGTTTCAGTACTAGGTAATGGTGATACCGTGTAGAGAAATCCATTGGTATTCCTGTCCAAGATCCAAAATCCAAAGAGCACATGAGCATGTCTATACTGGGGTACAAACAACGCCCTGACTCAACCTCACAGCTAGCTTGGGTGCCCTAGTTACATCTGACACCATCTTTTCCTGGCATGTCTTTTCCTTATAGATGTTTCAAGGACAGAGATAGCATCACTTGATGTGTAATACCTCACCATAATTTTTACAAAATGTTGCAGACTGAAACAGATGAAATTATAAGGAGAAAACTTGAGAGAATATCAGCCCGAGTATAATAAAAGCTAACAACACTGTGTAAATATTGTATCCCTTGAAATGTGTCCTCTGCTTCATAGAGGACAGGTGTTTTTGGACCAGGGCAGTGAGAAGCATTTAGAAGTTAATTATTTATAATGGCCTTATAAGGCTGATTCCCGTTAGAGAGAAATAGAAGGCGGGGGCAAGAGCAGGGTGTGGTTAGTGATCAATGGACTTCTCAGAAGCTCCGACATATCTATGTAAATGTGCACTCTCCCCAGCTGTCAGCTCCTTCCTAATGCTCCTCCTCTCCACTTCTCTTGCATAAGATTTAAGTTGGGTAAGCAAAGGTTTTCTCACAGGAAACCACATCAAAGCTTTTGACTGTGTTGCTGAGAATAGTTTGCTCATCGAACTGAATGTTCACACACACACAAACATGTACGTGCACATACACACAGCAGCACGTTGCTTTTTTTTCACAACCCGAGGAAGATGACACAACCTGTGACCCACCTTCTAACTCATGCAGCAGTTACAGCAGAATTAAATCTGACATTTGTGCTTTTATTATGTGCCACTTAGGTCTAACATTTTCCTTTCTGAACTGGTATGGTTATAGATCTAAAAAGCGGCTGAAAAAAGTGGCGATACAATAAAGTGAAATCTTCCCCCATCTGTTTTGTTTTCTCTGTCGCTGTCTCACAGTTTTTTTTAATGTCTGTCTTACTAATTGTCTGCATTGTTCTTTTTCTCAGTGTGACGGCATCACGGCATCACTCAGCATTCCTGTATGACTGTGCGCTGCAGCGAATTTTAGGTCACACGCTTCATTATTCATAACACATTCAGTTTGGAGGTGAAATCAGTTTCTGCCTCAATACCCTTTGTCATCTGACACAGCACTCTGTCATCATTTTGTTATTCTAGCATATGAAGAAATCAGTGATTAGTTTAAAGAAAAGTTGCAGAAATTTTCCAATTCTATATTAGCTATAGGGTTGAATGTGAGCATGAATGCATGCCTATCTCTATGTGTAAGCCCTGCAATTGATAGGCAATCTGTAAAGGGTGTGCCCTTCCCCTTGACCTGTAACAGCTAGGATAGGCTTCAACCCCCCCGCCCCACCCCTGAGACCGTAAATTGGTTAAGCAGTTAAGAAAATTAATGGATTCTTGGATGTTTATTGTGTCCAATTTTGAGAATGAGGCAGTTTTGCCTCATGTCAAGACATGATAATGATATTTCTGACAATACAGAAAGATGTGTTATTGATGATTGCATCTTGCAGGCAGCCGCATTTAAATTAGTGAAGGTCATTTTTCATCCTTCTTCTTCTGTGAGCTGCTGTCATTGATGACACACCATCTGATTTGAAGTGTGAACCTACTGAAACAAGGTGCCAGCTGCAGAAGCATTATACTGCATTAGAGATCATACAGCATAATATCCAGTGACACAGCAGATGTTAAATGTAAGTTCAAATCCCTATGTAATGTTTCCTGAGAAATTTTAAGTAGCAGGTAAAATAACTGCTTAACACTTTGATTTCAAAAGATATCTAAACTAACCTAACCTTGTAATCTTCAGGAGCTGCACAATATTGTCACATAATAAAAAAGAAAAATATTTTCTAGTTGGAAGGTTTTTAGCCTGCCCTGCTTTTTTATTCTATAACTGCATCAGGAATTTTCATTCACTGTTTGTGCGTCCTGTCATATGGTGTGCAACTAGTGAGTGCTCCATCAACTCTCGGTGAGGCCATTTGATTATATTTGGGTCGCACATCACCAGCTGCTAGTATCTCCTCATTGTTCTTTACTGTGATTCTGCCTTAAGTGGCAAAACATGTTTGTCATTTCCATGTTTAGCACCTTTAGTGAAAGGTGGAACCTGTAGTTCCACCTTTAGGAACAAATGTTTTGCATATTTTTCAAAGTTTGTTGGTGGTTGTTCCAGGAGCTCCCTTTTTTTTTTTTTTAGAAAATCGCCATTAAAAGCCAACACACACTCTTACTGTCACAGATGTCCGGGCTTGTCTTGTTCCTTGTACTAGGGAATCTAAGGTAACGCTTGTACTAGGCGTTACTATAGCAATGACATGTCATGCTATGACACTTGTGGCTGTAACGCAGGAGTGGGTTGATGTTTTAATCCCTGGCTGCTTCAGGTTGCATGTCGAATATCCTTGAGCAGGATACTAACCCCAAGGTGCTCTCATTGGAGAATGAATGTGTGCGAATGTTAGATAGAAAGCACTTACGAGGTAAGTGTTTTATATGGGTGAATGAGGCAAGTTGTATAAAGCACTTGGAATGCTCAGATAGAGTAGAAAAGCGCTATATAAGAACCAGACCATTTATACTTTTATGTCACGTAAAAAGAATACACAAGTATTATCCCAGCTGATAACAGTGCTGAAACCAGGTATCTTGTTAGGTGTTGTCATTTGTTAGATAAATGTGTGAACCACTAGGCTGTGGAGCCACACATAGCTAGGGACTCTATGGCTTGAACTTATACTTCAGTATTTAGTATATAAAACTACAGACTTTTGTTGTGATAACTGGTATATTGTACTACTTAACATTGATAACATCTGATAATAGGATGGGAGTCTTTTTCAAGTATTTATTTTCTATTTGCCTCAAGGCCTCTCTTTAATTAAAATGAAAAGCAAGATGACATCATTTGTTCCCAAGGGACTTGGGTAGAACTTCAAAGAGGGGAAAAGGGGAACGCTATAAATTCAGGTACTGGCCATTTGCAAGGTACTGTAGCGGCTATCTTACCAACCTTCATCTATCACAGGGAGGCAGCGAATGTTGGTTGTGGCTGGAGGCATTGCATTGTACTGATGGCTTTTAGATATAACACTTCATAAACCTTGGCATCAGTTACGGGAAGTGAATAATGAATTTATTGACGTGAGCAGTTGCTTACACTGCATTACTGGCCATCTAGCTTCTCTTCCAGTGCTCATAGTTTATTTGGGGAAAGAAAGAAGTTGAAGGTTGTGGCATTGTGTAAGAAAAAATAAAAGCTTCAAGCAATCAGTTAATGTAGCGCTGCTGTTTGCCTTTAGTGTTGCTGCCTGTCTGTGAGGGTGTGTGTATTGGGGGCGTTAATGTGGTTGCGCAACGCTAACAAACAAATAGAGCACGTCATGTTACTTGTAAATCAGCTGAGTGACTAATGAGATTTCTCCATTTGTGTGCATTTGATTTTGTGCTTCATTTACAACAGGGTGTGGTCCTTTTGACTTCCTCTTCCTTCATTTGACTTTCTCTCTGTGAATATTGTATCAAGGTTATGTCATGTCTACAATGTGCCCTTCTGTTCAATCCCATCTCATTTCAGCCCCTCCCGCCAAGCATCCGAGTTTTATTTCTTAGTGTGTGTTTGGGTGTGGCCTGATCTGGAGTCTTAACTGCCTCCTTTGTTCGCTCGCTATTAAATTTGACTCTGTATGATTTGGTTTTGGAAAAAACAGGGACGGAGATGGAGAGCGAACATGTGTGCTGTGTATTTTATGGTGCTGACCTTTCTTAAGCACTAAAAGAGGCTTTCAAAAAGACTTGGCATTTAAGCACTGTCTCTGAGCCAGTCCATTACTGCTTCAGCCATGTATTTTATTCATTCTGTTACACAAACATAAACAGGCTATCAATTTAGCTATTAGACATAAAAAATAGAAATATCAACCTTTTAGGTGGAAAGTCATTTGTTTTTTAAGATTTTTTTATATGTATATTTATTATATATTATTAAATGTATTGTTTGTATTTGTATTTGTTTATTTTATTATATACATACTGTTTGTAGACCTTGTTGGCAAATTTACCAAATGCAGTTTTTATTAGCTGATTCTAATTTAGCCTGCCAATACCGTTTAGATTTTATTTCTAAGAACTATAACTCACAGCATATCAAAGCAAAAAAAAAAAATCAACTTCTCTTCAATGCAAAATCATATTTTGATCATTTTAAAAAGAACTCCTTAAATTTTAAAATTTCCCTCAAACTGTACATTTTCCAGGATCCTCTCTCACAAGTAAAAATAAAGTGCTCTGCTATGGAAAGAAGTATTTATAACTAAAGTGTAGTTGCTGTGCACCCACCTTTACTGACAAAAGCAGGTGCAACAGATTTATGTAACAAAATAACTATTAGTGACTTTGCTCATACCAAGGTTGCTTGTTTGTGACTGGCTCTGAACTCTATAGCTTTAGCCACTTTGCCTTTGTTAGCTTCTTTAAAATCCTCGTTTCCATGTTCGCTAGGTGGAGGTGATTTAAATGTCTCTTTAGATTTTTTTGTTCTGAACATTTGTGGTGGTCCCCCTGTGATTTTGGCAAACCTCGTGTTTTCACTCACAATAAGAAGCCTTAAAGCTAACCACATATTATCATGTGGTTTGCATGCAACGATTTGCCTGCATCACTGTGTGTGTGTTGTACATGCATGAAACAGACCGGCTTGTAATTTGAAGTAAGTGAGACTGACTGACTGGTCATCAGCCTCAGTCGATGCTGTAAACTCTGCCATGCATAATCTTTTAAATAAAGCATGTCAAAGCCTTAACTTAAATTTAGTTTTTTCTCCAATCTTTCTGATGGAATGATGTCATCTGATGATGAAGGATATTTTACTAAATTAAATATATTGGAAAATACAATATAGTGGTTATTGACTTCATGAGTCTATACATTAGCCCCGGGCCTGAAAATGGTCAAGTTATTCAAAGCTAACAAAGGTTCAAAGGGGTTGGCAAAAAAAAGAATCTGGTAGCCATCCCCGATCACTGTTACAAATTTCAGGTTGGAGATGAAAATTGTGGTTATGAAATATTTAAACGCGTTAAGAAGTCTATATGAGTTCTTTCAAACAGAAAGATCATATCTCCATTAAATCTCAGATGCATTATATGCTGCTAGACACTCTTTTCTGGGAGAACTCTACTAGTCAGCACTGTAGCTCCATTAGCAGGTAGAATAATCGTTATCAACTTGAAGGCCACGTCTTCCATCAAGGATAATGGACTATCTCACAATTTTAAAGAAAGTGATCAAAAATATAATGGCTTATTCCTTTGCTGTTGCTCCTAATGTTTGCTCATGTTTCATAAAAACTGAGTAGGTAATTTCTATATAAGTCACCCCCCCCGATAAGGATAAGCAGAAGAGATTGGATGGATGGACAGATCGAAGTCCATGGAAAGCAACTACTATCTTTTTAAAGCCCTGTTGCCTTTTAACACTGTCAAATTCATTATTAAATAAAAATTCAGCTTGAAAATTAAACACAAAAGTCGAAAAATAAACAGGAACAAATTGAAACATAGATGTAAAGTGTGAATTTGGTTGTTTATAACCCCTGTTTCATATAAAAATGAGTGTGTGTTCATGTGACAAAGGAGTTGTACAAGTCTGCGAACACACACACATTTACAGTTTGAAACCTGTGTGTGTGCTCTTTGTCTATCAAAGAATGCTAATGGGCCAAATAAAAGCCTTTGGATCTATAAAATGGAAAACAGACCATTAACTCCTCCCGGTGTACTAGGTCCACTGGACCAACAGAAACGAGAGCTCACGTCATCTTTCTTTCAAATCGCCCATCAGTGTAACCTGAATCTCAAATGGATAACCGCCACCACACAACCACGCACACTTCCTCATATACACATGCATTTGCAGACAAGCAACGGTAGCATTATAACTTATTACTGAGGACACTGTTTCTGGATCAACTAACATGATGATCAATAATTATAGATTTTTGTCTGTTTAATCAGAAATTCAAGAACTCAGGCAATGCCAAGGTTTTCACTTGTAAAACAGAGTTGGCTTTAGTGTACTTAGAAATTTAACAATATCTCACTGTAACACAATGCTGCTATTTGTAAATCACCATCATCCAGTTAGTACTTCAATATGTCATACATTTCAAGTCATGATGCATATATATTTAATATATATATTTAAAATTACAATAGCAAAACAAAAAGTAAAATTGTATTGTGCATTAGTTCCAGTATACTTTTTTGAAACAATTAATAACACCTCAAGTTCTTATTTCCTGTTAGGATGTCCTGTGACTGGACAGTACCAACCATATTGCTATAGAAAAGTTAATGCAGTTAATGGAGAAATCATCTAGAACACGATCTCTCGTGAAACAAAAAGATTTTGATTGAATGTATGTACTATATTTATTTGTAACAGGTAGGCAAAGGTAATTGCAAATTTATGAAAAATACCTATAAAAATAAACATCTTGCATCTGTTTCATTCTCTTTGTTAAGGAAGACCAGCCCACCTTTTCTTCTGTGATACAATGATTGAGGAAAGTCTCATCTGAGGCTTGGAGTGTCTGATTTTACTGTGCGTAAAATCAAAAAATAAATTCATAATCAGGCACTGAGAAAATAATATCCAGCCACAGTCTAAAGTATCTGTAACAATAAACAGTTTTAATTTTATGACAATAAATGGTTTGAATAGGTGACCTAGTGAATAGCACGTGCTTGTAATTTCAGTTAAAACAAGTTTATGTTTGATAAGAAACCAGAAAAAAATGTACATTGCAGTTTCAATTTATTACAATTATTACAACTATATCATTTTTTATTAAAGTGAATAAGTTAATAAGGAGCCTTGAATGTCTATTAAAGGCTCCTTATTCCAAAAACTTACATCAGAGTTTTATTATTTTGTTTTGAATATTAGTGTAATGGATTAATGATGCAAAAATGTTAAGTGTTCTTTTTACTTGTGTTTATTGCCAGTTTTTTTCTTCCGATATAGGCACTGTTGTTAGGTCAGATTACTGGGTTCAATCTAAGATCCATACGCTGTTTCCTTCAAAAAATAGAATCTTATATTCCCTGTGTCACCAGCAGAGAGCAGCAAAGGAAACGGAAATGTGCGGTCTCTCTAAAGGCAGCATTGTCATGGAACTAAATGAAGCAGTCAGGTTCAGTGCACCAGTGTTAAAAAAAGGAAAACAACATTATTACAGTTGTGGAGTGATTCAGCAAATCTGTCCCATTCATGATTACTAGTAGAAAGAAATGCTGCTGATGCTGCTGCAGCTGACTGAGTCTGTGAAAACATATCAGGCAGAATGTGTGAACAGAAATAGAGGTGTGAGATTGTGTCCCTGTCACTTGTGCTGAAATTTCAAACTCCTAACATTAGCGGCACTGACAGAGAGAGGGACCTTGACACCCGTCTGCTTGGAGTGGGCGCGCACACTCACATGCAGGAGCTGTCAAATTCAATTCTATCAGCCACCACTACAGAGGGTGCAATGCAGTTAAGATTCAGACTGACCCACTTTCTCCCGTTTAGGGGGAAGCCTGTAACTTGGTGGTTGGAAGCCACTGTTCTCTGCTCACTGGTCCCCCTCTGGACTGAGTGGTGTGTCCCATTTGCTCTGCTGGCTCACAATAGGACAGCCTGTACCCAAGTTCACCCTTTTCATGGTCTCGTCTCATTTTTATTTGCACACTCTTTATGTCATTTTTTTTCCATTTTTATTTGGAAAAGTCTGTGGTACGTAATAAAAGGAACTAAACGCATACGTCATTAAAACTGCGACAAAATACGAAGTCCTTACAGACTTTATAGATTTATGAACTTGTAAATTGGGGGTTAACATGACTAGAATAGTTACCGTATTTCGACCATTGTAATCCATCTCATGGTCCTTTCTAACCTATTAAATCTTCATTACACATTTACCTCATTTGCTAAGGATGGAGAGCATTTTCACAGCAGCAGAGAAAGTAGCTGTGTCTGCAGCAGTCAGCTGGCAGTTAGCACACAGCCTCCTTAAACCCCTTACACAATGAAAAATTTCCTGTGACTCTGGCTCACATGCACATTAACACTCATGCAAGGACACGCTTGTACACACTCAGAGCCTTTTGTAGCCACATCTGTTCACATGGAGGGTTTTCATGTACATCTGGGATGGGTAATTCCCTGTTTGTGTGTTGAAATATGTGATGAGGATGAGAGAGTGAGTGGTTCTTATGTTCATTTTTCATCAGCCCTTTTCAGTCATCATCCCTCTTGTTCGTGTTTGACAGGACCATACGAGAGGAGGGATTCATTTTTTGAGCACCTGTAGGTGTGTGTATGCCTGTGTTTTTGTATGAGGATTGAAATCTAGCTGCTGTACAAGGTGGAAGAAAAGAAAACTGAAGAAGGGAAAAAGAGGATAATGCAACAGTTTTTAAAAAAAATATTTTATTTTTCACTGAATTTGGGTTAACGCTTCTTTAAAGTCTTTTTTTCAATCATTTTGGAGTAATTAGTCAATATTTTTCTGATTTTTCTTTTAGTATTAGCATAATGCTGATGCAGAACAAGGCCTAACAACTTTTTATAATTTATATAGTATGGCATTTTTTTGACAAATATAAAAAGTGAAGGTGTTTAGTTTGCATTAGGCAGGATTTATAAACTTTAGCACCAAGGAAAACACACAGAAAAGTAGAAGGGTGAAGTCATGGCCCACGCTGCAGCCCATCTTAAGAAAGCTCGCGAGCTTGAGCAACACCCAGACTACAGAGCTTTACAGAAAGCCAGGGAGAAGAGGAGACGGCAGCGGGAAAGAGCTGAGCGAAAGCGTCAGGTAAAATCTGTCACATGTGGTGTGTATCGTGACAATTTCATTGCCACATTCTGTTGTGGCCTTATTGTACGCTTTGGTGTTACTGTAGGACAACATAAAAGGGGGCTGTGGGATTTGCACAGATGTGGAGGTGGTTGAAATCACATTAGGTAACGGATAAAGTACAATGTCAAAGAAGTAGTACTGTACCACTTTTTACCATAAATAGTATAATTTTTTTTAAAGATTTTCACCCGTTTTTGTTTTAACTTTCATGGCAATACAAGCCCCTAGCACTATTAGTGCACATATGTTCATAAGTGACCTCGTGTACACAAAGCAGCTGTTAATGAGACATTCATGATAATAAGTAGAGTTTTGATTTTCATCCAGTGTAAGCATATACTTGTGTAAGCATAGGCTACAGTGTATTACCAAGTATCCTTCATTACATGACTGACTCCAGGCTAATCTGTGCAAATCCTGTACGAATACAGAGATTACAGCTGGATCTCAATCAGTCCAATCCCTGCATGTGGAGTTTGGCAAACAGCTGAATCAGGCAGGCAGACGAGTAAAAACTCAAAAAGTGGAGACTGAAGAATACACACATACACACGCACACACCTGATTATATCAGTAATGCTTTTCTGAATGTGTGATGCCTTGTAATATGTTTTAATATGATTAACATTATTAATGGCTTATTAATTATTTTTACCTAATAGCATAGTGAAAAGAAAAGCAAGAGCGCTTTTTGGTCATGTGAACTATTTCAAAATTAAGTAGTAAATGTGACTGGGATACAAAATGTGAATGATCTGCACAAAACGAGTTCTGTGTAGTGAAAAATTCTATGTAAGGTTGAAATTAGATTGCTTGTACTAACCGGATCTGACTTGGTCAATTTTTCAGTGGTTTCGGTCAGCCTCCCATATGTCCCGCTATGCATGAGCAACACATGTACAGCAGCACAGCCAAATAGTTGCATACACACTCACAGCCACACACTAACATGTGATTAGCGTTGTAAAGACTCACTTCTTGATGCATTCTCAATCATCCAGGTAAGTAAATCTCCAGAAGTTGATTCTGTTCATCTGGACGTAGAGTTTACAGTGGGTGAAACGTTTCGTCACTCATCCAAGTGACTTCTTCAGTCTCAGCTGACTGCAGGTTTCCCCAAACCTTATAAACAGTACTGTTTATAAGATTGGGGATAAACAGTACTGTCAACTTTTGGAGGTAAAGACTCACTGTTCACTACCATGAAAAACCTTTGTAACAACAAACCTAATCAAACACTTAAATCACCACCATCAACATTTATAAGAAAGTAACAAAGGCAAAGGGACTCAAGCTAAAGCTGTCCAGAGCTCAGAGCCGGTCCAAGCCAGCAGCCTCGGTATGAGCAAAGGATCGAAGGAGTTGTGTAGACAATTATAGAGATGAGTAAAAAACGAGGGAAGGGCTGAAGGCCTGTTATAAACATGCTGAAAAAAGATGAAAGTTTTTTTGTTGTTGTTATATAAATCTGTTGCTTTTGTTTGGTAAGGTAAAATATATCAGACATTTCAGTTAATTATTTATGCTTCAGCTAATTCTGCTTTGAAGAAAAGTTATAGTTCTTAGAAAGAAGATCAGAATCATCAAAAATCTTTATTACCAGGTCAGACTTACAAAAAAACATGGAATTGGCCAAAGGAATCACAATTAGTGCATTTCTTACTTAAATATTTTTTTATTGCTGTGTTCATGTTTGAATTTTGTCTCCAAATCCTGACCCTTGGTCTTCCTGAAAAGCACCGTAGGCCATGTGGTCTACATTCTGAGTGAAACCCAGCTGTTATGCACCCTACCATGAACACACACGCACACCCATCAATGGGTTGTGTCTGGGTGGAACTGAAGGTCTAGAATGGTAAAAATAGCTAAGACAGGAGAGATAGTAAGGGTTAAATGTTTATGGCTGCAGTTGTTATCTTAGTGCGAGAGAGGAGAGGCAGCGGAATAGTAGGCAGGACTGGGCCTTGACCACAGTACATCGTACATTAAGTTAGAGCTAGAGGCTGATGCTCAGCAGCTTCCACTGTGATCAAAAGGGAACAACAAGGAAATGTAGTAGTATTAATTAGAAAAGGAAGCAAGATTTGGTAATTTATTAAATATGTTTGAACCAAAGATATGTACAAATTTATTGGACTGTAGGATTAAAGGATGCCAGTAATCAAGAGTGTAGAGTGAGAGATGCAAAGTGAGAAACTGCAAGAATTTGACAAAGTGGCCAAAGAGAGTAAAGAAAGGCGACAATATTCAGGTAAAGCTGGGAATTCTTTTCCTGTCTGAATGTTAACCATGGGAAATGCAGCAACATGTAAGATATGTGGATCAGATACAGCTTCAAAGACCGTTGGGAATGACTATGCCTTAAATCAACATACTGATTACTACAAGGCTGCTGACACTGGATCTAACGTTGATGATTTACTGGTAAGAGATGGAAAAGCAGACTTACGTTGGTATAATTTCTTTTTCTGCTAATGTCCTTTTTGTCAGAAACAAACATGTTAATGTCTGGTGGTTTGTTTGGGATTGTGCGACATCGCACGTGAAGCGCAATCCACATAGGGGGTGTGGTATGATTGTTGACATGCATTGCGAAGTTTGATGACCTTACAAGTTAACATGCAGTGGTGATTGACTGACACTTTAACACTTTAACCTCGCTAAAAAGAGGTTAGAACCTTGTTGACACTCTCAGGATAATGAAGACAGTACTAATGTTGACATACTGTGATATTCAGCAGGACAAATAAAGCGATACATCGGTATATTTTGATTATTCAAATATCAGATGTCATGCAATGAAAAATTCTTTTTTGGGCCAAAATCATTACCGAGGTAATGACAGGATACTAGATTTTGAAAAAGAGCAAGAGAAAAACAATTTAAATTTAAAACTTAAGTTTGCTGTGTACATGCACATAAAGGCAGTCTGTCATTAACTGTTGATCAGGCAGTAACGAACAATTCTAACAAAAATGAACAAATTTTGAATAAAATGGCAACAAGTCCTACACCAGGAGAACAAGAAATGCTGGAAGGCTTGAGATGAAACAGTAACACAAAATCTAAAAAGTAGGAGCTGGAACACTGGTGTTGTAAATACACTGAGGAGACTGGCTGATTGGGAACAAGTGCAGCAGTTTAAAGCAGGTGATATTTATCAGCGCAGGACAGACAAAAATGGAGGAAAAAATTGTAAAGACACAAGTAAAACTAAAAAAAGACACCAGGAATGCCTAAATAAAACAGAAATAAACTTAAGCCTGAACATAAAAAAAACCCCATGACATCAAAATGCAAATTTAGTATGACAACCTGATGTAGGGATCAAGGTTAGAATCTCCATGAAATGAATGTAAGTCAACACGATGTCCTCTGACGATGTGGAAACGTGACTCTGTGTGTGCATGCTTGTCTGTGTGTGTGCGCGCGTGCGCAGCTGCTTTGTGATGGGTAAATTTAGAGTAGCCTAGTAGGCCACTGATACTGTATAAGCAACTATGTAGCCATATAAAAACACGTGATTAACCCTTTATTTTATGTTTTCACATTAAAAGAGCTTTAAGGAACAAGCTTATTTAACTACAGCATGGGGCATCGCTGGAATTAAAAGGCATAAGAGGTAGATGACTCATAGGTCTGCTTGTAAAATCCATCATGACTTTGTGTGTGTGTGTGTGTGTGCGCGCGCGCGCACGTACTGAGAAAAATATGTTTTGTCTGATAAATGGAATGTGGCCTTTAATGTTGTTACTGTAATATTGCATACATGCGGCACTTTTATCAGAATGACAAAGTAACAAAAGAAATTATAAACATTTGCTTATTTACCTCTTATTAATATTACCCTAATTTCTGTTTTATCTCCTTAGTCGGACAGTAACACCAGTTTCCTCCGGGCAGCCAGAGCTGGAAACATTGACAAAGTCCTTGAATTCCTGAAAAACGGGGTTGACATCAGCACATGTAACCAGGTAAGAAAACTTAAACAACATTGGATACAAGTTCTTGTATGCAGTTACATTCATTTGAAGAGGGGTGATAAACATACAAACAGTGACAAATTTTCAGGTTTTATGGAGTTATATTTTTCAAAACTCCATCTTTGTGTTTTCATTTAAAATAATACTTTTTAAGTTTTGAGTTTTTATGTCTAAATATTTATTACAACTTTCCAGAACTGATATAGCAGTTGTATGAAATAATATCTAAAATCTGCTGTTTAGTGCTTCAATGCAAGCTACTGTCAAACCTGCTCAAGCTAACCTTCGCCCTGCTGTGTCATGGTGGCATCACACAGCGAGTACCTTAACCTGCCATATCACTTTTGCATACTCACAGCTACCCTCATAGCTACAATTACTCCCTTTCCCTCCACCACACCCATTCTTCCCCCCAATCTCAGCAGCTTTTGAAAAGGTCTATGCCTCCCTGACAGCTGTTCTCGTCCCCTCCCCTTACTCGCCCTGTCCCACATTCCACCGAAGGGGAGGGATTGGAGAGGTTAAAATATTTCCCCCTACTCCTCTCTCCTGTCTACATCAATGTGATTTACAGCAGTCACAAGACAGCCTAAAGGAGTGAGGCTACGTGAGCGTATGTGTTGTGTGTGTGCGTGCGTGCATATCATTATTTTTTACTGTGTCATTGCTTGACTGTTATAGCTGGTTTGCAGCTATAAAAAGCCAACCCGTAGCTCTGCTGTTTGTTATCATGGGCACCATGGGTTCTGTTTTGTGCCCCGAGAGGGAAGCCTGAATATAGAAAGCTGTGCACACTCAAATCTTCACATACACATACACACAGACATGTACGTAGGCACACACACACCTCCTGTCCTGCAACAGGAGAGCCTTGCCCTAATAGGATTTCTCGGTGGTCAGATGATCAAATTTGAGACCTTGTCAAGCGACCAAAAAATGCAAGTGACATTTTTATACATATCCCAGTTATTCCCTCATTATTTGTGTGTGTAGAGGCCAGTATACTGTACAGTGAATGTAATTTTGGACCTAAGCACATTAATTATCTCCCAGCACACATGAACATAAGCTATAGACTGTATTTTATTCCAGTGACGTGTAAGTAAACCAAATTAAAGTTATAACATGCACATAAATGCATTACTTTTTTTTCTCTTAGTGTTGTCAATAGCCAAATTTAAAATAACAGATATACAGATATATGCTGTGGTGACAGACAGGGAAGTCTGTTGTGCCTTTACCTTTTTACTCACAAATTTTAAGAGGAAAGACATTGACAGTATGGTTAAGTTAAGGCACACATAACTGGTCTGAATATGCTGAATGTGTATGGCAGCTGATGAGTGATGTCTCATGTGAATGATTTTGTTAAGTCAAAGCACAACAGGCAGTGACATGACCGTACTGGAAGTGATGGCATGAGCCCAGGATTAATGCTTTTGATTACTGCAATAAGGTTAAAAAAAAATCACAAAAAATTCCGTGCATAAATGCTAATTTTCTCCAAAGACTTGAACGAATCACGGAAAAGCATCATTATCACAAAGCCATTATCTGAAATAATGTCCGATAATGAGTCATTAGAGTTAGTAGTCTATTGACAAGAGCCGGATAATGTGACATTGCAGTTGAATAACCCAATTTCCTTTTGCTTGTTTTAATGCATTTCCGATTACTCTTCACAATGCAATCAAATAAAGGAACATGTTTAATGTTATTCATGGTTTCTTTAAAAAGTCTATCCATCCACAAAACACCAAAAGAAGCCGCAAATGTCACACACTAAGTTATGCACATATTTTGAGTATCGCCCTTGGTGCTATATTCGTTAATAACTGAAGAGTAAAAACCTAGAAAGCACGAAGAGAGTGGCAAGGGCCAGAAACTGGCGCCAAGGGCAGAAGGCTGCCCGAGAGAGTGAGAGGTATATTCCTAGCTTGCCAAAGCCACTGTCGTACTATGATTCACCATTGCACAGATTTTATGAATGAGATGTATAAATAAAGATGTAATGTTTTTTACAGATAATGTTTGTTCTTCCAGTTTTTAAGCATGTTGTGTTTGAGTTTTAGGATTTCAAAAGAGAACAAGTCACTACAGCTTATTCTACATTTTAATACAATATGCCTATGTGCTTGTATTTGCGTGTTAAGAGTGTGTATAAGAACTGCTTCACTCTTCACAATTAAAGGCCAGATTTCCCTTCTAATCTACTTAAAATTTTAATCCTTGGTGAGTAATATTACTCTTTACTTTAATCTGCATGCATTTACATTATTTCCTCCAAAATCTATCCCACTGTGACATTTATGACATTTACATTGTTTCCTCCAACATCTTTCCCCTGTGACATTTGAGACAATAAAACGACACCAAGTAAGCATGGTTGTTTATACCATGTGTGCTTATAACAAAGGTCAGCGGTCAAAGCAGCTTGAATGACAATCTGCGCTGGATGAAGCTCAACATTTTGTCTCCTGCTAGGGGAAGCAACAAAGTGCCAGGGATCACGATGTCCATTAGCTAAATGAAGCTTTTACGAACAACTGAGCTCAGAGGGAAAGGAGATTTAGATCGGTTTGTGTGACTGTGTCTGTGTGTGTGCTGTTGGGTTTTCCTGTCTCTCCTGAAATACATAATGGCTGAAATGTGGCTGAAAGTATGATTATTTTTGCTGTGTCAGTGAGTCTACCGTTTCAGAACTGAAGCATAACTGAGGCGTGACTTTCTGCTTCTCAAATGTCAGCAAAGAGCATCTGATATAGCCTACACTATTTTTTTTTTCTTTTCATTCGTTGCCAGTTCAGTGGAAAAAGTCGCAGATGGACTAACTGCATACTGATTTAAAATATACTGAAGTGATGATGATATTAGAAGCTTTGGCCATGCGACCTGACAAACATGATATGCAGCGTGATCATTGTGGTGGTGATAATGACATTAAAAAACAGTCTTTACTTATCAAAAGTGAGTGCTTGCTATGATGAGTCAGTTGCAGACCTTGCAGACCTGCATGATGATTTAAGTGTTTGATTAGACTTGTTGACTTCACACACCGTGAGGAGCTTTCACACTTTTAGCGACTGTGCTGTGAGAGCATGTGTGACTATTTTAGCGTGCTGCAGTGTGACCAACTCATAATCTGACATACATGAAACTGATCGAGAATGTGTCATGGACTGTCGATCGGTGGATCTCTGCAGATTTGATTAAGACACATAACAGACACTGGACTAGTGCCATTTGTGCAGCTTTACTCGTAGCTCATTAGAAACCGTTTGCACAGGTTTTATGGATGTACCATAGTGATACGAACTATGTGTCATTTTTCACTCTTTTTTAAGTCATGTTATAAATCACTCAGCCAGACAGTCACTGATATACTTTGGCCTTTGAGGAATGCCCCCTTTTTTTAAAGGCTGACATTTTCAGTTGCTTCTAAATATGATTATCTAATTTTGGGTGTGTGTTTGGGTTCCCTCTATGACTGTGCAGAAATATGACACCCCCCTTGGCTGTTTGGCATTTAGCAACTCGCGAGAAAGAAAGAGAGGGCGTGTTTCTATTTGTGTGTGAATGTATATGCATGATGTACATGTGTTATGGAGGGAAAAGGGCAATGATAGAAGGGTTAGCAACAGCTCCTCTTTTATATCAGTGCACAAAAAGCCTCCAGAGCTTAGAGGCACATTTCCTCGCTGTCGTTCATCTGAATTAGCCTGCAGGAAGAGGACAGAGCACACAAACCTTGAAAGCTGGTTCTAAACCAGTGTAGAGGAAGCAGGAGGTGGAGGACTGGTTGGAGTTCCATCACCAAAGACAAAAAGACAAAAGAAAACACAGCAAAGGATTCATGAAGGCACAGAATACCCAAAGGAGCGGGCATTTTGAAAGATAAAAAAAAGAGCAACATTTCAAAGATCCAAAGCACAGGATGGAAGAAATGGAGGACGAGGTGAATGGTTTTTGTTTTGTTTAGGGGTTTTTTTTCTGTTTTTTGTTTCTGTGTGTAAATGTCAGTGTCAGAAGAGGTACTGTGAGTGGCGATAAATCAGTTTTGTTGTAAGGGCTTGTTGGAGTGCAACATTTGAGGTCTGCTCTCCTCTTGTGCTGCTATAGTTCCTGTTGATAAATCTGAGGTGAGGCCTTTTGTTATGAGCGAATTGAACTGTAAAAATCAGCCAGTTTTTTAACCCAAATAGTTTTTCTTCTGTTTCAATTCTTAAATGTCGATCTCTCCAACTGTGAATGAAATGCATGCTATAAATCATGTACAGTATAATGCAATGTAAAGTTGGATTATACCCTCATAAGTGACTATAAACTTAATCAAGATTTTTTATTGTTGCCAATTTTACAAAAATTCACACTTGTACTGTAGTTTTCCTTTTTTGCAGGAGTATACATGACTGCATTAGAATGTTATTGATCCAATTTCCAGTAGATATCGCTTTATGTCCTGTAATGTTGGTATGCCTTATCTTTGATATAGGGGTGTTGTAATATGATTCCCTGAGCACCATGCAGTTTCATTTCTTCTTCACGTGTGTTTTCTTGAAATCTTCTCTTGTTTTCTGTTTAGAATGGTCTCAATGCGTTACACCTGGCGGCTAAGGAGGGACACAAGGAATTGGTGGAGGAACTGCTACAGAGAGGAGCATCTGTTGACTCTTCCACCAAGGTACACACATGAATTAGCTTCATGGGGTCTTTAATTAATATAATTCAGTTAATATAATTGTTGCTTTAATCACTCACTATATGTCTAATGGCTTTTTCTTTGGCTTGCATTGGCAAAGATAACTTTTTAAAGTTAAAGATACATTTTTAAAAGAGAAAAAAAAGATAAGAAAATTATTTTAACCAAAAGAGAAAGAAGGAGATGATGGAAAGGAATTAAATAAGTTGTAAAATACCATAAAAATCATTCCTTCTTTAGTGAATTAAGGAGCCATTAGGGTGGATATGAGAGTGATTTAAGATGATTATGAGAGTTTGATTGTTTGTTTCTTCAGACATTCAGTCTTATAAGGTATTAATAATTGTACCATATATAAACTTAGCACAATGAGTCAGGAAACTTTTGATTGGCTGATTACTTCTTTGTTGTAATAATGTTCCTTGGCAGTAAATGTTGGAAACCCTGTTTAATTTTTTTCCATTAAATGGTGCGACATTGGTAAGGAAATTGCATTTGTGGGTTGAGCAGCAGAGTTGAGTGTGTGAGTTGCGCCCATGAAAAACCTCTCTGCCAATCTCAAACAGCTTCTTCTACTAATGACTTATGCTTTGTGTCATTTATTGGATTGGCTGATTGAAATCTGAAGAAACAAGACTTATTGACAATCTAACAATTTCCTATAGCATATACCAGCTTTGTCCTAGACTGCTGTTGAATGGCAACCTACAGTAATGTGTGAGGTGCAATGGAGGAGGTGCCAGGCTATTGTGGCTGTGCAAGGTTCTTCCAGATGTTACAAGGGCCTCTGTTGTTAAATTATTATTATTAAATTGCCAATATGTTTTGTATACTCAACTCTGCTGCTCAACCCTTTCCAACAGTATAAGATTTATTGCCAAGAAGCATTGTTACAACAAAGAAATAACCAAAAACACTTCCTTACTTTTCGTGCTAAGTTTAGATATTGTACCATTCAGTTGGAAGGAGTAAGAGAAGGCGAGCGTGAATGTGTAGTGCGCTTTTTGGCAAGCTGCTTGCTATGTGAGTCTGTGACTGCCTCATGACTTAGGCTTAACAGCTAGCAGCAGTGAACAGCTGACACAGAATTTATCACTCTGCTGTTTGTGTCCTTCGAGTGACTTGAATATGTTTCTTGGAATTAAACCCAACTTTTACATCCTAAACATTAAAGCAGAAATGAAATGTTTGCATAATTTGGTTTTAGCCCTGTAACACCAAGTGTATCATATTTGTGAGTTTTTGAGACTCACAAAAAGTCACAGGGGAAAAAATGACAAAAATAAATACACATTAAAACTCGTGTATATTTTTTATATATATGTTTCAAACATTTCAATTCATTCATTTTCAAAAATTAGAATTTTCTGGAATTTTCAGGGTTCAGACTTTATATAATTAATGAGGGAAGTAAGAGATAGGACAGATATTTGGTTGGTTATCTTAACATTGTTTTCTATTTACAGAAAGGAAACACTGCCCTCCACATTGCCTCTTTGGCCGGACAAAAAGAAGTAGTCAAATTGTTGGTGTCAAGAGGAGCAGATGTCAATTCTCAGTCACAGGTGAGAATTAATAAGAACTTTTACAAAATGCATCAGCATTAACACAAGCAACAAGTATATGATGTGGTTTTGTTTTTGCCTGTTTATCTCTTCAGAATGGCTTCACGCCACTCTACATGGCGGCTCAGGAGAATCACTTGGAGGTCGTGCGATACCTCTTGGAAAATGACGGAAATCAAAGCATTGCAACAGAAGTATGTTTTTCTTTCATATTGTTATCTATTCAATTATTGAAGATAAAAACAATATGTGATATATTGCCTATTTTCTTTCATTTTCTGTATGAAGAGTATAACCATTTAACTCGTTTTTTCCCCTGTGCTCCTCCAGGATGGGTTTACTCCACTTGCTATTGCTCTCCAGCAGGGGCACAACTCAGTTGTCTCCTTGTTGTTGGAGCATGACACTAAGGGTAAAGTACGCCTTCCAGCCCTGCACATTGCTGCCCGCAAAGACGACACAAAGTCTGCTGCACTGCTGCTTCAGAATGACCACAACGCTGATGTCCAGTCTAAGGTGAGGGAGGGCAACAGGGACAAGTTACATTTTATTGTTTGTGGGTTCCTTAGGGAACAATAATAAAACGGACAGACCAGGCCTCTCTGAAAATGCTGTATTGTGCAGGTACTTATTTTTTTTTTTTTTTTTCAAACTGTGTAACCTTATAAACATGCTCAGTGTTTTAATTAAAAAAAATACTGAGTGTTTCCCCTAACAGCCCTTCACCCTATTCCCCTTTTCTCTCTCTATGCATCTTAACCAGATGATGGTCAATAGAACCACAGAGGTATACAGACTTATCACCTCCTCATTTGATTCTGAATTTTGTCACTTCCGACCATTTTTTTCAGCTCTTTTGTTTTGATCTTGCCCTTACTTATCGAGGACTTTTGTGACATAGGGATACCCTGCATGCCAGAGTTTGCTGTACTAGACACTGCATGGCTGACAGTAAAACACAATGTGTTGTATTGATAATCCCCAGAGAATGTCAGTTAATTACTGATCATTTATTTTATAGATTTTTTTTGTTATTTTTAAGTGATAAGTCATTGAAATGTATTATGTTTACAGAATTTTATACTAAACTGATAACCTGAAAGTAAAATCAGCTTTTTCTTTTACTCCCATCTTTCTACGCGTAACTCAGCGCATGTGTGTTCTTGTGCATGTTGATTTACTTCTCTGAAACACTTTGATCTCTGATCTTTAAGTAAACTTTGTTTCTTAATTAAATTGCACCATGTCTATCAGAATGGGAAGGTAAGGAGTGAACCGACCTGCAATTGTGTGCTATAAAATTTTATATATATAGCTAATATATAAATGTTCATTTGTCCACCCAAGTAGATACACATACTTGCGAGCGTCCATAGTGTTGCTTGGTGCTTATGAGTTATGTTTTGTCCTTTATTTCAATATATTTACGTATCCAAAAAAACAAGTTAGTTTTTTTTAGTAAGCATGGCTGAACTTGAGCAGTTTTGCATGTATTATGTATTGAATGTGCAAATTTTGGGATTTGCTCATTTTTATGCTCCTTCTTACACATGTTTTTCTTTCAGCACGCTCTTTCATCATATTACTACTTCAGCAGAGTCTGCTTCAGTAGAGTCTATTCCTGTATCTAACAATGAAAAGTCTTTCTTTCTTTCTTACTTTCTTTTGTTCACTTTTGTTTTACTTTTCTCCTTTTCGTGATGAGCTGTTCTGCACTCTCTAACCTCTTTCCCTTTCACTCTGTCCCTCTCTATTCTCTCCTTTCCTATCAGAGTGGTTTCACCCCTCTGCACATTGCAGCTCACTATGGTAACGTGAATGTCTCCACCCTGTTGCTGAACAGAGGAGCTGCTGTTGACTTCACAGCCAGGGTACAGCCAAATTCCTACTGTGTGGCTGTTTTTGACTTTGATCGTTACAGAAGGGCATGTTATTTACCATCGTAGTGTTCGCTTCTAATAAGCCTTTATTAATACATTTACCTCTAGCCCATTAAACATTGCATTTCTTCCTGTATGTTTGTAGCTTACTTTGCTAAGACTTTTACATGCTGTAGTTTTTGATGTACCTTTGTTTCTGTATCTGCCTTGTCAGAATGGAATAACACCTCTACATGTTGCCTCCAAGAGGGGCAACACCAACATGGTGGCCCTGTTATTGGACCGAGGTGCTCAGATAGATGCTAAAACAAGAGTAAGACTCAGCTTTTATTAAAACCATAGTGACCAATAAATAAGGGGAATCAACAACTTTCCAGGTCCTCTTTCTCAAAATCTTTAAACTGGATTAATGTGTGCGTTTGTTTGTGCATTTGTGATTGTTCCAAAGGATGGTTTGACGCCCCTGCACTGTGCAGCCAGGAGTGGACATGATCCTGCAGTTGAGCTTTTGCTGGAAAGAGGAGCCCCCATCCTAGCTAGAACCAAGGTTAGCATATTTGCACTAGTATATCATTTATAATTCATACAATATGAATACTATTGTTCCTTTTTATATGGCTTTGGTTTTCATCTCTGCTACTATTCTTTAAATTTTTTTGCCTCCATATAGAATGGACTGTCTCCGCTGCACATGTCAGCCCAGGGAGACCACATAGAGTGTGTAAAACTACTGCTGCAACACAAGGCGCCTGTTGATGATGTCACACTCGACTACCTCACAGCGCTGCACGTCGCAGCTCACTGTGGCCACTACAGAGTAACTAAGCTCCTCCTGGACAAGAAGGCCAATCCCAATGCAAGAGCACTGGTAAGGGTTCAAAGAAACAACAAGAGAAGCACCAAAACTGGTATTAACAGAAATTATTATGATATTTAGTGATGCACATATTAAGATAAAAAGAGTGACACTATGGATCGTGAATATCTTGCGATTTACTAGTATGCTATTTATATATTTATATTTCCATATTCTTTCATATAAAATGTTCCTGGGGAATTTCAAACTGCCATCTTGGATTGTGAAGTCAGCATTGATGGTCTGAGTTAGAAATCTGACTTGAGGGGCAGATACAGTTAAAAAATTCAGACTGGGAACACGTATATTCTGACTTTTCACCTTCAAATTAAATGCCTCTTAGGTTTGGAAATGGTCAGAATACAGTTAGTTTTAATGATATATAAGAGTCGTAACAGTAGTAAGCATAGGGTTAATCAGATTATCAGGGGTCAGTCGACCCAAAAAGTTTAATAACTCCTGAAATATAAAATAAGGTTATAAAATGTAAATACTCCAATGCTACCTTTTTACTATAGAGACATGCATATTCCTGCTAATTTTTCTCTTATTGTCTCTGCCAGAATGGTTTTACTCCTCTCCACATTGCTTGTAAGAAAAACAGAGTGAAGGTGATGGAGCTGCTAGTCAAATACGGTGCCTCCATACAGGCAATTACCGAGGTGAGATTGTTTTGGTGTGTCAGGATTTCATGGATTAGCACAGTATACTTTGTTGCTTACATTGTTCTAAATTTGCATTTAATGCTTCTCCTTTTTGTTCCTGCATGTCTCTGTTTTCATTATTGCAGTCTGGTCTGACTCCCATCCACGTAGCTGCTTTCATGGGTCACCTCAACATCGTTTTACTTCTACTGCAGAATGGAGCTTCTCCTGATGTTCGTAACATTGTAAGTAGTAATTTCTTCTATCAGGTCAGCGATCAGCAGTTGGAAATACACGTCACAAAGTAAACACACATTTTTCATTTGTTTCAGTGCAAACACCTGAAAAATTGTACCCCGTTCTGGTGCACATTTTGTGTTTAGCACGTTGTCTTAAAGCTTATAAATCTTCTGCCTTTGCATATCAGCGCGGTGAGACAGCTCTCCATATGGCAGCACGAGCAGGACAGATGGAAGTGGTTCGCTGTTTGCTGAGAAATGGAGCGTTGGTGGATGCCATGGCCAGGGTGAGCTGTAAACATTAATCACTCTTTCCTTCTGTTTACAGTAAATTTCTATATTTCAAGCACTGGTTTGATGCTTGATATCACCTGTCCCAGCTCTGGCTACACCGTCACTGTTCATTCTAATTTTACTGGTTTTAAACAGCTGCATCATTTCCTTTTATCCTTGTCTGCTAAAACATGTACTACCTCTTTTTCCTTCAACTACAGGAGGACCAGACTCCCCTGCACATTGCATCCCGTCTGGGAAAAACAGACATTGTCCAGCTACTATTACAGCACATGGCCTACCCGGATGCTGCCACCACAAATGGCTACACTCCTCTCCACATTTCAGCCAGAGAGGGGCAGGTGGAGACAGCTGCTGTGCTCCTGGAGGCTGGAGCTTCACACTCAATGGCCACCAAGGTGAACAGAGGATGAATGCATGTAGACAGATAAATAACATGTGATAAGTTAAATCAGTGGAATTTTAATTGATCCCTTTTACATCTACAGAAAGGATTCACTCCATTACATGTTGCAGCAAAATATGGAAGCCTCGACGTAGCAAAACTTCTCCTTCAGCGCAGAGCTCTTACTGATGATGCTGGCAAGGTGAGCTGAAGTTGTAGAAGCATATTCTGAAACAAAACCCAGCATTGAGGGTAATTGTTTTAATTTCAGTGAGAGACACATTACACTTAACCTTTGATCTGATTGTTTTCTCTGAAACACAAATTATGGAATAAAACTGACTTGAAACAAAAAAAAACACAAAAAAATCACAAAGGCTTGCAAAAAGTTTAATTAAATCAAATGCTTCTTTTCACAGAATGGCTTAACTCCACTACATGTGGCAGCTCACTATGACAACCAAGAGGTGGCGCTGCTGCTCCTGGATAAAGGTGCATCGCCTCATGCTACTGCAAAGGTTAGGCTGAGTTTTAAAGAAAAAAAAGGTCCATGAGAAGCTCACACTTGTTTGGATGTACTGTACTTCTATCACAGTGTATATCTTCTTTCTTTCCTCTGTTTTCAGAATGGCTACACTCCTCTCCACATTGCAGCCAAAAAGAACCAGACAAACATTGCTTTAGCGCTACTGCAGTATGGAGCAGAGACCAATGCTTTAACCAAACAGGGAGTCAGCCCTCTGCATCTGGCAGCTCAGGAAGGACACGCAGAGATGGCCAGCCTCCTGCTGGAAAAAGGAGCCCATGTGAACACAGCGACAAAGGTCACACTCACATTTTTATTTATTACGGTTTGAAGTGGAAACAAGAAATACATGCGCTCTACATACAGCTGTATAAAACTCTTTAGTTCTTAAGCTGAGTGCTCTATAAAAAACAGTTTTGTCTAATTTGTTCCATGAAGCAATTTATTACTATGTTAAGAAAAGTAGTAAAATAAATGTGTGTTGAAGGATGGTAATGTGACATTGCTTTGTGTTTTACAGAGTGGACTAACTCCTCTGCATCTCGCTGCCCAAGAGGACAAAGTCACTGTAACAGAAGTACTAGCCAAACATGATGCCAACTTGGACCAGCAAACCAAAGTACAGACATGCATGTGCATGATAAATTTAACAAGTATACACAAAAGAAAACTGTTACTAGTAATGAAAACCTAACAGAATGCTAATCTACAAGAATGTTCTTGTGTGAATGACAGTATGTCTTGCTTATTTTCTGCTTATTCGCTTTATGTTTACATGCTAATATTTAAGTGTATCATATGGACGTGCATGTAAATACCTGCAATCCAGAGGCTTTTTAAAAACATAACAAAGTCTTTATCATATGTCATATATTCAGGAAGCATTAAGATTCAGTGTAGTGCTTGCTTACAGCAGATCAGTTTTCATCTCTCACCCTCTCCCCCCTTGCTACAGCTTGGATATACCCCTCTGATCGTCGCCTGTCATTATGGAAATGCCAAGATGGTTAACTTCCTGTTACAACAAGGAGCCAGCGTCAACTCCAAAACCAAGGTTATATTTAAATCTTAAATTTGATTTAAGATTTTCTCTGTTTAACTTAAACTGCAGACAGAGCGTGAAAACAAAACTCAGATATAGCATCACTTTCGTTTTAGTTTCTACTGTGACTTAACAAAATTTTGTTGTCTTCTTTTTAAACTTTTGTTCTGCAGAATGGTTACACACCACTTCATCAAGCGGCACAACAAGGGAATACACACATAATTAATGTTTTACTACAACATGGGGCCAAGCCGAATACTACTACAGTGGTAAGACACAATAGAGCCCAAGCATTTACTTTTAATATGTGAAATATGTTGTGAAAAAAGTTCTGCTGGTACGCTATCGTATATCCTTCTTTCTGTTAGAATGGAAATACCGCTCTGTCAATTGCGAAACGTTTGGGTTACATTTCTGTGGTAGACACACTGAAAGTCGTCACTGAGGAGGTCATCACGACCACAACTGTAAGCTCATGATTGCTTTAGCCTCTGTAAATGGAGCCAGGAATGTTTTTCTAAACTTAAACTATAACCTTTCTCTGTTTTGGTTGTCTATTTTCTATGACTGTGAATGGTGTCACATTAGACGGTTACAGAGAAACACAAACTGAATGTTCCAGAGACCATGACTGAGATTCTCGATGTGTCTGATGAAGAGGGTAAGTTACTTAAATGTAGAAAACAAGAATTTAGTGCGCTGCTCATCAATCAATTAAATGTATGTTGGGAAGTTTGATAAGCTGAGAATTAAATAAGATATACAAAGGAAAGTTTTTAATTTTTTCATTGTTCGTAACAAGGTTTGGCATTTTTGTTGTATCTTTTTTCCAGGTGAGGACACAATGACAGGTGATGGGGGAGAGTATCTAAGAGCAGAGGACCTCCGTGAGCTGGGAGATGACTCTCTGCCAGGACATTATCTAGATGGCTTCAACTACATGAGTCACAACCTGGACAGGTCAGAAACAGCACACACATATTGTATTTGACAAACATATAAATTTGCTCACAGCAAACCTTCCTGATCTGCTGTTAGCCAAGTTCATCATCATAAGGAATACCTAAGTAATGCAGATATATACAGAAAAAGTCTGAGAAGATTCACCTTGGTTTTTCATCAGGCCCCAACACACTCCCATTCACCAAAGTTTCCATCAAAGAGAAGTTCTCATTGAAGATCTGCTTACAAGTCACCAGGTAAGCGTAGTATCCGTAGTCTAACCTTCATTAAAGTATCTTTAGACACTCGAGGTGAGTCCAACCAGCCTGCTGATGCTTGTTGTTCTTTAGGTGTCAACACTGTCTAGAGAGCATGAAAAGGACTCATTCCGTCTGAGCTGGGGCGCTGAACATCTTGATAATGTTGTGCTGTCCTCCAGTCTGCTACATTCTGGGTATAAACACACACAAACACACACAGAGAAAAACTCAAACTCCTTTCTTTCAGAGAAAATCCAAATGTCGGGACTTAACCCAGTTGCAAACTTAACATACACATTCCCATTATGTCTGGAAATACTGAGGTTTTTTTTAAAACCCACAATTTATAAAGTCCACAAGATGCCATAAACTTTTTGTGGACTTACATTAAATCAGCTTAGGGTACACACTTTATCCAAATTTCTTTAGTAAATTATCTACAATCAAATGCAGAATTGTCTTTATTGTCACTACACTCAGATACAGTTTAATTTTGCATGGCGTCTCTTATAGAAATAAATACATTAAGCTCATCTTTGGAAATTCTACCAACCTGTTTATGGTAGCAGTGCCCTCTAAAGGCACATTGACTTCAAAGTAAAATAATTTTTTTTTTTTTACACTTGTAGCATTTTAATTTCAGAGTGAGCTTGGACATTAGAATTCAGACTAAAGGCTCCATCTTTATACACAAAGGTGTACATCATGGATAAACAGGCTATGTGGGCATTTCTAACTGGATCTTCTCATTTGCATTTTGCTTTGTGTACAGTATGTGCAGCAGCATGTCAAAGGATCAGCTGAAATTGATTTATTTTAATGATTTACTTATACTCAAAGCAATTATTCTACCATTGTTGTGTATTTTCTGGTTCTAATTTAGTTTACTTGCTGATATAGTCACCAAAGTTTAAGACACAAAATGGCATCTCGGTGCTTTGCAAGCCCTCATTTCAGTAAATCTTTCTCCTGTTTACAGCTGTCCTTCAGCTTATATACCTCCTGCAACAAATTATTGACTGTTCTGCTGCTTGTGCTGGCTAATGCACTACTTCAAGGGTTGTCATTATGTTCTGAAATAGATATTTCATCTTTTACATGCCCTTATTTTTTCTGGTGTACTTTTGGTGTATTTTTCATGCTTTCTCATGTGTCTTTTCTACTCCTTTTATTTTTGCTGCTGTGTAATTATCTGTCTGGTCAGGTTTTCTCACTTTTACTCATTCTTTTTTCTCTCTTTCTCTTTTGTTTATTTTGTTGTTGCTTCGATGTGCATTCTCTTATCTTCTCTGTGTTTGTGACTCTGTGTGTGTGTGTGTGTGTGTGTGTTGTTTTTGTATTCTGCTTCTAGCCGTTCCTCACCATGCCTAGACCATGACAACAGCAGGTGAAGTCTTTATTTTGTCTATTTTCTTATCTCCTTTGTGCCTTTACTTCTTTTTCTTTGTCACTTTTGAATGATTTTCTCATTTCCATCCTGCTTCTCTGCTTTATTTCATAATGAATGCCCTTACATTACCTGAAATAACCAGATTTTTTAACCTTAGTGCAGCTCTAGCTTTTCTAATCTTGGTGATCTATGGAGACAAAGTCCCAGTGTACCAGTCATATAAAATAAATTAATTTTATATTGTGTAAGAGTACACATTTTATCATTAAAAAAAAGTCAAATCTGAATTTGGTAGTCCTGGTAGAGTGATGCTGTTTTGTACTTTTCTTCCTCCTGCTGTCAACAAATAACAAAAATCAATGTCTTATCGGCTTTAGATTGAATGTCTTTCCATTCTAACCCATCCATTGCAGGCTTTGCCCTGTTTTTAATGCAATTTAATTATATCAGTTCATAATACAACCTGTGTCCTGACCAGAATCTTGCAAGTTAAATAATTAAAGCAGAATAAAACCAAAAAAGTGTTTCTCCAGGATAAAGTGATATTTATTGAGACCTATTTGTTATTAATGTCTCTACTCGGGTTACAAAAATAGCCTTTTCTTTTACCTTTACTTGATTCAGTTGCCTTGTCAGCATGGAGATTTTGCATCTTTATTTGTTTGAATGTCTAGAAACCAATTCCTCCCTTTTATGGTGCCTTTTCTTTAGCTTCCTGGTCAGCTTTATGGTAGATGCCAGAGGTGGAGCTATGCGTGGTTGCCGTCACAATGGTTTGCGAATTATTGTCCCACCAAGAAAGTGCTCTGCACCGACACGTGTGACTTGCAGGCTGGTGAAGAGGCATCGTCTGGCCTCTATGCCACCTATGGTAGAGGGTGAAGGGCTGGCTGGTCGCATTATAGAAGTGGGACCCACTGGAGCCCAGTTCTTGGGGTAAGTTTGGTTGAGTGTGTGTGTGTTTGTGTGTGTCTGCGTGCATCTACTAACAGTTTGTGTACTTGCTGGCGGCTTTGTACTATCTTGTATAAGTGTGTTTCAGTAGTTGTGTGGTGTGTTCATACTTTCTTCTTCACTCCTCCTCTCTGCTGCGTATGGATCAGTAAGCTCCACCTACCTACAGCTCCACCCCCTCTGAATGAGGGTGAGAGCCTGGTCAGTCGCATCCTGCAGCTGGGTCCTCCAGGAACCAAGTTCCTCGGGTAGGACCATCTGAGGGTGCTACCCAACCACCCTCAAATCCTGGTTACACGCCCACCCGTGTTTTTCCCTTGTCCTAAAATTTGAATTTTTTTTTTAGTTTTTCATGATATATATTAATTATTATAATTTATTTTTTAATGTGGGGCTTCTTTTCTTTCTTTGAAGAGAAGCACAGCTTTACCACCTGACCTGTTATCTTATACTGTTGAGTTTTTTTCATGCTTCCCACAAGCACCTATCTCCCCAATCATGTTTCTAGTTGGATTCTGGTCCTGATGTGAAATAGATGTTTGTTTGTTTTTGTGTTCATACTTTGTGTTTTGAAATTAATTTTAACTGAGTTTTTATTGTTTTCTTTCTTCGTAAATTCATTCACATGTCAACCTAAACACTATGCTATCATTGATTTTTCTCTGGAGTTAGCGCTGAAAAGCATTAATTAGCATTAGTCCAATTTGTATTTGCTTTTACCTTGTCACACCTTTTAGGCCTGTGATTGTAGAGATCCCCCATTTTGCTGCTCTGCGGGGCACAGAGCGGGAGCTAGTGATCTTAAGGAGTGAAACAGGAGAGAGCTGGAAGGAACACCACTGTGACTTCACTGAAGAGGAACTGAACCAGATACTTAATGGCATGGATGAAAGTAAGGGATCTGAAGTGGCCTGTGATGTATAACCGTGACTGATAGGTTGATATCTCAAAGCAGTTTATGTAAAACAATACATGAATCCCATAAAACGAGCAACACTAGAGCAGGAGAGAGTTGTCTCATAGATGTTAAAATGCTAGTGTAATAATGTGAAGCACAGGACGTAAATAACAAAGCACTGACTTTATGCTTTCTTTCCCAGAACTTGATTCCCCTGAGGAACTTGAAAAGAAAAGAATATGTCGCATCATCACCAGAGACTTCCCACAGTATTTTGCTGTTGTGTCAAGGATAAAGCAGGACAGTCATTTGATTGGTCCAGAGGGTGGGGTCCTCAGTAGTACTCTCGTGCCCCAGGTCCAGGCTGTATTCCCTGAAGGAGCCCTTACTAAGAAGATTAGAGTTGGGCTTCAGGTGTGTACATTCCTTGACTCGTATACCAACAGAATATCCAAATTATGGCTATGAAGAAAAAAAAATGAATACATATTACCACATATCTTGCCCCAGGCTCAGCCTATTGATGTTGACATGGTGAGAAAGATTCTTGGTAATAAAGCAACGTTCAGCCCAATTGTCACATTGGAGCCAAGGAGAAGAAAGTTCCACAAACCCATCACAATGACAATCCCAATTCCCAAGACCTCCAATAGTGATACCACATTCAGTGGGGAGACCCCAACTTTACGTTTGCTTTGTAGTATTACAGGTAAGTATCTATAAAAAAATTAAAATCCTTTCTTTTAGAAAGAAAACATCTTGGACAGCTTTCAGGCACACCTCATTGGATGACATATTGAAATGCTCCCGTTAACATCCTAATTTATTTCTTGCTTGTGCAATTGATGTTTTTTCATAATTTTATTAAGATTTCTATGTTTAAAATCTTAATATAAAGCTCTTTAGTCAATCTTTGATATTTTTCTTTGTGTGCTGTTAAAATAAATGACCTGATTTAATGGATGTAATTTATCAGAACTTCTTGGTGTTGGATGTATCTTGTCTTAATTCCAATAAAAAGACAAATCCTGCATAAAGATTAAAAAATATTGAGTGAACTGTTTTCAGAGGTTGGGTAACAAATCATTGGTTTACCTTTCAGGTGGTACCACTCCTGCACAATGGGAGGACATCACCGGCTCCACGCCTCTTACTTTTGTTAACCAATGTGTTTCCTTCACCACGAATGTGTCAGCAAGGTAAATCTTTTATTTGTTGGTAAATGACGATTCACAGTTGCAGTCTTACGATTGAAGGTTATACACCTTTATGCTTAAATTTTTACCTGGTGATACTTACCTAAAAGTGTCATTCATTTGTAGATTCTGGCTGATAGACTGCAGACAGATCCAGGAGTCTGTTGGCTTTGGCACTCAGGTCTACAGAGAAATCATCTGTGTCCCATACATGGCTAAGTTTGTCATTTTTGCTAAGACACTTGACCCCATTGAGGCTCGCCTGCGGTGTTTTTGCATGACAGATGACAAAATGGACAAAACCTTGGAACAGCAAGAGAACTTCACTGAAGTCGCCCGCAGCCGAGATGTTGAGGTGCAGTCTAATACTGGGGAATAAATAAGACAAATCAAATTGTGTGCACAGGTTTATCTAAAGAGGGTTAGAAAGTAATTGAGGAAAGTAGGTCGATGTCAATTAATGATGCACTTGGTTAAGTGGGTATTTAAAGATTTTAAATCAGACGCAAGTTATTACTGACTAATTCTTATTAATATTGGTTCTTGTTCATGTCTGGAAAGAAATTGAATAATATTTTCCAAGAATTTATGTTTCTTTTGAGCCATGGAAACATTTAGATTTGTCATATCCTGATACAGGTGCTAGAGGGGAAACCTATATTTGCTGACTGCTTTGGAAACCTGGTGCCTCTTACCAAGAGTGGGCAGCACCATGTGTTCAGTTTCTATGCCTTCAAAGAGAACAGACTGGCCCTCTTTATTAAAGTATGACTTTAAATCTATTAAAATATATAAAATGTTTACTTTTTTACTTAGAAATTCACAAATCTAAATATATGCAAGTCAGAGACGTATTTTTTTTCCAAATATGAGCAGATTCGAGACACAGCACAGGAGCCATGTGGTCGATTGTCTTTTACCAAGGAACCACGCACATACCGTAGTCTTAATCTCAATGCAATCTGCAACCTAAACATCACCCTTCCACCATACTCAAAGGTCAGTTTTTAAATATTTTATCATGTATGCTAGATGATTTTAACTTTGAAACTGCTGCATTGTTGATTTCTCCTCATTTTTATTCTTTTATTTAGGAGTCTGATTCAGACCAAGATGCAGATGATGAGGTAAATAAAGTTTGTTTGTTTTCAGTCTATAGCAAAAAACCTAGATGGTATAATTAGGTTGCAGCTTACTGTGATTTGACTTCTTTTTTTTCAGAGTGAGAAGAGTGACAAGAAATGTAAGTTGTTATTTTTTGGTATTTGTGCTCTATTGGAAGTTAGTTTTCTTATATATTTTGTCACAATAGACCAAGTATCTAAAATGCATGATAGAAATTCATGCATTAAGTTAAAAATTTGCCTGTTATAAATACTAACTACTAATTACTACTACTAACATTGTATGCAGTTACATGTTTGTAACTGGAGGATATGCTATGGCTGCTATACTTTATGTTCTCCTCACTCCAAACTCCACTGACTTTCCTATCATTTCAATTTTCTGCTATATTTGTTTTTATTAATTTCATACAAAGGTCAAAATAGTATTTTTTTATATATATCTTCTCAAAATTGTTTGATTCTCTAGATATTTGTACTTGACGTTAATCTTAACTTACAGATACTTATGTTTTATGACAATAACATTTATTATGTAACAAGTATTTTTTTTTTTGACATAATATTTTCTCACGTTAAACCTCAGCAGTGGTACCAACCACGTGTAAAAATTGTTATTCACAGAAAACAAACAATATCATGTTGTTTGTGCTTGATTACTAGCCAATTTATTATTATATAATTCATGTTCTATGATTTTCTTTAGCCACTGCTTTCTCCTTTGTAGTTTTATTTCTTTAAATTATTTTTTTTTTCTAAGTTACTTTCATTCACTCATTCACACAAATTTTAAATCTGGTTTACATTGTTTTACCTCACTGTTTTTATTTTCTATATATGCAATCATGTCACAATACTATAGGATTCTAGCAGTAACAACTTGTAAGCTATAATATTTAATGATAGTGAACACATCAAATAGAGTGTAAATGCTAAATATAACAGTATTTTATACTAACTAACAATTCTATCTATTGTGGTGCTTACAGTTAGTAAGTACTGAAAAGAGACTAAAACAGTCAAGTAACATTGATTCTATTACTTTGCTTACCTCATATTTTCTCTCAAATATCTTATAATTTTTTTAATTCAAAGTTTATTTGTTGGCAAACATGACTATAATAGCAACAATCTTGAGAAGTTTTGTTTGTCTGTTTTCAGTCCTTCTTGTACCTTTGTTCCATATGTAAGTTTATCTGTTTCATTTTGTTTTTGGTATATCTTGCAATTCATTTTTAATGCATAGTCAAACATTTTAGATTATTATGGTACTTGTTTACATTCTATTCATTTTGTTACACCTCTTGGCTTTGCTTATGCTGTTGCTACTCTACCTCCCTTCAAGTGTCTGGGGACTACTTTGTCTTCTTTGGTCTTCTTTTTGAGACTTCCTTATTCTCTGCCTTGTCATCTTCTAACTCTATGAACTGAAGATGGATTTTTGATGGCATTATCTTGATGACAATTTTCTGATGTCTCTCTCCCCCACTTCATTTGTCCCTTATGTTCTGTACCCTTTTTGGTTCTGAAATATTTTTCACTGAAGACGATGAATCTGAATCGACGGAGACATTCTCCTTAAGAACTAATCAACCTCTTGACCCTGCAACCCTTGCAAGCCCAGATCTCCTGTCAGACACACCAGATGTCAGAATGTCTGCTGTCTTTACTCCAGATATCTATGAAGAAAGAGCTGAAACTAATAAATTGGAGGAAAGAGAATCTGTGGCCACTGTAGAACAATTCAAAGACAGAGTAGAAAAGGCTGGTGAAATTAACGATCGGATGAATGTTAGTAAACTGAGAGGACAACAAATTGATGCTATCAAAGATAAATTTTCACTCTATGGGGCCAACGCCCTTGAAGAGCCAGTCATAAAGAACACTGACATTGAGAAACAAAGTTTAAGTAGATCTTACACAGATGTTAGAGAAATCACATTGTTCTCCCCCCCTACCTCAGAGACAGAAAAATGCCTTGGGCAGAAATCTGCTAGGACATGTGGTTCTCAAGAAGACCTTGTCCAAGATGGATTTGAACAGGTCATTGAAAAGCATGCAGACAAAAAACACCCCCCAGATATTAAGAAACCTATTCGGAAAAAACTTAGAGACAGATCGCGTTCTGGATGTAGCAGTTCTGAGGGAGAGTTGGAAAGGATGAGCTCTGAGGAGTCCTTAGATGGTGATGCTATTCTTAAAGAGAGTAGCCTTTTATCCACCCAAGTTGTCGAGCCACCAGCTTCTCCTTTGGTGGTTGAGACACCTATAGGATCAATAAAAGACAGGGTAAAAGCTTTACAGAACAAAGTTGAAGAGGAAGAAGTGCAAAAAAATACTAAAGTCTTTACATACGATGGAAAATCTTCTATTACCACAAAGAAAATGGAGGAAGCTATGCCAGAACTTCCCAGAGTTCCTAAGTCACCTAGATCTCAGACAGAAAGATTAGAGGAAACTATGTCAGTGAAGGACCTGATGAAAGCTTTCCAAACTGGGGAGGACCCGTCAAAGAGTAAATCTGGGCTTTTTGAACACCAATCCTTGCAGTCTTCTGGTATTTCCACATTGATTTCTGAATCACCAGGTTCGGAAACGGTGCATGATATAGAACAAAGACCTACACAGGAGCCAAAATCACAAATCCAAACTCAAAAGCCCACGATTTTCCATCAACAGAGTAGTGTCAAGAAAGGTGATCAAACAAACATCAAGGATGAACCAGCAAACTTAATCAGCTGTAAAGAATCACAGTTCACTTCAGACAGTGTTTATATTGAAAAGATGGTTAAATTTAATGATACTGTTCAACGAGATGATGAAAGTGTTAGCCCATTGCGAGAGGTATCGAACTTGTCAGAGAAGGAGGGATTCTCTGTGAAACATCTGATAAAAACATTCCAGACTGGACAAGAAGATCAAAAAGGTAAAGCGGGGCCTCATTCAACACTGATATTAGACTCTAATGATTCTGAAGAGAGAGAGACAAATGAACAAAGTCCTACACAAGAGCCAGAATCACAAAGCCAATCTCAGAGACCCACGGTTTTCCATTCGAAGAGTGACGCTGATGTACACGGCGTCATAAAGACAGACACAGATGATCAATCACAAAGTTTAATCAAAACGGAACCACAGTTAATTTCAGACAGTTCCCTGTTGAGAAAGACAGTTACGTTTGCTGACACAGTTCAGTATGATGCTGTAAGCCCACAGCGAGATGTGCCAGAGTTTTCAGAAAAGCAAAATGTGTCTGTTAAGGAGCTGATGAAAACCTTCCAGTCTGTAAAAGACCCCTCAAAAACTAAAGTGGAACTTTTTGAACACAAACCTGTGGCTTCCTCTATTTCAACATTAATATCCCATTTAGGAGATTCTGCAGAGATACAGAGTACTGAACAAAGTCCTACAAAACAGACAAATACTCAAATCCAAAGTCAGACCCTCACAAATGTACATCAACAGAGTGATGCCAAGCAATATGACCAAGCAGAATTGGTTGATCAACCAGTAACCTTAATCAAAGAGGACTCACAGATAATTTCAGATATTCCTTATGGAAAGTCACTAACATTTGTAGATACACTTCAGGGTGATCAATTATGTCGTAATGAGGGGCCAAAGATGTCACATAAAGATGCCATGTCTGTGAAGGAGCTGAGGAAAACATTTGAGTCTCAGAAAGACCCTTTGAAGAGTAAAGTTGGAGCACTAGGGTCAGAGTCAGGGACTGAGTGGAGTGAACACAGTCCCAGAAATGAGCCAAAATTGCCAACCCAAATGCAGAATATCACAACTTTCCAACCGCAGAGAGATGTGAAGGATTTAGAGGCCCAAACTGGCCTTCTACAGAATCCTGAGAGTTCACAACAAATGTCGGACATTTCTTGTTTTGGAGAAACAGTAAAAAATGCTTATGGAATTCAGTTAGATGACGGAAGGGTTAGCTCTTGGAGTGATGATTCAGAGTTATCAAGAAGGATAATGCAACTCGAAGAACCAGCTATTAGAAAGAGTATATCTGATGATACACAGATTAGCCCTGATCGCAGACCTTCTGAGGACTTTAGTGCTGACATAAAAGCTGAGCTGGAGGAGAGTCCAAAGTACCAGCAGTTCAAGCAAACAGCTTCAGATGTCAGACATCAACTTGAGACACCTGAAGAGGAGAGCTTTGCTCAGGATTCTGATACTTATTTTGAGGAAGACATAAGTCCCAAGTATCTTGAGAGTCACAAACATAAAGGCATGGATAAATTCTCGGAGACTAGTGTTATTACAACATATCACTCCAGCACTGGTGAGAGAGACAGTTCTGAAGGACTGTCAGGACTGAGCAATGAAATCCATTCGTACTCTACTAAAGAAGATGGAATGTACGTTATACCATCAGAGGAAGATCTAATCCAAGTAGAGATAAAAACATCTAGTCAGGCTGATGTAATTAGAGAGAAAGAACTCATGCCAACTTCAGTAACTGAGACGTCACTCCAGGAGGTTTACATTGACAAAAAGGTACATCAACAATCGTATGAGCATTCCGCAAAACCAAAGGAGATGGCAGGGATGCTATCCCTGCTGAACAGTGACCTGGATCAGTACCTCAAGGACAAGCCAGTGAAAAGTGAGCATGCAGAGGAAGTTGTTGTTCAGGAAAACTTTGAACAAGTTATTCACACCAAAATACATCAGTCTTCTAGTGCTGATATGGAGGATGATATTAATGATGAAGAGACACAGATTGATGTGGCTGAAGTAAAAGAACTAACACGATGTTCTATATCAGAGACTTCATTTCAACAAACTTGCATTCAGAAAAGCTTAAGCCTACAACAGTCTACAACGGAAAAGCAATCTACATCTGAGAAAAATATGTCTGGCCTGTTGTCACTTCTCAATATTGACTTAAATCAACATCTTCAGGAAAGGCCAATGGCAGTACAGTCTGAACCAGAAGAAGATCTAGTCCATGAAAGTTATGAAAAAATTGTATTGTCAAGTCATGATTTACAGGACAAACTAGGTGGTGAGGAAAATGAAGTTCTGCAGAGTAATGTAATTACAGAGAAAGGTCTCACACAAACTTCTGTGAGTGAGACTCCATTTCAAGAAACTTGTACTGAGAGAAACTTAAAACAACAAGAATCTGCAAGTGAGAAGAATATGTCAGGCTTGATATCACTTCTTAGCAGTGACCTAATTCAACATCTCAAAGAAAAGCCAGTGACAATACAATCCAAGCCACAGGAAGAGCTAGTCAGTGAGAGGTTCCAACAGGTCATATTGACACGTGATAATTCGGAGGGCAAAATAGAGGGAGAGTCAAATGAAGACCTTCAGACAGATGTAATTGGAGACAGAGAAATACCAAGTTCAGTGGTGGAAACTCCATTCCAAGAAGTTTGTATAGAGACAAAGGCACACCACCAGCCATCTACATCTGAGAAAAATATGTCTGGCATGTTGTCACTTCTTAGTCATGACTTAGGTCAACATCTTCAGGAAAAGTCAATGGCAATGCAGTCTGAACCAGGAGAAGATCTAGTCTGTGAGAGATGGGAACAAATTATAATAAAAAGTAATGATTTACAGGTCAAAATAGGGGAAGAGCCAACTGAAGACCCACAGACTGATGAAATTAGAAAGAAAGAGCTAACGCCAACTTCAGTAACTGAGACTCCATTCCAGGAGGTTTGCACTGACAAAAAGGCACATCAACAATCGTATGAGCAATCCGCAAAACCAAAAGAGATGGCAGGGATGCTATCCCTGCTGAACACTGACCTGGATCAGTACCTCAAGGACAAGCCAGTGAAAAGTGAGCATACAGAGGAAGTTGTTGTTCAGGAAAACTTTGAACAAGTTATTCACACCAAAATACATCAGTCTTCTAGTGCTGATATGGAGGATGAGATGAATGCACAGACAGATGACCAGACACAGATTGATGTGGCTGAAGTAAAAGAACTAACACCATGTTCTATATCAGAGACTCAATTTCGACAAACTTGCATTGAGAGAAATTTAGAACAACCAAAGTCTACAAGTGAGAAGAATATGTCAGGCATGGTATCACATCTTAGCAGTGACCTAGTTCAACATCTCAACGAAAAGTCAGTGACAATACAATCCCAACCACAGGAAGAGCTAGTCAATGAGAGGTTCCAACAAGTCATATTGACAAGTGATACTTCAATAGACATGATAAGGGGAGAACCAAGTGAAGACCTTCAGACTGATGTAAGTGGAGACAGAGAACTAACACCAAGTTCAATGGTGGAAACGTCATTCCATGAAATTTACATAGAGAGAAAGGCACAGCACCAGCCATCCTCATCTGAGAAAAATACGTCTGGTATGTTGTCACTTCTTAGTCATGACTTAGATCAACATCTTCAGGAAAAGTCTGTGCCAGTGCAATCTGAACCAGAAGAACATCTAGTCCATGAGAGATGTGAACAAATTATATTGTCAAGTAATGATTTACAGGACGAAATAGATGGTGAGGCAAATGAAAACCTGCACACTGATGTCATTACAGAGCAAGAACTCATGCCAACTTTGACAAGTGAGACTCCATTCCAGGAAGTTTGCCTTGAAAAAATGGTACAGTATCAACAGTCATATGATCCATCTACAAAACCAAAGGAGCTGTCGGGCATGCTATCCCTGCTGAACAGTGACCTGGATCAGTACCTCAAGGACAAGCCAGTGAAAAGTGAGCATACAGAGGAAGTTGTTGTTCAGGAGAATTTTCAGCAAGTTATTCACACCAAAATACATCAGTCTTCGAGTGCTGATATGGAGGATGAGATAGGTGCACAGATGCATGACCAGACACAGATTGATGTGGCTGAAGTAAAAGAACTAACACCATGTTCTATATCTGAGACTCAATTTGAAGAAACATGCATTGAGAGAAATTTAGAACAACCAAAGTCTACAAGTGAGAAGAATATGTCAGGCATGGTATCACATCTTAGCAGTGACCTAGTTCAACATTTGTCAAAAATGCCAGTGAAAATACAATGCAAGCCACAGGAAGAGCTAGTCCATGAGAGGTTTCAGCAAGTCATATTGACACCTGATAATTTGGAGGGCAAAATAGAGGGAGAGTCAAATGAAGAGCTTCAAAAAGATGTAATTGGAGACAGAGAATCAGCTTTGGAAACTTCATTCCAAGAAGTTTACATAGAGAGAAAGGCACACCACCAGCCATCTACATCTGAGAAAAATACGTCTGGCATGTTGTCACTTCTTAGTCATGACTTAGATCAACATCTTCAGGAAAAGTCTGTGGCAGTGCAACCTGAACCAGAAGAACATCTAGTCCACGAGAGATGTGAACAAATTATATTGTCAAGTAGTGATTTACAGGACAAAATAGATGGTGAGGCAAATGAAAACCTGCACACTGATGTAATTAGAGAGCAAGAACTCATGCCAACTTTGGCAAGTGAGACTCCATTACAGGAAGTTTGCCTTGAAAAAAAGGTACAATATCAACAGTCATATGATCCATCTACAAAACCAAAGGAGATGTCGGGCATGCTATCCCTGCTGAACAGTGACCTGGATCAGTACCTCAAGGACAAGCCAGTGAAAAGTGAGCATACAGAGGAAGTTGTTGTTCAGGAGAATTTTCAGCAAGTTATTCACACCAAAATGCATCAGTCTTCGAGTGCTGATATGGAGGATGAGATAGGTGCACAGATACATGACCAGACACAGATTGATGTGGCTGAAGTAAAAGAATTAACACCATGTTCTATATCTGAGACTCAATTTGAAGAAACATGCATTGAGAGAAATTTAGAACATCCAAAGTCTACAAGTGAGAAGAATATGTCAGGCATGGTATCACATCTTAGCAGTGACCTAGTTCAACATTCGTCAAAAATGCCAGTGAAAATACAATGCAAGCCACAGGAAGAGCTAGTCCATGAGAGGTTTCAGCAAGTCATATTGACACCTGATAATTTGGAGGGCAAAATAGAGGGAGAGTCAAATGAAGAGCTTCAAAAAGATGTAATTGGAGACAGAGAATCAGCTTTGGAAACTTCATTCCAAGAAATTTACATAGAGAGAAAGGCGCACCACCAGCCATCTACATCTGAGAAAAATACATCTGGCATGTTGTCACTTCTTAGTCATGACTTAGATCAACATCTTCAGGAAAAGTCTGTGCCAGTGCAATCTGAACCAGAAGAACATCTAGTCCACGAGAGATGTGAACAAATTATATTGTCAAGTAGTGATTTACAGGACGAAATAGATGGTGAGGCAAATGAAAACCTGCACACTGATGTAATTAGAGAGCAAGAACTCATGCCAACTTTGGCAAGTGAGACTCCATTACAGGAAGTTTGCCTTGAAAAAATGGTACAATATCAACAGTCATATGATCCATCTACAAAACCAAAGGAGATGTCGGGCATGCTATCCCTGCTGAACAGTGACTTGGATCAGTACCTCAAGGACAAGCCAGTGAAAAGTGAGCATACAGAGGAAGTTGTTGTTCAGGAGAATTTTCAGCAAGTTATTCACACCAAAATACATCAGTCTTCGAGTGCTGATATGGAGGATGAGATAGGTGCACAGATGCATGACCAGACACAGATTGATGTGGCTGAAGTAAAAGAATTAACACCATGTTCTATATCTGAGACTCAATTTGAAGAAACATGCATTGAGAGAAATTTAGAACATCCAAAGTCTACAAGTGAGAAGAATATGTCAGGCATGGTATCACATCTTAGCAGTGACCTAGTTCAACATTTGTCAAAAATGCCAGTGAAAATACAATGCAAGCCACAGGAAGAGCTAGTCCATGAGAGGTTTCAGCAAGTCATATTGACACCTGATAATTTGGAGGGCAAAATAGAAGGGGAGTCAAATGAAGAGCTTCAGACAGATGTAACTGGAGACAGAGAATCAGCTTTGGAAACTCCATTCCAAGAAGTTTACATAGAGACAAAGGCGCACCACCAGCAATCTACATCTGAAAAAAATATGTCTGGCATGTTGTCACTTCTTAGTCATGATTTAGATCAGCATCTTCAGGAAAAGTCTGTGGTAGTGCAATCTGAACCAGAAGAGGTTGTAGTCCATGAGAGATGTGAACAAACTACTGTGAAAAGCAATGATTTACAGGTCAAAATAGCAGAAGAGGAAAACGAAGAGTTGCAGACTGAAGTAATGGGAGACAGAGAAATACCAAGTTCAGTGGTGGAAACTCCATTCCAAGAAATTTGCATAGAGAGAAAGGCGCACCACCAGCCATCTACAACTGGGAAAAATATGTCTGGCATGCTATCACTTCTTAGTCATGACTTAGATCAGCATCTTCAGGAAAAGTCAGCAGTAGTGGAATATGAACCAGAAGATGAACTAGTCCATGAGAGCTACAAGCAAGTTATAGCAATAAAGGATTTCAAACAAGAAACTCATGCCTTATCTCCTGAACATAAAATGATGTCCCCAGCAGATACAATTTTTGACAGCCTGGATATCACTAAAAAACAACCTTTGGAAAGTGGTTGGCACACATGTTCTAAAGAAGATGAAGGCCTAAAGAGTTTTTCATCTGAAGAAATTAAAACCTTAACAACGGAATGGATGGTGGATGGGAAGTCATATGCACATGACTATCAAAGTGAACATGAAGATGTTAGTGTTGCTGTCTCTGATTCTGTTCTCAGAACACATCTTTTTCAAGTACCAAGTAGTTTTAACACACTACAGCGACCGGCTGATTTAGAAAATCTAAACACTGTTGTATTTGATGACCCAGCTAATGAGTCATGTCATCGAGATTCACTAGAAGCTAGCCCTCTTGTGGAGGATAAATCGTCACAGAAATCCCCTGATTCAATTGAACCAAGCCCTACCAAAGAATCTCCTTGTCCAGACTCTCTTGAAGGAAGTCCTACTCAGTCAAGCAATGCAGAAGTGAAGATCCCAGCAACGACTGCTGTATATGAAGATTATGCTTCCCAGCTCAGAGCATGTTTTGCTTATGACAAAAATATTTACTCAGATGAATGTGAGCATGTTGAACGTGATAACAATCTTGAGACAACTGAAATACACAGTGAAAATAAAGAAGACAAATATTCTGAATCCACAAAGAGAGTCGCTCATGGTGAGAGTCTTCACATGTTCGTCCGGCAAGACTGTTTTGACACAGAAGAAAGGGCGGTTGATGGCACCAATAAACAGTTAACACCAGAAGAGGAGATGTTTAAAATGGCTGCAAAGATCAAAACATTTGAGGAGATGGAACAGGAGTCTAAACTGCAGAGAGAAAAATCTTTTGATGCTATTGTACTATCAGAAACAAATGGTCAGGAAAATGGTGAGGTTGATCTTAAATCTGGCCCGGTTTCACAGTCTGTCCCACAAGATACAATAGAGAAAATAACAGAGAAATACGTGACAGAAAGCATTCACACACTTACGGAGGCACCGAATATTGCTTTTAATAAGAAAGAAGAAATTCAGTCACATCCTAAAAGTACTCACTCAGTTGACAGCTCACTGTGTTTAACTGCAACTCCAGATGAACCTGATCAAGAATGTGAGTACTCTGTGCCACACAAAGATAAAGACACTATTGGAGGTGTAGTCACTGACATTCCTTTTTCTGGATCAGATGAACATCATTTAAATGATGACAAAGAAGTTGGATCACCATTTACAATCGGTTCAGCTTCAGTCAGCCAACCTCAGACTACAGTGTGTACTAAAGAAGAAGAATTTGTTGTAGAGTGTGAGGGTCTTTGCATTTCAGAGGACAGAAAAACACCAGATAAAACACCAAGTGATGAAAAAACCCCTGATCCATTTCAGTTTCAAGAGGGAAAGCTATTTGAAATGACCAGAGGTGGAGCTATTGACATGACAAGAAGCTTTGATGAAGAAAGGGAAGCACATGCCTTTTTTCATATTGGGGAACATCCAGTTGATGAAGTTGTCCCAGAAGAGACTGAACATTCTCAATCAAAGTCTTTAACTTTACAGATGAGTGATTATGTCTCAGATGTAACCCATCAGGAAACCCCAAATTCATATTTGACTCAGGGTACCAGTGACAAAGCATCTAGTCCCAATTCTGAAACTGTCATCATAGCTACAAGTGGAAAATCACAACTTGAGAAGCCACTTACTAAAGTTGAAAGTGCCAGCTCTAGCTCTGCTTTAGACAATAAAAGCCTTGAAAGTCTCGGTCTAAGCTATCTAGACTCTACCATAGCCGATCTTCAATCAGACATATCCACAGTCGCTCATTCATTCTACTCAGACCAGAGCCATGATTTCTCAGACTCCTCCCCTGATGATGATGATGATGATGATGTTGAGGAGGAAGAAGACCAGCGCTCAGTCATAGAGATGGCTTTTTCATCTGGTCAGCCTAGCATGCCAGGATATAATCAGGACTCACCTGCACCTTTGACAAAACCAGCCACGGCAGTTAAGGGAGATGGTCATTATAAAAAAGCCAAGAAAGACACACAGATATCTCAAGTTCAAGGAGAAGAAGAAAAAAGGTCCACCTTAGCCCGTAGAACTAGATCTGAGGCTAGTGACATAAATAAATCTTCTATTAAAGACAGCAGGAGTTATTCTGACGGTAGTCAGCCCACTAATACAACTGACCTTTCCCCTTCCAAACTTACTGTAATGACGCAAGAAAAAGCTTTACCTCATATGATCTCGACATGCTCTTCTCCAAGGAAAGACAGCCAACTGTCCAAGACTATAGAAACATCTGTTAGGCTTTCTTTGGATACCGATGATATAAGTAGCGGTAGTCACAAGAGCCCAGATTCTGTTATCTTCACATATGACATTCCTGCTTCGCATAGTTCAGGTTCTGATGGCAGTAGAGTAGAGCCAACAGAGCATTTGTCTTGTGAGACAGAGGATGTATTTGAATCCAGGCCTGCCTGGAATGAAACAGTGGAAACTCAGATGCAGAGAATCATCGATGACCAAACTTCAGAATGTACGGCAGGTATGGCCAGACTCAAAGTGGGTTTTTACATTCTTATCTCTTCCTCTCAGCTGCAAGAGCCTTTTCCCTCTTCCTAAGAACAATATCAACATTACTCATTTTGCATTGCTTTCATATGTTGTGACTTGTCTGGTCCCACCTTGCACAGTTTAGTGTCTGTATTTTGTATGTGTGTATGTGTGCCCCTATGTGTATATTTTTGTGTTGTGCATGTAAGTTACTTTCCCATCTGTGTTTGTGAATATGCAGTCTCAAGATTGAATGGCCATGTTGGCTAATGAAATAGTCTAAGTAGTTTTAATGAAGACTTATTGATTATAGATGAATGAATGATTATTATATGAGAGTATTGTCTGTACTAATAATACAGCTTTACTAATATCAACATAAGGAAAAGCAGATCTATAACATTACTTACACTAATGACTGAAAAGCATGATGTGCTGACCGTGACTAGTCATTTGTAAGAAAACGTTAATTCGTAACAAATTTCAGCCTTTACGTTATCATCTACGTCATTATTACAGATCTACATTTATTTTACAGCCTATAGCATAGAATCCTCGTGAAATATTACTTTACATGTACACATTCACATAACATATACCTGCAATATCTAAAAAGAAATTTACTCAGTATATTTTTATTCACTTCAGGAGTTGTTAACATTTAATGTTTGGCTATGGTGGCATTTTTTTTTAGTCGATTGGCAGGAAGATGCTGACAGGAAAGAGGAGACATTAGCTATCATTTCAGATCTTCTTGGCTTCAGCTGGACTGGTAAGCTGTCAAATTATGCAATTAATTTTAAGTTTTATATTTTAAATTTTAAATATGCAATGTATTTTAGGAAGAGGCTATATTTTAGGCAGAGGCTTTATTTACTGCATTTTTCAAATGTTATTTTAACTTTAACTCAACTATTCATCATCAGGAACAGATGATATTATACATAATTCAGCTCTTTTGTTATTTGATTTGTTCTTCACCTCTCAAGAACTTGCAAGAGAACTGGAATTCAGTGAAGATGATATTCAGCTAGTGAGAACAGAGAATCCTAATTCCCTCCAAGAGCAGAGCCATGCTTTACTGCAGCGCTGGGTTGAACGTGAGGGCAAACATGCCACAGGTCCATAGCATTTTGTCTTGCCAGATATGCCTTTCATGAAATTATTTGTGCATTTGGTAGACCCATATTCAAATCGCTAATTGAATACAAATGTTATATTTTCAGTTTTTAAGTAATAGAAATGAATGTCTCTAGTCATCTATTAATAAATTATTGGTTCTTCCACAGAGGACTGTCTGATTAAGAGGCTGACTAAGATCAACCGCATGGACATTGTCCATCTTATTGAAACCCAGATGAACAAGTCAGTTCAAGAGCAAACATCTAGAACTTATGCAGAGATAGAGAAGACACTGGATCACAGTGAAGGTAGTTGTACTTCTTAGCACACTGAAAACCCTATCTTACACCAAGCTCCCTGTGTGAATACTTTTATTCATATATATACATATATATATTGTTTTTAGTGTCAGTAGCCTTATCTTCAGTCCAAGAGGATGCAGACAGCCCCAGAGTTGTGAGAAAAGTGGAGTCAGATCGCAGACCACCCCCAGCTGTTTCAGAAGAGGACCTCTCAGTCGCTTCACTACTGGATATTCCTTCATGGGCAGAGCCTGTTGGACAGATCCACTCAGAGAGCATGCATGGTGACCTATTGGAGGAGCTTGAGATCCCGCAGTAAGTTATTCATTTGAAAAGATTCCAGACTCTGCAAAATGCACTGGCAGTGCAACACAATGTCAGATTAAACTACTCCTTTTCTCAAGCTTAATGTTTCCCACCAAGTTGTCCTCGGGAAACAGAACAGTGTCCTATCCTGCTTCAGTCTGTTCTTTGTGTCATATACTGGGTGCAGTTCTTTGGGTGTGTTTCCCTTTTAGCTTGTCAGATTAGGACTCGGAGACGCACATTTATCATTAAAGTCTGATTTTGTGACCTATCTTTCTTTTTGTTCTGCAGTGAGTTAAATCCTAACTTGTGGACCTCTGAGGATGTAATTACACGTGAATCAAGTCAAGACAACTTAGATGAGCAAGTAAGTATGCAGCCCACTTCAAAAGAAGCTGCATTTGGGAGCCAAGCAACTCAGGTTTATGACCCCAAAGTGAAAGACCAGGAAGCTCATTTCATCAGCTCTTTCCAAGGTGGAGCTCAAGTCAAAGATGGTCAAAGCCTAGAGCACTGTGGTTGTGAAGACAAGCAAGGTCAATCGTGTGATATTCACTCATCTCACTCATCTTTTTCTGTCAGAGACTTTACTCTGAGGCTGTCAGAGTCAGACAAAGCTGAAACTGACGTCAGTAAGCTTTGTGATGAATTACGTTGTGCACCCTTGTTTTGCAGCAGAGATCCAGCCAGTTCTAGTGAGGTCACAGCCCAGTTCAAGAGAGTACTCTATAGTCATGACAAGACCACACAGGTTTCAGGTGTGGACATGGACACCAAACCCTTCAAGTTAAGCAAAGAAGAAATAACAAAGTGCCATATATATAGTGAAGTCATTCTGGAAAACTTGCCCTTCATTGATGATAATGCTGATATGCAGGCAACTGAACTCAATATTGCAACAGCTAAGTCCAGCAACGTGAATCCATTTAAAAATGACATACAGACAATGATGCCATGCAGTCAGACAACCTGTCGCCCTCATTGTATGGCTTGTGACTCAACTGAGATGTTCTGTAATTGTTATTCTACTACTACAAACAGTAACAATGTTGTAGCAGAAGCAAACAGGTCGTGCATTACTGAGCCAGAGAATTTGTCTTTCCACTATTTCCAGCCTGTCACTTATCTCACACTACAAGCACCTGAGTGTGGTATCACATTACCTTCCACTTTTATAGACTGCAGCCGATTGACCCCTGATTCTTTAGCATCTGAAGAGCAGTGTGGCTCCCTTTCACCTGCTAATGAAAGTGGTCACTTCCTTTCAGATGCATGGATGTTAAATGATTCTGTACCTAGATTGTCGTCCCCCGAATCTGTCATGTCAGTTAGTGATTATAGAGCAATGTCACCTGACTCTCCTCAGGGTGGGGAAAGAGTATTACCTCCAGACTTTTCAAGTATATTTGATGAGACTTATGCACTCTCTGTAATGTCTGAGAGATGTAGTTCTCCAGAAGTTACAAACAACTTCACTGAAAATGAATATAACACCTGTGAGTCATGTCGTTATGACCACAAACCGCTTTTTGGGTCAAAGGCTTTTGTTCCTGTAATTTCACACTCTAGACCAGTATCAAATGACTATCTAATCTCTAAATATAGTCCAGGACATGAGGGTGAACATTTAAAGAAAGAATCCAGAACATTCTCACCTGTGATATTAGAAAATGAATATGATCTTTCAGTTCACAAAGGAATATCTTCACCTGACTTATGTGCAGGAATTCATGACTATTTATCTACAGATAGGGATTGCCGACCATCTTCCCCACAATCGCAAACTTCTCAGTGCAGTTTTTCATTTCTTGAACTATTGCTGTCACAGCCAATTCGCACACAGCTAATGAATCAACACTGTGATTATTATTTACAATATTCAGGAGAAAATCCATCCTCACCATCCCTGATGTCAACTTCTTACCATAAATTCAGTGTAAAGGAAGCAGGTCAAAGTACCCCTTTGATGGAGGATTGTGTAGATTCCGATTGCCCTCCGTCTGTCCCCCAGCAATCTGCCACATCAGTTTATCTTCCACCACATTTTTCTGCTTCACAGCACCAGCATAAAGCATGTGATGTCAAGCAATATACTATAAAGAATTATTCATCTCATCTTAATAAATGGCGAGATGATAAAACCACAGATGCATCAGATTCATTGATATGTCACATGAAAGGAGGAGAAATACCAATTATGGATTCATCTACTCTTACATGTGTAGAAGTCAGAATCATTGACACGGAAGACTCAGACTGTTCAACTAAAGAAGAAGAGTCATTTCAATTTAGGCCACTAGTTTCTGGAGTCCAAAAATTAAGGGAGGAAAGGAATCAATCTTACCTTGATTACTGGTTTTCAAAGCTGGAAGCAGAATCTTTAGAAAATAATTCATTACCAGGGGAATCAGTTGAAGATTTAACAACAAAACCTAAATTGGCTCCAGACTACAATGAAATGAAAGAGACTATAAATTTGACTTCGGTGAAAGAATTATCTTTAGGAAACTCTTTCTCACCTACTAAAGACCAACACCAACAACTTGAAACTTGTGACAACTTGCAAAAAATATCTTTAGCCCAACCACTGGTATTTGACTTAGTGGAGAGACCAAAATGCATTTTGCACTTTCCAACGATAACTCAATTCTCTAACACAAAAAAATCCTTAAATGAAACTGTAAACAAAGACTGTCAGTATGCATTATTCACAACTGAGAAGGAAGCAATAAGGCCATGTTTGAAAATTTCACATACATCGCTAGGAAAACAGAGGGATTGTGTATTTCCTGAAGATACAAAACTTTTGGGGACCATATGCCCTCTATCTGAAAAGGAGTTAACACGTATCAGTGACTTCAGAATGGTACCTACACAAGTTTTTGAGGATAACAAAAGAAATTCACAAGATTTCTACTCTTCAGATGTGGAACTTACACGCTCAGCATTTAATGTAAAATCATGCCCAAGATTACGGCCACAATCTCCTGAATCACTGGAGTCTGAAGATGAATTTAGTCCTCTCTCTCCTGACTCATCTGTTCCAAAGTTCAGATGTCCCCATAATAATGGGTACAATGAAGAATTGTTAGGGCCTGCCTCAAGACCTTTGACCTATGCACAGGTTGTGCGAGGCTTTACACATGGCAACGAATGTGACACTTTGTTTGACTTCCAAAGTAGTGACTTGAGAACTATGCCTTCTGCGTCTTCGCCATCAGAACCATCTGATACAGAACATACCCTTTATCTTCTAGACGAGTGGGTGGCGGAATTAAGGCCACAGTCTCCTGAATCGTTGGAGTCTGAAGGTGAATTTAGGCCGCTCTCCGGACTCACCTGTTCCTCAGTTCAGATGTCCCCATAATGAATGTAATGCGGAATTGTTAGGGCAAAGGTCGGTTACACCAGAATCAGCATTTTCGGACTGGGAAGATTCTGATTTGTGTCTGGAAATTATGTTTGATGAGATCAGACCAGTGTCCTCTCAGTCACATTCATCTGATTTTAGTCTGGATTTGTTATCAGATAATAGAGCATTGTCTCCAGAGTTTGTGTCTCCTGGTTTGGACTTTTCACTCTTGAACAGTTGGCTGGCAGACTTTAGAGCATCCTCCCAGAATCTGTGGTGTCAGTTCATCAATGTCCTCATTCTTCTTCCATGATGTTGAGTCCAACAATCAGTCAACATTGTAACTACTACTTGCAATATTCTGAAAATAGGCCCACGTCACCTCTTTCAACAATGTCCGATAATGAGGATTTAGAATCTTGTCTTGCACAAATGTTTGAGGACAACAGACCAGATTCACCAGATTCCCACTCTTCAAATGTTGAAGTTAAACACACAGCTCTTACTGTAAAATCATCCCTTTGCTGCCTGCTTCAAGACCTTTGACCTATGCACAGGTTGTGCGAGGCTTTACACATGGCAACGAATGTGACACTTTGTTTGACTTCCAAAGTAGTGACTTGAGAACTATGCCTTCTGCGACTTCGCCATCAGAACCATCTGATACAGAACATACCCTTTATCTTCTAGACGAGTGGGTGGCGGAATTAAGGCCACAGTCTCCTGAATCGTTGGAGTCTGAAGGTGAATTTAGGCCGCTCTCTCGGACTCACCTGTTCCTCAGTTCAGATGTCCCCATAATGAATGTAATGCGGAATTGTTAGGGCAAAGGTCGGTTACACCAGAATCAGCATTTTCGGACTGGGAAGATTCTGATTTGTGTCTGAAATTATGTTTGATGAGATCAGACCAGTGTCCTCTCAGTCACATTCATCTGATTTTAGTCTGGATTTGTTATCAGATAATAGAGCATTGTCTCCAGAGTTTGTGTCTCCTGGTTTGGACTTTTCACTCTTGAACAGTTGGCTGGCAGACTTTAGAGCATCCTCCCAGAATCTGTGGTGTCAGTTCATCAATGTCCTCATTCTTCTTCCATGATGTTGAGTCCAACAATCAGTCAACATTGTAACTACTACTTGCAATATTCTGAAAATAGGCCCACGTCACCTCTTTCAACAATGTCCGATAATGAGGATTTAGAATCTTGTCTTGCACAAATGTTTGAGGACAACAGACCAGATTCACCAGATTCCCACTCTTCAAATGTTGAAGTTAAACACACAGCTCTTACTGTAAAATCATCCCCTTTGCTGCCTGCTTCAAGACCTTTGACCTATGCACAGGTTGTGCGAGGCTTTACACATGACAACGAATGTGACACTTTGTTTGACTTCCAAAGTAGTGACTTGAGAACTATGCCTTCTGCGTCTTCGCCATCAGAACCATCTGATACAGAACATACCCTTTATCTTCTAGACGAGTGGGTGGCGGAATTAAGGCCACAGTCTCCTGAATCGTTGGAGTCTGAAGGTGAATTTAGGCCGCTCTCCGGACTCACCTGTTCCTCAGTTCAGATGTCCCCATAATGAATGTAATGCGGAATTGTTAGGGCAAAGGTCGGTTACACCAGAATCAGCATTTTCGGACTGGGAAGATTCTGATTTGTGTCTGAAATTATGTTTGATGAGATCAGACCAGTGTCCTCTCAGTCACATTCATCTGATTTTAGTCTGGATTTGTTATCAGATAATAGAGCATTGTCTCCAGAGTTTGTGTCTCCTGGTTTGGACTTTTCACTCTTGAACAGTTGGCTGGCAGACTTTAGAGCATCCTCCCAGAATCTGTGGTGTCAGTTCATCAATGTCCTCATTCTTCTTCCATGATGTTGAGTCCAACAATCAGTCAACATTGTAACTACTACTTGCAATATTCTGAAAATAGGCCCACGTCACCTCTTTCAACAGTGTCCGATAATGAGGATTTAGAATCTTGTCTTGCACAAATGTTTCAGGACAACAGACCAGATTCACCAGATTCCTACTCTTCAAATGTTGAAGTGAAACACACAGCTCTTACTGTAAAATCATCCCTTTGCTGCCTGCTTCAAGACCTTTGACCTATGCACAGGTTGTGCGAGGCTTTACACATGACAACGAATGTGACACTTTGTTTGACTTCCAAAGTAGTGACTTGAGAACTATGCCTTCTGCGTCTTCGCCATCAGAACCATCTGATACAGAACATACCCTTTATCTTCTAGACGAGTGGGTGGCGGAATTAAGGCCACAGTCTCCTGAATCGTTGGAGTCTGAAGGTGAATTTAGGCCGCTCTCTCCGGACTCACCTGTTCCTCAGTTCAGATGTCCCCATAATGAATGCAATGCGGAATTGTTAGGGCAAAGGTCGGTTACACCAGAATCAGCATTTTCGGACTGGGAAGATTCTGATTTGTGTCTGGAAATTATGTTTGATGAGATCAGACCAGTGTCCTCTCAGTCACATTCATCTGATTTTAGTCTGGATTTGTTATCAGATAATAGAGCATTGTCTCCAGAGTTTGTGTCTCCTGGTTTGGACTTTTCACTCTTGAACAGTTGGCTGGCAGACTTTAGAGCATCCTCCCCAGAATCTGTGGTGTCAGTTCATCAATGTCCTCATTCTTCTTCCATGATGTTGAGTCCAACAATCAGTCAACATTGTAACTACTACTTGCAATATTCTGAAAATAGGCCCACGTCACCTCTTTCAACAATGTCCGATAATGAGGATTTAAAATCTTGTCTTGCACAAATGTTTGAGGACAACAGACCAGATTCACCAGATTCCCACTCTTCAAATGTTGAAGTGAAACACACAGCTCTTACTGTAAAATCATCCCCTTTGCTGCCTGCTTCAAGACCTTTGACCTATGCACAGGTTGTGCGAGGCTTTACACATGGCAACGAATGTGACACTTTGTTTGACTTCCAAAGTAGCGACTTGAGAACTATGCCTTCTGCGACTTCGCCATCAGAACCATCTGATACAGAACATACCCTTTATCTTCTAGACGAGTGGGTGGCGGAATTAAGGCCACAGTCTCCTGAATCGTTGGAGTCTGAAGGTGAATTTAGGCCGCTCTCCGGACTCACCTGTTCCTCAGTTCAGATGTCCCCATAATGAATGTAATGCGGAATTGTTAGGGCAAAGGTCGGTTACACCAGAATCAGCATTTTCGGACTGGGAAGATTCTGATTTGTGTCTGAAATTATGTTTGATGAGATCAGACCAGTGTCCTCTCAGTCACATTCATCTGATTTTAGTCTGGATTTGTTATCAGATAATAGAGCATTGTCTCCAGAGTTTGTGTCTCCTGGTTTGGACTTTTCACTCTTGAACAGTTGGCTGGCAGACTTTAGAGCATCCTCCCAGAATCTGTGGTGTCAGTTCATCAATGTCCTCATTCTTCTTCCATGATGTTGAGTCCAACAATCAGTCAACATTGTAACTACTACTTGCAATATTCTGAAAATAGGCCCACGTCACCTCTTTCAACAATGTCCGATAATGAGGATTTAGAATCTTGTCTTGCACAAATGTTTGAGGACAACAGACCAGATTCACCAGATTCCCACTCTTCAAATGTTGAAGTTAAACACACAGCTCTTACTGTAAAATCATCCCTTTGCTGCCTGCTTCAAGACCTTTGACCTATGCACAGGTTGTGCAAGGCTTTACACATGGCAACGAATGTGACACTTTGTTTGACTTCCAAAGTAGTGACTTGAGAACTATGCCTTCTGCGACTTCGCCATCAGAACCATCTGATACAGAACATACCCTTTATCTTCTAGACGAGTGGGTGGCGGAATTAAGGCCACAGTCTCCTGAATCGTTGGAGTCTGAAGGTGAATTTAGGCCGCTCTCTCCGGACTCACCTGTTCCTCAGTTCAGATGTCCCCATAATGAATGTAATGCGGAATTGTTAGGGCAAAGGTCGGTTACACCAGAATCAGCATTTTCGGACTGGGAAGATTCTGATTTGTGTCTGAAATTATGTTTGATGAGATCAGACCAGTGTCCTCTCAGTCACATTCATCTGATTTTAGTCTGGATTTGTTATCAGATAATAGAGCATTGTCTCCAGAGTTTGTGTCTCCTGGTTTGGACTTTTCACTCTTGAACAGTTGGCTGGCAGACTTTAGAGCATCCTCCCAGAATCTGTGGTGTCAGTTCATCAATGTCCTCATTCTTCTTCCATGATGTTGAGTCCAACAATCAGTCAACATTGTAACTACTACTTGCAATATTCTGAAAATAGGCCCACGTCACCTCTTTCAACAATGTCCGATAATGAGGATTTAGAATCTTGTCTTGCACAAATGTTTCAGGACAACAGACCAGATTCACCAGATTCCTACTCTTCAAATGTTGAAGTGAAACACACAGCTCTTACTGTAAAATCATCCCTTTGCTGCCTGCTTCAAGACCTTTGACCTATGCACAGGTTGTGCGAGGCTTTACACATGACAACGAATGTGACACTTTGTTTGACTTCCAAAGTAGCGACTTGAGAACTATGCCTTCTGCGTCTTCGCCATCAGAACCATCTGATACAGAACATACCCTTTATCTTCTAGACGAGTGGGTGGCGGAATTAAGGCCACAGTCTCCTGAATCGTTGGAGTCTGAAGGTGAATTTAGGCCGCTCTCTCTCCGGACTCACCTGTTCCTCAGTTCAGATGTCCCCATAATGAATGTAATGCGGAATTGTTAGGGCAAAGGTCGGTTACACCAGAATCAGCATTTTCGGACTGGGAAGATTCTGATTTGTGTCTGAAATTATGTTTGATGAGATCAGACCAGTGTCCTCTCAGTCACATTCATCTGATTTTAGTCTGGATTTGTTATCAGATAATAGAGCATTGTCTCCAGAGTTTGTGTCTCCTGGTTTGGACTTTTCACTCTTGAACAGTTGGCTGGCAGACTTTAGAGCATCCTCCCAGAATCTGTGGTGTCAGTTCATCAATGTCCTCATTCTTCTTCCATGATGTTGAGTCCAACAATCAGTCAACATTGTAACTACTACTTGCAATATTCTGAAAATAGGCCCACGTCACCTCTTTCAACAATGTCCGATAATGAAGATTTAAAATCTTGTCTTGCACAAATGTTTGAGGACAACAGACCAGATTCACCAGATTCCCACTCTTCAAATGTTGAAGTGAAACACACAGCTCTTACTGTAAAATCATCCCCTTTGCTGCCTGCTTCAAGACCTTTGACCTATGCACAGGTTGTGCGAGGCTTTACACATGACAACGAATGTGACACTTTGTTTTGACTTCCAAAGTAGTGACTTGAGAACTATGCCTTCTGCGTCTTCGCCATCAGAACCATCTGATACAGAACATACCCTTTATCTTCTAGACGAGTGGGTGGCGGAATTAAGGCCACAGTCTCCTGAATCGTTGGAGTCTGAAGGTGAATTTAGGCCGCTCTCTCCGGACTCACCTGTTCCTCAGTTCAGATGTCCCCATAATGAATGTAATGCGGAATTGTTAGGGCAAAGGTCGGTTACACCAGAATCAGCATTTTCGGACTGGGAAGATTCTGATTTGTGTCTGGAAATTATGTTTGATGAGATCAGACCAGTGTCCTCTCAGTCACATTCATCTGATTTTAGTCTGGATTTGTTATCAGATAATAGAGCATTGTCTCCAGAGTTTGTGTCTCCTGGTTTGGACTTTTCACTCTTGAACAGTTGGCTGGCAGACTTTAGAGCATCCTCCCCAGAATCTGTGGTGTCAGTTCATCAATGTCCTCATTCTTCTTCCATGATGTTGAGTCCAACAATCAGTCAACATTGTAACTACTACTTGCAATATTCTGAAAATAGGCCCACGTCACCTCTTTCAACAATGTCCGATAATGAGGATTTAGAATCTTGTCTTGCACAAATGTTTGAGGACAACAGACCAGATTCACCAGATTCCCACTCTTCAAATGTTGAAGTTAAACACACAGCTCTTACTGTAAAATCATCCCCTTTGCTGCCTGCTTCAAGACCTTTGACCTATGCACAGGTTGTGCGAGGCTTTACACATGGCAACGAATGTGACACTTTGTTTGACTTCCAAAGTAGTGACTTGAGAACTATGCCTTCTGCGACTTCGCCATCAGAACCATCTGATACAGAACATACCCTTTATCTTCTAGACGAGTGGGTGGCGGAATTAAGGCCACAGTCTCCTGAATCGTTGGAGTCTGAAGGTGAATTTAGGCCGCTCTCTCCGGACTCACCTGTTCCTCAGTTCAGATGTCCCCATAATGAATGTAATGGAATTGTTAGGGCAAAGGTCGGTTACACCAGAATCAGCATTTTCGGACTGGGAAGATTCTGATTTGTGTCTGGAAATTATGTTTGATGAGATCAGACCAGTGTCCTCTCAGTCACATTCATCTGATTTTAGTCTGGATTTGTTATCAGATAATAGAGCATTGTCTCCAGAGTTTGTGTCTCCTGGTTTGGACTTTTCACTCTTGAACAGTTGGCTGGCAGACTTTAGAGCATCCTCCCAGAATCTGTGGTGTCAGTTCATCAATGTCCTCATTCTTCTTCCATGATGTTGAGTCCAACAATCAGTCAACATTGTAACTACTACTTGCAATATTCTGAAAATAGGCCCACGTCACCTCTTTCAACAGTGTCCGATAATGAGGATTTAGAATCTTGTCTTGCACAAATGTTTCAGGACAACAGACCAGATTCACCAGATTCCTACTCTTCAAATGTTGAAGTGAAACACTCAGCTCTTACTGTAAAATCATCCCCTTTGCTGCCTGCTTCAAGACCTTTGACCTATGCACAGGTTGTGCGAGGCTTTACACATGGCAACGAATGTGACACTTTGTTTGACTTCCAAAGTAGCGACTTGAGAACTATGCCTTCTGCGACTTCGCCATCAGAACCATCTGATACAGAACATACCCTTTATCTTCTAGACGAGTGGGTGGCGGAATTAAGGCCACAGTCTCCTGAATCGTTGGAGTCTGAAGGTGAATTTAGGCCGCTCTCTCCGGACTCACCTGTTCCTCAGTTCAGATGTCCCCATAATGAATGTAATGCGGAATTGTTAGGGCAAAGGTCGGTTACACCAGAATCAGCATTTTCGGACTGGGAAGATTCTGATTTGTGTCTGAAATTATGTTTGATGAGATCAGACCAGTGTCCTCTCAGTCACATTCATCTGATTTTAGTCTGGATTTGTTATCAGATAATAGAGCATTGTCTCCAGAGTTTGTGTCTCCTGGTTTGGACTTTTCACTCTTGAACAGTTGGCTGGCAGACTTTAGAGCATCCTCCCAGAATCTGTGGTGTCAGTTCATCAATGTCCTCATTCTTCTTCCATGATGTTGAGTCCAACAATCAGTCAACATTGTAACTACTACTTGCAATATTCTGAAAATAGGCCCACGTCACCTCTTTCAACAGTGTCCGATAATGAGGATTTAGAATCTTGTCTTGCACAAATGTTTGAGGACAACAGACCAGATTCACCAGATTCCTACTCTTCAAATGTTGAAGTGAAACACACAGCTCTTACTGTAAAATCATCCCCTTTGCTGCCCGCTTCAAGACCTTTGACCTATGCACAGGTTGTGCGAGGCTTTACACATGGCAACGAATGTGACACTTTGTTTGACTTCCAAAGTAGTGACTTGAGAACTATGCCTTCTGCGACTTCGCCATCAGAACCATCTGATACAGAACATACCCTTTATCTTCTAGACGAGTGGGTGGCGGAATTAAGGCCACAGTCTCCTGAATCGTTGGAGTCTGAAGGTGAATTTAGGCCGCTCTCTCCGGACTCACCTGTTCCTCAGTTCAGATGTCCCCATAATGAATGTAATGCGGAATTGTTAGGGCAAAGGTCGGTTACACCAGAATCAGCATTTTCGGACTGGGAAGATTCTGATTTGTGTCTGAAATTATGTTTGATGAGATCAGACCAGTGTCCTCTCAGTCACATTCATCTGATTTTAGTCTGGATTTGTTATCAGATAATAGAGCATTGTCTCCAGAGTTTGTGTCTCCTGGTTTGGACTTTTCACTCTTGAACAGTTGGCTGGCAGACTTTAGAGCATCCTCCCAGAATCTGTGGTGTCAGTTCATCAATGTCCTCATTCTTCTTCCATGATGTTGAGTCCAACAATCAGTCAACATTGTAACTACTACTTGCAATATTCTGAAAATAGGCCCACGTCACCTCTTTCAACAGTGTCCGATAATGAGGATTTAGAATCTTGTCTTGCACAAATGTTTCAGGACAACAGACCAGATTCACCAGATTCCTACTCTTCAAATGTTGAAGTGAAACACTCAGCTCTTACTGTAAAATCATCCCCTTTGCTGCCTGCTTCAAGACCTTTGACCTATGCACAGGTTGTGCGAGGCTTTACACATGGCAACGAATGTGACACTTTGTTTGACTTCCAAAGTAGTGACTTGAGAACTATGCCTTCTGCGACTTCGCCATCAGAACCATCTGATACAGAACATACCCTTTATCTTCTAGACGCAGTGGGTGGCGGAATTAAGGCCACAGTCTCCTGAATCGTTGGAGTCTGAAGGTGAATTTAGGCCGCTCTCTCCGGACTCACCTGTTCCTCAGTTCAGATGTCCCCATAATGAATGTAATGCGGAATTGTTAGGGCAAAGGTCGGTTACACCAGAATCAGCATTTTCGGACTGGGAAGATTCTGATTTGTGTCTGAAATTATGTTTGATGAGATCAGACCAGTGTCCTCTCAGTCACATTCATCTGATTTTAGTCTGGATTTGTTATCAGATAATAGAGCATTGTCTCCAGAGTTTGTGTCTCCTGGTTTGGACTTTTCACTCTTGAACAGTTGGCTGGCAGACTTTAGAGCATCCTCCCAGAATCTGTGGTGTCAGTTCATCAATGTCCTCATTCTTCTTCCATGATGTTGAGTCCAACAATCAGTCAACATTGTAACTACTACTTGCAATATTCTGAAAATAGGCCCACGTCACCTCTTTCAACAATGTCCGATAATGAGGATTTAGAATCTTGTCTTGCACAAATGTTTGAGGACAACAGACCAGATTCACCAGATTCCCACTCTTCAAATGTTGAAGTTAAACACACAGCTCTTACTGTAAAATCATCCCTTTGCTGCCTGCTTCAAGACCTTTGACCTATGCACAGGTTGTGCGAGGCTTTACACATGACAACGAATGTGACACTTTGTTTGACTTCCAAAGTAGTGACTTGAGAACTATGCCTTCTGCGTCTTCGCCATCAGAACCATCTGATACAGAACATACCCTTTATCTTCTAGACGAGTGGGTGGCGGAATTAAGGCCACAGTCTCCTGAATCGTTGGAGTCTGAAGGTGAATTTAGGCCGCTCTCTCCGGACTCACCTGTTCCTCAGTTCAGATGTCCCCATAATGAATGTAATGCGGAATTGTTAGGGCAAAGGTCGGTTACACCAGAATCAGCATTTTCGGACTGGGAAGATTCTGATTTGTGTCTGGAAATTATGTTTGATGAGATCAGACCAGTGTCCTCTCAGTCACATTCATCTGATTTTAGTCTGGATTTGTTATCAGATAATAGAGCATTGTCTCCAGAGTTTGTGTCTCCTGGTTTGGACTTTTCACTCTTGAACAGTTGGCTGGCAGACTTTAGAGCATCCTCCCAGAATCTGTGGTGTCAGTTCATCAATGTCCTCATTCTTCTTCCATGATGTTGAGTCCAACAATCAGTCAACATTGTAACTACTACTTGCAATATTCTGAAAATAGGCCCACCCACGTCACCTCTTTCAACAGTGTCCGATAATGAGGATTTAGAATCTTGTCTTGCACAAATGTTTGAGGACAACAGACCAGATTCACCAGATTCCTACTCTTCAAATGTTGAAGTGAAACACTCAGCTCTTACTGTAAAATCATCCCTTTGCTGCCTGCTTCAAGACCTTTGACCTATGCACAGGTTGTGCGAGGCTTTACACATGGCAACGAATGTGACACTTTGTTTGACTTCCAAAGTAGTGACTTGAGAACTATGCCTTCTGCGACTTCGCCATCAGAACCATCTGATACAGAACATACCCTTTATCTTCTAGACGAGTGGGTGGCGGAATTAAGGCCACAGTCTCCTGAATCGTTGGAGTCTGAAGGTGAATTTAGGCGCTCTCTCCGACTCACCTGTTCCTCAGTTCAGATGTCCCCATAATGAATGTAATGCGGAATTGTTAGGGCAAAGGTCGGTTACACCAGAATCAGCATTTTCGGACTGGGAAGATTCTGATTTGTGTCTGGAAATTATGTTTGATGAGATCAGACCAGTGTCCTCTCAGTCACATTCATCTGATTTTAGTCTGGATTTGTTATCAGATAATAGAGCATTGTCTCCAGAGTTTGTGTCTCCTGGTTTGGACTTTTCACTCTTGAACAGTTGGCTGGCAGACTTTAGAGCATCCTCCCAGAATCTGTGGTGTCAGTTCATCAATGTCCTCATTCTTCTTCCATGATGTTGAGTCCAACAATCAGTCAACATTGTAACTACTACTTGCAATATTCTGAAAATAGGCCCACGTCACCTCTTTCAACAGTGTCCGATAATGAGGATTTAAAATCTTGTCTTGCACAAATGTTTCAGGACAACAGACCAGATTCACCAGATTCCTACTCTTCAAATGTTGAAGTGAAACACACAGCTCTTACTGTAAAATCATCCCTTTGCTGCCTGCTTCAAGACCTTTGACCTATGCACAGGTTGTGCGAGGCTTTACACATGGCAACGAATGTGACACTTTGTTTGACTTCCAAAGTAGCGACTTGAGAACTATGCCTTCATGCGACTTCGCCATCAGAACCATCTGATACAGAACATACCCTTTATCTTCTAGACGAGTGGGTGGCGGAATTAAGGCCACAGTCTCCTGAATCGTTGGAGTCTGAAGGTGAATTTAGGCCGCTCTCCGGACTCACCTGTTCCTCAGTTCAGATGTCCCCATAATGAATGTAATGCGGAATTGTTAGGGCAAAGGTCGGTTACACCAGAATCAGCATTTTCGGACTGGGAAGATTCTGATTTGTGTCTGGAAATTATGTTTGATGAGATCAGACCAGTGTCCTCTCAGTCACATTCATCTGATTTTAGTCTGGATTTGTTATCAGATAATAGAGCATTGTCTCCAGAGTTTGTGTCTCCTGGTTTGGACTTTTCACTCTTGAACAGTTGGCTGGCAGACTTTAGAGCATCCTCCCAGAATCTGTGGTGTCAGTTCATCAATGTCCTCATTCTTCTTCCATGATGTTGAGTCCAACAATCAGTCAACATTGTAACTACTACTTGCAATATTCTGAAAATAGGCCCACGTCACCTCTTTCAACAATGTCCGATAATGAGGATTTAGAATCTTGTCTTGCACAAATGTTTGAGGACAACAGACCAGATTCACCAGATTCCTACTCTTCAAATGTTGAAGTGAAACACACAGCTCTTACTGTAAAATCATCCCTTTGCTGCCTGCTTCAAGACCTTTGACCTATGCACAGGTTGTGCGAGGCTTTACACATGGCAACGAATGTGACACTTTGTTTGACTTCCAAAGTAGTGACTTGAGAACTATGCCTTCTGCGACTTCGCCATCAGAACCATCTGATACAGAACATACCCTTTATCTTCTAGACAAGTGGGTGGCGGAATTAAGGCCACAGTCTCCTGAATCGTTGGAGTCTGAAGGTGAATTTAGGCCGCTCTCTCCGGACTCACCTGTTCCTCAGTTCAGATGTCCCCATAATGAATGTAATGCGGAATTGTTAGGGCAAAGGTCGGTTACACCAGAATCAGCATTTTCGGACTGGGAAGATTCTGATTTGTGTCTGAAATTATGTTTGATGAGATCAGACCAGTGTCCTCTCAGTCACATTCATCTGATTTTAGTCTGGATTTGTTATCAGATAATAGAGCATTGTCTCCAGAGTTTGTGTCTCCTGGTTTGGACTTTTCACTCTTGAACAGTTGGCTGGCAGACTTTAGAGCATCCTCCCCAGAATCTGTGGTGTCAGTTCATCAATGTCCTCATTCTTCTTCCATGATATTGAGTCCAACAATCAGTCAACATTGTAACTACTACTTGCAATATTCTGAAAATAGGCCCACGTCACCTCTTTCAACAGTGTCCGATAATGAGGATTTAGAATCTTGTCTTGCACAAATGTTTCAGGACAACAGACCAGATTCACCAGATTCCTACTCTTCAAATGTTGAAGTGAAACACACAGCTCTTACTGTAAAATCATCCCCTTTGCTGCCTGCTTCAAGACCTTTGACCTATGCACAGGTTGTGCGAGGCTTTACACATGGCAACGAATGTGACACTTTGTTTGACTTCCAAAGTAGTGACTTGAGAACTATGCCTTCTGCGTCTTCGCCATCAGAACCATCTGATACAGAACATACCCTTTATCTTCTAGACGAGTGGGTGGCGGAATTAAGGCCACAGTCTCCTGAATCGTTGGAGTCTGAAGGTGAATTTAGGCCGCTCTCTCCGGACTCACCTGTTCCTCAGTTCAGATGTCCCCATAATGAATGTAATGCGGAATTGTTAGGGCAAAGGTCGGTTACACCAGAATCAGCATTTTCGGACTGGGAAGATTCTGATTTGTATCTGGAAATTATGTTTGATGAGATCAGACCAGTGTCCTCTCAGTCACATTCATCTGACTTTGGTCCCGATTCTTTATCAAATAATAGCCCTTCGTCCCCAGAAAATGAACGTGACACAACTTCCTCCCCAAGGTCAAGTTATGCTTTCAGAGAAAAATCAACTTCGGTCAAGGCTTTTTCATCAGATTTTAAACCTCTATCTTCTCAAAACTTATTAGTTAATAAAAACCATACCCAGGTACATACTTCATTTTTGCATTCCTTGCCGTCACATTCATATGAAATGAGATATGTTACTGAATCTAGCATACAAAACAAAGTTTGTTTTCCCAAACTAGTGTCACATCTTTTTGATCCAATGTATAAAGGAAAATGTTCTTGTTGTGATATCAGATTTTCTGAAACCATCGACCTATTTAGTCAACTCAGTTGAATATCACAAAAAAAACCATCCTGACACAACAGTAACAAAAACGGTTAAATTTTTTTTTTCTAGGTTTTTCACCAGTCACCAGTCATCTTTTTTGGCATAACAACCATTGTGTTGGGATTTTCAAGCATCTCTACTGCAATGCTGAAGACACCCCTAATCTTGCCTTATGAAGTTAATTTATGATAAACTGTGTGATTCCCCTACACATATATTCTATTTATCACAGTTATTCCTTAGTCCTTATGCTATTTTCCTCAATGCAAGTAAGGCCAACTAGTTACTGCTAGGGCTGCTAGGTACTACTAGGATCATGGGATTAACTCAAAATGAGCTTAATGTTCCCTTATGTGTTTTCCACTGTTGCCTTTTTTAGTGAATGTGGTTGTATTTCGAGTCCTAATCTTGAGGGGGTTTTGTTTTTTGTTTGACCAAGCCTTTCGTGTTCCCTAATGTGTAATGTTTAATGATTATCCACGCCAGTTACGGCTGGGCGATATGGCCTAAAATCCATATCACGGTATAATTTGAAGCATGTGCGGTCACGATATATATCGCAATATATTCTTTTCTTCTGTATAACGTACTTTACACACTATAAGGCACACTTAAAATCCTTTAACTTTCTCAAAAATAGACAGTGTGCCTCATGTCTGAATTCTGGTTGTGCTTACCGACCTCGAACCGATTTTATGTGGTACACGGCGCGCAGAAATCTGTCAAAAAATGTTTTAGTACGACTTTGGTAAGCTATGAAGGCGCACCGCTTGATGGATTGCCAGAGCATTACGGCTGCCATAGTCAGGAGCCTCGCGGAGTAATCTGGGTCCAAAACTCCGTCTTTTTCAGGTCCCAAAGTCAAACGAACACTGCGGCATCACAGAGTTAAAAACTGTGTAAATTCTTTAATCCTTAATAAAAGCGTTGCTGCTTTACCAGGTGTAACAATTAAGTTTAATATCCAGGCTAGAGCAGTATAGGCAAAATCTCTACCGTTGGCTAAATTTATATCGTTTCTACCGTATACCGTTTATACTGCCCACCCCTAACGCCAGTCAAGTTATATTAAGCTCAAGTCTGCTGATTTTTGTCACGGGCTTAAGGCTGTAATGCTGGAAATGCAGGCCACATTTTGGAGAAAGGTCTAGTTTAGGTCTAGTCTTGTGTAGTGTAACCTGCATGTAATGTCCTATGTGCATGCATCAGTGGACCATAGGTGTTTTGCTGGGTATCTACCAAATATCCGGTAGTTTCAGTGTTGTGGCTGACCTTTGAGTACTGCCCATACTCAGCATGCAGTGTGACCAGTTGTTTATCTGTTTTATTCTGTCCAAACCAACCTTTTGCATTAGTTGGTAGAGTTACACCAGCAGAAATGCCTATCTGATGGAGGCGCGACAACATAAATTATAAATTAAAGGGTCACCATCTGGTCAAAACAATTTTGTTCAGGGGTGCTGAGGTATTTGACTCTGATTTTATGACATTATAATATTTGGTGCAACAAATAATTTAGAAAGGAAATGAAATGCTATATCTGTCACTATTGTTCCCTGGACAAATAAAAAGTTGTCAAATGAATTGTCATCACATGATGCAGATGGGCCACCAGAGGGAGTTGCCCAAGTATATCTGGCATGCAGGCTAGTTCAGACAGAGGATCTGTTGCTTTTGGTTTCGGCAAATAAGAAGAAAAAATAGAAGAGCATTCAAATAGATTACAAAATTCTGATATCACTCTACATTAGTTACTGTCGGGGGAAAATTCCCAAATAGGAGGCTGCCAAAGTAAAACAGAGACACAGTGAGACAATATAATCAATCACATGTACATGGGTGAACGTCTCGAAAGAGAGTCACACAGTACTCTTCTTTATTGCAGGTTATATAGGCACGTAGGTTACTCAACAGGGCGGAGGCAGTCTCCGCCTGTTCTCAGAATATAGATTGCAAATGCATATCTTGCTAAAGAATATAGATTGCTTAACAGACAAATGCATATCTTGCTAAAACGTTCAGTTCATACTATACTAAACATCTGCTTAAGTGGAACTTTCCGTTCCTCTTTACACAGGAACTTGTCTTCACAGGCATATGATAAGCATAGGCAAGGCTTCATGTTTATCAGGGTGAATCGTCATTCAGAGTTTACACAATCACAAGCAAAGCATATCTGGGTGAATCGTCATTCAGAGTTTTACACAGTTACAAGCAAAGCATATTTGAATAATAAACAAAATCTTTTCACAGTTACAGTCACAGATACATATCTTGAAACAAAGACTACACAAAATGAAACATCAGAAAAAGAACCCATAACTCTTTACTAAGATATAAATAACCTTTTTTCAGTTTGTTTTTTAATAAAGCCTAAATGCCAAAAAGTCTATATTAGATCACAATAAACCACACATCACAGTCAGTTTTCATCATTTGAGTCACAAGCCAGATGTAGGAAACAGTGGTTTTCATCATGGTACCTGGCTAGAGGAGGCTTTCCATGAACAACCTCAAGGAAAAAAGAATCCCTGAAGTGAATACAACGTGTGTATGAACAAAAATGGACACAACAATATCACATGTCCGAGACTGATCTTCCCAAGTACATGAAAAGCCCATGAAAAGAAAATCCACGATCAAGTTCAAGAAAAAAATTTCCATGGCATTGGTAAGGCAGCAAAGGCTGTTACATATCAGTGAATGCAGTGTTGATTTTTATAAGTACTGGCTTCCACCAATAACAAGCAATGGCTCTCTGACCATGGCATGTTTGCATTAGAACAGATGGAATGCCCTTTCTCTGAAGCAAAACTAATAGAGATTACCAATAGAGATGTATTTTTTATTTACTGTAGTTGCAGTAAATTTTTTGCAATATTTAGCTGTTCAGTTAAAAAAAACAGAATTCTAAATTTGCGACAGCTGATATTTTTCTTCCTCTTTGAAAGTACATCCTCCGTCAAATAATTTTTACATTTAAAACCCACACATTTTGCTTTCTCAAATGTATTGGCAGGGGCACAACACCTTGCGTTGGTTGTGTTGATTCTAATTTTCACCTGATGTGTTTTTGTAACTGTTCCTTATAATGCTTGTGTCATTTGGGCAGGTTTTTTGAATCAGTGGAATTATTATTACAATGCAGCTCAGCAAAGTGCACTAGCAGTTGACTGGTGACTTTATACTCAAAAGTGCATGTTCATCTTCACAGTAAACCAAATCTTTGGTTATTCATTTTTGCAAGTCTATCATATTTGTAATATAATATCTTGTCAATTATGTACTGCTATGAAGAATATTTCAAAAATATCTATGTGCATCTTAATTGGTCATGCCATGCTTTTTAAACCTCATGCTGCCTGTTAAATACATGTATTAACATATTTCTTAATAATATGTTAATTCTGTTTTATATGCATGTGTGCTACAGGTGAACTTCATTATTTGAAATATTGCTCACTGTTCTCATATTTAAAATACCAACTTGTCCTTGAAAAATCTTGAAAAATGCATGCGTCATTGGAGTCTTCCATAAATCAACAACAAAACCACCCATGATATTTATTTTTAATTCCCACTTCATTGTACCATTTCTTTCAGGTGTCACCTGCATCTTCCAAGACAAATATTTCACAAGATTCACAACAAAAAAATCTTGATTTAGGACAGAGGCAGGTCTTTCCAGCAGAATCCACACCCTTACCATGTGATTCAAATACAGTTTTCACTAAAAAACTAAAATTACCAATTCCAGCTAACTTTGACTTGGGTAAAACACAATTTGACACCACAGTGACCAATCAAATTAGTGCACCACAGGAAAAAGACAAAATGTCATCTCCCACAAGTGAAGATTATTACTTAGTTAAACCAAGCTTCATGACTCTAGAATCAGTCTCTCAAACAGCTCAAGATAGCCCAGATGCTGCAACTGTCATGTCCTCAGAATCCACACCAACACCACCAGGGTCTGGGTCCCCTCAGCTTGACCAGCTTCTGTCAGATCTGGAGGAGATGAAACTTAAGTTCAGACCAGAGGCACTTAAACCACATTCATCTGAATCCACCAACGAGATCCCTGCAGTTAACCAAATGTATGAGTTCAAAGATATTTTCCTTCAGGATCATGGCCCTGCAGAATATAGTGATATGCCAAAAGTCAATCTATCATCTGCTGCACAGCTTGACGTAGATAACCCAGATATTCCCATTACAGAGCCTCCACATTTCCAGACATCCATTCAGCTTGAACATGAAATGGTGTCAGTCATTCCTGATGTAACAAAACTTGTCACAACTGTACCATCAAGCTCTGGTCTTCATAAAGACAGTTCTGAGTCCTCTAATGAATCCCTTTCGAGCCCAGAATCTTCCCAAAGACTTTGTGAAGAAATGGAAGAACCAAGCTTACATGTGGATGCATTCCAGTTAAGCACACATGGTCTAAAAAATACTCAGAAATTTCCTTCAGTTGCTACAAAGAGCAAGTCTGACATACCTGAGAAAGATATTTCTTGGGAAGATGCTACAACTGACATTCTTCAGAGTCAAGAAGCACATGAATTAGCTAAGCCATCTAATGACTTTAAAGGTGTGACAGAGGAATCACAGACTATACCAGATAGACTTCAGTTATGGGCAGCAAACTCTGTTGACAGTATACATAATGAAGATTTGTCTTCACACTCTCTTTCTGATTTGACTCCCGAGACAGTGATATCTGCAAGAAATTTTAGCTTTGAAGAACTGGTACCCAATTCCTCATCAAGGAACTTAAAAATATCTTCAGATGAGGACAGGACCAGTGAACACCATTCAGAAGGATCTCTGACTTCAGTAGACGATGAATGTTTTGACTCTCAGTCTTCTTCAGTCAAACCCAAAACTGATTCTTCTTCAGCCTCTGATGAGGAGTACAACTTGCCACCTGGCTATGCAGAGGCCTCCTCTATTTCATCTACCTATACTCAGATACCTTCAGGATACAGTCATATAGTGCATAGTGGTGCAGACAGTCCAACCAATGAATATTCTGACCCAGAGCCTTACTTTGACTGCAAACAGGGTTCATCCGATTTCTCAGAGCCTGATCCCGATGAATCTGAGACAAGAGCTAGGTCAAGTGGAAGTCAAGCCCAGGATCACCCTAGAGTGCAGAAAAAGTTGAATCAAAAAGTACTGTTGTCTTCTGGAAGTGAAGATTATGAAGACGCTTCTTTTGTCCATGAGCCTCTTTATCATGTAGATGTAAAGAGAGAAGAAATGCAAGAAACATCAGATGAAGAATTCACCTTGTGTGAGACTTCACAACCACCGCCTGTCTGTGAAACTGCAGCATATCACGATACTGATAAATCTCTGACAAGGGTAAGATGAGAGTTGGTAAAAAACCTGCAAGCGTTTTCCCCAGAGCTGAGCTTGGCCAAATTACTATATTTGCTTCAGAGAGGAATGACTGCTGGTAACCCTGTAGCCACATGAATGGGATCTAAAACTCCTTCTAACCCTTAATTTGTTTTGATTTCACATTTGACTAATCCTAACTTAGCATGTCACTTTGCTGCCTGTAACTAGTAGGATCACTCACAGTGATAACATGAGTTACTTTTTTTCATCAGCAGGCAAATTTATTGTCATCTAGGTAAAAGCATGGTGTATTTTCTTTTTTGTTTGTTTAATTATAGACTGCCATGTTGTACTTTCAGTGTAATGTACAAAATGACATGCAATCATCTGAAAGTGCAACATATCACTCTGCTTCTTGCTTGCTTTCCTGCAAACCTAGCATTCATGCTGTCATTCATTATTAAATGTCAATGGATTTGTGTTGCTTGGTCAGGAGATCACCGCTGAGCTTGGATCAATGTCAGAAAGTTCAGATGACGAAGTTTTGACTGCCAGAATAGTACAAAGAAGAGTTGTCATTCAGGTATCTGATTTAGCATGACTGATGACGTTTTAAACCAGTGTGGCAACTAAATAAAAGCTAAAAACTTTCACTGTCAAGTTACAAATGTTTATTTTCTAACAACCTTAAGTCTTAACAGAAAGGATGAAAATGGGTTCAAATTAGATAACACACCCCTTGATTAACATGTATGAGCCTAACCTGAGAGTTTTGTGCTGCTGTGAGCACTTTTTTTTTCTTGGTTTAACAAAATACATCTGAAAATGCAAGTTTGTTTCCTGTGTCCGGAAGTCTCTGTTTTCTCACTGAATTACTGCCTAAAAGTTGTGTGCCTTATTTTACTCGAACATACAGTTGCACTAATTTGTCAGTTAAAGACGTGAATATTTCACTGACCCAAATGAGCCTTTCTGATTGTTAGTTGTCTTGTTTTCCTCATAGGCTGATGAAATGCCAGACCTCCCTGCCCAGTCGGTATCAGAAGAAAGGTACAAGGATGAAAATGGACACATAGTTGTCAAAAAGGTGGAGAAAAAATGCACTATATGCACTATCTGCAGCTTCGAAAGTTAATCCTATATGTAGTCGTTAAATGCATTATCTTGCTCAGGTTACCCGTAAAATTATACGGAAGTGTGTTTCCGCGGATGGTGCGGAGCATGAAGAGATGACCCTAGAAGGGGCTCCTCAGGGGTTTGTCCCTGCAGCGGAGGGAGATGGCTACTCTAAGGTTGTGAAGCGGACAGTCGTGAAAAGTGAGGGAGACCACACCGAGGTATGTGTGTTGCAGGTGTCCTTCTTCATAGTGTTTTGTTCCATTTTGTTTTGGGGTTTTTTGTTTTGTTTTGTTTTGTTTGTTTTGGGGTTTTTTAAATGGAAGGTGTAACATCTATACTGATATTAATATATAAAGTAAAGCTAAATAAACTTTCTTTCTGACCTAGGTGACTTTTACCGAACGTGAGCATTCGTCATCTTTAAGGCAGGAGACGGCTTATGAACGCAAGATCAGTCACACGGAAAGGACAACAGTGGTGGAGGGTGAAAGGACAGTGACACACCATGGTGATCAGTCTTTGACCTCTGATCTCCCTACAGCCCAGGACGACTTCAAAGAGGTTTTTAAACACTTTGTCACCATTATTCCCCAACCACATAACCACATATTAACTAAATACCCATACATCAACATTCATCAAAATGTCTTAGCTCAACTACCTTGTGTTAAAAGAAAATAATAAACAAATAGCATATTATGAAGATGTTTCAAGTTTCAAATGTATGTTTTTATCATTTAATCACTTTGAATTAAGAGACTGTGTTCTCTGCTTTTTATGCCACCAGGCATTTGGTTATTTGAGTGGTTTTAGCGGAACAGAGCTCCCTCATGTGGTAGAAAGAGAGACTATCAAAGAGGATGGAACAGTGGTCAGGAGGTGTGCCTACTGGAGTGCACTTGTGTGTGTGTGTGTGTGTGTGTGTGTGTGTGTGTGTGTGTGTGTGTGTGTGTGTGTGTGTGTGTGTGTGTGTGTGTGTGTGAAGCTTACTAATACTGACTAATTTTTGCGCATGTTCATTTGTGCTCGCAAACTAGTTTTTTGTATTCTTAATCAATTATAAAAGTCAAACATGTAAATAAACCAGTGAGATTTGAGTTTATCATTTTTTAACTCTTTTGTGAACAAGTGTAAGAAAATGTTGTCCCGTGCACTAAATTAAAATTATTATTCGTGCACTATTTCGTTGTTTTTAGTAAATCATAGTTTTATTGAGTACATTGTGTTGCTGCTTTTGAGTAGCATAGAAGTTGAGTAGTCTTAAATATTCCAAGTAATTAGCAAGCAAAAAACACCAAAATGAAAAAGAAAAAGATCAATTTTGACATAAATGAGTTTTGAGTAGAACTCCGTAGGTTTCCTAATAGTGGTATTTTATAAAAATGTTTAATTCAGGAAAAACTGGCTCAAAAGGTTGGTTTGGGGAACCTGAATTCAGATTCCATGTAGGGGAAGAGATGTTTTCAGCCTTAACAGTATGAGTTTTGCAAAACAATCTTAAGCTTTCTCCGCTAAGAAAATAGTTATGAAGTTGTTCGCAAAAAGTTGATTCCTTTCATCTAGTCATAGTGATTCAGGTCCAGATGAACAGAATCAAGTTTTTGGGATTTCCTTACCTGGGTGATTGAGCATGTATCAAGACCATGAAGTTGTTGTGCATGTGTGCAGAGAGAGTAATAATAGAGATGAGAAAGAGAGATCAATTTCTCCCATAACTGCTTCTCAGGCTCACTGTTAAGTCCATAACTGAATTAAAAATGTCCTTCTCTTTACATACAAAATCCTGAGTAATCAGGCTTCATCATACCATCATCAGACAGTTTTATATTATCCCAACAGAGCACTTCCGCTTTCAGACGGCAGGCTTATTTGTGGTTTCTAGAATTTCGAAAAGTAGAATGGGAGGCAGAGCTTTCACATTTCGTCCCCCATGTGGGTGATATAGAGTCACTTGATTATTGGGGTTTTCTCCAGAATACTGTAGGGTCTTTACTTTACAGTATCAAGTGTCCTGAGGTGATCGTTTTTGGGATTTGGCACTTTATAAGTAAACCTGAATTCAATTCAACTGTGTAAATCCAAAAATTTTATGTTGGATTTACATGGTCTAATCTGTGTGGGGGGGGGGGGTTTTCTCCTATAACATATCTGTAACTATAGCTCTTCCTTTACTTTATTTTCCACAGGGGCATTTTTTCAAAGATATTTATCTTTCTTCATCTATTTCCCCTCCCTGCCTCTTGCTCCCTGTCCAGGGCCCATCTGCGTAAGGGTTGCACTCTCATACAAACAGTGGTTGAGGGAGCTGGGCAGCACAAACAGGTCATTCAAGAGAAAGTGGACCACCCAAGAAAAGGATCGAAAACCCGTGATCTCCAACAGCATCTCCACCAGCTCTTTCACCGCTACTACGAAGAAGAAAAGAACAATGACGATGAGGAAGGAAGAGTAAATGATTGAGTAACACTCTGCCCAACTCCCTGGTTGTGCCCATGCTAAAATCCCTGCTAGTCCTATGCATTAGTCACATGCAATCCTAGTGTGCACAAACACACCTCAAAGCTACCAGTCTTCCCCTTTAGGACCTGGAAGATGATTTTTAGTTCCTGATTAGGAGTTTTTTTTTTCCCTGTGTGGTGTTAAAGTATTTCTAAGTTTCTGTATTTTATTTTTTATTTTTATTTTTTTGCCTTTTGTGACCAAAGAAAGCCTTTTGTTGATCTCCTGATTGTTTTACTTTCCGATTCAAGTTGTCTGATAGGTTTGTCTTATCCTGTGGTAGAGCAACAGAACACTCAAAGAAAACAGAGCGACACTGTCCCCATCAAATAACTCACAAACCTCCAGAAGATAAAGTACATTTTACCTAAAAACACTGGTACTGCTCTTGGAGTAGGTGCTTGGACTGAAAGACGATATTTCACATTGCACTGCCTCTCACAACTTTCACAGATAATCCTTTATGAAAAAAAAAAACAACTTCTCACTCACTGTACTAGCCTCTGCTTTTTTGATTCAGATGGTCAAGATGTCACAAACAGAAAATCAGACTGTACTGACACTGAATTTAACTGCTGCTGTTGTGTTTCGTGTTGACTATGTGTACTCTGTCTTTGGGAATTATATATTCTATTTAATCTCAACATTACTGACATCTGTAGCCTAGGAATGAATAATCACTCATGTGAACTTAACAGGCATGACTAATCAACATCTGTCAGTTTGATCCTAGCTTTGACTGCTTTGTCGTTGTGTGGATTGCCCTTCTGCCTTTCTTTACCTTGTGTGTGTGTCTTTCATTCTTTATTATTATGTTTCAACTAAACATTGTTGACCTCCACTTTTAAAGTATGGATGTGATGAGTGCATGTGTGACTGTATGTGCTTTAGGTTTGATTTTGTCTGTGCATTTGATGAGTTAAATACCACACTGAACGCTGGTCAAAAGTTTCTGTAGGTGATTTTAACTTGTTATTTAAGTTATTTAATTTAATAATTCAGCCCCTCAGGATTTGGCACTGGGGAATGGAATAATCCCAGTTTTCTAATATTACATTTGTGGTAAGATGACGATACACTAACTGTTTTATTTATGTAAAGATTTGTTAGTTTATCTTTTGAATCCGATTGTTGAAGTAGATAAAGGCAGTTTTGTGTTATGTGTGTGAGTGAATGATTCGGCGTGTGTAGTTAAAGAGTGTGTAGCAGTTTCTGTCAGCAAAGAAAAGAAATGTTTATTTTACACAATTAGCATTTGCACTCCTGAATGTCAGAAGAGGACACCTCCATGCTTTCTGTGCACTACAATACAAGGTACAGAATATATCAGCCACAGGGATAGTCTCATTGTGGAGGGATTGCTGTAACAAAGCAGGTTGAGAGCTTAAATATATGATTATCCACAGCTCGGAGCATCGCTACTGTTTGTATTTACAACATGCAATGTATTTACTCTCACTCTCACTGTTTATTTTGTGATTTAGAGAAAAAAAATGCAAATTAGTGGAGATTCACTGTGACAGATATGCTTTTAATTTGAAGACTCAGCATCCCTTCTCTGTGATGATGACCCGTATATACATATACAATGCATATATAAATAAATATCTATAAAGGCATGTATTACTGTATCAAAATTCAAAAATGCAGAAAAGAAAATGGCTGCAGTGTATCTATAGCTGAGAATAAAAATCTACAAATGTGCTGTGTGGTATCTGATTACATCTTTTAACTGTAGAACAGGCCATTTTGACATGCCAAAACAGTAGCTTGGGTGTATTGTTGATGGTTGTGTCTCTGGGGAGGTCTTGCATAACCAAGTTCAGAGCTTACTGGAACTGAGAATTATTAATTCCATCTGTGCTTTTCTAGAAACTACTTTAGTCTGCTTCTTTTTTTGCAAGAGGTCACCACGCTGGGCGCCTCTGCCTTTTTGGTCATGAACGTCATGCTGGATTTTCTTCCTGACTTAACTCCAAAAGGATTTATTTCCCAGAACTGAACTTGGGAGCTTTTGTTTGTTGGGCAAATGTGTAATACACTACACTTTTCCTACTGCGACAAATGAAAATTTATCTTAAAAATTTTCTTATTTTATTCCTGTTACTTCCAGTCCCATCAGTTTTATAATAAAGATTTACATAAAACATGTAATTTAGTAAATACTGTGAAAGTTAGTTAGACTTTGTATTGCCTCCTGCTGGGCATCAGGGGTAGACCAGAAGGAACAGATTCCCATTTAAACTCAAGATAAATGGGTTTTATAAATTTTCAAAGACACAGTTCCAGTCTTTAAAAAGCATTACAAATAATCCATAAACCTGCACCCATGTTTACTAAGACTCAAATCAGCTGCTTGGGAAGAAATGGTTTATAAACAGGACAGCTATCATCACAGTGGGTTAAGAAATTGATTTGCCTAATTGACACATGATCAGGTCTGTGTGAAATGCACTCTTCTGGCATTGTGATCTAAAGATCCTTTCCTTTGTTTAGCAACCTGCAGTTGTCCTTGTGCAGTAGCCCCACAAAGCCAGTGAATGCAAGAACTTGTTGATGGTAAGAGGGTTGAAAGGTTAGCAATTCTTCATCCAAGGAGGTCATTTAAGGTTGAACTGCTTATTTAATACACTTTACCTCCATACTAGCAAGGTAAGTAGAATCCAACTTTATTGATCATAAACATGTTTCACCTGGTAGCTTAAATGTTGAAATGCTTTCTCACTCATTTTCAGTCCAGTCCTCACACCTGACCATTTTCAGGGGAATATTTTTTTAATCAATCATCCATGCACAAAAAGGCACCTAACTACAAGGATCAACCAGTGTTGTATCTACACAAAACAGGCAAATTAGCAAAGAACAAATTTTAAACTGTATCTTTAGACAGTTTGTTACTAGCAAAAGCACATAATTCTTTTTCATTTCTTTAGTTAAATACAAAAAATAGCCAAAGATAACACTTTGAGAGGAGTAAATGGTAATTTTGCAACAGCAAGGTGATTCCCAAAGCGCTATCAACTCAATACTTGGCATATTTCGACATTGTGTACAATGTATCCTTAAAAAAATTTGAGGAATCAGGACAACAGAAGAAGCCATAACAGTGATTGTCTACAGTCATACTATAAAACACAGCTGAGGCTCTGTCAGGGTTTGGGGCTGTATTTTAGTCAGTGGTGTTGGTGATCTTGTCAAAATTGATGGAATTGTGAACAATAAGATTTTGGTCCACCATGCAATACCATCTGGAAAGCATCTGATTAATAACAGCATCATTTTCAGCAGGAAAATCATCCCAAACACACTGCTAATGCAGTAAAAGCATGCCTGCGTAGAAAACAGATACGTAGGCACACTATCAGTCATGGATTGGCCTCCCCAGAGCCCAGGTTGTACATATTGTATTTCAGAGTATGTTTAAACATGAAAATGTAATATAAGTCTTTAAATATCCAAATAATGAGGCACAAAAATATAGCCTGGTCTGGGCTTAGCATTTCTGAAACACAACCATCTAATCACACAGTGACCAAACCACAGGACACAAACGCATGAAAAATCAATACCAAAGTAACACAAAATAAAATTAAAACACATCAATTATCACACATTTTAGCTGATTTATTTATTTCTTAAACATGTTAAGCCATCCATTGCCATGCTGGCAACAGTTACACACCAGATAAGGAGTGGTGCATTGCATTGACATCATACGTTTTGTCGAAAGAAATGTTTATGATATTTTCCCCTTTTAAAAAAGAAGAGACAAATCAGTCGAAAAGAGCAAACAGGAGGGATGACAAAGACACTGCCATTGTCCTGCAGTGGTAAGACCACTGGCTAGCAGAAGCACTGATCGCCAAGGAAGACATCCCAACATTTATTACAGTCCATTGCACTTTCTCTCCTTCAATTTTCTGATACCATCCTCTTGCCTCGGTGCAACTTTTTCATTACAGTGCTTCCAGACCTATTAGTCCAACCACCAGTTTGTATCACTTGACCTGACAGAAGGCAAACCTTCTAGTGCTTTTGTGCCATCTTCATCATCTGCACCACCTCTATGCAATTGGCAAAATAACACACTGGTATGACAAGAATAAAATGACAAAAGAAACCCTACATACAGTTATACAATACAAGTACAAACATTATGAAAAATGAGCTTGTTTTCGTCTTATTTTTTGTACAAAATGTAAGTGGTGCTTCGGCAACCAGGAGTTTATTTTCCTCCTCTTAGATATGAGATTCTGATATTTGGATGGTAACAATAACAACGTTATTGTTTTTACAACAGTTCCATGATGCTGGAGGACATTAGAAACATTTGGACAGGACTGATGCACAACATTAACAAATACAAACAAACAAGTCAGTGACAAATCAAACAGAAGATATAATAGTTTCATATGATCTTACGCACGATAACACCCCCCTCCCCCCACCATGCACTACACAATAGTCTTGGATTTTCATATATTACATATATGCTACATTCTCTTATTTCTTATTTCACTTATATAAAGGCAAACATATCTCAACGCAAGTGTAAGCTGCTCTGCTTTTCTTTACATTTAAATTAGTACTATAGATTGAAATCTGACAATTTAAACAGTATGACTTAGCTCATAGCAAACATAAATGTAGCTCATAAACTGGATTTTACGTAAACTCTTATGTCCTCTGATAGCAAGAATAGCAATTTCAATAATTGTTTTTGTTGTGTTTTGTTTTTTTAAACCAACAATCACAATGTATATACATCACCAGAACTAAAGCAAGCTCAATTTTTAACATTCTGATCTTCCAAATGTTTTTGAATTGCACACACATAAATACACGTAAAAATACATAACTATTTTTTTGGGAGAGGTTACAGTTGTAGATCTTTAAACATCTCTATTTTATATTTAAAATGCATACCAAAACATCTTAAAAAACAAACAAAAAACATTTTTTCTCAATCTGCTTGTTTCATAATGTCCAAATACGGTGTGCAGCCACCCGGTGGTGGTTTCGAATGACGTCCATTAATAAAATGCCATAACAGTAAAATGTAGTAATACTTGTTTCCTGTGCGATGTCATATCCTTATAGAGGGGTCAAAGAGCAGTCATGAACTGGCTAGTTGCTCCACTAGATTTGCTGATGGGGGTTCTTTTTTCTTTTTCTTTTTTTTATGTGACCACATGTTGATGTTCCATTAACTGAAAAGACAGAGAACAACCGTGTGAATCTCTGCTGACCAGACAGAGCATAAAAAGGATCTTTTGAGAAAACATTTTAAGGCATGTAATGGCATGTAATGAAAAGCACACATCAGTGAAAGTGAAAAGCACTGGCATGGTACTGGCATGCAAACAGCTCTGAGGTACTGTTTATTGGTAATATCCCAGAAATGCCAACAAGACACTTGCACAGGTGTGTTCAAATATAATGCCAACATTTATACTTAGTCTTTGCAAAGCAAACAGTTTATACACGATATTATGATAACGCCATGCCAAGTGAATATTTCCCAGGATCTCATTTCAAAACAAATCAGCAGGAGTTCTTTCACTTTTAAAGAAAGTCTGCAAGGAATGCTTAAGGTGATATTTTATGTTATACGACTACAGTTTCAGTGCATTATACAGTCCCGATCAAAAGTTTAAGAACACTTGAAAAATGGCCAACAAAAAATCATATTTTGCATGGTTGGATCTTAACAAGGTTCCAAGTAGAGCTTCAACATGCAACAAGAAGAAATGGTAGTGAGACAAAACATTTTTTTTGAGCATGCAATTAATTCAAAACACGGGTAAACTGAAACTGGAGTTATGGATTTATAAACTATTCTAATCTTCCCAGATAGAAAGAAAGAAAAAAATCATCAAAAATCATTCAGAAACGTTTTAGCTACCTGTGCTGGTAGCACTGGTTTACATAATCTAGCTACAATACCATTCAAACATTTATTATATTTTGCTTCCATGGAGCCAGATTTTCTTTCTTTCCAAGTTGGTCTTTGGCAATAATTCTCCAGGCTTTCTGAAGTTCTTTCAGTTTTTTTTTATTTGTACAGTTTTCAGCCCAGATTTGTTGTTGTTTTGTTGTAGTTTATTTTGATTTGTGTTTGTTTGTTTAGGCCACGAAAAGTAGACTATGAATTGTTCATCCATAAAAAGGTACCTTGCTGACAGAATCAACCAGTGTTTGTCTGCACATAACAGAGAAATTAACAAAGAACTAACTTTACATTGTATCTTTAGGCACTTTGTTACGGGGAGCCTTGTGGAAAAACACATTTGTTTAATTTCTTTAGTTGAATCTGCCAAAAATGCCAAAGAAGAGCTTTGAATGTCCTTCAAGAAGCCCGAAGAACTATTCCTGAAACCACTTAAAGATATTAGAAGAAAGCTAGCTAAGAGAGTGCAGACTGTGTTGGAGAATAAAGGTGGTCACACCAAATGTTGACTTTCAAGCTTTGATAGAGTGATAGAGTGGGAAGCCCAGGATGTGGACGGGGTTGAGGTTAAGTAAAAAATGTGAGTTCCCTTTTGGTTAAATTAATATTACATCATACTGTAATACAGGAATTCCCTGTTTTCTCAATAGTGAAGTGATAGCTGGTACTTATTTTTATCTAAGTAGGAGTAAGGAAACTTTGGGGAAATTCAAGAGCGGCAACGCCAAGCTTGACATAATTATTTTTACTCTAACAATAAAAGGATGTCGCTGAATCACAAAAGAACCCACACTTCATCCAACAGCTCATCCTGGTTACCTCCCTTTTTCTCGACAAGCAAAAGCAAAAATGTTTCCTTAAATCTAAGCATTTAACATCTAGAAATATAAAGAATGCTTCCTGCTTAAAATACTACGACAGCTTAGTTTTCATAATCTACTTAATAATTTCATTCTCACCGTTTCTGTTGTAATACTATATATGCAATAGTGCATATATGAAGCAGTCTTCCAGGTTTTCTGACTGCCCCTTTTCTGTTTCTTTGTCTCATCCACTACTGTAGTACATTGGTATAAAGCTTGCTTTATACCAATGTACTACAGCTTGATCAAAGCATGAATTGAAGTTGAATATGTAGAACTTGAACTCCACACAATGGTAGTATACATATGAAACCTCATATCTTAATTTTTAAAGAGTAGAAGAATGTAGGTAGAGATAAACAGAATTTTTTTTCTAAGCATAATTCCACAATTGTTGTTTGGCTACATTCTGTATTATCATTCCCGCAACTTCATCTGAATAATGTTCAATAATTGAAAAATAAATTCAAAGTCAAACAGATGTTTAAATGTTTAAACAGATCATTATAATTACTGACTGAAATAAGCTTTGCGGCTGGTTAAGCACAGAAAGTGTGCCCTGTATTGATTAGCATCAATACCCAACAGTGAGAACACCGTTGATCGTACCCCGGAGCCCACAGCTGCATTACATTAACCAGGTGGTACATCAATTTTCCTAAAACACATTTTCTGCTTTGCAGTTCTCTTACTGGGGGATGCTAGGCGAGCCAGAGCGATGAAAGTGAATGTTCTGCCACTTTCCATCACGGCGGTGCCACACTCGGGTCTCCTCAGACTGCATGGTGCGAGGCATGCCACTGCTATCCATGTATTGGGTCAGCCGAATATAGGCAATACATGCTGCATTTTCCCCAATAAGGTGCACATGTGGGTTCAATAGGATGGTGTGAACTGGCTTATTCCCTTTGGACAATGCTGCAAATGAAAGAGAGAAAGAGAGAAAATGCCAGATAATGTGTGAATGTCATGGGTAGTATTTCCCCACTTTCCACACATAGTTGGGTAAAAGTTACTCCTTTTTATGTTAATATCATACAGCAGATACAGTCGCATCAAAAACAAAATGCTGATTCTTCCTTGGAGTATTAACTGATATGAAATCAGAGCAAGTGAAGTCTCCATATGTTGATGCTGGATAGTGGACAAGCACGGGGTTGCCAAGTGATTGAGGTTTCTGGGGCATATCTGGTTTATCTGAACTATTTTTACCCAGACTGAGGACATTCTGCCATATATAGCAGTCATTATTCATGAGTGATTTTTTTTTTTGCTCCAAGGTTAGTCAATGCCCTTGTAGTTTAGCAGCAAATATGAACTATAAACTGAACTAAATATTGATATAGGACAAACAATCCAGTCCAACTCCAGTAATGTTCCTATAATATTGTGTTTCAACAACAATCTGAATAACTCCTTGGTTGTGAACTGGACTTTGTTATTTTAGGTATCTTAATCATATTATCCTTTTTTGTGCATCATGTCCTCCAAATAAAAGTTTCCATGGCTCTGTGCAAACATTTATCATTTTGACAAGCTTATGTCAACTATCTATGAATCTATGAACTGGTGTTGACATGCACAGATGTACCTGATAGTGTGAATGTTGAAAAGAAGATTAGTATGTCATGCATTTGTTTTCTTCGAGGTCTGATTTATTTGCCTTGTTTCTGTTTTATCAGCTCCCTAAAGATGGATTTCTATTGTCAGCTCAGAGCAGTTATTTAAAATTTATTATCCCTTATTGGAGAAATTCAGTTGTTCCAGCTGCAAAGTAACAGGCAGATGGAGCATGCAGATTCAAAAAGTTAGCAGTCTTAATGTTTGACTTTGTATTAAAACAAACTACAGAAGGCAAGTACAAACCAGCTGATCCCATTTGTTGCAAAACACACCAGTATACATTCCCATGAAAGTTTGTGGAAGAAGAACAGTGTTGATGCGCTACAGACTTTTTTCTGATCAGTTTATGATAATATTTACTCTTCTGCGGGTTGAAATGTCATTTCTTTGTAATAAAAATGGCTTTTTTGTTCATCCAGTGGAGTACAGTATATTGATTGTGTTTGGTCACTTCAACTGTATGTCTTCATCAGAATATTTCATGTAAAAATGCAAGTACTTCCCTGCTGAAAATCAACAGTTCTCCAGATTGTCGTTCATACATCTCGTCATACCAATGTAAGCAAACATGTTTATACTAAATCTCTGTGTTAAAAGACTCAAGTACTGTTATTTAAACATCCTCCTTAATTATTCCTGGTGTCCAATGCTGATTTGAAGGCAGCCAACTGTTTCTAACTCTTAGACTAAAAGCTAGTAGATTTCAATTGGAAATATCTGTTGCATAAGCAAAAGTTATCTGCAAATTCTCTTTCTAATTCTCTTTCTTTCATTTTAATCTGTCAAATGTTGCTTGGGTTATTATTAGTTTATCGATTTTCTTGTGAAATGCAGAAATTTGAGCCAATTCTTGAAATGATACTGCTGAAGCAGCTTTTTTTCTAAAGTCAGAATTAATCGTCTTGAACCTACCATTCTCAAAATAAAAGCGATGAAAGTCATGTCCTTCAACAAGGTTGCCCAGGGCCTCGGGCTCAAAGGAAGTCAAACCAGGATCACAAATTTTCCTGTTCCACCAGAAACATAATGTAGCATCAGCAAAGAAGACAAGCAAATAATTCTATCAAATCATATATTAGTTAGTTATGTTGTTGGGAAAACGTGAACGGAAGGAAACTTACGCGTAGGCCTCAAAGTCTCCATTGTTGATAGATTCAATTAACTGCTCAGTAACTTTGATGATTTCTTGTTTTCGAGCTAAAACACAAGATCACAGAAAATCATCAGCTAAACTGGCGTAATAAATGTGTTTTTACTTTATTTCAGGCAAATGCTCAGAGTGCAGCTAAAAATCAGCTTCAGATGAGTTCTACTCTACGGATTTGCAGGATTTTAATGTTATTAGAAATGGAAGGCGCTCAAGAAAGGATTTCACAACATTTTTGATCATTCATGTCTGAGTCAAAAAAAAAAAAAAGCTGGAAGAAAGCCTCCCATGACTAATAGTGATATCAGGCAGGAAAAATGCAGGATGACAGTATATTTCACCCAACAAAGCTCAAATGAATCAAGACAAACCAATGTCAGATGCAAGTATTTGCTGTAAAAGCATTTTTAACTTAGTAATATTGACAGTTACCTTTATTGTTATTGGTGCAGGCTGGGGGATATTGAAAAAAATACTCAATTTTTGAAACAACAAACATGTTAAATAATAATTTTTTTAAAAACTGTGTAAGAAGTCCTTCACCTTCAGACGAAAGGAGCAAATAGGGTCATAAACAGAGGTTTCATTTTACTGAAGAAGGGATAGTCACTGAGGAGTAATTTTCTTAAATCACAGACTACTGCAAACACTCAGTGGTCTAAGAAAAGGATGTGATCTGAACATCAGGAGCATGGCATTTGAGACACTTTACATATAAGGAACACTACCTCACAGGGATGACTGGGTAAGCAAAACAGGGCATCTTCCCCATTGTGGAGGACTTACTCTGAATTGAGGAGGTGGGAGTCTGTCTTGAGTCAGACATCTGTGAGGAACGGCTCTTAGAACTCAAGATACCACTCACTAAGCTGCCCAGACGAAGGGCTGAGATGGGATGCGTGGATGATTGAATGATTGGGTGTCCAGTGTGTATAAAGGGCGGAAGACGTAACAAAGATAACCATGTATGGTGGGAGAGATAGCGAAAAAAAAGATTTTCTCAACAAAAACACATGAAAGAAGAGTAAAAAAATGCAGAGTGGAAACATTTAATAATAATAAAAACATAAAATGGTGGGCACAAAAGCAGCATGTGTTCCCATTTTTGTATTAACCTAAGAGTACATGGATGCAGTTGGAGGCGAAGACAGCAAAAGAACAGAACAATCTGCATTTTGCAAGAGTTAAAAGCCAAATGGGAGCAGGAGTAGTTAACCTGCTGTTAACTGCGTAACAAAGCAGGATGTAGAAAAACACAGATGGGAGCGACCAGTCTGACTGGAAATCATGAGGATAGACTAACATTACCAGTGTAGCAGAGATCTGCAAGTCTGTAAACCATACAGTTTTTACTACCTTTCACATCTTCATCCTCAATGGTGGTGTTGGCACTCTCAATTGACTCCTGACAAAGAATGACAAAAAGATTATGGACACATAATGCATGCTTCTTTAATGATATCATGCAACATGCATTTGTAATACAATTAAGTCTTAAATAGAGAGTTTTAAAGTCTAAATGGTCTCACAATCTCTGATTTATGAGCAAATTTGCTTTATTCTTGTTGGTAAATTGGAAAACATTCCTGTTAGCTCTTACTGAGAAAGTCTATAGTACAGGAGCAAACAGACTTAATATTAAATGTAGCCATCAGTGAAAGTGAAGTTTGTTTATGTTATACCTTGTTTCCATCCACAGGGTTGTGTATCACAGTTGTCTGTGGTTCCTAAGAAAAACATATAATAGGCACTTGTGGGAGCAAATACTTCAAAAATGCAAGAAAAGTTGTGACTGGACAGATACCTCTGAAGAAAATGTATTTGTGTATTTTCAAAAACTGACAGTCAAGAAGATGGTCGACCACTTACATCAGTTACTCATTATAATCTTTAACTTTGTCTATCTGTAAATCTATTCATCACAATGTATCTGAAACCAAATTCAAATGTGTGTGTCAGTTTCTTGTTTATTTTATTTCTCATTCTTTCCTCTCTTTCTGCATAGTGTGGTCTTTTTTGCATCTGATTTTCTCTCAGCAGCCCTAGCCTCACTTGGTAATCAGATGTCTGGGTTTTTGTAGAATTGATCCTGGTGACCAGCTCAGTCTTTCTAATCACTCGCCCAGATTACATAAGATTATAACATCGGCAGCCTTGTGCGAGTGTGTATGTGTGTTTGTGTATTGGGGGGTGGGCGTGTGTGTGTGATGATGGAGTGAGAAAGAGAGGAAAGACAGATGTCATGTGCATGTGCTCATGCGTAATCAACTTGACAGCAAATGGGAGGACAGAAAGTCTTTGACATCATGCATAGTGGCAGTCATGTGGCCTGACGTAGACAGTTATTCAGCAGACACCATGCCCAAGCCAATGAGTAATGCCCAAGGAACAGCTATCCTCACAATCTTTACAGTCATGCACAGACCAACTATGCCAGTAACAAATCCTACAAAATGCACATGTGGATTACTGTCAGCAATTTTACTTTTAATTGCAAATCTAACAGATGTACAGTACAATGACATGAAAGGAATTCATGCATGGTACAAATGAAAAGAGCAAGAAAAGAGGAAGAGTTTCTTAAGAAATACAAGAACACAAGAAGTGGGGGGGTTGAGGTAGAGGTTACCCTAACCACAGATTCAGGTCCAGGTTCATTAGAGCCTAATCCAAACATGTGTGTGTGTGTGTGTGTGTGTGTATGTGTGCATTTGTATGCGTGTGTGTGTGTGTGTGTGTGTGTGTGTGTATGTGTGTGCATGTGTATGTGTGTGTATATAAAGACTTAACTTGCTTTAACCCAACATTAACGGTGCATAAATTCAGCAAATCCAAACTGGCCAAGCGTTATATACCCCATGCATGCACGGCCAATTCAGATGAATGAATTAATAAATACATCAATCTGAATTATAAATATCTTTCATAGATAGCTTTATGAAAAAATCTGGAGCTGGGACATGCTGCACAGTTACAAAGGTCTATATGCACTATTTCATTCAGGGATAGTCTATTATTGGTGCTAGACATGTATTTCACCCCATGTTACTACAATATCCTTACATGCCTTTTTTAACAGTTGAAATCTTGTTATCAAAGGTTGAGATCAAAAAGAATATGATCTTACAATGTGGAAAGGGTGAACCTGAACCTCTCCACAGTGGGATGTGAGGCAGGTACATATAGATGTTTTGTGAAAGAAGCTGTGAGTGTAGATGAGACTGTGTGTGTATACCAGTGCAGGGGCAGGGCCAGTGTCTTTAGGACTGGTCACTGTGTTGGCTTTGTTGTTGACCTGCAGGGGGGCAGTGTAGAGGGGACATGACACATCCACACTTCTCAGACACACACAGTCTCTCACACCGGCTACAGACCAAAGTGATAATCCCAACTCTTCTGTTTGAAAGATCTAATTTCAGTTCCTATTATATGTTACCATGCAAAACTAAATTATGGAGATGATAAAAAAAGAATTTAACATAATGACATGTGAAACATCAGTGGCAGCTGGAAGAAAAATAAACTCTAATGCATCCAAAAGGTCACACTCTGACGAAGCCAACAGAGCAAACAGATTTAGAGATTCCCAGAGCAAACACCTGCCTATACCTTGAAATCCTATTCATGAAAATCAAAAACAGGACTGGAGCCAGGGGGCAACCTTAGAGTCCAACAAAAGCTGAGAACATGCTTGACTTTATGTGAAGAATGCAGGGACAGCTCTTACTTTGTTCACACAAAGACCAGATGGCCTGGTTGTAAACCTTTTCAACGTTTCCAAAATGTACATGTACATTCCAAAATGTCCCATGTACGCAAGATGGCCAAACTCCGATGATCCTTCTTAAAAGTACGGCAAAGGTGAAGAATGGAATCAGCAATCAGCTGGAGCCTCCTTTTCAGCACCCTGTTATAGACTTTCTCCAGGAGACTAGGCAGTGTGATACCCCAATAACTGGAGAACAATTTCTGGTCCCTCATTTTGAAAATGGAAACCACCACCGCTGTCTTACACTCCACCTCCAATCTTTAACAAGGCTCATTCGGACTCTATGTCTCCAGACTCTCTGGGAAGCAAGAGGAATCCTTCCAGATTTAAAGACCTTACACACAGGGGCTTTCAGCCAGATGTTCCCAGTTCACCCTCACTAGTCGTTTGGGTTTTCGAGGTCTGTTTGACAACCTTCCTCACCATCTGATCTGGCTCACCCCTAGGTGGTGATCAGCTGCGCTCCTTTTTGTGCTTTTTGTGTCCAAGACATACGTCCTTAGATCAGATGATACAACAAGAGAGCCTGTTATTGACCTTTGGCCTAATGTGCTCTGATACCAAGCACACTGATAAAACGCGTGTGCTAGAGCATCGTGTTTGATATCACCAGTCTATGCCTGGCACAGAAGACCAATAACAAAACACCACTGATGTTTCACTTTCAGAGCCCTTGCTGTGCAAGCAGCCCAACTACATCTAATCAGTAGCGCTCCACATCCTGGACGAGCTTGGGTTCCTTTCCCACCAGCAAGGTTATTTTCCATATCCCAGAAACTAGTCCGATGGTGGGCTGTCCACACACCGGTGGTATTTAGAGGTCAGCTATGAAAATCAACATTCATTTGAAGGGAACAGAGGCTCGCAATATTAGTCAGTCACCTCAAACTGTAACAAAACTTTCACACATATGCACATGTCGAAACATGCACCTCTGTATCAGGTTTTGAATTTAGGATTAACTCTCAAACACATAAAGAAACTACATTAGGGACTCTAAAGACACTATAAATGACTATGGAAAACATGAGATCTGGTAAATTCAATAAATACAAAAACTAAAGAGATCAATAATTTAAAAAGAGGATGATGAGACCCGAAACATAAGCTACGAACAAGCTAAGAAAACTGAGAAAGCTAAGAAAATGATACCCATTTCCCACATCTTTGAGTGACTGTCCCTGAATGATGATGTTGTTAAGTGCAAAATGCATAATAACAGTAGTGATGATAATCAATATAGCTTCTCAGACACTAAACATTCCAACTAGAATAATGCAAGAAACAATGCAATTTCTTCATTGTGCAAAGCAGCTCACCTTAACGCCATCTGGCTTCTTGTTGAGCAAAGTCTTGGCTGCTGTAGAATGAAAGACACAGACAACATTTCAGTATGAGGGTTCAAAAGAGTCCTGTGCCAGAGGCTACACGAACATGCAGCAAGCATATCAGTCAATTGTGCTCATCTCCAAACTCCAGGTGCAAGATCCAACTGCAAGATCCATAATGCAATGCAACTGAAGCTCCATATAACATAATTTCTGCAAGGCTGTTATCCTACTACATACTTACTCACATGTCAGGGCTGAAGGGTGGGTGGTTAATTGGGTGTATATATAGCAGGTGATGAGAAGGTTAATCTAACTATCTCCAACAGGCTCACACAACATCCTAAGTCGACATTTGCCCACATACCCATGCACTTATATGTTTGCACCTACATATATGCTCCCACTGCTGTTCCTTAACTTTATTTTATGATGTTACATAGAAACTTAACACTAAATTGCATTACAAAAATCCATGCTGTATCCTTCTCTAAATTTCTCTGAGATTGCAAATTAGCACTTATGCAAGGATGAGATTCTGTAGTTCACTTTAAAATGCCAAATGTCATATTTTCATGCATACACGATTGGCTACTCCACACCATTTCCAAAAATGTAGGGGCACAGTATAAAAAGAAAATATAACCAGAATTAAATTATCTGCAAATCACTGAGACTATACATGTAACTGAAAATAGTACAAAGGCAATTTGACAATTTTTTTATTGCTTTTTATTTATTGCAAACTTGTGCTTATTTGGAATTTGATTCCAGTCGGGAGAGATGCCTCAAATGTACACATTTGAAAACTGAGGAGGAGTGAGAAGTTATGTAGCTTTGAAGGTGACATGTTTTCCTATTTGTTGCTTGTCGTGTTGAATTCTTATTTGATTATGTGCCAAAGGTTTTCAGTGGATAACACGTCAGGAGTGCAGGCAGCCCAGCTAAGCAAGTGGAATGTGTTGTAATAGATGCTGTCTTTCTGACATAAGCAAGAACTTTTCTGAAAACAATGTGATTTGGATACGTTTCTCTAAAACACAACATTTTTCACCTTTAACATTTTATACATCTGTACATACTGTCAATTATATTTATATATAAGAATGTTATTTGCATTTTACACAGTGTCCCAACATTTTTGGAAACATGATTCTAAATGAAAAATAAGACCTAAATGTCAATGCTTATTGGTTGAGCTCAACCCCACACATTTCACTGTCATTCCAAAAATCCTTACCTCAAATGGTTACCACAATTCAAACAAAAAAGGAAAGAAAATTGAAAAAGGAAGAAACTGATAAATAAAAAGAGACACAAATGAACAAATGCATTTCACTGTAGAAGGAAAAGCAAAAGTAGTCTAACAAGAGCATGAAGAATATGAGATAGGTCAAAAGAAATGTATATAAAAAAAGTATGGCAGAGTCCAAAATAGAGAGAGAATGGTAGGAAAAACAGCTTGAAAAATATAAATGACTCGTGTTTACCAATGGCATTTTTATGCCAAGATCTGGCAGTTTCTTTCTTTCAAGTCTTCTAAAACTCAATTTTATTTCATTTTAAATGATAGATTCTCCATATTTTACCTTGTTCTATGATGTAAGCAGCAGAAGATTCACTTTTCAGAGAGTGCTTATCTAAACTATTATCAGTAATCAAGGTTTAATAGTTCAGATAAGTTTAAGTGGGCTTGAAATTGTTATCCATAGTCAGTGTATAACCTACAACATTCACAATTCATTCCCCTAGTACTTCAGATACCGCCACCAATGTCCTGCTGAAGACAAGGTTGGTGGCAAAACATATTTTTGCCACTATAAAAAAGGACAAACAAAATCAATATCAACACCCTAGTTTGCACTAAATTTACACCCATTTACAGCCATTTTTGCTCTATGTATCTACATCTTGATTCGCTGATCTACCACTGTCTTCATTGGGTAATATATATTACTGTGTGAATTTGGTGTTTTAATGCCTCAGATTGACTCACCCTTAACCTCCTAGGACCTGGTGTCCACATATGAGGGCATCACATTTTGGGTTGTCTAGACCACACTACTAAATTTTGCTCTGTCAAATGAGCCATATTGCTCAAAGGGGCACAATTGTTGTTTCTCATTTTGTTTTTGTACTCAGAAAAAATTCTTCTGTCTTCAGACACCACATAAAGAGTTTTGTACATCATTACTCAACTGTGACTTTATAGCGTTCCATCAAACACTATAAAGCCCCAAATAGCAAAGAGAAATTAAAAATGCATGCTATGAAAGAGTTCAGGTCTTAGGAGGTTAAAGTTTTGAAGCTGAGGCAGAGTTCTGCTCATTACTGTTTTTAATCAAACTTTGCTAGCTTTAAAAAAAAAAAAGCAGTAATATAGCTTTATATGACATCAGTGACTCATTTTTTTCTGATCTCATCCATAATAGTTTTAATTTAGCTTCCATGCCAGTACTCATGTCCGCATGCTCTACTGCAGGTATTACACTGATGGATAAGTTCATAAATTGCATGTTTTTTTTAAAGATCTCTTTAACAGCTGTGACATCTTTTTAGTTTCCAGTTTTGTTTTTTCCTTCTTCTTTGTTTATGTTTTTTAGAACAAATGATTGTAATTTTTAACATAATATGATTGGGGAAACCAGGTCTTGGACACCATGCTGAGAAAGACATACCTGAGAAGTTTCTTGTGACTAGCAAAGTGGTCAATATTGCTCCCTGCAGTGACAGAAAAGAAGGAAAGAAGAAGAAAATGATGATGGGCGAAAGGAAGGAAGAGAAAGAAACAAAGATTGATTAAAAGGTTGTAGCAAGAAAGAGCAGCATAGCAAAAGGACAAGTCGAAGGCTTTAGAGAACAAGCAGTCATTTTAAGTTACAGTGAGAAGTCTTGAGCAAGGAAACAGAAAAGGAGAGGAAACAAATGGCTGGATGGATTGTTCTATATAAACAGAAACATGAAGGACTGCCAGAAGTCTCACCTTGAGTTTCCTCCTGGCATTGAATTTCTTCAGGCATTCCACAGTCTCCTGCCTGTGCATCATGGAAGCGACAGTGGACCGTTGCTGCAGGGAGAAAATGAGAGGATTTGAAGAAATGGAAACAATGGGTGAGAAGAATGTATGGCTGTGATTGTGTGGGCAGTGCAACTGTCACGTTTTGTGTGTGTTCATGCTTTTTTTTATTTCTGTGTGCATCTGTGTGTGTGCTTGTGCAAATATTCCAACATCTGTGAGTGTGTTTGCCACATACGCAGATCCAGGGGTGTTTTAGGGCCTCTGCAGCAGTGATGCGTTTACTGGGGTTGATGGTTAGCATCTTGTTAATTAGGTCTTTGGCCTCGGGAGTTACAGTGTCCCACTCCGGTGATGGGAACTGTAAAAAAAAAAAAAAAAGTGTGTCATATATACAGCATATATACAAAACTACAGAGCTCTGAGGATTCTGTTTTTGTAGCGAGCCAGAAAGAGAGGAGATAACATCAGAATTATTATCCAATTTCAGGTTTCAGATGTTATATTAGTGGAGAGAAAAATCTTTAAAGGCCTATCCCAGTTCAAAAATCACAGTGGCTGTGTCCTGTGCTCCCAGTGATGCTACAGGAAAACTGAGCAGATGGCCAGATGACGAAATGATGCTGTGTGCAAATTAACTAAAACAAAATGTCACTTTTTGTTTTGTCTGACTTTATTCATCATTTTGTTTTTTCAGTTTTGGATGATGTATGCATGCTTACATCATAGGCCCCAGCCTTGATTTGTTGATAGAGGCGATGTTGGTCCTCATCCCAGAAGGGAGGGTAGCCAACCAGCAGGATGTACAAAATAACACCTAGAACAAAGTGACATGTGCACAAACCCATGCATTTTAGAACTTTATACTCAGATACTGTTTGTTTATTAAGAAAAAACAACACGAGGTTTCTTCATTTAGCACTCCACAAAACACTCAAAACAACTTAAAGTTTCAGTCCTTGTAAAAAAAACAAAACAAACAATCTTGATGTCTTTGGACCCAGTGTTAGATCCAAACAGCTGCAGTGAGACAATCTGAACGTTATTTACCACAGGCCCACATGTCCACTGGTTTCCCGTATGGGTCCTTCCTCAGAACTTCTGGAGATAAGTAGCCTGGGGTGCCTGCAAAACCTGGAGAAGTAATATGAAAGGAGGATATTTGGAAAGGCAGGTTGGTGCAGGCAGTTCAGACTGTGAGAAAATTGGGTGTTGTCTTATACTGATTTTTGACATTTCACTTTTTATTATTTTGAGTAAGAGACTCTGCTAAGAGACATCTGTTGTAACTATTTTTTATTGACAAGGAGCCAAGGCTTTGGCTGGGATGAACCCTCTGTGGACCTGTGAAACTCTTTATTCCTGCCAAACATTTTGTTGACAGTGTTCTTTGGAAAACTGAATAACTTCATTATGCCACATGAAATATATCATCACCTTGTGCTTTGGCCAGGATGCTGTACAGTTCATGAAAAAAAGAAGCCTACAAAAGGTTTCTACGGGACATTTAAACTGATTGGTGTATGTGCCCGTACTTGTCCAGATTAAAGAGATTCTCAACAGAATAACACTAAATCCCCCTTTATTAGTATTGCCCCAAAACTTCCCTAACTTTGTCAAACATCTTTATGGCTGACTTAATATTATTTATCAGTACTGATTGCTTGCCTGACCGATCAGCTATTTCAAGTTGGAAAATGGATGGATGAATACTCACCAAACCATGCCTGCTGGTCCCCCTGTACCTCGATAGCCAGCCCAAAGTCAGCCAACTTGACCGCCGCCCCCTTCAGCTTACTGGCCAATAGAAGGTTCTCAGGCTGGGGGGGGCGGAGTCAAACAGGTTAGAGGTGAGAGGTCACACGCTCTGGGAACAAGCTGCCCACAGACACAGATCTAAGATCAGATTAGCCATAGCAAATCCCAATCAAAGCCATTAGAGGTCAGTGACACTAAGCTGCTCTTAAATCAGTGTCTGAGGCAACTCCCTTTCTGCCACATGAATGACAGAGAACAAAAATGTGCACGGGACCAGATCTCTACGTGACCACGGACATGTTTCACACTGGAGCTGTGGACTTGCTCCCCCAGCCTCATGGATTCAAAGGGAGTAGAGGGTATGTGTAAAATAAAAAACGCACTCTACTATTAGAATCCATGAGCAGGAACAAAGTGCACACTGCAGGGAGAAGGATACAGGGGGAAGCTGTGGTGGAACAGGAGACGTGGGTGTAAAAACAAGTGACTCTCAGCCACATATGTATAATGACACACACTGCACACTAAGACAATTTAGCACCATCATAAATTTATGAAAGCCAACAGCATGCACATGTGCACACACATTCAAACACATACACACTAACAAAGGCGCAGGTGCAGAAAGGTCTTTGCTAACCTAAGGCCAGTTAGACAGTGTGCTCTAATGAATAATGCATTTCCTAACATTTAGAGACTCAAAACACAGACAACCTGTGAACAGTCACTTTATGGCAGACGTATGACTCAACAGGACATAGACAGTAACTGACAACTAGACACAGCTACATAACGATTAACATAACGATGAATAAATCGCCCTAATTTTGAAGCATGTAAAACCCTGAAATCGCTTCATGAAAAGAAAATCCTAATATAGACACAGATTGGAAATCTCAAACTTGGTTAGTCTTTCTGGGGTGTTTTTGCAGTCACAAGCTCACAATCCATTTAGTCACATTGAAAACAGCTTTTTTAGCATTCTCCCGCCTCTTTGCTTCACATCAAATTGCTAATGGGAAGTTATGAGAATACAGGCTACCACTGGAATAGTCATGACCTTAAAAAAACTTTCACATCTCAACATAATTTTTACATAATTATGCAAATGGTGATCATTCCCGAGCGTCTGGCTTGTGATTGCTTCTATTTTTAACCAGCACTGCATTACATTACACAGTCATACATCTCACAAAATTACTGCCATGATAACTTCAATATACTTTCAATCTGTCTTCAACATATTAGATGTATTAGAAGATGCTCCTCATTCTCTAAACTAGCAGGGAGGGGTACTAGCCAAGCATACTGACTAACTTAACAACATAGAAAAAAACAAGCAGACAAGAAGAAGTGTCGAAGTCCGATAGGCTCGAATCAAATATTTGCAGACCAGATTGGCAACATCTTTCAGAGTTGAGGTCAAGGTCGTGTCAGCTTAATTATTGCCTCTAATTACTCTTATTGGCTTCACAAGAAAAAATGAACAATTTAATAATTAAGAAGGTTTATAATGGAGAATTTAATGAAAATTCCCTATTTCATAAAACAAATCACAAAAGAAGCAAAAAAAAATAAAATAAAAATGTAAAGGCCAAAATGGAATTTTCTCTCTGTTGCTACCAAGTCGGGACTTTTTTTGTCTGTTTGGTCAACAAGGTTGCAGTAATGGCTGTGGTCATACAAACCTTCAGGTCCCTGTGAACGATTCCATTAACGTGGCAGTGATGGACACTCTCCAGGATCTGCTGTATGCAGTGGCTGAGGGTGGGAAAGTGGAGGAATGTGATGGATCAAATTAAAAAGAGAGAGAGGGGAAAAAATCAAGAAAAAATATATTTTAAAAGAGGATACTAGGGAAAATAACTGAGAAGAGAAGAATAACCTAATTCATAACACTCTGTGATATTAAGCCTCATGATGGGAACTTATTTTTGCATAAAGTTAAAGTTAAAGACTTGCATAACATAAAGACATAGATATACACACAGATCCCTTTCTTTCTCCCTCGGGATACAGCTTTTCAGCATAAAGCTGGCAGCGTTAGGTAGGTTGTATATGATTAATATTGCAGGGTATATGTCATTAATCATCTTTATAAATAACTCTGAGATGCCCAAGACAAGGCAACTATATCACACCTCTGAGACAACCATATTTGAGCCACACAAACACGCGTATAGGCACACACAGACGTTCTCTCGAGTAACAGACAGAGATGCATAATGGCTGCTTTGCTCAGCAGTGTGTGTGTGTGTGTGTGTGTGTGTGTGTGTATGTGTTCGTGTGTGTGTGTTACCTGGCATCAGCCTCACTGTAGTACTCCCGGGCTACTATATCTTCAAACAACTCTCCTCCTGTCACCCTGGGAAGAGAGAATGAGAACATTATTTAGTGTATTCATGATTCTGGCTCTCATGAAAACTGAAACAGACTCATCATTCTTTATATGGACTCAGTTACGAAAATCACTAGCCACTCCAACTATTATACCTCGCTAGTATCGACTCTGTACCCCCTTTGCCATCAGTGCTGCCTTAATCCTGTCAGCTGTACGATCATCATGTGAATATCCCGTCCCACCACATCCCAGTGGTGTTTTACTGGACCTGGTGACACTGGATGCCCTTCATTGTCAAGTTCAAGAAACCAGTTTGAGATTATCTTAAGTTTTTTAAAAGGGTGTGTTTCTGAAATTCTAAGATCAACAACTGTGCTTTGTTCAAAGTTACTTGAATCATCTTTTACACCTTTGCATTAACAATCAGCTGAACAATGCTGTACTGGAATGTGGGACGGTCCAAAGGAAAATTAGAAAAATGATGTTCGCAAGTAACTCACCAAATTACAGTAACTACATGACTATTAGCATTCTAGAAATAGGGTGCCATAATAATTCTTTAACATAGTGGACTCTAATGTTATTGGGTATTTACAGACATCTTGTTTGAATGTCTTTAACCCTGAATTTTTTTCCCCCTCCAGCAGTCATGGCTTTCAGAGTAAAAACTGAGCTTCTTCTATACACAGTGTTACCCTTGATAAGATGTAGTATGTAAAAATTGGTTTGATGAAGACAATTGACAAAATGTGTGAATGAGTATGTGTGTGTTACTCACAGATCAAACACCAGATAGTGGAAACCCTCTTCTGATATGCTGTCATGGAGTCTTACTGTGGGGGAGCGCAAATAAAAAAAGGGAGAGAAAAGTGTGAGAAAGCAAAGAAAAACCAGCCAACAGAAACAGACCAGCAGTGTGCAGCGATGTAAACAAAGTTACAATATAACACCTAAAATGTCTCACAACATGTTATTAAAAATAGATGATTTCTAAGTTTTCATAGTACAGCTGTCAACAGTGATGGTTTGATGAAATATCTCTTTCCCATAATAAAACCTAAATTATTTTGGAAATAGCTATATCTCTAAGAAAGCCTTTACAATACTAAACATGAATTCAGTAAAATTACAATTCACGTCACAGCAGTAACGACACCCAGTTACGTCAATCGAATGTCACTAAATTTAATACTGAATCGGTGTGTAACTTTGCCAAAACAATGTCAGACTCTGTAGTTTCCCTGTAGGTCCCCTCCCCCAAAAGGACCAGGAGTGACATGTTTAGCCGCATGTTCTCCTTAAATTGCTGGCTGTCTGAGTGGTTTCCAAAAAACAATGTGGGCTTTATAGACAACTGGGAAACTTGGAAAGGTCTCTCTCTTCCAAGTCTCTGTTAGTACATGAGTTAATAATTGATCAACAAATCGATTTTGCCTTACAGAAACCTGGTTGCAGCAGGATGATTATCTTAGGTTAAATGAATCAACACCCCCGAATCATATTAACTATCAGAATCCTCGAAGCACAGGCCGAGGAGGTGGTGTGGCAGCAATTTTCCACACCAGCCTATTAATCAACCAAAGACCAAGACAGACTTTTCATTCATTTGAAAGCTTTGAAAGCTTGATGCTTAGCCTTGTCCACCCTAGCTGGAAAACACAAAAAACAGTCTTATTTGTTATCATCTATCGTCCACCTGGGCCTTACAGAGTTTCTGTCTGATCTCTCAGACAGAAATCTGATTTAGTGCTCAGCTCAGATAAAATAATTATTGTGGGTGTTTTAAACATCCATGTAGACGCTAAAAATGACAGCCTCAACATGGCATTTAATCTGTTATAAGACTCAACTGGCTTCTCTCAAAATGTAAAAGAACCCACCCACCACTTTAATCACACTCTACATCTTGTTTTAACATATGGCTTTAACATATGGCTAACTTGACTCCCTGGTATAATTCCCAAACATGTACGTGTAAGCTGATAACTCGTAAGCTGGAGAGGAAATGGCGTGTCACAAATTTAGAAAATCATCATTGAGCAAGGTACATTGCAGGGTACTGCTTATAAGGTTGGGGAAACCTGCAGTCAGCTGAGACTGAAGAAGTCACTTGGACGAAACGTTTCTCCCATTGAAAACGCCACATCCAGATGAACAGAATCAACATTTTGGGATATTCATTTAGAGTTTTTTTCTCCAATTGATCTTTCTGAGTTAACTTCACTAATAACTTCCTCCAAACCATCAACCTGTCTTTTAGATCCCATTCCTACAAGACTGCTCAAAGAAGCCCTGCCATTAATTGATGCTCCAATCTTAAATATGATCAGCCTATCTCTAATAATCGGCTATGTATCACAGACCTTCAAATAGAGAGAGCTCCTTGTTAAATCCAGAATTGAATTAAACATTCTGCTCCTCACATACAAGGCTTTGAATAATCAGTCCCCATCTTATCTTAATGGCCTTATACTGTAGTACCATATCACCCCATTAGAGCAGCTCGCTCTCACACTGCAGGCTTACTTGTTGTTCCCAGAGTATTTAAAAGTAGAATGGGAGGCAGAGCCTTCGGTTTTCAGGCCCCTCTTCTTTGGAACCAGATTCCAGTTTGGATTCGGGAGACAGACACTATCTCTACTTTTAAGATTAGGCTTAAAACTTTCCTTTTTGCTAAAGCATATAGTTAGGGCTGGGTCAGGTGACCCTGAATCCTCTCTTTGTTATGCTGCAATAGGTGTAGGCTGCTTGGAGTTTCCCATGATGCATTGAGTATTTCTTCTTCAGTCACCTTTCTCACTATGACCTCACTAAACCTCTCTGCACTGAATCATACTTGTTACTAATCTCTGTCTCTCTTCCACAGCATGTCTTTTATCCTGTCTTCCTTCTCTCACCCCAACCGGTCGCAGCAGATGGCCGCCCCTCCCTGAGCCTGGTTCTGCCGGAGGTTTCTTCCTGTTAAAAGGGAGTTTTTCCTTCCTACTGTCGCCAAAGTGCTTACTCATAGGGAGTCATATGATTGTTGGGTTTTTCTCTGTATGCATTATTGTAGGGTCTACCTTACCATATGAAGCGCCTTGAGGTGACTCTTGTTTTGATTTGGCGCTGTATAAATAAAATTGAACTGAATTGAATTGAATACACTAAATACAAAATACAGTAAATCTCATTAGCAAAATTGGCTGCTGTCATAGCACATCATCACTGTTTTAACATCTGCATTTACGTATGAGGAAACAAATAATTTGCTTGCTTTCACTTTTAGCCTTTGCAAAACTGTTACTGTTAGAAAATAAAGCATTACTACACCGTGTTTCAAATTAGGAAATTAGAAGAATTTGACTTCTGATCCTAAAGAAACATATATTATTGCCTTGATTTCAAAGCCACAGGATCAAAAAATTAAAGCCATTTTTGCTCTCAAACTTTCAAAAAGCAAATATATCTAGGTAAGCTAGAAAAAAATATTAGAGAGATATGAAACAACAGCAGTGAAGGGAAGAAAGAGCATGTGTCTATAAATGTGAAAACAAAGGAGGAGAGACTGCTTCTATCAGAGGTTTAATGAGGGGGGTGTAAAGGTTTAGAGAGCGGGTGTACAGCTAGTGCATCTTTTTGATGACTCAGCTGCAAGAGCACACAGGTGCAGCATAATCATTACATACCGTACTAGAACACACACACACACACACACACACACACACACACTTGGTTTTGTGGTCTCTCCTCCTTTCTCTCTTGTAACTGTGTCTAGAACATGAATATCCCTAGCAGAAATCAGTAGAGACCTGAAAAGACCTGTTTTAATTTGCACAAGGGTGTGCATGTGTGTGTGTGTGTGTGTGTGTGTGTGTGTGTGTGTGTGTGTGTGTGTGTGTGTGTGTGTGTGTGTGTGTGTGTGTGTATTCCAATATTTAGGACACAGCTCACCGATGTTGGGGTGCTTCAGTAAACGACAAATCCTCGCCTCTCTCTCCAGCTTCTGATGATCTAAAAGAAAAATAGAGGAGACACAAACACAGAGATGGGTTATTTTAATGCTCCTCATGATTCCCTCCTGTGATTGGCTTTATAAATAATAGAACGTGAAGTTGGCTGCAACTTAGTTTTGACTCAGTGGAGGACACATTGCAGTATTTGGTTGTCAGCGTCAGTGTGTTTTTGTGTTGTGTCTGTCTGTGTGTGCGCTGGCGTGGCCTCAGCTGGCTCTTTTCCTTATCAGAACTGAAATGCTTGACAAAAATAATGTGACCTGATATGTGCTCGGTAATGTGCCACAAACAGGCAGGCGGCAGTGAACAACAAACACAGTGAATGGCCACAGAGGATTCATATTGACCTCTCGCGTCGGGCTCAGCATAAGCTCCTGCAATGTACTTTTAGGTCCCCTTTGGTGCCCTGAGGGAAATCTGAAATCTGTATTCCCAAAATATACACTGTGCTGCAGTTTTGCAGACGCAACATTTATGCAGTAATCCTTTTGAATGTTTAAAAGAAAATCTCATACAGTTTTTTCTTCATGCTTTTAATTACAATTTGTGTGAAACAATTAATCTGGATTGAATATGTTAAAATTATTTATTTTCTACCCCTTTTTTCGGATAAAGGGTATTTTCATATAACATATAATCAGTAATACAAGAACAGCTATGTAATTCTGTATTACACCAATAGTGAGACTTAAACAGAAACTTTATGATATTTGTAGATTTCTTCATCACTGCGATGAAGTGCTTTAGGTGACAATAAACTGTGACATTTTTTTTTCCATATGCAGTAATATTATGCATACCGTAAAAAGATTTCACTCATATTCCTTAACCTTAAAGAAGTATATGCTCTACTGCAGTGGCTATAATGTTCCACCTAAATACAACATCAGCTTTTGGTGAGCTTGTTTTAAAAGTGGACCCTTAACTCCTGCTGGGAGAACATGTACATGCTTCCCTACATGAAATTCACCAAATTTTATGAGGGGGAAAAAGATGGTTTTCGGGAAGCAAAAAATAGAACGGGCAGCAGGTATTAGAAACTGCAACAAAAATCCCAGACAGGAAATATGGCAACCCAGACAGCATCACATATCTCTCCTCTATGAGGCTCAGACTGATTTTATCTGACTTAGCAAACATGAAGTGACACTCAAATCTCTCTGTCAGAAGAAACCCAAAGTCCAGTGACTCTGATTCAGAATAAGTGAGTCATTACAATGAGTAAGACAATCCGGTGCTGAGGCGACCCATTTCAACTTTGCCTCAGGACTCAGAGAGAGAGAGAGAGAGAGCAGCAGGTTCTGCATTTTTCCAAAATAAAATAGGACGCCTATTTTTTACTCTCATCTGCCTCCTTCTTCTGCTCTTCTTGATGCTATGGAAACTGTGGGCTCAGTGCAGCACAGAAGCAAGACCAGCAAAGAACACCAGGCTGCTTGTTCTCATTTTAGGTCCAGGTATCTGTTTGTTTTGTGTCAGTATAACGCACCTATAGGAAACAATAGGCAAGCACAATGACAAAGCTAGTGCGTTTCAAATGAAACTGACCTTGGCGTGCACTCAAATATGCAGCAAAATGCCAGTATAAAAAACATATTATGACAGAAAAAGTACCCATCTACAAAGAAAGGTGAGAAAGATGTTTGTCAGCCCTAGTGACAAAGATTAATCCAGAATAAAATTCATCTTATAGAGCATGAGCAGACAAAAAAATAATATTTAAAGGCAAAAGAAGAAGAGATAAAATAATAAAAATGCAAAAAAGGTCTGCAATGAATTGATCTGATTACTGTGGCAAGAAAGCTTTCTCATCCATCAGCCCAAGCATAACTACCAAGAATAGCCACAATTAACTTCATTAACTTAAGAAATGCTGTTTCTTTCCTTTCAACAGTCATATTGGCTCCAGAGGCGGTGATGAAACTGTGTAAAAACTTCTGAAAGGACTCACATGCCCTCCTGCATGCAGAATTTATTGCAGCTCTTCTGTGTGGCTGCAAGTCTGCCATAATGCCCGTGAGAACACGCCAATTTCAATTTTGCTGAAGCATACTGCCAGCTGTAGAGGAAAGCACAACAGCACAGAAGCCCTCAAACAGCACCAGAAACAAGGGCACCATAGCCATTACTGCATGATTAGCCGGATTCTCTGAGCAAGGTCACTAATCTCTCTATCTCTGTCTTAGCCTTAATATGTTGCTGAATGGCACATCCTTTTGTGTCAGTATAACACAGAATATTTTTGCCAATTTTGAGAGAATCGTTTCTCACAAATATCTGATTCAAATATCTCACATTTTTTATAATACATCTGTTCTTAAGGAATTTAACTGACTACTTTTCATTGTACTTCACTTTATCAATATTGTTAAATTCCAGTAAGATAAAAAAAAAAACCCATACTTTTAAGTATGTTTGCAGGAACTTTGGTAAAATAATAGTATGCACAATGCATGGCATTATTTGATCATTATATTACAATTAAGACACAATCTAGTGTTATTCTTTGTACACTAAGCATTAACGAAATCTGAGCTAATTATACTATACTTCGTCGCAATATTGAGGACATGGTTTAGGAAAGACTGCTGTACATTTTCAGACCTCAACACAAAAGACTCCAGTTTCCAGTTTCTTTCCCATGATGAAAAGAAAATCAAACTCTGAATATGATTTGAATCATTCTTCCATAATGGTCCAGTTTGGCTGTGCCAGGGTGGTTGTATTTTTTTTGTTTGTTTTTGCAGTATTCACCGACTGTACTCTGTATTATGACATCCTTGCTCCCTTTGTCATCATTTTCCACCTCCACTTTTCTTTCTGTCTCTCTCCTCTCTCTCCCTCCTCCACAGGTAGTCCACCTCCTAGCCGGCTGGACATCTGTTGTCTAGCAACTCGCGCACCAATCAGAGCGTCAGGCCTCTCCTCTCCTCTGCAGTGGAACCAGCCTTGAATGCAAATAGCAGATATTGAGAGTTCACGCACAACTTTAAAACTCTGCAGAAATACAGTTAGGAAATAAGCATACGTAGTTCTAACTTAAACACGTCGGGTCTTGTAGATGCGGAGGGAAAGTCAGAAATTGAGCTTTACACATTCTGTAATGCAACAGTTGAGTCCCAAGATGCTTATGTACAACAGAAAAAGTGCAGATAGTCTAAGGATTGATGAGTAGTGAACATTTGTCTGCAAAGGATGCTTTTATTTAGATAATATATTTTTCTATATTATTAAAACTGAGGCTTTTTATTGGAGCCCTCAGCAGCAAATGCAACAAAAAACACCTCTGTGCAAAAGAGCTTAAAAGTTCTGTTAGCATGCTGTTGACTTCAGGAGAAAATCAAACCTTAATGTCAAACATCACTTCTGCAGTGTTGAGGGACTGCAGACAGTAACTGGCGAATGAGACAGTCCACAAGACTACTTGGTTTTCCTTTGAGAGCTTGTTTCTCATTTTTGCACGCTTAATACAAGTTAACAGGATTGGAGCACAAAAGTGCACAAGCACAGGTGTAACTGCTTGCATCGGCATAACAGCGTGTTTTTATTTTTTAATGCATGAATAAATCACATTTTACCCATTCACTTAACAGACTGTAGCTGCAAGCATATCCAAAAGCTGACTCTCAAAATGTCTCAAACAATCAGTTATGACTGGCTGAAAAGCCTCACAATACTCAAGTCTGCTTGCACAAGCTTGACTCCTACTGTCACAGACACTAGTGAGAGTAATTTTGCTTATGTGGTTAAAACTGAAGCGACTGTGCCAACAAATGTGAAGGTCCGGTCAGCTGTTTTCATTCAACCCTGTCTGGACCTTTTCTTGGCTTGATCTGGGCTGACTGTCTCAAAGTGTCCAAGTATAAGTGCTCCTCTGTCTGGCACAATAAAGACCATGATGATTCATAACTTCATTTAAAGTATACAAATCATATCTATTCATTTTCGTTCTCTTTCACTTTTATTATTTTAACTGTCATAATTTGTCTTTAATTAGCTGTGGTGTGAGAAAAAAAACACAGCTACTCTGTTTGTAACGGCTGAAAAGTAGCTGTGTTCCTGTTCAATACCAAATGCACTTCGTTGTCTCATAAAACAATCCAACAATATATATGTTTTTCCATGACACAGTGCAATAGCCACATAAAATTTTAAATATCCCTTTGTTTAAGGTATTTACAACAGAAACAGTATCTTAAAAGTTTGTGGTGAGTATGTATTACTATAGGTATAGATTTAACCTCCCCGAATGTGGAGTGATGCAAGGAGACTAGTGTGCGGTCTTTCAGTCAGCTCCTTTTCAGTCTTCCGAAACCTGTTGTATTAGTCATTTCATAAATCATAATGTCTTAAATAATCAATTTTCTATCATTAGCATTCCAAGTATGCTGCTCAGATTAGGCCTCCTACACTTTGCACCATTTTAGAACAGATCACAAGTTACTTCTTTCAAAAGTACAAATGAATGTATAAATATGCTAATTTGTTACTAGAGAATTTACAGAAACACAGCTCTTCAACCTCCCAAAGAGTTATGAGTTCTTTCATTCCGAGTTGTTCTGTCTCTTCCATTACCTGTACACTTCAGTTGCTTGAGTTGTGTATTATTATCCCTTATGTTAAATGGACACAATTGCAAGTTGGAAAGTTGCAACCGTTAATGCAGTAGGTTGCTGGGGTAATTGCGATCCACAGCATAGCAAGTATCGTTTGACGAATTGTTTCCAAAGTGATTAGTAAAGATCCCACTGAACCTACAGTAAAGGCACAAAAACATTTGCAACAGCAAGCCCAATGTGACAAGTCACCTTCACCCAACTGAATATGGGGGACATTCTAAGTAAACTAAAAAAGGAAAAAGGGCTAAAGCTAAAGTTATCTAAAACTCAGAGCCAGTAGTCTGGTTATGAGCAAAGAATCAAATCAGTTATGAGGAAAATAATTTAAAAAAATGGGTAAAAAAAAAGAAAAAAGGCTAGATTTCATGGTATCTGGTGAATACGGAGAGTTTTGTTCTTGCAAAATCTCTTTATTATAGTTTTGGTTTAAAAAAAGAGCTGATATTTTGTCCAATGTAAATCAGCGTATCACATGATAAGTTCCAGCTGCAGACCCCAGTGAACCTCCACCTCTACCCCACTTTGTCTCTTTCCAGTGCTGCTTCTTTCTTTTTCAGTCTGGGTCTGAAGTGTCACATCTGCAACCGCACTGCAGCAGTACAGTCCTCTCTCTGTGAGTGTTTTTATAGTTTTATATCTTCTAAGTCTGACACAAGCAAATTTTGGGACAACATAATACGTTCCAGCATTTTTATAAAAAAATAAAAATAACAAGAACAAAAAAAAACAAAGAACAAGGTAAAGAGGTAAGCTTTGAAACTAAAAAGCTAAATAGAGTTATCTTCACTGAAACAGAAGCAGGTTGAGAATATGGCGTGAATCTGTAAGTGAAATGAATCTGTGCTTAGTTTTATTGTTAGACTTTTCAGTTTTTTACATATTAGATATTTTTGTATGCATGATGACAACAACTATAATTTCAATTTCCAAATGATCTAAATGATGAACTATTAACTCTTGATATGTAACATTTCTGTTTTCTGTATAAAGTATGAGGTAATTTTACTTTTGCAGTCATTACATGTAGACCTCTAGTTAATGTCTTTACTACTGACTTCAGTAGTAAGTGGTGACTTAATTAACAGGGTAGTACTGACAGTCTTATTTAACATTTGGTTCATACACAGTTTTGGCCTACAAAGAATAGTTCCAGTATAGTGTGTCTGTCTAAGAGTGCAAACTGCAAATGACAAAAAAAATAATGGAAGGCATCCATGACAATTTTTACATTTTTTACATTTCATCCTTCAAAATAAATTCTTGTTGGTACTTGTATGTCAAAAAAGATCAATATTGATATGTGCAAACGCATTTTCTGTTTAAATTAGGTATCATGCATCTTTGGGAAGCTAAAAGGTTACTTAAGCTGACTACAGTGGTCCTTCATCAAATGTGACTCAGACTCCAGTTTTGCATGGTGACCCTCCAACTTTATCAGTAGCTGATAGGCCAAGTATAAAAAGCAGCACACTGGCTGACCCGTTCTTTCCAAAGTATAGATTGCCAGTCATCAGGGGAGCTAATATCAAAATATTTTTGGAAGTGGGTTGAACAGAAAATGGCTCCTACACTAAAAAGAACCAACACTAGCTAACGCTAGCTTTCTACCAAAAAGAGTCATAAATAAGTAGCGATGCAGTTATTGATGATAATATGCCGATTTCATGCTGCTCACTTTATTTTATAATGGAAAAAACATCCTTAAGACTAATTTCTTATATTTACAATGATCATTACAGGAATCTGGGGCCTTTATACATATGTCCTGCCTTACTGGCTAAAAATATTGCTGTTACTAGTATAAAATATGCACATTTTATATACCAGTCAACAATAATTGGGAAAACTCACATAATCAATTAAGTAAAAATTCCAAATTTTGTTGGTTATAGCTCTTTGGATATTTTGAGTGTTGGCTGGAAAAATGAGCAGCTGAAACCGTCCTCTGGAAATGCCAATATATATTCAGTTAACCCTATTAAACAATCAATAGTTTAATCACTAATGACGACAAACGTTTTCCGAAGTCTTAACGCTGATACAGACACAAATGTTCAAACCACACACAAATGTACACACACAGACAGAGACACACCACAACGGGGTCCTGGAATTGCTCTGCTCCATTTAATTAACAGTTTTAATTAAAAAGATGTAGTGGGGTGAATGTAACATCCTCTGCTGCCAGCGGCTAAGTAGTCCTCTTCCATACTGTTCCCAGGGATCTAATGAAACCATCCAGGATGCTGACACACCGTCACCCTCTGTTAGTTTGCAATAGAGGAAGCATTATGAAACTGATAACTCTCTTGCTTTCTCTTCTGAAGAGAAACAAAAGGTGGCTGGTGTCAGAGATAAAACTGCCCCAAGAGTCTTGTAACGTACGGTAATGCCCGCCTTTATCTTATACACTGTAACACAGACATATACCGCACACATTAGACTGATGTGTAAAAGTGGTTTAATCTGAGCTGCATTTTCTGAAAACACTTCAACTAGGAGACACTCTCAAAATACAAGTTATAATCACAGACAAAGACCACATTTTATTGCAGCAATCAAGCCCCACTGTGCTGCACATTCTTTATTTTGATTACAGCTACAGTACTGCGGTACCAATTGTGTCCTGCAGCTCAGAAGAACTGGCAGCAACAAGGTACCAAAATACATAGTACTAAAGATTCAACTTGAGAATTTAATTTTTGCAGCAAGAACAGCAGTAATATAAAATGCCCTGTTATTTAAGAAACAGAAAAACCCCATAGAAAAAAATTAATACATTTTATAAAATAAAAACTAAACAGAAAAGCTGCAGTTCTCCATTTGTAACACACGTCATATGATCAAGCTTTGCAAGAAATATATTAGTAAATATAACTAAATGAATGGGTGAGCAGATGCATATGTGTAATCTGTGTGAACCATGAAAGCATAATAGGATAAGTCAACACTTAAAATTCTTTAATATAACTACCAGACCTAATTTATTCTGCATTTCTCTGCAATCCCCCCAATATACCCACAGATAACTTGACTGAACCACCAAGTTTTCCAGGTTTTATTAGCTAGGGAAAGCAATAGTTTTAATGTATAAGAGAAGCGATTTAATGGGGCTACTTTTTTCTGGGAGAAAAAACCCACTGGTATCTCTCTTTTTTTCTAGTTTTAATTTTGGAACAAAAGTGCAACAAGTATCTTGTGGGAAAAATGCATTACAAAGTAACTTGTAAGAGAACTCGAGTCTCTTGGGGAAAACCAAGCCAGCCATGCGTTGCAGACATGCCTGAAGCAGACTGGAGGCATCCTAGTCAGATGTCTGGACCGCTTGAACTGCTCTTTCGATGTGGAAGAGCAATTCCTCCACTATGAGACCCTCCGCTGACTAAATTCCTCACTCTATCTCTAAGAGTGAGCCCAGAGATGTCAAAATCATCACAGCGAAATGCAAATTGTGTCAGGGTGATAAGTATTTCTCGTCTGTGAAGTGCTCCACTTCAAACTGAAAAAGCACCTCCAAGTTAAGCATGGCTTATAATAACAATGCAGGACCTATAGCTCAGACACAATCGTGGCTAGCTTTTATTGTGGCTAAAATGGCCACTTCAAAGGAAACTGCTGGTTAAGTGATGTAGTAGATGCTTCTGCTCAACTGTCTATGCAATGAGGCAGTGTGAGTACATTCAAGACAGATGTACAGTTTGCTGTGCCAAAAATAGAAAATGCATTTGCAACTTTTCAGCTGTGCTAATCCATCTATGAAGCGATGCACACTTTTACATGTTTTATTATGAATTTTGTCTTCTAAGATTGTCACAGACATAAATACATTTAAACAATCGAATCAATATTTAATTTGTCAATGTTGAAATTTTTTGGTACATGGCCGATCACTAAAAGGGCGACCGTGGCTCAGGGGTTGGGAAGCACACCTGTAACCGGAAGGTCGCCGGTTCGATCCTGGTCATTGTGTCCTTGGGCAAGACACTTTACCCTACCGCCTACTGGTGTTGGCCAGAGGGGCCAATGGCGCGATATGGCAGCCTTGCTTCTGTCAGTCTGCCCCAGGGCAGCTGTGGCTACAACCGTAGCTTGCCTCCACCAGTGTGTGAATGAATAATGGCATTGTAAAGCGCTTTGGGTGCCTTGAAAAGCGCTATATAAATCCAATCCATTATTATTAAAAGGTCATAGATATGTTCAGTGACACACAACAGCTCTTTGCAGGAAGTAGGACAGTAACAATATGAACCATACACAGTTTACCTGCAGAAGGAGTTCAGACTAAATATTTTAAGACTCTGAGAAAGTAAGAAAAAAATTAACATATAAAAGCACAGAGAAAAGGAGAGAGGTAGGGGATGCATTCAATTTTAATCTAATCTGTAACTAAGCTTTGTTGCACATTGTACTGAAATTTTTTTAATCTTAAATCAAAATTTTGTGATTTTAAAATTGTGAGAGCTGCATCACATTTAGTTATAATGAATGCATAGATTGAATTTAATTTAATTTTAAGTTGGTTCACGTTTTACATCTGAAAATCTAAAGCGGACTCTGTGCTGATGACTGTTATAAGTCTAACGTCTTTTCAGAGTGGTAGAACACATTTGAATAATAAGGTTCATGATATGTGGCGGACAGCTCTGTAAGAAATTTGGCCTAATGCATCAAATTAATTTGATAACTTGATGCATTGTTATACAGGATAAAATATTTTCAAAACTAAGAGTTAAACTGGGCTCTACAAACATACATTTGCTGCCCAGTGCTTGGTCAATTTGCCAAACAGCAAAACATTCATGAAAACCAGAAAAAAAAAAAGGATATTTTCAATACTGGGTGCATGTCAGGGTGTGAGAGCACAAGCACCGTATATTTTTAGCCTTCAAGTACCCAGTGAGTCATGTGATCCCCTTCTTCTGACTGACCCCTCCTTCCTTTCCTTCTCTCCTGCATGCATATCTGTGTATCTTAACCACAGTCCTCTCCCCTTTCTCTCTCCCTTTATTCCTACAGACCTATTGATTAATTTCTTTTTTATTATTATTATTATTTATGTCAAATGGTTCAGCTGAATCTTTATTGTCATCTCCTCACATACAGTACAATCTTTCATCAAACATATTTCAGATGAAAGACGATAGAAGAAGAAGATAAACCGCCATCTCTAATTTGCTGGAAATGATTTCCAGATTCACAGCCCATCTCCTTATCACCATACCGTGCTCAAAACAATGCAATGAGCAAACTGGGGTATCAATCGGTGCTTCAAACTTTTCTAAAATTTCTATATCAACAAAGCCGTCTTCACCTGCTCCAGCTGACAGACATTGACTCAGCACTGGCGCTGAAATGTAAACATACAACCCCTGATTAGGCTTGAGTGCCAAATTCTGTATTTTTTTTTAAGATAGTGACCAATTGCATTGGCATTAATGAGTAGCAATTCTCACTGAATCAACTGGTGTCAAATTTCAGCACATCTGAGTTAGAGGAAGAAAGACAGCGAGACAGTGTGATGTCACTCCTACAACATCTGAAGTACAATAATGGTGGTGGCAGCAAGGAGACAAACGTAATCTCAGGGGTGGTTACACTTTTCAAAATGCGATGCAGGCAACACACTCTGCATCACATCTAATCTAAAAGCTGAAGTGTGCCAAATTTGATAGCTTAGTAGCTAAGACTTTGAAACTTTTTACGAGACAACTTCAGCGACAACTTCTTCAGGTAATTAAAGGTTTGATTACCTTTGATGTTTTAACTTAGCATTTTTATACTGGCTACAGTAACACTTGTTTTTTAAATCGCCATGCTGTTCACGTTTAATTAACGCGTTATGTGAGATTGTATGTGCAAAAATATAGTATGTAACCACAACCAATAATTGTATAACATTACTATTTAGTACAGTCGTTCACAAACAGTGTGACACGACAGACATTGTCAGTGACCAAGGCAGTGTGTAAATGGTTGTAGGCACATAACAAAATGTACCATCTGAGAAGTATGGACTTATTTTGTAATATATAATTTATTGTTTTAAAACAAGAATACGATAATTGAGTATCATTGTAAGGTTTATATTGTTGCATTGTCATTTATGCTTAGAAATATGTGCTCATATATGGTTGGAGTTTTATAATCAATTGCATATTGATAGGATGTGTGATCCTTAGCAGTCTGCAAAGACTCTGTGTGGCTCCCAGAGCACTCTGAGATACACACACATCCTGGGGTCATGAGAGAGGTCCTACGTTCTCTTACTGTTTTATGGTATGGTAAACACATCTATGTCTGTTTTAGTATAAGTGCCTTTTGTTTAGATGAACTGCTGGACTTCCAGGCCAGCAGGTTCAGGGAAGTCATTCAGGGGGTTACATCTTGACCCCACACACACACACACACACACACACACAGACAAGGTACTCTTGGTTCACATGTATGCCTGTGTATGATGTCATATGTTAATGAACCTATGCATATGCATGTAACCACAATAAAAGGAGCGCTACAGGGAACCTGGCTGAGAGTCCGACGGAGGTCAAGTGGGTGGAACGACACTCGGCTCCAGTCGGGTCTCCCTCGTGCACGAGTAACACAAAGAACTTTGGTGACTTACGTCTTGCTTTTGCTGTTGTAGTACAATTGTCTCATTCCAGCGAGGGGTCTGTGCTAGACAGACCCATCAATCATAATATTTAATGTTTGCCATTTAACTATTAGCAGTTAACTGATAACACCATTAGCTGTCTGTTAAGTTATGATTAAGGCACTGGCTAATTGCTATGGTTAATAATAAATTAATAACATTAACATGGAGAAATGGGCAGCAAAGATCATCAATCCTGCCAGTATGTAGCCTTAGTACAGTCTCCACATTTTCTTTTGTCTAAAAAGTGTTATGTTAATCTGAAAGTACCAGATCGAAGGTGAGAAAAGTCTGCACCAAGTAGACAGAAACAATGGCAGTCTACCTTTCCAACTCTGTTTGATCAGCAATGACAATACTTTTTTTTTTGCACTAACTAAAAGAATCTTAACATTTGTTTGTTTGTATTGTGCTAAACTATTTTTAAAGCCTCTTATTTTAATTTTTGTCATTTTCCCTCTGTGATATCAAAACTGGTATTGAATATTGAGTATTCCCTTGGATATCAGTATCCACAACCCAAGAATACATCTTTTAAAAATTAAAAGTACAAACCAAGACAACTAGGCAAGTTTTTAGGACAACTGAAACAGTCAATGAGACTAATGAGACTGACCATCGTCTCTATGTCACTCTGATTTTCTGTCTCTCTCCCTCTGCTTCTTTCCTTTTCTTCCATTCTGTTTCTCCACTCTTATTCACTGACTCATCTGCTGCTCTAAATCAAATGCTGCATAATCAGGACTGCAGATTTTAGGAATGTGACTGGTTCAATAGGCCCACCACATGTGTGCCTACTTAACCAGAAGCAGCAAACACACACTCAGTGCGTTGATCTGCCTGCATTCCAGACACCAATCCTATCCTAAACCCCTTTCAATTATATATAATCACTCACACGCAAGCACTTGCATACACAAACACAGAGAACAGGAGAGAGGAGTAGGGGGAAGGTCATGATCGTGCCAGAGAGAAGGGAATCAGAGTTGCAATTCTAGGGCTTATCGCGGAAAGAGGGTAAGACCATATTTGACATGCCAGCATGCAGAGTATGGAAACCTCTATATGAACGCACATAAGAAAGAGGGAGGGCGAGTACTTATGCACTTGGAGACCCACATGCACAAGTGGTGAGATAATTCTTTGCAGTATTTTTGGAAAATCTGTCCACACAAGTGTCAAGACACTGATCCGTCTCCCAAGGTGTCTATTACAAACACTCAGCAACATGCAAAATACTGTTAGGATGTGGAGGGGAAGATAGAGATGTGCTGCAATAGACTGATTGATTGACAGATAGAGCACATACTAACCTTCTTAGTTACTATTCAGTCAATACTGACACATTTAAATATTACATTTTGGGTAAGAATTAGATGAGCATTTTAATTTAAGACTTTAAGAACTGAGAAATAACTGAGTATAACACTAAACATTTAATGTGCACTGTGTAACATATAATATACATTTTACAAGCCTGTAAACAGCACCAGTAAATAAATTATGAAAAATGTAGCAACAACAATCCAGGAAACTGTTTGTCTAATATTGAGCATATTATATCTGAGTGAGCACCTATGCCAAGTGGCTAACTTTTGGCATGTTTCAAATGGCAATATGTAGATCAACTTTTTATTATAATATTTCAAGAAAATCAGGTTGGTTGAGTCATTTGCTTAGAGTTGAGCTGCACATCACCAGGTGCTTGTGTTTTTTGCCTCAATTTGTGAAGTTTTTTGTTTTCACCTTTAACGGGGAACAGTTTACTTGCAAAATCTTTGGGCCTTTTTGGAGCTTGTTTTTTTTTGTTTGTTTGTTTTTTGGGATTGGTTTTTAGGTAGTATATCATCTTATGTAATGGTTCATAGTATATAGAATCACATGTTTGTAATGTGGTTGTGAATGAGGACCACAAATCTTCAAATAAATACTTTTTAATGAGCTCAGGAACACAGACTTCAATCTAAAAAAGTATATCAAATATATATTTATTTTTTAAATGACAGCTGTCTGCACTGTCTGACATAGTTAACTGTCAATAGCTACTGAGGGATTAAAATATTAATTAAAAATGCAAAACAGCTGGTTAAAGTTTATTCTGTCAACCCTGTGAGTTCACATAGATGTTATTCTGAAAGAGCTGCTGGGTTCTTAACTTGTTAAACTTAATTTATTAAACCAGAGACAGTAGCTGATGTCCTCTCTCCATTATCAAGGCTTTCACACTACACTATAGCTCCTTACCCCTTGCATGTTTGTAAAGGTGGTTATCCAGAGAAAACATATGTTATAATGACAAATAAAATAAATCACAGAAGAGCAATTACTTGTTCTCATTCTGTAGGCGCAAGCAACCAGTAAAAGCTGCTGGGCCCTCAACTGACAATCTCAGGCCATTGTTAACAGAACAAGACCATGCCCTTCAAAACACTGGCCCTGTACAGATTTTAGTGGCATTGTAGTGAAGTGGGGTTAATCCTGCTTCCAGAGACAATAGCAAACTGTGGCCACAAGACGGCAGTAATGTAAAGGATGGATGCAAATGGGCATGAAGGAAGCTGTCTGAGATGGCAGAAAAATGATTGTTTTATTTTAGTATGTTTTAAATTATCTATGTCAAGGTCAAAGTGAAGTTTATTTGTATTGCACATTTAAAACAACCAGAGTTGACTGAAGGGCTTCACAGGCAGCAAAAAACCTCAAATAAATAAATAAACAAACGTTCTTTTTAAGATTTCATTAGACAACTACTACTTCCCTTGTTTGCTTAGTAAGTGATATGGTGACATAGACAGAATGAAAGCTGCCATGGTGTCACTGGTCCACTGGTTTATTTAGTCCGGTTTTGAAACCTTGTGATGAGTGTTTTCACCGTCACCATCTTAGTTTTAAAAAAAAACAGATGTAACAAGCAAGAACGGGACTTACTACATAAGTCATCGGCCAGTGACCAGAGTACAGATAATCCTGCATTTTGAAACTCAGTATGACCAAGATTTACAAAACTGTTTACAGAGGTTAAATCAGAAAACTGTTTACACAGGTTATAGGTTATGGGCAGACACCAAGATACATTTATCTTAAATTCGAGGCAGCCGCCAATGAGAGTGCAGGATACCACTGACTGACATATCACCTGGCAGTGAATACATTAGTGGGGCACCTAGGCAACCGTATCCTGGAAAGTCTGAAAGTAACTAGCTGTCAGTTCCAAAGCATGTCCGACAAGCAGTTTCTTCCAGTGTGGAGGAAGCTTACAGTGCTTTCATTTTGGCTTAATTTTTCTAAGCCGGAAGCCATAGCCATATTTTATACATACTATGTCTATGACTGTAGTCTACTTTGTGTGGAATTTGAGTTGCTTTTATCTTTCAAAAACCAATCAAAATTTAGTGCCTCTTCTGTCTGATTTGCTTAGGGGTGGCCCTAAGAAAAAGACCACACATTTGCATCATCATATTCAAAATATACACAAATATAACATGTGCACTCCAGTCAGTGTCATTTCAAGTAAATGCAAACTAAATTGTAGTTTAGAAAGACTGGTTCACATATACAGGAATCTGACATTTTGTGTAGTAGACAGCAGTCATTAGTTATCACAAACAAGCACGCTGCAACAAAATCTACTGGCTGTAGAAATAGACTGTAAAAGCACAACACATCACTGGACAGTAATCACCAATAGACTCTAAACGGCTCCTGGGTCACATATGTGCTTGCACATGCATACGTTTGTGAACATGTGTTTATGAGTGTGTATGTTGGCGTCCCAAGCCTGAGGCAACCAGGCCAGCAGCTACAATTACAGTGACGGATATGAAAGAACTGGGTCGGCTTCACAAGAGATCTGCCCCTGGGACAACAAGACCAGCCAGAGCCCTGAATCAATAAGGAACACACGCACATACATACGCACAAGGTTGTATGGGACAAACATTTGCATAGAAACTAGAGGACAAATATGAAAGCCACAAAAGGAGGGAGAACTGCACACCACAAAAAGTGCAACAGAACAATTACAGCATGACAAATCACTTGACACGTATTCACAGTTTTTTCTACACACATAGAAAACGTAACTATCCATAAAGTAGATGAGTCTCTTCCTTTCTGTGTGACTGTCTGTCAGTCACTCACTGAGTTTAATCAGACGCACACAAACTTGTTCTCATTCAGAGCCCTAAAGCCTTTTTCAGAGTGAGCAATGCTCACAGCTCATAGCTCAGTAACACTCAGGGAATGTTTCAGCTTGTGTTGTTGTATGTGCTTGAAAATGTTTGTGGTTCCTACCTCTGGCAGATAGCTTCTTAGTGTTGATGATTTTGGCAGCATACTCCTGACCAGATGAGATCTTCACGCACCTCCTGACCACAGAGAAGGCGCCCCTAAAATGAAGATGCACACAAAAATACTTGGGGTTTTTATTCTTAACGGGTAAAAATAAGAGATATAATCCATACCAGTCAACATACAACAAAACAGGTTCAGAAAAATTGAGCTTAATGTTAAAAGACTAGCTTAAGTGAGCCTATGAATGTCAGCCAGATACACTGAAAATGTTCCCCATGTTTTGTTTTTTTAATTTATGAATCTACTTTATAAAAAATATATTTTACATTTACTGAAATATATCTGACCAAGATAATCTTGCTTTATTAAAAACTCAGCTGACGTTATAGTTAAGTTAATTAAACAATAGTGAAATTTCAATATAAAAAAGCACTAGTTCGTAGTACTAAGTCTAGTTGCAGCAGCGATGCAGTTACTCACTCTCACACACCACACCTGCAGTACACGTTCTCTAAATCACCACACCCGTTAGCACCTGCAAACATGCATACTAGCCTTCTTTTGTTTCAGTCACGTGCTGCTCTGGAGTTTCAGGCACATGTATGAAGATCAAAAAACTAGGTCAGCTATATTTGAAGAAGGAGAGGAGCAGAGTGCTGCATCTCTCATCTCTAAATGCAGCCAAGGAGTGGTCCACCTGCCTCCGATCTGCTCAGCACTGCAGCCATGCCTGCGGCTTTGCTACTCAAGCTTTTTCTCTGTCTATCTATGTCTTTACTTAACAATAAAATGTTCTCCTTGGCACCAAACATCCTGTCTAATTCAGAGACGTCAGTAAGCGACAGTAAGAAGTAAGTAAGTATTGCCAAGAAAGATGATGCTGAGAATAACCATTATCTCAAAAGAACTCTGGCCTTTTACTTAATTTACTTGTAATTGTACATCATGTGAGTTGATGAAATCTGTTTTACAAGAAAGAACTGACTCTTGTCTTTGGTGTGTTTAATGACTCGCTGTTGAGTATATAGTAATGTGTACCATAAACATGTTATCTAACAGCCTCTCGAGAGCGCAGCCTGCCACTAAAGCTTACCTCTAATTTAAAGGGATTTGTTGAAGGAAATGATCATAGCATAACATGTTACATAAGAATTTTAGTTGACTGTCCAGTATGGTTAAGTCGCGTGGCACTGTTGCACGCATATGTCAAGTGCATCTGTACAATCCTGCGGGACAAAATGTACAGTAGCTGCACAGCGAAACTGCCTGCATTTACTAAATTCAGAGAAGATAAAGGGCAATAGCAGAAATATGGTTCTGGGTTAAACACTGAACACTTTCCCATGATATTTTGGGTTCTTCAAAATATATAGTTTGAAATATAAATGTAATACGCTGTCGGTGTCTGGTATGGACCATCTGATTAAGTAAAAATGCTTAACAAAGATGAAAATGGCCTTGGTGAAGAAATGCTGAGATAGGGGTTTCTATGTCACTGAAGTTCACAGAAGATAGTAAAGTGATATAAGTATATAACCGATATAATAAGATTTCCATCATCAATGACAGGACAGTGGTTTTGATTTAACATGTATTTTTGTTATTGAACTGAAATTTTTATATGTATCTTTCCAATGATGTCAATCACAAAGCTCTTTTTTGCAAATGACGTCGCCATTTTTTTATATTACTTTTTTTTTAATTAACTGAAAATCGATGTAAATCCAATTCATGGGTGTAAAATAACAGACTGTTATACTTTATACACAGCTTAAAACTAACAGACATTAACGCAAACCTAAATCCTTTCTGTGATGGCTTACACAGCAAAAGATGCTTGAACAGGAAGGGGATAGACATCCATAAACCAAAATGCATATACCATTAAAAAAAAACAAATATATGAAGCATATATTAATGTAGTCCAGAAGATAAACTGTGCAAAACATGCATGTATGGTCCTTTAACAACCAAATCTGAGTGCATATGTTTTTGCCATATTCCCTTTACTAAGTTGTCTAATGGAATGCTATCATTATATTGTAAACAGACAGTAGAGAAATGTCTAATGCCTGTGTGGGTAAAATTGTGCTTAAAGTATCAGTGAGTTAAATGGTAATATGAAAGCAATATGGGTGCATTATTAATGCCAGATGGTGCAAGATGAATACTGCAGAGGATCATAAATGAAGGGAGCTGTGGCTTCGGTGGAGACTTGAAATCCAGGTTTCCTTTCGGTGATCAATTCTTCCAGTAAAAATACTCGGTGAGAGCTACTGGGAGGACATTCTTATACAGTTTTCTGCTGTCAGTAAAATTCAGTGCTGGTTGCCGTCATCTTCAAGTGTGTACACTGACTACTGGGTGCTGACCAGACTGCAGGTCAGTCAGCTGCATGACCACAAACATACACACATATATTTCAATATAAACCAAGGGAGCCACCTTAAAAACATATACATAGGTGTGCACAGGTATGCAGGTGCGGATCTATCTTTCTTTCACCTCTCTCTCTCTCTCTCTCTCTCGATGGTGAGGAATTCCCTGCCTGGGTCTAAGTGTGATCACGGTTCGGTTGCTTGGCTGTGGAGTGTGTCATCTCCATCTCGCCTACATGGTCTGCTGTCGCATTACTGAGTGTGTATTTCTGTCACGAGGAAAGAGGGGGAGGAGGAGGAGGAGGGCTTTGGAATGGGGGGGTCGAGGCAGAAAGGGAGGGGTGTTTTACCAAATCTCAGGCTTTCACCCAAAGCAATGCATCTTTCCCTGGTTTCGCTTTTCAAAGAAAAAAAAAGGTCCTCGCCCTGCTGTGGCACCTCTAAGGTCGAGGCATCAAAGACTGCACAGGATAGAGGCAGATGACGACACGCTCCATACGCGTCTTCTTTCGTAAGCACAAAACGTAAGCAGGGCTTCAGATGTTGGATTAAAACAAATAGGATGCCATCGCACAGGCCTCCATGATATACATCAGAGCGTATTTACCCCTCTGCATCAGGCTTCATCGCCGCACTTATCAGCAGCGCGCACAAGCACACTCAAAAAAACACAGCCTGAAATCCGCGTCCCTAAACCAAGGCGGCCTATTACATAACAAGCTGACATTTCAAAAGGGATGATGCCAGATGATTGAAACAAAAAGGAAGAAGAACGCGTTTCCTTACTTCCCCAGCTCCTCGAACAGCTGATATTCGTCAGTGAATCTCGTGCAGATCGTTAACGCCATCCTGAAGGAGGTGCCAAGGGCTGTGCGGAGACGCGGATAAGGTGCACTCACAAACTGTATATACCACACACAGTCAGCACCGCCCGGTTTTGTCCTGAACCTGCAAACCAAACGAAGGGACTCATGCAGAGCTAAAGCGCATCGACAAGAGCTTTAGTGGAATGATTTCTGCGGCAGAAACGCAGCCTGCTAGAGCGCACTCAATCTGTAGGCGTTATCGTCAGCCGGTCCTTTATTTTCTTCACATCCAGCGGCTTGTTACAGCTCGTGGACGCAGCATTTTGTGTGTATGTCGGTTATCTCCTGTGCGTCCTGTGCTGTAAGTGTTGTCTTTCTGCACGCATCGTACGCCGCACTACCGCACCTACCCCCGGCTGTGCGCTCAGTCCCGCCCCTTTGCCTGCATCCTCACGCAAGCCACTGGCAAACAAAAATAACAACATTAATAAATGTAACGTTGTAAATATTAACAGCATTTGGATGCACTAGTATTTTAGGCGCGTCTGCAAAACCTTTCTGAAAATAAAATGGGCCAAGTGAAATGTAAGGTCATACATAAGCTAGAAACTGGATCATCCCTTCTTCTGTTTTATTTACATACTTGATTTATTGATGATTAATTGTGAAGCATCAATGACAAAACAGTTTTGACAGTGCTGGCAGATTATAGGAAAGTGAAGCTGATGGTTGGTTGGCATTTTATTTCTATTTACATCCCACACAAGTCCTGCTTAGGCATAGATGTGCCACAGAGCTGGAGGGTTCTGCACAGTATCACAGCTGATCCTAGGACTGCACTCTTCCATTCAGATATTGTAAGTGGAATTTGCTGAAGTCACTGTCCTAGTATGGGGGCAACAAGTAGCAAAAACAGTGCTGATAGATGCACATGCTGTGATTTAAGATAAGCAACAGCCTTCTAGTATCAAACGGACACAAACAAATCATACAACTAACCAGGAGGAAACTTGCTGTGTTTACTCTGCACAGGTGCTATTTATAGGGCTGCTAACATGCTGCTAGCTGTTAGCAGCCTTGGAGGTACATGGGGAAAGATGGCAGAGCTAATGCAATATAATGATTTATAATGAGGCAACTAGGCAAACAAATCCAGAAATTCACTGAATTTAGATCTTTGGCGTGTTTATCGAGAGGCTAATAAACACACCAAAAGGTCATGTTGATAAGGCAAAGAACCAAACAGGTGGAAGCTCCACCTTCAGTTTTTTGGGTACTCACATCTCCAACAACCTCACCTGGACCCAGAACACCAACACCCTGGTAAAGAAAGCCCAGCACCATTTGCACTTCCTCTGTGCCTTGAGGAAGAATAACCTGGACCAGAAGCTGCTGCTGCCCAAAAAAATCATTGGCTGCCCTCTGCCAGAAGCTGCTGTCTCAGGAAAACCAGGGCCATCACAGGTGACCCCGTGCATCCCACCCACCAGCTGTTTGACCTGTCGCCCTCTGGATGGCGCCTAAGGTCAATCAGGTCCCAAACCTTGCTATTTATAGTTTTTTCTTTCCATGCACAGTTGGTGTGGAGCACTCACAATTTTGTTGTACATCAGTGAAAATGTTAAACCTTTATCTTTAATAGTTTTAAGATAATCATGTTCAAACATAGGCTGGGATTTCAGTGTTTGAAAAAGAGACCTGAAAGTGGGTTGATATCTTTAAAAAATCATGAAAAGTTTTTGATATATGAAACTAAAACTTTACAGTAATCATTATGTATGTTCACATTTTGATTCAACCATTCTTTCTCAATTATCCAACTCATATTCACTATCTTTCCCAAGGATATGCTCGCACACAGAATGGAGGAGCCAAGGATTGTACGATCTCCTAAGAGATAGCCTATCCCAAAACTGAAACTGGAAAAACTAATATAAGGATTGTTTTCGATGCTTCGAATGAAATTCTTTGCAGTCTCTTGTTGCCTGAAGTCTAGAACAGATGGATATCTCCAGATGCTTTGTTTCCTCCCGTGAGATGCTCTGCTAGGCCTTTGCTGCAGCCACCTTTAGCTGCAGCTTCTTTGTTAGTCTCGCTGGCTTTGTATGTAATAACCAAAAGCATCCATTTTATTTGTATTCTGCCAGGTTTCAGGCCTTTTGGTGTCACTGAGGTGACCAGTACATTCCTTCTTTAAAAGAATGTATTGATTTGGCCACCCTTAACCCTTTTTCCTTTTTTTGTCAGGCTGTTATTCGCCCTTCACTTCCATCCACATCTGTTTTGCTCTTATTGAGAATTTTAGGGAAAAATACCACGTATTAGTTCAACGCTTGGAATCAACTTCAGTTCTTTTATCTGCTTAATCTGCAAGGAAATAATGAGGAATTGGTTACGTGGCTATGGGAAATATGCACTTTGTTTGATTTAAAATGTAATTAAAAAATAAAATAAAATAAGAAATCAGGGCTGATTAGGAAGTGTTATGCAGGAAAGCAGAGATTAGAAACCAGGATGGGGTGGTGAAAAATGGGAACTTCTGGTTCAGTGAAATAACAACAACAGGAAGAAAGATCCAAGGACATGTGTTCAGTAGAAAGGCAAAGATAAAAGCAAGAATGTGGTTTGGCAAAAGTGAGCATGGCCTGAAAAGCAGATTATAACACATATTCCAGAGAAGTCAGTTAACTTTTGAGGGAATTTTGCCTTGTGACCCCAACAAAAACAAATTGTCTCGGTGGAATTCCTTGTCACATTTCAGATGACAGACGGCCTCATGACATTCCCATCAATAATAGATTTTCCCTCTAAAATCACTGTTTTAGGACCAAAGAGGAAAAAGTAGTCATGGTCTGCCAAAAAGCCAATTACTTGATTATTATTTATCATGACATAAGTGGGAATCAGTGGACTACTTAATGTAGGTCCACTGTAACTAGTTACAACAGTAAATAATTACTTACACGCAATATGCATCAGTTATAAGAATCTATTAAAATATGTAATGTATGTCATATATTTTACTATATCATCGAATGGGTATTTTTCTATACAGAATATTTACAATATCATACTGCTCATACTGTTGATATTGTCAGTTTGCAATATAATATGTAAGAAAGGGCGAACAAGCAATTTTAATTTGACATTTTATTTCATAAATACAGAAAAGAATTTAAGCACTTATAATCATAAATACATAAATACATACAGGCAGGGAATACATGGAGAATAGATATAGTGAAGTAAAAAATGTGTTTGATACAAACAACCAAAATTCTGTCATTTTTAACAGGTTTTCAGGTGCGTGGTACATGCTAGTTGCATGTGATGACAGTCATCTCGTGAAAGGAACACGGTGATTTCAGTGATTTTCGTTGGTTAAAAAAAGGCTCGTTCATGAAGCACATCTCTTGTGTAGATTCATTTCTTCAGTTTAGGATCTGCTGCTAGGACAAGAAACAGTAAAGAAGAATTAATTTGTGTGTCAAAAGTGGATTCCAACATTGTTTGATACTTTTTTAGTTTCTATTTCCTATTAAAAGAAAGGCTATTGTGTTGGTGTACTTTTAGGTAAAATCTTACCTGGACATGATCTTGTTGATCACTTTCTTCACCCAGGGGGCCTCAGGATTAAGGCAAACCTCTTCACCTGTCCTTTTCAGTGTGGCACTGCAACACAAATCAGTGGGGAAAAAAAGAAAAGTTTAGATAGAGAACTCATGTTGAAGCCAACAAGTCACAGTGACAAAATCAAGCAATATGTCTGTGAAGATTCTCAAGCAACATTATCACTACTGAGATGGAAAGAAGACTTTGGCTCTTACATGATCTCTGTCTCCTCGCAGTGGGAGTTGGGAAGAATCAACTCCACCTTCTCGATGTGGCGGCCAATAGGTTTGCTTTCTGTCTTAATGCAGCGGCAGTGCAGCTCCACTCCCATGCCTGTAAGAAGAAAGCAGTTGCACATGGTCACAAAGTGCATGCTGAAAACATTTAATGCAATGACAAAGGATAGCATGAATAAAATTGCTTGTTAATGCTAAATTAAGCCATTAAATGACAAAAAAAAACATACCTTCACAGGTGGCGAACAGGGCCAAAAGCACCACGATGGAGCTGACAATGATTCTGTTGCTTATCATTTTGCCTTTTAGAAATTCTGTAAAAACTAACAATGAAAACTAACAATGTTCTTCCGAAAGTAGATGAAGCCTGAAGCGCTAAACTGCAACAGCTGTTTGGTTTTTCTTCTTGTCTGATTGTCTTTCTTTCAGCTCCCGGTCTCCTCTGTTCTCTCAGTTCAGCTGCTCTGCTGTTTGACTCTAGCCCTGAAGAGGCTCAGCTTTTAAAGCCAACTGAAAGTGACTCACTACTTGCAGATTGCGCAAGAGTGGACTTTCAGACCCCGTGTGGGAATTCACACTGAGGGCTCTTATACTAAAGGCTGATTTATCAAGACAGCAAGATTTGTCACATATATCACCTTTGTGGAAAAACACCGTGACTAAAACTCTGTGATAATCAACTGATGCCACAGGAATGCTTCTGATTTTTTTTTTCATTAACCAACTACGTCTGCATTCCTGTATTGCACCAGCTCTTGCATGAAGCTTAAAGATTGACCAAGTGGTGACTGATTCACAGATGCAATATAATTTACACCTGAATGTAATTTTTTGAATGACTGGTTGATGAATGTTAGCATCAGTTTTTTGTCATCTGAGACTTCACCTTTGGAAAGTGGAATTTACTGAACCAAGAATCAACTCATGCACTTGAAGTTGGCATGTGTCTCACATACTCAGTCATCTGCTTATTAAGAAAGCATCCAAAGACTGATCTGAATGCAGTGCTATACCATCTGCAAAAGAAATAGGCAAAAATCTCATGGTTAGCCTTCATGTCTCATAGTTTGATTAATCATGAAAGTTACCAATTTTGCATTGTTTTCATAGAACACAAAGTGAGGAAATGAAAATGAAAATGAGGAAAATGCAAAAGTGGCTAAATTCATAAGTAAAATGTAGTATCACAATCTCTCATCAAGTCTTATAAGAGATACAGTATTTTTTATTCTTAAAGAATTTTATTTCTTTTCCATATGAGATGTTAATTGCCTCCTCAGTAATTAACTGCCAACTTAATTTCACTCAGTTCTTAAGAAGAAAAGCTAAATAACTGCTGTATTTCAACAGTGGGAATACTGTGAACATGCTAATCTTGTACACATGGCATATATGCATTATAGTAAAAAAAAATATGCAAATATGCTAAACAGCCTTTCCCAGAACTGATGACACTGAACCTTTGGCTTTTATGCACCCTAGATTACATCTGTGTCATTTATGAAGGCACGATCGTCAGTTTATTACTTATGCGATTGACATTTCCTGAAGCAACAGTGGGTGAGCTGCCAAAATTTGTTATTGAACTTAAGTCTGATGCAATCTGATCTAGCTCAAACATGTCTGCTGACGTGACGTCGATTCAGTCATTCTCACAAAGCAGAAGGAAGTCTGAACAAGAGAAAAAGACTTCTTTTTTTTGTTTTTTTTAAAACTGTTGCTTCACTTAACCAATTAATGCTAACTCAACATTTTTTTTCTTTCAGAGGGCAAAAGTCTGCCATTTAAAGGCACAGATATTTCCATTGTAGTTGTAATTAATTTTGTTTCTGTTTTGTTTTTGGGGGGGGTTGTAACTGAAAATAGATTTTTGGAAAAATTGGATGCAATGACCAAAGGTCTATAAACCTGTTAACCGACTGTCCTTTTGTGGTCACACCCACCTTCGCTATATAGAAAGGGAAAGCAGTTATGGTTAAACACAGAGCATGTGATGAACATCAATGGAAAGTTTTTAAGTTAACCACTACGATGCTGAAAATAAAACTAACATATGTAGTGAGACATGTGAAGAAAGGATGATGGGCAGCATGTGACCACCAGCAAATGTTAGAAATCAAATGACAGTTTACATCATCTGGCTCCATGAAATTCCCCAAAAGAACTATTTATACATATATGAGTGACCAAATACTGTCTCTGGTTTTATGAATAAAGTTAAAATAAAGTTTGAGTTCTGTGCATTTATAGTATTTCATATTTCCTGCACACAACAAAGAAAACAAAGAAAAAAAATATTTTTACTGTTATATGCAAGATTTCATTTTGCAAAGCAAAATCTATTTTAAGGAGCGTGCTTTCATATCTTAGTGAGGACATCTTATTATAATTATAATGCTTTCAATAGCCGCTTACGGTAACCCTAACCATTAAAAATGAATGCCTAATCCTAACCCTCAGCCTAAACCTAACCATAACCTAAATGTAACTCTGACACTAAAACCACATTTTGAGCCTCAAAAATGCCTTCAAACTATTGGGGATGGGCATTTTGTCACCATAAGTGATTGTAGGTCCACACAAGTATAGTAGCATGCCAATTTTCTGCCCTCACAAAGATCTTTAAACATGTACATACACACACACACACACACACACACACACACACATACAAAATACAGGAACTAGACTGTTAATTAAGAGGAAGTATAACAAAATTTTCCCTGACAGCATGTTTCACAAAACAAAACTTCCAAAACCTCATGTTGCCCCAGCTTGAACCTAAAGCTAGAGGTTGGAGCAAAGAAATTCCCCTAAATGGAATAAATGAAATCAGACCATTTTAGGTGGATAATGAAAATGATGAATTATTTTTAATACCTTCTAGTTTGGAATTATCGTTAAAAGATGACTCACACTGTCAACTCACAATGGTCAAGTTTGAAATGAAGAAACAAATATTGGATGGAACTGTCATGCCATTTAGTGTAGGTATCTAAGAGGTGAGAATAAACTCTACTAACTTTTAAGCAAGCATTCAAGTTTTTGCATCCTTGTGAATCATCTCACTATCTACTAGAATTACGGTACTTGCTGCCATACTGGTACATGCTGGTAGCAGGCAGATTTATTGAGATTTGACAACAACTGGGGTGGGATGAACTGCCATTAAGAATGCCATATATGGTCATGTTTCCTCAGACTTAATAGTAGCAACTTCTGTAAACCTTTAACTTTATGTAGTTCACTGATTTCCCCACCAATTGTGTGTTTTCATTTACAGATTACCACATTCTAAGTGAAGTATATAATAAAAAAAAAAATAGTTATTTTCAAAGATTAAAACCACTCCAATCACCTCCACATACACCAAATGTATATTGCCAAAACTATTCACTCATCTGCCTTCACACACATATGAACTTGAGAGACATCCCATTTTTAATCCATAGGGTTCAACATGATCTCAGTCAGATTCAACTCTTCTGGGAAGGCTTTCCACAAGGTTTAATTTATTTGTGTTTATGAGAATTTTTGACCATCGTTCTACAAGTGCATTTGTGAGGTCAGACAATGAAGTTGGAGGAGAAGCCCTGGCTCCCACTCTTTAATTCATCCCAAAGGTGTTCAGTCACGTTGAGGTAAGGACTCTGTGCAGGCAAGTCAACTTCTTTTACACCGAACTCTCTCATCCATGTTTTTATGGACCTTGCTTTTTGCACTAGGGCGCAGTCATGTTCGAACAGGAAGGAAACATCCTCAAACTGTTCCCACAAAGTCAGGAACACGAAATTGTCCAAAATCTCTTGGTATGCTGAAGGATTAAGAGTTCATTTCACTGGAACTAAGGTCCTGAGCCCAGCTCTTCATTTGATTAAAGATGTCTGTGCAATGTTCTTGAGTTAATCTGAAGACCACATGAAGTTTGGAGGTCTGTACTATGCATCTCAGCATCCACTGACCCTGCTCTGTGACTTTAGTTGGTTTGGGGCATATCTCAGTGTGCTGTTAAAGTGTGCTGAGAGTGTCACCAAAAAATAAGGAAATTGGTTAAGTGGAGGACAAAACATGGCAGGTCTAAAAAGCTACACATATCTACTGCAGATAAACAGTAACTGAAAGCCATGCCCTAAGGAAATAGGGAAAGAAATCAAGAAAAAAAAACAAAGAGAATGAAAGATATATCTGTCCCTTCTATTCCCTGAGGTCTCATCAGAAATTGATTCAGTGGAAGTGTGGCAGCTAAAAAGCCATTCTTAAGGAGCCGGGAAGAAAAGGCTAATTTGCTGTGCCAAAATAAACAAGTGCTGGACTCAAACTCAGTGGCAACAGGTCTTATAAAGTGAGTGTCAGCAGCCACTGCTAAAACTTGGTGAAAGATTTGTCATGGTTTGGGAATCTTGTCAAAATTAATTTAATTATGAATGCAAAAAAGTAACATCAGATTATGAACCATCATTCAATATCATCTGGAACTCATCTGATTTCTATTTGTCAGTGATCACTAGCACTGTCAAAACATTACTGATGCACAAAAGGCACTGAATAGAAAACACACAATGGAACATTATCTGTCATGGGTTGAAGAGCCAGACTTCAACAATATTTAAGCAGTGTGGGATTACCTTGACAGAGGATTTTAACGAATTCAACTAACATCCAAAGAAGAGCTTTGAATGTCCTTCAAGAAGCCTGTAGAGTCATTTCACTAACGAAAAGAAATAACAAGGAAGCTTTCTGTTCTTTTTCCAGGGTGGACTGATTGTGCATTATTCAGGATCAAACATATACATACACTCACTTAAATATTTTAATAAGTGGCGCTGAAAGTGCAACAGTGTCTTTTAAATTGACAAGGCCAATGCCTATTAACTTGTGATTAGTGATTATGATTAAATGCGACTTGTAGTTTCTGTTTGCCAGCATTAAAAATGGATTTGTTTGAAGGACTCATTTGGTTGACCAACACTTACAACATTGGGAAAGTAAAAAGAACTGAATGAAAAATCGGAAAAGAATAATTGTAGATCTACATAAGTTGGGAAGGTCTCTTGGAGCTAACAACTGCAGATCTCTCGATCATCAGTTCGAACAGTAGTGCATAAGTACAAGTTATACTGATGTGTCATCACTTTGTCAAGGTCTGGAAGAATACAAGAGGAAATTAGTTGAGATGTTCAGAAACACCCCAGGAACCACCAAGGCTTAAAGCTACCGTGAACTAGAAACTAGAAACCACCACTGGTGGTAGCCTCATGCTCTGGGGTGGTTTTGCTGTCAGTGGTACTATTAGTGGCACCGGTACAAGAAACTAGTTGAAGTAATAAAGGAGAAAGACTACCTCCAGATTCTTCACCTCAAATCAAAAGCTAGATGGTTAAAACTTGGACACAAAAGCACCTGGTTAAGGTGCAACTTGGAGAAATTTAACCAAATATTAGTGGGGGTGTATGTATATATTTGAGCCTGTGTGGATTAGAGAAAATCAAAAAAAAAAAAAAATCTAAAATCCTATGCACCAAATTCTGGATTTTTAAAGTAATTAAAGATATATGGTGTCCAAAGCAGTCCACCCTGAAAAAATAACAGTTCAAAGAAATCATTAAAAGCCCCAAATTACCATGAAATTCATACCCATGTATCAATCATGAATGCACTAAAACGTCTGACCACAACTGTAAAGACTGTAAACTATACTGTGCCAGAAGGGTATTGAAAAAAAGTTCAGCTGATAAGAATTAAAAACTTGAACTGGGAAAACAAGGACTGAATCATTTCCTTGCTGTTGCCCCATTGTTCATTGTTTGCTTTCTGCAAGCTGATGGGATGAAGTTTTACAGTATAACTTGCCTCCATTGAGACTCCATTGTAAACATCCCACGGGGAGTCTGGAAAATGTCAGGATGTTTAACAAATAAAGAATTGTACAACCACTCACACATAAACATTGAATACTTTAATCTGGGATATCTGTTGGGGGATGGTCCTGAAGTACAATTTCACATGTGAAATCGCATTCCTCTGACTGTCGTGCCAGGGCAAGCCTACTGGCTTGTCAGACGGTGCGTCTGTTTGAAAAGTTTTAATTGGTATCTGCAAAGCCTTCACACATATATCTGGCTGAATATTAACAGGTTTGTGCTAGTTTGATTTATGTTTACAGAGGAAAACTGTTATGATCTATGTTTATTTATGCATATAAGCAACACAAATAATACAAATACAAATACAAGATCTTTGATTTGGCACAGATATCCATATTCCAGATAACTTGTTAGAACCATTTACTGGCACAAAGCTATAAAAAGGCTTCAAGAGTTTTAAGAAAAAAATACTTTCCCCATGGAAATCAATTCTCTACTTAGCTTAGGACAGATTCCAGATATTTCCTTGCCAAAAGCCTGCTGCTGCAGCATGGGCAATAACACAGCGATAATTGTGATTCTGTGGTCTCATTTTTTTTATTTTTTTTTTTTGTTGTAGTTATTGAGTTCCTTGGAAAGAGGGAGCGAAGAGAGAAAGGGGGTTTGCAGAGCAGACTTCATCACAATCTTTCAAAGGAGAGGGCTGAGCTGATAGTCTACTCACTAATCATATCCTTCAGATATATATCGTATCTCTGAGATAGTTTAGTTTACAGTTGCAGAAGAAATGTCTACCATCATTGTGGCACTCCTGGTTTTCCTGACTATCCATGGAGGTAAGTATAGCTGAACAACTGATGAAAATACAAAACAGTTATTGCTCAGAAATGTGCGTTTGACACCTAATGCCAGCAACAGAATTTTCATTTTTGTCACGTGCACGTAGATGCTTGCCTTACCTTGTTTGTGTCCAGACACTAAAATCATTCTCTAACTCATTTAAAAGCCTCAGGTATCAGTCCTAGATGCCAATGCCTCTTTAAGGAGAAAAGGCCAATTGGACGTTTCATAAGCACAGTGGAGATTTACCCTGCAAACTCCTACTGCAAAAGCACTGAGATTATGTAAGTATTTCTATTGATTTGCCCTCATAAAACACTTGAACCATATGCATATGTCTGCTGTCTTGTATCTGTCTTTGATCCTGCAGTGCCACTCTCAAGAAGGAGGGGCAAAAGATTTGTCTGGACCCCAATGCTCCATGGGTCAAACAAGTGCTTAAAAGTAAAAAGATTAGGTGAGTGTAACTTTACTGTAGGGGAGACCGGGGATAGTTGTAACGTGGGTCAGTTGTAACACTTCCAATTTCTCCAATCGGGGCTAAGTTTCAAATGATGTGACTCATCCTGTACATGCCCAATTCAGTTCTGCTATCACATGTGAAAAATCAGCACATTTTGTCAAACACAGACAATGTAACACGAAAAAAAGTAATTTTTATGCCAAAAAGTAAGTTTTTCTACTTTATTTCAATTTCTAATAGCATTATCTGCTTTGCAGTTAAACTCATCAAACTTAAATTATGTTATTTGTATGTCTATGGGGATATATTCTGTGTAGGTCTTTAGTGCTAATGTTTTAGCCGTTGGCTGTAATGTTAGCTAGTTCATGGCTATAGGAGTCTGGGTCAGTTGTAACAGCAACAGTCTGGGTTAGTTGTAACAATAATGCAGATGTTACAACTTACCACACTATTACTTTAACTTATATTAAACAAGTTGGGGCAACGACATCAGCAGAGAGAGGTTCACTGGTCGCCTTTGTATATGCGGTTAATGCCATTGGCAACACAATTCCTCCACTGTTTGTGTTCCCACACATACATTATGCAGACCACTGTGTCAGAGATGGGCCAGTAGGAAGTATTGGTATTGGAAATAAATCAGGATGGGTGCAAGAAACAGATTTCCTCATCTTTCTGAAGCACTTTGCAAACCACACCAAGGTAAGCCATGATAAAAAGTAATGGAATTGCGATGCTGGTGAACAACTACATTTTTTCAGCTTCATTGTTATGTTCAAAATTGGTGCAAGAGTTGTAGGTTATAATGCCCACTGAGCCAATGAGGCCAAACTTAAGGAAGACCAACCAAAATTAATGAAATATTCAGTTGCAGAAAATTCCATCATTTGTCTTTTTTGGGGGGTTGGAATATGTTCAAAAGCTAGATTTCTGCATTCTGTCACACACACACAGCTACATAAATGGCTCTAAGTGCATTCATGTGTTGAATAAAAAAGATTACATGTTAATGTTTTGTCAGTACCCTTATTTCATTGTGTTACATTTCACCCCAGGATATGTTACAACTAACCCAGACTATGGGGTTAATTGTAACATTTCACTCTTTGTGTTTGAGACCATACCATGCAATGGGTAATTGTGCTGCAGAGAAAATAGCTGCACTATTTAATAGCAGAGACATGTAAATACTTTGCATTACATTTTGAATCCACTACCTTAAAAGAGCTCCAATTTACAGACAGAAATGTCAAAAATGTTACAACTATCCCCGGTCTCCCCTACTTTAGTGACTGTTAGTAGATACCAATGCATATAAAACCTTATTTAAACAAGAAGCGCATTATTTTTTCAGAATCCAGATAAGCAGGGAGAGCAAGATGTCTGCAATGACTGAGAAACATGTTTTAACACAACCCTACCTTAAGTTTTTACATTAGGGTGAACTGAAAATCTTGTGTGGCTATTGTGTTTGCATGCTTAGTCGTGGATCAGGAAAAGGTTTGATTTCTTACAAAAGGAATTAAAAGCACCCGCTTCCCCTTAATATATACAATTCCTGGAAGATATTTACGATACCAGGAAGACAGTTAATCATTAATGATTAACTTGTCACTAGGAGTGTTACTTCCAGTTTTCGTTTTTGTTAACAGGAAGTGGCACCTACATTTTTGTTGGTTCTAATGAAAATATTAAAAAAAATACAATTGGTCATTCTATTGCATTCAAAGTAATAAAAAAAGTTGGATTAATTTTTTTGTCCTTTTTTTTTGTGAGCAAAGGGAAATAGTGTTCCCCTTAAAACATGAACATTTTCTTCTCTGTAGGCAGACACCTTGAAGAATATACCTTCCCTGATTTGGCTAAGATGGACAGAGGATAGACACATGGAAAATAGGTATAAACAATCCTGCTTCTACACCTTCAAACAGAACCCAGTTTATGTTCTATAACTGCAGTCTGTGCTTCTGTTTTCACTTTACAGCACTTAACTGTGTTCTCTTACTATTCTTGTCAACTATCGGTGTTTGTATTTCCTTAAAAATATATCCTTATAAACATTACATGTTCATTTAATACATTGTGGGGAAAAACCTTATTAACTAACGGTAAGGAGGGACTAGATAGTGGGCAATGAGGTCAGAGCGCAATAGCAAGTCATGAAATGGGTTTAAACATTTATTAGAAGAGTTGGCATTTAATGGTTTGTTTTTGTTTGCTTGTAAGGTTTTTTAAGCAATAAAGGGATTAATAGTATTTTTTTTTCACATTAGTACTGTCCCATTTCTCCATCTCTGAATATAACATGCTATACATCTAAAACTCATCATACAGTATAACTCACCAAATTCAGTTTTCTTAAAGCATATTAATAAAAAATAATAAGAGGAAGAGGAAGTCTTGCCTGGGAAAGTATTGTGTTACATTGAACCTTGTTTCTGTCTAGTTTTTTTTTTTTTCATCCTTTTGCAAAGATATAAACACTGTGTGACTGTTACATGTGCTGTGCTACATACTATACATTTTGTCAAGGACATTTTTGCTGTCTTTGCAATGTCAGGAAAAAAAATGTGGAAAAATATATCTATTCATTCATTTTCTTAACTGGTTGTCCAATGCAGAGTCATGGTGGGGCTAGAATCCTGCCCAAAATGTCATAGGGTGAGAGGTTGACATGTACACTCTGTTCAGGTATATCGTCCATTGCAGGGTAAAGCAAAAAGGAGAATTTCTTGGATTGTGTCATGTAGACTGTGGCACATGGTGAGACTACATTTTCAGTGGAAGGAGATTGCCACTTCTTGGACAAAGATGCATACCATTAGGATTGTCTCATTTACTGAATACTTCTATAGTAGCTGAAAGCCATTCAAAATTAAACAGTTTTTACTGTGCCCTTTTCAAGAAGAATCCTTGGCCGGTGTATAACCATAGTCAGCTTCTTCTGAGCTGACTGCAGAACAACTAGTATTTTAGTTTTGAACACAGTAACAAAGTTAAGAATAAAAAAATATACTATGTGCTTGTTTTGTATCATCACTGCTGCTTTGAATAAAGGCTTATGAATAAAGGAAATACAGTCACCTCTTTTTGGCACTGTGATTTCAAAAGTAACAGCAGATATTTGATCTTAGCCTATGAAAGTTATGCTGCCATACAGTATGTCACAATATTAACCACTTCCCACTTACACATCTGCTTTTTATTCCCCCTTTGACTTGCCCTAACTCTCTACTCCCTTCAGATCTTTTCTCTATCATTCTGTAAGTCTTGTTTTGCTACTTTTCCCACTGACTTGCATGCAAATGTTAACACATTAGGATGTCATGTTGATTTACTGCCAAAGTAAATAATGTTGCAATCTTGTTCTCAGTCTTCCAGTGCTTTTCTCAGCCCCAAGCGCTTTTTAAGATTTTTAACTCTGTGATTAATCCTCGTGCTACCGCACACAAGGAGGCTTCTCCGGCTCTTTGTGAAAGTTTAAGGTATTTTATTGAAAAAATTACTACTTTAAGAGCCCCGTTTTTATTGGTAGTTCCACATCAAGTTCCAGCTTCTAAATGCTCTGCTGTCTTTCAGCAGTTTGAGCCTGTGACTCTTTCTGATGTAAAGGAAATAATTGACCACTTAACAATCTCCAATTCCCCACATGATATTCTCCCTGCCCGTATTTTTAAGGAAGCGTTGAATACTATTGGGCCTTTTATTTGATTAATTTTGAATGCATCTGTCAGGGGTCGTGTGCGGAGGCGAGGAAGAGATGACCCACACGCAGGACTCTTGGTGCAGAATGAGGTGGTTTATTGGAAACGGAGACAAAAGATGACAGGATGGCTGGCTGAACTTAATGGACTGGTAGACTAGCTGGCTTACTGAACTGAACACGCGACAGGAACAACATCACAGGAACATCAATGACACGACAAAGAACGGGAGGAAACTGAGGACTTAAATACTGATGAGGATGATAATGAGAGACCGGTGAGTACACAGCTGAACATAATCTGGCTAACGACACAAAGTTAACGACACGGTGAGCTGACATAGGAAAAGCAGGAAGTGAAAGCATTGATATGGCAACAGAAACAAAACGTGACAAAACTGAAAACACTGGGTCACCGACCCAGGAACCGTGACAGTACCCCCCCCTTCAAAGGCCGGCACCCGACGGCCAAAAGAATGAAAAACCAGAACAGGGAGGGCGGAGGGGGCCCAGGACGGAGGGACGGAGTCCAAAACAAAAACAGTTCAGGTGGGCGGCCACGCGGCCAGTGGCTGAGCCTGGACAGTTCAGGTGGGCGGCCGCGAGGAAGGCGGCGGCGGCCGCTGAGGAGGTCCGGTGGGCGGCCGCGAGGAAGACGGCGGCGGCCGCTGAGGAGGTCCGGTGGGCGGCCGCGAGGAAGACGGCGGCGGCCGCTGAGGAGGTCCGGTGGTTGACCACGCTGGCGATGACGTCCAGCTGGTGGCCTGGAAAGTGGCCAGCGATTCCGAGGTGCAGGCTCGGGCGGTGGCGTGGCAGCCGCAGGACCAGACGAAGCTGAGTCTGGACCAGGCGGAGCAGAAGCCGAGGCCAAGGCTGGGCCAGGCGACTGCATGGGAGCCGGCGGTGATGGAGCAACAGCTGCAGAGTCAATAGGCGCGGAGGCCCCTGGCTGGAGACAGGCCGGGCCAGGAGGCGCGGAGGCCCCTGGCTGAGGAGCGGGAGAGCTCACAGCTGGCTCTGGATGCTGTGGCTGCAGGTCTGGGAACTGAACAGGAGAGTGGACTACAGGCGGTGAGAGAAGGCGGATGACTGAACAACAGGATGCTGGCCGGGCCAGGACTGACTGGACAGGCTGGAGGCCCCTGGCTGATGACAGGAGGCAACTGGAGAGCTGGCTCTGGACAGGGGGACTGCTGTGGCTGCACTACTGGGAACTGGACAGGAGCAGACTGACTACAGGGGGTGAGGACAGGAGCAGACTGAACAACAGGGGACTGGACAGGAGCAGACTGGACTACAGGGGACTGGACAGGAGCAGACTGGAGTGGAGCAGACTGGAGTGGAGCAGACTGGAGTGGAGCAGACTGGAGTGGAGCAGACTGGAGTGGAGCAGACTGGAGTGGAGCAGACTGGAGTGGAGCAGACTGGAGTGGAGCAGACTGGCCTGACTGGAGGGAGCAGACTGGAGGAGCAGACTGGACTGGAGCAGGGGCACTGGACAGGACTGGAGCAGACTGGACTGGAGCAGACTGGGGGACAGACTGGAGTGGAGCAGACTGGAGAGACTGGACTGGACAGGGGACTGGAGCAGCCTGAGGAGCAGACTGGCTACAGGGCAGCCTGAGCTACGGGTGACTGAGCTACAGGAGCAGCCTGAGCTACGGGTGACTGAGCTACAGGAGCAGCCTGAGCTACGGGTGACTGAGCAGCCTGAGCTGGGTGACTGAGCTACAGAGCCTGAGCTGGGTGACTGAGCTACAGGAGCAGCCTGAGCTACGGGTGACTGAGCTACAGGAGCAGCCTGAGCTACGGGTGACTGAGCTACAGGAGCAGCCTGAGCTACGGGTGACTGAGCTACAGGAGCAGCCTGAGCTACGGGTGACTGAGCTACAGGAGCAGCCTGAGCTACGGGTGACTGGCTACAGGAGCAGCCTGAGCTGACTGAGCCTGAGCTACGGGTGACTGAGCTACAGGAGCAGCCTGAGCTACGCAGCCTGAGCTGACTGAGCTACAGGAGCAGCCTGAGCTACGGGTGACTGAGCTACAGGAGCAGCCTGAGCTACGGGTGACTGAGCTACAGGAGCAGCCTGAGCTACGGGTGACAGCCTGAGCTACGGGTGACTGAGCTACAGGAGCAGCCTGAGCTACGGGTGGTGACTGAGCTACAGGAGCAGCCTGAGCTACGGGTGACTGAGCTACAGGAGCAGCCTGAGCTACGGGTGACTGAGCTACAGGAGCAGCCTGAGCTACGGGTGACTGAGCTACAGGAGCAGCCTGAGCTACGGGTGACTGAGCTACAGGAGCAGCCTGAGCTACGGGTGACTGAGCTACAGGAGCAGCCTGAGCTACGGGTGACTGGACAGGAGCAGACTGGAGAGCAGGCGAGGGAACTGACTGGAGTGGAGGCTGAACAGCAGGCGAGGGAACTGACTGGAGTGGAGGCTGAACAGCAGGTGACAGAACTGGCTGGACTGGGAGCTGAACAGCAGGAGAGGGAACTGACTGGGCTGGAGGCTGAACAGCAGGAGAGGGAACTGACTGGAGTGGGGATGCTAAAGGATGAACAGAGGTAGGCGAGGCTGATGATGGAGCTGTGGTTGGTGTGGCTAACGGCTGAGCTACAGACTGCGCTAGTGAAGGAGATAGAGCTACAGCCTGGGCCAGTAAAGCTGGTGCCTGGGCAGGGGACACCTCAGCTAGCCTAACCAGGGAAAGTGCAAGGGCGTGAAAGGCTGGATCAGGAGGTGGATGAAGTGGTGGACTGACGGGCGGAGAGGCTAACTCTTCTGAGCCCTTGGGGAGGTCAGGCTGAGTTCTGGCTGCCCTCAGCCTGGGCGCTGGGACAGGCACGGGAGGTGGCTGGACACCAGTCACCCCCACCCGAGAAACAGGAGCGGGTGTGGAGGTAGACTGGGTCGCAGCTGCCCTCCTCCTGGTAGCTGGCACTGGTGTGGGTGTAGGCTGGGCCCTGGTCATCTGAGGAGGTGAAACGGCTGAAGAGGAAGGCCGAATCTGGGCCACCGTGCTGGTAGGAAATGGCTGAGTGATGGGTGTGGAAATAGTGACTGGGTGTGTGATGCTGGAGGGTTTATCAGGGATTGTTCTGGTCTTTCTGCCACCACTATTTACAGTCTTTGGGGATGCAGAGCAGAACAAATCTTCCCAGTCCACAGAATCCTCCAGGAGGGAAACATCCCATGAATCAGAGATGGGTTTATTAGTGGTTTTAGGTGAAGAATCAAATGCGGGTGGAAAACAGTCACTGGAACTCACCACCGGGAATGGCTGGAAATAGTCCATTTTATGGCGGCGTGTGCGCCGCTTTCTCCGGGAAGAGGAAGCGGGCGGGGTACACATCCGAGCCTCTGGCGCGGGAGCCTCTGTTGAGCTGAGGTGGAAGGCGGAGCCGCTGTGCCGTGGCGAGGTTGAAGGTCCGGTGAATGAGGCAGATGGCGTGTGAGCGAGGAGCGGAGCGGCGAGGGAGGGAGCCGCCGAAGCGCGGCACGAAACGCCCACTCTCCGCGGCGGATGCTCCGGTGCAGGTGGGGCAGCAGGTGGGAGAACGCGGCGCCTCCGAGGCCCGCCCAGAGCCAGGCGAGTTCCCTCGAAGATGTGCTCTCGCTCCGCGAAGAGCCGCTGTTTCTCCTTGAGCTTCTCCGTCCAAACGGAGAGCGCTGCCTCCTGCCGCTCAAAAAGGTCCGAGTCCGCTGGGTCAAAAGCGGGTCGTGTCATTCTGTCAGGGGTCGTGTGCGGAGGCGAGGAAGAGATGACCCACACGCAGGACTCTTGGTGCAGAATGAGGAGGTTTATTGGAAACGGAGACAAAAGATGACAGGATGGCTGGCTGAACTTAATGGACTGGTAGACTAGCTGGCTTACTGAACTGAACACGCGACAGGAACAACATCACAGGAACATCAATGACACGACAAAGAACGGGAGGAAACTGAGGACTTAAATACTGATGAGGATGATAATGAGAGACCGGTGAGTACACAGCTGAACATAATCTGGCTAACGACACAAGGTTAACGACACAAGGTGAGCTGACATAGGAAAAGCAGGAAGTGAAAGCATTGATATGGCAACAGAAACAAAACGTGACAAAACTGAAAACACTGGGTCACCGACTCAGGAACCGTGACAGCATCATTGTCTTCGGGCTGCGTACCGTCTGCCTTCAAGCATGCTGTTGTGCAACCCGTTATTAAGAAGACTAATCTTGACCCCAGTGTTCTTTCAAATTATAGACCGATTTCTAAGCTTCCCTTTATGTCAAAGATCCTGGAAAAAGTGGTCTATAAACAACTTCAGACCTTCTTAGACTCCAATGGTATTTCTGAAAAATTCCAGTCGGGCTTCAAGCCTCGACATAGTACTGAGACAGCTTTGCTAAGAGTTTTTAATGATCTCCTTTTAACCACAGACTCAGGTTGCTCTATGGTTCTAGTCTTACTGGATTTGACTTCTGCGTTTGACACAGTAGATCATAACATTTTATTATCAAGGTTAGAGCAAATAGTTGGCCTTAAGGGCACAGCCTTATCATGGTTTAAATCTTATCTATCAGAGAGGTCATTCTCTATCACAATGGGGCAATACTCCTCCTCCTCTGCTCCTTTTCTCTGTGGTGTGCCCCAGGGGTCTGTTTTGGGCCCTATGCTATTCTCTCTGTACATGTTGCCCTTGGGATCTATTTTCCAAAGATATAATATTTCTTTCCATTGTTATGCCGATGACATTCAAATTTATTTCCCTTTGGGTTTGAATATCAGAGATCCATTGCATATATTGTTTAACTGTCTTCATGATGTGAGAACCTGGCTATCTCAAAACTCTCTAACCTTGAATGACAGTAAAACTGAAGTTATTGTCTTTGACAGCCATATTCCATTGAACCAACTAACTGTTACCCTTGGCCCACTTGATAGCTACCTCTCCAACGTTGTAAGAGACCTTGGGGTACTCCTGGATAGCTCCTTCAAATTAGAGAAACAAGTATCTACTGTGGTTAAATCTAGCTTCTATCAGCTACATCAAATTTCTAAAGCTAAGCCTTTCCTCTCCCCCAAGGACCTTGAAAAGCTTATTCATGCATTCATTACCTCTAGACTGGACTATTGTAACTCCCTCTATTTAGGCCTCCCTCACTCCTCTCTTCACCGGTTGCAATTAGTACAGAACGCTGCTGCACGCCTTTTTATCAGGTGCCAGAATGCATGATCATATGACTCCAGTTTTAGCCAAGTTACACTGGCTTCCTGTGAAATTTCGCATTGATTTTAAAATTCTTTTATTCACTTATAAAATCTTAAATAACACTGCCCCTAGCTATTTAACAGAACTCTTCATTTGTATAATCCTATAAAAGCACTAAGATCTTCTAACCAGATGCTTTTAATGCAACCTAAGTCTAGGTTGAAAACCAGAGGCGACCGTGCCTTTGCTATTGTAGCTCCTAGACTGTGGAACAACCTCCCTATTGCCATTCGCTCTTCTGAGACTGTTCAGTCTTTTAAATCTCGTTTAAAGACCCATCTTTTTACTCTGGCTTTGATGTAAGATAGTTTGATTATCATTTGGTTGGTTTCTATGTTTGTCTCGTCTTGCGTTGTATTTGTCTTATTTTATTTATTTATTTTCATAATTTGTGAAGCACTTTGATCAAAACTGTTGTTTTTAAATGTGCTATATAAATAAATTTTGATTTGATTTGATTTTGATTATGTTGAATTATGGTTAGAAAGTAAAAAAAAAAAGAAAAGAAAAAAAAGAAATGAACTGAACTGAACAAAAACGTGTAAATTGCTTGCTGGTATTTGTGGAAAAAGTGGTTGGCTTGAACTTATTTAACACTTGTCCCTTAAACATAATGATAATTTATCCCATGTTATTTTACAGTCGGCCATAATGCTTTAGTTTAGTGCAGGGGTCTCCAGCTCCAGGCCTTGAGGGCCGGTGTCCTGCAGGTTTTAGATGTGTCCTTGATCCAACACAGCTGATTCAAATTGCTAAATTACCTCCTCAACTTGTGTTGAAGTTCTCCAGAAGCCTGGTAATGAACTTATCATTTGATTCAGGTGTGTAGACCCAGGGTGATATCTAAAACCTGCGGGACACCGGCCCTCGAGGCCTGGAGTTGGAGACCCCTGGTTTAGACTTTGCTGGTGTAACTTTGTTCTACATATTATCCCGGGTTTGTTTGTGGTAGCATTATGTTACAGTTTACATCCAGAAATATGCTTTTAAAGCAAATACTTGTGAACCATCAGATGATTTAATCTTTCTTCTGTTGACATATAATTTTCTGGTAAAGTTACCTATGTTTGCTTATGTTGCTTTGTTTGTACTTACCATTGATTGTCCCTTTGCTCTGTTCCTATATCCAAAACAAGTGTGTGGGTCATGATGTTAATGGCTGCATCACTAGGTACAACCAAATTAAGGCTTTTTCCTTTTGTAAAGTACTGTTTACTGTTAAAGTAACCTTTCGAGTTGTACTATATGCAGTTTTTTACCTTTGAAACCATTTAGCTGCATAAATGAGTTTGTCAATTGGATAAATAATGTTATTCCCTTTTCTTTGTTTAGATTGTATTGTTTGGTCTAACCTATTTCTTAATGGTAGGGACTAATAAGGTTCAGGTGTTATATTCTGTTATATCGCGAGAGTACTGTTGCCCACGGTGAGTTGTTGTTATTGTGTACGCGGTGTAAGATGGCGTAAAGAATAAAGCACTTGCAGTGAGACTACGACGTCGTGTCTTTTGACTTTACATTGGTAGCAGAGGATGGTTACCAATTATAAAGTACCACCAAAGCTTGATGAAGCCAGGCCATACGAGTGCTGGAAGAATGAAGTTAATATTTGGAGACGAGTTATGGAGCTGGATATGGAAACACTACTTACAAAACTGGACGTGGTGTTTCAGAGAGAAGAAAAAGACCGCGCGTATGAAGCTCACTCATGTTTTGACTCCATTGCAAAGGACCATAGTGTGTCCATGGCAGACTACATTTTAGACTTTGAACAACATTATATCCGGATGAAAAAGTACAACATGACGCTGCCTGACACTGTGTTAGCATTTAAGCTTTTAGATACAGCTTGTCTTGATGAGAAAACTCGACAACTTGCACTGACAGCGTGCACGGACTTAACGTTTGCGTCTATGAAGTCTGCACTGAAACGGATTTTTGGAGGGAAAGTAGCCGGAGTTTTCAGCGGAATTCAACTGAACCAAGATGCAGTTTTCCTTACAGAGCAAAAGGGTTCTAAATACAAACAAAACAACGGTATTTCGTCACGGAGTGGACAGCGACAACCACTACAAGGTACCACTTGACAAGTTTGGCAAGCGAACAAGATGTGCTGTTTGTCAGAGTACTTACCACTGGGCTACAGACTTTCCTCATCGGAATGGTGACCAAGTAAAGCTAACTGAAGATGGAAAAGTGGAGGAGTGTAACATTACCCTGCACACTAAAGCCTCAATCACAGACTCTGAATTCTTCCTGACTGAAGCACTGGGGTCAGCCATTATTGATACTGCATGACCTGCAATGAAAATGAGGTTCTCATTGTAACTGCTGAAATGTCTACAAAAGAGAAACAGAAAGTTCTTGTGAAGCTTCATAAGCAGTTTGGCCATGCATCAGCAGAGAGGTTATTGAGGCTCATCCAAAGCTCTGGCAATACAGACAAACAATGTGCAGTTATTCTACAAGAGATAGTTCGTGACTGTGACATTTGTCAGAGATATTGCAAAACCAAGCCGAGACCTGCTGTTGGTCTACCCCTGGCTTCTGAGTATAATGAGACAGTAACGATGGATCTACATGAGCTGGAGCCCAATGTGTGGTACCTACCTTCGACCACTTCACACGCTTCAGCGCCGGCAGCATCGTAAAGACAAAGAAAGCTGCAGAGATCGTCAACTCCTTCATTTACACCTGGATAAGCATTCACGGTGCCCCCAGGCGGCTCTACACGGATAACGGCGGAGAGTTCAACAACACAGAGATTCAGGACATGGCTGAAAACTTCAACATTGAGGTAAAGACAACGGCGGGGTATAGTCCCTGGAGCAACGGACTACTGGAGAGACATAACATGACACTTACAGAAATCCTCCTGAAGGTAAAAAAGGAACGAGGATGTGACTGGCACACTGCGTTAGACTGGGCCCTTATGGCCAAAAACAGTATGCTCAATGTACATGGTTATAGTCCACATCAACTTGTGTTTGGCCAAAAACCCAACCTTCCTTCTGTGTTGATGGATAAACCATCTGCCTTAGAGGGCACAACTGTAAGTGCAAGAGTAGCTGAACATATATCAGCATTACATGCTTCCAGGAAAGCATTTACTGAGGCAGAATGTTCAGAAAGGATCAGAAGAGCACTACGCAAGCAACTTAGGCCTACAGATGACAAATATGAGGCACGAGATAAAGTATACTACAAACGAGCCGACTGTACAGAGTGGAAGGGTCCAGGTGTAGTTATTGGGCAGGATGGAGCTGTTGTATTTGTAAGACATGGGGGGACTCTTGTAAGAGTACACCAGTCAAGGATGAGTAAAGTGGATGCACAGAGTGGAGATAAACAAATACCACAGAGTACTACTGATGATGACACTGACAACAAAGACACAGTTGAAAATGATGAGACAATACGCAGTGTAAGATGGCGTAAAGAATAAAGCGCTTGCAGTGAGACTACGACGTCGTGTCTTTTGAATTTACACAGGTGTGTGTAAAATTCTGTATAGAACAAGTGAGAGGTTGACAACCAGGGTTGTTTTAAGATGGCAGACTGGAGATGCCAGGAAATAAAAAAATTTGACCAGTCTGCTGATGCTGTCTACTTATCACTTTCCTTAGTACTTGCTCTACAGTATTTGACTACTTTTGACTGATTAAGGATCTCTTTCTATTTCTGTTATGGTTTGTCGTGCCAGACTCAAACACAGGACTCAGGAATAAAGGTTCAGTGAGATTATTTATAGTGTTGGTGCAGATAGTGCTACATGCAAAGTCTTCTTAAAGTGCTCAGTTCAAAAGTCCAATATGTACAAAATCAGATGTACAGAATCGCCTAACTTGGCCAAGCAGCACTCTCACTGAACTCCGCTGAGCTGTCCTACGCACGAGAAGAGACACATTAGACATTTTCACCAAGTAAACTGGAAACAAAGATTTACAGAGAGGCACAGTGAAGACTACCACAGTTAAACAACACTCAGGCAGAGACTGCAAGTCACCTTAAATACCAACAGGTGATTGCAAGGTGATACACAGGTGCTTGATTGATTGAGGTGTGTGCAGGAGAGGCCAGGGATCCCAGGAGGATCCCGCCCCTGCAAAGCAGATAACCACACACAGAGCAACAAGCATACAAACAGAGAGAGAGAGAGAGAATCAAAGAAGTGTTTAGGTAATCCAAATTTACCAGACAAAGAATAAAAAACAAAAACAAAAGAATCATCACTATACAGGTCTTTAAGTGACTTATTGCCAAAGTCTAAAAGTCTAAGCTCTAAATGTACCATCCAGTAAAGATGGAGGGAAAAAGTGATTTGCAGTTAGAGGAGGCTGACACTTTCAGCTCTTATATATTCATTGGAAGTTTTAGCAATAACATTTTTAGTGTACATTAGGAGTTAGGAGTTAAATGAAGAGTATTAAGAGTGTTCATTTACTTGGAATTAGCGGAGGAGGTTATATCAGTGCAGAACTGAAACTGCTGGGCGCCTCAAAGTCTCTCTCCCTCTCTCGCTCTCTCTCTCTGACACACACACACGCACACACACACACACACACACGCGCGCACACACACACGCGCGCGCACACACACACACACACACACACACATACAGGTACACTGTAAATGCAAAATAATATTAAATAGCAATAATCAATATCAGCAGCATCATTCTGGCTTTTGATGTGCACTATGGACAACAGCCATAGTTAGAGGCCAGGCAACAGGCTAATTAATTGAAGCTTAAGCCATAAACTCACACCACTCTTCAATTAGGCTATCACAAGTCCCAAACAGATTCAACATTGATAAGGTAACCTAAAGACAACTGTAATGTCCACAAGCCTGGAACACGAAGAGAGAGAAACCCTTTTAAACCACAGGTCCTCACAGACTGGCTGGATGGGGTCACCAAAGAAGCACATTCATTTATCTCAAAAAGTTGATTCTGTTCATCTGGACGTAGCTTTTTCAGTGGGAGAAACATTTTGTCACTCATACAAATGACTTTTTTAGTGTCAGCTGACTGCAGGCTTCCCCAATCTTATAAACAGTACATTTGCATAATGACTGAAACCAGCCCACTGAAGGAACAATGGGTTCATTTATAAAATTCTTTATTCAATAATAATTTCTGACCATCTTCTGTATATCACATAAAAATATTGCAGTATGAGTACATATTTCCAGTATATACGTGGTAAAGTTTCAGTGCTTTAAACTTTTTTGCCCTAGTAGACCCATTGTCAACAAGTTCTGTTACATTTCTTCCAACATAAGTGAGGCTACTCATGTATACTCTTGACCTTATTCTATAGGTTTATAGGTTCCCAGTTAATAATATTTATATTGAGGTTGCTGTCTTCTCCTGTTGTGAGCCTATTTTGGTCGCTATTTAATCATCTGTGTAATATCCAAACCCATGGCCATAATTACCTCTCACTGCATTTGGAAACATTTTGGAGAAATCCCACTGCAACCTCCATTAAATGTGCTGATGCATCAGTGCACATTCTCACCGATCTAAGATATCGTTAAGCATTATCAATTCAGTCATCAAACCTCTCATATTTACAGTCACTGAAGCATCTACTGGTTTGTTTTATAGATAAAATTGACAAGATAAGATTAACGATCACAGCCTCTCTTCCTTGGGTGTTGCACTGACTCACCTTCAACCGGTTCTGTAAGGTTTCTTTTTCTGAGCTGAGGGACATTGTGCAAGAAAACACCCTTTTGCCCCTGTGATGCTGGGTCTTCTCATATCATAAGGGATAGTTTAGATACTAGTTTCAATCGAGTATCTGAAGAATCTGTGAAGAAGCTCAGCCTTTACTTTAAAAAAAAAATCAAACCTGGATGCTTGTGTCCAAAAAAAAAAAAAACATACCATCCTATCTCTAAATTACCACTCAAATGAAAAATAATGGCAAAAGTTGTCATGTCACAACTGTTGCTTTCATGAACTCAATGCTATACTATTTTAGTCAGACTTCAGAGGCATTGATGCCCCTAAAACAGCTTTGTTGAATGTGACTAATGATCTGTTATTTACAATAGTTTCAGGTGATTATGAAGACCTGATTCTGTTGGACCTCAGTGCTGCTTTTGATACTGTGGATGACAACACTGTTTTGGCTTGCCTTGAATACTGGGTTGGCTTTAAGAGTACACGTCTTCACTGGTTCCGTTCTTATTAGTCTTTCTCTGTCTGCTGGTTGTTTTTTCTCATCCTTGTCCAAGTTTCTTGTGAGTCCCTTACACTGTAAAATGTAATATTGTGTTTAATTAAAAATATTAAATAGGCTGAACTCAATTATTATCAATTTGTTATTAGAACTCAATTTAAATAAGTTACCAGTACTTTTTATGCAAAAACGCTGATAAACTCCATTTATTTAAGTTGTCTTAAGTTAGAAAAACTAAGTAAGCTGGAAGTTTTGCTTCTCAGTGCGGAAGGATGAAAGATGTGTTTTGAAAATGCCACGTGACTACCGTCCTCCTCCCTGTCGGATCAGTCCGCATGTTCACGGTGCATTTTTATGGAATATGTTGAGCAAACCTGGAGAAGCGTCAGCTCAAGATATTATTGTTGTCATTGCTGTGGATCTTTACCTGATACACTGACTTGGTGAGTAAATGTTTACTCTTATTCAAACTGATTTTGTGGCTTCTCTTAGTTTAGCACCAGGTTTAAAATCTTGCTAGCTAGTTAGTGTTAGCCTAGCGTTGCTGCTGCGCTGGGCTCATGTTACTTAAAAATTAACACCACAGCCTTAAAAACCTTACATAAAGCTATGTGGTGAAATTCTCTGTTGATTGTTTGAAATAAATAAGTGAGATAAGAGCCCAGACAAAATTCTTCGGGAGGTGCAGCCGTTAGGGGTGGGGTAGGTGTGGGATGTGGGGGTGGATAACAGAGCTCTCCAAAACGTGGAAGCACTTTTGCAAATATGTGATATTTTGATAAATTAAGTAGATATTTGAGCATTACACAGCTACATTGTCGCCTGAAAATATCTTAAAAGGTTATTTTGTGACCCAGAAAGGGTAATCCGGGAAAAGGAGGATCGCATTTGTCGGCCACGGTTGTCGGAGCCTGTGCGTGCTTGTAAGCGCTGCAATGGCGGAGGAGCGCCGCTGAAAAACTTATTACTTTTTCTGGGTCACAAAATAAACTTTTAAGATATTTTCAGGCGAGAATGTAGCTGTGTAAATTTCAAATATCTGTTCGATTTATCAAGACATCACATATTTGCAAAAATGTCTCACGTTTTCGTGAGATGTCTATTTTTTTTTCATGCTTTGTGGCAGCTTTAGAACATCTGTGGCATCTATTAATGTCAAATCTAGCCTTTATTTAACAACATAAGCAAACTCTATGTTACAATGATTGCACAGCCGTTAAGGATCAAATCAGTTTCTGAAAAATGTTCTGTTTTTCTCCCTCTGCTGGCTTCTTACTGTCTTTGAGGCTCGGGACCAGCACTCCTGTTGTTGGACAGAAAGACATCAGTAAGTATTTTGGTTTTCCAATATATTAGCAACTGTCGGTGACATTTATATTAATCAGGCTGAACTATAATCATACTTTAGATCAGCCTGTTTTACTTATTGTTTTATTTGTGCTTTGGTTTGGGAAGTTGTTTCTTTACTGATCTTTTCCTGTCTTCTGTTATTAGACTTGAGATATGACTGCACTGTGCTGTTGCTGGTGACCACAGTTAATTCTACAAGACATGCTGTGTAAGTAAACAAACAACAACAGTTTGGTCTGCATTTCTTGAAAGATCACATCCCCAAACTTAGTTTAGAGGGTCTACACTGTATATAGTGTAGTCTGCAAGTTTTCTAACAGCAAAATCTGTTTTGTGCCCAAAATCATTTTGCACATCATTAGAATGAAAGTTATTGACCATGTTTGCATAGCCTTTTTAAAATGATGCTTTCATGACATTATTGTGTGTTGGGTGGTGGTCAGGGCTATGCAGACTGACAATTTGGGACATTGAATGTCACCTCTCCGGTGGGGAGGGGCCTGAGATCGTCTAAATTGGAGTCTGTTCTATACCGAATGCAGAAAAAATGTTTTAAGAAAAAGCAATTAAGTTCATGCTCCAAAAATATGATTGTTTGCTTGCAGGACAACAGGAGAGATGAGTCCTCCGTCACAGATGGTGTGGTCAGTGAAGATGGTCGCCTGCAGGTTCAAGCTCATTGCATCTTCAACCCACATCCACTGCCACTGTACTTAAGGGAAGTTAAAGACTTTCTTCTGCACCTACATTTGGATCACCTCGATCCATGACAGTCATTCAGGCAGTAATGCCTGGACTGGAAACAAGCCATCCTTAAAATAATACAACATTCCAGCTCATGTGTTGGAATAGAAAACAAATGTGTTGTTTAAATCAGAGACTGCACTTGTGACAGAACAATAAATATTTTATTTTGATTATATAAGTAAGTACAAAACAAACTGTGGTAGACCTAAACTTATTTTCAGAATAATTACATCTGAGACTTTGTTTCATTGTAAGATTAAAACAGTGATGGCAATATAATTGTTTGTTGTTCAGCAGAACAGTGTCCAGTATGTTGGCTGTTGTACTTTGTGTTTGAAAATAAAAGTTGGGCTGATTTTTAACATCATTACAAAAGTGTTGTTAATTATTTTTAATCACATTCAGGTTACACAAATTGTTTTTTCATTTAGTTAAACTTGAAATGTTTGTCAGTAGGTAAACAAATAGTATTGTACAGTCAGAAATATCAAGTTATTCTTAATACTGCATACTTGCAATGTATAAGTTGTCCTAACAGTAAGCTTTACTTAGTTTTTTTGAGGCAACGAGTTTCCATAATTTTTTTGAGTTCTGGGAACTAACAAGGCTGTACAGTGTACTCAAAATGAGTAAGTTGCCCTAACTTGGTCATCTTACGTAAACTTGATCCAATTTTTTTTTGAGTTCTGGGAACAAATGAGCTTGTACAGAGTACTCAAAGTAAATAAGTTGTCCTAACTTAGTCATTTTTAGCTAAGCTTTACTCAATTTTTTTGAGGCAACGAGTTTCCATAATTTTTTTGAGTTCTGGGAACTAATTAGATTTTACAGTGTAGGAGTCCATCCTGGAACCTGTTTTCTTCTTTTTGCATCTGCTTCAACTTACTACTGATATTTGGAGATTTAAAGGATTTAAAGGCAGGGCCTTCACTGAACTTCCACTGAAGTCTTTTTTTTTAATTCCGTGTGGTTTTTCTTGAAAATAATAACATTGGATGACTAATAATGTCTTCCAGTTAAAAAGTGACAAAACTACTACAAAACTTGCAACTACACCCTCCAGATCTCTTTCTCTGGCAATTTAGCTAAATTTACCTCATATTTAAGTCTCATGTAAAGATCTGGGGGTGATTTTAGACTCGAGTTTTTCTTTGATGCACAGTTTTTTTTCTGTTGTCAAAATACTTACTACAAGTTAAGAACCACTGCCAACTCATATCATTTTTAGATGTGGAAAAAGTCACTCATCTATTTATAGTAATAAATTGTGGAAAAAGTCACTCATCTATTTATTACTATAAATAGATGAGTGACTTTTTCCACATCTAAAATGATATGAGTCTATGTCTGCATTACTGTAACTCCCAAAGTATCTTTCAACTGTTCAAACCCCCACGCGGCTGCCCGCTGGGATTGAAACGATGGGACGAGGCGTGAGTTTCTCGAAATGGGTCATTGAGTGCAGCACGGATGAGATCTTGGAGAACCGCACGGCTGCCGTGAATACTCAGAACAAGACCTCTGAGTGCAAACTGATTACATCTGGAGGGGCTCGCTCGGAATAACACCTCTGGGCGCAAATTGATCACATCTTGGGAAGCGCACCGCGGTCGTGAGTTCTCAGAATCGGCTCTTTGACCACAAGAATGACAACACCACGGAACTTAAGTTTGGATAACATCATAGAAAGCTCACAGCTCTCCAACGGGAGATTGAGAGACCAGTGTTGGACTGTTAGAACAGCTTTGAAATTCTTATGAGTTGTTCGCACTAAAGTAAAAACCATCATCATTTCATGCGGAGACCCCTTCGGCGCCAGCTGTGGTCTCAAGACTGGAGCTGTACAACAACACCCTGATTACAGACTGTGTTTAGACTGTTCTTCCCATTCTATGCAAGGCCACCTGGGTTGGCTGGAAGACTATTTACTTAGCCTGGCAGGGCGAAGGACACTGTCTCAGCTGAACTCTGGACATACACACACACATAGACATATACACATGCAGATATACACTCATCCCCCCTCCCCTTCCAAACGCCTTCGACGCTTCCGAAGCTGACGGTGGATCATGGAGACCAGCGCATAGGCTGCAGGCCCGGATGTACTCTCTACATTGGATGTCTCTCACCCTTTACCCATCCCTGTTGCTTGTCATGTGTTTCTTTGGTGTATTAGAGTTTTTTTCATGTGCTATGTGCAGAGGTGTTTTTTTCTGTTCTCAAACTGATCTCCCTATTGGAGCTCAGTCTGGGGGGAGTTATTTTTTTCTCCTTATCTTTCCTCATGTTGTGCTTTTCCATGTTATACCCCTCTGACCTGTCTTCCCCATGTGATGTTTGTGTAATGTATGTATGGTCGGACGGGTAAGACGGCACTGGCACGGCTGGCAGCCTTAATCCAATTTCCCTCGGGATGAATAAAGTATAATCAATCAATCTTTTAACATACAATAATTTAATAAGATAATTAAATGAAGATGGAAAATTAAGCAGAAAAACTGCTTACTGGCTCCATCTTATCTTACAAAATATGGCACATACTACACACACACACACACACACACACTTGTACAGACAATAAGCGTGGGGTGACTTCATGGTATGACCATGTCCACTTACATGGATGTGATTTTCTGCTATTGAATTCAGAAAAAACTGAAGTTATTATGCTCAGCCCTGAAAATTTTAGAAATATAGTATCTAACCAGATACTTACTCTAGATGGCATTACCTTGGCATCCAGTAACACTGTGAGGGACTTTGGAGTCATTTTTGACCAGGATATGTCCTTTAATGCACATATTAAACAAATATGTAGGACTGACTTCTTTCATTTGCGCAACATCTCTAAAATTCAAAATATTCTGTCTCAGAGCAACGCTGAAAAAGTAGTTCATGCATTTATTACTTCTAGGCTAAACTCCTGTTATTCATTATTATCAGGATGTCCTAAAACTACCTGAAAAGTCTTCAGTTGATCTAAAATGCTGCAGCAAGAGTACTGACAGGGACTAGAAAGACAGATCATATTTCTCCTATATTGACTTCATTTCATTGGCTCCCTGTTAAATCCAGAATTGAATTCAAAATCCACACATACAAGGTCTTGAATAATCAGGCTCCATCTTATCTTAATGGCCTTATAGTACCATATCACCCCATTAGAACACCTCGCTCTTGCACTGCAGGCTTACTTGTTGTTCCCAGAGTATTTAAAAGTAGAAAGGTAGGCAGAGCCTTCGGTTTTCCGGCCCATTTTTTATGGAACCAGCTTCCATAGAACACGTGGACCTCCATCCACATTTGAAATTTGTGACGAGGGGGGAAAATGCGCTGGATCTTGTTTACACAAACATTCCCAGGGTGTACCGAGCAAAGCCCCACCTCCAGCTCGGATACTCAGACCACTTGTCTGTTATGCTAATTCCAGGATACAGAACGCTCGTCAGACACTGCAAACTGGTTCTGAGACAGGTGAGAACCTGGCCTGCAGGAGCAATCTCTGCTCTTCAGGACTATTTTGAGCACACAGACTGGGATATGTTCAGGGAGGCAGCAACAAATGATGACTACACCAACTTGGAGTAGTACACATCATCTGTGACCAGTTACATCAGCAAGTGCATCGATGATATCCAAGATTACACGCCTTAACCAGAAACTGTGGATGACTTCAGAAGTGTGTGAGCTGCTAAAAACACAAGACTCCTTCAGAGCCAGCGACAAGGCGGCCCTGGGAATAGCGAGGGCCAAACTGTCTGGAGTCATCAGTTCAGCGAAGCGAGCACATGGCAGAAGAATCCATGGCCACTTCCCAGACAGCCGCAACACGCGTCGCATGTAGCAGGCCATCAAGGCCATCATCAACTACAGGAAGAAGACACCTGGCTGTAATGGTGACGCCTCCCTACCAGATGCACTTAGCAACTTCTATGCATGGTTTGATGCTCAGAATGACGTGCTGGTGAGGAATTTTTGCACAATGCTCAGTCTTTTGGATCAGGCGACCCTGAATCCTCCCTTAGTCATGCTGCAGTAGGTGTAGGCTGCTGGGGGATTCCTACAATGCATCGAGTATTTCTTCTTCAGTCATCTTTCTCAATTACTATTTGTTAATAGACCTCTCTGCATTAAATCATACTTGTTATTAATCTCTGGTTCTCTTCCACAGTATGTCTTTTAACCTGTCTTCCTTCTCTCACCCCAACCGGTTGCAGCAGATGGCTGACCCTCCCTAAGCCTGGTTCTGCTAAAGGCTTCTTCCTGTTAAAAGGGAGTTTTTCCTTCCCACTGTCACCAGTGGGAAGTGCTTGCTCATAGGGAGTCATATGATTGTAGGGTCTACCTTACAATATAAAGCGCCTTGAGGGACCTGTTGTGATTTGGCGCTGTATAAATAAAACTGAATTCAACTATGGATGTGAAAAATTCATATTTTGTAGTAGGAAAGTTGCTGCCAGTCAGGCTGAAACAATTATTTAATACGACTTGCACTTTTCACTTGATAAGCTTTTCTTTGAAACCTTCACGTCTGCCTTCCTAACACTCCTCTCAGTGGCTTTAGTCGTCATAGCAACCGGTCCCCGCAGGTGTGCAGTGAAGTCACGTTTTCTCTTTCAGGGTTATTTTATGATACCGCAGTTTTGTCCGTTTCCATATGTATGTAGACCCCATGGAGACGGGTATTCGGCTTACACACGCGTGCTCCCGTGCCGTTCTCTTGAAATCCAACAACGCATAGTTTGGCATAGGCTGAACGCTGATTGGTTGATAAGTGGGCCAAAGCAGACCCGAGAAACACGATCCGTTCTGCCATGTGCTCATGTCCTTACCTTTCACAATAAAAGCCCCTGAGTCCTGAATGCTTTGCAGTTTGACTAGAGCCATCACGCTAAGAAGCTGAATTAAATAGCTTACAAAGGTGAAGAGATTTGCAAGAGATTCTGAGGTATACATAAGAACCACATCATTGATTTAGAGGTATGAAATGAAAGACAGTAAATGATGTAACAGATTGGTGGCAGATGAAAGGGCGTTAAAAGTGGTTATCTTTCTAAAGACAAGAGCAATATTAAATGTCAACATTGAGTAACTGACTGAAATTAATATTTACCACATGTCAGAATAATTTATTAAATAAATTATCTATTTGTTTTTAAGTATTCACTGCTGAGGTTCTGATCAAAATGTTTCAACAGTGACATCTGCTGGCTAGATGGGGTAGGGCAATCCATGTGATTGTGCAGACAAGAAATCAGCAGGACTCTCACCTCTTCAGGATGTGATCCTTTACATTAATATAATGAACTTCCGTTTTTTTCCATGCTAATACTTATTCTAACAGCTGCGAAGGACTGTTAAATTAGGAGAGAATGGATTTTGAAGGGTACATTCATCAGCAAAAAACGCACTGCTGTGGGAAGGAAAGTGCTGCTTTTGTGGCAGAGCTGCAGGCCTCTTTGCCTTAGCATTGGCACTGGATTTTGATATTGACAATGGAGTGTTTCACTGTTATTTTGGCTGTGTATTGTGATAGTCTATTTTAACCTATTTTAATAGAAACTGCCTATGCATTCAGAAAGACAAAATGAAAGGTTTTTCTACTTTTGAGTGGAAATAGATAATGTACTTACTGTATTAAGTCCTTTCATCCTCATGCTAACCCGTTACTCACATTCTATGCAGCCAGAAGCTACCAGAAAAACATCCATTAATTAGAGATGACCTATTTGTTAACAGTTCAGTTTTTTTCCACTCAGTGTCCAAATGTAATATAAACAGAGAAGCCATGCAAGTTCAGAGTGACCAAAACTCCAGATTCCAGACTCAAACAAAGTAAAATGATAACTTAATAAATGCTGACTTTACTGTTTTAGAAAAGAAAAGCGCATTTAGTCTCACATTTACTTCACTATTTATTTTACTGTAACAAAATTGGCTAAAGGTGTGTTGAGTTTAGGCAATGGAAACCACAGGCATTATGGTTGGTAACCTACTGCTAGCTTTCTGTTTAATTTGTTCTGTTTTAAAACTTGCATCGTTGTATAAAAATGATCATATTTAGGCCTATGTTAAATTCCTTATGATTGTTCTGTCATTTTACACATTTCAACAACAATTAAACAGTTAGTATGTTTAAAAAAATACACTGTCAGGTACTGTTTTTTTTTTTTTATTTCTCTCCAGTACACTAGAAAGTCATGATAATAGTTCTGGTAAATGTAGGATGTACATAGATTTTTTTTTTTAATTGATAATATATAGTTAATATTGGGGTGCTGAGGTGGGATTAGCGGGGGGCACCAAATTAAATTCCACTTAAGGCACCATAGAACCTTGGACCGCCTCTGAATTTGGAGTCTAACTAGTTAACAACATTCTTCCCTATACTTCAGCTTCCCCTCGGATGCACCAAGGGGAAACTGAAGTAAACGCCCACTTTTGGGAAGCGGAAGATGGGGATCTTGGGTTTCTTGCTGTAAACTGTAAGCAACCGTCTGAACTCCATTTATTTCGATGGTACATCTGCAGTAATTATGATAACTGTAAACTCCCGAAGAATGCGAAGACAAAGTCAGTGTCGCAGGCATGCGACGCCGGATGGATGGCTTGTCTAAACGTCGAGCCGACATGTGTTGACTATGGCAAACTGGTAAAAGGTAAGGACGTTTTGGCTAGCGTTAGTTACGCCGCTAGCTAACCGCGTTTAACTGCAGCAAACTTTCAGGGCAATATTGCAGGCCCTTAGTGGAGATATCGTTTACCGATACGCAAAATGAACAGTAAGGTTATATAATTCATATCTAGTTTTCGCTGTATTTTGTTTTTCGGCTAAAATTAACGCTGGTCGTGGCGCCATTTGGTGTTGATGTGCGAATATTAAAAACAAAACGCACTTGAATATCCTGTTGTGTAATATTGTGCGTCTTCATAATTGTTGTGTAACGGTTTGCGCTTCCTGTTGCCTGAAATGCGCGTGCATGTGTGTCTGTCTCTAGGTATCCCGCCCATCGCGGTGCTAACCAGCCGGCGTCTCTGCTGCCATGGAGGTGGGCAGCCTCCCCGTGGAGCTGTGGAGGGTTATCTTAGCCTATCTCCCTCTCCCTGACCTGGGCCGCTGCTGCCAGGTGTGCCGTGCCTGGCGGGAGCTCATCCTCTCTCTGGATAACACCCGCTGGAGACAGCTCTGCCTGGGCTGCCCTGAGTGCCGACATCCCAACTGGCCTAGTCAACCTCATCTGGAGCCCCCTTCGTGGAGAGAGGCCCTGAAACAGCATGCCCTTGCCACCCGCACCTGGACTCAAAATGGTCCAGAGCTCCAGTCCTCCGCTTGCCTCCTCTTCTTCCGCCGTCGGAAAGATCGCAGGGTTTGGCATGTGGGGCCGGGATGTGAGTTTGAGACCCTGCGCGGAGCCCTTGGGGTGGTGGGGCCTTACGACCGAGTGGTGCTCCATCCAGGGGTGTATGAGGAGCAGGCTGAGGTAGCGCTGAAAGTACCGGTGGAGCTGGTTGGGTTAGGCCGACTGGGCGAGGTGGCCCTCTTAGTGTGTATGGAGCAGCAGTGCCCTACTGCCAGGCTGTGTAATCTGGTGTTCATGCCACCCTGGTTCTCCACGGTTGTCTACAAGGTGAAGTAGCAGCTTGTTTCCTAAGAGTCTCAGAGTCAGATTGGCCTAGTCTATACACTCCTATAAACACAAATTTCTTGAGAAAATAGAATCTAATTATAGTTCTTTGTTTCTTTCTGTCTTGCTCTCCTCTAGACATCCTGGGGACATGTCCAACTAGATAACTGCAACTTTGAGGGAGCTCAGCTGCAAGTCCGCGGGCCAGGAACCTGCCAGGCTCGGTTTTGCTCCTTCTCCCAGGGCAGCTCTGCACACTTGCTGGGAGTTGTCCTGAGTTTATTTGACAGCTGTGACTTCTCAGGAAGTGACACAGCTTCAGTGACTGTGGAAGGTCCCCCGGTCTCAGAAAGGAACTGGGCTTGTAAACATTTGGCAGCTCTGGCTAGGACGTTCCCATCATGTGGCCTATCTGAGCATAATAGTTCTCCCAAAGGACATCCGGCTGCCTCCACTGGTGGACACCAACCTCCAGGTGCTAATGTTAAAAAGGAGAGCATAACCATAGATGACTGGAAGAGGAGAACAGGGGTAGATGGGGTATGTCAGAGGACAGTGATTGAAGATGGCTGGAGTGATGGTGAGCGCAGTGAAGGAGAGGAGAACAGAGACGAGGGGGGGGCCAACAACACCAAAAAGCATTTTACACTGGAGTACAAAATCCCATGTGACCATCATGGCCTATCGCATTTGCTCAACCCCCAGCCAGATGGCTCTCTTCCGCTTTCCTCTTCCCCCGATCCCCCATCCATGATCCCTGACCCTCTCACCCTACAGCAGGAGTTAGACAGGGACCCAGAGGCTCACATGTTGGCAGCATCGACACTTGGCTGCATCCTCAGACGATGCCTCTTCAGGGACGGGAAGGGCGGTGTACATTTGTCCAATTATGGACAAGCTCGACTGGAGGAGAATGTTTTTCGTGGGCTGAACTACGCCGTGCGCTGCATCCAAAACTCCACAGTTAATAATGTTCCTAGTAACTTTGCTTCATACAAATGGCATGAATCTGTGATTGTGTATTGTGTGTATTCGGGAAACATATCAAGTTAAAGTAGCTCGGGTCATTAGTAATTTAACATCAGTGTCCTATTCAAGCTGCTACTTGATCACCTTCCTTTTCTGTCTCTCTCCTGCTTCAGATCGTAATGCTGAGAAACGAGGTCTGTGAATGTCGTGCATCAGGCGTGTTTCTGCGCCTCTCTGCTCAGGGCCTCATAGCAGAAAACAACATCCACTCGAACGGGGAGGCAGGGCTGGATATCCGAAAGGGGGCTAACCCAACCATTGTGGTAAATGCAACACAATTGCTGATTGGATTCCAACTTTTTAAAGATGCAAGCAAACAACAAAAAATTTCCTGTGATAGCATGTCCCAGACCCTTTCAGCAGCATGCCCAGATATCATGGATAAGGAGAATTTTGTTCACTACTCTTCTAACTTACTCAACTTAAGAGCTTAAGATGTTCTTGCGTGCATAAAACAAAAAGAACCAGAGTATGAATATTTATGATTTCCAGAAATGATCTATTCAGGCTTTCCAGATGAAACTAATTTCCTCAGTCTCTTTATCCACTATCAACTATTAATCCACAGTGCAACAAAATACACAGTGGTTTGCGCTCTGGGGTTGTTGTCCTTGGCAATGGAAAAGGTTCAATTCGAAGCAATCAGATTTACAACAACAAAGAAGCTGGGGTATATATTCTCTTCAGTGGAAATCCCGTGGTAAGGTAGGTTGGAGTCTGCAAGCAATTAATTTGGATATTATTCACTCTTTTCATGTTTATATCTTGAGACTGGATTTGTTTAAAAAGATATAAATCTGGATTTCTGTAGAAAACCTACAGCAGAGCTAGCTTCCTTTTTTTTTCTTTTGACACCAATTTTCTGTTCTCCTATCCATCATTTTCTCCGTGGGAACTTTTATCTCCCCCCTCCCCTTTTTTTTTTCTTTCTCAGTGGGAATCACATCTTCCAGGGCCAGGCTGCAGGGATTGCTATAAATGAGAACGGCAGAGGAATGATAACAGGTGTGTCAGTGGATCTGCTCCATTATCTTATCCAGATGAACACACAAAATGACAAATGGCTTCTTCGTGTTTCCCCACTAATGTACACAGATAAAAACTAATTTTAATTCCAGAGAATGTGATTCGAGAGAACCAATGGGGCGGTGTGGATATCCGCAGAGGAGGCGACCCTATCTTACGGAACAACTACATTTGTTACGGCTACTCAGATGGTGTTGTGGTGGGAGAGAGAGGACGTGGACTTATTGAGGGAAACCAGGTTTTTTGTATGTATTATTATTTATCTCTTAAAGGCTTCATTGTGCTTAATAGCTCATTTTCAACACCCCTGACTCAGTTTGAACAGTTTCAGTTTCCCTCTTTCTCTGACTCCTTCAGGTAACAAAGGCTGCGGTGTGTGGGTTATGTCGTCCAGCCTCCCACAGCTCCTAAGCAATTACATAATCCATAACTGTATGTATGGGCTGGCAGTGTTCTGCAGGAAGGACCCAGAGAACATTGAGGTCAGGGACGGAAACTGGCCTGGGCAGGAAGGAATCGCTGGAGAAGGAGGCGGAGCAGACAGGAGGGGAGTAGAAGGAGAGGGACGTGAAGGGCAGGAGAACTTTAATGAAGAAGGTGAACTGTTTGCCTGGGACAGTGACCTGGACAGCGAAGATGAGCGCCACTCTGCTCGCCGCTCTATTAGTGTGGCCCTGGTGGAGAGCAACTGCATGAGCTACAATGGAGGTACTAAATTGATCTGTTTCATCAAATGCTGATAGAGGGGGAGAATGAAAGACTATTTGTCATTTCTCCATCTGTTTGTCCCTTTCTATAGCAGTTGGTCTGTATGTGAAGAGCACCGAGGCCCTGAATGTTTTTGCTAACCTGATAAACTGTAACCGTGGCCTTGGCATTGCCGTGCTGCAAAGCAGTCAGCTGACCCGACTTGCTACAAACTGCATTCTGGAAAATGGTCGAGGTGGTGTTGCGGTGGAGAAAGACTGCAGAGTGGAGCTTCGTGGTAATGGCATCTACGAAAACAGTGGCTATGGTGTCAGTTTCAGTGGTAATGGGCAGATTGTGGAAAATGATGTTGTTGGGAACCGTGGATGTGGAATCCAGGTCTGTGGAAGTGCCGATATCAAGGTGGGATGGACTGAAGATCTCCAAACCTGCTATTAGACCTGCATATTGTAGCTGTTTACTTTTATATTAACCGTAACTTTATTACATTCGAGTTTTTAATAATTTTTTGTCTTTAGGTAATGCGCAATCGTGTCCAACCCTCACAAGGCTGTGGGATCGCCGTGCTAGGGCCAGTTAAAGGTGTTGTCCATGACAACATCTTGTTCCAGGGTCACCGTGACAACAGAAAAGCGTTGCTACATATGGATCCTGGCAATGAGAGCTGTGTGCTGCGGAACAATAGCATTCTAAGGCATGATGACAGGTAATCAGTCGGCCCATTAAAAACTGGCAGACATTCAGTAGACCAGGGATCTCCAACTCCAGGCCTCGAGGGCCGGTGTCCTGCAGGTTTTAGATATGATTAGTTCATTACCAGCCTCTGGAGAACTTCAACACAAGTTGAGGAGGTAATTTAGCCATTTGAATCAGCTGTGTTGGATCAAGGACACATCTAAAACCTGCAGGACACCGGCCCTCGAGGCCTGGAGTTGGAGACCCCTGCAGTAGACCATCAGTGGAATTAGTGTTGTCACTTTCTATCGCTTCTGCTGTCTGCGCAGTGTCTGTAATAAATAGTAAGTGATCTGAGTAAAAAAAATTACTCAGATCTGCAGGTTAACTTAAAGAACTTTTTGAGGTCATTGCTTTTAGTAGGAAAGCAGTGGCTCCGCTGTGTAGTGATCACATTTTCCTTACATGTGAAATGATCCCCCAGTTCAAGACCTAGGGCCCAACCTCAGAGGTTAGAAAATGGCGTACTTGATGAAGTACTAAGGAAGGGCATCTAAATATCAGGATACCGCTTGAATCAGTTGCTGCTGCCTCATCTTATTAACTTGAGTTCTGCGTTTGGCTCCTTAGAAGTTCTTAGTCCTTGGTTCTTTACCGTGTTGGTAAACACACCACACTAGTTTTTTTTTTTTTTTACTGGTTTTATTACCTCAGTGGAAAGCAGTGCTTGTTTTTTGTAATCACATTTCCTCTCTATTCATTTGCTTTGCTGGGCTGGACCCATACGTGTACTGCTACAGTTTACTCTAATAGCAACGTTTTTGAATGAAGCAGTTTTTATGAGAAGAAAAAGCTCTAAAAATTCACTGTGTGCTGTTTGCTCAGAATTGTATAACAATCAGTCAGTGACAGCTAGCTAGTGGCATGATTTGCAGCTTAAAAGTTATTTCCCTCAGGAGCTGGTGAAGATGAAAATGGTTTAAAAAACAAATACGGGTGGGGTGAAAAATAATCTTAAAGGGCACCTCCTAATTGCTGCTTACCCTTTTTCCTCTCTTCATTTCATAGCTGTACATCTGTTCCCCCCTGGGTTATGGAAAACCCTCCTCCTCGCCCACTGGCCAGCTCCCCTGCAGGTCTCTCTTCATCCCAGTATCCCTCTGGACTTGGAATTTCCGTGACCACCAGGATCGGCGCAACTGTGGAAAGTGGTTGCCACAGCGGCAGCATGTTTTGCAGCATTCTGTGAATACTGGCAAGAACTTACAAACCAATATGATAGCCAGGGTCAGGAGGTCAGCATCTGGTTGCTCCTTAACTACTGTAAACCATACACGTGGGGCACTGACTGTCAAAATAAGGGTTCGGTTAATTGTCCAAGTAGCTGGAGACCGCAACTGAAACATTAAAGGAGCCATCCACCCTCATTTTTATTAAGATGGAAGAAGATTTTGAAAATCTGAAATTAGACTTTTGTACTTCTACGATTAAAATGCTACTGTGCTCATAAAACGTGGGCTATTGAAAACCGAAGCTGGAGTACAAGACATTCATACATCTTTGGAATCTGTTTGAGACTAGAGCTTTGCCTAGTTTATCATTAGCTCATTTACTGCAGACTTGTTTGGTAGTCTTATTTTTGCTTATAGGGACTCGCTGGTTAGGAAGTGCACATTTCTAAATCCTAGCAGGAGTCAAAGGCTTCAGAAATGCTGGCTTTGACAGTGGGTCAAAGTAAAGCTGTGCCTTGGTTGACTATTTAAGGGATGGCTGTAGCGAGGGAAGGTGTGTTCATAGCGTGAGGGCGTTTATGCAACTAAGCCAAAACTAAGATTCTGTCTCTGTCCTGTCTGTTGGCGGGTCTCTTCTTGCGTAATGTCCTTTGTGGTTTTTAAAACTTAATGCACTTCGCTTTTTGAGACATCTCATTATTTCAGATCCTGTCAACATGCTGCAGAGAAAACTAAACAGATATCTGCATATGATTATGCAAAAAAAAAAACTGTTGGTAGTCTAAGCTTTATAGTTCCATTTGTAGTCCACCTGCACTTAAGTTCGACCAACCAATCACATTTGATGGTTTGCATTTGCCGAAATATAATCTCACAACCATCCACTATTGTCTGATGACAGTTTAGCTTTTTTAACAGCTTATTTAATTTGTCTGCATTTGTAAAAAAAACAAACAAACAAAAAAAAGCCAAAAAAAAAAGACCAGCAGACAGAAGAGGAAGTCCGTTATCAAGATATCCTGTCCACACACTCAGAGAAGGGGAAGATATGTAGTGTGCAATATGTGATGTCTACAAACGTGCCTATACGTTCCTGCTAGATGTTCTGTCATCTAGAATTTGTTTACAGCTCTTTAGTCTTTTTTTTTTTCTTTTTCTATCTTTAAATGTAAGCGTGTCACGTTCGACTTGAAGTTCACTTTATTTGTCTACAAAAGCATTAATAAACAAGCCTTGTTTAATGCAGCCATTTGTTTGATATTCATTTCTTTCTGTCCAGTTCTCGGTTCTCCTTTGCGTCCTCAGTGCATCTTTTTGCGTTTCCGTCTCTCAGTGAAGTGATCGTATTTGATCAGAGGCAGAACGAGGGCGGCCAATCTGCTGTCATCTTGTAGTTCAATGTTATCACCCTTGCCTCGGGCTGGTTTCACCAAGGTCAGTCTCATTGACTTTGCGACTTCAGTCATCCTATAGGAGAGCACAAGAATCACAATAGTTTACAGTTTAAACAAAAACTACAGAGTAAAGAAGGAGGATAGTAGTATGTGTGGTTAAGTCCACATTATTGACTTCATTAATGATTTTACTCTTTATTTAAACAATGTATGAAATGTAAGAAATAATTTTTAAAGGCTTCCTTTTTATTCCCCTGCTTACCTTGCCTCAGTGATTCCCAGGTCACGATGCAGTAATGTGAGGTCAGCTGTCATGTTACCCATATGCAGCAGTAGAGCTAAGCAGTATGCTGCTAGTTTGACCCGCATTGACGATGACACCATGTTATGGATTCTAAACAGAAAAGTTAAAGTAAAGAAAGTGCATCTTTTGAAAAGAATCAGTGCAGCAACAAATACACTGTTGTGGTCAGATGTTTACATAAGCTCATCATGGCCATGAATGTCTGCCATAAATAATTTGGCAATTTTTTTAAATTTTTTTTTCATTATTTATTTGAACTGTTTTCCAGAGTGAAATGATAGTAAAGCATGCACCTTTAATAACTTATAGTTAAACAAAAATTAGGTGCACAAGTTTAAATTTATTTGGGATTTTCTGAAATCCACACAGGTCAAATGTATGCATACAGATTCAAATACATACACACACATCCCCACTAATATTTGGTTAATGTCCCTTAGTAAGTTGTACTAATATGAGATTTTTTTGGCAGCCCTCAAGAAGCTTCTGGTGTAATTCTGGCTGAATATTTGACCACTCTTTTTGGTTAAAGTTCATTTAACTTTGTTAGTTTCCTGGCATAGGCCTGGCTTTAAAGCACACTGAACAAAATTAAACAGGGTTGAGTTGGGTTTTTGTTTTTTGTTTTTTTGAAAGGCAATTCCAGAGGCTTAATGTTAGCCTGCTTTATTCATTCTAAAACCAGTTTTAATGTGTGTTTGGGGCTTCTTTGTTGGTTGGCACCCTCTCAGTCCATGGCAATGAAAAAGGTGTTCCAGCGGTTTCCAGTTCATGGCAGGCTTAAGCCATGGTGGTTTCTGGGTTGTTCCTGACTGTCCTAGCCCACCTTCTCTCCTATGAGGGTGACATTTTTGGAAAAGTGATGACATATCAGCTGTTTAAACTGATGATGTTGGAATCTGTAGTTCTTTCGAGGGTGTCCAAGAAACTACAGTTCTCTTTCTTAGATCTTCAATTAGTTTCTTGGACTTTTGTATTATTCTGAGTATTATTCAATCCAGTTGGTGCTATCAAACAAACCCTTCTTATGCTGCAAAGAGAAACTAAAAGATGTAGTCAATCACGACCACTATCGAGAAGCTAATAGGCCTTAACTTTGTTAAAATACATTGTAGAACCTTTAACAACACTTACTAAATTATTTAAGTGAGTGTATCTATATATTTGACCCCGTGTGGATTAGAGAAAATCCTAAATAAATTGAAACCTGTGCACCCAATTCTTGGTTTTTCAAATCATTAAAGGTGTATGCTGTACAATCATTCCATGCTGAGAAAAGAACAGTTAAAAGAAGTAACTGGAAAAAGTTGCATTTCCTGGGAAAATGCAGTGTGAATGGCGTGTAGTGGAATCTGCTGAAAACAGCAGAAGAAGCAGAACTATCTGCTGAAAAGAGTTGTAGAAGCTGAAGTGCTTGCTGAATTTGAAAGGGTACAGTGAAGAGTGTCAAGAAAGCTGAGTGCATGCAAGCGGGGGAACATGTGTGGCAACCGCCACAGGTAGGATTTGAACCTTCGCCACCGGATCTCACAGCGGCTGCTCATCCCACTGAGCTAAACCAGTTCTAGTGCCAATCAGAGATATAATGAGAAAAACAATGTGCACTGTGCAGAAGAAGCTGAATTGTGCTGAAAAGAGGTGAAGAAACTGAAATTTGTGCTGAAAAGAGGTGAAGAAGCTGAATGTTCAGCAAAAAAGAGATGAAAAAAATGAAATTTGTGCTGAAGAGGTGAAGACACTGAAAACTGTTTTGAAAAGAGTTAAAACAGTTGAACTGTTTACTGAATAAAATGCTGCCATAAGCGGGATTTGACCCGGCCCTCCTGGTCTGAGAACGGCTGCTCATCTCACTGAGCCAAAACATAGCTCAGCCCGGCAAGCAAAACTGGTGATCACACTGATAATGTGGTCCCATTCAGCAAAATGGGCCAAAAAAATGGCATAAAAAGCTTAATATCTCAAAAAGTATAAAAGTTATGAGCACCAAAAGATATAGCTGGCATTAGCAGAAAGAGCAGAACAGTTGGAAATTTGAATGGTGAAAATCGGATGAAAACTGGGGGAGTAATTAACCAGCAAAGGTCGGAGCAACTAGAATAAGGTAGAGGAATAAATCTCCAAAAGTTGAATCTGTCCATCTGGACGTAGCATTTTGTGGGAGAAACGTTTCGTCACTCATCCAAGTGACTTCTTCAGTCTCAGCTGACTGCAGGTTTCCCCAAACCTTATAAACAGTACATTTGCATAATGACTGAAACCAGCCCACTGAAGGAACAATGGGCTGTGAGGTCAGTTCCTTAATCATAATTATGCAAATTCCCATGACCATTGATCAACAATCACTGACCAAAACCCACTGATCAAAGAACACTGATCAATGGCCAAAGGCTCCATTCAACTTTTGGAGATTTACTTTCCTGGATGATTGAGAATGCATCAAGACATAGAGGAATAAAGTTTAAAGAGAAACAGGATCTCAATAGTGTGAATGCCTCACACAATTAAAAGCCCAAAATTACCACGACATTCATGCTCATGATGAGTGTATGTAAACTTCTTAGAACTGTATATATTATTTAGCTTCCCTGTCTCAGTTTAGCATTTGGTAAATTTTTGAATTACTAATGAAATTATTAATTTAGTGAAACAAAATCAAATTCCAGAAACATTTTTCTTCATTAGCTATATGTGTTTAACCACCATACCTGCCATTGTTGAAGGTCTCCACGGTGAACGTTTTAAAGAGTTTGCCCTGGATGATGCGAGGGCAGCCTTCCTCTTGCCCAACTGTACATGCAAACATGAATTACTACAACCCTCTAATGGTGAAAGTTTGTATACCACTTTCCACATCATAATACTAACAAAATTCACTCACACTTGCGGGTGATGTTCCTCTCCCGAGCCAGTTTGAGGAGCAGAGAGAGGTAGAAAGCACAGCGTGCTGTTTTGTCTCGGCTTTCACTTTCAGTTGGCAGATTCTCTAGATGCTTCACAATACTCAGGCACCTTTAGGTTAAAGATAAAAAGCACAAGATCAACCTCAAGTGCAAGAACACATTAATAAAATGTCTCTGAAGGTTTTGTTGCCCCTACCTTCCATCATCTTTCATCTTCTTCAGCTCTTCGGGGGTGAGTGCTGCCATTTTGGCACCACCCTGCTCCAAAGCACCAAACTCCACTGGGCTCAAGACTGCAGATATTCGGTTAAGGGTCACCTGAACAAAGTCTGGTACAGCTCTAGATAAAAACCTGCAAACACATGCATACGCTAGTACCCCATCTTGTAATCTGGGATTCAAATGGATTCCTTGCCTTCCTATTTCCATAAACACATTCTTCCTCCAGCACAGGAATAAAAGATACGCTCATCAAATGGATAGACGTCCTCTCGTTTGTCTGCGTTTGCATTGCAGGGGGGAAGATGCAGAGCCAGGTCTCCTTGCGAATCTGCGTCAGCCACTTCTTGCTGCAAAGCTGTGCAGAGAGGGAAGGTTAAGAAAAAAAACATGGAAAGAGAAACATTCTTTCGGATTTCTCCGAAGAGAGGCATCCACTGTGCAGCTTACCTTCCAGACCCTTCTCGCCAATCACAGTGTTGGCAGCCTTTGCCACTGCTTGCTGAAGGGTTTCACTGCCCACCTGATTCAGCCTGCGAGAGCTCAGAGCTCTCTTCTGCTTGTTGGTACCAAAGGCCTCAATCAATAAGTCAACCTGAAAGGGAAACATTAAAGGTAATAACAGGATATACACATCACATTACACATAATTAAGCACAGACAGCAGCAGCAAATGCACCTTTTCTCTGTAGGTCTGAGTAGTGTCCTGGGGTTTTGCACTGTCTGTTGTCTCTCCTGGTGACAAAAGTCATAAAAAGCAACTCTCAGAAGGCACACAAAGCATTCCTTCCACAGCTTCTGGTCTTTGTGGGCAGTTAAAAATAGCAACAGATATGTTATAGCTCTCTTACCTGGTATAACTGGTTGCATGTTGAACAGCTGAGCTTCGTGCACCTCCATCGTCATGGTCTGCTTGTTCAGCACGCCCACATAATATCTAAAGAGATGCCAAACATCCTCCTTATCAATCTCCTCCTCGGTGACCATAACATGCCAAAATGTGCAGCAAAGACCTACTTGCAAAGATTATTGCACTTCATGGACCCCACTCCAAAGTTCTGCCCCACATAGGACAGTCTGTCTGACTCGGCAACCTAAATAAAATAAACCAGGAAGAACACTGAGAGTATACCAACACAGCCCGGAGAGTGCAGACACACTCCTCATCTTCCTCACCAGTATCCGCCTGGTCTTTTTCCTGGGGTTACTTTCCTCCGTGTTCTTCAACATGCTGAAATCCAGCTTGTCTGCATTTTGGACGCTGCCGTTAGAAAAGCGGACTGTGGGATTGAGACAGAAACACCGGGAATTATACGTGATCAAACCTCAATGACCGATGTGACTGTACAGTGACACACGTGAGAGCCTCGGACACAACAACACGGTATAGTGCCCACGTGTGCACCTAAATGCTTTAAAAATATAAACTCTACAAAGCCCAACCCAGAGTCATGTGTCATCATCATTATCCTCGTGAAAAATTCTACATAATAAACAAATGAGGAATACTCACCGACGACAGCTTTATCGGCTTCTCTCTCCTCTCCGCAGCACACAAACGAGCAGGAGGCGGCCATGACTGTTGTCATGATGAGTTTTCATGCAGGGCAAGAGTTCACTCCTCTGTACTTCCGTGTTCGCTTCGCCAAGCCGCTGGTCTAATTTCTCCAGTTTTGTCGTGGATACTTTACTTGGTGCATTTCTTTATTTTGCCTGTACTGTTCCTTCTGCCATGTCTTTGTTCACTGGATTATAGGATTATCCTTTATACGGGCTTTAAAAAAATAAAAATGCCAAAGCATTTACCATCTCGATGCTGTTTATAATCTTTGGCTAACTGGCTGTGTGTGGGGAGGCAGCAGTGACACCTTGTGGTGAAACCGTAAAACTGCAGCTTTTCACCTCGGGTGAGGTCATGGACGCGAAAAAGAGGTACAGCGCCGCCCCGTGAGTCTGGTTGGAAAAACCGTCTGTCGGCGGGGGGAAATATTAGAAAACAGAACACAGCATGACGCTAGCGCTTACCAATTGATAGAAGGCATTAATATTATTCTAACGGTTATTCTGGCGCCGTGGCTGTGTGCTCAGCCTGGCAGCCGCTGGAGATCAACGGACACCGCGGCACCGTCCATCGCGGCCAGCTTTACGTTCCCACGGCCAAAACCAAACGAGCCGCTTCGGGGTCAAACCGTCAGGAAGTCGACCGCAGGGGGACGCGAGAGGTAGCAGCGGAAATGTTAGCTATCCACAGCTCGGCTTGAGGGGACATTTTGTGGGCCAGTCTCGGTGACCGCATGCCGCTGCTTTTACTCTAGCTAACGGGCTATTTGCTGGGCTGCAGCCAGCTAACTTTGGCTAATCGGGGCCCTGTTCTCCCTCTCGATACCTGCATTTTCCGGATTTTTCAAGGTAACCTAAAGTACTGCTGGCTCTCTGCTCTGACTTACAGTACCAGCAGACTGCTTCTTTTGTGTCATTTTACCGAGTCGCATCCCATGCTATTGTGTTCCAGTGCAGTTGTGACGTTAAATGTGTGTAAAGACGATGGGGTCCAATAAAGTTAGACCTGTTCGTCAATATATGACTTTATAGCAAGAAGGCAAAGGCAGTGGGAAACGCAACATTTGGTGCACAGTAATCAGTAAGCGAAATAAAATGACAGTACCACGGCATCCTGGCTGTTAGCCAGTAAATACAAAAACTGATCCAACTTCTCCCCCATCACCATTCAGACATCGTAGACTGCATCCACAGGTACTCAGAAATGTAGAAATACACATACTTGTTTCAAAAAATAATGAAGTGCTGGATTCAGACTCCGAAATACAGTGAAAATGAGCTATTTGGAGGACATTTCTATCAGCTGTTTTGTGCAAAGCTGACTTAACTTCATTAATAATATAAGAATAAAATAATATTATGGGAGTTCAAACATTATTTCAGCCCAAATTCAGATGCAAACTGATGCAAATGAGCATAATCGTGGGTTTAAGTTTGACTCGAGTAGGTGTGAGATCTCTAGTTTTGTAGTGCAGCATCACTTGGAAGTAATTTTTATTGTAAGCACAATGAAATTTTCTTTGTTTTCGGGCTGGGATCAGCTGACCTGAGTTTCTGCTCTTGTTGGCTGTCAGGGCAGATTTCTGACACCCCTACACACTATAAAGGTGGAATTCAGTGAATTAATCTCCTTAGTATAACTTTAAATTGACATGTTTCCTTGTTACAGTGACCATAAACGCCACATCTGTAAACTTCTCCACAGTACCGCAGATTAACTGGTTTACCCTGCCATACACTGCCTTTTCATGCAACCTTGGAATAGCAAAAAGTTAGTATACACTTCACATAAGCGACACATCAGGTATAGATCTGGTATCAGTTCACAAGTGTCTAAAATGAATGAGGATGTTATGTTTCAGCTTTAACTTCCCAGTCGGTTAAATGTCACGGAGCAGTCCTTACCTTTTAAAATCTAACCTCTCTCCATCCTCTCCTGTCTTACTTCGATAAATAAACTTTTTTTTTTTTAACATTTTGAAGTGTGACAAGTGTTGAAGTGACACATATTGTGATTTATCACTTTGTCCCCAATTGTTTTATCCAGTAAGATAACGTCATCTTACTTAAGTTTTTTATTCTTTTTTTAATGCATAATGGATTGTCAAGCAAGCAAGCTGCAGTCAGTGTGCTACTGAATGGGGTCAAGTTGGCAACTACATAGTCTGTTTCTTGTAATACAGCAATTAACTTAGAACTATTGGTTTGGGCATTATGATGATAAGGGTAAGAGTACGTAGGGGCAGTAAACTGAATTTCCCAATTTGTGGAAGAACACTGAAGTTTGAAAAGCTCCAGGTCGCTGCTGATTGGTCAGATGCAGTGACATCAGTAGGTCACCTGATCTTTGCTAACTGACTGTGGTTCTGCATAACTCACCTACCCTCTGCTCCTCTGTCTGCAGGGCCATGGATTTCCCAGGCCATTTTGAGCAGATCTTCCAGCAGCTGAACTATCAGCGTGTCCATGGTCAGCTTTGCGACTGTGTCATCGTGGTAGGCAGCCGACACTTTAAAGCCCACCGCTCCGTGCTGGCGGCCTGCAGCACCCACTTCAGAGCGCTGTTCACTGTCGCAGAGGGAGATGCTAGCATGAACATGATCCAGCTGGACAGCGAGGTTAGAAAGAAAACGCTGTCAAAAAAGCGAAAAAAGTGTTTTTAGTCATTCTAATGGTGATTGAAACCACTGTGTGCGTTCTGCAGGTGGTGACGGCCGAAGCCTTTGCCGCTCTCGTGGACATGATGTACACGTCAACACTGATGCTCGGGGAAAGCAATGTCATGGATGTTCTCCTCGCAGCTTCGCATCTGCACCTCAACAATGTGGTCAAGGCTTGCAAACACTACCTGACAACACGCACGCTGCCCATGTCCCCCTCATCCGACAGAGCTGCCCATCACCACCCACAGCAGGAGCAGCAGAGGCACAGACAGCAGCAGCATCAGCAAGTAGCTGATTTAGCAGTGAACCCGACGTTAGCAGCTAATGCTAACCTTGCAGCAAATGCTGCCACTTCAAAGCTGCAGCGCTCCTTCTTACTGCAGCAGCTGGGGCTCAGCTTGGTGAGCTCTGCTTTGGGTGGGATGGAAGACGACCGGGCGGGAAATGTAGTTGGCAGTAGGGTGGTTGACCAGAGGGCCTCCTTCCCAATCCGACGCTTCCACAAACGAAAGCCCTCTCTGGCGTTGGGGCTTTCAGAGGAGAGACCCAGACAGAGACAGCGTCCTTCGGCGCCTAACCTCGGGTTGTTAGGAGAAGAAGGGGTGAACGCAGAGCGGGAGGATGGAGCACTTCTCTCCCCAGATTCCCACAAGATGGGGGACGAATCTAAACTTGACCCTGCGATCACTGGGTTAGCAGCTGCTTCCCAAGATGACCCTCAGATGCCGAGTCAGTCAGATAGTGGACGCTGCGAGGAGGAGAACTTGGGGAGAATTCAAGGAGTAAACAAAGAAGAGGACATGGATGACCAGGATCAGCAGGACAGCAGAGCAGGGGTGAAAATAAAATCAGGAACAGAGGAGGAGGAGAACGAAGAGGAGGAGCAGAAGGTAAAGCTACAGGTTTGTCTCTTCAGTGGGCAGGAATATTTCCATAGATAAAACTCTCCAGACCTCTCAGGCTTGTCTGTATGAAGTAAACAAACTTAACAGAAATCGTTGGTTTGAATGTCATTAATGCAACCAGGGGTTAAGGGATTGGACAGAAGAGGGAAGTCATAAGATCGGGTGTAGCAATGCAGCAGGGGAAAATGACTCACTTAGAAATAAGTCACACATAATTTCTGTTGTGAGGATTTGATTTCCTTGCGGATGAACTGTGACAGCTGACCTGTGCTGGCTCTGAGGTTCACTGCTCTTTGTGGGTTTTGCTTGCTGCAATTTACGAGATATTAGCAGATGTTACATGAGCTGTCGTGGCCACTCTCCAACCTTTGGGCGGTGAGGTCATGGACGCGAAAAAGAAGGTGGAGATTGGCAGGTGAAGGGTAGTAAAGAATGTCATCAACTTAAATTCAAACTAATGACTGTTACCCTGAAGCCTTGATTACATTTTCCGCATCCACTTGGATCCAACAGACATAAATTTGACCAGCGTTTTTGTGGCCTCGTTAACTAATGTGCAGATAATTGACATTACAGTCCATGAACTACACACACACCCCAGGCAGAAGAGTTCCAGCAGACTTCAAAGAAGTATAAACAGGAGGGACAACTCGGCCATCGAGTTTCTAGCTGTCATAACCAGTCCTAACAGTGATCGTGAACACCCATCCTGCACTTCATTACTGTAAACTGTACCACAGCACTGCAGAGTACCTACTTTAGCCTGAAAAGACTGTCCAGTATAGATTTTAAATAACCCCAAATTGTCATTTAACAGTATGGAATGATTAAATAAGTCAAATAAGGACAGATTATAACAATAATTCCAAGTTTTGAATATCTATATCAAGTGTCAATTGTAAGGTTGTCACGGTACTAGAATTCCACACTACCGATACCAATCATCAGAACACTACTCGAAGCTCCATACTATTGTCGATACCACCCACCCACACACACACACACACACACACACACACACACACTCTCTGCAGCAGTAGCAGTAATGGCGAAGAAGCCATTTCTTGCAAAAGTTAACTTGTTAATTTTCCACTAAATATTTCCAATTATAGGTTAGAGTTAGAAAAAAATATTTATGATTAACTTTAGAGGTTTTATTAGTTTTACAACATATATAGAGGAATTTATCACCATGGCTTAATACGCCACCCTGGACCTGCAAATTACTGTTACAGCTGCTAAGACGACACACGTCAACAAAGTAGCATCGCACTGTGACAGAAGAACGGGGAAATGGTTGGATGTTAACTCTTTATTTCGAAATGAAATGCTAGAAAAAATACAATGTCTTGGTAAGGCAAAGCGCTTGTTCAAGAGATTATTTTACAGCATCTGATGTTACCCATTCGGGAGCTGGCTCTGAGGTTTCTGTGAGAAGTGTCCCCACAATAAAATTCTGTCCAACTGTGAGACCTTTAGGCAGTGTTGTGAATATTAATTCTTACATTAGAATTTGAGGTCTTATCTCCCTTGGCCTTAGATGAAACATTTCTTTCCTTTTCTTGCTTTTCTTAGGTGGTTGTTAAACGTGAGCCGCTAAGTTCTCCCGAGCCAGCTGATGAAATTAGCGACGTCACATCGCAGGCCGAAGGCAGTGATCCTCCTGAGCCTGGGTGCCAGGAGGACGAAGAGAAGGTGGAGCTGAGCCCAGAGAGCAGCGACCGCAGCTTCACTTCTGAACCCCAGCCCAGCTCCGACTCTCTTCTCCAGCCCAGCTCCCAGCTCATCCTCAAGAGCAGTATAGGAGGAGGAGGCACGAATGGAGGTGGTTTTGGACTGAGTGGCAAACCTGGGTTCAGCATTTCCAGCTTCCTCAGCCAAAAGGATTTTGCGACTGGCAGCTCAGGGATGGTTGCCGGAGAGGACGACCTTCCGAACACAACAACTGGGGATGCAGTAGCACATCGCTTTCTGCTGAGGCAGGAAGCTGCTGGCACTTCTGGCTCTGCTTCTTCCTCTCTTTTGCAATCAGGCCCACTCAGTGGTGAGAGTAGAAGCAGTTTTGGAGATAATCTGCAAGCCGATTCTCTGTTCCTCCGCCCCCTGCATGATGGTTTAGGAAACCCCAGAGGAAATGGGGGAAATTCAAGAGGAGGACGTGGAGGAGTGGATCCTTTTGATTTGGAATTCCAGCGCTCGAGTTTGGGGCTTCATTCACTGGGACGGCCCTCAAGAGAGACAGGAGGAGTCAGCGGCACAGGTCTGAGTTATCCAGGCTACAGACGCATTGCTCCAAAAATGACCACTGGCATGGGAGGAGAAGAGGCAGTAGGGGGGATTCTTCAGGATGCTGCCTCCTCTTCATCAAGTCTAGCGGGTCCCCTGCTCCTCAATGAGAACGGAGGGTATGAGATGAGTGGCAACAGGCCCACCTCCCTCCCCCCTCAGCTCACCCGGGCCTCAGCAGACGTTCTGTCCAAGTGCAAAAAGGCTCTCTCAGAGCACAATGTCCTAGTGGTTGAAGGGGCACGAAAATATGCCTGCAAAATCTGCTGCAAAACATTCCTCACCCTGACTGACTGCAAGAAACACATCCGTGTCCACACGGGAGAGAAACCCTACGCATGTCTGAAGTGTGGAAAACGCTTCAGCCAGTCTTCACACCTATACAAGCATTCCAAGACCACCTGTCTGCGCTGGCAGAACAGTAACATGTCCAATGCCCTGCTGTAGGAGCAGAGTGTGGAGATTAAAACACTAGGAATCAGTGTAGCTGCCTTTAAAGTCACAAAGCTGTTATAAAAATGTTTCTGAAGCTCTGACTGAACGGCCAGTTTTGTTATCCGCTCTGTCTAAACTAACTGATCCTGATCACAGACCAAAGATGGGGATGAAAAGGTAACTTAATATGAATGTGTAACATTATCTTCTCCAAGACCAGTTGATAAAGTTTCTGTTAAAAAATTAACCCCATAGAAAGATTATAGGGATGTAGGCCGATATATCAGCCAATACTGGCTATTTACCATTTGGCATTGATAATGGCCAATAAGTGAAAAATTTAAAAGGAAAAAACACCTTTTAACAATTTTGTGAGCATAACACAGCATAAAAGATGGACGTAGCTGCTGTGACATCACCCTTTGGTTAGTGAACTCCCATTATGAAACTTCAAGATGAGTGTCTTCACCATTTGAGGTGATCCTTTAGTGCCGATTCATTGTTAGTGGTACACTTGGAAGTAAATTCGATTCAGTCATTGCAACACTCAGAGGCAGCTGTGCAACATCAGCACTAAAGACTGACATCATGTAAAATATTGTATTTAAATTCATATTCAGTGCATAATTGTAAAAACATGTAGCAGCTGACATTATTGACTGTGCCTTGTTCTGTGCACGGCCCGTCACATCCATTCACATTCATCCACATTGGTCACCATTATGCGTGTAAGTGCTAAAATCTAATGGTTTATTAGATGCAAGCAAAAAAAGGCAGAGATAATCCAGTGTGTGGGAGAGACCTGGGTAATGCTGAAATCTGTAGCATTTTAACAGTTCAACCAGCAGAGAAGGCGACAGAGTATGTAGTGTTGTAACAGTGTTTGTATTCTGTCATGCGGTGAAATGTCATCAGTACTTTGTTAATTAATAGTCATCATGAGGAATCGAGCAGTGACTAATTCAAGTCAAATTAACGTGACATGATCGTCGTCTATGGTTGATTTTCAGTCTGTCACTGACGTTGTTGCTGATGTTGAAAATGTTTTTGGTAAAAGGCCAAATAATTCAAAATGTACTCATGGAGGCCTTCATGTGACATATGTCTGCAAGAGTAACAGCCTCACTTTAAAACATTTATACTTGTTGTGGGAAAATTCTGAATTACCCTGATTACCCTTCCACCACAACTGTTTACCTTAGAGTGAAGTTTCATTGTTTACTGACGTAAAATTATTACGGCAATCAGGAGAAAGGTTTAAAAAAAACAAACGTATTTTTCTGTCCAAATTCATAAAACAGTTTATTGTGATTGTAAAAATATGGCACTACGTGACGTTCAGCCGTAGCTTCTCGGTGTTGTGTGTTTATTGAGAGAACGGCGAAGTTTCAGTGACGAGTTCAGCATGTGTTGGGGGAAAAAAAATATTTCAACATGTAAATACTGTATTGCACATTTCTGGTAAGTCTTTTGGAGAGGAGACAAAACAACTCCTAAAGATGTAAACATTGTGTGTATGTTTGCTACTGTACTTGATATGAGTGCTTTATACGTGTCTCTTTACATATAATGTTGCGCCTGATACAAAAACACTGAGACAAATCAGTCTTTTTTTACAGCTAATAATGTTTACTGGAATGTTGAACTATGTGACGACATCTTCATTGTAATCCAACCATCCGGCTCACCCAGCTCTTATGATCTTCCTTCTTCCTTTCTTATTCTGTTGTGCTGGAAATGAAAACAAAGTTCCACTAGTCTAGAAAAATGTAACATCACTAAAGGAATATTTCACATGGAGAAAGTAATTTAAAAAAAAAAGATTTTAATGTTTTTATTTTTTGTTAATTACAAGAAATTTTGTGTTTTATGTAGCTGTATTTTAATGTAACTTGATAAATGTTGGGGAATGCTGTAAGTTACAAGTCAACTATGTTACAACTGAGGATTTGTGTAAGCTTAAATAAAAGTATGGACAGGATTTACAAAAATAATATCACATGAAGGTTTTCTAGCAGACATCCTGCAGGTTGAAAAACAGCCTCTCTGGATGGCAGTATGTTTTTTGAAACCGTGTTCATGCTGTGTTGTAGAGTTCTGTTTTAGTGAACTGGAATGGGAAAAAAAAATACATTAATTAACATGTTTGCTTTTTGTATACTTTAATGATTGGTGTATTGTGACACTTGAGCTGTCAGTGAGGCAGGATCATTGCTTTCAATCCTAGTTGGCACCTTGTTGTACTGTAGAGTCATCACACTGTTAGCCCTTTACAAAATGACACTTTTTAAAAAGAAAAAAGTTATTTAAAGTTATTTTCCCTGTAAATTTAATTCAGAACTCTATTAAAGTCATTTAAAATGACCAGTGATGGTTTAGTCTTTAATCTGACTAAAATTTAGTCTGTTGCTCTGACTCTCACTCACATTCAGCTTCTTCTCTCATCATGAAGCGAGGTAGCTGTAGCAGGCTTTTGAAAAATACAAAGGTAGATATGGGATCAGGCAAAGGTTTGACTGTTTACATGCCACACAAGCAGGTTAGGTGCTGTCTTCTACGGCTGTTGTATTAATTATTAAATTATTATTAAAACTGCACTGACTGAACTACCCTCTGTATGAAGATGTTTGATTTCTTAGAAAGAAATGTGTATAAAAGTCTGAATTGATTATTAAAGTCACTGCCTTATGCCCTCTAGCTTGTAAAGCCGGGCTTTTGTTGATATGCCAAAATTGAAAGGTTTGGGGGGGATTTCTTTCGTTTTTGTTTTCTGTATAACGTCTGTAGTGTAACCATGGGGTGGCTAAATGTTTGTCTCTTTACTGTTGAAGACTTTGAAGATTGTATAGTATGTTCAGGTGTTGTATAGGCTGAATAAAAATGCTATGAAATTCAGTTTGCGTGCAACCTTCTTATCATATACAGTGCTGCGAAAAAGCCTTGGCCCCCTTCCTGTTTTCTTTTTTTTTTTAAATATTTTTCACACGTGTGTTAGATCATCAAACTAATTCTAACATAAGACAAAATAACTTGAGTAAATACAAAATTGTTTTTTGTTTGTTAAATTAAGAAATAGCTTTCCAAAAAAAGTGTGGTTAATCAGTTGAGTTCAATTTCCTTATCTACACTCAGGCCTGATTACTGCAAGACCTGTTGATTCAAGAAATTGCCAACATAAGAAGCTGTCTCACAAAGCTAACCAGGCTAAAAGATCCCAAAAATCAACGCAACATGCCATGAACAGCTGAGAAGCAATGTCACTGACACCTATCAGGGTGGAAAGGGTTACAGAGCCATTTCTTAGGCTTGATCCTGAATCCTGAAGGAGAATGTCCGGCTATCAGTTTTTCCCCACGCTTGGGTTATGCAGCAGTACAATGATCTGAACCAGGTTGTTCATGCGCCAACCCTCCAATGTGGCTGTAATAAAACAATTCTGCAAAGAGGAGTGAGCTGAAATTCCTCCACAGCGATGAGTAAAACTCTATGCAGTTCTTGCTGCCAAGGGTGGGAAACCAGTTCCTAGGTTTATCGGGGCAATCATTTTTTCACCCAGGGCCAACTAGGTTTGAATCACTTTTTTTTTTTTCATATAATTTCAAAATCAGAAATCAGGAAGTGGGCAAAAACTTTTTCACAGCACTCTAGAATGCCAAACTAAAAAATGTGAAACTGAAGACTAAAGAAAAAGGAGACAGTTGCAACACTGCATGGATTTACTTCAGTCAGCAAAACATATTTTGAACAGTAAGTAGAACTAATCATCCACTATTTGATCATTTTTTCAGAGCGGAAGCTGTTTTTTCTTAAAGCTTGAGCTCTTTGATCATCGGCTGCCCTCGCAGGCCCAGGAGGAGGTTGTTTGCCGCCAAGGAAGACATGGCATCACGGGTAGTATAGGAGGCACTCGCAATATGGGGTAGAATCACTGCAGGAAGAGAAAATATTAAAACCAAATGATAGGCAGAGAGGACCAAGTGTGGTTTAAAAACCTGTTCAAAGTAGCAGAATGCTCACCACAGTTTTTGAGCGTAAACAGTGGGTGGTTGGTTGGCAGTGGCTCGGGAACAGTGACATCTAATCCAGCTCCTGCGATCTGCCCTGTGGACAGAGCTTCATACAGGTCTTCCTGGTTCACCACCCCGCCTCTGCGCAACAGCAAAAGCACAGTTATAGACTCAAAGGGCAGAATCCTCGCTGCTGATTGCCTACAGTACATATCCATTTCTCCAGATGCAAGTCACCGAGAACTTAAATGATTAGTCATTCTAACTTTCTATTAGTCAACTAATCAACTGTGGAGGTCATTTTGTGAAACTGCGAGCAATCCTAATATCTCAAATATGAATATTTGGATTTGAGGAAACACAATGGTCATTTCTTAAAACCATTACATTGCATTTTGTGTATTAAATGGTGATCAGTGAAGGAAAATAACCTGTTAAACATCAGGTTAATCAGTAATTAATGAGCACAACACTCACAGACCACTCTTGGGGTCTTGGGTCATGCATGTATCAGGTAGGGGTACCTGCTCGTGTTGATGAAGATGGAAGTCTTTTTCATCTTGGAGAAGAGGTTCTTATTGCAGATCTCCTTTGTCTCTGGTGTTAGAGCACAGCACACAGCCAGGAAATCTGACTGCTTTGCCAGCTCATCAAAAGAGACTAGAACAAGATACAGTGCAAAGTTATTAAAAATAAACTGAAAACTAAAATAAAACAAACCTTTTTAGCTGGTAGGAATCAGATGAAAACTACAATAGATGCACTAATATCACTTTTATTATCATATTAAGTTTGTGGGTGGTTCTTAGGACTTCAAGAAAGACTTATGAAAAGTCAAAAGGTTTTAAATAGCCTTATCTTTTGACTAGCCCCATCTGCCCTGTTGACAGGGGATCTTTTGTCCACATATCATAGAGTAACGTCCTTGCTGGGTCTTCCTTACCATATTCTGCATTGATGGCACTCGCCAACTCAGGCCTGGGGGCCACATCTGTGTAGATAAACTTCTTTACTTTGAAAGGTGCCAGACGCTCAGCAATGGCCACACCTTTGAGTACAAGCACACACTGTAAAAAGCTCATGACTGACAGAAATGGCAGTTTGACGATACGCTGATGTAAAGGTTGTCTTAGTGATGTGCTGCTTACCGATTCTGCCTAGTCCGAGAATACCGACAGTGCTGTTGGCCAGCTCATAACCACACAGCCACAGCGTTCTCCACGTGCCCCAGCCACCACTGGCGTCAGTGAGAGAAAGAGAGAGAATTTATTTTGCACAATTTGCATTTGTGCATGTATGTTTTAGTAAATCTTCCACGTATGTGTGATCTTATTTTGTATATGACAGTACGTCTTGGCCTCATGTGTGGCCTCTATGAGCCTCCTGGAGGTCGCAAGCAGCAGAGCTACTGTCAGCTCAGCAACAGCATCTGTCAGGACTTCAGGGGTATAACCTATACGGATTCCTCTGTAGGGAAACATAAACATTGCATACAACGTTACATGAATATTTCACTGCCTGTTTGCATGTTAAGAACCTTTTTTCTTAAAGGGAAAATCACTCTCAGTAGAGCCATGAATGGCATTCACATGTGTTACAATAAAATAAAACAGAAAGAGGGAACTCACCGTTTCTTCAGCTCATCCAAAGACAGATGATCGAATCCCACTGACATTGTACTGAGGACCTTCAGGTTTGGACCTGCAGGAATACGTCACACATATAAAGACATGCAAGGCTGTTTGTTGCATTTAGGTTATTTGTCAAAGGCAAAGGGCAGACCTGCAGCGTCCAACAGTTCCGCATCAATTTTTTCCGTCAGCGTGCAAAGCAGACCATCTACACCTTTGACCTTCTGAAGGAGCTCCTTCCTGGGCACCGGTATGTCATCTGAGTTCCACAGCTCAAACTGCACCCTAGGGAAACAGAAATCACATGACTGAAGATTTAAATCAAATCCAGTTTTCCTCTATCGTCACCTGGAGGAAATTTACTGGTCAAAGATGAAAAAAAATCCCAAATACATGAGCACAGGTTTCACATTTTTATACAGATAATGGCTCTTCTTAGAGATACACAATGTCAAAGTGCCTTTCATTGAAATCCTGGGATTTTAGGGTGCAGTGAAACATTTGTGCAGCTCTCTTTCTCAGGGAATACCCTTTAGACTATGTGCTTTATTTGACGAGACCTTAAGGCAAACATTAGCTGTCATGTTTGTTCAAAGTAAATGATGAACCTCTCAGACCAGATATTCAAACTGCTTAAAGTGATCAGTGTCAAATCTCCTGCGGCACACATCGCAAAGTTACATTAAAACGCTAAAATTTGTTATTTTAAGTGACATAACAGGATACTAAAAATAACTCACTGTCCGGATTCGCGGAGGATCTTCAGGCCCTCAGGTGGGATCTGTCGTGTGACATAGATGCGCGGCAGGGTTGACATCTCCCTCTGGATGTTGCTTGTTAGAACCCCGGTAATGTTCAAAGGAGTAACGGCGATCTTCTGGAGCCGACGGAGTGCCATGCGACTGCACCACATTGCAGCGTAAGTGCGTGGGCAGAGTGTCCACAGTGTAGGATGAGTAAACTCTGGAGACTGTTGTGGGGTTTGTGTGTGATTCTGGCTGCAGTTCAAGGGGGAGGCTCCTTTGTGAACTAACCAATATGATAAAAGGGTGGGAGTCTGAAGGTTTGAAAGGGGAAAAGTCTGAAGGTCTGAAGGTTAGAGATACTTATCCCTAGTTCCCCCCCAGAGAAGCAAAAATCGGTCCAATTTTGTCTCTGATTATGGAACTAGAGGCTCTTTATATTCAAAACAAAGAGACACAAGCATAACTAACCGCTGTGACAAAGACAGTACCAGAATTGTGTTTTCCATCCAGAACTGGAGCGAGTTGTGGTGTAAATGTTTCACTTAGCTGGTGAACTTTGTTTCTTTAAATGGGGGGGGGGCTGAACATTGTTTTTTATCTTCTGTTTTCACTGGCTGCGACTAGTTTTGATATCTCTGTTTTTACAACCTGAGCCTGCCTGCGTTGTCGTGAACATAGAAGAGTTGTTGCTTGGTTGATTGCTTATTTTTTCTCAAACTGAAAAATAAAATACCCCTAACCCGTAAAATGGCTGGAGGAGGTATTGTCACACCTCAAATCCAAAGCGATAAAGCAGACTCATCATCGACAAGGTTGATTTAAGATAAGGCAATCTTTTCTGACATGTTTCTGCTGTTTCTGTCCTGCTTTCAGTTAGATGGACCTTAAAATCATTATTGTGTTACAGGTATTACTTTTGTGTTACTTCTTTTCTTTTATGAGTAGAATGCATTGTTGTCACCATATTCACATATACAATATACAAAAGTCTTAAGACACGCTTTATCACTTTATATTTTTGTAGGAAAACAGGAAATAGACTCAGCAACTTATTGAAATGTGCAAACACACATAGAAATACAGTATACAAGGGGAAAAAATAGAGTTTGTATGATTCTAATGAGCTCGGAAGTCAGTATTTAGTATTATTGGTAGAACAGTGTGTTATATATTCTTTAACACAGCCTGGACACTCTTAACCTTTCTTTCTTTAATTATGTAGTCTTCAGGAATAGTTCTCCAGGGTTCTTGTAGGACACTTAAAGCTCTTCTTTGAATGTTGACTTCCTTTTCTTCCCTTCTCTGTCAACATGATCCCACACTGCTTCGGTAATGTTGTGGTCCGGACTCTGAGGAGGCCAATCCATGACTGATAGTGTGTGTTTTTCTAGCCAGGTATGCTTTTACTGCATTAGCCATTGCCAATCACGAGCTTTTCTGATGGTAGTTGTTCAAAATCTGTGTTGATAATTCAATTTGTTTTGACAAAATCCCCAACACCACTGGCTGAAATGCAGATCGAAACCATGACAGAGCCTGCAATGTGTTTTACAGACCATCACTTATAATTTGTAAACACTCACTTAGACACCAACTGTTGTACCTCTCTTCCGACCTCCTCTGCACATACTGATGAGCTTTTTTTCCCTGCTTCCCCTCCTTAAGACTATATATATATATAGCAAAAAGAAAGAAAGCAAAAAGATATATATATATTTCTTTTTACTTGCTTTTTAAAAAACCTAACACTGATCTATCTATATATATATATATGTATATTGCTCAATACACTTTAAAGAAATACAAGAAAGTCTGGTTCCTTGAGGCAAAATATAAAGAAATGGGTGGTGACTCAAGATTATACCTTTGAAAACAAAATGGTGAAATGTTATTCTTTAGAAAAATGTCACCCGAAATCTACTAAATCATCATAAATGTGTGTTATTTTATCAACAACACAAAAATAACTAACGTTTATTCACAAATATAGTCCTAGAAGTTACCGTGAAGTGATTGGTTGACGTTGCCCACGTGAGTGCGATAACCCGGAAACACTCCAAGTTTTTTAACCAGTCACAGCCATTCATTCGCTGCAGCTCGCTGGGCTTACTGACAGGTACCTGCGTGTGATATTCTGACTAATTTTAACCACATTTATAGCAGTGTTTACATATTGCTTGATAGAAACAACTATTCCTAAACCATTTGTCTACTCCCTGGAGTTATTTGTAGCCTCGTGTTTGTGTCACTACTTTTAATGAGTTTATGAGAAGTGTCTCCGCAACCGGCACCGGGCAGCAGCATTAGCTAGCTGTAGCCGCTAGCGTTGAGCTTCAGCAACTTCATAAGTCATCTAGCTTTACTAAGGCACATGTATTAACCACTTTAATGTCGGGCTTTTTTTTAAGCCGCTTGGTTAATTCAGCTCAGGTCAGCTCAGCTCGGTGGGATCAACCACGTTGCTGACAGCTAACTGGTATCAACAGTTAGTTAGCTGTGCGGCTCATTAACAGCAGGGCGTTGGTTTTAAATCTATATCGCTCAATCAGACAAGGTTAATTACTCTATTTATATTTTTAACAGGAAGCATCTCTATCTGTGAGGCACTTGCTCTCCCCCCCCTTCCCCTCCCATCATGGCTACAGACTTGATGGAGATTGACGACTCTCTTTACAGGCAAGCCTCACCATCACTTATAATTTGCCTTTTTAATGGTTTATATTACAGCAAGCGCAGTTATTGTTCGTGGTGTTTCCATTCGTCCTTCTAGCACATTCCTTCACAGTGACTCTTCATCTCTCTCTCTCTCTCTCTCTCTCTCTTTAGCCGCCAGCGATATGTGCTTGGAGACAGTGCCATGCACCAGATGGCCCAGTCCTCAGTCTTTCTCAGTGGAATGGGAGGACTGGGAGTAGAGATAGGTAGGCAATATTTAATGGTTTGGTGTTTGTATGAGCCACGCAAGCAACTCTAACATGACTCTAAACCTTTTGGGTTTGGTTTCACAGCAAAAAATATTGTCCTGGCTGGTGTAAAGGTAGGTGCGCTCTCTTAATATTACAGCAATGTGTCATTCCCAGCATCTTGCAAGTCCAAAGGTCTTGTAGTCATAATTGTTCGAACCTATACAGTATGTTTGTCCTCTGTGTGTACAGGCAGTCACGCTTCATGACACAAAACAGTGTGAGACCTGGGATCTTGGCTCCAACTTCTTCATCCGCAAAGAGGATGTTTTGAGTCAGAGGAGGAGGTAATGAACCCCACGGGGCGGGACTCTCCTTACGCTCTTAAATAGGCATGCACCAGTGTAGCTTATTCATTCCTCATGAGGATACCTTAAAGGAGTGGGCTGATAATAGTGCTAAATAAGTACATTACAAACCAATCTCTTTTTATGTGAAAGTTAATATTAAAATGACAAAATAACAGGACCAAAACCTAATTAATTTAAACTTGTTTCCTTTCATCTTGGTCTGTGATTAAATTGAATTGTTACAGTTAAGCTATTGCTGCTCCCCTTTGTTACTGTGTATGTCTGTTTAACCATACCCTCCTTGCTTGCACAAGATCATTAAGGACTGCACTAATCAAGTTGTTCAGTTGCTCAAAGTGCAGTTGTAAAGTTTACACAACAATACAGAAATAGTGACACTGACAGGGACAGCACCATTGTCTGTTGTTGTGATCAGCTCAACTGACCACTGTTTGGTTTCTGTTGAATTATAATTAGGTCACAAACTGCTGCTATAAACATTTTGCTGACATAGCAACAGTGAAAAGCCACCAAAGTGACGATCCTTTCTTGTTAGTTTCATAATGTGCTAAATAAAGAATGACACTTTAGTTCAGTTTAACTGAATATAATTGTGATTGACCAGTGCATACCTAATACAGCTCTGAGTAGGTATCAGAGTGATATGTGGTATAAACATTAAGACTGGTGCATCCTTACTCAGATACTCTCTCGTGTTTACCCACTCCCTTGTGTTTTTCCCACAGGGTGGAGGCAGTGTGCCCTCGCGTTGCAGAGTTGAACCCTTATGTCCACGTTGACATGTCTTCCTCTGCTCTTGACGACAACACTGATCTCGGTTTTCTCAGAAGGTACCAGGTAAGTCATTACCTTTCAGACTCCGGGTTGTAAGCTAACTCATTGGTAATAGGACAGACATTTTTTTTTATAGGTTGCTCCCACGCCCTCAGAAACCCCCTAGTGATTAAAAATATGAGGTGTAGGGAAGTATGAAGACACCCGCCCCTTCCCTGAAGACCAATGTGGCTTAACAAGAGTTTCCAATAGAAAGATTTCATCATAGAGAAACATTTCTGAATCTCAATAAAAACTCATGAAGCTACCCCAGCAGTGTGATTCACTTCACAGCTGCCTCTTACAGATGTTCTAGTTATGTTTCTCCCCTGGTCTGAAGGAATGTTGAACCTAAAGGTCAGCATTTCATAGCTGCACAGTTATGAACCCTTCACGACTTTCGCACAGCAGAAGTCGATGACATTTTTATGGCGATCATGTATTTGGCCACCAACTGGCATTCAATTTAAAATAAAATGCTTGTACGTAACTGCTTTCCTTCTCTACTGCATAGTCTGCTATGGACTCCAGGTAATGTTTAGTGTCTGCTCTGCTTCCTCCTCTAGTGTGTGATTTTGACTGAGGCCAGATTGAGCCTACAGAAGAGAGTAAATGAGTTCTGCCACTCACAACAACCCCCCATCAGAGTAAGTCTGCTCTCCTTGTTGTGCTTATGCATTACAGTTGCACTGCGAGAGCTCACAGATGGGTAAATATTAACCAAACCTGTTGCGTGTGTATTGCTTCAGTTCATCAGCTGTGACGTGTACGGTATCTGTGCACGAGTGTTTTGTGATTTTGGAGAAGAGTTTGAGGTGTTCGATCCCACAGGAGAGGAGCCCAAGGAGGTTTTCATTCAAAGTATCACTCAGGTATTCCCCCCGACCACACCCCACAAAAAATAAAAAATTACAAATAAATAAATTGTTCCAGCTTTTCTTCAAAAAATTCAACACATACACTTTGCAGTAAAGTTTGCCTGTTAATCTTCTGTCTGCTTAGTCAGTAAATGAGTGAACTTTGGTGAACTTTTCTGCAAACTGTTTCAGGATAATCCTGGGGTGGTAACCTGCATGGACAACCAACCCCACGGCCTACAGACAGGGCAGAGTGTTGTTTTCAGAGAGGTCGGCGGCATGGTGGAGCTCAACGGCACTTCTCGGCAGGTTTCAGGTACTGTGGTTACAAATTTATTACTGTAATGCATAACAGCGGCGTCTCCAAGATATTATTATTTGTACAAACTCAAACTGGTGTTTTTATTTATTTTGCTGGACGCAAATGCAAAAATGTATCTGGCAATGTCATGTTTGGTGACTTGTTTTCTATATGTATGTTCATATAAATTAATATAATATGATTTTGTGTGTGCGCGTGTGTGCGTGTGTGTGGGGGGTTATAGTCCTTTCTTCTCATAGCTTTGCAATAGGAGACACATCTCAGCTACAACCATACACACATGGAGGTTTCTTTGTCATGGTGAAAACCCCTAAGATGTACAGATTTGTAAGTAGACTAGTTTTCATATTTAACAGTGTCATCCAATTATGATTTAAAAACATGCAGATATGTTTAAATGACCATCACTTGTGTGTATGCTCACAATAACTCACAATATTTATTTCAGGAAACATTAGAGCGACAGCTGTGTGACCCTCGGGTCCTGACTCCGGACTTCAGTAAACCAGAGGTAAGAGAAAACTATGAAGCTTGTATCCTACAGAGAGGGGAATTGTGTGACATTTAAACATCGTTTTTATTGCAGCTTCATGACTCACATGGCTGAGAACAGTGTGAGTTAGAAACTGATCAAAACTTTCCCATGGATCTCTTGCTACACAGTTGGTTCTCCTGACAGTATCCCACATGCTTAAACATACTGCCTTCACGTTTACACAATAGAAACATGCACATGTACAGAGCAGAGATGCCCTTTCTTTCTCGAGTTCACATTGATGTTGCAAAACAGGTTAAACTAATGTAGACCCAGTGTTTCTTAGCCAAGTTCACAAATGCCTGTTTTTCTTTGAGTTTAAGAAGCCAATTTCTTCACAGTCCTGTTTTAAATGTGCTTCTCAGGCCCCACTTCAAATCCATGCTGGCATGTTGGCACTGGACACCTTCCAGGAGCAGCACAGTAGACTCCCCAACACTGGGTAAGTAAAATTTCCATATCAGATCAGTACTTTTTACCTTCCAGTCTAATGTTCTGCTCTGCTTTCTCTGTACAATATGATTGCTAAGCACTGAAGAGCGCCTTTTCTTTGATGTCATCAGGTGTTTACAGGATGCTGAGGTTTTACTAAAGCTGACTGAGGAAGTGAATGCAGCTCTCAAGAGCAAAGTGAGCTTTACTGTTTTCCTCATTTCATCACTGCAAAGGCAGGCACTCATTGTCTGACAGATGACTGTATGCACGCTGGTGTGATAACGTTATGCTGTCTTTTCCTCTCATCTGTGACTCCTTCCTCCCAGGCGTCTGTAAATACTGAGCTAGTACGCTGCCTTTCAAGGACAGCGAGGGGTATTCTCCCTCCATTAGCAGCAGCTGTTGGAGGTTTAGCCAGTCAGGAAGTTCTTAAGGCCATCACAGGGAAGTTTGCACCCCTGCAGCAATGGGTAGGTCACTAAATTTGAAGCTGTGGTTTTATAGCTCACTGTAAGCCTTTTTCCAACCCTGAAAGAAAATGTTTTATTATCCAGTTTTGTTTTTTTTGTTTGTTTTTTTAAACTTCTCTTTTGTTTTATCACATTTTTAGTTTTATCTTGATGCTATTGAGGTAGTCAAGCCACTTCAACCTCTTTCTGCTGAGGAGTTTTCCCCTAGGGGTGATCGATATGATGGATTACGAGCTTGCATTGGTGACTCACTGTGTTTACAACTACACAAGCTAAGGGTCTTTATGGTAAGATTTAGAAGTTCTCAATGTGTTTAAGGTTTTTATTGAATTATGCTAGTTTACCCCAAAATACATTCTTTTATAGGTTGGCTGTGGAGCAATAGGCTGTGAGATGCTGAAAAACTTTGCCCTGCTTGGGATTGGATTGGCCAAGAGCTCAGGGGAGGTGGGTATTTATTCTTTATGCATTTATCTAAGTTTTACCTCACTGTGAAAAGTTTACTGGAATTTCATTTGCATATTTAACTTCTCAGGTGTGCATCACAGACCCAGACCTCATAGAAAAGTCTAACCTCAACAGGCAGTTTCTCTTCAGGCCACATCATATACAGGTGAATAGACGTGCATTTCTGCACCAGTCAGGCTCGGGCTTGATCGATGCATTGCTGCATTTAAGCCATCTGTTTCCTCTCTGCTTTAGAAACCGAAAAGTACCACAGCAGCAGAGGCTACTCGTGATATTAACCCAGACCTACAGGTGGAAGCTCACCTCAACAAGGTGTTTCCGGCTACTGAGAACATCTACAATGACTCATTCTACTCTTCATTAAACCTAGTGGTCACTGCGCTGGACAACGTAGAGGCACGGAGATATGTGGACAGGTTGGTGAAGACATTGTGACGATCACAGCTTCACTTCATTAAGTATTCGATGTTCAATGAACCGCAGTGAAGCAGAATCCATGTGTGATTATTGTGACCCCTGTCCTCATGATTACCATTCTCATGACATGAATCTCGTAGATTCGTTTTGATAAAGTATTTGTTGTCATTAAAAAAATTTTCTTTTTTGCAATTTATGTATTTTCAGCCGCTGTGTATCCAATCAGAGGCCTCTCCTAGACTCTGGCACCATGGGAACTAAAGGGCACACCGAAATCATTGTGCCAAACTTGACAGAGTCTTACAATAGCCATGTGAGTCTGAGGAAGAGGCTCAAGTTATTGGTTTTCTGTGCTGGACATGTGCAGTCCCATCACCAACCTAAAATCGCTTTTCCTTTGCCTCCCAGAGGGACCCCCCAGAAGAGGAGATCCCATTCTGCACTCTCAAGTCTTTCCCTTCTGTTATAGAGCACACCATCCAGTGGGCCAGAGATAAGGTCAGGCAGCTGAAAGACCCAACAGTATTCTTTTTCCACACTGCAAATTATTGTTTTGAAAGTCTGAGTGTACCTCCTAATTTTTATTTTATTTTTTAAATTTTTGGCTTTCTAGTTTGAGAGTGCCTTTGTCCACAAGCCCTCCATGTACAGCTCGTTCTGGCAGACCCATTCCTCGGCTGAGGTGGTGCTGCAGGTAAGGCACCAGTGCAGTTTTCACTGTTGAAAATCATCCCAGCAGTGCAGCTGATTAATCAATAAAAACAACTTTGATGATTGTGTGTGTTTGTCTGTGTAGAGGATGCAGGCAGGGGAAAGTCTGGAAGGGTCATTCCAGGTCATAAAGCTGCTGAGCAGACAGCCCACTCAGTGGGACCAATGCGTCGCTATTGCTCGTCTGAAATTTGAGAAATATTTCAAGAGAAAGGTAATGAAAATACACATTCCTATCAAAGGGGCTGTGGTTTACGATTATGTGATATTTTTTTTTTTTCAGTTTTTTCACTTTACCGCTGTTTTCATGTAGGCCCTACAGCTGCTGCATTCTTTCCCACTGGACACAAGGTTAAAAGATGGAAGTAAGTGTTAAATAATCAGATGGAAACCAGAATCAAGTTATCAAGCAAATTAACAGGTATAGCTAATGTATAAATGGCATGTAAAATTAAAGTATTTAGTGAAAAGTCTCCCAATTCCTCAGGTTTGTTTTGGCAGTCTCCAAAAAGACCACCAACACCTCTTGAATTTGACTTGAAAGACTCTTTGTGAGTATGCCCTTCTGCTAACCGATAAGCCAAATATACTCAGATCTTGGCTTTTAAACTCTCCTCTGTTCCCATCAGGCACTTTGCTTTCATTGTGAGCACTGCCCGGCTCTTCGCAGGGATTTATAACATCCCTTATTCAGAAAGGGTGGGTGGCAAGCATTTAAATCTAAGCTCTCTCAAAAACACACATACGTAATCACTTACTGACTGTGTGATTGTGTTTTTCAGGATCTTTCTGAAGAGGCTATTACCAGGATTCTCACAGATGTCAAGATTCCAGAGTACAGGCCCTCAGAAAAAGTAAGCTGTTCTGTTGATCTGAACTTTAGACTTTCAAACAAGTGTGCCCCCCCCCAAAAAAAACCCACCCTAATCTTTTTGATGTGACTCTCTCCCTGCCAGTGCATAGAAACAGATGAGACAGCAAAGAAGCCTGATCAGATAAAGATGCCTCTAAGCAGTGAAGAGGAAAGGGACGCCATCGCTCATTTGGAGCAGGCCATTGCTACTGACAGGGTCACACCAGGTATGCAAATACTCAACATATCCTGTTTCTTTTTTTCCTTTTTTTTTCGTCTGAAGAAGACACAAGCTGACTGACAAATTGAAAATGTGAAAGCTGGAGTGTTACATTTGTGATTAACGATTGGAGCGTGTGTCCTGTAAATTGTGCAGAACGGTTACGGATGAGTCCACTTCAGTTTGAAAAGGATGATGACAGCAACGGTCACATGGACTTTGTCGCATCAGCATCCTCTCTCAGAGCCATCATGTACTCCATTGAGCCAGCTGACAGACTTAAGACCAAACGCATTGCTGGGAAGATAATCCCCGCCATTGCCACGGCAACAGCTGCAGTGGCTGGTTTGGTGAGCACAGACCTTGAGATACTCATGTGGTTTTTAAGGATTGCATCCAGCAGATAGTGCTCATCATCCATTAGGTTATATGTTTTGATTGAAGAATAAGGTGTACAGAGATGTTTTTAAAATGTTGATTTAATGGTATGGTAACCTTGTGTATTAATGTGATGCACTCAGGTGGCGCTGGAGTTGATCAAGGTGGTTGGAGGCTTCGGGTTTGAATCACACAAAAACTGCTTCTTTAACTTGGCCATACCTGTAGTCGTTCTCACTGAGCCTGCTGCAGTCAAACAGACACTCATCAGGTACACTCATCATACACGTTTGCTCTACACGTTTCATGTCACCGTTATTTTTTTCTTTTAATTTTAATATGCCGGATGCGCTTCCTGAAACTCCTCCTAAGGGATTTGTGGCTCCATGGTTTAGTTGTTAACATGTTCGCCTCACATGCGAAAGATCCCAGTGGGAAACGCAAATCCAGCCTCACGGGGTCATAAGACAGTGCAGTGCTAATGCCTGGAAGAAGGGTTCGGAGAGTTGCATCCGGAGTAAATGTCTGTGCCAAATATGCAGCTCCATCCACAGCAGTGACCTCTTGTGAAATAAGGGGATCTCAGATTTTTAACTGATGCTATGAAGCTCCGACTTCCAGTGGACTGTTCTGCAACAAGATGTTGCTGTTTTTGGATTCTGTGTACTGAAATTTTCAAGTCCCGCACTCTTACTGACCACTTACTGTGGCACTATCTCAGCATCCATGGGGAAATTACATTTACCATGTTGTTATTATTATAATGTCATGTAGTAACAGCTCCATTGCATCTCTTCCAGGAACAACATCTACTACACCATCTGGGACTGCTGGACTGTCTTTGGCCACGAGGACTTCACTCTCTCTGACTTCATGAATGCTGTCAGGGTATCAAGCATTTACTCCCATTATCCAGTGATTTGCAGCTGTCAGATTATTGTATTCTTCCTCAGATTCTTGTTGTTACTGAGAATATTTTGTTTGTTAATGGGCTGTTTTGTTATTTATAGGAAAAGTATGGAATTGAACCCACTATGGTCGTCCACGGTGTAAAGATGCTCTATGTGCCTGTTATGCCTGGACACTCCAAGAGGCTCAAATTGACGTATGTGTTTTCCTCCAAACTTTTCCTTATTTTTTTCTTTCTTTTTATAAAAACAGTGTGGAGTAGGCAATGAATGTGTTGCTTAAGGGCACATCAGAATCGAGAGGGTGGATACTCTTTAACAATAGATTAAAGCAGAGACACTCACACTTCCCTCACACTGCCTACGTAGTGTTTTCCTGGTCTAAACTTAAGCATAATTTCCAGGTGTGTGCCTGTACTTGTGCTCATTACAAAGTTTTGTTGTTTTTTTTTTGTTGTTGTTGTTTTGTTTTTTTTGCTGAAATGTTCACAGTGCATATATTCGTCTCTGCCTCTGATTTTTCACAGGATGCATAAACTAATCAAGCCATCAGTGGACCGCCGCTACGTAGACCTTACTGTGTCATTTGCTCCAGAGGCAGACGGAGACGAGGACCTCCCTGGTCCTCCGGTCAGGTACTACTTCAGCCCCGATGGCGAGACTCCCTGACACCTCCCTCAATGTCATCCTTAAGCCTCTTGTGTCCTTATTTCCCTTCTTTTATGTAAATTGTTACACCCCACTTGCTTAGGCATGGGCCAAGAGTTTTCCCTCAGGATGTTACCTGACAAAGTCAAAACTCCTTGCCTTAGCACAAACCCCTCTTGTACTTCATGGAGCAAGAAAGGCCAGTCGTGGTCCCAGTTCTGGTTTTTTTTTTTTTTGTTTTGTTTTGTTTTTGTTTTGTTTGTTTTTTTGTTGTTGTTTTTTTTCCCCTTGCCTAAGATCTAGCCAGTGGAACACAAGGAGTAGCACTTATAATTATACCTGTGTACATATACTTTCTGTTCTTTTTTTTCTTTTCTTTTTTTTTTTTTACTGTGGTGAAATGCACAGCTCTGGCTGTGTCGATGCCTTAATTGATTATTAACCCTTTTTTTTTTTTCTGTTTGTGGCAACGAGTCTGACTGAAATCTGTCTTTACAGGAATCTTTAAACTCCCAACACACAGACCCATTCAGTTCTTGTGTTTGACTTTTTTTTTTTTTGTGAGTTAAACTTTTGGCACAATAAAGACAAGCAGTTGGTAGGCTTCGCAACATCTTCGTCCTCTGAGTTCTTTGAGAATATTGCCAACCACAAATTTGCCAATTATTTTCTGTCTCCCTCTATAGAAATAAAATAAAAGAATCAAAATTTGTTGTATAATTTTAAGGTGCGACAAGTTAAGTGAACAATGGCAAAACCACCAAAGATAGTGATTATCATTTTGTCTGCAGATTGTTCTTTTTTTTTTTTTTTTTTTTTTTTTTCCCATCACTTTGACTGCCTCATTATAAAACATGTTTAAAACACAGGGCATGGATATCACCCAGCATTTGAGAGCAACACACAAGCTGTTTCACTTAAAGGTTAAGCTGAAGTTGTTCTGCAGTCATTCGGGTGTAAAATGACAGTCAGTGTGTGGTGCACTTAAAAACAAAAAATGGGTTAAAAAAAAAAAAGTTAATTGTAGCCGTTAGTCTTACCTACCTTAATAAATACTTGAGTAATGACTGCACTGACATTAGTTTGAGCAAACAAGATGTTCTTCATTAACAATACAAAAACTGGCGTGAGTTTAATGACTGTTTCACACATAGAAAAGCCTTATTTTGACAGACATTAAACATCTGGGGTCACACTCCTGTGTTATAACACATTTGTTTTAAAAGAAAATCTTTGCTGTTCATGATTTGTTGTATTTGTTCATGAATGTCTGTGACATGTATTTATTTACTTGTTATGCCTTTTTGGGGGGGTCAGACTGAGCCTGTATTGATGAGCTCTGAGTAATGGTGCACTGGTTAAATAATCAATAATGAATAGTAGTCATCCAGAAAGTCTTTCTCCAGGTTTACAATTCTCCCTTTCATTAAGTTCCAGGTTAAAAAGAAGGCTTTCGATCAGTCTGTAGTGCCTACAGTGGCATTAACGTCAGTGTAGATTTGAATGGAATCAGTTAAATTGAACTTTGTCTTGAAGATTAAGTTGCATCTTATCATCTGTCTTGGACCTTCTGGCTGAACACCACAACGAGATGCTTCCTCAGCGTTCCTTTGTTTCTCTGCTCAAAACCAGAGGTGGTGAAATTTCCTTTCTACAGCAGATGTCTACCCATATTGACAACACTTCTTGTGCAGTGAATTCATCATTTTAAAACAAAGCAGTGTTAATGACAGATACTGATGTATGTTCTTGTGACAGACGAGCTCAACTAGTGGTCCAATAAAATGTGAGATTTCAGGATGTCTTCAAAATTGAAGCTGCTGACTCGTTCTTCGAAGTCAAACTTTACAACAAATACAGACACTATGATTTGAATTTATTACATCAGATATTTATAGAGAGAAAATATTACATGTAACTGAGGTTTTTTTTTTTTTTTTAAACTAAAACAATTTGATACAGTACCTTGGGAAATTAAATTATAAATACATTCAAAAGTTCATTCAGATCTCATAGTGTGACTGTTACATTTCATCATTGCCACTGTAGTGATTAAAAACATAACACAGTATCTACATATTAATAACTGAGGAAAAGTGCATTGTGTCTGGTTTAAATATCAAACTGTAACATTTCATATATCGAGGTCCTGCAGGTTCCCCCAGCTGGGTCCCACTTTGACTTTGGCCTTTAACTTCACATAGAGTTTCACTGCTGATTCCATCTCTCTCTTGACTATCTGTGCGACCTGACAGAAGCAGAGGTTCGTGTGAGAGACACTTCATACAGCTGTGTGCAACCCAAACAGTAATTCCTGTATGTACCTGTATGAGGTCTTCTTCTGTGGCTTCGTAGATGAGTTCATCATGCAGCTGCAGGATGAAGTAAGCTCCTCTGAGTTGAGATCTTCCAGCTCTGCGATGATTACGGACTGATGAGATTACAGACGTGATTAATTTACAGCCTTAAACATGATGCAGGGGTTATCGCTCCCTGCATGTTGCATTAATGCAAAAAAAAAGAAAAAAAGAATTTATGTTCAGGTCACCTGAATTTGTGTGCTGGTGAGACGGAGGAGCTGCAGGATACGTATTTCGTAGCCGTTTCTGGATGTTGACAGTGGCAAGTTTAACAATATCAGCTGCAGAGCCCTGTACGGTTGTGTTCACTGCCTGCCGCTCTGCCTAAACAAGTTTTGTTTTTTAAGGAAAAGGTGAAAAAAGGATGAGTTTTAAATGACCTGCTTCACATCTAAACTCTGACAAAGAACTCGTGCTCACGTGAGCTTTGATGTGTGCGTTGCTGCTGGTTATTCCAGGTAGATATCTTCTGCGACCCATCAGCGTCTGGACATAGCCGTCCTTTATACACTTCCTCACAGTCTGTTTAAGAAAAGCACTGATCCCTGAAATGTCAGAAAGAAAATGTTTTAAAATGAGAATGTAGAAGTAAGTTTAAGCAGTTTAAAGCAAACCTGTCGGTGGTTCAAGCCCCCTCTACAATTGACCATGGTCTGCTATACTGGATTATTAATCCAACTCTTGGTCTTATTATGCTCCTCAGCTTGTTTTAGTACTGATAATAACCGAACGACGTTAAGAAGTTTACACTGATAAGATTAGAAAAAACATTTCACATACTACCAAAAAAAAACCAAACATTCTCGATCTTGTGTCTCTTATTTCAAGTAAAGACACATAATTTCCATTTAATGTCTTTATTTTTTTCCCTGTTATCTCATTGTAGCTATAAACCCCTCAATATTCCAACCTATATACTGCAGCACATCCCGTGAACTGGATTGTCCCATATGCAGAATTTGTGTTTTAGTATAGTGTGATGCAGAACAGTGCAGAGAATATGCGTGCGTCTTTCAGATGGACTCAAATTGGATGAAGAAAAAGTCACATGGGAACAGCTACATTATGCGTGTGTGCAGCAATCTGCGTGGGTGTAAGAGACACTGTGGCAACAACCGGAAATACACAGCTAATATTAGTGATATTACTAATATTGAGATATGTGTAGTGGGGAAGCCCCAGTGTATACCTTTGTATCTGGCTTTGAAACTCTCAATGTAGCATGCTGCGTCATTCTCATCCACTCCCATTTGCTCCCCCAAAGACTTTGCTCCCATCCCATAGATGATGCCATAGCAAATCTGCAAACACAGAAGCATGTACTCCCCTGGTGATCTTGCATGTGTGCATGTCCTTTCTGTCTACCCTTTCCAGCCTAGTTGTACCTGTTTTGCCTGTTGTCTGAGGCTGTCATTCACTGACTCCGGCTCGACACTCTTCCACTCAGCTGCAATGCAGCGAAACACATCTGCTCCACCATTCAGCACCTGGTGAACATGCAAAGTTCACAATTTGAGTTTACATATTGTTTTCTTTCCATTAACCAGATTTAAATTTCACTGACCTGCAGGAGACGCTGATCCTTTGAAAGATGGGCTAGCACTCTCAACTCCAGCTGGGAGTAATCAGCTGCTAATATCATTCCACCTACACAACAGTACAAAGCTTATAGAAGCGCCTGATGCAAAGCTACAGGAAGGATAGGTGACCACTCATCTATATGAACTATACGTGGATGTACCAGTATTATTATTAGAGAATTATTATATTAACCTGAAAAAGGAATGAAAGCATGTCTCATGCTAACAGAGAAGGCAGGGCCTTGTTCTGAAGTTCCAGCTGCGACTGAAGATACCACAGAGCGTCTCCTCTTTCTGTAACAACAGTGTAAGAAAATCATTATAGCAAGTCCGCCCTGCTGCATCACTCCTAGCTACTTAACTTTTAAAGCAGTTAGTTTTGGAAAAACCTGTCACCCACATTAATCCAATGTAAAAATGGAAGTTTTGCATTATTTTAGGGGTGTAATACTATTACTCTGTTGTTGGCCTATTTCTACTTCTACTTCATAGACAGACGTATGAATATGAACAGAACATTCGGCATAATAAACAAGATGAGCACAGTGCAAATTAACTTTTCATTTAATTTATTGACTTTTTCCACTGAAAAATACTTTACAGGTTATTATTAAGTAATATGCCACATTTAAAGGGAGGCAAATAAAACAAACTACATATTTTAACACATATTTTTAACACAGTTACATGTACTGTAAAATAAATTAAAAAATTGCAGTCAGGCCTATAGTAACAGCTGCCAACTTCATTTCTAAAGAAAATCTGAAACTGAATTTATTTAGTGAGAAGCGTATTTTCTCACTTACATATACAGTTGCCTTTTTCATTTTTTTTATTTTCTTTTTATTGACTGTCTTTGCATCTCATGACCTCTTGTTCGTTTCTTTCTATTCCCTGTTTGTTTCTTTGTAACATAGAAAATGCTAAATTAAAAAAAAACAAAGCCCATATTTATATAATTAAAACTTGATGAATTCCCCTTTTAAAAACAAAACACTTTGATCAAGTTTAACCTTACCCTGCTTTGGTCGTCCTGTAACAGCCATCTTGTGAAGGTGGGCTCTCACCCACCATGGTGGGCATGTGAATCTCAAAGTCTTTGGGGACGTTCTGTATGTTTGGCTCGGTGAAACTCACTCTACCTGAGGACAGAATGAGCCGAGTCACTGCAGGCTTCATATTTAACCTAAAGGGAAAATGTATTTGACAGCAGTGAAATCTCAGAAGTCTTCGTGTGCTGGTGTTTGTGTTTTACCTGTGGCTGTGTGTGTTTGAGCGATGGGGTATATCCTGTCCATCTCCAGTGTGGGGTGGTATCGTTTTTCCCTCTGCAGAGGGAAGACCACTTTAGTCAAGGCGTTAGTGATGCGTCTCCACTCCAGAATTACACCTGGCAACGTGTGCAGCGGGCGAAGTTTCTCCAGAACATCCTGCTTCGAGAAATAAATGTTAAGAGTTACGAAGCCAAAATAATGATTTACAGTTTTATAATATAATAAATAAGTTTCTTGACAGCAATTAGGTGCAGCAGCAACATTAATTTGGTGAAATGCGAAATTGCTTCACCTTCGTGGTGCTGAACTGTTTCCCAAGTCGCACTCTGCCACCTGCCCTCCTCGTGTATCCCAGGGTTTTCTTACTTTTTGATCCACCTACATCACCATTTGGAGGTAGGTGGAGTTCTAAGAACAACACCTGTGGCATACATGTGAGCACACACAAGTTCAGAAGTCTTACGCTTTGCGCAGACTAATTGGCAATTTTACTCGAAAACGTAGCCGGGATCGAGAAGAAGTGTCTGACCTGTGCAATGTCATCGACGCAGGTGAGGGAGAAGCTGTGTCCAGCCAGAGCGTAAGCTTCAGATTCCAGCGCAGACAGTTTGGCTTGCATGACGTGTTTTTGTCGCTCACACTCTTCAACACTGAAGCCGACTCCGTTCAGTTCCAGCAGGGCCAAACAAACCTGGGAAGGCATCTCTATGCTCCTGAAGAAATCTGACATATATGTACATTATTGTTAAACAAATGTCTAAACACATATTTCTGAACACATGGAGTGTGAGTCTCTATACCCAGTGTGCCCTCTTTCTCTAGCATGCCGGTCAGATGGTTCATGACGGCGTGTATGAGCACGCTTGTGGTTGCCGCCCTAACACGGGGACAGTGTGAATGTGCATTTCCAAGTCCGTCCAGCAGCGGTAACTCTTCTGGACAGTAGACAGTGACCATGTTGGGTAAAGTCCTCTCCTCACTGCCAGGGTCCAGCAGCCAACACGCAACCTGTGATAGATATTCACAACTTCAGCATGACATTTATTTTCTTTATCAGTTTTTTCCCTCCAAGCATGGCAGCTGTATTTATTGACATAAACCTGTAATGTTATTAGTGTATCTGAGACAAAATAGACATTTATTTTTATATATTGCTGAGAAAATATGTTGATAAGTATAAGCAGATCGTCTCTTATTGCTCATGGGAAAGATTGTATCTCTCAGCTGACTTGGAAAAGACTTGATATCCCCCTGGATGAGCTGGAAGATGTGTCCGAAATGAGAGAGAAGTCTGGGGTTTTCTGCTCATACTGCTGCCCCCACGATCCGACCCCAGATAAGCAATAGGAGCTGGATGGATGGATGGATCGTCTCTTATCGTTTATAATAAATACAAAAAGTCTCAAAGTGTCAGCCTTACATATTACCAAGGTGCAATCACAAAACCTTACAGGTTGAGATCAAAATGAAAGTCTAATATGAACTGCACTTGAATGGAGAAGTTTCAGGTTGCACACGTGACTTCAGTGTTTTTCTGTTTTCTCACCTTTGGGTCTTCACAGTTTCCTTCCAAGCTGATTCCACAGCTCAGTACAAGCGTCTTGTACACCTGTATGATGTCATATACAACTACCGCACGCACTTCATGACCAGCTGATTGGCTGCTCAGACAAGTTTTCACCTGCTCCAGCCTCTCATTTACTGGCAAGTCATTATCCAGTGGAGGAGGGGCCAGACTGGAGCTCAGGCCTAAGGGAAACGCAAACAAGGTCAACTGAGAAAACACTGTTAAAGAGCGAGCTGGTAACATCGACCTGAATGTATTTTTCGATCACTACCTTTGCTCTGCTCTTGCTGCAGAGATACATAGTATGCGTCTCTTCCTCCCCAGCATACAGACAATCCAATCAGAACAAGCCCTTCGCTGTTCCTTAATGGAAATCCATCAGGCGTGTTCAGCCTGTGCTGAGATTCTGACCCTGCACAGAAAATAAATGGATGAAGTCACTGATCTCATCACAGGCTAATTTAGTGGTGTTTATGCTGACGAGAAAAAAATACAGGTGCTAAAGAAATCTTGTCAGATGATGCAAATATATGGAGTGCCTTGGAACTGCTTCACCCTAAATGACTCTTCAGTTACCTCTGTTTTGTTTCCCTCCTATTTCCCCCTCAGGCTGCTTTGTCCTTTCACAGGCCAAAGCCAGAGAGTAGCGCTGTTTTGTTTTCCACTCTTTAATGAACGTTTCAAAGAGGCGCCTGTCGCTTGCCACGTCTATGATGGAGAAAGTCCCGGAGTTGCTAGAACAGACAGATGCATCCTGGGACAGCTGAAGTGTGAAGCTTTTGTGAAACACAGGTGACTCTGTATCAGAGAGAGGCTGTGGCTGTGGGGAGGATGGAGGAGCAGAGTGTCGGGGAGGGCCGAGGGTCTCGCTGGTGGATGTGGTTTTCAAATTTGACTGCAGAACAGTTGTTAGTTCAGGATTAGGTAGCGTCTGTGGTTCCTTTCCACATTTTTGGTGGTGATCAGTTGTTGATTCTAGACTCTTATTGTCAGAAGCAGAAACTACTGATCGAAGATTATGGTTTCCTGTGGGAGTTTTAGGACATTTTGCAATTGCCAATTTTTTTTGAAAGCGGCTTGACGGAGTCGACTGGTTCAGTGGCGACTGGATGGACGAGGTGGTCAGCTTTACTCTCGGTGTAACAGGTGGTGTTTCCTGAGTTGGGGGAATGAGGTCACCAGCAGAGCCTGGTCTTTCTAGTAAATTTTCACTGTCACTTCTTAAAGGTCGTCCTTCTTGAGAGTTACTTGTAGCAGCAGATGGCTGTAACTTCTCCCTCTTTTTGCCTGCTTGCTTCGAGGACTCTGGTATCAGTGGAGCACCAGCTGTGTTTGCAGCAGCAGCAGCGTGCGTTTGAATGACTGTGAGGCCTTCTGTTGTGTTTTGCAAGGGCTGGTCAGACATGCTAGGCCAGCGGTCAAAGATCTCTTGTAAACCAGGGCTACAATCAAATGCACTTTCTGGAGCATTTTGCAGAAAGGGTTGTTTAAAAACTGTATTATGTGACAATATGGCATCCATTTTCTTTTTATTTTCCCTCTCTTCTCCTTTAGTCTCTACATGTTTTGCATTTTCAACATCTTCAGAACCTATTTCCTGTCTCCCTCCTGGTTTAACACTTTCTTGTGTGCTACGTTGTTTAATGTTTTTTAGATGACCTCGATTTTTCTCATCATGTTCATTTTGAGGTGTAGTAGTGAGTTGTGGCTGCATCTGGCAGGGATGTCCTTCACACAGAACATTCTCTTCTGGGTTCACTTGCTCATGCTCTTGTTCAGTACCGTCTGCTTGTCTGAACAAACTCTGCCTTTCCAGATAGTGTTCACCGATCAGCAGCGAGTCACCCCACTCTGACAGGTTAAAGAAAGACTCGCCCCATTGGATAGCCTCCTGCTTCTCTGCTTCCTGGTTGGCAAGAAGCTCACTGCGTCGTCTCTCCTGGGTCGATGAAGCACGCTTTCCTTTCACCTCCTGGCTTATAGATTCCTCCTCATCTGATTGGTCAGGGATCTGGTGTGGGCTCAGATCTGCCAGCAGAGGGCTGTGATATAAGCTGTCAAAAAGGAAGCTACTGCTTCTGTTAAGACTCACAGAAGAGGTCTGATTAGGATCCGGGGCCTCATCATTAAATGCACCTTCATTTTCATCTTTATCCATGTTATCACCACCTCCTGGCTCAGGGGAAATCTTTGAAAAAGGAACCAACAAGTATTTATAAAGAAGATCATATTCACACAATTCTAGCATAATATAGGTTTCCAGTCTCTTACCTGATGGCTGGTATTGAGGATGAGCTCCATCTGGCTATCTGTGAGAGAAATATTGAAGCTGGGGTGTGCTCTGTCTGGCCCTTTAAGTCCATTTGTTCTTTCATGTCCATTTTCCTCCAGACCTGCAGCTACTTCCAACAATTTATCTTCTCTTCTCTTTTTTGTTTCAACTGCCTGATCCATACATCTGACCTCCTCATCTGTCTGTTGAACAATGATTCTCTCTGTCTGAGTGTCCAGTTCAAAGCTGTCACCAAAACTCTCTTCTCCCATTTTAACATCCCCCTCAATTTCATCATCTGTCTTATCTCCTCCGTAGAGCTCAGGAGATGAAAACTTCTCTCTGCCATCCATCCGTCTTCGCTTGGCCTCAGGAACAGCGGCAGAGGAGTCAGAGAGGGGAGAGTTTAATGAGTCTGGATTTGTAGGTGCAGAAGTGCGAGGAGGGGTTTCGTGCATAGGGTGAGGGGCAGGAATAGTTACTAGCAGCTGACCTGAAGGAGCTGAATTTTTGACTGAAGAAACTATTGCAGGTTTCGAGTGTGACGTTTCTGCGGTCTCAACGTCATCTTGCAGATTTTTGTCAGTCTGTATGGAGTGCAGGACTTTTCTTAATGCTCTCTTCAGTATACCAGGCTGCACAGGTGAAACAGTAAGCCCTGTGGTGCAGTCTCCTTTCACTGTCCTTGTGGAAGCAGTTTGCTGTTGTTCTGCCCGTGATATTGGGGCTCTAAAACGTGGAAGCAGTATTGGAGAAGGTGAGGCCTGAGGCTGTGGTCCCGGTGCAGGCACAGGCAGGGGGCTAGATATAATCTCAGCCAACTCCTGTGTTAGGCTCTGTTCAGGAACAGGCTGATTTACTTGATAATTCTTTGGCCTGATTGAGACCGTGACTCCATCTGCGTCTCTTTCTTTTCGCTTTGTTTTGTGGCACTCCTTCTCTTCCTGCTCTGACCCTATGTTCTCTGCGTTTTCACCTTGATTTTCTGCGGCATTTGTTATTGATTTCTTTGTCACTGCTTTTGATGGTTCATTTTTTCTTTCCACTTTAACTTCAATCTTTGCTTCCCCGAATCCTGGGTCAGATCTGCCTTCCTTTCTGGGATCTTCCAATATTTTCTTTGATTCCATCACTCCTAACTTCCCCTGCTCTTTGCCTGCTTCCCTTTTTTGCCTGCTGTTCCTTCCCTCCATTTTCACTTCAGACATCTTTTCATCACTTTTAAAGCCTTCCCTAATCTCTTCTCCATGATCATTGTTTGTCTCTGGTTCTTGTGCACTGAGACACGAGGAGGACGCGGTGTCTGAATCCCCAGAGTGATGGTCATCAGGGCTGTTTACAGCAGGAGCCCCAGGAGGAAGACTTGTAGGATCCCACTGAATTCCTAACTGGGCCAGGTCTTCTTGAAGAAGGAGCCTTGCCTCAGACACTATCTCAACAGCTGCCTCCTGTTCTGTGAGAGCCCGTCCACCGGTCACCCAGACACATCGGAGGCTTCGTCTCTCAGCTGCCTCCACTTCACTCTCATCCACTGCACGCTTGGAGCTGATGAAGGCAGACAGTACAAGACTGGTTATAGGTTATAAAGTTTTCAGGAGATTTGATTCACAGTGCAGTTGTTCAATTGTTATTCCTTTTTTTTTTAGACTGACGTGCATATAATTATGTTCCTCCTGTAAGCGCATCAGGATTATTTAGTTGCATTAACTTTAAAAGTTATTAATAAAAAAATTAATCAAGTTCAGATTACACTGATTAATATCTCAGCAATATTATTTTTCTCTGTTTTTCCAGCAGCGTTCTGCAACATTTACCAGGTCACAGTTCTTGAGAAATGGAGCACAGGCAAAGGAAAAGCCCAATAAATATTTCTGCAGACCCAGGTCGCTTTCTTTAAAATTGCCAAAAAATGAAAAATGCACTGGCCTTGATGGAAGCAGTCTTACGTGCCTTATGCACCACTAAGATGCTCCGCCCACCCCTTTTTTCCCATTTAATCCTTAAATCCCTTTTATGCAGTATGTAGCACATTTGAAAAAATGTATCAGATTCGCTGATTAAAAATTTCAAAAGCAATGCCATTATTTGCCTAGACAGCAGAACCAAATAAATGCCATTCTTCAGGGACCTATCAGGGACTTCATATCTTTAACACAAATACACACCTACCTCTTAAATGGGATGGCATTCCGCAGGGCTTTCTCAACATCAGCTACGGTGGCCCTGGCCAGCTCTGCGACAGTGCAGAGGCCTTGGGCGTAGAGCGCTCTGGCTCGAGTTGCATTCAGAAGGGAAACTCTGACCAGGTCGACCAGCTCCCTCTGGACTCCAAAGCTCAACCTGGTCTGGTACTGGGATAAAAGCAGTTCCATGTTGTGCCAGCCGAGACGCTTGCAGAACACAGTTACCATACCTGAGGGAACACATTTACACGATTAGTTACCAACATGTTGCTTTTCGTTCCGTTTTTCTTTCATTTCTTGTTGTGATTACACTGATCACTGATTCAACAGCATTTAGATCCATCCTGACCCAGCGAAACGTCTGAGGCACACTGGGACCAAATATGTTAACATGAATTACCTTAGAAAATCTCATACTAACCTGACTGAAAAACATGGACATCTATGAATGATGGATACATGTCTATAAGTTATGTATATAGGTGCAGAAACACATTTAAGTTGTAGTGGAGATAAGTCTCTCCTGCATATCTACCACTCAGAAGTGTTCCTGCCTTTTGTATTGAGTTAATATTCTTGTTAATGTTCTGTTTAAAGGTAAAGTTTTGTCACAAATTGAAAGGGTGCATATTCTAAAGTGTAACGTTTTCTCTGCTGCAAGCCTCAGAAAAGCTTTACGCTCAAGCCTCCAGAGGCACTGGAACAACTTTTCTTAATCTCTTAAGTATCTACCTGCATATGTGGAAGCGGACTGCTGGAGAGACTGTAACTGGCCACGACTGCAGTTGTATTTGTTTGCAACGGTTCCCAAAGGCACCTCATTCACCAGATCCTGCAGTACAAGAGTTGTGAAAAACCTGAGAGCAAGTGAAAGAAAAGAAGATGGGAATTACAAAGCATTCAATCAAACAAAAGAATATACCTTTTCCAGTAATTAAATATATCCTTTATTTGTTTTAGGGTTGTTTTTTTCCCCGTGCTTCTCATATGAGTCAGCTTTTAAACAAGGGCCGCAATGTTGGGAATCACTATGCACACAATGAACAATATAATGCAATCCAGTACTAAACCCTGATTCATCAATAACATTTCAAGGTTTGCAGCAGTTTGAGGTTCTGAAAACGTGAACTGAAAACTAAATGTAAAGGATATTCAGCAAGTATATGTTATACACATTACTTTGAAATTATAATAAATGTGCTTTACCGTTTATGAATAGCCATTTGTCTGTGCTGCTTTTCTGTCTTGGCAACAAGTTTCCCGCTGACAGATCGTGCCAAAAAGCCTTCCTGGACGCCAACCAGTTCTGCTACTCTCTTCATCGATGATGACAGCTGCTCCCACAGACAGAAGAACTGATACCAATCTATGGTGGTCCACTCTGCGTACAGTGGAGTGATCTGAGGAGAATTTGGACACAGTATTTCAAATATTTAGATTTGGAGGAGCAGTGTGGAATTTTAAGAGAGGTGTCCTCTCAAAATATTTTTGTTACCTATAAGAAAGTTAGGATTTAAGCACCATTAGGCATGTATCAACAACCTTAAGAGGTAGCCAACAGAAAATGTTCCAGCAAGTTTTAATATATGTACCAGGTACAAAATGTGCAAATCATTTTCCAGGACAAAGCCCTTCATGGCCCGCTGCAGGTCTGCAAATATTCCTAGAGCCTCAGGAGGAGATAGGGAGGAAGAAAGGGTGGCGGTGCCAAGTTGAGTTGGACAGTACCGCTCATCTGGGTATGCAAAGACATGGACAGAGAGCATATAATTCACTGAAAATCTGATAAGAAAATGATACTAGGATCAAAGAAAGTAAAGGAATCACAGTGAAATTAGTCTTATCAATTAACTGTGAAAACAATTTTTTTTAAATCTTGAAAACAACTATTTGAAATATATGTTTCTACCAGAACATAATATTATTGAAGGCCTATTCATCATGCACCAGTTTAGCAGTGATATGAAAGGGGGAAGGATGAATACTCCAGAATATTATCAAAACTGTGGCCTTACCTTGTCCATCTTTTTGAATGTTAATAAATTCATTCTCCATCAACCATTCAACACAGGTCTCAATAGAGCCTTTACTGGTCTCTTCTTTGGAGACTTTTTTGCCGTGACATTTCATGCTGGCAGCCAGAAGTGAGCATGAAGCATACAATCTCACATCTTGTGGAGTGCTGGCTACGCCTCCAACGATTATCTGTGTGTCAGAATGACGGGAATAAGGAAGACAAAACAATTACAGACATCTTGACGCAGCTGCTGGTTTAGTCACTGTGAGGTTAGGTAAAGTACATTGACCGTACATCAGTTAAACTAGTCCAATAGCTGTTATAAAAGAAGGAAATAATCTACTTTAAGCATAACTTGTTACTATTTCTACCAGTTTGAATAATAATCATACCTCCAGGATGGCCCGTAGCATGCTAGTGGTAACACCTTCACCCTCTCTTCTCACCAGGCAGCTGCTGATTGGCTGAAGAGCACCTTTAAGCAGAGTGATACCTTTCTGACGCTCTGCCTCCTTACACACCAGCACACTTTCACCTGGAAGGAAAGGACAAAATGATAAAACACAAAAAAAACTCTATTTTTCATTCAATTTTGCAAACAAAATAAACTTCATTCATTCATGAAAGACTTCCCACACCTGTAGTGTCAATTCCTTTTCTCCCTGCTCGTCCTGCCATCTGTTTGTATGTGAGCGGGTCCAGCAAGTGACCGTTGAATGTGGGAGTTCGAATGATGACTCTGCGCGCTGGGAGATTAACCCCTGATGAGAGGGTCGAGGTGGCAGCCAGGACTCTGATCATGCCCTGGCGAAAAGCTCCCTCCAACACGTCACGTTCATCAAATGTTAATCCTGCAGAGTCAAACATTAACTCATATATACATACTAAAAAAAATATTGCATTTAGTCTAGAACAATGGTTCTCAAACTGCAGGCCCCAATGGGGGACCAACCAGGTGACCAATAAGAAATTAAACTAAGTTGATTTAATATAACGATATAAGGAATTATTGACAAAAGTTGTTGAATGTGGGGGCATCAAATTATTTTACAAAGTGGGGCATGCTAGAAAAGGTTTAAGATCCAGTGGTCTAGACTCAGCTGTGGTTAAAAGGATTGCATAAATGTGTTCACCAGCATGGTGGAAGGCCACGCCCCATGGCACAGTGCGCTGCAGGATGGGGTCCAAACCAGCTGGAGTTCGTCTTAATTGAGCTATTACATCTACTAGTCCCTCCTGATCCAGACGCACTGGCTGAGGCTCAGCTTCGCTCTGACGCTCTGAGAAAAAACATACCAAACATACCACACCATAAGATTTTAGATAAAATTCTATGACTCAAATATAATAAATTCATTAAAAAACTGAATGTGTATATCATAACATGCTGCAAAAACAGGCTATTGTTCTATCTCATTCTGAAATATGTATTTAAACTTCACAAACCAGCATGTCTGAGGTTGTAAAACTCTCTCGCGATAGTATCTGCCAGTTTCTCACACCAGTTCTTTGAAGGGCAGAATAGCAGCACGCAGTGGCCCTCTCTCACTGTCTCATAGCACAAGCTCACTACGTGGTCATCATCACCCTATGACGGAAAGAATCTGTTAATATACTACTATTCATGACAAACTACGTCTCATCTCTGGACTTTACTCAGTTACCTTAACGTGGAGTGCAGGGGTAAAATGTCGGACCACAGAGAGGCTCTGGTCATAGATGTTGCAGCCCACCTTGAGGTGCTCCTGCAGGGGTACAGGTCTATAGTCTGTCTGGTACAGCTCTGCACCTAACCAGCTAGCCAGGAGCGAGAGGTTTGGCAAAGTGGCACTCATACCGATTATTTGAATGCCCTCAGAAAGAGACCTGCAGAAAGACTAATTAACACTTTTGGCAGAGGAGTATGATTTTTAAAGACTGCAAATTCAGAAAAGGTCAGGCAAAAAATAAAAATAAATGGCACAGACCCTGTGCTGTTCTGCTTCTGTGCAATGTAGCGGATTTTAGTTAAGAGCAATTCCAGCAGGTATCCTCTTCCAGAATCTCCAACCATATGCAGCTCATCTACTACCACCATACCTTGAAGCACAAAAATAACAAACTCATTTTCTATAAATTATATCAATGAATGAAAACAATTAGGACTGCAAAGCAATAATATCTTTTAGAATTTAGTATTTCTGTATTTAGTAATTTACTGTAGTGTATTGACTTTGTTAAATTACTTCTTTGATTTCAGTTTATAAAATACCTACAAATAACCCAAAGGCGTTTGGTTTACACTGATAAAAGTGAGAAAAGAAGGAACTTCTTAAACTTGAAAAGCTGCAGTTAAGCAAATGTTTGACATGACCGTCAACTGACGACACAATAGTTCAACTGTTTCAGTACTAGCAGCTATAACAAATATATTACCTAAAAGAGTCATACTATTCTCTTCAATAAGTCTGTTAATAAGAGAGTTGGCTTTTTCAATGGTGCAAACAGCTACATCCAGAGCTGTGAACCCTCCAGCAGCAGAGGTGCTGCCCATGTACCCCTCCACCCGAACTCCTGCCTCTTCAAATATGCTCTACAAGATAAGATACACAAATGTGTTAGACTGAGACATATACACAGAAAACACTTTGTCCATAACCATAAGCATGAATTTCTCTGTTCACTGCTTGCGCACCTGAAGGTAATGCATCTTCTCTTTTGCAACGGAGACAAATGGCAGGATGAAGAGAGCTTTTCTTTTTGTCTCCAACACACGCTTTAACATCAACAGCTCTGACACCAGAGTTTTTCCAGCACTAGTAGGGGCTGAAATAAAAAAACAACAACAATAATAATAATAACAACAACAATAATAATAATAATAATAATAATTGAAAAGATTTTCCCAACTGATATGCCTTTTTCCTCCTCTCTCCCCAAGACCCACTTTAGAAACCTTTAACCTTAAAGAGGGCAGTTTGAGATCATAGAGGAGAGAATAAAGAAAACATAAAATGGTGAGATTCTTACCAGAATACACCAGGTTACCTCCCCGCAGCACCTGTCCAACAGCAAGGCACTGTGCCTGCCACTCAAACATCCGAGTCACTCCATGTTTCTGGTATCGATCCAGCACAGGTTTTGGTAAGCCCCAGCTGGAAAGCAACAGCTTTTCAGCTTGGTCAGGAGGAGCACACAAGGCAGGACCTACAGTAGGACACAAGGTATTACACATTGTATTGAATCAAAATCTTCAATGCTTTGTTTAAAACAGATATGTGATCATGTCACACACAAGTAAAATATAAATGCAGTTTAATGAAACAGTCCAAATCTGGGCACACATGAACAGGAAAGCCATTCATACAAGCTGCAAAACTGGTTTACTAAAAGGATAAAATAGGCACCTGCTGCAGGGCCTCAAAACTGTGTTCACTGATCACACCACTGTCTTTGATTATATTCAATATGAGGCAACTTTATTTTATTTGGGCCTTTTTCTTCTTGTCTCCATGCCTTTCCTTGTCTTATGTAAAACAGTTTTAACTGCTTTGTTGGTGATTGGTGCTACACAAACAAAATCCCCTACCTCATTTCTCATCTAAGGGGAAGCAGCTTGGAAATGTTGCTATGATATGTATGCTATGAACGTTGATATTGAAACCATGTTCTGAAGAGGGTTTACTTATCATATCAAATTTTACAACCTTGATTATTTCTGTGAACATTCCTGAGCTGTATGCAGTAACACAAACAATAGTTCTTCCGTGTTTTGTCCAGCAGCCAGCTGAATGGTTTATCTAGCTCGACGGTTTTATGTCAGTGCCTGGTGTACTTTACCTGGATGAGGCAACGTGTCACTGAGAGTACTGAGCTCTAAGCCGCTGGGGACTGTGAGCACAGAAGCAGACTGATTCTGTAACGATCGCTGGAGTTTGGCCCTCTTCATAGCTGCCGCAAGACGGGTGGGGCTGAACAAGATGTAGTCCCTGGATAGATGACCTTTCTTACTTGACCCACTTTTGTCTTCGTTAAAAGGAGAACTCTTTCTTTTAGACACAAGCTTCTGGCTGTGGAACAGAGCAAGAGAGAATATGTTGACAGAAGCAGTTCAGGAGGACATTAAAGAAATAATACAAAAGCTAGAAAAGTTAAAACACACATGCTGGATCTGCCTGCTTGCTGACTGTTTTGTGTGTTCTGGCAAGCTACAACGTTGACACAGGCAGAAGCAAGCTTTGAAGTAGTGCTCTGTGGATGTTCCACTTCCTCTGAGTCCTCACTGAAGAGAAGCTTTTGAGCAAGCTCTTTGCAGTCAGCTCTCCATCTGGCTCGCTTGCTATCCCCTCTAAGCTCACAGACTCCATCCAGAGAGCAAGGGTGTCTGTGGGATCCTTTGTCTGAGGGGTGAAAAGATGCTCCATCTCTGACCTGCACCAAATCTCTCTCATTTTCATTTTGTGCAACTAGTGCAAGGGGGCGTAAAGGGGCAAAGGGAGTTGATGCTGACGATGGTCTTTCCGGGGCACGTCTGTTTACTGCGGGCTCCACAGCGTCTAGCACCTGCAGGACCTCTTCACTGAGAGCTAAAGTGGACTCTCCCAGCAGAAACACAGCTCCTCCGTTCTAAGACAAAAAACAATACTTATGATTTATTTGAATCAAAGAAGGAAAGAGAAAGTACAATGAGCTGTCACACTCACCCTGCGGTTGTCTTTGTTGCTGTTCTGTGATCCGTTTGTTTTGTCTGACAGGCTTGTTTTCTGTCTGTCTCCGTTTGGTGGCTCATCATGAGCTTGGAAGCTGTGCGCAGAAATAAGTACATTCATTACTACAACACGTACGACTGGCGATTATATTAATATTGGTGTCTCCAAGCAACAGCTGACTGTTCATAAATGTCATTGCAGATAAATTAAGTGAAACAGGTTACTCGCCTTGTTTTCTTTTTGACCTGGTGCTGTCCCATGTAGCTCCTCTTTTTCTGAGGACCCGAGGTGTTCATGCTGAACAAACTGCAGAGGTTTTAGTGAACGCCCGAGTAAATGGATGTGAATTAACATGACATAAATTTACCCTCGACACAGGCTTATAAACTCAATTTGATGTTTACAAAACAAAAGAAAGCAATAGCCAACTCTTAAGTAATTATTTTAGTAGTTAAAAAGAAACAATAACAAAACTTTAGTTTGATAAACAAATCTCAAATCAAAAAGACCGCCGGAGCGCCACCCCGGTGTTTCGCTAAAACAGTCCGATGGAATACAAGCTGTTTCTAAGCAAAGTTCCACTTAGCATCACTATTGCTACTACTATCTCTTCTACTTTGACTATTAATAGGAGGGATTTTTATTTTAACTACGCATACAGTAGTGAGTAATGATTGTGTATTTACAGTGGTACTTTTACTTTCTACTTTACCACTTACGTAAAAGTAAAAGTAATACATTCTAAACCTTACTGAACCTTACAATATAAAAGTAAAACTATCCATTACACACAAAATGGGTTCCATAGCTGTTCTTATATGTTATAGTCTATTATCAAATTATTATAAATGAACAAGCAAGTATTTCATATTTGTAAATGCCCAGGGCAGAGGTGATTGAAGTAAGTGTATATACTGTTGCGTGGTTTCATTTACTGTACAGCAGTTTATTTTTCTTTTTTCCCTTTTTCCACAATTTAGCTATTCTTCCTTGACCATACCGTATTCATGCTGATGATGCAAAGAACACACATTAGTTTAATTTACCATGTATGTGTAGTGTAAATAAAACTAATACTGATAATTGACAAATTAAATAAAATGTTGTTTAATACATGTCGGAAAGTTGATGTTTTATGTTTTGGCAAAATTAATTATGCTCCAGGGTATTTACTGAAAAACACATAATGCCTTAAATTCAGAAAAATTACTACATGGTAAAATTTTCAAAATTAAGCCAGAAGGTGTTGTGTCTCTTATGAAGTGCTACTTCTTTCCATTTCTTTTCTGGAAATAATGTATAAATAGAACAATATCACCCTCTTCTTTTACTATAAGTTGGATATTTTATATCTATTTAGTCTGATCCTGTTACAGTGAAAGTAAGTCTGCCTATTCAGTGGGGAGGAATAAAATATAGACCAAATATGACAGTAAGCATTTATAATATTTAAAGCTGAATATTCAATTCAGAACTTAAGATGAGTATGATCTACTCTGTTTGCCACGAAAGTGAAATCTGTCAGTCAGAGCATAGGCCTTTACTCAAGTCTTCTTTCTTTCCCGTAAGTGCATATTAAATTCTGGGAGGAGCTATTTCCGTGGTTCAGAGAAATACTTAGGAAGTAGTGCCGAGATCCTCTGAACTGTTTACAACTCATATGTAGAGTCACGGTTATGTTTGTCACGGTTATGAAGAAAAAGACGTATTTTGAGTCAAATCTTGATCTTCTGTGCAAAAATTGCTCAATGTGAATATTTCCTTTGTGAAAAATTGCAGGAGATAGATATTATATTATTTAGGGACCATTTGTGGCTGATTGGCGAGCCTGTGTGTGACTGTATCATAGAAACAATGATTACCCCATACTTGCTAAAATTACTTGCACTTAACGGATTTTGTTTTACATATCAGTTCATATTTTCTGACTATAGGCTCATAAAAAGTTCCCTGTATGTTAACTATTCTGCTTTAATATAGTCTATAGTTATTTTTACTGACTGTGTTTGGAACACTGTGCTCTAGAGTTACTGGACAGCAAAAGGCAGATGCAGCATGGGGAAAACACTACCATGTTATTCAGTTAATGAAACGCCAGCGGTTTGAGCTGGAGGAGATGTGGGCGGGGCTTAGAAGTCTATCTCTGGCTGCATGGCGTGAGCGAGCGGCTAGTGGGCGCGCCCGCTGCGACGTTGCGGAGGCTTCAACATGGCGGAAGCCCTGACAACTCAGGAGCAGCTGGTAAGAGTCTCTTCGTGATTTTTTCCTTTTTCTTTTTCTGGTAGTATTCATTGTGTACAGTCGCCACCCTCAGTTTCTTCTCTAAAGGAGGTTTTTTAAAAAATCTGATTCTGTCGTGCCGTTGTTTCTGGGAACGGGGCGGTGTAGTAAACAGCCCCGGCCCGTTCACAAGCCTCCTGTCGACCGACTCCGGTGTGACTGACAGTAGTTAGCATGTGTGTTAGCGCGATGGCGCTTGCTAGTAGTGGAAGGTATCATTTTACCGGCAGTCTGCCTTCAATGCTCACTTCCTGATAACTAGGCATTATGCGGACCACATCGATATGTTCATGATTCTAAAGTAAATTAACTAGCGACCCATAATTCTTTACAGCTGGCCCTACTCATAGAGCTTGTAGTCACTTAACGGCTATCGTTAGCCGTCCAGCTACCACATGTAACCTAGCCGCTAGCTAATGGCAGTGGCTATTGTTGACTTGCAGGGAATTTCCTAGACTGCTGTCTTACCAGTCTTTATAAATGATTTTGGGCTGAGCATTAAGGTTAAAAAAGATAAATCGATTGTTGTCTTTATTATTTATTGTCATTTTATACCATGACACAGTTAAGAATGACCAAAACCGCGACTTTGGACGAGTGTTTTGCTACGAGCCAACGAACTAGCAATATCCCGTCTAACGGATTTACGGTGGACAGTTCATAGAAATGATCCTCCGGTTCCTAGCATTGTTGTTGCAATCACTTTCTAGTAAAAGGGGTGGGCCTGAGATAAATGGCAAACATGAAATGTCATGCTGCGTTTCTGATTACAGCTTTATGTTACAGCTTCTGGCCTGATCTTCATCTACTTAAGACAAGGTTAACGGATCATTGTGCAAAGTTACAGGGCATTCTTTGGATGCTCCCCAGATTTGCAGATCTTATCTGTTGATAGCTATAATTACTTTCGCGCACACAGTAACGTCTGTCAACTAACTGCCCGCACCACTTAACGTCTGTAGATTTAGGCTGCTCGTGTTTATTGTCGTCTTGGATTACATCTCAACCAAGGGAAAGCGGTCATCCTGGTGTTGATGTTCGGTTATTGGGTACTAGGTTAATCATGTGGTCATGTAATTTAAATATGCTCCCTAAATCATATGAGTCTTTCAATAGTTTTTGTCCCACTTAAAAATTTAGGCCCATAGTGATAGTTCTCTTGATGTGTTAATACTTTGGTATATTTATTGCCAGTCAAGACCTTGCATCATCTTGGCATATAATTAAGACTGTGCCAGAAAACTGCACACATTTTTCCAAATATTAGTCCTGGATTAGAAAAAATTAAAGTCTTCATTCTGGATAATTTCCAGTATCCATCAATTATATAGTCATTTGTCACAATTCATCTATTTTCTGCATAGGCAAAAGATATAAACAGAGGCAGTAAAAACACCAGCAAAACCAGTTTTGTTACTTATGGTTCCATTAAAAAAAAGTATAATAAAGATATTTTTATCAAATTATTTTTTTGTAAAAAGGGAAAATGCATACATTTCTGTTAAATAAGAGAAACAGACTCGTGTGTTTAATCACTCTCCAAAATCCCACGAGCCATTTAAACCCCCCCCAAAAAAAACAAAGGAAACCCTGCACTGACATTTTCACATGGATAGTGCCACATATTGAATGAGCATATCTTTTGTTTAGGGCTGCAACTAATAACAAATTTGATTATGAGACAAGGTGCTTAAGCATTTGGATGGGTTACGTTTGCCAAAAGAAACCCGGTATTTTGAATCATGTTTACAATGGATGTCCATTTCTTTGTCCTTATTTGTGTGCATATATAAAGCTTCTTTGTGTATAGCTGAAAAGTTAATTGTTGTCCCCATTTTTATACTTTTCTCCTGGTGCCTTCAAATTTGGAGGGTGGATGCAGAGTACTCGGACCAAAACAAGCTGACTGTTGTCTCTTGGCACATGAGTGCTATTGTTGATAGTATCTTCCAGTGGCACACACTTCACATTATTTAATCTTCGACAGAATTGTGCACTTTTCTTGTCATGTCAGCAATCATTCCCATATTATCTTTTGTTTTTTATGGATATCTTTCAAAGCCATAAAAAAAAGTTTTACACACAATTTCTCTTTTTTATTTTCTTAACTTGTACCCATCTTTTCCCATGTCTCTTCAGGCTGTAGAGGAGTTCCTGAGTGAGGTGCGGAGCAGGGAGCAGCCTCACAGTGCTGGGCTTGTCTCTCAACCTACAGCTGTTAAGTTTCTTATGGCCCGCAAGTTTGACGTCTCCCGAGCCATCGATCTTTTCCAAGCATACAAGGTATGGCATTGTTTCAACTAGTGACGGCAACATCTGTTTACCTTCTGTCGTCACAAGAACACCATCGGGCTTAATTTGTACTTTGAATAGCAATATAGTTCCAATTTCTCAGATAAATATCACACATTGAATTTATAATAATTTCTTAAGTGGTGTTTAGATATAAAATATAGTGATCCTTAAAAATAATCATAGGCTTGTTTGTAAATGCAGGAAATCTTTAAAATGCACAGCGTTAATGCCCTATAAGTATATCTAATGACAGGTTTTCTGTTGGAAAAAAAACACAAGTTAGTTCACAGGTTATTACATCTCTCAATGTTAAACATTAAAATATAATTATAGTTATAACATGTAATTATTGACACTTAAATAGTTATCTATTATCTGTTAAAGTAAAACAAAAATGAACTGGAGTGGTACTCGTATAGCACTCAAACAGAGCACTCAGAGAGCTTTTGCACCACAACCAGCATTCACTAATTAACACTTTCATACTACACTTTTTTTCTATGTCTTTAAATGCTTTTTACTTCTCACACACCTATGAATCACAATGGCCTGAACATACTTGTATAATACAGTGTGATTAAAAAATGTATTTTAATCTAATACATGCTAGCACTTTAGTGGAATAATTGAGTTCTGTTTAAAAAACAAAAACAACCCTTGAGTTTCAAGTTAATAAACAGGTTTTTTTAATACACAGACTAACAACTGAATCCCAAATTTTAAGTATTTCTTATACTGTTAAGTGTTTGTTTACACACTAAGTCATCTATAAGCTTATGACTTTCCCCTGTCTCTCCTGTGTCTATCTTCATGTATGAAAATTAGAACACAAGAATCAAAGAGGGCATAATCAATATCAACCCTGACGAGGAGCCCCTACGCTCTGAGCTGCTGAGTGGCAAATTTACAGTCCTGGTGAGTGATAAAGCAATAATAAGTCACTTAACAAAAAAGGAACTGCAACTTATCATTTTGGATTAACACCTAAGAATACACAGAAAATAACGCAAGGTGGTGCTGGTCATTAAAGAAGAGTTTTGTGTGTTTCTGTATGTGCATGTCACGGGGCTCATGTAAGCTTATTTTTGTATTTCTATGAATAGAAATGAAGTAAAGTTTTCATTTTCGATAAATTCATTTGCACTGGTATAACATGGTGATCTGTTAATATTTTTCCCAGCCTGGCCGTGACGCAAAAGGTGCTGCTGTAGCACTCTTCACCGCTCGACTTCATCGACCAGACCTCACCACCCATAAAGCTGTTCTCCAGGCCATCATCTACCAGCTAGACAAAGCCATAGAGAGGTGAAGCGTGAACCATACATAAACTGTTTCCTATGACACTTTATCATGTTATTTTGATCTGGTACAACAGTTCATCCCCTGTGCTCTGATGTTAATTCATAAAGATAGAAATATCGATAAATGGGTTAATCATTAGCGTAACATAAAAAGTTCCTGGTTGAAGAGCAGGAGGCATAAACACAGTCTCACGCGGTCACAACCTAGTCTATTTCAAATGCCGATCTTAAGCCCACATAAATGGGAGGGTTGTGCCAGGAAGAGCATCCGGCATGAAAATCTCGTGCTTTAGCGATTGGTTGGAATAAAGGATCAGTTGAAAGTACCTTTAGAAATATTAAATAACTAAGTGAAACACAGAAATTATAATAGATAAAAGTGTATTTTTAAGCACATTTATTTTGCTCTTTAACTTTAAAGATCTTCATTTCTTTATAGTGTTCAAACTCAAAGGGATGGGCTCATATTTATTTACGACATGACCAACTCCAGTTATGGAAATTTTGACTATGAGCTCTGTGTCAAGATTCTCAATTTGCTCAAGGTAAATATAAGGAGCATTTTTTTTTTCTCACGCTGTGTTTGATGATCTTGGAATTCAAAAATGCTTTTCACGATTGTTTTTTTTTTTTTTTTTTTTTTTTTTTAAATTTTTCATTATATTTATATAATGAAAAATAATTATATATTATATAATATATAATAAAAATATTTTCATTTTGCAGGGGGCCTTTCCAGCTCGTCTAAAATGTGTCTTCATTGTGTCCTCACCTCTTTGGTTTCGAGCACCTTTCGCGGTTCTTCGCCTCTTTGTACGCGAGAAGCTGAGAGAAAGGGTGTGTCTCTTAGTTTCATCAAGGATTTGCATCATGTATAAGATGTTTGTTGTTCATTATTTAATATTTACTTTCGTTTTTCTCCTCACCAGGTCTGCACAGTGAAAGCTCATGAGTTGGCAAGTCATATCCCAGTTTCCTCCCTCCCCGAACACCTGGGTGGGACATCCCAGTATAACCACGTGGCTTGGATTCAATCCTGTGTTAATGTAAACACAAACATTGTTCAGGGTGACACAAAAGAACATGACTGCGTGGGAAGCCTGTTGCGCTCTTATAGCTTAGAGAATAGCAACACAAGTGTAGATGCAACACTGTCCCACGCGCATATAAATACACAAATAGGTCCTGAGATAGCTGTGGCTAACTCTAACTGCTATGATGATAGCAACGCAAACCCACACAACCACTGTGTTGTGGAGAGCAGGACTCGAGGCCAAGGCCAGCACCAACATAGTCCAAATTCTGCTGCGGACAGATCGCAAGTGAACCACCAACACTGGAATGGCTCAGCAGTGAGCGGAGCCAACATGGCTGTCATTGGCTCCAGCGCCAATGCTAACATTAATGGTAGTGGCTGCCAGGCTCCTCCCCAATCGGACACTCCTCCTGATACACCCCTCTCAAAGAAAACTGATGGGGCTGTGGTGAGTGGCAATGAGGGTGTAGAGGAGGAGTATGAGGAGGGTGAGGAGGAAGGAGTGCCTCCGTTGCCTCAGAAATCTCAGCCTCGTCCACCCAACCAGCCTTCCTCACAATCCCCACCGCTGTCCTCATCTTGGGGTCCTGATGATGAGAACCACTGCATGGAGGTGTCTGTTCACATGCCAGAGCAGGGAGCCATGACGGTGCATGACCTGGTGGAGTATGTGAAGAGGAAGAAGAAGAGGGGGATCTATCAGGAGTATGAGGAGATCCGCAAGGAGCCTCCTGCAGGCACCTTTGACTACTCTAAGTAAGACTTGTCAAACTCCTTATATTTTGTGTGTCTGTCAGTCTGAATTAAATGTATAACATCAACCCAGAGCTTCGGTTTGTTATGTAGCCTCACATTAGACTCATCTTTGCAGGAAATTGTCCAATCAGGTCAAGAACAGGTACAGTGATGTTCTCTGCCTCGACCAGTCACGAGTTCGACTGTGCCCGCTCTCTAATGATGAGGATGAGGTAATAATTCATCTGTAGATACATTTCAATCAATAAATTATAAGTAGTTACAGTGTCTGTTGTTAATACAATATAATTGTTTATCTCTGGGAATTAGTGGAGATTGCATTAGCATTTAGTTGAGATGAAATACATGTTTATTATTGGCAACTGAAAGTATCTTTTTTTTTTTTTTTAACTGTAATGTGTAGCATCCTCTTACACAAGGCAAAATAACTGAATGGTGAATCCCACTGCTGTGTTTTGTAGACATCAGATTACATCAATGCTAGTTTCATGGATGGGTACAAGAGGAGCAACGCCTACATCGCTACTCAGGGTGAGAAGCTGTTCACATAAGTTCCTGCTTTACTCTTTATTGCTTGTAGTTTTGCATATTTTTATGATGTAATGACATGATTCCTTGAACAGCTTTTATCTTTCAATGAATGTAATTCTAAGTGCTTTAACTGGAAAACTGCAGGACTCCTTCAGATATTTGTTTATTATGCTTTGGTCGTGATGTACGTCAGATGCCTCTCTAATGGGATTGTGAGACTGAATGGAATGCGAAGATCCAAAGTGCCTCAACCCCTTTGAGCAATACTGTAGTTCTCCATACTGTGTGAAGAACTACAGTATGGATAATACTATAAATAGTACATGAGCTATTAGCGCTGTTGCTCTCTTTGTTCTTTTATTGTTTTGTCTGATCTCTACTGACTGCAACTGATCAGTCTTTCACTTTACTGACTTTCATTATTTTGGAATCTCAGCTGTCCACATTGTCAGATTTACCTTTTACATATGCCAGCTTTGCTCCCACTCCTCACCTCTTTTAGTCTAGAGCCGTACTCTGTTTCATCACCAGCAATAATGTGACTTACCAAGCTGTTTTTATGGTTTGTGCTTGCCCGGACTTCCCGGTCCTTCATACTTAATCCATCAACAGCAGTTCTTTAGTACATAGCTGCTTAGCTCCTACAGCTGTGGTTTTACCTTTCCGACTCTCTATCACTATTACATTTCTACCTGGACATATCTCTGTCTGTCAGAGATGTATTCATGCTAGATCCCAGTGGAAATTTCACGTTGACTGCTGGGAGATTTTAGTATGGATATTATCTATATGTATATTAAAATACAGCAGTCTCTATCAGTAGTCAGTGTAAAATTTCCATATGGATAATATCATACAATACCAATAAGGATAAGCAGAAGAGGATGGATAATGTTCTCATGCTGGACTTTACATTTTACTAAGATAGTGTTTGACTGATTATCTTTTAATGATTATTTAACTCTATCCAAGACAAATGTACAACATGTCACTTCATTTTAAGGGCATTAAATAGTCTTTCGGGTGTCATTGACAGCCTTCCCACCATAAACTCTTAACCTACCCCTGATGGTCTTCTTGGACTTTTAGATGCCCTTGCTTTAAAAACATGGGCTGTTTTTCTCCCCATCATGGTTTACTTCTGAATTATGCAAAGTGGTAGCAAAGAACTATCTCTTGAAACACCACTACAAAAGAGCTGGATTTTGTTGTTCACAAAGAAATGTACAATAACCACATTCTTCATTAGAAGGATGCACTCTATCTTCAGAAAAATCTACTTGGTACACAGATCTAATCAGCTCAGGTCAAGGGAGCAAAGGACCCTCTTCTGAATGGTCAGGAACATACTAACCTAGCTCTGCTGCCTCATCCTTACCCACCCTCTTATTATTCTTTAATGTCATTTTTATAATATTAAAATAGACAAGATTCACCAGCAGCTGATCACTAACACTTCCTGTAATTTTCCTCCTCCTGTTTCCCTCACTTTCGTTCCCTTTTTAGTTTGAAACGTCCCTCTGCTGCTGGGTGTCATCCTTAACAGTACACTTTCTTTCCAAGCTCACTACAGTAATGCCACTCAGTTATCCATCTCACAGCCAGTATTATTCCTTGGTTATGTTCCGCATTGATTACTGTAACTTCTTTCTCTTTTGTGTCCCTATCAAGTCCATCCACAAACATCAGCTGGTCCCAATCTCTACTGCTCGTATTATAACCAGAACTCCCCCCATTAGTCATTTAGTCATATCAAGATTCTGCTCCTCACCTTTTAAGCTATTCCATAAACTTGCTTTGCAGTACCTCTCTTCTACTCTCAGGTCCTGTACGGTGCCTCTGGAACTCCCTCTTACCAGACATCTGTAATATTGGCATTAATCCACTTTTAAATTTCCTCTCAAAACTCTTTTCTTTAAAGTGGCATATTCACCTTTAACTGTCACATGAACCCTCTGTTCTTAATTAGCTTATATATTGTAAAATAGTTCTGTGTAAGTTGAGCTTTAGTGTTTTGAAAGATGCCTAAAATAAAATGTGTTGTTATTATCATCTTGTGTCCCTCAGGTCCTTTGCCAAAAACCTTTGCTGACTTCTGGAGGATGGTTTGGGAACAGATGGTACTTATCATTGTAATGACCACCAGGTGAGACTCCAGTTTGGATTGCTGATGTAAACTTTAATGTAAGGATTTGTACAAATGATGGCACATTATTGATGTGTTATGAATGAGATGAAAAGGGATTTACTGTGTCTCTCAGGGTGGTGGAGCGTGGACGTGTCAAATGTGGACAATACTGGCCTCTTGAGGAGGGCAGGACTGAACAGCATGGATACTTCTTGGTCAGGAATACACACATCCAAGTGTTTCAGGACTTCAAACTTTCCCATCTTGAATTGTACAACACACAGGTAGAGCACATGTGTAGTTTACATTTCTTTAACTCAGTTTAAGTCTTTTGAGATGATAAAACTGAGATAGGAGTTTCATTTATTGTGTGGATGCCCTAAAGGGCTTCCACACTATTGAGTTCCTGTTTCTCTTTATTGTGTGGATGCCCTTAAAGGGCTTCCACACTATTGAGTTCCTGTTTCTCTTTATTCTTTATTATTATTGTGTGGATGCCCTTAAAGGGCTTCCACACTATTGTTTTCCTGTTTCTCTTTATTCTTTATTATTATTATTCTTCTAGTTGCTTCCATTACACTTTTTGGCACTTAACTACTTCCACAGTTTTCAGCCGATTTTCTCAGTTCAAACTCTATACTGTTCTGCTCTTTCTGCTCTTTCCGGCAATGACTTTTGGTGTTTATTACTGTTATACTTTTAAAAATATTACACTTTTTCCTTTAATTTGTCCCATTGAAATGAATGGGAAACTTCCACAATTCTGCTAAAACTTGCTTGTTTTTGAAACTTAACTACTTTGTCATACTTTCACCTAGAAACTCCATTCAAACTTTAAAATGTTCTCAGATTATTGGGCTATTCCTGTCTGATTCAGCTTTTTCAGATCTTCTACCGTTTTAATTTTATACCTCTTTAAGTTTTCAGTTGCAAAATTGTGATTTTTCAGAAAATACATGCGTTGCTATGGTTGCTATGCAATTAACTCAGAGTGAGGGCTGGTCTGTTCGAATTTTCTCTTCATGTCTGAACAACTTCTTGCTACTCGCTCAATTTCCACTCAACCCCACAAATTATACATCAAAACGTAGGTATTTTTGCTGGCTTTCAGAAAATGTCACTATCATTCTTGTGGGATTTACAGATTTTTGCAAATCTCCTCAGAGCAACACAAGGTCTGAAAACTCTCCATAGAAAGTCAATGGAGAGCTTGTTCAAAATCACCGCTGAATTTTTTCTAATGAGAGGCATTTTCAAATCGTCATATCTCCTTAACGAAACAAAGCTGAGACATGACGCTTGTGCCAATATATCTTCAGACTCTCCTGATGCTCACAATTCAAGAGTATTTTCCTCACCTATTACCGCTTTGGCCATGAATTACATTTGTTTGAGGATAGAAATTTGTCTCTCGCTCAGATCTCTTCAGATTTCAAACTGTGGAAATGAGGCACTTTTTCTCTCGTCATATCTTTTCATTGATTTCAACAGAGCCCTGAAAATTTCCATGACTGTTCACCAAAGCCTGCTGTTTCTTACTGTGAAAGAATGATTTTGAGGCTCCATAGAGATCTAGAGTTACACAACGTTGTTTGAGGGCAAGTCAAGGCAGTTTTGCTTCGCTTCTTCTCAGTTGCAGTGTGTTACAAGTCATATAGCTTTAATAATTTATATTTTATCTCTGAATTATGAAGACCTGGAGATTTCCCCATCTCTTCTGAACAAAACGGTGTCAGAATGAGCGTTCTAGCCCCTACGGTTAGGAAATTATGGCCATTTGTTCGAGGGGAATCCTGAATGTGAGAAATACACTGCAGAAAACTCATACCTCTCTCTGTGTCTGTGTGTGTAAGTGCTGATTACAGCAGGTGCAGCTAATTTAGCTGACCTAGATATACCAAGCCCAGACTCTAAACAGCCACTGCTCCCTTTAGGCTCTGTGTATGTGTATGTTTGTGTGTCTGTATCAATATTTCTCCCATGTTACATATTACTCCTCCATAATAGTATTTGTGCTAAATCAAAGTACTTCTACTACATCTTAGTACTTCTGCTCAATCATAGTATTTCTGCTAAATCATAGTATTTTTGAAAAATCATGGTATTTGTGCCAAATCATGGTTTTAGGGCAGAACCATAATATTTATTTTATGTTATGAGATTACTACTAAGTGGAGGAATGTCTGTTATGTTATAGTTTATGTGCTGAATATAGTATATCTGCCAAATCATAGTATTTATCCCAAATCATAGTATTTATGCCAAATTACAGTATTTCTGCTAAAAAGCAGAAATAGTACCTTTAGCAGAAATTTCTGTGAAAAGATATTATTTATGTTAAAAGATAGTATTTCTGCTAAATCATAGTATTTCTGCCAAATCATAGTATTTGTACTTATTCATAGTACTTGTGCCAAATCATAGTATTTGTACCCAATCATAGTATTTCTGCAATATGATCGTGTTTGTGGCAAATCATGTTATCTTTTGCCAAATCATGGTATTTGTGCCCAGTTAAAATTTCTGTTATATTATAGTGTTACTACTAAGTCGTAGAATTTCTGTTATGTTATAGTATATCTGCTGATTATAGTATATGTGCCAAATAATAGTATTTATAGCAAATAATAGTATTACTGCCCAAACATAGTATTTCTTGTAGTATTTGTAGTAGTAGTTGTTGTAGTATTTGTGCAAAACATAGAATTTCTGCAAAATCATAGTATACCAAATCATAGTATTCCAAATCATAGTATTACTGCAATTCCATAGTATTTGAGCGAAATCATAGTATTTGTGCAAAAACATACTATGTCTGCAAAATCACATTATATCTGCTATGTTATAGTATTACTACTAAGGCATAGTATTTCTACCAAATCATAGTATTCCTTCAAAATCATAGTATCACTGCAATTTCATAGTATTTGAGCGAAATTGTAGTATTTGTACTAAATCATGGTACTTGTACCAAATCATAGTATTTTTGCAAATCATATTATTTGAACCAAAACATTGTATTTGTAACGAAGTCATAGTATTTCTTCTAAATCATAGTATTTCACCCAAATCTCAGTAGTTGTGCTAAAACCCAGTATTATTGCCAAATCGTAGTATTTGTACTGAAACATAGTATTTGTGCTAATAAGAGTATTTGTACTAAATCATAGTACTTGTGCCAAATCATAGTATTTCTGCCATATTGTGCTAGTTGTGCAAAAACATATAGACTGTCTGCAAAATCATAGTATATCTGTTATGTTATAGTATTACTACTGAGTCACAGTATTTCTGCCAATTCGTAGTATTTGTACTAAATCATACTACTCGTGCCAAATCATAGTATTCAAATCAAAATATAGTATTTGTATCAAAGCATTGTATTTGTACGAAGAACAGTATTTCTGCCAAATCATAGAATTACTGCAATTTCATAGTATTTTGAGGAATCCCTTTTGTTATAGTATTACTTCTAAGTCATAGTATTTCTGCTTTGTCATAGTATTTGTACTGAAACATAGTATTTCTGCCAAATCATAGTATTACTGCTATTTCATAGTATTTGAGTGAAATTACAGTGTTTCTGCAAAAACATTGTATTTCTGCTAAATCATAGTATTTCTCTCATCTTAAAGTACTCAATTATAGTATTTGTGCCAAAGTTTAGTATTTCTGCCAAATGATATTATCTCTGCTAAATCATAGTGTCTGCCAAATCATAGTATTTGTGCCAAATTATGGGATTTTGCCAAAACATGGTACTTGTGCCAAATTATAGTATTTGTGCCCAATTAATATTTCTGTTATGTTATAGTATTACTACTAAGTCGTAGAATTTCTGTTATGTTCTGCCAAATCATAGTATTACGGCTATTTCAAAGTATTTGAGTGAAATTACAGTGTTTCTGCAAAAACATTTTATTTCTGCTAAATCACAGTATTTCTGTTATCTTAAAGTACTTGCACTCAATTATAGTATTTGTGCCAAAGTTTAGTATTTCTGCCAAATCATATTATCTCTGCTAAATCATAGTGTCTGCCAAATCATAATATTTGTGCCTAAGCGCAGCATTTGTACCAAAACATAGTATTGCTGCTATATCATAGTATTTGAGCCAAATCATAGTATATGTCCTAAAACATAGTATTTCTGCCAAATCATAGTATTTGTCCTAAAGCATAGTATTTCAACAAAAACACAGTATTTCTGCTATGTTATAGTATTTGTGCTTGTAGAAAAACCTGTGTTAGTGTGAGCTACATTACCCAGCAGCCTCTGAGCAGTGAGGGAATTCATGGGACTTCTGAGCTAGATGGTCTTCCTTCGCTCCTGGGCTAACGATTGAGGAGAGAGCTGCTGGGAAGGGGAGCAAATAGCCCATCCTGTATTTGTTGGGGATGGTGTGTGTCACATAAACGTGAGTTAATGTTCCATGCTTAAGATGTTTACCCTGCTACTTGTGTGTATTGGTTTTAGTTACCTTTAAGCGTATGTGCTAGTTAGCGATAGCTATGGCAGCCCAGTTATTTGATTGTTTTGGGCTTGTTCCTGCTTTGTTTGTTCCCCCTGCAAATTTATGTGAATTTGTACACTGTAATATCGCTGTATTACGTGAGTGGCTAAGTAGGAGGCTGACTGTTACTAAGTGCATCAGTGTACATAGGTCATCTCTTGTGTTGGAGTGCCCTCTTGTGGCGCCTTTTGGGTAGTGCCTTAGTAAACGTGAACACTGCAAAGAAGTGGTATCAGACTGGTTTGTAGTGGAGGAATTTGTTGCCAGTTTCTTTCATCTTTAATCCGTATTCATGTTGTAATGTAGTAACTTTTGTGGCGCAAATACCACAATATGGCAGAAATACCATGTTTTGGCACAAATACTTTGATTTGATATACTTTAGCTTCTTCACCCCTTTTCAGCAAAATTTTCATTTTTTCACACCTTTTCAGCACAAATTCCAGCTTTTTGGTGGTTTCAGAAAAAAAAAACTCTTTTCAGCAGAAACTCTGCTGATTCACCTCTTTTCAATGCAACGTTCTGCTTCTTTGCCTCTTTTCTGCAGAAATTCTGCTGATTCACCTCTTTTCTGCAAAATTTTCATCCTTTTTGCCTCTTATCAGCACAGTTCTCAGCAGCTTCTGATAATTTCAGCACAATTGTCAGTCTATCTACCTCTTTTTGTGAGAATGAGTTTGGCTCAGTGAGATGAGTAGCTGCCTTGAGACCAGGAGGTTCGAGGGGAATCCTGAATGTGAATGTAAGAAATACACTGCAGAAAACTTATACCTCTCTCTGTGTCTGTGTGTGTAAGGGCTGATTACAGCAGGTGCAGCTAATTTAACTGACCTAGATATACCAAGCCCAGACTCTTAACAGCCACTGTTCCCTTTAGGCTCTGTTTATGTGTATGTTTGTGTGTCTGTATCAATATTTCTCCCATGTTAAAGTATTACTCCTCCATAATAGTATTTCTGTTAAATCAAAGTACTTCTACTACATCTTAGTATTTCTGCTAAATCATAGTATTTTTTGGCCAAATCATGGTATTTGTGCCAAAGCATAGTATTTCCACAAAATAACAGTATTTCTGCTATGTTGTATTATTACTGCTCATAGTATTTCTGCCAAATCTTGGTATTTTTTCCAAAGCATAGTATTTCTGCCATAATCACAATATAACTGCAAAATAAAGGGTTTTTTAGACAAATCATAGTGTTTGTGCTAAATCCTAGTAATTCTGCTCAATCATAGAATTTCTGCTATGCTGAAGTGCTTTTTGCTAGATTACAGAATTTCTGCTAAGTCAAAGTATTTCATGTAAATCATAGTATTTATACCAAGTCCCAGTGTTTCTGCCAAATCATAAATCATAAATAATGTGGCGTGTTGGGGAACAGCTAGTTCTCTCCCATCATGCCTTGGGACATGTGCTGCTGTTTAGATGTTCTTGTTTCATTGTTTATGGTTACGTTACTTTTAACTGTTGTCTTGAATGTTGTGTTTATACTATGGTACAAAGTCACTGACAGTTATTGTTTTATAGGAAGAATGCAGTACCATAAGTGAGTTCTGTTATGCTGTTATTGACCCTTGAAGCACATTGTGGCACAAGCAAGTATGTTCAATAAAAACTCCCCTACCAGCTTGGGGTGGAAATACAGGCTCAATCTCTCCCTGTGAGTTTCTTTGCAAGATTCATCTGCATGCCACAATAATTTTAATAAAGCAAAGTTAAGATGAGAGGCTTGTGCCAATTCATCTTCAGACACTGCTGACACTCACGGTTGGAGCAGTATTTACTGTCATCTTACTGTTGAGCCATAAATTACGTTTGTTTTCAAACTCTTGAGCCATAAATTACGTTTGTTTTCAAACTCTTAAAATGAAGCCGCTTTCTTCTCTCGTCATATCTCCGCTGACGGAGGTACAAAAGAGCTATCGCAGTCAAAGTTCATGAAATTCTGCTGATTCACCCAGTAAAGGAATTGTGCTTCTATCCCACCTAGTTTTTGAGTTACACGACATTTTGTAACTCCAGAAAACGGCGCTTTTACGCCGCTCACCGCGATCTAATTCTGACTGCTCATCTCCTGTTTTCCAGACTCTGGCTCTCTTTGCCGGTGGCGCATTTGGTAATGACACGGGTCTGCAGCCCAAAGGTCGTGGGTTCAATTCCACCTTGGTCCACATGGTTTTTTTTTTTCACTACAAATTTATACACTATCACAGACCTGTAATTTATATTGCTAATTTATTACAATTCTGCAAAGTTTTATGATGTTAGCAGTTTGTCTAATACGGACCTCAGATTCTTGTTAATGCTCCATGGCAGAAATACATACAAGTACACAGCCTGATGAAGCAGACAGAAGCAGTACCTCTGATTGCAGAAAGTATTACTACTCCATAATAGTATTTCTGTTAAATCAAAGTACTTCTACTACATCTTAGCACTTCTGCTCAATCATAGTATTTCTGCTAAATCATAGTATTTTTGCCAAATCATGGTTTTTTTTTTGCCAAAACATAACATTTCTGTTAAGCTATAGTATTACTAATAAGTGGAGGAATTTCTGTCATGTTATAGTATATGTGCTGATTACAGTATATCTCCCAAATCATAGTATTTATCCCGAATCATAGTATTTTACAGTATTTCTGCTAAAAGCAGAACTAGTACCTTTAGCAGAAATTTCTGTCAAAAGATATTAGTTATGTTAAAACATAGTATTTCTGCTAAATCATAGTATTTGTGCCTATTCATAGTATTTGTACTCAATCATAGTATTTCTGCCATATCATCGTATTTGTGCCAAATCATGGTATATTTTTGCCAAATCATGGTATTTGTGCCAAATTAGAGTATTTGTGTCCAATTAAAATTTCTGTTATGTTATAGTATTACTACTATGCCATAGCATTTCTACCAAATCATAGCATTTCTTCAAAATCATAGTATTACTGCAATTTCATAGTATTTGAGCGAAATCGTAGTATTTGTGAAAAAATATACTATGTCTGCAAAATCACAGTATATCTGTTATGTTATAGTATTACTACTAAGGCATATTATTTCTGCCAATAAGAGTATTTGTATTAAATCATAGTAGTTGTGCTAAATCACAGTATTTCAGCTACATTGTGCTAGTTGTGCAAAAACATAGACTGTCTGCAAAATCATAGTATATCTATTATGTTATAGTATTACTACTAAGTCGTAGACTTTCTGTTTTGTTATAGTATCTCTGCTGAATATAGTATATGTGCCAAATCATAGTATTTATAGCAAATCATATTATTTGTGCTAACACATAGTATACTGCCACATTATAGTATTTGTGTAAAACCAGAATGTCTGCAAAATCATCATATATCTGTTATGTTATAGTATTACTACTAATGCATAGTATTTCTAACAAATCATAGAATTCCTTCAAAATCATAGTATTACTGCAATTTCATAGTATTTGAGCAAAATCGTAGTATTTGTGCAAAAACATACTATGTCTGCAAAATCACAGTATATCTGCTATGCTATAGTATTACTACTAAGGCATAGTAATTCTACAAAATCATAGTATTCCTAAAAATCATAGTATTTCTGCAATTTCATAGTATTTGAGCGAAATCGTAGAATTTTTGCAAATCATATTATTTGAACCAAAACATTGTATTTGTACGAAGTCATAGTATTTCTTCTAAATCATTGTATTTCACCCAAATCTCAGTAGTTGTGCTAAAACCCAGTATTATTGCCAAATCATCGTATTTGTACTAAATCATAGTACTTGTGCCAAATCATAGTATTTCTGCCATATTGTGCTAGTTGTGCAAAAAAATAGACTGTCTGCAAAATCATAGTATATCTATTATGTTATAGCATTACTACTAAGTCATAGACTTTCTGTTTTGTTATAGTATATCTGCTGAATATAGTACATGTGCCAAATCATAGTATTTATAGCAAATCATAGTATTTGTGCTAAAACATAGTATACTGCCACATTATAGTATTTGTGTAAAACCAGAATGTCTGCAAAATCATCATATATCTGTGATGTTATAGTATTACTACTAATGCATAGTATTTCTGCAAAATCATAGTATTTTTGCAGAAACCTTGTACTTGGTAAATAATAGTATTTGTGCCAAATCATAGTATTTGTGCCAAAACATTGTATTTGTACAAAGTCATAATATTTCTTCTAAATCATAGTATTTCAATCAAATCTCAGGAGTTGTGCTAAAACGCAGTATTATTGCCAAATCATAGTATTTGTACTCAAACATATCAGTTCAACTTATTTAACTCTTCTCAACAGCCCAACACCTCTTCTTCACCCCTGCTTCAGCAGAATTGTGAGTGTTTTCACCCTTTTCAGCACAAATCCCAGCTTTTTCAGGTGTTTTCAACAGAAATCTCTTTTTAGCAGACATTCTGCTGATTCACCTGTTTTCAGTGCAACGTTCTACTTCTTTACCTCTTTTCAGTAGAAATTCTGCTGATTCACCTATTTTAAGCAGAATTTTCAGCCTTTCACCTCTTATCAATACAAATCTCAGTATCTTCTGCTCATTTCAGAGGAAACCATTTCACCTCTTTTCAGTAGAAATTTGAACTTCTGTACCCCTTTGAAGCAGAATCTTTGCCTTTTCACCTCTTTTCAGCAAAAGTTTCTGTTTTTTCACTTGTTTTCAGCATAATTTTTCAGTTTCTTTACCGCCATACAATTTTGCAGCTTTTCATCTTTTTCAGTCATTTTCAGCAGGCAACTTCAGCGTTATATAGCATCCACACAGCATTTTCGCAGGAAATGCAAATTTTTCTAGTTATTCTTCTAGTTGCTTCCGCACACTTTTTTGGCACTTAACTACTTCCTCAGTTTTCAGCCGATTTTCTCAGTTCAAACTCTATACTGTTCTGCTCTTTCTGCTCTTTCCGCAATGACTTTTGGTGTTTATTACTGTTATACTTTTTAAAATATTACACTTTTTTCCTTTAATTTGTCCCATTGAAATGAATGGAAAACTTCCACAATTCTGCTAAAACTTGCTTGTCTTTGAAACTTAACTACTTTGTCATACTTTCACCTAGAAACTCCATTCAAACTTTAAAATGTTCTCAGACTATTGGGCTATTCCTGAATGATTCAGCTTTTTCAGATCTTCTACCGTTTTATTTTTATACCTCTTTAAGTTTTCAGTTGCAAAATTGTGATTTTTCAGAAAATACATGCGTTGTTATGGTTGCTATGCAATTAACTCAGAGTGTGCACTCGTCCTTTCTGAATTTTCTCTTCATGTCTGAACAACTTCTTGCTACTCGCTCAATTTCCACTCAACCCCACAAATTATACATCAAAACGTAGGTATTTTTGCTGGCTTTCAGAAAATGTCACTATCAGTGTTGTGGGACTTATAGATTTTTGCAAATCTCCTCAGAGTAACATAAAGTCTCAAAACTCTCCATAGAAAGTCAATGGAGAGTTTCTTCAAAATCAGCGCTGGAATTCTCTAATGAGAGGCATTTTCAAATCGTCATATCTCCTTAACGAAACAGAGTTGAGACATGACGCTTGTGCCAATATATCTTCAGACATCCCTGATGCTCACAATTCAAGAATTTTTTCCTCACCTATTACCGTTTGGCCATGAATTACACTTGTTTGAGGGTAGGAAATTTTTCCTCGCTCAGATTTCTTCAGATTTCAAACTCTGGAAATGAGGCACTTTTTTCTCTCGTCATATCTTTTTGATTGATTTCAACAGAGACCTGAAAATTTCCATGACTGTTCACCAAAGCCTGCTGTTTCTTACGGTGAAAGAATGATTTTGATGCTCCATATAGATTTAGAGTTACAAAACGTTGTTTGAGGGCAAGTCAAGGCAGTTTTGCTTCGCCTCTACTCAGTTACAGTGTATTACAAGTCATATATCTTCAATAATTTACATTTTATCTCTGAATTATGAAGGCCTGAAGTTTTCCCCATCTCTTCTGAACAAATCGGTGTCAGAATGAGCGCTCTAGCCCCTACGGTTAGGAAATTATGGCCATTTGTTCGAGGGGGGGAATCCTGAATGTGAGAAATACACTGCAGAAAACTCATAGCTGTGTCTGTGTCTGTGTGTGTAAGTGCTGATTACAGCAGGTGCAGCCAATTTAGCTGACCTAGATATACCAAGCACAGACTCTTAACAGCCACTGTACACTTTGCTCTCTGTGTATGTGTGTGTGAGTATCAATATTTCTCCCATGTTAAAGTATTACTCCTCCATAATAGTATTTGTGCTAAATCAAAGTACTTCTACTACATCTTAGTACTTCTGCTCAATCATAGTATTTCTGCTAAATCATAGTATTTTTGACAAATCATGGTATTTGTGCCAAATCATGGTTTTTGGGCAGAACCATAATATTTATTTTATGTTATGAGATTACTACTAAGTGGAGGAATGTCTGTTATGTTATAGTATATTTGCTGAATATAGTATATCTGCCAAATCATAGTATTTATCCCAAATCATAGTGTTTATGCAAAATTACAGTATTTCTGCTAAAAAAAGCAGAAATAGTACCTTTAGCAGAAATTTCTGTCAAAAGATATTATTTATGTTAAAACATAGTATTTCTGCTAAGTCATAGTATTTCTGCCAAATCATAGTATTTGTACTTATTCATAGTACTTGTGCCAAATCATAGTATTTGTACCCAATCATAGTATTTCTGCAATATCATCGTATTTGTGCCAAATCATGGTATTTTTTTGCCAAATCATGGTTTTGGGGCAAATCATGTTATTTGTGTCCAGTTAAAATTTCTGTTATATTATAGTGTTACTACTAAGTCGTAGAATTTCTGTTATGTTATAGTATATCTGCTGATTATAGTATATGTGCCAAATCATAGTATTTATAGCAAATCATAGTATTACTGCCCAAACATAGTATTTCTGCCAAATTGTAGTATTTGTGCAAAAACATAGAATTTCTGCAAAATCATAGTATATCTGTTATGTTATAGTATTACTACTAAGGCATAGTATTTCTATCAAATCATAGTATTCCTTCAAAATCATAGTATTACTGCAATTCCATAGTATTTGAGCGAAATCGTAGTATTTGTACTAAATCATGGTACTTGTGCCAAATCATAGTATTTTTTGCAAATCATATTATTTGAACCAAAACATTGTATTTGTACGAAGTCATAGTATTTCTTCTAAATCATGGTATTTCACCCAAATCTCAGTAGTTGTGCTAAAACCCAGTATTATTGCCAAATCGTAGTATTTGTACTGAAACATAGTATTTGTGCCAATAAGAGTATTTGTACTAAATCATAGTACTTGTGCCAAATCATAGTATTTCTGCCATATTGTGCTAGTTGTGCAAAACATAGACTGTCTGCAAAATCATAGTATATCTGTTATGTTATAGTATTACTACTAAGTCACAGTATTTCTGCCAATTCGTAGTATTTGTACTAAATCATACTACTCGTGCAAATCATAGTATTGAAATCAAAATATAGTATTTGTACCAAAGCATTGTATTTGTAATGAAGTACAGTATTTCTGCCAAATCATAGAATTACTGCAATTTCATAGTATTTTGAGGAATCCCTTTTGTTATAGTATTACTTCTAAGTCATAGTATTTCTGCTTTGTCATAGTATTTGTACTGAAACATAGTATTTCTGCCAAATCATAGTATTACTGCTATTTCATATTATTTGAGTGAAATTACAGTGTTTCTGCAAAGACATAGTATTTCTGCCAAATCATAGTATTACTGCTATTTCATAGTATTTGAGTGAAATTACAGTGTTTCTGCAAAAACATTGGTTGGTATTGGTTTTAGTTACCTTTAGCGTGATGTGCTAGTTAGCAATAGCTATGGCAGCCCAGTTATTTTATTGTTTTGGGCTCGTTCCTGCTTTGTTTTTTTTTTCCCCTGCAAATTTATGTGAATTTGTACACTGTAATATCGCTGTATTACGTAATGGCTAAGTAGGAGGCTGACTGTTACTAAGTGCATCAGTGTACATAGGTCATCTCTTGTGTTGGAGTGCCCTCTTGTGGCGCCTTTTGGGTAGTGCCTTAGTAAACGTGAACACTGCAAAGAAGTGGTATCAGACTGGTTTGTAGTGGAGGAATTTGTTGCCAGTTTCTTTCATCTTTAATCCGTATTCATGTTGTAATGTAGTAGTACCACAATATGGCAGAAACACTATGTTTTGGCACAAATACTTTGATTTGGTATACTTTAGCTTCTTCACCCCTGTAGGCAAAATTTTCATTTTTTTCACCCTTTTCAGCACAAATTCCAGCTTTTTGGCTGTTTTCAGAAAAACAAAACTCTTTTGAGCAGAAACTCTGCTGATTCATCTCTTTTCAGCGCAACTTATTGCTTCTTTACCTCTTTTCTGCAGAAATTCTGCTGATTCACCTCTTTTCTGCAAAATGTTCAGCCTTTTCACCTCTTATCAGCACAAATCTCAGCTGTTTTCAGAAAAAACTCTTTTGAGCAGAAATTCTGCTGATTCATCTCTTTTCAGCGCAACTTATTGCTTCTTTACCTCTTTTCTGCAGAAATTCTGCTGATTCACCTCTTTTCTGCAAAATTTTCAGCCTTTTCACTTCTTCTCAGCACAGTTCTCAGCAGCTTCTGCTCATTTAGCAAAATTGTCAGTTGCTCCATCTCTTGCTTTTGTGAGAATGAGTTTGGTTCAGTGAGATGAGCAGCTGCCTTAAGACCAGAAGGGCCAGGTTCAAATCCGGTCATGGCAAAAGCTGTTTTCAGTTTTCTTTTTGTTCTGCCTCTTTTCTGCAGAAGTTCTGCTCATTCACCTCATCTCTTGTGTTGGAGTGCCCTCTTGTGGCGCCTTTTGGGTAGTGCCTTAGTAAACGTGAACACTGCAAAGAAGTGGTATCAGACTGGTTTGTAGTGGAGGAATTTGTTGCCAGTTTCTTTCATCTTTAATCCGTATTCATGTTGTAATGTAGTAACTTTTGTGGCACAAATACCACAATATGGCAGAAACACTATGTTTTGGCACAAATACTTTGATTTGGTATACTTTAGCTTCTTCACCCTTTTCAGCAAAATTTTCATTTTTTCACCCCTTTTCAGCACAAATTCCATTTTTGGGGCTGTTTTCAGAAAAAAAAAAACTCTTTTAAGCAGAAACTCTGCTGATTCATCTCTTTTCAGCGCAAGTTTCTGCTCCTTTGCCTCTTTTCTGCAGAAATTCTGCTGATTCACCTCTTTTCTGCAAAATTTTCAGCCTTTTCACCTCTTATCAGCACAATTCTCAGCAGCTTCTGCTAATTTCAGCAGAGTAAGTAATGACACGCCTCTGCAGTTCAAAGGTCGTATGCTCAATCCCACCTTGGTCAACATTTTTTTCCCTACAAATTTATACACTATCACAGACCTCTAATTTATATTGCTAATTTCTTTCACTACAAATGAGTAGTGCAAAACATACTATGTCTGTCTGCAACATCACAGTATATCTGTTATGTTATAGTATTACTACTAAATCACAGTATTTCTGCCAATTCAAGGAGGCTGACTGTTACTAAGTGCATCAGTGTACATAGGTCATCTGTTGTGTTGGAGTGCCCTCTTGTGGCGCCTTTTGGATAGTGCCTTAGTCAATGTGAACACTGCAAAGAAGTGGTATCAGACTGGTTTGTAGTGGAGGAATTTGTTGCCAGTTTCTTTCATCTTTAATCCGTATTCATGTTGTAATGTAGTAGTACCACAATATGGCAGAAACACTATGTTTTGGCACAAATACTTTGATTTGGTATACTTTAGCTTCTTCACCCCTTTTCAGCAAAATTTTCATTTTTTCACCCCTTTCAGCACAAATTCCAGCCTTTTGGCTGTATTCAGAAAAAAAAAACTCTTTTCAGCAGAAACTCTGCTGATTCATCTCTTTTCAGCGCACGCTTTATGATTTTAGCAGCTTTTCTAATATGGACCTCAGATTCTTGTTAATGCTCCATGGCAGAAATACATACAAGTACCCACCTGATGAAGCAGACAGAGGCAGTACCTCTGATTGGTGAATTTGAGCAGAAACAGGTTGTTTTACCTCTTTTCAGCAGAAATTCTGCTGATTCACCTCTTTTCTGCAGAAGTTTGAGCAGCTTCTGCTCATTTCAGCAGAATTATGAGTCTCTCCACCTATTCTTTGCAAGAGTGAGTTTGGCTCAGTGAGATGAGTGGCTGCCTTGAGACCAGGAGGGCCAGGTTCAAATCCTGCTCACGGCAATATTTTTTTTTTTCACCACTTTTCAGCACAAGTCCCTGCTTTTTCAGGTATTTTCAGCAAAACATCTTTTCGGTAGAATTCTGCTGAAAATTCTGCTTATTCACCTCTTCTGCAAAATTTTCAGCCTTTTCACCTCTTATTAGCACAAATCTCAGCTGTTTTCAGAAAAAAACACTTTTGAGCAGAAATTCTGCTGATTCATCTCTTTTCAGTGCAACTTTCTGCTTCTTTACCTCTTTTCTGCAGAAATTCTGCTGATTCACCTCTTTTCTGCAAAATTTTCAGCCTTTTCTCCTCTTATCAGCACAATTCTCAGCAGCTTCTGCTCATTTCAGCAAAAGTGTCAGTCTCTCCACCTCCTCATTGGGAGAATGACTTTGGCTCAGTGAGATGAGTAGCTGCCTTGAGACCAGGAGGGCCGGGTTCAATCCTGCTCATGGCAACATAGGGGGTTTCTTTCACCACTTTTTTAGCAAAATTTCGCCGTCTTTACCCCTTTGCAGTAGAATTTTTTGCTTTTCACCACTTTTAAGCAAAAATCTCTCCTTCTTCACTTGTTTTCAGCGGAATTTTCAGTTTCTTCACCACCATACAACTTTTTGCAACTTTTCATCTTTTTCAGCTTTTCAGCAGACAGCTTCAGCGTATAGGCATCCACACAGCATTTTCGCAGGAAATGCAAATTTTTCTAGTTCTTTATTATTCCTCTAGTTGCTTCCGTACACTTTTTGGCACTTAACTACTTTCTCAGTTTTCAGCCGATTTTTTCAGTTCAAACTCTATACTGTTCTGCTCTTTCTGCTAATGATGGCTATGACTTTTGGTGTTTATTACTGTTATACTTTTTAAAATATTACACTTTTTCCTTTAATTTGTCCCATTGAAATGAATGGAAAACTTCCACAATTCTGCTAAAACTTGCTTGTTTTTGAAACTTAACTACTTTGTCATACTTTCACCTAGAAACTCCATTCAAACTTTAAAATGTTCTCAGATTATTGGGCTATTCCTGTCTGATTCAGCTTTTTCAGATCTTCTACCGTTTAATCTTATCTCTTTTAAGTTTTCAGTTGCAAAATTGTGATTTTTCAGAAAATACATGCGTTGCTATGGTTGCTATGCAATTAAGTCAGAGTGAGTGCTGGTCCGTTCTGAATTTTCTCTTCATGTCTAAACAACTTCTTGCTACTGGCTCAATTTGCACTCAACCCCACAAATTATACATCAAAACGTAGGTATTTTTGCTGGCTTTCAGGCAATGTCACTATCTTTATTGTGAGATTTACCGTTTTTTCGCAATTTGCCTCGGAGTGACACAAGGTCTCAATACTCCCCATTCAAAGTCTATGGGGAGGTTTTGAAATTCAGAGCTGAAATTCTGTAACGGAGGCATTTTAAAATCGCCATATCTCTTTAACAAAGCAAAGTTAGGACATGAGGCTTGTGCCAATATATCTTCAGACACTGCTGACACTCACAGTGGAAGCAGTTTTACAATTATCTTACCGTTGAGCAATGAATTACGTTTGTTTGAGGGGTGGAAATCTGTCCTTCTCTCAGTCTTCAAACTCTGAAATGAAGCCGCTTTTCTCTCGTCATATCTCCGCGACGAAGGTAGAACGAGCTATGAAAATCGCAGTCAAAATACACCAAAGTCCGCTGATTCACCCAGTCCAAGAATTATGCTGCTAGCCCTCCTAGTTTTTGAGTTACACGACGCGTTTGTAACTCCAAAAAGCGCGCGTTTTAAGCCTCACCGCGATCTATTTTCTGACTGCCCAAGTATCTGTCTTTCAGACTGCCGCCCCCTGTCCAGGTGGCGCAATCAGTAATGACACGGCTCTGCAGCTCAAAGGTCGTGGGTTCAATCCCACCTTGGTCCACGTTTTTTTTTCACTACAAATTTATACACTATCACAGACCTGTAATTTATATTGCTAATTTATTACAATTCTGCAAAGTTTTATGATTTTAGCAGCTTTTCTAATATGGACCTCAGATTCTTGTTAACGCCCATGGCAGAAACAAGTACACAGCCTGATGAAGCAGACAGAGGCAGTACCTCTGATTGGTGAATTTGAGCAGAACCAGGTTGTTCTTTCATTTCATTTCTTTATTTATTTCACACATGGTTCAACAGTGTTTCTTTTTCTACATACAGAACCTTCTGCCTCTTTTCAGCAGAAATTCTGCTCATCTCTTGTGTTGGAGTGCCCTCTTGTGGCGCCTTTTGGGTAGTGCCTTAGTGAACACTGCAAAGAAGTGGTATCAGACTGGTTTGTAGTGGAGGAATTTGTTGCCAGTTTCTTTCATCTTTAATCCGTATTCATGTTGTAATGTAGTAGTACCACAATATGGCAGAAACACTATGTTTTGGCACAAATACTTTGATTTAGTATACTTTAGCTTCTTCAGCTTCTTCACCCCTTTTCAGCAAAATTTTCATTTTTTTCACCCCTTTTCAGCACAAATTCCAGCTTTTTTGGCTGTATTCAGAAAAAAGACAACTCTTTTGAGCAGAAACTCTGCTGATTCATCTCTTTTCAGCGCAAGTTTCTGCTTCTTTGCCTCTTTTCTGCAGAAATTCTGCTGATTCACCTCTTTTCTGCAAAATTTTCAGCCTTTTCACCTCTTATCAGCTTCTGCTCATTTCAGCAGAATTGTCCGTCTCTCCACCTCTTCTTTGTAAGGGTGACTTTGGCTCAGGGAAATGAATAGCCACCTTTGAGCAGAAATTCTGCTGATTCATCTCTTTTCAGCGCAACTTATTGCTTCTTTACCTCTTTTCTGCAGAAATTCTGCTGATTTACCTGTTTTCTGCAAAATTTTCAACCTTTTCACCTCTTCTCAGCACAATTCTCAGCAGCTTCTGCTCATTTTAGCAGAATTGTCGGTCTCTCCTCCTGTTTTTTGAGAGAATGAGTTTAGCTCAGTGAGATGAGTAGCTGCCTTGAGACCAGGAGGGCCAGGTTCCAATCCTGCTCAGGGCGACATGTTTTTATACACCACCATACAACTTTTTGCAACTTTTCAGCTTTTTCAGCTTTTCAGCAGACAGCTTCAGCGTTAAGGCATCCACACAGCATTTTCGCAGGAAATGCAAATTTTTCTAGTTAATTTAGAGTTTCTCAATCTTTAAATTGTGAGAATGCTTTGTCAGTGGAAACTGTAGAAATCACCATTTATTTTCCAACACTGCTTAAACATGCCAACTTACAAGAAAGAAGTGACTATCTTCTGTCTTTATCTGCTCTCCTGTGAAACGGTCTGACCTTTTAGTCAGGAGAGAGGCGGGAAGTGTGCCACTACCTCTATGTCAGCTGGCCGGACTTCGGAGTGCCCAAGAGTGCTTCTGCTATGTTGGACTTCCGTGAACATGTTCTGCAAAGGAGGGAAGCTGCAGTCCAGACCTTGGGATCCACCTGGAGAGGGCCACCAGGGGGCCCCCCTGTGGTTGTGCATTGCAGTGCTGGCATTGGCCGTACAGGTAAAGACTAGGGATGCTCTTGGCAGCTAATTTCTTAATCGACTAATTTAGGGGAAAAAAATTGGACTAACTGACTAATCTAAAACTAAGAAACACTCAGATATCTAGTTAAATCTGAGAACCCTTTAATGGACAACCATTAAAACCATTATTGACTTCATTAATTCTGTTCTTCAGTAATGAATCTTGCTTAACTGTGCAGCACCTAACATTATGAACATTGAACATTGTATTCTAAATAGACAACGAAGAGGGAAAAACACTGAAAATAAACCTTTCAAATTAGAGTTGCGGCTCTAATTTGAGCCCCTCCTGAATGACTGAACTCATCACCCTATTGCTAAGGGAGAGCCCATCCACCCTTCAAGATCATTTATGGTGCTTGTATTTACGATCTCATTCTTTTGCTTTTAAAAGAATAAGAGTGTTAACAAAAGATCAGGCCTAGAGCAACAGTTTTATAGTATTTCTCAATATTGATGCTCCATCTAGTGGCAGATGGCTGCATAACATTTAGTACATAGCAATTTACCAGCACTGGGCATCAATTCAAATGTTTACAATTAGATTATACTACTAGCACGTCTGGTACCGGCTAGTAACACTAGGGATGATTAGTTGTGTAGTTGAATAGTTGCACACATCCTAGTAAAGACATCGTTATCTGATTTAAATACTTTAAGTATAGATTTATAGGGCTCTTATGCATCTTAAAGTAATCTCATCTGAGAGTTTTACTTTACTGTTTGAACCTGAAGCCGGTGCCACTTTAAATAAATGGTAGCTAACCTTTAAATAGCCCAAGAAATTGGTTATTAGGTTTAAAGCACGGAAGACGGTAAAGCAATCTGCATCTGTCCCATAACTCATAACTGATTTTTACAGTGCCTGTTTAGCTCAGAGGGCTTATACTGTGCCAAAGGCTTCTCTTTAAGTTAAAGGAAATCCCTGCAGCCAATGAAGCGGGAGGACGTTGGTCAATCTTCAACCTGTTATTTTAAAAGTACCTCACCAGTGTGTGAGCCACCTTTGTGTCTTTATATATCAGTGCCACTGCCTTGCCTTCCTAATTGTAATTCATGCAGTTGATGTACAAAATTAAAATCCCACCAAATGTGTATCTGGTAAACAAATGTAAGGTATTGTGTGTGCAGGTCGTATTGCCTTGTATTATTTAGACGATGACTTTTACTTGATTAACCTCTTTCCTTCTGCTGAGCTGTAGTCTTTGTGTTTTCTGTGATTGGTACAGTTACCTGTTGCATTTATTTTTAGGTTTTAATCTGTTGTCTTGTGTCCAACAAAAACCTTTTTTGTAATTGAGTTCTTTTAAGTGTAACTTCTCGATATTCATCCCTCATGTCTGTTTAGGCACATTCTGCACACTGGACATCTGCCTGTCTCAGCTGGAGGATGTTGGCACAGTAGATGTCTGTCAGACGGTGCGGCGGATGCGTACACAGAGGGCTTTCAGCATCCAGACCTGGGACCAGTACTATTTCTGCTACACAGCAATCATTGAGTATGCCCAGCGGAATGGGAAGCTGAGCCCAGTGCAGTGGTCTGACTCAGAGCTAGAGACTGACAGCGAGTGAGAGACATACGGAGGGTAATTAGATGAACGGAACAGTCAATCTAAGCAGAAGTCATAGGAATGAGAGTGAGGAGTGGCAATTCTGAGTACATAAAGGAGATGACTCTTCAGCCATAACAGAGAAGAGGCACAAGATGGCAGACTCCCGCATTTGCTCTTCCTTCTTCCCACGAGTTGATAAACTGAGAAGGCAAAGAGCTGGAGAAGAAAATTCAGTGCAGTGGAAACTCTGCATTGACGAGCAAGCTGGCCTGCCAATTTCCAAGCCCCCTTTTTTAAAAATTTAGCAAACTACAGGGGGTTTGGCCTGCCCCGAACCTGTCTTGTCGACAAAAGCAGTGTACGAGTAGCATTTTTATATTGACTTGCACATGAAGAATGACAAACTTGAACTTTACCCCTAAAAGCCCTCCAAACCTGAATCTTTGGTCCTTTTTTGTATTTCTTGTTTCTGCTCAACTCTGAACAAATCTGTGACTGCAGATAAAATGTGCGGGGTATGAAAAGGTGAAACTTGAAAACAGTTTTGTTTTGTTTTGTTTTTTCTTAGAGGAAATGGTTCTCTTTGAGAGAGTGTTTGTGACAGATCAGTGTGTGAGCCATTTAGTCCATTTCCATGTGGGTTTTTTTTGTTTGTTTGTTTTTCCCATGTTAATTTTTTCTATGGTGCATTTTCTATGTGAGTTTCATATTTGTGCATATGTAGACTAACTTTTAAAAGCCAAAGTCCGCAATCTGAATGCTTGGATGTACTCCTTACTGAGATATTATAGACTGAAGCCCATGTATATTCTTGTAACATACATTTATACATTATTGTGCATAATAACAATTTCTGAAATAACAGCAAAAAAAAGCCTTGTTTAATATAATTGACTTAACCTTGAGGAAAGAATTCCTGTGTAGCGAGCCAGGCTATGACAAAAATATAGAAGAGTTCTGGTTTTAAACTAATGTTGTATTTCAAATCTCTGATTTGTCAGGTCTAACATCGTCTTTACTGTTGGAGCGTTCTGATTGGACGATCTTAAGTAATTTGGCCTTAACTTGATTCACTGCCTCGTCCTTCTAAGACCCTGAACCATACCTTTAAACTGTACGCTTTTATTTCCTCCCTTGGTTCTCCTCTTTTTCAATCTGACTCTTGACACCACAACTGTTGTTTGATTCCTGAGGTATGCTCTCCCTCAGATAATTGTGCCTTCACGTTTTCCTTAGCTTAATGTCTCGCTAGTAAGTAACACCCAAACTAGTGCACTTGCATAAAACACGTTAACCTTGTGCCACACAGGACCCCCACATTTTGCCTATAAGTCCTGTACATAGCACACTATGTATAAATGACAAAGTGAGTTATCTGGGAGTTAGCTTTGAGACGTGGCTATTCTTTTATCATTTGACCTCAGGGGGTGTTTTTGCCTAGTGTCAAAGATCCATTTCTGGGTTTGCCTCTGGTAAATTATCATTTAAGGAAAAAAATCTATATCAACTTTATTTTGTATTTTTTACTGTATTGTATCCTACTGTATTTATGTCTTTGTACAACTTCTACATTATTGAAAATCCGTGAATGTTGGTACGATGCAACAAAGGAAAAACAGACCAGTTATTGCATTTGATAAGCTGAACAAATCGAACGAGGAGTGAACTATATATATTTTTCTTTGTTGTTCACAATGACATTGAGGTGGAAACTGTCACTTGCCATAGTATTTTCAGAACTGACTTGTATAAATGGTGATTGTTCAAGTTTAGGACAATAAGGGGTTGGGGTGGGTTGGGGTGGGGTAGGGAGCAGGTAAGCTAACTTGTGTTTTTAGAGAGTTTATCATAGAAACGGTAATGTTAACATCCAACTGTCTGGTCCCCTTATGCCAAGGACAAAGCAAAAACAAACAAAAAAGCTATTAAGAGAAGAAAACGGCAAAAAAAAAAAAAAGACGTGGCTGCATTTCTGTTCATATAAATATATATCTATATATTATTATGGGATAAAGTTTATCAGCATGGAGAGAGAGCCTTGAATGTTTTTGGGGTACTGGTGTCCGAGCAATTTAGTGAAGACTTTTTTTGTTTTTGTTTTGGTGAATGTGGACCTTGCATCCCTCAATGCCAAAGGCCTAGGCTCAATCTGAAAGTGTTTTCCTGTCACACATCCTCAACAGCCTGCAAGCATGGACTTACTGGTGCAGTCTTGCATCCACGGACACCGAAAGACCCTGGAGCACCTTGGGAACATTGCTAGTAAATATGTATAGCTACAAGATGGGAGAGTGGGTATGCAAGAGTTTTGATCCCCGTGCTACATTTAATTTGTTTTGTAAGAAACTGAGAATGCAATGTGCATTTGTCACTGGTGTTCATTTAATGTCTCTTGTGCTTGGAGTTCATGCGATTGAATTACAGACTTTTACATGCTGTCAGCCCAGCTGTCCCATTAAAGAAATGGTCTTACTATCTTAAATGGTTACAAAGCTAATGTGATCTCTTGGCTGAAAAAGAGTATTGCAAAGATTAAATGTGTAGTAAGAACATGTCCACCTTTTTCTCTTTCATTGAAATTGGAATTACAAAATTGCTTTCACATACAGAAATGGGTTGATGGGATCTTTGAAGTATTAAGCATTCAGCTGACAGTCTGTAGACTGTGGTCTGCTCTTTGCACTAGTGCAGAAATGTGACAGTGTAAGTATTCGTTACTCCAGTGCAAATGTAATGCACTCGAATTCCCTCATAGTTCTACTTCACACCTCCATTACTTTTCACTCCACATTATTTATTGGCTATGGTGTGGCACAGATATTTTAATTAAGGCATGTAACTGAGACTGAGATTCTAAAATATGAGGCATAACTTTATATTAAAAGTAAAAGTTCAATCCAGCTCAACCTACTTATCTTCCACATTAATGCATCATAGTAAAAACCTTAGGCATTACTCCATCTAAAAAACAGTTTCCAGTTAAACATTTAAACCAACTGAGGTCTTGCAAAGTTATCTGAGATCCTGTGTTACAGTTTAAATATTTTCACAGTGTTTGGAATCACGACTAGGTTTTAAGGATTCTGTTTAGATCCCTTCACACTGCCAGCTCAAAACAGTATGACGTAAAGAATGGGTGATGATGTGACAACTAAGATAGTAAATTAGATACCTAAGTATGTGGAGAAAACGCAAGGGGGAAAAAACTATAAGAACTACAACTTCCACATGCTGCAAAAATAAAGTACAACTACCAAAACCTTTTGCACAGAGAGCGTCACCATTAAGAACCCCATCTTTATAAAAATGAAAAGTTATCACCACTAATTTAGCATAAGTGTTTCGATGTAGCCATTATCATGTAGTATTACTAACAGAAGTTAAAGACATTTAAGTGGAAAGAAAACCATGTTGAGCAAAATCTGCCAGTTGTAGATTAATTTCTTGCTATAGACCCTTTAATGGCAAAACTCGTCAGTGGTTCCAGCATTGGGCACAGACATTTTGCTGTGCAGCAGCATTAGATCAGTAAAAAAAAAAAAGAGGTAACGATGGCCTGCCCGATCCTTTCATGCTGGCGCTTCATTTCACACCTGATCATGTCACAGCTGGCTCCTTATTTATCGAGACAACTAAACTCTAATGATATCAACCAGTCACAGACCTAAACCAGGAACAGCTATTACAGAGTGAATACATTTGATAGAAAGCAGGTATATTTGATCAGTTTTTTATATATATTCTTTAATATATTCTTTAATTTTGTAATGTTTATTTAATAAAAAGCAAAACAAAGCAGTAGAATACCAGAAGTTACAGAAACTTTATTAAGAATAAATATACAAGTAAACATTGGATGTGTCCACTTTAATGTTACACTTGGACTGCAGATTTAAACATTGTGAACGTCCTATGAAAGAGCATGTGTGTTTGTCTGTGTGTTGTTGTGAGGATAAAAAAGTTTCAGGCATCCCAATATTAAAGCACTATTCAACAATAAGTTGATGTCATCACAGAGCTGTTTGTTCCTTGAGTTTCACTGCAGCATCACCTGCGTATGTGATTGTTTTGAAAAGAGTTGGGGTGTGTTTCCTGGGCACGAGAGCAGGACGCACAGCAGACACTTCTGTAATATGAGTAAACACACAGTCTGGCTTGAACCACCACCATGCAGTTATGATACTTATCACTGCATAATGGATCTGTGAAGGAAAAGAGGGGAAAAAGGGTAAAGATATTTTAGATAATTGTATTTTCTGTCTGTTGTTTAGTGCACTCATCTGCTTGGAGCAACTACTAAACTGGCTAACCTTGATAGAAGAGATGGGACTAATTTAATCATCCTACAAAATACCAAGGCAAAAGACTCAAATTTACTGTATATGGACCACATTAGGCTCTGAGTTCTTTTTGTTTGAGGCAGTTGGACCTGAATCAGCATCTTCATCGTCTGAGCTTTCTGTGATGTAAGGGGTCTAACACTGACCACGCAGTATGCAGCTGAACTGCTGTCGTACAACACTGCTTGGCATGCTTACCTATTTCAGCTACACAAGGCTGTTCGTTGCATTCTTCTCGACTCTCTGGGATTAAGCTGGGATCACAGCGATCGCTTGGGACAATGTTGTCAGCAAGACAACGGACCTCGCGCACGCGGAAGCCAGCATTACAGGTCCGTGAACACTGAGGTCATAGGATCAAGACAGATTACACACAAACTAACCAGTTTGTCACAAATTGGTTCATTTAAAAAAAAAAAAAAAAAATTTAGATACTGAAAAATACATTTTAATGGTCTCCTGTTGCCCTTGGGATAACTGCAGATCTTGCACTTTTTAATGAGGAAACAGTCTCAGTAAAAATTAGAGTGGTCTATGACTTAAAGACATAGACCACTCTACATTAAAGGGGACACAGAGATGCTGCAAGGAGTAGAGTTAGTGAACGTAGATGAGATTAAATGCTTTGGGCCAAACATCCAATGCAAAGGATAGTATATAAGAGAGGTGAAGAAAAGAGGGCAGGCAGGGTGGAGTGGGTAAAGATGAATGTCAGGGATGATTTGTGACAAAAGGATAGCCACAAGCATAGCTGCAATGACAAGGTTTATGTGGAGTAACTGAGGATGGTGAGATTTTAATTGGGAGTGACCAGAATTGACAGGATTAGAAATTATTATATCATAAGGGCAGGTCATGTTGACCAGTTTGGAGACAAAGTCAGAGAGACAAGGCTGAGATGGATGTGTGCAGAGGAGGAATAGTGGATATATTGGATAAATTATGTTGAATCTGGAGCTGCCAGAACTGATTTAGACGTTGGGTACACTTACCGCACTCCACTCCGTAACATACCACTGGACACCACATGGCTTCAGTCTGCAGGGCTGAGCTGTGATTGGCTTCGAAAGACTGGAACATTTTAACTGGTCCACAACTTCCATTTGACCATCGCTGTTGAAAATGCAAGCCACACTTCGGGTCTGCGTGCCATTCCCACACTCTGTAGAACACTTAAATTACCCACACACATAAGTGAGTCTTCAAATGGATGTTGTTTGCACAGTTTGCAATGATTTGTGTGTGTCTGTGAATTACCTGACTCCAAGGTCCTGTATACCATTCCAGACGATTTTGGCATGGCCCTGAATCACATGATGTCACTTCTGGCGGGCGTTCCCCTTCACAGCTATCCAAAGGCAGATTTGTCACATGATCCATCAGGCATACTACAGACCTGGTTCGACTGCCTCTACCACACTCTGCAGAGCACTAAGGAGCATCACACACACATTTCATTTTATTTGGTCCCATTTTGAAATTTAACTTTATTTGCAAGTCCTGTCACAGTCTCCTCAAACACAACATCTAACACACACAGTTTCAATATTACCCGCTGGCTCCAGATAGAGGTGAACCAGCTGCGTGCACAAAGTCCCATGTCACAGTTCTGTATTGTGTCTGGCTTCAGGTTCATGTTACACTCCTGATCATCATCCACATCGCCCTGGTTGCTCACACACACCACCTCCCTGGTGCGCTGGCCAACTCCACAGGGTACTGAACACTGGAGGAGAAGATGAGAGAGCTAGATTTGTTTCTCATGAAAATCACTGTGTTCATTTTATTCAGTGACATGTAAATTCCTTTTCTGCAGCTATGTAGCATGTTTGTTTTCCTAAATGCCCACTCATGGCTGTATTGCTGAAATGAATGGCATAAGATACACATTATACACAACGTTGTTAGCTAGTTATACTTTGCTGGTTAGTGGTAGTGCTTTTCATTTTTACTCCTTTGGGTCTCCCACTCTTTACAACTTGTATGATTTAATTGTTTCATATGCTCTCCTTCTCCTGATTGGTCCCTGCGCCTGCTCTTTGGCCTGCCTACCACCACTGCTGATTGATTCAAAGCTTCAGTCCTGTGCTGCAGTCAGGCCCCACTAATTGCAACTACTGGCTTAAAAGAGGCAGCTGTGACTTTAGCTGTCTGACTAGTTTTCTGTTTGTTGCAAATGTAACATGTTATTTGTTGGCTGATATGTGTGTTAAAATTAAATGTATCTTAAGAAGTGTTATATTACCATTTTGGATGGTTTTCCTACTCTAGAGACTGAGCTAGGTATAGCCCAGAGTAAAACGAACATCACCTGTACCACACTTGGTTGGTTCTGTTTTTTTTCCTGTTCCTTTCCATTTTTTCATGGTGTTTTGTGTTGTAAAACATTTTAACTAAGCCCCAGCCTATTCCACACTAGCTAATTGTTGTTGCTCCGCTTTTCCTCTAGAGAGCTGGGGACGTAACAGCAGTGGAGACTTGTCTGGATTACTTAAATACCTAAAGACTTCCCCCACGACTGATAAAATTACACTCCTAATACTACAGCTGTTCGTAAGTATTCATGAAATGTGTGTTTTCTCACAGGGCTCCACTCTGATCGTATATCCCACTGACTGCAGATCTTCAGCTGGCATGTAGACTGGGTCACTGGCATGTCAGATGAACCGCACAGCTCTGACGTCACAGTAACTGAAGTTTCTGTCCCACTGGCGTGAACGTCGGTGACTTGGCGGCAGATGACCTGGCGATGCTGGGTCCCAGGTCCACACCTTCTACTGCACTCTGACCACTCGCCTACGTCCCAGCTGTTAACCAAGAGAATAGAGAAGTGATGTGCTTTAATGTTGATGCATACGTTTACTAAAGACCTTCACCAAATTGTCTTTGTCTTAGCTCTGTCTTCTTGGTGACCACAACTACTAAGTTCCTCTTTTCCACAGCGTATCTTCCTCCCCTTTACCCCCAACGAGCCACTCCATGAGCCTGGTTCTGGTGAAGGTTTCTTCCTGTTAAAAGGGAGTTTTTCCTTACCACTGTTGCCAAGTGCTTGCTCATAGGGAGTTGATTGCTGGGGTTTTCTCTCATATCACTATAAATTTTTTACCTTACAATATAAAGTGCCTTGAGGGGACTGTTATTATGATTCAGCACTGTATAAATAAAAATTTTGTGTGACCACTTCACCATGGTCTTAAAGGTTACTTGTTAGTTTTTCTTTTTAGAGGAAAACAGATCATACAAAAGGCTATCGCTGGAGCCCAAAAAGTGCTGTTCAAATTCAGAAGTCTTTACTTTTCTTACTACTCATGTCTTGGTTTTAGAACCCTCTGTTTCTGCCACATTCCAAGTAAAAACATAAACATATATTTCACGATGACAGCAATCATGGATCACTGACACTGTGGGCAAAATATCTGACAGACCCACAACCAAACATAAAGTTAATGTCCTAACATCTTGGCAGCAGTAAAGCAGAGTGGTATTTACCGCACGACATGAAAAATGAAGCCACACCAAAGAGATTTAGTGCGACTTACTGGCTGACTTACGGCTAGGACGTGTGCAAGTGATCAGGGTTCACCCCGAGAGTCACAGCACCATGTGGAAGTAATACTGTGTGCGTCATGTGTAGTTTATATGTAGCTCAGTCTGTGCATTAGCCACATCTAACAGAATAGGACATCAGGTGTCTGTGGGTGTCGCTCACTATGCAGGACAGGGCTGTATGTTGCAGTCTTCTTCCCACGTTGTTGTTTCAATGGCAGAGTGACAAAAGTCAGCGGGAACAGCCGTCTGGGAATCCTTCTCAACACACTCCCAGACCACCTGATGCTTGCCTGGCAAAGACATAGACAAACACCCAGGGGAAAAAATTAAATAGGAGAGTGAAATATATGTGTGCTTATGCACAGTTATGGAGAAGCCCATTGTCTTACAGACTGTTTCAGTTAGTGACTTGATTTCTTTATTTAAGTGGCTCTATGGTTTAGTAGTTTACACATTTACCAAACAAATGAGAGATCCCTGGTTTCATCCTGAGAGGACATACAAATCCGTGAGATAATATCTGCCAAATCAGACATGCAGAGCTACCCACTGTGGCCATCTTTGATTGTGTAAGCTATTATTATATGCTTTTCTTTTCTTTACAACTTGCCATTCCCGATGGCCCCAGGCGTAGATACTGTTAGTGCTATCAGATTAAGATTTGGGAACTAACTAACTAACTTCTTACCAGTGCCACAGGTTGTGCTGCACTCTGTGTGCCCAGTTTTCATCCAGGTGTAGGTGACGTGAGACTCAGAGTTCACAGTAGGGTAAGAGGGAACCTGGTTGGGATGCCGTGCCTCCTTGATGATGCTTTGTTTGGTGTTGCCATCATCATCTGGATAGGAGAAATCTACTGTCTCAGCTACAAGAAAGTTAGAGTTTAGAGGTGCCAGAGAAGAAGTGGGGTAACTTAAAATACAGGGTGGGCCATTTATATGGATACACCGTAATAAAATGGGAATGGTTGGTGATATTAAAGTCCTGTTTGTGGCACATTAGTATATGTGAGGGGGAAAACTCCTCAAGATGGGTGGTGACCATGGTGGCTATTTAGAAGTCGGCCATCTTGGATACAACTTTTGTTTTTTCAATAGGAAGAGGGCCATGTGACACATCAAACTTATTGGTAATGTCACAAGAAAAACAATGGTGTGCTTGGTTTCAACGTAACTTTATTCTTTCATGAGTTATGTACAAGTTTCTCTTTGTTCACAGCCATTGACATGTCGAAGAGGTTAACACGTGAGAAGCGGATCGAAATTGTGTTGATATCTGGTGAACGCAGTAACCGGGTCATTGCAGCAGATTTCAATGCAAGACACCCTACGAGACCACCCATCTCCCATGCTACAGTTAGCAAACTGCTTGCTAAGTTTCATGAAACTGGTTCAGTGTTGGATTTGCCAAAATGTGGATGCAAGAAAACTGTCACTAATGAAGAAACAGTGGCTGTCCTAGCTTCATTCAGCCCACAGCGTAGCACTCGCCGCATGTCACTGGAGAGTGGCATTAGTCAAACATCCCTTCAGCGGATATTAGCTACTCACAAATGGCACCCTTACAAACTCCAGCTACTGCAGCATCTCAACGAGGATGACCCAGATCGGCGCACAGAATTTGCAGAATGGGCAAAACAAAAATTGGAACAGGACCCTCAGTTCACGCAGAAGATTTTGTTCAGTGATGAGGCAAACTTTTATGTGAATGGTGAAGTTAACAAACAAAACCACCGCTATTGGTCTGACACTAACCCACATTGGATGGATCCCTCCAAGACTGTTGGAACAACAAAAGTGATGGTTTGGTGTGGTATATGGGGTACAACGATAGTGGGTCCATTCTTCATCAATGGAAACCTCAAGGCCACTGGATATTTGAAATTGCTACATGATGATGTGTTTCCCTCTTTATGCACTGAAGCTGGCACGCTCCCTGAGGTTTTCCAGCAAGATGGTGCACCACCACATTATGGGTGCCAGGTCCGAGCATTCCTAGATGAACAGTTTCCTGGAAAGTGGATTGGTCGTCATGGGCCAGTTGAATGGCCCCCAAGGTCTCCCGATCTGACCCCCTTAGACTTTTATCTTTGGGGTCATCTGAAGGCAATTGTCTATGGTGTGAAGATACGAGATGTGCAGTACCTGAAACTACGGTTACTGGATGCCTGTGCTGGCATTTCTCCTGCGGTGTTGCTATCAGTGTGTGAAAAGTGGGAGAAGAGGGTTGCATTGACAATCCAACACAATGGGCAGCACATTGAACACATTTTATAAGTGGTCAGAAAGTGGTCAGAAACTTGTAAATAACTCATGAAAGAATAAAGTTACGTTGAAACCAAGCACACCATTGTTTTTCTTGTGACATTACCAATAAGTCTGATGTGTCACATGGCCCTCTTCCTATTGAAAAAACAAAAGTTGTATCCAAGATGGCCGACTTCTAAATGGCCACCATGGTCACCACCCATCTTGAGGAGTTTTCCCCCTCACATATACTAATGTGCCACAAACAGGACTTTAATATCACCAACCATTCCCATTTTATTACGGTGTATCCATATAAATGGCCCACCCTGTATAATATAACTTAAAATGTTACAAGTACAACCATAGGGCTGCCACACCGGTGATTTTATTTAATATGGCTACTAAGATCTGTTTTAAGGACTGTGTGAATTTGTATGTAGGCTATTATAGTGAACAAACACTAGACTAAAAACTAAAGCTAAGTGTGAACAAAACACTTTAGTTCACTGAAATAAAAATAAAAACTGGACGCTAGAAAAAGATGTCAAAAGGCTCTGTAGTTGCAAAACTAACTAAAACCAACTTTTGGGAAATATACAGAAAATGACCTTATTCTTAGTTTTAATCTGGTTACGACTATCAAACCAACAAGTCCAAGGGGGCTTTACTGCATACAGTTAGGTCCATAAATATTTATAAAATGAAACAATGCTCATAATTTTGCCTCTGTACATCACCACAGTGGGTTTTAAATCAAACAAGATGTGAATAAAGTGCAGGCTTTCAGCTTTGGTTCATGGAGTTTAAGAAAATATTGCATCAACTGTTCAGGAATTATAGACATTTTGATACCCTGTCACATTTACAGGGGATCCAAAAAATATTACGCATTTGACTGAGAAGCAGTTTCATGGCCAGGTGAGGCCTGAGGCCAAATCTGGCATAAGTGACAGCTTATCTTGTCTCAGTGTGTGGCAAAGGGTTCTTTGCCAGGAGAAATTTTGACCTGTATCAGAAATGTCATTGAAATCCTAATCAAATGATCAAATGAACAGTTTTGCTGAAAATGATAAGAAATGATGTCACCCTGCAGTGCGAGCTTAACCAAACACAAAGAGAAGCCAAAAAGGGGCACATGCTGTCTGAGGGTAAACCATAGTCCTGATAATGAGATACTGACACTGTGGCCAAAGTGAGTAACTCAAATACAGTTTGTGTGCTTAAGCATGTTAGTGAGTTTACTCACCCAAGGGAAGAACAGCAGAAGGTGTACCTGGCTCAGGAGCTAGGTATCGGTTTAAAGGCATGCTGTATTCATATTGCACAGTAGGAAATGGTTGTTGGTAAATCAGCTGTGAAAAAGAAAGAAAAAAAGATCCGATAAGTAGTATTTTTTTATACTATTTGTCTTTGCAAATCTTAATAGGCCTCCTTGGAAGGTATTTTTATTTGCTACTTTTAATTCTGATAATTTGTCAGTCATATAAAGAAACTTGTATCTCATAATGAAGCTCAAATTGTTTTCAATTTTCATGAACTTTGTCACATCAGTGTTTTTCATTTTCCATCTCACATAGACGTGCAGGTCCTCAGTCAGTGGCCCCGGTGCAGTGATGGACTCTCCATTACGAGACCGGATCTCATTGGGTCGTCGATATGTCAGATGCGTTCCCAGAGCAGCGTAGATCCCGGGTCTATTGATTAGCCAGTTTCCGTTGATGATGGAGACACCACGTTGGCTGAGCAGAGCTGGAAAATCCCCACGATTGTTTACTGCATTGGTGCTTGTCATTCTGGAAATACTTGTGCTATTAGATATGGTTATGTGTGTGTGTGTGTGTGTGTGTGTGTGTGTGTGTGTGTGTGTGTGTGTGTGTGTGTGTGTGTGTGTGTGTGTGTGTGTGTGTGTGTGTGTGTACCCAGATAATTTTGGCTCTTTTTGGTCTCCTGGATGCTGATGTTGCATGCTCCTGCAGGAATCTCTGTAATCTTATGGTAGCCAACGTGAAGGAAAGTCCGAGAAAAATTCCCCTTCACCACCTCAAACTGCTGCCAACACATACACTGGCACATGTTTTATGCACACAAAGCCACAACACTGCACTTTTGTACATGTTCAGACACTTTCTGCTTACTCTCTTTACCATAGTTTCAGCATCACCCATATTATTTTCAACAGTATAATCACAGATTCCGCTGGATCACATTGCTGTTCTTTTTCTCTCGTTTTCACTCATGAATCTTGCTCTCCCTCCCTCTTGCTGGAAATCCCATAGCTCACTCGGTCCAACAGTTGGTTTGAATTGGGGAACCTTTCTGGTCTTCCTCTCCAATCCTCCACAGTGCAGATCTCCATTTTGCAAATGAGTTTGGCTCATCTGCTCCGTTCCTGTCATCTCTCTTTCAACATTTTCTCTGGTTCTTCGCATTTGAAATTTTATTTACAGTCTGATATTACTCAGTCTGTTAGTGATTACTCTCAGCCTGAGTGGCACAAACAGAGATGATAAATCAAACTGATCGTCTGCAGTGTAGGACCCCTACCCCCCCGACCCCAAACTCAATCCCACTCCTGCCTCCCCATTTTTGAAAGATTGTTACTTGCATTTTGCATCAGAACAAGCACTATCTATATTACAAAGTAAGGATATAACTTAGCATGCCATGCCTTCCCCTTGAAACTCATACTCTGTACTCCCCCTCCCCATGAAAGTGTGGACGTCTTACCTCCAGAGGGGACAAGCCTACTGCGTTATCCCAAGAAAGAGCACCTGTGGCTGGGGAGAGAAGACAGATCGAGTGCAGCAGAGCCAGAACTCGACCCTGCCCCAGATAGCAGGGCTGCTGCCACAATCCAGCCATGAAGAGACTGAGAGAGGAGGACAATCTCACACACTCACATAGACAAACATCTGTAATGAGGGGAGTGTGTGTTTGAGAGTTGGGGTTGGCTTAAGGGGTGGGAGGGAAAAAGGACAGTTTGGGAAGGATGTAAGGAGAAGTGCTGAAAGAAAGTTACAAATGTAGGTGTCCTTTTAAGTTGATTTCACCACCATTTTACTCCTCGGTATGAATTCTGTGACAGCTCATGGAGAGCGTGTGTGAGCGAGAAAAATGGACAGACTCCTGCAGCATATCCTAAAGCTTGTCCAAAGACAATATCTCTCCCTTTGAATCATCATGCAGGATTGTGGGGCTATGGAGATGCATACTTCTTTCTTCTCCACCCACTTTTTTTTTCTTTTTGCTGTATAAGGCTTGTTATGTTTTGAGTTATTGTTTTTATTATATTTTAGTGATGATGGGAAACACCTTTAGAAATTTTTTTTTGGGGGGGGGGGGGGGAATCAAAAGCCTACAGCAAACTACTAGAGGATGGACTGAAAATCAAACACACACAAGCACTGAGTGGCATTGTTCCCTGGTGATTTAAATTCCCTGAATAAATGATTCACACACATTATTTTGCCATTTTATCATGACTCAGTTTACTACCATGTTGCTCTGTCGGTTGATGATCAGATTGCTTTTAACATTACTGTAAATTCACTGGCCTGCATTCAAAACCCCACTGTCACACACTCCCAAGGTCTTCAGTTTGAGAGTTTTGGCTAATATTTTGGATGGACATGAATGATTTGGAGGAGTGCAAACACATATGGGTGTAATATATTACCTTGGCTGAATGTTTTAGTTCTGGGAAGAGGACTGTTTTTGCCCTGTAAACACACAATGTAGTGAGGCTTGCCTAGTTCCACTGTTTCATGTTGCGTAGAGAGGAGCAATGAGAGTCAGGTCTATCAAAACTTATGACACAGAGCCACTTCGGGAGGTAGGGGGCAGATAAAAACATGTTTTACCTGTCTTGCTGAATGGAGTGACAACATTTCAGACCTGAAACCCCCCCCCCCACAGACTGCCCTTCGATTGACCCTGCAGCTGTTCACAACATGGGTGTGAAATTGCCAGGATCAAAACTTTCCCAACTTCTCTGAGAGCCCCTTTCTTTGTGATTGTGTATGCGCTCGTGTTTATGTATGGACTCTAAAAAGATATATGAGACACATATGTGTGGATAAAGTGCTGTGATGCAATGTCTGTTGTACATGGCCAATCGGGCCACTGTTTAAAGAGCTTGAGTGAGAACGAAAATCTGACTGTTGTTCTGCAAAGCTTTACATCTCTACTTTTGAGTGTTTAGCATGAACCCTCTGACTGGAGACAGCGAGGCAAAGTGCAGCACAAACAACCTTTATGATAGCATGCACCTACATACACATGTTGTACATCTAAACACGGACATACATGCCCCTCTTTTTCTTTACTTCAACCCTCTCTGGCAACCATCCAGGTCTAAGACGCCAGTCCCCTGCAGTGAACACCCAGCAGCCATGGACTAATGACACAGGCATTCTGGGAACCTCCAAGAATCTGTCAGAGGATACTAGATGTACAAGACAGAAGCTGTTAGGACCACAATGTCTGTTTTCGGTTGTGACACCTTTATAGCTGCTACAGCATGTCTCATTATACACTCGCTGGAGATGGTACAGCAGTATGGAGCTAAATATGTATGAAGGTAAATATCTTGCAAAATGTGAAAGCTTGTAGAATCTCACATTTTACAAGCTCATTTTGCAACATGTTTACCTTCATACAGCAGCTCCTTAATGCAGAGATCTACTTGAATGACAGCACACAACAGCATACATCCATAAACAAATGCACGACATGGATGCACAGCCTGCATATTACACACATCCTGCTAACATGATGTTTGTTATTGTTTTTAAAAGTTTCCGTGCGATCACACCAGGATTTTGTTCATGTCATTTTTTTGCCTGACTGTTATGATTATCTACTGATGCTTATATGTGAAACTTTGCTGGCTGGACATGGCCTTGGCAGTCCCGGGCTGTCTGTTAAAACCATTTGGTGTAACAAAATTTGCTCTCAACAGCATTATAACATTTTTTTTTTTAATTCTTTGAGTTGTATCTTATAAAAGGACCCCGAGGGGGGAACACCCCGCGCCTTGCAGTATGTTACAATACATTCAAAATATGTTTAAATGTGCAGTAAAACTATGAGCTCATGCAGATTTTAGACTGGCTGAGATCTGTTAAAAAAATATGGCTGTTGCTTTCCAGACAATCAACCGTATGTAAGTGTTTAAAATATGTTTTCGTCGGTGTGTAAGTGATTGTGTATGTGTGTCTATGCTGACCACAATGACCACAAAGTACAAACGATACAAAGACAAAATGGTAAAAGACATTCAAGATTTCGTTCTTTTAAAACCTCATACTGGTCTCCATTTTCCTCTGTTTTCCACTTTCCACCCTGCTCTCGCCGCTCTCTTTTCTCCTTTTCACTCTCCCGTCTCCTCACACTCAATTTCTCCTGTGTTTGCTTCCAGCTGTGGTTGTTTGATGTGCCTCTGTCCCATCCCGTCCAGCTGCCGCACAGACCAAATGAGTGGTTCTGTCATCCTGCTGACACCTGGACATCCCCTAACCACAGATTACTTCCCTAACAACCGACTCATTTCCTAACAACCACGAGACACACAGGATGGTCACTGATTAATCACTGAATCGCTCTGTAGCTCTGTGGTTGTCCCTTTACAATTAAACTAATCAGGGAAAATAATCAGGGGGAAAATACCTTTATACATCATCTGCAGTGAAAGTGCTTGCATTACAAGTGGTAGACAGAAGACGGGGTTCTGTTAAAATGCATTTATAGTTCACCTCTCACCTGTTCCTAATTACAGACTTAAGACAGGCACAGCTGAAGAAACCTCTTCTGACACCTTAAATACACCTCTTTGGTCAGCCACTGCAATCACATACCTATAGGGTCAAAAGAGAACACTTTCCATATTACAAAAAACATATAATGCTTTCCTACCTGCAGGTCGTAATATACCTGTATATGAAAGCATGATTACCAGTATCATCATCCGTCCACAGTATATTGGTTTGGGTGTAAATACTTATACATAAAATATAAATATTTACTATTGGAGGTAACTGGAAACTCAGGAGGTTTTCTTTCTATTTCTTTTTCCATATGGGAATAATAGATGAACAAATCTGGCAGCATAGTGATGCAGTAGTTAAAACGATGGCCTTGCAGCAAGTAGTCTCTGGGTCCGAATCTGCTCGTTGGCTGGGGCTGGGAAATTGTGATGGATGGCAATGTGTCCATGATGGACCCTGTGTCTTACCCAGTGTAGGCTTGGATATGGTTGACCAATGGGAATAGGTTGGTTGGTGTGATAGTTTATATTATACTACATTATGTGGATAACCAGGTTTCACTTTTACCAGAATGCACTGGCAGAAGAATAGTGCCATACACTGGACGGTGTTCTGGTCCTGACATTTATGTGGATTCTACTTAAACATTGTGGTAGACCCTTCCATTGTTGCAGAAGCCTTCCACACTATTGTCTGCCTCTCTGGAAAGAAAACTACTTTAGGAATGGTTTGAGCAACCTAACAAATTAAAGTTGTTGACTTGTCCTCAATTCCCTAAAATCCAGTCTGAGTACCATCCGTGGAGACACTATCTTGCAGTTTTTTAACTAGCATCTTGTTCCTGACAACACAGGATGCTTTCAGAAGACTTGTGGAGTGCATGCCTCAATAAGTCAGGCCTCTTTTGGCAGCAAAAGCGGGACCTACACAGTATTAGGAAAAAGAGATTTCAGTGTTACAAGGATAAGTGTATGCATACCAAAGCAAATGAATACTTTCTGACTGGCTGGGAGGTGTGTATTAACTTAAGTGTGTATTAACCCAAGCAGAACATGAATTGTAACAAGATGATCAATGATATTCATTTAACCGGTCAGTGGTTTTAATATTGTGTCTGAATGGTAAAGTGAACCAATACCTTTGACATCAAAGGAGATTAACAATGTGGTGACTCGGTGCAGAGACAACAACCGGGACGTCAATACTGTCAAAATAGGAGAGATGCCTGTAGACTTCAGGATGACACCAGCTCCACCAGACCCCATTTTCCCAAAGGCCTGCCCAGTGGACAGTGTGATTTTCTTTTTGCTTCATCTTCCAGGACTTAAAGTGGGAGCTAAACATCACTTCCCTCATCACAAAGGCACAACAGAGGATGTGGCAGGTGAAGAAATTCAATCTACTGAAGTCAGTGACTGTGCACTTCTACTTCCCTAGCACTGAATCTTACCTCACCTCCTCCATCACCATCTAATATGCTGCCGCCAACGCTAAGAACAAAGGCAAACTGCAGTGTGTGATCTCCCAATATAACACATATAAATACCATGTTCGACTTTTTTTTTTCTTTTTTTCTTTTTCTTACCGCTGGCTTGTTTGCATAAAAAACAACTTGGCAATTAACGTAATTCTGATTGTGAACCAGCCTACAGGATGAAGTTTTACAGCTGCAGTACTCGTTTTCACCGCAGGGGGGAAGCACGAAGCGCAAACCGGAAGCAGGAAATGTAGTCACGTCAACGTGCGAAATTCAAACTTCTGTAACAAAACATCGGTCTGCCGGGAGGGCTTTACCGTGTGGTTAACTGACGCTGCCGTCTTCCTCTGTTTTCGTTCAGGTAAATTCAGAATATCGAGTACTGATTTAGTTCATTTAAGGTTTATTGTTGTTACTTTTACCAACCGCAAGCGGTATTAATGATTTTTGTTGGCTACAGTTATGCAGTTATTCATTAATTGACGTTAAGCTAGCTGAACAATCAGAAACGGATAACCAGTGAGTGCCAAACTTAGAAGAGTTTTTTTCGTGTCTGTTGCCAATTTGAAGCGTTTTCCTTTCCAGGAAGGTTTACCATCGTGCGCCGGAGCAGGGAAGATGCCAATAGAAAGGACGGAGCATCGCGGAGCGGACGAGCTCCAAAGATATTATGAGGTTTATGAGACTATCGGCTCCGGTAATGCAAGAGTTAATGAATGCATTTAAGAAAACAGTTACTATCTGTATCGTATCCTGTCTGAATCCCGTGTGTGTGTTTTCTTTCTTTCTTCCTTTTTTTCCCCCAGGAGGTTTCGCTAAAGTCAAGCTGGGTCGACACATCTTGACAGGAGAAAAGGTTGCCATTAAAATCATGAATAAAAAGGATCTTGGGGTAAGAAATGAAACCGGTAAATACCGGAAAAATAGGGCAGTCAAAACCAAAAATACAGATCTGTGTATAAAATTTCAGAAACAATTATCACAAGTTGTTGCATTCAAAAGTGAGGCAGCCTAGTTGTATGTTGGTGCCATTAGTCTATACTTGTAAGAGCTCAGTTCAGTCTTTATTTAGATCTGATAGTGAAACAGAGTGACAAGCAGTAAACAAATAAAAGATTAAATATTTGCAAATATGTACCAATTAAACTGGTATTAAAAGTGCTATGAACTACACAGGAAATCATTCCCGCCTGTAAAACTCCTCCATTTAATGCACAGTACACACTGCCATAGTTACACCCTTTTCCACATCCTCTACAAAAATAACAAATAGTTTTAGAGTTTAGAGTAAAATGTCAATCATATTTAATTTCTGTAATGTTCTGGAGATTTACAATTGAGCTGTTTGTATATATTAGAGCTCTTTGCTTTATTTTGTAACTTTGATAATATATTGGATATTTAATTTAGTTCAGTATGTTACAGTTACTCAGTTTTCAATACCTATGTGCTGGAACTGCAATTCCGTTTTCTGGACAACTAATGATGGTGGCCTTCAACTGTTATGTTTGCTCAAGCAGTCATTTGTTTACAATAAGAGTAAGATGACCTCGCCCTGAGTTGAGCCTTTAATCTGGGGGGAAAAGTCACGTCCTGGCATTTGTCCTGTTACCTTCCACGCAATGCTGAAGCTTTTCTAACACCCCATTTTTCTCTGCAAACTGGACCTTGTCTAGAACAAGTGGTTTCAGAAAACATTATTATGGGAGTGGTTCTTCTGAAATCACTCAGTATTTCACTTCAGTACAATTCTCTTCAAAAAGGCAGAACAAACAAAAGATAATGAATGTTTTTTTAAAAAAAAAGAAAGTATACCATGCAGTAAACACGGTTTTTATATGTATAAATAATTCAAAAGAAATCCCCATGTCTCACCTAGGATGACCTACCCCGCGTGAAGGTGGAGATCGAAGCCATGAAGAACCTGAGTCACCAACATATCTGTCGACTGTATCAGGTCATAGAGACCTCCACCCAGATATTTATGGTGTTGGAGGTAAGGGCATAAGCAATGTGTTATGTGAGAGTGAATATAAGATTAAGATTAATTTCTGGGGTTCTCCTGTCCCCCAATATTTAATTTTAATAATAAATAAAACTATATTATCATTATTAACTTATTTTAAGAGATATTGGCTTTTATGCTTATCAAATGATCTAAAATAACATGAAAAGCCACAAATTTCTTTTCAGTAAGGCAACACATTTTGTTTTTTTTAACGCTACTATATGTGGGCTAGTTGAGCTAATTATCCCCAAAACCTGCTTTGACCCAGAAAAATCCTGCATTCTTTTTTCTTCTTTCCCTCAATCTTTCATTTTACTTTCAGTACTGCCCTGGTGGGGAGCTCTTTGACTACATCATAGCTAAGGACCGCCTGTCTGAGGAGGAAACCCGGGTCTTTTTTAGGCAAATTGTGTCTGCAATGGCGTATGTCCACAGCCAAGGATACGCACACAGAGACCTAAAACCGGTAAAAAAACAAAAAGGCAAACAAAAACAGTCACCAAAAAGTGTCATAGATCAGTTGTGGCTGTAATATGAATCTCAATGTTTTTCTCTTTGAACTCTAGGAAAACTTATTGATTGATGGAGACCACAACTTGAAGCTTATAGACTTTGGCTTGTGTGCCAAACCTAAGGTATATTACCTCCTTTTCCCTCTTTTCCCTCTTTGTGTGTGTGTCTGTATCATAAATATTTAGCATCAGGGCGAGGGAAAAACTTTTTTAAGGCATTTGCATTAGTTTTACCGTTTACCAAGGTACTGCTCAGTCTATTGTACAAACTAGTTGCATGCATAACATGCTACACTGGTGCATGACATGAAACAAAGCAGCACTTTTGAAAAATTTGATTACCAGGCATATCTTTTTTCCCGTCATATTGAACACAGAAAAACCACCCAGGGTCCTAAATATCTTTCTGAAAGGTTATTCGTGAGTTTGGATTTTTTTTTAGTTACAGGATCTACTTAGGAAAGTGTAGTAGTTAGTTATGGATAAGGCTATAGAGTATCCTGATACTTATGGATGCTGCAATGAGGAAAAAAAACACATCTCAGACAAACATCCATTTTATTTTTCATAAGCACGGGAAGTAAAATAATCATAAAAGGAACACTGTTGTGTAGCACATCATAACTAAAACTCAGACATGTGTATGCATGCTGTGTATAATCATGACCTAAATATCATGTGGTTGCCTCTTGTAGGGAGGGTTGGGTTATGAGCTGATGACCTGCTGTGGGAGCCCTGCTTACGCTGCTCCTGAACTTATCCAGGGAAAAGCGTATATTGGATCAGAGGTATGACATGTTCTTCAGTAAATACAACTTTTAGAAACGCTGGGGTTTTAATTCAAAATTTTCTAAAGTCGCAGTATTTGCATTTGGCTTTCACCAAGATTTATGAATACCTGCCTGTTCCACGGTTCGGGTTTTTCATGGTGTCCTGATCACATTCGCTGGCGTGCGATTCAGCGCAACTGAGCTGTGAAATGTTATCTGTAACGCATGAAGCTGAAATGCCGCTGTGTGGTGTAACCCCCTCCTCCCAGGCTGATGTATGGAGTATGGGAGTACTGCTGTTCGCTCTGCTCTGTGGACACCTGCCCTTTGATGATGACAACTACATGATCCTCTACAGGAAGATTACAGTAAGAGCACTCTTATTTTTAAAACCTTTCCCCTAAGTTCCAGGTGCTGCTCCTCAATTTTTGTGGGCATTCAAGGAAACTCACAGCAAGCTGTTGTCTTATCATCATTATTATTATTTTTTTTTAATCTGTTTCTTGATGTCTTCCTTATTTTCAGAGGGGTACATATGATAACCCAAAGTGGCTCTCTCCAGGTAGTATCCTCCTCCTCAACCAAATGTTACAGGTCAGTCAGTTTATTTGCTCTTGTCTTTGTATACTTGTCACCCTCTCAACCTGTGATATCGTTTGTTTACTGTTCTCTAGAAAACTTGATTCTTTTTCATTAAAACTGAGGCACAAATCTTCTTTTTTTGGTTGAGTTAGAGTAAGATTCAGTTATGCGTTTGCCACATAAATGTATCATAACAGAACACCTCTTGCTCTCAGTAAACCTAAAAGCATTTTACAGATTTGAAGGCAAATCTAATTCTGATATAGATTGTGGACTATGTAGTTTTGTGCAGGTTGAGTTGTAGTTTCTGCATGTGTCCTGCAGGTGGACCCAAAGCGGCGTCTGACTGTTAGACAGCTGCTGGACCATCCCTGGGTGATGAAAGACTACAACAGCCCTGTGGAGTGGTACAGCAGGCAGCCGGTATGGACAGACACACGAAAAAACTACATAAGAGAACTCATAATTGCAAATGGTAGCGTTTGCTGTGACATCCCTTTTACAGCCTTTTTCAGGCTTTTTTTTTTCTCCCTTCTTTTAGATTTTCCAGTCAGCATACAAGTCATTGTTCTGTGACATTACCATAGTCCTTAACATCATTTTCTTTTTTGATCGGGATTAGTGTATGAAACAAGAACAGTCTGCGAATGCACATTTCCACCAAGGCTGAAAATTCCACACCGTACATGATGTGGAACCAGATTAGTTTGTGATATATTCTTGAGATTATGTCTTCCAAGTTTTCTTATTTTGATGTGATATGCATGTGTGACGATAGGACTGTGATATGGATGTGTGAGGAAATGACCAGTTTTGCCCTCTGCTGCAATCCTGAAGAATCCTTCAAAAAAAAGTCTTGGATCCAGATGAACTCAAAGTTAATTGGTACTAAATTAGGCCAAGCCTGAACCTCTGAAAACATTTTTATGCAAAACCTTCTTCAGCTGTTTTGAATAATCCTTCAAACAAACAAACTGAATCAATGAAAAACCTCCTTGGTGATGGTAATAAAATTTGTGTGTTTGGGGCTTTGAGTGTTCACAGTTTTGCTTTGTTTTGTCTTTTGTAGCTTGGCTACATAGATGAAGACTGTATCACTGAGATGGCAGTAAACATGAAGCGATCAAGACAGAGCACCACAGCGCTGGTGAAGGAGGTGTGTGTCCGTGTATATGCATATTTCAGCATCATTATGTTGTATTTATCATATTGTACTTAATTTCTGTTAGACATCTACTTAAATACATCTTAAATTATCTCCCACAGTGGCGATATGACCACATCACAGCCACCTACCTGCTGCTGCTGTCTAAGAAGCAGAGGGGAAAACCTGTCCGCCTGCGCCCTGAGCCAGCTGTCTGTGAGGACTCCTGCTCTCCTCTGCATCAGGGAATACAGGTCAGATTTAGGACCAGAGCTTCCATGATGCTCTGCTCTTTTAAAGCTGCTGACAGCTGGATTTATTAGCACTGATACATTGGGCTGTTATGGATTTTATTTTTTATTATTCTATCTCTGTTAGACCAGAAAAGCCCTGCACTTCAGTGAGGATGAAGACGCTTTGATTGTAGATTCCTTGGACATTTGCTCAGACTACATCGATGATTGCCCCTGGGTTTCAGTTCCACAGCACACACCCCAGAGGGTCAGAGGTCAGCCAGATGGAATCACAAAAAAAGACACGGTATGTGGAAGTTGGTATAAGTATAGTTTTTTCTCTTCTTTCATGTCTCGAAATGAGTAGACTGAAGAAAAAGGTAAACTCGGATTGAAAACCTTCTGTTTAGACATGCTGTCCAACCACGTCAGAAGCTGGATGCGTTTAGTCGTTCCAAGTGGCCACGCTTTAAGGCAGAGTGACAAACCAGCCGTTGTGGGGAGGGGGAGGCAGACGTGATACTGTTTAAAAATGGAAAGGACACCCACTTTTTCAGACATTCTCGCCAGGGTGGTAAACATAGAAAAGTATTCCAAATAACTGAGTAATAAATCCAAAAGAGAGAGTGACCAATCCCTGACTTCTCTCTTACTGCCGTATGTCAGAAAGTACAGTCTGAACGGGAAGTTACAGATACTGAAAGAATAAGAAATTCTCCAGGTGATACCTGAAAGAAGCAGGGGGATGGGGTTTTGGGTGTTTTCTGGCTATCTGACATACAGTTCAGATAAATCCCAAATGCAGCTTTTTTCTGAGACAGCACATTTGTCTTTTGGTATTCTTAAAGAGGCTGGTATCGCCATCGGTGGAAAAAGGACATCCTTCGAGCCCGACCCCAGAGAGGGTGCGAAAAGCGACACCTCGCTGCCATAGAGAGAGGAACCGAGAACAGGCCAGCGAGAACAAGGAGAATAATGATGTCCAAGACAGAGACGTTGACATTTTTGCCTTGCCTCCACCTCGAACGCCTGTATCCAGTAAGAAGAATGCACGCCTCAATAAGAATGTGTTGACCACACCCAATCAAAATGCTAATATCAACAGCCCCAAACCCAGTGTGGCCACACCTAAAGGTAAGAATCATTTCTTAATAGATTCTTGGTCACTCAACCAAAGACAGAAAATTGAGTACAGACAGTAAAGAGCTCTGGGCATCTTACAGTTTATTTGTACTGTAATTGTTGTTCTCAACAAGGGTTTGAAGTGCAGTGCCTATTAGATCAGATTTGCATTAACCAGCTGCCCCTCTCCTCAACTCACCCCCCGCCCCCCTTCATTTATCCGTCCCTCGCTTGGTCTTATACAGCTCTCATAATCACAAGTGCCACAACCACATGCAAAACATTTGCAAGTAAATTGTATTCTGGTAATAAACTCATTTATTGGGTCTGTTTTTATCCCAAAGCCACTCATATTTCTATGATTTAGCTGTCATTTTGCCACTGAAAATGGACACAGAGACACACACACACACACACACACACACACACACACACACACACACACACACACACACACACTTATCACTGTCAACTCAAAGGTGAGGTTATTATCAAGAAGCAGCTAATTCTATTCACTTATCTGTGAATGAAGGACACTAATATGAATGGAGAATCATTAAAGTCTTAATTATTTGTCACAGCGACTTGTCTGCTCACATGTCCAGCCTCATTAGATGCCTCTATAAATTCAGCCACCAGCTCGCTGCAGCTGACCTAGTTGATGTTGAATCCTTGGAATACGGCTCAGACCCGCTCTCTTCACAGCCTCCTGCTCTGCAAACTACAGCGAAGTGCAAACGTGCTACCTGTGACTTACTTGTCCTCATATCGCGCTCTCTCTCTCTCTCTCTCTCAGAGACACACACACACACACACACACACACACAGTGGTCTATGCGTGTCTGTCCCTAGGCGTGTGCTGTGACAGGTGTAGCTGTCTCTTTCCTTTGCTCACTGTCCCACGTGGGCTGTAGTGACATGTGTTCTCTTGCCACTAAAGCCTAGCTCTCTCTTGTGTGTGCGTGTGTGTCAAAATCGTTATTCCTTTGTGTTCACAACTCCAGTGTCAAAGCCAGCCAGTTCGATGCATAAGAGCACAGGGCTGTTACCTAAACGTTTTCAAATTTATTCTCATTCCAAACACTTTTCCCTCTTGAGTGACCTTGGGGTTGGATAAAAACAAACCTTTATCCATGTTGTGTTAGCAGTATGCTTTATTTTTTGTGTCGTCTTTGATCAGAGTTCCTGAGTGACAGTGAGTGAAACATTCAAACCCCAAGCTGACTATACGTCTCAGGAGTTTCGTGGTTATATCAGATATATTATATTTGAGGGGTTTCTTTGCACAATTTTCCTAACACTATGATCTGGCCAAAAACAGTCATAGCCAAAAATGTATTATAAGACCACGAGCGGTTGATCTGACACTGAATTTTGCATGTTTTAGAATCTCAAAAATGACTAGAGTTATCAATTTTTAGTGGATTTGATTTTTCCTTATTGGTTAATGAAATACTCACAAATTTATAGTTAAATTATTTTACTATAAAATTCTGCTGCTTGTTAAATTGGATTAAACCTGGATTCCTTCTCAGGGCCATCACAGGGTGGTGACTGGTTATAAAACAAAGTCTGTGTAAAATCTATGGTGAAACAACCCTAGTGCTCTTCAGCAGACGCTGAAGACAGTCCTGATAAGTCATACTGAATAAAACATAAACTGTGGTCTTTATTTGTGTCACTAAGCACAATAAAGCAAGTATTCTTTAGGCTAGCCAACCAAATGAGCATTCAGTGTTTCTTGCTTTCTCAGTCAGATCCACTAATATGTATAGAAGTTCTATGTTTGCAAGGTAGTAAGTTTTCAACTTTTTAATGCACTTTTTTTTTTCTGGTAGGTGGAGACGGCTCATCCAAAGAGCACAAGAAGAGAGCAGCAGAGAACCAGGATCCTGCAAATGTAGAAATCATAGCCTTCAGCCCAGAGCGGAGGTGAGTGAAGGTTTCCAAAATAGTGCTTTTCCTTCAACAGAATTTATTCTTTAGTTTTAATCATAAGAATGGGACATAAATGTGTTCTTGAGTCCTTGTAAGCCAATGGGAAGGGCAGTTCAGGATTCCCGAGCTAAAGTGAGGCTTTTTTTTTCTCTTTCCTCTGTGCTCTTAAGGTCCAGGTCACTGGACTTGGCTGTCACAGGAGACAGTGGGAAGAAGAAACGAGGGGGAAAGATGTTTGGTTCCCTGGAGAGAGGTCTGGATAAGGTGATAACCATGCTCACGCCAAACAAGCGACGAGCTCTGCGGGATGGTCCACGTAAGATTAAGGTATAAGAAAGCCAAAAACAAACAAAGCAGATCTATCATCAGTTTCTTTCAGACAAATTAAAAAATTCAAAGACAATTAATTTACAGCAAAATGATAGAAATTCTGATCAGTGGCTTGGCTGTGTTTTCCACTAGGCACAATACAACGTGACTCTGACCAGTCAGACCAATCCAGACCAGGTGCTTAACCAGATCCTCTCCATCCTGCCGGAGAAAAACATCGACTTCACACAGAAAGGGTAAGAATTCACGTTACCTCCCTGTCTTCTGACTGGTTTGCTCACTCTTGGACCAAATTTTAATGTTTCCACATTGTTTCCATTGCCTTTCCTCCAGGTATACTCTGAAGTGTCAAACGTGGGGTGACTTCGGGAAGGTGACGATGGCGTTTGAACTGGAGGTGTGCTTGCTGCAAAGGCCAGAAGTTGTCGGGGTCCGCCGCCAGAGGCTGAAGGGAGACGCTTGGGTATACAAGCATCTGGTGGAGGACATTCTCTCCACATCCAGTATTTGAAGGGAAACAAAAAGCACTTTCTTACTACTAGTCTTAAGTCAATTCGCACTGGCTTTGTTTGCTGAAGAAATACCACTGACTAATCAATGAGTGATGCAGATACATGGACAATGATCAGTCCTTCATTGTTGTTTGGAATATTAAAACTGTCCGTAGGCTAGTCTGGAATCCCCAAAATACATGTTACATTAAATTTATGAGCATTACACCTCAGGATCCTGTCTGTACAGTGCGTCTTGTTTTATGTAGAACAATTTTTAATTTACATTTTCATAATGAGTAAGCTTGATGTAATTGATATAAAGTGAGTTGAGGTGTGTGTATGTGTGTCTGAAATGAAACAGGACTTCTTACGCTATACCTTCCAGCTTCTTATTAACATATTTATGTCTTCTTGTTGTTGTTCTCCCCTGTAGATGCAAAAATTTTATGAATAGGATGAAGAAGTGTAAAGAATGACTAATTCTCTGTACACATGTTTACAGCTTTCATCATGTTTTTATGTGGTTATATTAAATGTCCCTTTTTTCTGTCTTGGTTTCTGTGTCACATGTTGTCTGTATGTTTTTTCTGAAAATGCAAAAGCAGCAAAAATAAATGATTTTCGCATTCATGAAGACAGATGATTGAGATGAATTCAGCTACTTTCTTTACTTCAAATGTTGTTTATTATTCATTCAGCAGTTGATGGAGCAGTGGTGTGTTTTACACTCTTGTCATCAGCCTTCTGTTCGTCCTCTAGGCTTCACTTCACTTTGGTAGAAAGATTGATGGTGATAGTTTATTTTAGTGAGTGTTTCTAAACATCTACCGTAAATGAAATGAGCAGTGAAAGGTGTCAAATGTCTGTAACGTTTCTCACCTCAGATACTTTTGAGTTTAAGACTACTGGTGAAAATACATGTCGAACAGACTTGTGGTTTCAACCGACATTTACTACAAGCTGCAAAAGCAAAACAAAAAAAGCTTACAGTATTTTTTTAAGCATTAGTAATCAGTGTACAGTATACAGATAAAAAATGGTGTATAAACATACTCCCCACCCCTCACTGAGTCAACCTAATAAAAAAAATTGACCTGGTATATCATGATTTTTATCATTTTTATGGCAGGAATGCCTGTGAGAGCATGATTGTTAGGACTGAGTGAAAGGCTGAAGTCATGATGAGCATTACCTGCAATTTTGAACAGACTAAATAAACAAACCCTGTTGGAAGACATTAAATGGTAAAATTAAGACTATTAATGCGCTTCGGCCCTTTGAGTAAACCTCCCTCTCCCCCCTACTCTGACAAAATGCCACTTAATCATGACAACATTGCAGCTGATCAGCATTTATATGTGGCAGGTTCTCCTTGGTGTCTCAGCGGGGAGGAGAAGGGTAATGGTGGGCTGAGCTGATAATAACAGGAGGGGTTTAACCTTAATGGAGTGCGATGCAGGGTAGGGGGTGGGACGATCGTTTAAAGACAGGGGTGAAGGTTGGAGTTGGAGAGTGTCACATCATACCATGACATTCCAGTGACAGTAAATACTTCCTGCTGGGCTGAAGTCATTTTTTTACTGTTTTGGCACAAAAGCATGAATTTGCTGTTTCAGATAATTCAGTTCAGTTTTATTGTTGCCTCAGTGTGTTTTATATTGGAAGGTAAAGACTGAAATAATACAGAGAAAACCCTAGCAATCACATGACCCACTATGTGCAGTTACTTGGTGACAGTGGGAAGGAAAAACTCCCTTTTAACAGGAAGAAACCACAACCAGGCTCAGGGAGGGGCAGCGTTCTACCGTGACTGGTTGAAGGTGAGAGGTGGGAAACAGGACAAAAAATGCACAGAAAATGCAGAGAAAAGAGTCTTGTAGGTGATCTTTCAGCTGTAAAAAGTGCCTGAAAATATTCTTGATATCACCCCTCCCCTCAAACAGGTGGCGCTGACATCCCTAAAGTCAGTGTGGAGTGGTTCAGGCCATGCTTCTTTTCTTTTTTGTTGGAAAACTGGCACAACAAGGGGGAATGTTGCATAACTTCCACAAGAGGATTACTTAATTAAAGCTGAAAACTTTGCTGAATAAAGGTCGGTGTGACAGAAGGAAGCAGGAGTGAGCTGATACACAGTGGGAGCAGTGCTGCTGTTTTTAAGCCTGTCCTGGACTCATGTGTGAGTGCTGGTGAAGGCTAGTGTAGCTTAATGTTGCTGTTGAATTGTTTTTGTTTGCTGATTTCAGGATTGTGAGTGTGAAGCTGTGTAGGAGAAATGAGGCTTTTGCTGGCTGTCAGTCTCATTCTCCTCTTCCTATGTAAGTAGATGTCTTTGAAAGAACGCAACCACCACTGATGAGGTTTAAAAGCTTTGTTTGATGTAGTTGTGTTTTGCTCTTATCCAAGTAAAGTTTTGTCTGTGTGTTGCTAACTTTTCAGGGCTTCACAAGACTCAGACATCTAGTGTCACCTTGCACATGAATGCTTGTGAGGTAGGTTGACAAAAATAAATAATGAAAGTGAAGTGTCACATGTGACCAGGGGTTGGAGTTGGTAGAGACCGGAAGCAGAGCTATAAAGAAATATATAGTGTGTGTATTTAACTCCCACCTTTTGTATCTTTTAGGCAGTATCGCTGAGTGAGGCAGCAGTATCTCTCCTCTTGTCGCCCCTGTCTCTGTACTCCTGGATGACCTCCACGTTGCTCAGGTTCCTTCTGTCCGTCCCAGCTCTCGTCTTCACCTCCTTGTATCACTCCTTGCTGCTGATCCTGGCTGGGCCTTGGTGTGTTGCCACTGTCTGCTTCTCTCTGCTGGTGACCGGTCTCCATATCTCTCTCTACCTACTTCACCTCGGGCTGGTGGCTGGGGCGGTAGCCATTTTGGCTGTCAGGCAACACAAGATGGCTGACGGTGACACCCCCAGTGAGAAAGTATTAAGCCTACAGAAGAGCGTAGAACGGCAGCAAACCAAAAGCAGGCTAATAATTGGTAAAAGAGCTGCCCAGCAAGGCTGAGTTGTGTAAAATGATGATGTGTGAATAAAAATCCACCTTATTTAATTGATTTTACCTTTTATTTTTACCTGTTTATTTAATGAAAGTAAACTTTTAGTTGATTTTTACATAGATTCTGTGTTTCTGTTTTTTTACTGGGTTTGGGACAACCTTACAAGGAAGCAAAAAGAAAAGGGGAGGGATGAGGGCACTAGTGAGTCCTCGTGCCCTAAATGAGGGTGAAAATATATCTTCTTGTTGCTACTTTAACAAACAGCCTGCAGTTGTCCACTTATCGGTCTCTCTCATTTTCTCTCGTCGTCTTTAAACGTGGCCCCCAATTATCTGCGGATTGTTGTGCTGTTTGCTTCCGATGTGCAGACGTTATCATTAGATGTGTCTGTCAAATGGAGATGAGAAGATAAGAGAAGAACCGAGACGACCAGGAGAAAATGTTCTGCATTCGTAACGTTTATGCAGCGGAGTCCAACGGTGCAGGACATGCAAACCACATTCCTGAAAAACACTAATAAAGCGAGTTAACAGGGAGAGAAACTGCATGTGGTGGAGGCGTTGAGCCAAGGCGGCAAATGCTTGCCCAACCAAGTAAACAGCGTATGCAGACAAACTGTGGCTCCCTGATCACAGTGAAGCATTAAAACTGCACAGAAATAACAATCTTATCAAAATGATCAACACTGCAGCCGGAGGGTTTAGCCGTTTAAAAAGTAACCGGTGAACTTTCTGTGCTGTTGTCTGTACGAGCATGCGAGAAAGAGACAGAGAGAGACAGAAGGGAAATGAGGCTGGATCATAGAGATTTATTACATGGCCGTGGCATCCTAATTAGCATAAAGACTGGACTGGCCCACTCAAGCAGAGAATTAAAAACCTTAATTGTGCTGTCAGCCTTCCTCTCTCTTTCTCACTGTTGACTCTACTTCATTCCGCTCGCATTCGTCTCCTCCCGCTTTCCTTGCCCTCTCCTCTCTGCTTATGAAGTAGCGAGCGTCCATGTCGTTTAATTGTTGGTGATAAATGGGAAGCAGGATGTTTGTAATTGTCTCAGAGATTCGTGTGTGTGTGTGTGTAGGGGGAAGGACGACAGAGATCGTCTAGAGGAGGGAGAGGAAGAGGACGAGGAGAGTTATCCTGTTTTGTAAGAAGAGAGTGGGGAAGCCATTTATCAAATGTTTGTTTGAAGGAGGAAAATTAGCTTGGCAGACGCAGGCGAGGAAGTGTTAGTTGGATTTGATCTCAGGCCAAGCTGATGCTTTTTCCTATTTGTTTAAATCTCCAATATAATTCAGTGCTCACATTATAGAAAGTAGAAATGTTTCATGTTTAAGACTTACAAATGTTTCAGATTCATATGGGGATTACATGACTGAGCAAATGAGGGTCAGAAATGATATACAAGACAATATAGTTCATATCCAAATGATTAAATCTGATTGTATTGCAAAATAGACTTAAGATGATGTCTGAAATACTTTTGTTTGACAGACACTTCTGTATGTTAAGTGCTAAGTTTGATAGAGGGCTTTCAGTCTAAATTTAAACTGTTTGTGTAAAACTGATACATTAATCATGATATGATAGGAGCTTGGGATGGCAAGGTGGTGCAGTGGTTAGCACTGTCGCCTCACAGCAAGAAGGTCTTGGCTTCTAATCCAGTTTGGGGCCTTTCTGTGTGGAGTTTGCATGTCCTCCCTGTGTATGTATGGGTACTCTGGCTCTATTTAGTGATTCTAAATTGACCATAGATGTTTATTTGTTACCCCTTTGATAGATTGGCGTCCAGGTTGTACCCTGTTTCTCACCCAGTGAAAGACCATGAATTGGATAAGCATAAGAAAATGGATGAATGACAGGAACATGGCAAAGATAACTACGAAAGCCAAAAACTGCTGAGGAGGAGGATGGGAAAAGACGTTATGAAACAAACAGTCTCTCAAGCTTTCAATGTGTAATCTTTGCTTATTTCACAGGTGAAAAAAAAAAAACGCTATGACCAAATTCTGATTAGCTAATTGGAGCACTTTGAACTCATCATTTTTTTTCCACTGCAAATGACCAAAATCAGTTATTAATTTATATGTCCATTATTAAACTATCTTATCTTGGATTTATTTTTCAACCTGCAGTCACTGTCTCCTGTATTTTGTCCCTGTCAAATTACTGTTGAATAATTAGATGCACACTATGTCATTTTTATTCCTCAGACCACTGAAATAAATTGGAGGCTCTGCTCTTTTTTTGCCCTTTGCTACGGTAAATTATGGTATTATAGCTTGATTGAAGAGAGCTTTATGATCTAGAAACTCAGAGTTAATCAAGTCAGATTTTACTGAACCTGCTTTCCACAACAGGGTCAGTGTGTTCTGGATTAGGACCCACTGAAATAGGTTCTTCATTTGGTTTCTTTAGTTTTTAGCACTTGTAGCTTTGTTATAGCTTTTTCTGTTCTTGTATGTGGACTACACCTCTGACCATCACAGTGTGAATATTTGCCAGTTTCCTGAGATAAAATCCAGTGAAAACCCAATTAAAAAAAATACTAATGGCATTTATTCACATAAAAGATGTCAACATAATCTGAATAAACGTAATCTGCTTGTTTGACTGGAGAAAAATTAGGTGAATGAAGGAGGGAGGAGGAGCACAGGGAAGAAGTAGGATAGCAGTGAAAGGCTTTTCTAAAGGAGGAGGAGGAAATGTTTTTGCGAGGGTCAGTCCTGTTTGTGCGTCTCTGCTGTCAAAGCCTCTCCTGCAGTAGCAGACGAGGTTAAGACTTAGGAGGCCGGGCCCTCTCATACGGCGTCTCCCTCAGCACTGACAGCTCACTGAGGCACACACATGCCCACAGACAACACGCACTGCCTTAAACTTTCCACTTTACCCCAGTCCTCCAACCTCCTTTTAATGCATCTGCCCTTCTCTTCCCTCTCTGTCTCCTGCTCTCCCTTTGCTTCCATTTCTCTCATTGTTTTTCTGTTTCTATCGTTCTTCTTTTTCTTCTCGCTCTCTCTAATTGGTCTCCGCTAGGTTTGCTTAGACAGGCCTATTCATCATAGCACTATCCTCAGAGACAAACCCTCAGGGAGCAAGGGGGAGATAGACAGAGTCAGACGGGAGGGCGATAGGGTCTGCCGCTTGTCAACCCACTTCTCTCCTCTTTTCCCCCTCCCTCTTTACTTCCCCCTCTCCCTCGTCTCTCTGCTCGGTACATAGATGTCAGTTTTGCAAAGGGAAGTGGGGGTGAGGGAGGTAAAGAGGGAGGGAATGTAGACACATTAGTTAGGCTATTAGTTCAACAAGCTGCTTCCATGCCTGTCAGTGGTCCAACATCCAACCACACGCACACACTGTTCTCACGTCTGACATTTGTTACATGTAGTATCTGTGAGAGAGTGATTGTGAGTGACGGGTTGAGCGTGGGGGGTGGAAAAAAAAACTTTACATGGAGCTGAGTGTCTGTCATTTCTGGTGTCCGGAGAACCTTAATGAGCAAAACACAGCATATAAAGACTTTGTACAAGCCCTGCTCATTTTTACCACTGTCACTGTGTATTGCATTTCTGAGACTTCAGTGTGTGCGCGCACGCGTGCGTATGCGTGTTAACATGATCGCTGTTGTAAAGGGCAAAGAGAAACATGTAGAGCTTCATTGTGAGAGGTCCAAATGTCTGCTTTGATAAGGTCAAACGAGATTTTTTCCACTGTAAGTGTGTCAGAGAGTTTCTCTTCTCTCTTGATTTGATGGGCCAGCAGTCAGAGCAGCTTTCTTCTTCTTTTTGAGATTTGCTTGACTTAGGCGGTCATAAAACCAAGCGATAAAAGGTACACATAGAAAGTGCTGGTATGACATTTGTAACACAGGTTCAAGTAAGACAAACACTTTAAAGATTCCTGCACTCGACTGCTCCCAACCTTTTTAGCTTGTGACCTTTAATAATGAAGGTGTGTCTGGTGACATGATAAAAATGTTTCCGGGAGTCATTCAGGATTATTTAGGGCTTCAGCATGTCCGGTTAAGTCAGAAGTCATTATACATAATCTTGCTGGGATTGAATTATTTTCTCAAAAATAGAAAAAAAAGAAATTAGAAGGTATGATGGGCAATAGTAGTTCATCATATTAAAGCACAGTCACGTGAAAAAATTCCATAGGAATTAAGAGGCCAAGTAGCAGCCAGGTGTTGCACCATTCAGATGTGTGATAACACAACATCACAGTCGTCCCAGGAGTGGACTTCCCTTCAAATTCACCCCAGGGTCAGACCGTCCGATGTTCAGAGAAAAACCCCAAAAGATACATTTCAGACTCTACAGGCCTCAGTTAACATGTTAAATGTTAAACAGAAAGCTTAAATCTCTAAAAACAAAAACCATGGGTGCACAGCTCAGATTTGCAAAGTTTAATTTGATCAAATCAAACGACCTCTGGAACAATATTCTTTGTCTAAATTTGTTTAGTCATAATGCATAGTAGCATGTTTGCAAAACTCAAACACAGTATATCAGCATGAACACCTGATGCCAACTGTCAAGCACGGTGGTGGAGGGGTGATGATTTGGGCTTGTTTTGCAACTTTAAGTTATTGTATTTAAACTTTTTTATTTCCTTGATTTGTTGCAACTAAGTCATATTTATATAGTCATGGTATGGTCTCCCTAATTCTACACTGAACTATCTTGAACCTCAACAATTCTCTAACTTGAATTAATTGTCATCTGCAGCTATTGAGGAAGGGACCATTTAAAAGCAATCCAGTGTTTAACAGACTTTTCCGTCACCAATGTTCTTGCCTGGTGATAGACCACAACCACAGCTGGAAAAGACGGTCAAATCAATGGAAATTAGATGCAATTGAAACAAACCAGGAGATAGCATAGCATTAACTATTCCCCATCCTCAAAGATGTTTCAAGATGTAAACACATAGCAGAAAAATCAAGGAGAATGCGCCTGGACATGAATGGAAAGAAAGCAAAGAGAGATGGGAATGCAAACAGCAGAAGTCATGAATATGCAGCACACAGCTCACCCCCTGCTCCATCCTTTTCCTCTGTATGTTTTGTCAGATTCTTGCTGCCTTCTCCTCCTGTTTGATTCAAATCCCCTGCTCTCTCACTCCTAATACCTCTTCAGCATCTCTTCTCCTAACCCCCCTCTCTCGTGCATGAGCCCCTCTTCACTAATCATCTGAGGCCCAATTATACTCAGTTGGCCCCGCACCTCCTCCTCTCTACAGGGGCTCTGGAGGGCCAAAATATACCGATGCTGACTGACGTTAATTTGCATGACTTCTTGGCCTCCATAAGTACCACTGTTGTCTGTCTTCTGCCGTTGCATAGGAAGCCAGAGGAGGAAGAAGAGAGGAGGAGAAGAAGAGGTAGAACATGTCATGTTATGTAATCTGAAGCACTAGTAGGAGAGTAAAGAAGGCAGAGTGTGTCGCGCTGCTTTCTAACTAAGTACTGTCAAACCCTTATTTTGCAGGCAGACATGGATCTGACAGGTCATACATCGGCTCTCTATCTGCCAGGCTAACGGTTCTGGCAGTTTGGCAGTGTTTGCCCAGATTTCCATAGTCTACTGGCGTAGTTTTTCAGACTATGCAAACATAAATCTCCCATTTATTTATTTATTTATTTTTTTACCTAGTGTTTGTTGTTGAGCTCATCTGCAAATAAAAGTTTGGGCTTGAGAGGTTATCAGATCTTTCAGGATGCCACTCAGATACAGTAGAATTGTATGAGGCTAGCTTTTGCCAATACAAGTTTTTAGATCCAGAAACTGCACATTTTTTTAGAGATCCACAGACAAACAGCAGCACCAATATCTGTATCTCCTGATTTTAAATTCCTAATGTGAAATTACTCATTTGTAATGTGATTTTACTGTCTTTCTGTTACTCACAATCACCAACTAATTAACTGTAAGCTGGGGAGTATGTACAATTTAAATTAAGTAGATTTAGCAAAATAAGCTTTGGTTATATTCTCCGCTCCACACTGTGCGTAGTTGTGTCACAGCTGATTGAGACAGGCTGTGATGGCTGCTGTAGCCATGGCTTTGCATTCATTGCTGGAATTGTGGCTGTGACACATTAGCTTAAACCTGGTAAAACACTTAACTGCACACAGAAACTGTGAGTGCACTAAAGTCTTGGCTGAATATTACATTGAACTTACTGAGCTCCTCTGATGCTTTAGTAACACAACTAACAGAACACACAGTGCTGTTGATCACATAGACTGTAAAAAAATATGGACTGCCATGGCTTCTGGGCGAATTCGTCAGTTACCATCTTGGTTTCATAAGGCCTGATCCTGGATAAATAGGAAGGTTGCATCAGGAAGGGCATTCACTGTGGCGATCCCTCAGGGAATAAAGGAGGGGCTTAAAAGTATCTTTAAGATAGCCATGCCCTACGACATCTAACATCTTTAACATCTTTACTGCCTGTTTTATTCTAACTAGGACAATATTAAAAGAGAGAGAGAGAGAGAGAGAGAGCACCATGGTGTATTAATAAAGAGACTTAGAGAATCTAGAGTGAGGGCAGAGTGAATATTTTCTTGTAGACTTCTGTAGAGTCTGCCTTTTTCTCCCAACCACAGCACTGCTCATTAGAAACATGAAGTTTTATTGAATAAATGGCTTTATTTTTCAGCCCTAGAGGCCATGTCCATCTTTAAGATGCAGTCTATAATTTAACACAGCTATTATGACTAATTTCAGTGGGAGCAGTATTGTAGCGTATTGAGCCATCTCCGTACCATCACAGATTCAACCACAAATGCATTTTTAAGTCTGAGCAGTAACCTCCAAATATCTGCAGAGAATATCTGGATATCTGCTACTATACACCAGGAAAAATGCAAACGGTTGCATATGAATACCACAAAAACAACTGCAAAGAAACCCAAAAGAAGGTGAGAAAAGCCCCCAGTGGTCTTTTAGGATTCAGATGAATACAAGGGAAAAATGAAGGCTGGAGAAATGTGTGTGGAAGCACCAGATTTAATCTTGCCTAGGAATTCGTCCAACCTCGATAGCGGCAATAAAACAGCGCTTGTTAACTTTCACTCCAGTGTTAATCCTTTACCGTATGATGCATTTTTACACAACATTAAAGGTTTGCCTTTGGTTGGCATGGGACCAGAATAAACAAACACACACACACACACACACACACACACACACACACACACACACACACACACACACACACACACACACACACACACACACACACACACACACACACACACAGAAAGACACTTCTTGCAGTTCTGGTGTCCTGGGCAGACACCCAAACTGTGGACAGCCTGGCCTGTGTCTCAAGCTGGGTATGTGCTGTTTCCTGTGTGTGTGGCGTGTTGTCGCCATGTCGTGGCTTGTGTCCTATTATCACCCCTCTCCCCCTTTCTCCTCCTTACCCACACGCACACACACACACACACACACACCTCTGCCCCCTTCTGGACTCGGCCAGCAGCCAAGACTGCAGCACTGGGACACTCCATTCACTCAGATTGGTGAGGTGAGAAGAGGGAGGGGGTGAGATGAGATGTGTGTCCCCCAGGATGAAAGCAGCTCTGTGGGGTCACAATGAGACACAAACAGCCACCAGCTCTGTCAGCAGCACCTACTGTCCAGGACGGAGGCTGAATGTACAGGAATGTGGTATTCACGCCAGAAACAACTGTGTAGTTTGTGTGAGTTTGTGTATCAAAAATCAAGTAAACGTGCAGCTAAACACTCACACAGAAGCTTTAACTTCCAAAAAATTATTTTTATTCTGAATGACCAATAAAATTATGGCAAATATTTACAAATAATTACTTCTTAGTTTCACATTACAGGTACATAAATGGAATAATTCACCAACAACAGTCACTCAGGTGGACGGATGGACAGGTATACAGAGTATGAAGAAATGCATCAAGCAAACTGCAATTTAATATTTCACAGTAAACTCAAAGCCATGAAATAAAATAACAATAATATTAACAATAAAAATATAAAAAATAATCATAATATCAAATTCACCATTTATTTTCAGTTTTCTGAACAAAACTGATCACAGTTCAGGAACAAAAATAAACAAAAAGTGAAGAAAAGAGAAAAAGAGGAAAAATCAAGTGATATGATATCTTTGGCAAATTCGCACTGCAGTAAAATACATTCAAATATTAAGACAACACACAACACACAAAGAGAAAAAACACCAAGTTTTGTTTGCAACTACTAGAAAATTGAATAAAAAACATACAGGTTTTCTTAAAGAAGCATTTCTTTTTACTTTTTTTTTTTTAAATCCTCCCCTCTAGAATATTTGAAGGCATTTCTCGTCTTCGTTTTTGTGTTTGCAAGTCTTTTTCTTCTATTTCGTATGGTTTTTGTACAAGAGTTTGTCCTTTAAAACAGGCATCACAGGCTTTGGTGAATGTTACAGATATGTTATCTTTTTTGTCCCGTTTTAATTTTGAAGAATAGAACACACTGAATCGTTGGACCCGAATTTAATTTTTGCCTTGTTTGTTCATTTTTTAAAATTCATATTTTATTGTATTTGGACCAAAATGTCACAGATATAAATATCTCTTCAAAACCCCAGATAGGAAGTCATGGACACAAAAAAAACTCCAGATTGTTACACGAAAGGCCACAGTAAGGTGAAAAATTATGTATCTATTCTTTTTTTTCTTTTTTTTTTTGATTGAAACATCTGCTTAAAAAGCACAGTCGATTTTTGTAGGCTGAGTCGTGTGTATTACTCCTCTTCCACAGTTGAATAATATTAAGATGTACAGAACATTGTAACACTTCAGTATGAGATCTGTCCAGAGCCTAGTTATATCAGCAAGCATGAAACAGATTGTGCCACTAATTGCTGTCAAGATGTGATGCTGAATTCCCCTCAGGTTTTGGGAAGGCAGTAGCCTTCTTCATGGATTCATATTGAGATACAGTCAGGCAGTGCGCACTCGGCAAGAAATCATAATAAAGGAGGAAAAAAAACTCATTTGCATTTATTTCAGGTTCTTATTTGACTTGGAGCTGGGATCAAAATTCAGGATGCAATTTATTTTCATGGACAGTAAACTGTGGAAGTGCTGCAAATGAAATGTCTTTGTTTGATCTGAAACTGGTGTTTCTTTGTGTTTCAAAATGCTCTACAGCCACACGGAGAGAAAACAACATGAGATGTGAGATCTCACAGAATGTTCTTGACCAAATAAAGACGCCGGCAGCAATATTGCCATTGAAATGACCTCGCTTTGGCACAAAAAACACCCAGCTTGATTCCTATGCAGAATTTCTGACAGGACAGCGAGCATCACGTCTGAGGAGTCGGCGAGAAAAGTGAGAGAAGTAAGAAGGCGAAAGGATTAATAGGGCTGTCTGAAGAAAGAGGGAGGACTTCTGAGGAAGGTCACAGCCCTGAAATCAAGAGAATACCTTTAATATTCCTAATCCTGGTGGTGTTGCAGTGGGGAGAAGAGAAGAGACGGGGAGACAAGTGCATGAGATATGACGAGATTAGGGGTGAGGAGGGATGGGGGGTGAAAAAGGATGGGATGAGCTTCTGATGGCACAGCAGGTTTGGCCTCCCCTGGGGAACACAGGGGCATAAGAGGAGGGGCTACCACCACTTCGCAAAGGACAAAAGGAGGGAGCAAGAGTATGTCTGTACTTATATTTATGTGTGTGTGTATGTAGCTTCTGCCTGCCACGCTTTCTATAGTACCACCCACGATGACTAGTCCCCCCCTTCATCACTGCAGTCAATGTCATAGCTGCCAATCGAAACAGCTGCCGGCCAATGAGAATCCAGTCTCTTCCAATGTGAACCAGTCAGGTCAAAGCAATGGCAAAGCAAGCTGTGTCCCTATGAGATGCATAGTTAACCAACAGTCCTGTTAATGTGTCATTGGACTCTGGTCTACACCGAATGACAACCACTGAGTTTGACTTGTTTGATTTAGCAACTTGACGCAAGCGGACACACGAGGCACGACTGGATTTACCTCCTGAAGGAGAATGACTTTAATCAATTATTTCTTATTGTATGAGTCTGTATGTGTGTGAACATGTTTAGACATCTTTGTGAGGACAGAAAATTGGCATGCTACTATACTTGTGGGGACCAGCAGTCACTTATTGGGACAAAATGCCTGTCCCTAGGAGTTTGAAGGAATTTTTGAGGCTCAAAATGTGGTTTTAGTGTTAGGGTTACAATTAACTTATGGTTAGGCTTAGGCTGAGGGTTAGGCATTCATCTTTGATGGTTAGGATTAGGGTAAGCTGCTAAGGAAAGCATTATGTCAATGAAATGTCCTCACTAAGATATGAAACCGTGTGTGTTTCTTTTAAATACTGAGGTTGGAAAAAAGAAATTCATTCTATTCATGAATAAACTTGATATATTTCTGTCATGTTCTTGGCTTTTACTTATTTTATATATATATCTATATATATATATATAGATATATATATAGTTTAACCCTGATCTATGTTATGGATATCTCCCAGAATTTGAACTTTTCAGTCACCCATTTCAAAAATATGCAAATATTATGCACTTGGTTGATGTTCGGATATCTTTTAATGATCCTAAAGTTGGAAAAAATATCTCACTGTCCCTCTGACTAAGGCTTGCTGCAATCAAAAAAACCTCCTTGAGATTGATTTGGTTGATACCAGTTCACCTGTTGTTTTCATGGAAGATGCCGTCTTGTGATCCAAACCAGATATGAAGAGCATTTGCCTTCACCTTTTGATAGCAACCTCCTGCAACCACTTGCGAACTGGTCAGGGAACACACTTTTTCCATAGTTACTAGTGGTTACCAGTGGTTGCCAGTCTCACCAGTCTCCAGACCTATGTGATTGAGCCTTTAGGAGCTGATTTCCCAGCAACCTTTTGCAACCACTCACAACTCGTTGGGGGATACTGATTTTTACCTAGTGACTGGTGGTTGCCAGGATGTCACTAACCTGTCTAGGCCTGGGTGATTGGCTCTGTAAGCAGGTTTTTAGCCCATTAGCAGGTTCTGCATATACACATAGAACTGGAGTTGTGTCCTGTGACTTTGCTGACCCATTTCTTTATGGTCAGTGTTGTTACACAGACTCTACCACCCACTGAAAACGTAATCATCTTAGGAGCTTTATTAACAATGAAAAAAAAAATGCAGCATAAAGTCTGCCTACATGGTAGTTATGCCTGCAAATGCGAATGATAAATGTGAGTGTTCAAAAACAAAATGAACAAAAAAAGGATATTTGTTTCAAACAGTGACATTTTTATTTAATGAATTCATTTATTTTGTTGAGCTATGTCAAAATTTGGGGTTATTACCTAAAGATAACTAAGAATTTTTGAAATAATATCATAAAATTTAGAGCTATAGATGGGGGGAAATGTAAATAAAATAAATTCAGTGGTGGAAACAATCTTCCATGAGTGAGGAATCAGTCACTGACTTTAATACAACCAGGACTATTTTCTGCTTTTCATTGCTGGAGCTGCCAAACAACATCTTTGTTTTTCCTCCGGGTTTTGTGACTGAAAAATCCACATGCTGGGAGATGTATGGACTAATGTGGGTGCTGCTAGATCAGCTGTCAGAGCTGCGGTGACACTGTTGTTGCATTGTGAGCATCACTGTGAGTTATTGGTACTTTAATCACCTTTATTTATTTGTAAAAGGCTTTGTAAAATCTTCAAACCCTGTGTTTGCCTGGGTAAATAATAAGACTTCTGTTAAATGCGTTGCAGGGAGGGAAACTGAATCTAGTTTTAGTGACTCATAGTAGGTCCGGGGGATGTTGACATATAAAACTAAAGGCACTGTCCTTGTTTTCAGCTGGTGTGGTTCAGGTTCAATAATGCCTCAGAAGGATCAAGAGAAAAAGACAGAAATAAGGAAAGGCTCCCGCTGCGGTGCACGCTGGCAACACAGCAGGTGAGCCGTCATAAGAATCTTTCTTTAGAGTTGTGTATTCACAACTTTTAAGGTCTACAAATGTGAAAGGATCCACTCTATTACTATTTCAAAAAATCCCAGAAACAACAAATATTGAGAAACTAACAGCTTTGTTCAGGGTTTATAGTTATCGTATGTTTATAGAGCTATATATTATGCCTCACACTGCAGATTTGGTGCCTCCAATCTGTTTGCTAGTAGACACTACACAGTAGCAATGAAGCACTACACTCAGCCACACATACCAAAACAAAAAAGGAATCCAAACGCTCGCAGATGATGGCCAAAAACAACACCGCACACCTTAAGTCTTTTTATCATAGAAGAAAGCTTCGACACTAAAATCTAACTTCAAATGTGAATAACTGAAATCGCTATTGACATTGTGACTTCTCTTTCGCTGATTACTGTACAAGTCTGGTGAGGACAGAATTGAAACTGAAAGAAAGGTACAGGCTAAGGAAGATATTGCCCTCTCACAAGATCAATATATCGGCCCCTCAGACATTTGGGAAGGGAAAACACACTGATTTCAGATCTGTGCTGAGGGGCGAATCTGTCCTTGTTTGTCTGTGCGAGATGGGTAAGGCCTCAACCCTGGTGTCATGCATTGTCACAGCGCAGAACTGATGTGGCAGACAAACAAACGAAAAAAACAAATCAGGTTTACTTTTTTTTCACGAAAGCAGTACTTTTATAGAAACAATTTCAGGATGTCAAACAAGCACAAGGACACATACTCAAAACGGGGAAAAGCAGAAGAAGTACTTAATGGTTCTGAAAGGAAGCTGAAAAAGTAGAATGTCACCTTAAGAAGATGATTGAGTCTCTTTGTGCTTTTGTAAGAAGTCAGCCGATCCACTAGGGGGGCCCATCTTTGGGGAGTTTAAAGACAGAGATAGAAAGAGCAAGAGAAAGAGAGGGTGCCACTGCTTCCTGTTGGTCTTTGGCTGATGCTCGACTGGATCAGCAACAGGAGGGATGCTCCTGACATTGGGTCTGATCCAGTCTAGCACCAACCTTCGTTTGGACACTTAAGAAGCAAAAAAAACCACAGAAAACTTATTAAGTGGCACCTTTCTCAACTGATACCAGGCAACAAACTATAAACAGGAAAATCGCAATCTGATCACACTTATAAACAAAGACTTCTTATATTGAAAGTTTTTTCAGAATTCATATTTCACTGCATCATCGCCGTCTTCATCGTCACTATTCTAGCACAACAGCGTGACACTATTATAAATCATTACAGGCATTCACTCTCATCACGGAGTGCAGCACAGAAAAGCTTCTTAATATATTACTCTGTGTCTCCTCCATTATAAATAGCTCTTGATCAGGACTAAATCTCGTCTGGGGAGGTAGGATACCACCATCCTGTACTGTAACACAACCTGATGGAACTGATTTTGGTCCGATGTGAAGATGAGTACTGTTTGTTTTACAGTAGAGGGCTCAGATTTTAGGCTGTGCTTTCCTGAAAGGTCTCTCTATGTGTTGGTCGTTGGCTTTCAAACCAACTCAAATGCAAGTGTGAATGTAAGGCATGGATGTATTAAAAGAGCTGGGGCCTCATTTATACATTTTTATTATGTTCAAAGTTTGGTTCATTACTTATGTTTAATTATGTGATGACCATTATTTATAAATCTCAAACCAACCTAAATTAACGGCACCTGTATTTTCAGCAGAATTGTGGGTTTAAACAGAAATAACCAAGAACCAAAACAAAACACAGAAAACAAAACTTTTTAGAGGACAAGCTCTCTTAAGTAGATTAAGAGAAAAAAAAGAGAATCCAAATTTGCCAGTGAATCTGATTTTGATTAGCAGGAAAATCATGGACAGTTCAGACTTACAAATTAAGATTTTATGAATGTTTTCTTTCCCACTGAACTGATATTCAGTGGGAAAGAATCATAACTTCATGTTATAAATGAGGCCTTTGGATGCAGCGCTGTCATCCAGCACGTCCTTTCAATTTTTCTAGTGGTCAAACTCAGTATTGCAGCCAAAAATACCCACGCCTCAAAAAACTATCCCCCCCCCCATTTCCTGAATCTGCAGAACTACTAATGTTTCTACCTCTGATAGGTTGGCCCATAATCGTTCTGTTATGAATTTATCTGTGGACGTTGACATCCAGTATCCAGCTCTTCTTAATACATCCACTATGTGAGGACACAGTTTTCTTACCAGAAAATTGGATCATGCTTGACTTCAACTACTAAAACCCCACCCCTGAACAGCAAACATCCAGTCATGGTTTATTAACTATATTTAGGCGTGACAAGTTTTGGATTTTTCTACACGCTGAACCTGTGTGCATGGTGCAGCAGTAGCAATCACACACAGCATTTAAGGAGTCTTATCTTCTAAACTTCCAATCCTAAAAGTAAAGAATGAAGAAATGAGGTGAGATGCAAATGCTCGCTAGCTTACATACTGCATAGTGCATTGGTAACACAAATGGATTGGATAGTTGACAGTTGTGTGATAGTTGTGTTGTTATAAGCAATCCGCTGCTTTAAAAATGACTAGAAATTTAGAGCATGTGTACTCTGCAGAACTGGAAAGCTTGACCACTATAACAGTAATAAACGGGATAGGGCAGAGCGAACATGCGTGACCCCGAACGCTCCCTTTGAAATAATGTTATCTCATTTGATGAACATTTCTGAGGGTTCCAGAGGAAAATGTGTTGAATCTGCACCAGAACGAATAGAATGGTAACGATATGGGTGATTTTGGTCAGTCAAAGTTAGGATGATTGGATTGTCTTTACTTCACTGTAGCATGGCATAGAAAATTGATTGATTAATGTGCGGTCATAAAAATAGCCTACTGTTTGAAAAAGTTGATTTTTCTCTAATCAGCTCAAATAATTTCATCAAAAATATTCCCAACTGGAAAACAACATTTTACCCAGAAGGTCACAATACAGATAGTTTTAATGCTACACACAGTCCGCTGACTTTTGGTTTATGACTGGTTAAAAACTAGATAGGGATACGAAGGCTTGATAGTGTGGGAGGGTCCAAATTTCCAAAATCTACTTGTTTACATAATCAGTTATTGACCTTGCCATACCTGTGTCCTCACAGTAATATATACCCAAACAGTATTGTGCTGCAGCTCAGGAGTGTATTCGTTGGTTTAAGTGTCACTCAAAGAAAATGCAAACTTCACCGACGTCAAAGATTTGAATTCTTCTCCTCTTTGCAGTCCATGCGAGTTTGTACTGAGCGGTTCCGATGCTATCCATCCCTCCCTCATCTCCTTCTCTTCCTCACCCAGCGACTTCCTGTGTCTACACGAGGGTGTCAGTGGCGGTCGTAGGTGGAGGCTGTAGCGGTGGCAGCAGGGCCTGCCCCTCGTGATGTTGCGCTGTAATAATATGGTGATCCTGGAGAGAAAAAAAAGGAAAAAAATATGAAAATGTGATGTGAATCCAGGTTCTTTAACCTTGGTCTTTTTTCTTGTCTACATAATCAGATTATTAAAACCTGCAATTTCCGCCCTGTAAGAGCTGAAAGCAGAGAAAATACATCATTTTAAAATGGTGTTTGCTGAGCATTTTACAGGCAGAAACAGAGCGACGATGGGATTTATTTAACAGCTGTGTTTGATGGAGTCTAATAAAAGGTTTTTTTGTCTCTACTATTAAGGCCTAACTAACCATCAAGCATGATCGCTTCATTGTTAGTTATCAAGTGTTTGTATTTCCCATTCAAGCTACAGTTGACCACAGTAATCTGCTAGTGACCAAAGCAATCACAATAAGATTTGTGGTGCCACGCCCTCTATCCTAGCAACTGTCAGAAATTACTCGCTAACTGCTCAGAGGTTACCAGGCGGTCACTTATTCCACTGTGATAACAGGCTAAATGTATAATAAAAGAAGTTTATTAAATGTGTAATGAAAGACGTTTTGTGATATTTAAGGATTTTTTGTATTTAAAGTTTTTGAATCATTTCACACGAAAAAAGAATATTGAAGAAACTGCTTTCATTTGATCCCTTCAGTATCCTGATTAGCAGCTGTAAACCAGGTAAAACTGAAAGTGAACTAAGCAAGAATGTAGGCAATTATTCCTCTGTGGGCAGGAAAAGTACTTTCTCTTTCAAATAAGTTTGAGTAATCTGGAGATTTGTTAATACGATTGTCTTGTTCTTTTGCTCATTTCTCTTCCCCGTGGACTTCTGTCGCAATGTCATCACACTGACAGATCGCAGCAATTAACTTGGTCAGAATAATTTTTTTTTATTACAGTTAGAACTGATGTTTAAAATGACAAAAAACAGCAAGACAGCTGTAATAAATCTGAATTCTCCCTTAACAACTTACGACCTACTTAAATACGGTGTAAATGTGAAACAAGCAGCTTCAATTTTCTGTTGAGATTATATTTTACTTTGAATGTGAGCAGTGAAAGGCAGGGATGAGATGACATGAGCTGATGGAGCTAATGACAGAAAAAATAGTCTCTTTTTCATGTACCACCAATAAAATTAACTCCCTGACTCTTTCAGTCTCTCTCTCTCTCACACACACACACACACACACACACACACACACACACACACACACACACACACACACACACACACACACACACACACACACACACCATCTTAGTGACAGTCTAAGCTGACACACTGAGTACAGCTCTACTACTACTACTGATCCCCTGAGTCTATTCTCTCCCCAAGGGAGAGGTCAATTCAATACTGTAACCCCAAAGACACGCAGAAACCCACACTTACACACCTTAATACACACAGAAAAAAACAGTCACCTGCACACACACATCCACACCTGTCTCTGTTCCTTCCATCAATCAGCCTAGCTGTGTGTTGACAGGTTATGTCTGTCCACAGTCCAGGTAATCTCAGGAGCCTCTTTGGGGAAGTGAGGCATTAAGCCGACCTGACAAACTATTTAGTCTTACTCAAGGTTTCAGACGCCCTCTTCTCCCCTTTTGCCTCTTCTTGAAAAACTCCCCTTTCTTTCATGTCTCACCATTTTCCTCATCCGTTCCTTATCCTTTCTTTTGTATCCGAGGCTCTCCCTGCCCCTGCCTTCAATCTTAAGCCTTTCGGTGTCTCCTAATGTGCATCTTGTCCTCATATTATGTGTCCACTCATCCGTTATCATAAACTTCCGTTACAGTCTCACCGCATTTTTTCCCTTTTTGCATGCTCTACTGTCAGCTTTCCTCATCGCGGCATTCCCCCCGTGCATATACAGCACCTGCATGCTCACAAACACTATGCACTTATTTCTCTTGTACTCTCTTCATCTGCTTCATTTGTCTTTCTCCACCTACCTTGCATCTGTCCTGCCTGGCTGGTGAAGAGACTGGAGGAGCAGCCGATTTCCGTCCCCAGGAGAGACCCATAATCCTGCTGAAACACTGGGGACAGAGGGATGGAGGGAAGGAGGCAAAAGGAGAGGTGAGGAGAGGAAAGGGTGGGGCTAAGCTAAAGGTCATCACAGCCTGACCTCTCTCACCTATTGACCTTTTAAACCATCACCTTCTGACTGTTTCACCTTTAATCATGACCCCTGAAATGGCTGCTTAGACAATGACTTTGACACCGACTGTTTTAGCTCAGGGTTAAACACTAATGCGGAGATGTAAAGACAGCGTTGGGATGTCTTTCAGAAACACACATCAATGGTTTTGGAAGTTAAAGCAGCATCCATTTAAGAGAATGGATGCTGCCAAGATATCTAAAAACATTTGGGTTTTTTAAGGTAACGCTTGCTGCTTGTTGGAGTCCCTCAGATCAACACTGGTGACTCTTTGGGACTAAATGAGCTGTAACTGTTTGTTACTCTGCACCTTTTTTGCTTGGGCAAGCAAACAGCTAAGATTCTAATATATTATATTACTAACATAATTTCTTTAGATTAATTTTTAATCTAAAGGTGACTGAAACATGAAACAATAGGTGGTTAGAGTCACTTTCCTCCATGACACCTATATATATTTAAAAAAAAAAACCCAGTTCATTTAGTTCATTCCTCTCTTGCTATATCTGTTCTTCAGATCCATTCACACCTCAAATTGCCTGTCATTTAAACAAAAAACCCTCTGCAGACTGTCTGCTACATTACTACAAAGAATGAAATGTAATGCCATGGAAAAGATAAATAGAACAGTATTAGAGAGGGTGGAAGTGGGATGCAAGGTGGAATGTGATGCTACAATAAACAATATGGGATACACCAACCTAATAGGCTGGGGTTAGGAAATCTCCATGATTCATTGTACGTTGAATACTGCGGATGGGAATATGGACTTCCGGAAAAATCTCCCCCTGTAGGAGAACAGAAAACAGAGACACAAGACATGGTTAAAAACATTAAAGGACAGGGAGGACGATCCCGTCTTGGTTTGGATTTAGGTGACGACTAGCACAGTTTATATATATATATTCAGGATATTATTCTTATCTCATTTGGCAGGAACACATGCTTGTGGAAATACTTTGCTATCTGAAGCTTTAACCGGCCTCTTGTGTTCAACAGAATAGTTTGCAGACTAGCTGATAGGGACAGAACCGGAGAGCTCGGTGCGAATGTAGTGGTCCTGCCATACAGTGGATGATAGTGTAGCTTTTCTCCCTCATTTAATACTTACTGTCTGGGGTCTACTCTTCCTGTTGCCTTCCCCTCCTGCTTTTCCCATCACCCCTTCCTCTTTATTTTTCTCTCTCGTCCTCTGGCCCGCCTGACTGCAGCCCGCCCGTCACCCTTCACATCAAAACAACATTCTCCTCCATTTCTTCTCCTCTTTTTTTCTCCACATATCTCTGTTGACTTGCTCTCTTTTTTCACTCTTTTGCTCTTTCTTTTCTCCTGAACCTTCACTCCTCCCAGGGGATCCCTCTCCCATAGCTGACAGTCACAGACCCTGATGCCCCCTCCCTCCAACCACCACCCATTCCTCCTCTCTCCTTCTCGTTCTGTCGGTTCTGCCTCACTGCTCTCCAACACCCCCTCTGAGTGTCAGCCCCCCTGCTGCAGAGAGAAAGACAGAGAGACAGAGAGGGAGAAGGCGAACAGCAGAAGAGAGTTGCTTGCTTAATGAAGGTATGATATTAGACAGAGCGAACAAAAAGGAGGATAATTTGCCTGAGAAGTGCTGAGATAAAACGTGCCGGAGCTGGAGAAGCAAAGTTTGTAGATTATCTCCTCGACTCATTCCAGTCAGCTCATGGAGTCGTGCAGCTTTGAAAATGCGCTGAGAAAAATTCAAATGCCTGCGCTGTTTGTGTGTGCGTGTGTGTGTATATACATATATACACAAAACAAGTTTTCTTTGTGCTAGAGTGTGCATTTATGTGCGCGTTTAGCTGCGTCTGTCAGGTGGGGTCGGGATGTTGTCTCCATGGCATCCCTGAGTGCGAACATCCTCTCCCTTGTCATCACCGTAGTGACGGCAATGTGTCAGGTTGTTTAGGAGACGAGGGGCGGAGGGGAAAGAGGAGGGGAAAGAAGGCTCAGGGGTCTCCCTGGTGTAGCTCAGTGTCAAGGTCGCGCACACACACACACACACACACTGTCAAAAACAAACACACATACACACAAACAATCACAGCACACGCATAAACATCCAGCAAACCAAAAACACGCGCACACACAAATATGCTGTCAAACCTGAGGACAGGACGGGGTGAGCGCAGGGGGACAGGGTGACAGGGTTACCCATCTTTAGACGTGCTGTTCCTACATGTCCACTGAGAGTGTGTGTTTCTGCGTGTCAGCCTGTGGGTGTGTGTGTGTTTGTCACAGACTGAATGACTGGGAATACAACTTGTAAACAGCATTGTTTTTTGACTGTGCTTCACTCCCGTTTGTGTCTCTCCCTTTATTTTTCTGCAGTGTATTTCACACTGACCACGACCACCACTGCAAGTCTGAGAGAGAGAGCGAGCGAGCGAGAGAACAAGAATAGCGGCTGAGGATTGAAACACAAAAGCATCGTAGAAGGCGGAGTGGAAGGGAATGAATGAATTAGTCGTGGGTCACTGGTGATTCTCATTAAAAACAAATTACTAATGTTGAGGAGGGACAGCTGTGCTACTGTGGCTGGTTTCTAATGATACACACACACGCACACACACACGCTAAACAGAAGCGCAAACACACAAATATATGCACACAAACAGACACACGCACCACCCCCTGGGAGCACTGTCACCCACAGTGTAGACAGACAAGAAAGAGGAAGTGGTGAAGCTAAGTACAGCCTCTGAATACACACACGCTCTGACAAACATCCAGCAGGAACTTAGAGGATATGTACGCAGAGATGGGTTGACATGATGTGTGGCGAGAGATGACACAGTTACTGTAAGGGAAAGCTATGTACATTAAAAGTAAAACAGCTTTAGCAAGCGTGCTTTTGCTATTACTCATTTTGTGGTGACAAGTCTCCACTGTGGGAAGAAAAAGTAAGTCAGTAAGTTGTAAATATATTCATTTCAGTATGACCTGCTTTTAGGTTAGGTTTGAGGCAGTGGTGCATACTTGCACGCTTAATGGAGAAGTCTCCATACGTCAGTGTAAAGCGATGGAAACATGACTGTGTGTGTGTGTGTGTGTGTGTGTGTGTGTGTGTGTGTGTGTGTGTGTGTGTGTGTGTGTGTGTGTGTGTGTGTGTGTGTCTACTCACCAGGTACCATTCCAGTGAGGGAGGGGGTGGAGTAGCTGCCCTGTCCAGTAGGAGGGACATGAGGAGGGTAGCCTGGCAGAGTGGTGCTGGCTAAATCTCGACCTGTAATCAAACACACACACACGTTTTGTTGTCATCAGTGTCTTCCTGCTATAAGTGCTATTACACTGCCCTGCGTCAAATAATAACATTTGTACTGTTTTCCAGAAAATAATTAATATTACATAATTCACTGATGCTGATTGAAAAATGGCAATAAAACTATCATCACATTTAATTTTGTCACAAAATGTGAATCCAATTTTCGCACAGGGTCCATTTTTACTCATTAAAATTCAGCTTCTTTAACACAGTTCACATATTTTTATAGGTTTCTTTTAACTGGACAGAATAAACAATTGACATGGATGCAAAGTTACTGCTTTTGTGCAGTAGGACAAAAGGCTGGCTCTGGAGCGATATGGATCCTACTCACAACCCACTGCACCCAAAGGATCTTCAGCATCACCAGAATAAATAAAGTCATCATCCATTAGAAAGAATGGAATAAGATCCTTCTCACAATGCCTATAAGAAGAAAGTTCAGTTCCTGGAGCCTTTCTCACTGAGTCTAGACTCAAGCATCTCATATATATATATATATATTTTTTTTTAATCAAAAGCCCAAAATTAGTAAAGACCAAATGACAGGTGTCAGTGTCAGTATTAATTCTAATTTAACATAATCACATTAATGTGTCCTGGGTTTAATGACTTTAATTGTCTCTTGTTGGACCAGAAGAAGATTTTTACTGCTAAAATACATTTAGCAATAAGTATAAATGCTATAGAAGCAAAATCTTTCTCACAGTGACGAGTGATTTCAATTAATATCAGTTAATAAAGAAGGTAAGCAGTGTTTTTTTTCTACTAAATCATGCAGGAGCGGGCCATCCTTTTTGCCTTTTGTTTCCTCCAGTCCTGTTTCCCATCTCCTGGCATCTATTAATTTAGCAACTTCCCCCGTCTCTCGTTACCTGAATCTCCCCCTCCTTGCTCTGTCTGTCACTTGGTGGATAGGATATATAACTGCATTAGACTACATGACAGTGTGTCGACCCAAATCATTTCTCTATGTTTGCGCGCAGTAGACACTGGAAGTGCGTGGAGAGGGTGCCCTCCATTCATCATCATCATATACACACACTCAACCACACACACATGCATCAACACCCTCCTCCTGCCCCCTGCACACACACATTTATCATCATCATAAACAGCTCGGATGCTAACACCATCAATCCCATTCACTTCCCTTCCACTTAACCACCACTAACTAAGTGAGTAGGAGGAGGAGGAGGAGGAAAGGGGAATAAGGTGGGAGAGGAAAATACAGAATATTAAAAACAAGAGGAACAGAAATAGCAAAAAGCAAAAAAGAGCAAACAGGTACGAAAATAAGAGAGGAGGGAAATGTGCTAGAAGGTCAACAGCCATGGTAGATAAATATTTGTTTTCATGAGATAAAGTAAGATGGTTTGGACATATGACAGGGAGGGTTAGTGGATATATTAGAAAAAGGATGTTGAAAAAGGAGCTGCCAGGCAGGAGGAAAAGAGGAAGATGAGGCAAGATGGAGGACATGCAGGGGGTTGGTGTGGAAGAGGTGGAAGCTAGGGACAGGGTGAGATGGGGGCAGATGAATGGCTGTGGTGACACCTAAAGAAGAAGTTGTTGAGTAAAAGCAATATCACAGTATTAGTTTTCTCCATCTCCTGTATAAGCAACCATCCTGCACTCAAAAGTATTTTAAAGAAAGTATTAAAAGCTTAATTCGGTCGTCCAGTATGGCAACCTAGATTTATAATGTCACAATCTACTTTAAGTATTTTATAAACTGCCTGTACATTATATTTGTTTGAAATTTGTGGTGCATACATTGAATAAAGACTCAAGAACATAGACTGTATAGTAAAGATGGACATAGGAGATTGGCATGAAAAGTGTAGCCAATGCAGAAATGCTTTAAACTAGCAGTACCAATAATGACCAGCAGAGGGCAATTCCTCAGGTCTGATTGTGTAGAAGTGTGTAGAAGAAAAACATCCAATTGTTCAGTTTATTTATTACTTTTTTAAACGTTTTCCTCACAGGCTTTTATTTTTTTAGTGGTATTTTTCAATACAGCATGATGAAGATAAATTATGATTTTTAGAGTACAATAAGCAGGGTGTGCTTTAGGGATTTACTACTCTTGAGTTGACAATTCAAAACAATGTAGGCCTGCATTGTGGTTTTTCAGTCAAATCTATACCTTGCTTGTTTATGAGTTACACAAATACACATCTGGTCGGATTTTTGTTTTTTGCTTTTTTTTAGTAAGCATGTTTTGTTAAATTATCATAATTAATATCACACTGAATACACAATGCAATCTGCGAATCAAGCTAGCGACTAATGTGAGCATTAGCTTAATAAAGGATCATTTTAAAAGACTAATAAAGAATATGAAACTGCAGAGCAGCAGTCCACAAATAAACAGGCGATATCTAATGGCTAAGCCAATGTTACGTAAGTGGACAAAACATTCATTGTAAAAGGTCCTGCTCTGGTCAAACAAAATTCAGCCAATAAAAGCAGCACAATGTTGTTTTAAGATAACTGCTAATGTTGGCGTGCTAACATATCTAGACTAATATTAGGATTTTTAGTAGACCAGGGCTGCCCTCGGTCACAATTTTTTCATAATCTTTGTGTAAAGAATTTTTAGATTTTGTTGGCATAACCTCTTCTTGCACTGGGGTGGAATGGCTGGGATGAGAATTAGCACCACGAAGTCTGACTGAGTGGTTCTTCACTGGAAACCAGTAAAGTCCTCTCTCCAGGTTGGGAACAAACTGCTGCCCCAAGTGGAGTAGTTTGAGTATCTCAGAAAAAGCGGAGCAGGAGATTGGCAGATGCATTAGTCTAATGTCTGCAGTGATGCAAAGGCTATAACCACATGTTGTGGAGAAGAGAGTTGAGTGAAGAGCAAAGCTGTTGATTTATTGGTTGATCCGCATTTCTACCCTTGCCTGTGATCATTGGCTGTGGGTAGTCGATGAAAACCTGAGGATGGATTGATCAATGGATGGATGGAAGGATTTTATTGCAACCCATCAAATATTTGTTGAGCTATTTCACTCAACACTATTTAAAATATCTAGTTTCATAAATAAAAGGTCTGTGACCAAGGAAGTTGAATGGCGGGCAAACATTGTCATGTCTATGGATAATGTGGCCTCCAATTACATTTCAGCAAGCATACATAGATTAAAAATCCCAACTGTACATGTCCCCATGCTAGGGAAAGTGGACAAATGGAGCAATAAAAGAAAAACTGCATTTATGGTTCTAATCAACAAAAAAATTTATATCTTAAATCCTTTCATTTTTCTGTCCTCTTTACTTCCTATTTCCCTCTGCACCTCCCTCCCTACTTGTGTTTCTCCCTCACATATTGCTTCCCTACTCCAGCCTCTCTCTGTCCCTCTCCACCTCCTCTCTCCTGTCTCGTGTAGTAAAGTTTTTCTCTGTGTTTGACGCGACAGCGAGGCATTAGTGCAGACGGGCTACTCATCCGCTCAGGGTCAGTGCACAGGGCAAGGAGGAGAGGGAGGAGAGGCTGAGAGAGAGGAGAGATGGACTCTCTACAGCCCAACTTAGAGGGGGCAGACAGGGCCAGATCCTCTGAGGTGTGTGTGTCCGTGTATATGCATGAGTGTGTATGTACGCGAAAGCGCACACAGCGTATTTGTGCATATGTTTGCCAGTTGTATTGATGTATCTGTTCTCCACAGCTTTCCTGCAGAGGTCAACGAACAAGTACAAGTCTCCTCCACGCTCACTTGCAGCTACAGATGAACACACATCCTCTGCCTCTCTTACTCTCATACTGTCTGCCTATCTAACTCTCCCATTTCAGCCAGCCATCAGAGCAACACATGTCAAACCTGGAGGGATCAAGCGGGCACAGTGTGTGTCCCTTTGTGTGTTTTTGTGCTATAGTAGACTGGGTGAAGTTCAGGATAAAATAAAATGCCCTACAGATTTGGAAAGACCTTAGAAAGGAGGGATGAGAGTGTGAGTGTTGCTCTACAGCATGTGTCCAGTGTATCACCACTTCAAGGATGCAATAACATTGCGTCAAACACACAGACGTCTGATCCCCTTGAGGGAGCTCTATTCTCAGGGAAAAGACAGGCAAGGAAATGTATGCATAATATTCAGAAGGTGTGTGTGTGTGTGTAACAGAATGTGTGTGTTTGCATGCATAAGCAGAAATGGAAATTTTTATCTCGCTCTCTTTTGCTCATGCTCTCCGTGTCCCGCTCTTTCTCTCTTCCAGCACGAGCAGGTAATATTCCTCAGTGGTTTCAGGCGGCAAAAACGAGCCCATTCCCAGATATCCCAAATTCCCAGCTCTATGATTCCCCTCATTACAGATGGGAGCGTCAAAGCCTTGTCCAAGTGCTCCCTGGTCTACTCTTAATTAACCACTGCCTCTCCCAGTGCCCCTAAATGGAAAAGGAGGAATAGACGAGGCTCTCACTTTTCATCCATCCTTCCACCTTTCTTTTCCTCCTTCCTTCTGAGTTTCCTTCCTCCTTTGAGATCCAAAGCATTAAGCTCTTTAAGCCCTGACAGTTGTGGAGCTCCTGCCACTGCTGAGGTAGACTTAAAAAGCCTTTACTTTACTCTCTGGGTGTGTGTGTGTTGTTTAAATACGACTGTCAGAGCTCCAGCTGAGGCTTGACTCTAAAGTATAAAACACCAGAGTTTTGTCTTCTGACTCAAATATTTTATGGAATTTTTATGTGTGAATTATGGGATTGTGCAGCAGTAGGTTAGCAGTTTTAATCCTAAAACAAAACAAAACAAAACAAAACAATCCTTTAATTCTCTCTTTAAAAAAAAAAAACATTCACATTGTTTGTGTAACCAAATAGGAGGGTAGTAATTATAAATAGTACACATGCACTACTTTTTTAGTCTCTTTCATACATAAAATATCCACAACAGATCATTCCACTTCTAAGACGTTTGCTCCTCTAAAAGGCAAAAGCAACATGAAGAAAAGAAATGTGTACAGAAACTGAGTGGAAACGGGTCATTACTAAGTGAAGCTGAGGTTGGAAAAAATAAACGAGTACAAAACTTTATAGGAAAATTAACATTGATATGAAAACCCTTTATTTAGTCATTTCAAAATGTCTTCAGAGGTGAAGTTAAGATTATTAGCTAGGTGTAACTTTTACCTGGAACTAGTGAGTAGGACTGTGGACCGGAGACGCTGGCTCCTAACTCTGCCCCTGTGCCCGGATTGGCCAAACTGTTCTTCATCTCATCCAGTCCTCCTGCTAATGAAGCCATGGCCGAATAATCTGACGTCTGGAAGAAAGGAGGAAGTAAACAAAGTGTAAACTTATTAACAAAACATGAAAAAAACAAGTACATGTTATGAGGCTAGCTTGCTGTTAGATCTAACGCGGATGCAGTGTTTGTTACATCCTGCTACATTTCCAGCATGCGGCACTTTCCTCAGAGCAGAGAGCAAAAGCGCTTTAGAATGAACACAAACTCACAGACACACACACGCACATACAGAAACACACCTACAGCTGAGAGTTTATTGATCTGTTTACAAAGACAGGGATTTACTGTACAACCAAGTCCAACAGTCTATAACCACAGGATCAGCTTGCTCTTTCTCTTCATCCCTCACACACACAGGATACATAGACACGCGTATATATATCCACACATACGCGCTGGCATTACATAGACCACGGCTAACACAAAGCCTCTTGTCTCCCCAGATACCAACAACAATAAGAACTGTGATCATCTCAGCACACCTACACACGTTCTCCCAGTGGTGTTAACCCAGCATACACACACGCTGCAAAAACTTAAAAAGCACTCAGAGAACGCTGAAGTGACAAAACAATATGTTACTGTCTGAATGTACAAGTTTAAAAAAAAGGGAGGCTGAAAAGAAATAAAGAAACATGTGATAATGTGATCCAGACAAAAAAAAAAGCACTGCAAAAAAATCAAAACCCACAAACACATGAAAGGAAATTAGCTTAACTAGCAAGACACACAAAAGAAGAAAACCAGAAAATGCAACAGTATGGTCGTACAGTACACAAATGTCAAATAACTCACTGTCCACAACATGGATTATGATCTTTGGATCATACGGACAAAACTTTGAAAGAGGTCTTTAATAACCCAGCCTGGCTGAAAGGCAGTGAGATGGGTGGATAATGGAAACTGTCCGCTCACCTGTGTTTGACCCCAGCACAGAGTCACCACCCATCCATCCTCATTTCTCTACTAGACAAGTGTGTGTGTAATTATGTGTGGTCCAGGCATTACTCATCATTCAGGGACTTAATTCACTGTACACAGTGACTTACTGGGGACATACCCCTTATTGGGACAAAATCCCCGTAATGCAAATTATTACATTTTAAGGTAATATATGTCTTTTTCGTGGTGTTAGGCAAGTAGGTAAAGGTTAAAGTCATGTATTGACCTCTGAAGTCAGAGATACGCACGTTACCATGTGTGTGTAATAATAATAATAATAATAATAATAATAATAATAATAATAATAATAATAATAATAAAGTCTTTCCAGAAATTGACGCTTGAAAAAAAAAAGGTTGGCTCTCATGCTCATGCAGCATCAGGAGGTTTAAGCTGATCTGTTCCTTAAAATGCAGAAAAGGAAGTAACATCATGAGTAAGTCAGTGGAGAAAAGAGGTGCACCACAAATAAAAATGTGGGGCTTACAATAAAATATTTAAGTCCATTCCTCGGTGACCTTGAAGTTTATCCTCGTTGCTTTGAGACAAGTGATCATATAAATAAACCTTGCATTACAGCAACAAGCAAATGCAAACAAAGCATAGAAGCAAACACCATTCATTACTCTGTGGCCACAATTAAGACTGTGTAGAGAGGTACATTCAGTCATTTGCTCATTAAATCTGTCTGTTGTGTTAATTGACTACTGCGAGGTAAGCTTTAGCTCTGTTTTAGGTAAGAGTTCATGTCACATGAATGTTTCTGCAGCAGTGTTTTTAACCGGAAAGCCGTAATGACTGAGCTAACTAAACTGCTCTCAGTCAGCTTCAATTAATTTGTGTATGTACTAAATAGCCCTACTCACAGTATTGGAAAAGAGACACATATTCATCTAGAGTTCACCAATTAAATATAAGCATACAGTGTATGATTATTTAGGGGTGGCCTAAGCTTAGTAAGTTGGTCATTAAATTCTCCTCCTGACTGCATTTTGAAGCACACTTGACCAACACACTGAACCTCAAACTGTTCCCACTGTATGAGTAAATAGAACTGAGCAAATGGAATATTGCACTTTATTGCATGAAATTCCTTCTGTAGTTTTTTCTCCATTCTGTTACTACTGACCTGTGTGTGTGTGTGTGTGTGTGTGTATGTGTGTGTGTGAGTGTACACTAATGACACCAATCAGAATTTCCTTTAGGTGATGAGGTGAGAGTTTTGCACTGACCCTTTTAATACGTCTGCATCTGTGTGTGTGGAGGTGTAAGTGTAGGCGTGTGTTTGTGCTCACTGACCTCTTAAACACCCCTGTGCTCGTCAACACACAACACAACCACTGGACTGTGACCTGTCAAATAAGAGCTTACGCAGTACACTACACACATCCTTCCTCTCTCTCTCTCTCTCTCTCCCTCTCTTTGGACTTCAGACGCACTTTTAAGCTCTCTTTTCTCTCGCACATCAAACACATCACACCTGTAGTTTCTTCACCCAATCATATGAGCTATCACTGCACAGCCGCCCGCCCGACCCTCCCCCCCTTTCTCTTGGCCGCTCTCTGTCTTATTATAATGGTGTCTAATGTGTCCATGTATCCGTGTGTAGATGGGGGCCAGGCAGCAGCAGCACCAGAGAAGAAGGGGTCTGCCGTGGTAATTGGCCATGATGAAGTTTGGCCAGTGGGGTGACAGGCCCGCTAAGGAAGATGGATCATTCTCATTCGCCCCCGTAAATGTTGTCAATTCCACCGCTCATACAGCGCCATCAGCCCTCATCAAAGAGGAGGGACGCAGCTGCCGGGCCATGGAGGGGTTGGGGTTTGGGGTTGGCGATGATGATGGGGAGGGGTTGTTTGGGGCAAGATGGGAGGATGCAAGTAAAGGTGGCAGGAGGGGGACCTGGTAGATATAATAGGTCGCTATAAAGAAATAATAAGGAATAAGGAGGAGACAGGAAATGGGGCTGAGATGGAGGGAAATGTTAATTGATTCATAAATTAGTGGGATAGAGAAAAGAATGTAGAGCAGGGCACTCAGCAGCAGCAGCATCCCACCAATATATGGTAATACTGAGAACTTGGTCATTTTTAGTTTTTCTTCTGTGACCAATGAGTTAAAGCATTTGAAGTTAACTAACTCACAAACCTGACATTGCTTTGAAACCTAAGTCTTCACATTCTTGGATCTGTCACCGAAAGTAGACTCCCTGGATCAAATTTCACTTCATTACTCCACTAAAGTTACACATCATGGACAGCACTCACTGCTTTCAGTGTTTTATTTTCATTTTATATAAATGCAGCACTTTTTTAAGGGTATAATATACACAGTTTCTCATTGGTTGATTATTGCTGTCTGCTTCGATGCATTTTCTCCTTTCTTGTTTCGTTAACTCTGTCTTCTAAAGGGTTAGCAGATAGCAGTCCTTTATCATGACACTTTAACTCTTTAAAAGCAGCTGCACTCAGTTTTAATCTCACTCGTTCTATCACCGTCTCACTTCCACGCAGCAGCTTGGTCTGCTGTGTCAGAAATGGGACAGATGTGCCCAACTCAGCCAGAGACACACACATAAACACAAACAAACACACAAATACACACACAGACCGCCCCTGTTTGTACCATTTGCATATTAGTATTTCCTATTTTCACCACTTCCAAAATAGCTCGTGATTTCTCCATCTCCCACTCTCTCTCTCCCATTTGCCACAGTGGCTTGAGTGCTCCTGATGGAAAATTGCTTGACTATAAACAAATACAATTCCCTCAGTGGCCCACAGACTGAGACAGGGATTGCGGGGAAGGAATTTATCTGTGCTCAAACTGAGCGTGGCAGCAAGGGGAGGATACTCATTTCCAAACAGGCGACTCATGGAGGCTCAGCTCCTTATGAGTCACGAGGCCGCTCTAGGCCACATGAGTGGAAATTTTTACATTTTTTATAATTAATTAATTTATCTAAGTTTTGCAGTTATTTGCTGTTATACTTCTTGTATGCATGATAAAAAAATAAAAAAAAGTTTAGTGTAGTGATTACACAATGACACAAAGTCTGCTCTTTTTCATTCTACACAAATTTGAGTTGCATGGTTGATGCGTCTGATCATACTTAAATAGTTTCAGTGTTAATAATAAAATGTTGTGGCTTTGTGCATCTAAATCCAATCTTCAACTGAAAGCTACTTTTAACTGCGTCCAGACGCCCTTCCTGGTACAACCCCACAGGGATTTGTGTCTCCTCCTCTTTTACTTTTCAGTTAAATGTGTGAACCACTACACTCTGGAGCCATCAAATCCAATCTCTAACTCCACTGTGAAATTTCCTACAGGATACTTTAATAAGCTCATGCTATAAAGAAATGAATTTAGTGTTATTTCTAGTTTCCCGACTACTAAAAAAAAAAAAAAAAAAAAAAAAAAAAAAAAAAAAAAGTTTCCCGACTACTTGTTTTCTCTTGATTTATTATTTGCTGTGTGGGGAAAACATTCTGGGGCCAATGATAAGATGAACTAGCTGAACAGACCCGAGATGCATTCTTCATTTTTGCCTTTAGTGCAGCAGTAAAGAGGAGGAGAGGGGAAGACACAAAGGGCCAAGGGGCGGATTCAAACTGGGGCCGCTGCATTTCAGCCACAGGGCATCTGAGCCAAACTGGAGCCCAAGATAGAAATCCTTTTAAGTAAAGAAAAAAATCTATAATTTCAGTCTCCTTTTTCTCCGTCCACATCTCAGTGTAAACTGGTTCGTACTGGGTTGGGCGTTTGGACCCAGGGCAGCACGGATGGGCGGGGGTGCTGTCAGCCCTGCTGATTTATCACCTGGGTAATAGAAAGTGATTGAAGGGAAATTCAAATGAACTCTCTCTGACAGGCACACATGCAGACACACATACGAGCACGCACACATAAATTAATAGCGGGGCTTAATAGACTACAGGGTGAAGTGGAACAAGAGCAGGAGAGGCAGATGAGATAAAAGCAAGGCTTGTTAGGAAAGAAAGATAAAGAAAAAGGTCTGAAATAAACAGGATAGACAAGTAACTACTGCTGACAGATAAAATAAGATTTGCTTGTGAGCGGTATTGCTTTTGGTCTCTTCAAGTGGGACGAAGGAAGACAAAATAATGAGTGAGCCTCATGTTTTAGTGCAAGAAAGCTAGAAAATAATGAGGAGCTTGACGTAACCACTGAGATTACAGTTTATTAGTATAACACCTGAATCTGAGCCTCTTGCTCTTCTGTCTTTACTTTGGTTTTCACAGTCCTGGACACGTCTTTGTCCGATGCGCACACACTGACTCGCGCTTCATAAAAGACGACCCCATACAAAACATCACCAGCAGGGCCAAATCTGTCAGGAATGTCAGTCGCCAGGCAGGGTGACCCTCCTTGACCATAACCCCACCAATAGTGGTTACTGCGCACACTCACGCACATGTACACACACCTCAGCCCACATACCAAAGAGCCTAAGCTGTGGCTGTCAGCGTTAAGGCTAAGAGTGTCAATCATTCCCAGTGGGAAAAAGGGGGGTTAGCAGAGGTGGAGGACCAGATAGTCATGTAGATTTGTGTGTGTGTGTTTCTGGGTATGCGGTTGTGATTGCTTGGATCTCTTTGTAATGCACTTCTTAAAGCCAGTTTGACCCCAGTTTGATTCCCCTATCCCAGACGCCGACCCCAGTGGCTTGACCGGGCTCAGACAGGACACTGACCTATGAATCATGGGTATTATAGTCTTGAGTCCCAGTCTATAGCGCTACTACAGCCAATTCCTGTCGACCTCTCGCCCTGTGCCACTCAAGTCCCCATGTCGGTCAGAGGGAAGAGAATGGACTAAAAAGCCAAACTCTGCCCTGCAGGTCTAAGGCTGCAGCCTATTTATGCTTCCATATACTCCGACTCCTCAGGAGTTTGCTTGTACTCTTGCCCTTGACACTGACTGAATAAATAAACCAGAAGCAGCGGCAGCTTGAAAGCTCGCTGAAACAAAAATGTCATTTTGAAACATTGGCCAAATATTTCCTTAATATTGACCGTTGGGCTGCTGATTAGAAGGCATCTGAGAAAAGGTAGAGAGAATACAAATGCTAGCTTGTTGTCATTTTGTTATTCAGCATACCACTTACACCTGTCTATTCCACTCAGATTTACATTAATTTACTCCTGTGAAAGGGCGGGAGGTCAATTTAGATGCAACATTAGGACACACAGACACACCCTTTCTCGCTCTCGGTTTTCTTGTCTCGTTTTTTCTCTTTTTTCTCTCACATGCAAACGATCACACGCATATGCAGCACATTCCCAAGACGCATCAGCATGCGGACAGCGGCACTGCCGTCCCACCAAGCAGCAGGAAGTGAGGTCATAATGAGAGTCGGGTCAATATGTTCATTAACCCCTGTAGCGTGTCTACATTATAGGAACATCAATAGAGCAGGTCTGACTCATCACAGTGTCTATCAGACCAAAGAAACTCGCAGCGGTTTGTCAAGCCAACAGTGAAAACACGACTTGATGCTGACACTTTGAGAGCTCACAGCAACATGAAAGAATTGGGAAAAAACAGGATGAATGAAGCGCTTGGATAGAGAGAGAGCTTTTTTAAAATGGGATTATTTGTTGTGCAATGTGACAGCAGTCAGCAACATTGACATGGCATGGCAAGGCATAGCAGGCAGGCTTTTTTTAATCTAAAAACAGAGACAAATATTTTATATGACAGTCAGATAAACCTTAAATGCTAACTGGTAAACTACAAACTAATCTGGCTTCTGTACTATGTAAATCCCCAAATAGTCCATTACATTTTAAGCTTTCCTGCCTTACATTTTTTCACTTTCAGCTACAGAAAAATGAATTTTGTGTCCACTGGAAAACCCAAATAACTGTCATATTGGCGGCAGTCTGAAACTCCTGCACACTGTCTCTTTAAACGATGAGACATTCTACAGTTTTGCTCTTATTGATGGAAAGACCACAAGCAACAATGTGTTAGTCTAGCGCTGTTTGCTTTAATTTTGTTTGCATTTGTGACACGCAGCCGTTGAGCATTAGTTCTTGGATGTTTTTATTTGGAGATTCCAGGTTGGTGAAAGTAGGCCGTCTTCTAAACAAAACATATACCTGGGTGTAAAAAAAAATGTATTTTTTTTATATTGTGCTTATTTTTTGTCAGAGATTGTGAATAAAAAAAACACACATTCTGAAAAGGATGAGATGCCCGATAACTACTTCCTTAACCTCTGTGCTGCAGTTACACCTACATCCCAGGTGGCCCATGTATTATTTTCTTGACTAAAATCAGAAGTGGTGAAGGGCCACGGTTAGCAGGATGAAAAAATGTCTGTCTTTGAACGAGGACAAAGCTCTTGTTAGTGGGGAAACATACTTGTTGCTTTGGATCTTTTCATGGTCTTGTAAACAGTAAGAAAAAAAAATGCCTGAACTCAGCGAAAAAAGACTTACAGTATAGGATGCCTGAATGGCTGTTGTGCTGTGACAGTGACTTGAAATACACTGCTGTGTCTGGTGGCCATGAGGTGATAACACAGGAGACGCCACTTCTGCTTTAGTCAGCTCCTGTTTGTTTTTCATGAGCGGTTATCTCCTGTCACAGCCCCTATTTTTCATTAGCCCACAACTACATTCTTGTTGACTCCTAACCTCTTCCCAACCTCAGCCTCAGCCCAGAGCCTGCACGATGCCTCACCCTTACCTTGCCAGAATCAGGGCTCACATAGAGGTCAGAGCTGGACTGGATTGGACAGGATGGCTGTCTGTCAAAGAGGCGGTCCAATACCTCGATCTGCTGTGGTGAGAATAGCTCCCCTCTCATCTGCTTCCTGAGGAAGTCCCGCCCACTGTGGCCGTGTCCATTGGCCAGCGGTGACTCCTGCAAACCTGCACAGAGAGGACAGGAGAAAGGAGAGGGGTTAGACAGGCTGTAAATGTAGAATTTTTAAGAGAGGAATGATAACTGAAAGGGAGAGGAAATGAGCAAGATAAAAGGAAGCTGTTGTGAGTCTGGTTTGTGTTATGGACGGAAAACCCAGACAGACAGCGATAGAGGAATGAAGAGAGTAGTGAAAGCGTGTGTTGACAATATAAATCACTAAGACAGATGTGGAGAAAGAAGTTAGTGGACTCAAATGAACTCCAGTGAACTGATTTAAGACTGAGCGACTTCATAGATTGTGGAGGCTCAGAGAAAATGGTATACAAATGCAATCCATTACCAAGCATACGCTGTCTCTCCCTCTTGATCTCTAAAAAGTACACTCTCTCCTCTCATATATACACACTTGTCCGTCCCCTCTCGTCGTATCACACATACACACACATCCACACAAATATATATTGCCGCGGTATCAGTATTAGACTGTGAGCTCTCGTATCCTGCAGTTATTGCAAGGCTGAGGGACTGAACGAGACAATTATAAGAACTCTGAAGAGTCGCGGCCCACAAATGATTAGAGAAGAGAGAACGAGAGAAAAAGATAAAGAGAAAAAGGGGATGAGGGTGAAAATCCCCACTATAGAGCCAATTCAGCGTTCCAAACCACTCCTGAGAGCCTATTTTAGTCCTGGGGGTCACTGTGTGTTTAGTGTGTGTATGTGCGTGAATGTGTGTCCAGGGTAGTGATATGACAGACAGGTGGAGAGGGGGGAGGGGACTTCAAATATATATATATTTTTTTTTTCCATTTGGACTGAAAATACAGATTCATTTGCACCAGACTAGTTCTAATGATAAAAAAAAACTGAAGAAAGACAGAAAAAACTGTCGGTCTTACCATATTTAACCTCAAGGGATGATTCAAATTCTGTAGTTGTGGATAACTTTTAATACCACTTTTTATAAAGGTTATAGTGTTTGTTAAAATGTAGTATTTCAGATTTAATGACTTCAAAACTACAGAAACAGCTTTTGGGTGTGTTTTGCTAATCTGATTGTATAAGTCAGTGAGAATTTTAAAATACTTATTTCATTTATGAGCCGGAAACATTTTGCCTAATGACTTTGTGGTCTTATTTACTAGTTTTAAAGTTTAAATTGTATTCATTTTGTTAAATAGTTGTTTCCCATTTGAGTAAAATAGATGATAAATCAGAGTATAATTCACTTTGTAATTAACAAGTAACTGAGATTTCAGCTGAGGACTGAGCTGAGACAGTATAGTAGTCTGTAAGAATGACAGGTTTCCCCTTTAACATAGTTTTACTTAATCTTATTCATTCTTTATGTGTTCTAGTCACATTCCTAAAAACATAATCTAAAAAAGGTTTTACAACGTAAGTAAGAATTACTAGTTTAAAGCAAAGATGCGGTGGGTTTTAAGTAAGCAAGTTTAGCTAGATTACGTTGAGGAAAATAAAGTGTTTTGTGAGTACACCTGAGGAGTCAGAATTAATTGATCCTTTGTACAAGATAAGAGGATTATGTAAGTGTACATTTTACATCCACAGTAGCTGAATAAGGAAACTGACAGTTTTTTGGCAAAGTTGTTTGGGTTTGTTTTGGTTTTTTTTCACTTTTTTGTTGTTTTGGTTCATTATTTAAGTGATCTCTGTGCACATCCAAGAGTGACAGGCAGAACTAAGGCTATGTTAAAACATTTGGTAGATTAGTATATGGCACTGTGACGATATACAGGGTTAGCACTTCTCCTCTAAGCAGGAGGTTCTGGGTTTGAAGTTGTTGGTGGGCTGTGGCCTTTCTGTGTGAAGCTTGTGTGATCTTAATGTGGCTGGATGGAATTTTTTCCATAGTCTAAAAAGTTTAAGGTTAAACTGGCTATAGGTGTGAGTGCAAATGCACCAGGATAGACTGAAAACCTTTCCTGGATGGATGGATGGATGGATGGATGGATGGATGGATGGATGGATGGATGGATGGATGGATGGATGGATGGATGGATGGATGGATGGATGGATGGATTACAGTCACAGAGTTGTATAACGGTACCAAAGCTGGTTTGCTTACAGTTTGATGTGTGTTAGCTAAATTTCAAAAGTTGATAAAAAGGATCAGTCTTGGCCATCTTGGCACAACCTGTGGCTTTGGATCCATTCAAAGACTTCTAGCAAACCTTTAAATCTTCAGACTGTATCTAGCTCATACTACAGTGCTGTGACACTCACTAAACCTCGCTCTACATCTTCAGTACACAAAACCCTCTCGCACAAACAGAGGTTTGATCATAATCTCTCTCTCTCACACACACACACACACACACACACACACACACACACACACACACACACACACACACACACACACACACACACACACACACACACACACTCATATACAGATGCTGGGAGTAGTGTGAGTGTATGGTCCAGGTCTCTGGTGACAGACCAATCAGGGTGAGAGATAAAGCCAGTATGATGCTTTAGCCTGGTAACCCAAGGCAACCCATTTAATCCCACCGGCCAGTCCCCATGATGGAATTCAATTGATCAATCATGTAGCTCTGATGGCACCATTTCAGCCAGCTTATTGCTTTCTGCTTTCTCTCTGTTGCACACACAAACTCTCTCATATGCGCGCACACACACACACACACCCACACACAAATGCACCCTGAAAGACTGACCTGTGTCTGTCATGGTGGAGCACCCACAAAGAACCAGTGAAAGACAGAACGGGGGAGATGACAGAACCTGCTGTAATCGAGCAGTAAGAACAAAGCTTTTACTTATGATAATCAATATTGTCCATTCATCTGTATGAACTTGTGTAGAGGTGTGTGTGTGTGTGTGTGTGTGTGTGTGTGTGTGTGTGTGTGTGTGTGTGTGTGTGTGTGTGTGTGTGTGTTTCTTGAGGTGTGCATGCATGGGCCTTGGTATGGATGTGATTGAGGCTGTGACTGTGGGTGGGTGGGTAGCTTGATATCCGGCTGGTCTCATTGTATCCATGGATGGGTAAAGAAACTCATTGCCGTGACGGGTTAAATCCTATTCACTGTTGGATGCGCGTGCGCACACACACACACACAAACACACACACACACACACACACACAGCTGCCTCTATCTCTGTGATTCAGTCTCAGAAGGGAAGCGCTTCTCTTCCCTCTTTTTCAGAGCAGAACAAAACAAACAATGAGCCCTTATTGTTCTCTCCTTTCTGCCTTTTTCCTCTCTCTTCCGCCTTCTCTGTCTCTCTCTCTCTTTCTCCCTCCCTCCTGCCTCTCTTGCTCCCTCTCCATCACCGTCTTCTTCCATAACAGCCGGCTGCTGCCATTTTTCCCAAGAATCCAGAAGCAGTTGAATTATTAAATCCAAATACCCTAAAGAATTAGATGAGTTGTCACATATTTGTCTGTTTCCCTGCATGCCAGTGTGCTCCTTTTTGCTCTTGACACAGATAATCATGCTGATAGCCCAAGTGTCACAAGTCTGACCTCACAGCTCCAGCTCTTCCCTGCATGTGTGTGTGTAATGATTTTTTTTTGTCTGTGAGAGTGTGTATGTGCCTGATCCAAACTCTAGAGATCAAAGTTTTTGTGAGCCGGGAGGAGCTACGCACGAAGGGCGACGATCCCCTCCCTCCACCCTGCATCTCTTGCTCACTCCCAGCATCTTTTATTTGGTAAGCTGCCTCATGTCACAGTGGATGCACAAGGGGGTGAGAGGTCAATCTGGCATTCTGGGTAAATGCCATTGAAACTATTTGTTGTTGGTGCAAGAGAGTATTTTGAAAAATGTGCATGACTTAAAAATGCTGAGAGTGGATTTCCCCTCACAGATTTGAGGAAGAAAAAAACAGCACTCCCTTTAGTGACCGGCCCACCTGTCCTGGACTCATGCATGTTGGATGCTTGCACACACACACACAGCAGCAACAGCAGCAGCTTCAATGTGTAAAGTGAATAGGTTAAGGTACAATAGTCCCCTTTTGGCCCCAGAAGTCAAGTTCTTCCATTCACACTCATTCATCTCCTTTCTGGCCCCAGTCACCCCCAACTTCCCCTCACTTTGGCTGGGGGCACAGGTCACCACAGGGTTTTACCCCCACAAACTCCTCCTACCAACACACAGGAACACATACCTACACAACACAAGCTACTGATCCCTCCTTCCTGTGTTCACATGCACAGCAGCTGTTTGATATGCTCATGACTAACAGAAGTTTCCATTGCACACGTTGACGTCCTTACAAGCACACACAGCAGATATGCTATGCAATGACATGATATAAAAAACAGCAATTTCATCACAACAAACTAAGCATCATTTCACTCATACGGCACACCTTGCAACAGATTAGGATGGCCAGACCAGCTCAGCACCAGAACTACTGATTTATGCTTTACCAGTTTTAAAAGTCAATGGCCTGGAGAACACATTCTAATGTAGATGTGTTTTTAGCAAATCGAGGGGGCAATATTGTTGACCAGATGGCAACAGTTCAATTGAGGAGACAGTGGGGTGCCTCTTGTGAGCCAGAATATCATTTGCTTTATTTATACCTCTGTCTCTGTAGATACATTCCATAATTGAAAACATAATATTTTCCACAACACATGTAATTCCAAGAGGAAACACAATCTGCTGTAGGAATTGAGATGCTGTGGACACCAGGGAGTGTGGAGTTCAACAACATGTAGCAATGAGAGACTAAATAATTGGTGGAGGCACAAAATGAGTCGGTACCAAGTTAAAATTCAACTTCATGGGGGGTGATTGAGTGAGACAGATGCAAAGAATACCACTGACTGATATGAGAATTATGGGAAGAAGAGGTTTACCTACACTAGCAAACAGCTTGTCAGCTACAAAACAATGGATGAAGCACTCCGTATGTTGGTACAGTTTACTGGCCATATTGGCAGAGTAGCAGGCGATGTACTGGGACAGAATATTTTCAGTAACAACTTGTTTTTTGTGGTCAAAAGTATTTTTTGTTCTGTTTATGTGGTCGCTCCACATGCTCCAGTACAAGCTTATGGTTTAAGCACATTGCGAAGCAATTTTTAGCTAGTTATACTGGTTTCTGAGCAGGGTTAGTGGATTTAATCATTAGGAAAAGGTTTAACTTCTCACAGCAGTTTAGGAAAGAGTCAACGGGCGCTGTTAATCCTCTCTGTCACGTAGGAGGCTCACTAAGAGTATGGGCTGCATATGTAATAAAATGCCTGTTTATTAAGCATGCAGACCATGCCGCCTTAGGATCATCAGAGGATTCAGCTAACATTAACCTGCTGTAATAAATGAATTAATAAATAAAAATAAGAACTGCAGTGGGTTTGGCGATTTTTACACAAAAAATCAGGAAAATTGTAACAGATGTAGGAAAATAACACAAAGTAATCTCACGGTCTTATTGTTTTGCAGAATTTCACTTCCAGCCAGTGAACTGACTCAAGGCTCTGCGTCGAAACACATCAGTTCATTGGCTCCAATCCCCCCCCCCCCAAAAAAAAAACCAAAAGCCCACCTCACTAAAAAATAGGCCACAGCACAGTATGGTATCACTATTCTAAATATATCTGAGAGAAACACTGCTTTGCATTCTGAACTACACAAACTGTCACATTGCTGTATGTGCGATATATCCACCTGTACAAAGAGAGACAGACAAAGTCAACGAAAGAGCCTTGGTGATGTCCGGTGTGTCACTGTAGTGTACTGTGGGTTTATGCCTTCCTTCTCCGTGTGTAAGAATGTCTGCAAAGACAGGCATATGGCCGTGACTGCGTCGTGAGAAGCTTGCCTTATTGTTTGCCTGTGTATGTGTTTGTCTGTCCATGTCTGTGCATGCTGTTCCCCCTGTCGCCCCTTGCTGTGTGTGTGTGTCATTATCCAGCGGGGGCTGCTCTAATGGAAGCTGTGATTAGCAATGCTGTTAATTAGACCACAGAGCCAACCGCGCAGACCTCTGGCACAGAAACGCTGCAGATAAAACACACAAGCCAAACGTGACACGGAGAGACATAATGCTCGAATGACGCTTTCTGAATGCTTCAATGAAACGAGAAGTGATACAATGTTTCGATTCGAACTGTGAAATGGAAAGTCCAGCGGCAGTCATAGAAAACCGGCAGACAGACCACACATGTAGCACATGGTGTAGTGTGTCATGCACATAAAGAACAAAGTGAAACAATAATACTGCTAATTAGGCTACAGATAGTTTCCTTCAGCAACAGATCTGACTGCAGAGTTTCTGCTGAAGACAATACAGCACAGAATGGGGTGGATTAATATTTCATATTATTTATGTCAAAGAGGCATGGATGAAATCAGTGAGAGACCAGTTTCACTGTGGCCATTCAGACTTATGATCACTATCACAGGTGAATCTGTTAATCTTTCATTCTTTACTCTGTCAGTGAGCCAAAATGTGGACATGACAATCACTGTGCTTTGTGCAAGTGCTCTGATCTTATTCAAGAGCAGCAACTAAAATCAGAGTTCCGTCAAACTTAGTGTAAAATTTAACCGAATATATCTGAAAAATTTGAATTTGATTTGTTTCTCTTCGGTTCTGTTGCGCAGATATCATGCATGCACATCAAGGTAAGTCAAGGTGTGCATGCGAGATAACTTAATGAATACGAAATGTGGAAAATGTGAGGGAAAATTGCCATTTTACGTTTGTTTCAAGTGTTAATGTGAGAAAAGGCGGTTTGCTCATCGTGTGGGTTCTTTGTCTGCCCCAGTTTTTAAAGTCTAGAGTGTCTCAAGCTTCACCGGGAATTTAAGCCTGTTTTTAGAACACTATGTCACAATTTGCTTTTAAGGATACACCAAATCTTCTACCTCAACCTTAACTTTGTAACGTATTTTGACTTTTTGTGGAGTTGCAACAGAAAGACGGAGGAAAACCCAACCAGCGGATGATCACTGAACAGGATGATAGTGCAATTTGTTGTTATTTTTGAGTGAGCTAAAACCTCATTTATCAATGGACAAACTGTTCACATAGCAAGTCAAACTTTGATCCAGTGCATCAACGATATATGTGTATGTCTCTATGTCTGCGTTGGGTCTAAAGTCTTTGTGCTCTACTGATGGGTAAGTGGGCTGTATCCGAGCATATCAAGGTGCACCTGGGATTCACCTGGAACCTGCTGGAGTGTTCTGAAAATTCATCAGCAGTGGGAAAAAGGATCCCACACTGTATCTGTGTGTGTGTGTGTGTGTGTGTGTGTGTGTGTGTGTGTGTGTGTGTGTGTGTGTGTGTGTGTGTGTGTGTGTGTGTGTGTGTGTGTGTGTGTGTGTCAGGGAGAGAGAGAGCGAAATAGCCCCCAGTGGCATTCTGTCACCCCCTCTCGCTCCGACATCTGGTCCTGTCTCATTTACCGTAGGAGACCGTCTGTGTGATGGCTTTTTAATGCCACTGACACCCCCCCACCCCACACACACACACACACACACACACACACACACACACTCACAATCAGGCAAACACGTGGAGGCATATCAGCGTACACAAATATATACATGCAGTACGTATGAGCGCATACACAAGCTCGCATATACATTAGCATGCAACATTGATCAAGAAGTATATGATCAATAGTGCATGCATAAGCTGGCCTCTCGGGTTGCTATCCCATGAAACACTGTTAGTAAATAAATCTGCGTTCCTCAATGAAGATGTTTTATTCACATCACCCGTTGCTATTGCTCGTGTGTTAGATTCTCGTATGCCTTGTGCATCCACCAGGAGAAATTAGCAAAGTGGAACATATACAAAGCATAACTGTTTGCTCACCTTCATCCCTCTTCCTCTTGCCTACATCAGCAGCTGAGCTGATACCCAGAATGCCGCTGATGGAGTACGAGGAGCCGGCCGAGTCGCTGGTCACTGCTGAGACCTGTGTGGCTGGCACGGACGTTGCTGCAGAGAGATCACATGACAATGCCAACACTTTAAAGGATATACTGAGAAAGCAAAAGAACACCCAAAAAACAGATGACTGAAATGAGGACTTACTTAATCTCAGTGTCGTATTGTAAAATAAAACGGGGAAAACACAACACATTTATTGTGTTATGTGGACACTCGCTCTTGTAAGCTGTCCGATTTTGTTAAAAAGGCATAAGGCCTTAAATGACTCTTTAACCCACTGAAGCTTTTGCTTTCATAAAAATTTTTTAAAGAAGATAAAGCATAAAGAACTGCAAAGTGAGTGTAGCTTGTCCTACTATAAAAAAAAAAGCATTATTTAAAATGTTCATGGTTTTACTTTATGATCAAATCTCAGATATAAAGATAAGAAAAAGAAGACAGCAAAGTGTTTTATGAATTTCTGGCTGTTGCTGAAATATCACAGACTGCATATTTTAATGTACTGTGTCACAAAACTCTATAAACACTCACCAAAATTAATTAAACCACAATATATTTGCATATGTCTTTTGATCTCATTTGAAAGCACCAATATTTATTTGAAAATAAACAGTAAGCTATAGTTTTTGTGCACAAAACTCTTTCTGAGAAATTCTTCTGTGTGTCTGTGTGCGGATGCTTTTCAGGCTTGAAGAACAACAATCAAGTGTCCTTATTCATATATTTGTGGCATAAACCTCAGCATGATTGCCACACAATGTAAATCTTAATTATTCTTCCTTTAAAAAAAAATCAATAAAAGTCCATTTTATCTCTCTAAATTTCACTCGGTCGTATCGGCTAAATTGAAACTAAAGGAAAAGACACAAAAGACCAGCCTCTGTTAGTGTTTTGCTCTTTGTTGTCTCTTCCTTTAATCTTGCCCCTGGAGGAGACAAGTTCTTTGCCGGGTGACACAGCGACATACTTGTCACCGCTTCAGTAACACGCACACACACACACGCATCCTGCAACCTCCTGACACGCAGGCACAGGCTTAAACATACAGTCGCTCACTTCTTGGTCCCTTATCTGTACCCCTGTAAGCGGACGTGGGGCTGAGTGACAGTATGGTATCCCAGGAGGGACAGAAAGGTGTGGAGACAGACATACTAATCCCCTCTCCCAGCAGACCCCCCAAACAGAGAAAGACAAGACTGAAATGGGAATAAAGAAGAAGGAGGGGGGGGAAAAGCAGGTAAACCAGAGGATCAAAGTCCCTTCAAGCCGTTACTCCTTCGCTAACGACAAGGAGAGTATAATGAATGCATATCCCTCCTTTTCCCATCACTTGATTTAGCACTTCAATTATCTGATTTTCCTTTCTCTTTCTTTTCACTCTTTTTTTTATCAGAACGTAACGCTTTTATTCTGCAAATCCAAATGTTCAATTTTCCGCCTGGGAGTGGGACCCATTTATCTGTGTAATCTGTAAGCGTGTGCATGTGTGTCTCACTGCATCTAGGGGGTGTGTGTGTATGTGTGTGTGTGTCGCTTAAATGTGAGTAAAAGGCAGGAGTCAGGGAGCAGTGTGTGTGAAATTAATTTAGATTAATAGACAATGTGCGATTATGAAGATATGAGAGACTGAAACACAATCCACTGCAGGGCAAAGTGAGGAAGAGAGAGAAAGGCTATCGTATCTGTGTGTACGCTGCGATATTCATCGAATAAAAGGAAATAATGTTTCAGCCATAGATGCCACAGATATAGTCTTTCAGTCTCTAACAGGATAATTAACTGTATACTGAGGTTACGGGTCCTTTATTAAAAATATATAATGAGAACCGTCTGATAAGTCCTTTAATATTTGTCAGGTTTTGGATCTCGTCCAGCTGCACTTAACATAATTTTAACTCATGCTAATCGAAACTAAAGCAAAAGTTTACCTGTTGCTAATATACTCAAACTTATTTTCAAACTACTATGTTGCTCAAACAAAACACACCTGAATTAATCTGACAAAGGGGGCAGAAAGCTGTGCATCCTTCCCCACCAATCCCTGCTTGTAGCAATATGGATGAAAAAAAATGTATTTATGAATATGCATAGTGTAAAGTTTGGTGCATAGGTCACAAGAAGCTCATTAACCTAAATAAGTAATAGTGCTGGACTTGTTATAATGTGTTTATCGTTCAATTTTTTGTAATTTGGCGATGTAACTGAGAAACCATAAATGTGATCTTTTCTAGCCCTGAGAGTGTGCCTCACCCGGTGCAACCTCACTTTGAACTTGAATATCATTGTAAATAATCGATTTCCAGTCATAACCTCCAATAATCAAAGATTTAAATGCTTGCCAGTGTTGCTAATCTAGTACCCATTTGAGAAGGAACTGATAAAGAAATGCAAACGTTCTCTAATACTGTGATATTACAATGACTTGAGCATTTTTGTTGACTTATTTATGAAACAGCTATATTTAGGATTATATGGTTTCCCACCATGGATCCCTTTGATTGTTGTTATTAGGAGTATTGTACGTCTTAATAGTTACATTGTACACTACTGCAATAATGTTACCAGTGTGCTTTCGGTTAAAGACGTCATAGCGGATGGGCCAAGAATATGAAAGCTTAAAATGTAACTACCATTTTATATCCAGCCGGTCACCTTTGTTTGATCGTACCCTACCTTACTCGTTCTTCAGTCAGCTCTAGGTTTGCCCAAAAAGGCTAAATTAACCTGACCATCACACAAAACTCTGGTAAAAAAGAAACAAACCCTAAACATACTTCTTAAATGGAAAATGACAATCTAAAGCTGACTGTAAGGATGCAATGTAGATTTTAACTTTGTGGCACATAGCATCGCACACTGTCTTCACACAGGTCCAGAAACTCTAATGTTTTCTTGTTCAGCACAGAGGATCCTCTCCGGAGAGATTTACACAAAAACACTTCTTTTGTTAAAAAAAAAAAAAAAAAAAATTGGCTTTGATGGCTGGAAACAGGATTTTCGAACAGCAACCTACCTAGGTTGTGAGCCGACACTGAGCCCGTTTGACCAGGCTGCTGCTGAACCTTAGTCCGGATGATCCTGCAGGAGGAGAGAGGGGATATTAGTGTGTGTGAAGTGGTTTGTGTGAGTGTGTGTGAGAGAGATCCTGAGTGACAGAGAGAACATGACCATCGTGGGAGCAAAACTGTGTATATGTGTGTGTGCATGTGTGTCTGTGTGTGTGTGTGAAGTGGCTGAGGCAGGCTGACATGGCAGAGGGGCCTCACACTTCCTGCTTGGCTGCTCATGCAAGCCTTTTCTTCCTCTTTCCTTTCCTTTTTCTTCCTTTCCTCCCCTTTTTTCCTCTCCTCTCATTTCCTTTTCTCCCTTTTCCTTTCTTTCCTTTCCTTTTGTGTCTGTTTCTTTCCTTACCCCCATACACCTTCCTTCCCTTTTGTCTGCCTCTTTTGCTCACTCCTTCTCTCTCTTATTTCACCATCCCTCCCTCTCTCTCTCTGCTTCTATGCTCAGGGGAAAGGGTTGTCATTGTACCATCGTGTTGAACCACTGAGCTGCAGCCACTTCATACATATGGAGACTGGGGCCTCTTTACTATTCTCTTTTCCACTCCCAGACTCACACACAAGCACACACACACATAAAACACAGAGTATTATATTGCTCTGAGCTCTACCAATACGCTGTACCTGTTGCTATACGCCCAAACTCAAACAAACATACACAAAGCATGCAGACCGTCGTACCTGTTAATGGAGCTGACGCTGGGAACACTGTCGTTGTCACAAACTCTCTCTGCTAGGAGCCTGTCCCGGATCTCCCAGGCAAACATGGTGGGGTTTTGGCGTTTGTAATCGGCGATTTTGTCGACCACTTTTGGTGTAGCAACCTTTGGTTTGGATCCCCCAATTACCCCGGGGCGGATACTGCCCGTTTCATAGTACCTGCCAATTAAAAGACACTTGCATTGATCATACGGGGAGGAACGAGAGGACAAGTTATTGAAATCATTTGGATTATGAAATCTGCAAATTCTGTTTTTAGTTCTTTTATTTTATTTTTTTTATGCATACAGCTCCTTATTAAAATTTATCAAATCTAAACCTGAAAAAAAAAGGCCGGGTTTAGTTTAGCCACATCTGAAAATATTTCATGATTATAGGCAACTGTGCAAAAATGTTTCCATCTGAATCTGAACGTGCATTTTTTAAAAGCATGAGGTTGGTGCTTTTCTATACTTTCCTCATTTTCTCAAATATACATCAACAGGTGTAGAGTCAGATCTCGAGGCTCTTTACAGCACGAGGACAGTGAATAAACTAACACAGAGTCCAACAGTGTGGCTTTTTTTCTGTGTTTTTAACAGCGAATGGACAACAATGTAGGTCAGTGGCAGAGAGGAAAAGGATACAAATGTGAAGGATTTTTAAAAAATCATTTTCTCATATCGGTGTCCTTATCCTTTAACTCCTCTTCTTTCACCTATTGAAGCTGAAAAGCAGCCCGGTCATTTCTGTGACAGCATCAAAAATGCTAAAATAATTATTCAGAGTTCTGTTTCACTACTAAATCGAGCAGAAGGGGAATCTGGACTCCAAACAACCCAGATATAACATAAAGCAGCTTTCTGCTTTACTGCCCCTTTACTTCACCTCTCTTGGTGGTGGTTTGAACATTCCTCCACTTGGAGTCAGCTATTTTCCCTTCAAGCTCTCCAACAGAGGAATGACCTTCCCTCCTGTGGTCAGGACTTATTTCCGGATTACACACCAAACATCGTACATGCTCCTCCTGTCTAAGGTCTTTTTTCCACCCACAATAGACAGCTACTCTTTCCCCCGAGTCTGTCATGTTGCCATGTCGATTAAAATAGTTTTTGTGGCCTGTAAATCTTCTTACTGTCCAAATTTTTGATCACTTGTGATTCTTGTCCTAATTTGCTTAATTTGAGCTATGAAATGGGTGTGATTATTTGCTAATCCTCAATCAGCTGCATCTTTTTTTTATTTAATTTGAATTTAAAACAGAATTTTTTATTTGGGTATTTCTGACAATTGAAGCTCCGTGTTGGTTTGGGCTGATCTTTTGAATGTGGTGAGGAATCACATCGCATAAAACAGGGAAGATCTCAAAAACAGCTTCAGTGCTCATGCACTGCATGGACTTATGAATATTGCATTGCTCAGATTGCAATGAATGTTTGGCCCAAAGGTGGCTCATATCTGCCCACATGTGAATTCAGTCACAGTTCTCCTTAGAATGAGCCAGATGCCAGTTGTGTCATAACTTTTGGGATATTTTTGGCCACATGATACTTTCCAGGGATGTACCTACCCAGCAGCTGTGGAAAGTACCCCAGATGAGGTCCAAATGTGTCTGTCATATAGGCTTAAAATCCTCTTTAACCAAAAAGGATCTGTATTAAATCAAAATATTGCAGTGGAAATATTTCCTCTTGAAAGCACCTTGAAGATTTAATGACTGCACTGTGTATTTATAATCTGTGTCTAATGCCTGGATAGTTTGTATCAAAGACTTTCTATTTATTCAGCAGAGAAAACGGTCACACCGGTCAGACATGCTAGTCAAATATACTGCAAATTCTAGATACACATCTTTCTGTATATTTGATCCTTTTTTTTAGTTTTCTTTATTTCTGTTTTATTTTGTATCTTTGACTGATTTCCTCAGCTCCTTCTCGCAAGCAGAGACTCAGCTCTCGCTGGGATACACCTTGTTAAATCAAGGCGCGCTAAAACCCTCACTGCCAGTTACATAATGTTGCCGATTTCGCTGCAGATGTCAGAGTCAGCTGAAAGGCTAAATGCAATAAGCTCAAACACCTGTCACGCAACATTTTTAGGGCCTGACTCGTCCCACGATCGGCTTCTGTTCTCTTAAGCAATTTCACGTTATTACGCAGAGGCAGGAAGAGGATGGCACTGACACACACACACGTGCACACGGGGCGCACTCACACAACCGTTTCATGTCCACCATGGCTATTTCATGAATGTATTTGCATGCAGAAGGGGCATGGGGGGACAGGGGGTGGGAGGACAGCAAATGCGCTACACAGCTTGCAGAAAAAAGGGGGGATGCTGTGTGTGGATGCAAGCTGTCAGTCAGTCTTAAACCTGCTGCTGCTCTTCTCTCTCACTCTCTCTCTCCACTGTACGGTAGAGTAATCCTTTCCGTGAAGATGCGAGTTCCTGTAAATGTGCACTTCCTTGTCTTTCTTTCTGTGTGTGTGTGTGTGTGTGTGTGTGTGTGTGTGTGTGTGTGTGTGTGTGTGTGTGTGTGTGTGTGTGTGTGTGTGTGTGTGTGTGTGTGGTGTGTGTGTCTGTGTGTGTGTGTGAGGGCGCGCACGTGTGTGTGTTCCGCATTTTTGACTATTCACAGCTGGAGTATAAACACAGCTAAAGGAAAAACAATCTATTTTCAAATGGAAAACTATTTAAATTATTCACAGCTGAATCATTGGTGAATAAACGAGCGTAGTTATTGATATCTGCACAACGATGAGCCAATACACACACACACAAACACACACAAACACACACACAGGGTGGTAGAGTTGGTGTTTTTGTTCTGCTGGCACCAGAGAGAGAGAGAGGAGAGGATAAAACAACCCTCCCTCCCTCCTTCCATCCCTCGATCCCCTCCCCTCCTCCCCCCTCACGGTAACGCTTCAGTGAGTTGAACGGCCAGGAAAGGGGAGAGAGAGAGAGAAAGAGAGAGATAGAGAGAGAACGACGGAAAGAGTGAGACGGAGAAAGAGAGGCATGGGAGAACAATGAGCAACACATTTTTTGATATAGCTGAGGGTCGCTGTAGCTAATCCTTCCCCTCCGTCCTCACAAATGGTCTCTCTGTCTCTCATTCGTTTTTCTTTTTCCTGCACTCGTCTTCTTTAACACGCCTTTTCCCTTTTGATTGTGTCCCTTGTTCATGTCTTTCTCCCATTCTCCATCTCCCTCTGTCTTTTTTTTTCTTTTTTTTGGTGCAGAAATATGGTGCCACTTTCATTTTGATGCTAATTCCAAAAAGTGATGAATCTTTTCCCTTTTGTCCCCCTTTCTTCTCTGAGGGACGAAACGAACAGGGATTTACTCTTGAATTTAGCTTTGAAAAGGCAGAGAGAGAGACAGAAAGAGAGAGAAAAGGGGGAGGGAAGAGAGACACAGAAATATAGAGGGGGGTTGGACAAAAAAAATACAGGATATAAGGAGAGGGGAGAGGAAGGTGAAAAGCAAGAAAAGAGCAGAGAATAGAGTGAGAGAAGTAAGAGGCAGAGCAAAAATGGAGGCACTTTGGAAAACGCAGCTCGCGCATGTGAAGGAACTGAAGAACACAGCAGAACTGACACTAAAGGAGTCAGTATGACCTTACAGGAGCTTCAGTTTGACACACACTGAACCAGCCTGTGTGTGTTCTTTTCACCTGATGATAGAAACTAACCAGAAAAACAAAAATAAATCCAACAAGTAAAGGTGAAGATACTTGGTCTTCCACTGCATACTTTAAAGATTAACTTATTGTGAAAAGGGATCCTTTAAAGTACTGAATGAGGAGGTTGATGTGTGTCCTCACCCCAGAACACACACGAGTGTAGGTGCTTGTCGTCTTCTTACCTGCCCAGTATCTTGCTGACACATCCATGGCTGACTCGTAGCTGGCGTGAGATGTCGCACGGCCGAACCCCCTGATGGGCAAGTTCTACTATTCGCTGGCGAACTACATCTGGGAGGGGTCTGCCATTTACAAACACACCTCCAAGCTGGTTCACGCCACCATGTCCTAGAAGAGAATGAGAATTTGAGATGGGCAAGAAGCCAATGAGGAACAACAGAAAGAAATGCATAAAAAATTGCACTGAAATCAAAGCTAATCTTGAAATCTAACTCGATGTGCAACAAAAAAGGACTCGGTGGAAATTAATTACAAAATCCTCTAATTTCCTCTGATTATATTCTTGATACATGACAGACAGTTGGATAGGCAAGAGTCAAAGATCTTGGATGTAACTTTTTCAACACAATCAAACATACAAATTGATCCATTATCCTTATACTCACATATCAAAGACTGATCAAGACTTGGTTCAAGTTTAAGGTCAAAACAATATCAGACAGAAGAACTCAAAAACTTAGCAGCTTCACTGTATAAAGTAGCAGCAAAAACCAGCTTGTTTAAGGGCATTTCAGACAATCTTTACACCTCACATGAGCACTAGGGTAGTCTAGTCTGCAGCACAGCAGTTAGAGTCTACTTCCTCTATTTTGGTAAAAGGTCAATTGATTGGTTCATATATAGTGCTCAATGAGCTTTATTTTAATACTATCACTTCTCATTCAGTAAATTGATGCTGGGTCTGTGCCATTAACAGCTTCTTTCTGTACATTTACATTTGTTTGCCTGAGAAATAGTTTCTTCAGCAACACTTTCTAGGCTACAGTCCCACAGCTGTTGGCCCTTGGCTTAGCTGGAGTTAATTTACTATCTCAAATACATCTGTTTTCTCTCCTGCCTGTGATTTATCCTGCTCAGCATAATAATACTATTCCAAAGTGCAAACTTTGCCCAATTTCACCAGGGGCAGGCTAAGCAAAGATTTTGAGTAAATGAAGGGATTTTAATTAATTATTGACCAAGGCCTTGCCTTGGCCCCTTAGCGAAAGACACCGCTAATATTCCCTCTGAGGGATGAAGGGATGAAAGTATAAGGAAATGAATGAAAGACAGCAAAAACAGAATAGAAGAAAAGACGAGCTGAACCTTTGCATAATTGAATAAACTTCTTCTGTAGCCATAAGTCACAGAAAGTCACAGCTGTCTATTAGAAAGTTGCATAAACAGATTTAAACAGCAGCCACAACCAACAAGGGCAAAACTGCAAAGGAGAGTAATTTATATATACACGTGATCTGTGTCCATCTAGTTTCTTTCAGCTTTCCTATAGTAGAACGTATCCAAGCTTCTACTGACTGGATATACATTCTGAGCAGGTCAGCAGCATATCACAGAAGATGCACTTAAACAGACTACAACATTTATACATTTGTAAAGACCACGCTGTGAGACCCACATGAGCCGGGCCAGGTCAGAATCCAGGAATTTGAGGTGAATGATTTAACCACAGCATCCACCAACAGAAATGCTGCATGTGAGCAGAAAACAGTAAGAAAGAGCAGGACTGGTTCCCCAATCTTTTTAAACATATATATACTGTATGTGTATATGTTTCCCTCCAAAGGCGAAGTTTATATGAAATAGAATTTTTTTTTTCAACCATTTAATCCACTGGCTTTTGTATTACCATAGTGATTACGTCTTTAGGGGAAACACACACAGAGACACACACTCTCCCACACACACTAATCCTAGCTGTGGGGGTAATAGATTTTAAACACATTACCCCAGCAGGGATACCCCCTAAAACACCATGCTGTCCCCTGAACCTGTCCCGCTGTCCTCAACTTCTCCCCATCAGCATAAAATAAAGAAGCACACACACACACACACACTTTCACAGCTTTCTCCAGCATAAATATAAATAGGTCAATACAGGGGAGATAAATACAAAAATGTGAAGAGTGGAGAGTCTCATTCTGTGAAATCAAACAAAGCTATTTCCAAATGGCTAATGTGGACGCGACTCGCTTCCTTACTGCTTTATTTTTTTTTTCAGATAGAAGAAGTCTCATTATGCAGACGCCTGCTGCAGAGCACAATTTGAAAAGCAATCGCTCTTTATGAAAGACAGGAAAACGCAGGCAGAGTAATATGACCCTGTGAGCTGGGCTCAGCCACAGCTCAGAGACAAGCAGCATGAACTTTACCATCAGCTGTGTTTAATCCATTTGTTATTTACTTTTAAACCTGTTCAATCAAAGAAGTCATTCACCAAATTAGCGCTTATGTATTGTCATTTTTCATATTTCTGCTCTACACGTTTAGTGGATTCATCGAGGGAAGTACTGCAAAGCTTCTGAAGACTGTTTGCTTGGTATAGCATCAGATGTGTTATTATCCTGGGTTTGGATGTCCTAAATTTATAACAACCTGAAAGCACAGACATCAAAAGACTTCACACAGATTTGAATGATGTACTGTAGACACTACTGAGTCACACTTCATCAAAACGTCAGAGCTTTTGGGAAATTTAATGTAGAACAGAGGCTAAAAGTCCCTGTCTGCTCTAACTCTATGAATAAGAAATGTTAAATCTCAAACCCCTTTTTATTAACTTAACAGTGGATTTGAAAATCATTCAGTGCTGAGGTACCATGTTTTTTTATGTTCTGTATGCAAAAGGTTTCTTCGTGCTTTAATTGTATTTCAGATGGCTAATTATACAGTACTGTTACGTTGAGATATAGCAGTGGCTGAATGAAGAGGACCGTTCATCTGAAATAAGAAACGTGTTTTATCCTCGTGATAAGCTCTTCATGAGTTGGACAGAGCCTAGCCCTCCGATGTTCTTGATGTCTATTACCTATTTTATTTTCCAAAATAAGAATTTGTACCTCACAACTGTTCAGTGTGCTCTGTTTGATTTCCCATTAAGGAAATTTCTGGCTTTCAAAGGCTTTTTTCATATTAAAGGGTACTGTGAACTCATTGCTTTTGAAAGCATACACAGTAACAAGTCAAATGGAACTAGTTTTATTTAAAACATCCAAAATCACAATTTACAAATTTGCTCCGGTGGGCTACATAACTTGCACAACATCATAGCCCCCTTTATCACCCTTAATTCTTCCAGTAAACTTCCCGACCATACTTTTTGTAAAACATGTGAACAGATTTGATGTATTTATCAGAAAATTCATAATCAGAATTTAAGTAGAAGACATGAGCCTGCTCATAGTCATTCATAGGCAGTCAGTTGACCCTCCTGGAGCCTACAGGGCACCCCTGACCCTACTGTTTTTGTAATAAGGGAGCGATTTGTTGATCTACTGTGGTGGATTCATCAGACTTTACTGGAAATACACACTGCCCAGTCCTGTACAGCATTTGCAGAGAGATCTCACACATGTACAGTTTCAGATCTTCCTCAAAGCATGAAAGCGTCAGCTGACCTCCACTGGAGAAAGTCAGCTCTATGACTCTTTCTTATATTCTGTGAATTCCTTATAAGGTTGTCTAAATGTGTAAATGCATTTCTCCTCCTCCTCTCTTTATTATTATTTCCTATAACCTCTCAAGGAATAAAAGAACGTTTTTTTCTAGGATGGTTTATAGAAGCCTACTGCGCTACTTCCTCCTGACCAAAGGTATCTGCAGAGAAGACTCTCCCTCGCTCTCGCTCTCCCTCCCTCCCTCTTCCTCAGATAAGAGTAAATGAAATGGTTCCTTTCACCCTTCCTATCTGGGCCAGGGCATGAAATACGCCTTGCTTTGTAAAGAGATGGAGAGGAATGACTTGTGACCTACAAAAACCTCCCGATAACTATTTATTCACTTATCTGTGTATTTACTGTTGGCATTAGGCGTTCAGACTCTCACCATTCTTGGGGTAGGCTGTGTGGATTATGTGTTTGAAATTTATTTTTCTAAGCCCATAAATACTGATAGGGAGAAACGCAAATCTATAAAAGCATTTGTTTATCGGCCTCTGTAGCGTAATTCTCTGAATACGCTGTACAAGTTCTCATTTCAGAGGGTTATATGCCATGTTTAGGCATTAGGCTGGAGAGGCGAATGGTGCTGGCCCAGAGCAAGGCTGAGCAAGAGAACTCAGACGTTTCTCCTAATTTTAGAAGAAATGATTTCCTTTCTTGTCCTTAAAAATAATTACAGAAGAAACCCGGGCTGATGTTCCCACAGCTGGGTGGGTTTACTGACAGATGCCAGTAATTCATCCCTCTGACCAAGCAAATTAACCACTTGCTCACAGAAATTCAATCAGCAGCTCAGGAGACTTTGTTGCAGAATGAAGATTTTGCCAAATTACTAGCCTTGGCTTTTAAATGTCTTTCTACTGAACCTCTGAAGTCTCCAGAGGTGGTGGTAGTGGGGGGGTGTTGGCAGAGACAGCAGCTTCATTTTCACCCTGCTGAATCAGAGAGGGACAGAGACTGCCAGGGGACCAGTGGTCATTATGCATCCCTCTTGTATTTTATTTATTTACCCTTTATAGGAGCTGCCTTAAGAACCCAGCGCCACCTTAAATGTTTGATTGATTCACTGTTTCCGGGAGGGGGAAAATACAGAGATAAAGCAGAATATATTCGCGCTCCCCCATCCAGAAAATAAGGTCCATTAGGCTCTCTGTCTCTCTCTTCCAGCCACATTCCTCAGTGTCTCTCTCACTCTCTCTCTTTCCCTCTTTCCACATAGCTCTCTCTCACTCATCTCTCATCTGGGCCGTCACGGCCTGACGACTCAAAAATAAAGCAAAAGAGAAATCGCGACAAAACGCCACCGGTCCCCTCTCTCTTTTCTCCGCTCTCTGTCTTAGAGGGGGGAGAAAGGAAGAAAAAAAACAACTAGAAATTACTTTTGGCCGAAAACCTGTTTGGAAAGTTGCCGGCGAGAATACAGATGAAGCAAATTTCCTTGAGCAAACAGTGGATAGATCGGTGAGATGTGCCAGGCGGGCGTTTTGGACGTATAGTGCTATTTTGTATTTTCTTTACGTGAACAGAGGGATAATTAATATTTGGTGGAAGAGTCGAGGCTCAAAGAAAGTCAAAGAGGAAAAAGTCCCCCTAAATTAAATAATTTAAAGTAAACTTCATATTTCCAGCGGACACTGATTATGATGATGGCGTCTGAGTCGATCTGTTGGATTAAGATTAATCCATTTTTTCCACATTTCTTTGATATTGTTCCGGCTCAGTGTAGCTCTGCATTAGAAAGTCAGATCTATATTTTCTTTACGCTATAACTCGCGAGTCTAGGCCACGGCCTCACCTACTTAATATTCAACATGCCTCTATTACCATTACAATGCGTGATTATGAAATTCAACTCATTACCATCACAATTACCTGGTATAGATATTTTAAATATCCCTATTTTATGGTGTTGCTCGTGGTAGAAATAACTCTTTAAAGTTAGTGAGTGCTCAGGCTTGTTATGAGCCACATATGTGGGCTATTCACGTTTCAGTCATCGCTATAAACGACTGTAAGGCAAATGATTGTAGGGAATGAGATTTAAAACAAAAATAAAAGCAAGAAAATTAATATTAATTCTAAGTGTTAGACGTGGAGGTGAAAAAACTCAGATTTTTGTCAAATAAAATATTTGGGAAAGGCTTTTGGGACGAACACGCACTTGTTACGCCCTCACAATAACACATAAAACTTTAGGATCGTGTGTTATTACCTCTGCTTTAAATTAAAAAGTCTGTGGCCCATGTGCTTCACAGACTTCCTGATGAGGTGAAGTACACCAACACACCAGTTGGCACGCACACACGCGCACACCCACACTGGCACGGAGCGCACATCCAAACTCTCCCGACAACATTTCCACGCGTCACAGTCGATTCCTCCCGACCTCTCTCTCTCTCTACCTTTGACATTTTTAGGTGTAATCGTTTTAAAGCGTCTCCGCGCTTTGACATATATAACTTTAGCCCCGCCGCTGCCATCAGCACCGCGGATCATTGGCTTTGCTGAAACGGCAGGGAAGAGGAAACGTGATTCGTTCTAGTTTTTGGATACGTGTGTGCAGCACTTTTTTTTCTCCTTCTTCTTCTTCTTTTCTTTTCTTTTTTTTAAATCCCACAGAGCAACACACCGTGGGAAACTATGTCAGTCACATAACACGGATTCTCTCCGGGACTAAAGTGCAATATAACGTATAACGCATAATCTATTAGCCACACGCTGAAACGCTTGTAGGACGCTTTATTTGACTTTTGAGTGTAAAGAGAAAACACAACATGCACTGCCACCGTGCAGCCTGCTGATTTAGGGGGTGAAATTTTTTATGTAAATTTGCAAACAAAACGAATTTAACAGTTTAAACGTCTTTTTGAGCATCAGCATTCAGCCTTTACTGCCTAACACCCTAAATAAAAACACTGCAGTAGTTTCAGTGCACACTGTAATAAACTGGACATTTTGCTTATAATTACAGCAGAGGTTTTGTGCTTAAATTCAGAATGATTAATATTAGCAGAAGACTTTCTTCTTTTTTTGTTTTTATCACTGTTTGACTCTTTCTTCATAAATACGCAGAGGTGCCCTGCAGCACATTTTTGGAGAGGGGAAAGTGAACCGAAAAAACAAAGCAGCAAAGCAGGGTCCGCCATGTCACGACTGAGTGACCAAAAGTTGATCCCCTCCTTCTGCACAGCCTTCCCCTGCATATATATATATATATATATATATATATATATATATATATATATATATATATATATATATATATGTGTATATACAGCTGCCCTGCTGAAGTGTCCTCAAGCAAGACACTGAGCTACATAAAACTGTGTCCTGCTGTGTGGTAAAAACGGGGGCTTATTTTTGTAGATATTCGCATAAAATCTCAAAATCTCCCGGATCCGTGTGTGTGTGTGTGTGTGAAGTGCAGTCTAACCTGGTTATGTGCAGAAACACTGCGGTTACTGTTTGTGGATCAGGTTCAGCTTTTAGTCATGCTTTGTTACCCCACTCTCTCTCTCTCTCTCTCTCTCTCTCTCTCTCTCTCTCTCTCTCTCTCTCTCACTCTCTCTCATTCTCTCTTTCCCTCTCCCCGACCCTCTCTGACCCCTGAACTTCTTCGCTTCAAAAGAGGGAAACACAGCAAACCATCTCCCACAAAACATCAAATCCGACACAATGTGCGCAACCTGCATTTCATCACACGATTCCCAAATCCCTTCAGCTCCTCATTCTACCCAAAACTCATGTCGATTTACACTTACTTGACATTTTAATATGCACATTTATGAAAAATGATACAGATTTAAATTGTAAGAAACAATTGGTAAGGTAAGTAATACAAAAAATAAAAATGTATAATTTCATAAGATATAAGATTTGTAAATGTTTTCTGTCCATATTTAAACACTGAGAAAATTTCCACATCAGTCACTTATAATTGATTTTTTTTTTTATAATAATAAGAAAGAATAACAAGCAGCCTAAAGATACGCGTGCGCAACAAATTTGTAAAGTATTCAAACAATCCAATATTAAACACTTTCTGTATTTCGAAAAAAAATCCCTAAAATGTTTGTTTTGTTTTGTTTTTTGATTTCTCCGAAATCGGGAGCTCATATTTAAATAAAACAAAACATAACAAAAAAAAAAAAACACGTTTTCATATGTTTTTGTATATATTCTTACAAATAAATCGACATTTCAGTTCTTCAAATTATGATTTTTTATTTATTTATTTATTTTACTCTTTGCTGTTATTATTGCACATGCACGCAGAGCTGTCGGTCTGGGGGACAGTTCAGTTCAGGGCAGATGCAGATGAAGGAAATTATAAACGCATACACTTACTATGCATTGCCGCAAACGGGTCGTGCTTACAGTGAATCTCCATCGGAAAGATGGGGCTGGAGGGCCCCAGCGAGCTACTACGAGTCTTGAAAAAAAAAATGCCACCGGACTCCTCGCTTCAGTCGGCCAATATTACTGAAAGACCGTGACCTCCAATGAATGAAAAGCGCCTGTTTCCCTTTAAAAGAGGGAACTTTTTTCTTCTTCTTGATTAAAAAATAAAATACGATGCTGGCAAGGCGACACTTTGTGATGAACTAGTACAAAGATATTAAAACATCGAAAATGGAGGATTTGCAGGTGGATGTGGAAGAAAGAACCGGCCTCAAAAATATGAATCAAAGATGGGCCCCCTCATCATGGGGATGGGACACAACAGCGGGTCTATTCTGGCGTCTCCTAAACCAGAGGAGGGAGACGACGGCGTAAGCTTTCATTCCTTCAGCTTCTCATTATCACCAAGTTGCACCAGTCCCAGGACGTAAAAAATGGAGGTAATGTTAAAAGTTTTGCCAAAAAATAAAAAATAAATACGCAAAATAAACAAAGTAGCCTTCCTTCCTTTCTCTCCTTCTCGGTCCGCTGGCCGTGACCCCTGAACTGAGACTAACCCGGCGGAGGCTGAACTTTCTCCTCTCAGTCTGTTCAGAAATATTTACAAAGACAAACATTAAAAGGAGCTTTTAAAAGACAAAAATATTCGTTACAGATCCACTCGCGGCTGTATTTTGTCCCAAGTTCTTTTTTGCACATTGCTTCTTGCGATAAATCGTCCTCGGTTGCTTCTACGTGAAAACTCGGTTATCTCCCATCAACATAAAAAACCACAAAAGACAGCGGATAAGTGCTCACATCTTGAAGGTTCACATCCCCCCAAAAAGAAAAGGAAAATACAGAAAAAGTGCAGAGGAGGGGGGGTGTGGGGGGGGGGGACGCGCTCTCCCTCTTTCTCAACAGAAGGTACTGAAGATGACTTGATATCTGTTGCCTTGTTTGAAGGAACGAAAGGCAGCTCTCAGCTCTCGGTCACTCTTTCTCCTTCCTCCTCCTTGCTGACCAGGAACCCTGCACAAACGAAGATGCGGGCTTGTGTGTGAGTTTGGATTTCTTTCGCGTCGGAGAAGAAAAACAGTTCTCTCCGAAATTTAAAAAAAAAAAGATATACTTTTCTCCGCGCTCAGAGCACGCAAAACGCCACAGACTGCGTTTCAAGTCTGTACATAAACGGTCTTCTTTAACTATACAATAGAAAGCTGCCTGCGCCCAGCATCCGCGGTGGCGCACGGCGAGTTTCAGGACCTGGTCTCGTGCGGACAGCGCCCGCGCTCCCAACCCCCTAGAACCCTAACCTACACGCGCCGGCCAGCTGCCCGTCACTCACAGGGAATCTGGCCAATCACAGCGTGAGCGCGAGTCACACGTCACCGCCAGCCCCAGATAGAATCGGGTGGGGGAGGATGGCGATTGGCTCGAGCGAATCCCGTAGGCCAATGACGCCCCGCAGATTTACGCGTCAGCCAATGGGGAGGCTCAGCGAAGGGACGCCCGGCTCGGGGAGTAGATGATCATATGTTTAATTTCAATTAACGAAGTAAAAAAAACTAATGCCTTTATACCCATTTGCGCTCAATTTATTCATGTCAATATTAAATGGCTAATTAATTGAGTATTACTAAAAATGAGGCTTAGTTGCAGCAGGCTTTTATAAATGAAGGGATGCTGAAGAACTTAAATAGCAAGTGTCCATCTTTCTGTTGCATGAGTAACTGTAGCTGTAAGTGGGCAAAAGTAGATTTTATAGGCCCACCGCCTTTCTGGAAAACACGTTTGAGTAAAAAATTAAAATAAAAAAAATAAAAAACTAAAATAAATAAAATCTTTATATTCACGTAAGCACAGGCCTACCAGAGTCAGAGTGTTTTTGAAAACAACTGGCCCTGCATACTTTCTCTGTTTCCTCCCTCTTCCTTCAGCACAATGCTATAAATCTTTAGCTAGGGGGAGAACTGGTAGAAAACATATGAAACATGCATTCCCACTCATTACCTAATTGATCGCGGATCCAAACGGATGTCGGTTTTTACGAAAAGCAATTGGCGAGCTGCGCGTTTACTCACCAAACAGCAAGAGGGGATTCAATACGCGCTCGTCCCACCTGATTTGAGAGGGCATATCGAAGCCTCGCCCCGGTAATATTAACCAAGCAAATAGCCTAAAGCATGAGCCAAATTAAAAAGTGTTATTTCCCTTCTTCCTGTGTCTAGACATTTAATCGTTTTGGTGCATATGTGCCGCATGCACACATAAACCCCTCTGACAAGATATATTTGTACAGTCATTCGCAGACACTTAAACAGGAGGCAGAATCGCACAAGTCATTTCTGCCTGTCTAACAGCATCATTAAGCATGCGGCTTTTGTTACAATCTGTCAAGTCAGTGTCACAATGGAGACCTAAACAACAACCACAACAGTCTTTAGGTTATTCTGCCTACCTGTCAAGCTTATCCTCGAAAGACCTACGAGCTCGATGTACCTCAAGGCAATGCACATTTACTGGAAAAGGTCAGTTTGTGATATGATTGAGTCTATTTAATTTTTTAGATTTGCAGATTTCTTGATTTGCAGTTGTTAGCGTCTTTCCTCTGCTCCTCTCATGATCTGCACTTCTGCTCATTTTAAAGCGCGCATCAGCCCCGAAAGCCCCTTTAAACTCAAGTACAGCAAAACTAGAAAATAAAAAGTTATCCCTAAAATGAAAATTAAGACATTTTGACGCTGTTTCAGAAAATTTTCTGAAAAACTGGAAGCTTGGAGGCTTTTGGGTTTTGCTTTCTGGTTAGACTGGCTCTTCAGTATGGGATGTTTGCGGAACTAACCACGAGGGGGCGTTCAACCTTGGGCAACACGCCCTTACGCGCATGCACGTGCACACATACACACGAAGACAAGACGTGGCCTACAGGAACTTTACCATGAACATACCTTAAGTTAAGTCTTCCAAGTAGACCAGTGAAGGCCTAAAAGGACCAAAATATCTCCTAAAACAGGGAGGACATTAATCCCAGCACAGGATTATTGTATATCAAGCATTTTCTTTCTTTCTTTCTTTCTTTTTTGTCTGTTTCACTAACCCAGACCCAAAACACAAAATGTGTTTTCATGAATCTCCATTGATTCCACGTCTCTGTTCTTTAATCCACTGAAAGTAGACCCTGTTTTCAGCATCCACGCTAATCCTCATTCATATTTCACATCTCTTTGCTGAGTATTCATCAGTTATGAGGCCTCGTGGAAAAACACGACAGACAGCAGACGAGCCTCATTCTGTTTTTAGGCTTGGATTTTTCTTAACATTAAAAAATAAAAAAAAAATAAAACACAAACAAGTAGTAGTAATATATTTAAAATTCTGACATTTAGATTTGCCACCTACACCTCAGGCCTGATTTTAGGCCACAAAACGAACAAAATGTCGAAAAGCAGGGGACCGCTGATAATACTGAAAATTCTCTGAAGTGGGACCAAGAGTGAAAAAAAATCTCCTGGCCTCGTGACGTTTAAAATAGGCCTAAATGAACCTACTTTTAAAATATGACAATATCTAATTTTACTTTCTATATAAAAAAAAAATACTACTAATAAATTCGTAATATATTGCATTGGCAGAGCAGGTTATTTTGCTATCTTAGAGGGGTCTCCAAACAAAGACTCAAAAACAAAACCTGCCATATGATACTTTACGTATTTCTGTCACTGAATCCGTTCTCCTTCTGCACCCAGTCTGTTTTTATTTACTGAGATATAGACACGAGCGCTTCTCTCCCCACAGAAGTAAATTACAGCCGTCGCTCTTGTCTCTCCGATTTGCAAATTAAATACATAAGCAATTAAAAAATCCAAACACAATCAATCATGTATACAAATTGTTGTTGCTTTAGGGTTTGAAATTTGGAGAAAACTTCAATCAGGGTAGGACGACTTTAATCCGGGGATCCAAATCCATTACCATATTTCATTACCTCTCCACTGCTGGAAATGGGAGGATGGGAGGGTGGTGGTGGTGGAGGAGGAAGAGGAGGAGAAGGATGAAGGGTTTGTAGACTTTTTTAAACGTTAGTAAGAATGTGGTGGAGTTGTGATAATCATTTGGAGGCAAATTGAACCCACTGTTGTTGTTTAGGAGTTCCCCCCTTTCACTCCTGCTCTCCCTTTTCCCTCTATCCACCAAGAAGGCTTCGGCTGTTTTGCTTTTTTACGCCCGAGCCTCAAAACGAAAAAGCAATGAAAAATTAATAGCGCATGTTAACTCCACCAGCTCGTTTATTACACGCCCGCTGACTGTAAACATAATGAGAAAGCTCCCGTATCTCTTCTTAAGTTTTCATTTGCTTATAAAATATAAAAGTCATAACTAATAAATAAAATATATGGACTGAAGAGTGAACCGTCTTGGACTTCCCGGGGTGGAACTCGACCGTGTGCCGAGCAGGTAAATCACTGAGACCGCTTGTCCCACCCACAGGCCCGATCAGATGGTCCTATTTGTAATCATTTGGCTCATTCATAATGCAAGTAAAGACCAGTCTGTCATCTGTCAGGTGGAATAGAAAGCCCTCATGGCCGTATATCAGCCTAGTTTCTCTACTATGATGGGGCACTTGAGGTCAAAGCGAAAGCAGGCTACGCCATGTGAGGTCATGGTTGTCTCCCTCCCCTCCCCTCCCTCCCTCCCTTCTCTCTCTTACATTTTCATGATCAGATACTGTACTCTGCACAGTTTAGTGAGCGTTTTGGTAACAACTTTTGTACGGTGGCGTGTCAGCTTTGACTTTGAGAAAACACAAATGCTGCAAATGAAGTTTGAATGGTCAGAGTAGTGCAGAGCAGTTCACGGGGTTTCCGGGACGCCTGCATAAAAACAGGCTGGCAGAGAATGACGCAGAAGAATACACGCAGAGAAACGATACCACTGAGTGGGTCATATTACTCTCAATACACCTGTATTTTACTGTGGACAGAAGACAGGCCAAGGGCAGCTAACATCATATACGATTGTTGAAAATGTCTTATAACACAGATAAATGCCACTTTTAAAATGTTTTATAAATAATTCACAGAAATAACAGCCACGCTAAATGGAAAGAATCGAGCCTTGCACTTTCAGAAGCTTTTACTAGATTCACGTTCTTCCCCATTGATTCTCCTTTGCACTCCAAGCACGTATCTTAAAGTGAGAGGAAACATGGAGAGGCCGTAGGTACAGGCCCCGGGCCCAGAAGACTTTACACATCAGCATGGGAGGGGCCCTCCTTTAAACTCTGATTTCCTCAGTGGCTAAAAGGCTATCATCCAATTGCTACAAATCCCATCGTTTTCACCGTTTATCAGGGGCTAGGCCCACTCCACAAAAGACTGCAGAGGAGCCCTGGCTTGTCTTACAGAGCAGTGGCATCATCTGTAGAGAAATTTTCAAAGAAGGGTGACCCCAAGATAAAAAAAAAAAAAAAAAAAAATTCTATTACAAGACAAAGTGCCATGCTCTCAAAAGTCCTCCTTGACGCAATATTGTGAAAATGAATGCGTAAAACAGCATTAACTGCAGTCTGAATCTCTATAAAAATGTTATTCAACAGCTGTCTTAAATCTGTGAGCGTACATTTCAATATTCTTACTAACAGGCAAAAGGAGGGGTCACGAAAGCAGATGTTGCTTTTCTGGAGGAAAAAAAGCTGCGTGGAGCCCGTTCAAAGAGGCTGATCACCTACCCACAGTTTCTTAATGACAAACGACGTTTTTTCAATGCAGACACAGCGGGCAGCAATATGAAATGATGTGATATCCATTGGGTGCCATAACAAGGTCGATGGCCTGATCCATTGCTGTACCAGACCCCGCTGTTTTATGAATAGGCCTATAGGAGATTAACCTGTTGAATAAAATAATGGAGACACGAAGGAAAGAGTCGAGCTCGCATCTTTTAGAGAGTTGCATTTGACTGAAACGACCAGAGACACCAACTTCTGTTTAACAAACTAGAAAAACAAATAACATCTCACATGGCCACCCTCACAAGACGCATTTTACACATACATTTGTGAGACTTGGAGATACACAGCGACCACGATCTTGCGCAAATCCACGTTGCCTTTCAGTTCTAATCACCCACCCGGTACTAAGCTAACCCCATCAGGTGACTGACCAACACGTGGAGATGACCTGAAGCACAATGCCACCCAAACCCAGCAACCTCAGCCACTTTTACTTCTCTGCCAGCAAATGACGATAATAATAATTAATACAAAATAGCAAATAAACACCAAAACATATCTTTTAAAGAAGCAAAATTATAAACCGATAGCACTCAGGAACATTTTCTATCTTTTTTTTATCTCTTTAAATGAAGCCTAAAGAATTTCTAAAAGACAGATACACGAAGACTAAAAGTTTCTGCACTTGTCCAAAAAGTCACAAACTTGAGAGAAAACATTGCAACTAAAGCACATTTTACACTTCAAAGTTAGCACAAAAGATTACGGAGTGTTTCGTTGCAGAGATCAACTCCAGAAAACTTTTTTATAGTTTTTGTAATAGTTTTAATAACTTGGAACGGCTTTAAAGCAATTTTTTTTTTCAAAGAAACGTTTGTAAAAAGCTAAACTTTAACTCGTATTTAAAGGTTTTGTCGTAAATAAAAATTAAAAAGCAAGAAAAGCACGGGTTCACTAGATAAGTAGATGAGTTCTAGCTCTTGATGAGAGCAAAAATATAGCCAGAGTGAGCCGGTGCGACCCTACCTGCTCTTCCCAGCCGCAGCGCAGGACTCTTGGGCCCCTGGTCCATGTTACTCGGTTAGAACAGGGGGAGGCGATGGAGGGAGAAAAAAGGAAAAGATCAAAAACTTTTTTCCAGCGTCTCCCTCTCCTCCTCCTCTTTCTCTCTCTCTCTCTCCCCCTCTCTCTCCCTTTCTGGGGCAGTTTTCTTCTCTCCCCCCTTTCTCTCTCTCCCCCTTTTTTTGTCCCCTACTTTTGGGGCGACTTGTAGGTTGAAATAATTCGACCCTTCCGCTCCCTATTGCACTCCCTGCAAGTGCTCAGTCAGCTGCAACTAAACGCTTTAGGTGGAAAAAAGGCTTCGGGGGGAAGCGTGAAATGATCACGCCGAGTAAAAGAGCCGCTTTCTCAATGTGCGCTCATGTCCTGTCCTTTTCCTGCACGAGCTTGCACACACAAATTCAATGAGTGTACGCGCTCACGTGCACACATTAACGTGCGCTCCGACGCACGCGCGCGGCCCTGCATACATAACACGCAACTTACAACCGCCACCCTTCCCTTCAGGGCCGCGCCCCCTCCCTCGCATCTGTTACCAAGTTCCACTTTACTAAACTTTCCCGCCCACACCCCACTCTCCCTCTCTCTCTTTCTCCCTTTCATGTTAGATTCATTTCCTCTGATACCTCTGATTCATTCCCGGTTGATTGCTATGCAGGTTGATAGGTAACATTACAGCGCCATGCGTAAAACTAGTGCGCTTTTTTTTTTCTTTCGTTTTACTTAGAAATAAGAAAACGTTGGTTCACAGGTGGATTTATGTTTAGTGTCCTTTCAGTGTCTCCCAAAAGAGTGCTCAAAGAAGTTTCTCCAACTTCTGTGCTCCTCTGCCGGTCTACACCTGTTACGCAGGATGCTCGTTACGCACGGACTCAGAGACTTTGGAGCAGGTGCAATACGTCGAGCTACAACTTCAGCTAACGTCACTGCTCTGCAGTTGGAGCGTGCAGTCTTCCCCTGCGTGCATCTCGTGAAAAGAGTTTGTTACAAAACGGATAGTTCTGGTCCTTAGTCTTGATTGTCAGACACACACCTGTAAGCGCGTTACATTTAATTTAAAAATTGATTTGCCAACTGAAAATTTCCACTCATACTGATACTCACCGCTTTCTTTGGGTTTCTTAGAGTGTCTAGTGAAACACTGACAATATAGATCTCCTGATTCAGTGTTCCTTTGTAGGCTTTTCGTGTTATTACGGTCAGGTTTTGCTGTCGCTTTTCGCCAACAAATGCACTCCGCCACCCCCGCCCCCCGCTCCCCCATAAATTATTATAAATACATTTATTACATTTATTGATACATTTGCAACTTTTAAAATCAGACTGATATTAATCATAAGGCTGTGTAAATAATCACACTTGAAGACCAAAGTACCACTTTGAAGGAGCAATTTTAAAAGAGTTTGGCAGCAGCGTTTTCAGTAAAATTTTCACCAATAAGAGGGCATGAGGTAAAGCCGGAACGAAGGGCTGTCTTATGCAGCAAACAAACGCAATTCAATTATGCTTAAAAGAGGACTGATTCCAGGCGAAAACACGTGAAAACAGTAGTACAAACGAAAGTGAATTTACTGTAAAGGACAAACACACAACAGTCGTAACTTAAGATTTCACCGCCAGTTCCTACCGATCGTGACCATAAACAGGAATTAAGATTTAAGAGCGAAATTGAAGCAGTGGGTGTGTCTCTTTACTCGGTGTCTAACTTCTTCTTGCTTTCCTCCAGACAGCTGCGGGTCTCAGGGTTCACGCGCAGCCCCGAGACAATTGAGTGAGGAACAAAGCGCGAGACAGCGACCCATTTTGCTCTACTTGTCGCCTCGCGCTGCAACACTACGACCCTGACCTTCGGCTCGCGCCCACAACATCAAAACATCAACATTAATGTTTCCCGTGTGGTGGCGAGAAAACAAAGAAGGAGGCTCTACTCTGACCTTCAGGCGGGGAAGCAGCCGCAGATAAATCAATTACAGACTTTTATGAGGAAAATATGAATTTATGCCGTGTTGGAATGGACTGTAGGCCACTTATGCGGGGAAAAGTTGGTCAACGGGATCTTTTGAACCCCCCCTTTGCACATCACACAGAGTGATTTGGTTAGTACTGCAGCCTGGTGTTGTCACTTTCCAGGCTAATGATGATTAGGCCTGCACACACTGACGTGGATTCTGTGTTTTGCCTGCAGGGGAAAGCTCTTGAATCCCCGGCAGAACTGTCTCATCCTTATCACTTCATGGACCCCCAAAAGTTGAATCTGTATGCAAGGCCACGGCTGCGGATTATTCACTACATTTCCTAAACGTGTGAGCTCGTGGAGAGAAAAATGTGCAATTATCTGCTATTGGGCTCTTTGAAGAAACCACACTATTGCATTCTGATTGGTTTTAATTTGTGTGTTTTTTCCTTAGTCTTTTCCAGAGACGCACATGAAGATAAAATGCACATTTTGCCACAATTATAATTTCAAACTACAAAACATAAAGCGGACACAGTTTGAGGGAAGGGGGGGGGCATTTTTAAATCAGATTTGACTGGTAATTAATCTTCACTGTAGTGCAGTGAAATGCAGAAACGTGTAACGATTTTTATTAATCGCTCGAGGCAGTACAATAATAATAATAATTATTATTATTATTATTATTATTATTGATGATGATGATGTTAATAACGAGCTATAAACATAAAAGAAAAAATTACTGTATACATAGTGTATATGTAAAATACATATATACATCACGCATTTTAAATATATTTATGTAACAATGTGCACATAATTATTTGGGCTGAGTTATATGTTGCCTGTATGACATATTTTACATGCAACAGTTTTTTTTTTTACATTATTTATTTATTTTGTTATTTTTTATTGTTTGTATTTCAAACATTTAGACCAGAAATAGTTTTTCTAAAATCCCTAAAATCCCATTTTTTAATAAATGAATGTATTTCTTTTTTGCAGTCTTTCATGTTTCTCTCCACTTTTTTTATTTGTTTTTTTGTTCTTTGCTTTTTGGTTGTTGTTGTTTTTTGGCCTGCAGGACGTCTTCAAAGAACTCTCCACAGTTTAGATATTAATCATCACTTGTTTGTTTTTCACCCCCGTACTAATTAATGTAATTAATATGAGGGGGGAGTAGCTGGATCGGTGACCCGAGCTCTGACCGAGCGGAACCGGAAAGAATCGCATTAAAGCGCGAGATAGAAGAACTAAAGGGACGATTAGAACAATAAGTAAACACGTAAACACAGGAGGAAACGCTCCTCGTCTCTGTGGGACTTTTGGCTTTCACCAGACCGGTTAAATTTAGTGTAAACTACACGGAAAAGACAAAGGCCTGCAGTTCTGTGGGGTTTCATTATGTCTGTGCAAAATTACACATGCATCTGTGTTATCTGTGGAAGGTCACAAGTTGTGTGTTAAAGGTCCTTCAAAATTTCACTTAGATGCAGGCTATGCAAATTAGATATCGACATGATTTACTTTTAACTATTAAAAGTGAAGGCAGGACATTTGGACAATGACAATTTAATTTGATTATGCTGTATTTAAATGGAGATCCAACTATACACAGCTTTTAATGCTATGCCTGGAGCGAATGTGAACCACTGTAATGCTGGGTTTAATTTATATTTAATAATAATAAACTTGTATATCAGGTAAAGGTGAAGCAATACACTTTACTGCATTTCCCATCAACTGTAGCAGAGAGGAAGGCATCAGAAATAGAAAGTAGAAGTACCTTAAAATGTACTCAAGTGTTCATTAAAATATTTTGTCTAACTTTAGAGTGAACTACATTTACATTTCAAAAGAAAATTCAACAAGACACACCTAAGTTTACCCGATAATGATGTTTTGTTTGCTACCTAAATGTTATTCTTCAGTCCAAAGCCTCACATTCAAATCAACACTGTATTTTTTCATATTTAAAAATGAAAGGGACAGAACTATTTAAAAGCCTACTCTGGACTTATATCTTATATACTTCTTCATTTTACAAAAAAGAAAAAAATTAAAAATTGTGGTTTTCCTGCTTTTTATATTTGTTAATCCTTCCTTAAATTCTGGAGTATTCAGTAACTTTTGTTTTTCAGCAATGTTATATGAATAAGTCTCACTCAGGGTTTCTAACTTAAAGTGTATCAGGTATGGCTTAAAAAAATACTCCCTCTGATCCACTTATGTGTTACATTTCTTTACAGTAAATCAGAGAAACCTAATACCGACAGTCCTGAAAAAAAAAACAAAAAAAAAAACTTACCTCTGGTGCTCATTGTTTTCCTAGAAATACTCAGAGCCACAGTGCTGATTGAGCTTACCTCTGTATCCCTGGGATTTAATTCAGAGTGGCACTTCACTGTGGCGACACAAGGTTCCCTTTCTGCGGCCATGGTGCCTGGGTGTTGTTGTGGCTATAGAGGCTAGAAAGGGGGCTTAAGGGCTGCAGGGCGGATTGAGAAATGGGACACATTATTTGTCCATGAAACATTATGTGACACAACATGACACCAGGCCATTTGTATGTAAAGGTAAACATTTCAGCGTGACAATTCGACAAGAGCGGACAAGGCTCCTGTCAATGTGGTTTTATACTTGCAGCTGAGAAAGAGGTGTTGTGGCATCGTGTGGTGATGAAGTGTGTATGTGGGACTTTGTGTGTGTGTGTAGAGCTTGTGTTCACAAATTTAATCCCCATAGACACAAGTCACTTGGTCTGGCCTGAGAAGGTGTTGTCAGGCTTGCTCTCTCGTTTTTTTTTCCTGTTGAAAGCATGGACAGACTGTTGATCACAGAGCTTCACAAAAACAGTTTCCTCTGGGTGTGCACACAAGCTTGTGTGTGTTTCACCTGTACTTGACATGCATTCAATATGATAAAAGATCATCGTCAGAGAATCGTAATAATGCAGGTTAGATTTTAAGCAGCAACCTAAAACACATAAACCCTAAAGCATCCCGGTGGCATTGCTCTGGATCTTGATGGCTTGTTGTCTCTTAAATTAAGAGATAGTTTAGTTGTGAGCCCTGATCAGATGCATTGTACTTTCTTGTGTCAACAGAGTGTCCAGTCACTGTGTTCAGTATTGTAAAACAACTCATTTTGAATGAATTTAGCATCATATCATGAAGTACTTTAAGTGTCAGGTTTGTCATTTCATCCATATGGCCCAGGCATAATATGAGGTGATTTGTGGCTGATCTGTGTTACAAATTCCATGTCTGAAGAGAGGTTTGGAGATCAAGCTTGCTAAACTTTGAGTAGAACTGAGAAAACAAAGAAATATTCTCTTACATGGTACAAAATTACAAGCAATACCCCAGTGACGAGTTATCATTCCCCTCTGGTTGTGCTTTATCATTTGTTCCTTCCTGCCTGTGAGCTTTGCCACTGATTAGTACATGCTCTACTTGGCATATTAACTCCAGAATCTACTGAATCTCTCTAATACACCACCAGTTTCTTATCCCACAAAGCTATTTGATGCTGCAGTGTCTCTTAGAATTAATGAGAATGTAACACCTGCGTTAATGTGACCAAAAAGATCAAACCTTGACTGAGGTGACAGATACGATAGACTGCATGCGATCCAGTGAAAAAAAACCCAGTGATGATGGGGCTTATACATTCTGTATATCCAGAATATGTGAATGACTTCAGCACTGAGGGCCCCATATGGGTGATGCACGGGAGCCATTTTTGTTCAGAAGCGCTGATCCAGGGAGAGCCTTTTTTTTTAAGGGAATTCCTTCTGCCCGGCTGCTTCGATACAGACCGGACGGTTGAATTTACATATATACAGTAACAAGAAAGCATGTGCCAACAGTAGAAAGGGAAGCAGACCTCTTTTAGAGAACTGAAACGAGCTGATGCAACCAGTTATGGATGGAGTAAACATCTGAGCAGATGCTGGACGTGTTTTTGAAACACCTTACTATTACTTCTAGATCTCCAGCTATTAGTTTCCTTTTTCAATACAAATCAGCTCCACAACTGTTTGGCTGTTATATTTAGAATTTTTTTGAAAACCTCTATAAACATAAAATGTGAATCAAGAAGGTAAATGCAGAACATTTAAATTTGGAATGGATGCCCATCGTGTTCTTTTTTGAGAGAATGAGCGCACTTCCAGATGAATCTCTTAAACCCCAGTTTAGCTTTTTGGGGCTTGTTTTTGTTTTGTTTTTTTGATTTTACAGTTTGACTTGCACAAAATATCTCTCAAAATTAAAAAGCTGGGAGAGTGTAGGGCTAAAATTGGTCATATTATTTTGAGACACCTTTACTTATCACAAGGCCAGGATTAAGTCAAGCTCACCTTCACCTGCTTTTAAAATTAGAGAGTGACATCAGCTCGACAATGAGCCACTAAAGACTTATGCTGATGTTGTTATTGAACCTGTTCTGATAAAAAATTCTTAACTTGAGGTGCACCGAATTTGTAGAAAAAAATGTGAGGTTTAATAAAAGACAGGTTCCTGTTGGAGATACTCCATTGGTGGGATTGTTGAGAATAAAATGTTTTTTGCTTTGTTAAAATATTCTGCTCTCTCTGGCCAACAGCAATATCTATCACAAACAAATTGACATGCATATTTCAAAACCAGTGACATTTTTTTGTTTTTCATTCGGACTTAAATAGTTGCCAACCATTGTCCTCACAACTGATTATTAATTGTATGCTTACTCTCGGGTAAGCATATTCCATGGTTTCTCATAATGCAGTCAGAAGCTAGAGGTCAGATTTTTGCCAGAGAAAGCAAGTGTTCCACTGCATTTTGTACAGGTTCTTCAAATCACAACTGCAGACAAAAAGAACAGAATTGGGGCTTTTTTTTGTCGTCAGAAACACACTTTAGTACAAAAATGACCATCAGCTGTAGAATATCGCCTTTACACCAGAGCGGCTGACAAGAATCCAGTTTTGATAAAACATTCCGGAGAAAGCTTTTCCACGTCGTCCGATGCCAAATGGAAAGAAGGGGCCGCTATGGAACATACAAACACCACCAAATGAGAGCAATGACATGCTTCTTTTAACTTCTTCTCTTCAATAAAGATCATTCATCAGGCAGAACCATCCCTTCTGGAATGTGTGATTGGAAATGAGGGGACTTTAAATCCCTCTCCCGGACACTCCATCCATCTTCAACACGCCACTGGTCTGGGCACCACTGGCCTGGAGATGAATCGCTGAACCAGATGCCTCCATTCAGCCGATCTCTTCTACCTTCATTTAAAATAATAACAGTAAATACCACCAAATGCGTAGAACCCAAAATCAGGCGGTCACATCACAATTTCACTGGGGCAGTCAGGCATCTCGGACCTGCATCCAATTTAGAGAGATACAGGGAGGCAGAGGAAGCAGAGGGTCCCACGCCCCCCCATATGCACCTCCTAAAAACAAAACAGATGCACGACATTAAGTATGCACCCGTGTGTATGCACAGGTGTGTGTATGTGTGTGTCAGAGGTATACATGGACTAGAAAAGGTGATAGTGTTGTGACATGAGGTATAGACTAACCTTTGGAAGGAAACAATCCAACTCTGTGATGGCCTTTCCTGTGATGACACGCATGGAGAAACCTCAGGAATCAGATGGCATTCACCCTCTGATTCCCTATCATAAGGCCATTCTCTCACCATTATTATGATGGCGACGTTTATAGCAGGATATACAGAGCTCGTAATTATTCTCATGCTATGGAGGCGAGGGAGAGGGAGATGGATGTTAATGTTACACAGCTTGCACAAGAGCCAGGATGGCATAATTTTGCTGTATTCTACGTGTCATAAATATGACTGATGGCGATACCCAGTCTGTTGAATTACATTTACATATAGATTTACATTCCCATCAACATGTAATAAAGGCACAGGCCTGAAGGTTCATACTAGTCACTCACACATTCATGCTCACACCCAGTGAACATACCTACATATTCAGAGGATTTACAGCTGATATTTGGACCTTACTGTAGATGTATACATCAAAGAAATGATGCAGTAAAAAAACATATAGGGCCCTGAGGGATGTTTTGTCTGCAGAAACAATATTTGTGGAAGTAGAGCAGTCTGGCTGACTTCAGTGTCAAGTTTGACAGTTAAAAGTTTAGCAGAGGAGGTTCGCTTTCATGAATCACAAAGAAAATCCACCTTAAGTACGCAAGACTTGAATACTAACTGTTGATGATGCAGATCTCTTACTTTGTTGACAGTTTTGGACATTTTGTCTTTGTCAGCAAAAAGCTGGAAGCAAATGAGAGGAAATGGGTAGGTTCCCCATTTGGACTTAAACCAAATGAGTATCTCCATTCCCTTGGCTGCCAGCACACTAACAAACTATTTAAACCAGTGGTTTCATATGATGATGCTTATCAGTTAAAGTAAGAGAGAAAATATTAATGAAGCCTACCTGCACAAGCAAACAACCTACAAACAACAACAACAATCTTTTTTTCTTCTATTACCTTGGGGTATCATGAGGGATAATGACCTTCAGATCTTTTGAGATAAACACATTTTCATTTCATCTTTTCTTCATTGAATCAATGTTGGAATTTTAATAAGAAAATGAATTTTTAGTTGAATTGTTCTAAAAGAAATCCAAATCAAAGAAGAATAATCTCCTTTTATATCAGAATAGGCTATCATAAGCAGGGGTGCCACTGGGGGGTGCACACTCACACACACACACACACACACACACACACACACACACACACACACACACACACACACACACTATATAAGGCAGGGAAGACTGTCTTATATTGGTAATAATGTAATAATGTTACAGAAACGCTTGAGCCAATCCCTGGACACATCACTGGTGGATCTCAGGGCCAACACAGAAAAAGACAACAGTTCACACTCTAACATGATCTAATATTTATTTGAGAATCATTAAAGCGGTGGTTGGGACTTCCAGTCAATCAATCATTCAAGACAGATTATTATGGAATTCAAAGTCTTCTTTGGTTTTCATATAAACCTTTTATTGGTGATATCAACTTTAATAGCAGGAAATTAACCAGGCATATAATTATTTTCCTTCTCTTTTCATTGCGATATTTTTGAGTAACTTATACAGCATTATAAAACAGGAAATTCTGTTTTTGGTGTGCCACCCCAATATTTTTAGTGGACCGCATATGGCCAACCCTTTGAAAACATTTTGGAGGCACCCCTAATCATAAAATGAAAACATAGATAAGGAAAAACCAAAACTAAATGTACAAGCAGGACTTGAAAAAACAGTGCATATCTGTGTCTCTATATAATTAATTATAATTCACTATAGTAATTTAGTAAAAAAAAACATTTTACGAAATATAGTTTTTAAAAATTTGCTGCTTTAAATTTTAAATGTTGTGTTTGTGAAATGCTGTATTTTATTATTTTGTCTCTGTCTCTTTTTTGTTTAGTAAGTTGCGTTTTTTCGTCGTTCTTTTTTTGCTCTAAAAACCCCCATAATTGTTCTACCTACAATACTGACACGACATAGGCTTGTCAGTTGTTAGTAATGAAAAAAAACGCCAAAAATACTTCTTTTAGGTAAAGGGGAGAAAACGAGCGAAATACGGTCTCAAATAACTATTTATAGAATAAAGGCTCTTCTTCTTGGTATCCTGTAAAAAAATTTAGCTGTGTTGGGGAAATCATGACCTTTCAGTGTCCGAGATGCACTTTGTTTCAACACTCATAACAGTAACCGTCTTCTTCGCATTCGAAGTGAAATGTTACGGTCGGCCAACTTATTTTCCTCGGACAAACCCGGAAGTTGTTTGTCTGTCTCCTGGCTGGAGGCGCAGGAAAAGCAGCTCCAGCCTCCGGTAGCAGTACCTTTCCAGTTTGTTTCCAAAGGTGAGCTCATACACACTGACATTATATATTAAGCACACACAGTGGTGGCCTTGAGTAGGGCTGCCTCAGCTCCTTGTATTTATGTTCTTTCATGTGTGTTTGAGGCTGAAACGCTCCGTTGTTTACATCCGAGCAGTTGCTCTGCTGCTTAGAAACACGTGGATGGAGTGGAGTGAGACATGCCAACCAGGGACTGCCAGTACGCTAAAATAACTTTTAAAAGCCCGTGCTTAGCGAAAAATTCCCAGCTACCTGTATTTTATGGCGTGTTACTGTTTAGTGAAGCCTCGGTACTCTGATAAACAGCTAGCATGTTCCCCAGTAAGCTAGCTCGTTAGCTTTGAGCTAGCCGGGCTTACCATTAGGCTAACTACACAGAGTACACAGTTATAAAACTGAAGTTTCTGTTTATCACTGCAGTGTAACCAGGCTGCTGGATGTCCGAGATGTCAGCCTGTCACTCTAGTCTGTTTTTGGCAACCTAACTCAAGTCAAATGACTGCGTGGATGTTATAAACTGCACATCGCAACCTTAGCATAATCACACATTCACTAAAATAAAGAAACATTTATGTATAATCAAAAGGCGACATTACACAGAGTGGCACCAGTTTTGTGCAAAAGGCGACTTCTGATGTTTGTGTGTATGTTTTAAACTTGTTTTTTTTTTCTTAAATTGTTAAATAAACTCTACTCAACAGGATTCGTGGAGGGGTTATATATAAAATAAATAAATGACCTGTTTTTAAAGTATTTTTATGACTGTGTAATTGCACCTCCATTAAAATCAATCCACTCCTTTTTGGTCACTAGATATATCTTTTGTAGAACTGTGATGTTCTACAAAACTGTGATGTTTACTGGGATACATAAATGATATCTAAAAGTTGCTTTGTCAGATTCTCATTGCATCTTCTACATTATGGCAGGGAAGTTCTGGCTTAAAATTACTTATTGTCATTCATGAAAGATATGTTTCACATAATTTTCACAACTTACAGGCCAATAAGTCATTTACAACAGGTTAAATATGGGCAATCATTTTTTGGTAGACACTAGAAATCACTTTTTGGGAGATGATCACTCTTTTGCATGGCACTGGTTAAAAAGTGAATATCTAGCAAAACATTGTCTAGTATTCAAACTGCTGACCTGTAATATGTCAGACATATCTTGCTTGAATGATATCAAGGTATTTTGCGCCAGAAGTGCCATATAAAGTTATAAGTGGCCAAAATGGACGGTATTGGTTATAATGTAGAACACAGACTATGTACAAAACGCAGAATCTTAAGGACACTTGTCTTTATTTTATTTATTACTCCCTTCAAAAATCATGCTGAAGACAGCTTATGTACCAATGTAAGAAAAAGATATCAGACATAAAACACACAGAAACATAAGAAATCACTTTTGACATAACACTCGTTCAATGTCTGGCTGATACTGATTTTTAAAGATTGCAGTGGGTGGTATGGTGGTGCAGTGTTACCTGTTGCCTCACAGCAAGAAGGTCGTAGGTTTGAATGAAGTCTGGAGCTTTTCTGTGTAGAGTTGGCATGCCTGCCTCGCAGCCTGTGACAGCTTAGTTAGTTTCCAGCCCTCTTGCAACCCTGAAGAAAATAGGATGGATCTATTCCAATGTCAGTATATCAGCTAATATGTTTTTGGATAGCATGTAGTACTGCAAAAGTGTTATATGTTATGTAGTCACCAGTCCTTAGCTGGGCAAACTACATGCGGAGACCATTTAGTTACATCAAGTTAATCCAAGCATCTTATAGGCCATTATCCTCCAACCAATACATTAATAGATTATTATTGGTTCAATAGAGTTTGTCCATTCTTTTAGTATTGTAAGTATAAGATGGCCTCCTAATTATTAAGATGATTATGTGCTTTGTTTGAAGAATTGTGCTCTGAATGATACAAGACAAGATCAGTTAAGTTGATTCAATGTTTTTTTTTGTTTTTTTGTTTTCTTGAAACATAAAATGTACTTTTCTTAACTGCTCATCCACCTCAGGTGGATCCCAGCTGTCTGGAAACCTTTCTGTCATGTCTGTAGGGACAAATGACCATTCACGCTCACGGTCACCTCTCTGGACAATTTAGAATCACCAGTTAACCTAACATTCCTGAATTTTACTTAAAGCTTCTCAGATACATGCACATTCACAATTGAGCAATATGAAGGTGTTTTCTGTTCCTATGATTAGTTAAATCTCACAGCTATGAAGTAAATTTTCAGAGTTCCCAGTTCACTTTTTTTTTTTTTTTTTTTTTTTAACCAAAGCTACAGATAAATTAAACCTTGTATTTCCTGTTTCGGTGTAAACCCATAGGGACTCATGTGTGAATATGCACAGCTGGCTAATAGAAACGTCAGTGCTTGATATTTGTTGATCTCTAAATTCATTGTGTCCTAATGCAGCATTTGTAAAACACATTTCAGCTGCATTCATAGGTCTTATCCGTGCAACAGTTATGCTAAAGTTTGTTTAAATTTTTAGATTTAGCTAAATGTCCACACTAAGAAGACGAGTACAGCTTGCTGCATTCTATTCTAACTGCGTTTTATTCTAACTGTCTGATCTATATTAAATCAGACATTTAGACTGTGAGCAGGATCATGATTAGGATTGAAACTGAAGTAACTAAATAGAATTTATTCACCTTTGCATCTTGCCTGTTGTTTTTTTCTTCACTTTTTTTTCCTGGCATGTCCAAAAGTTTTCTGTGGAAAACCCCTCTTTGGTTTTGGTGAAGCTGAGTTGCTTCACCAAAACAGATGCAATGGAGCTAACAGAGTCCAGGGGTGTTGTTCGGGTAGCATTTTAATTGAGCAGATTAGGAGGAATCACCTGTGTTGTGAGACCATGACTGTACCCAACCTTTAAGTACAGTACATTAAATTCCACTACTGTAAAACACAGTCAGTCATTTGTCGGCTCCCAGTCCCTGTGAGCTGCTGAAACTTTCAACACAACGGTCGCCCCTCACCAACCGGTAAGATTTTCTGTCCCTTTAATCCCTTGTGGCCGGCTTGTGACCGTGTAGCGTGGCGTTTATGCAGTGTGTGTGCGGCCTGGAAGCCAATCATCTCCAGCCATCATGGCACAGACACGCAGGACTGGACAGAGCAATGGGCCGGTGCCCCTTCTCTGTCCACTTTCTGCATGTGTGTGAGTGTGTGTGTTAGAAAAAGGCAGACAAGCACTGGAAAAATTAACAACACAGTGCGGTAACCAGCTAATTCAACAATTTTTTTGGTGTCACGTTAAGTGTTATTTAAAGTCGTCACCTGGCAGGTAAAAAAGTTGGATCCTGTTTGCTTGAGCCAATGAACACAGCTCTGATGGAAAAAAGTCTGCGTGTTAAAAAAATAAAGAAATAAAAAAAGTCTGAGTGCTCTTGAGCTGTGTCCGCTCAGCTTTCTTAACAAGGCCTCATGGTTTTCAGAGTAAGACAGAAGTTTCCTGTAATTGATGTTGGCCTGTTTCTCCTTCAGTTTGACAGTGCTGTGGATACACGGCAGATAACTTAAGAGAGGAAAATGACGACAGCACAATTCTGGTAATAATGTAGGGCTACTAATTAGTCTTGTGTATTGGACCTGACGTGGTTGATCAGTGTTAAATATTTGAAGGGTGAGATATAAAAATTTCATGTGCACAGATTTAAAAAAAAAAAAAAAAGAAATTCTAAACAGAATTGGATTGGTATTGATGATATCAGGCAAAATGAAAACTTAATAAGTTTGATTTTTTTTTTTTAATTTAATTTTGAATCTTTTGAAAAACATGCTCAGTTAAGGGAAAGGTTGGTTGCAGCAGAGGAGCACATCTTTTCTAAAATTAACAAATGTGCACTATTATGACACTAGTAAAACCACATTTTGCTATTTGTGCCTTCTGGTTGTGATGTTCCCGTATAAATCACCGAGCAGGTGAATGAATCCAAAGTGATGCTTTGCAAAGAGCCACGCATAAAGAGCTGCTGGTTGGTGAGCTGTTATGATTGCCTACCTAAAGCTGGTTTATGTTGGTGATGGTAGCCAGTGTTAGCAGTTTAGAAATTAATTGTTAAAAAAAGTGAAGTTTCCCACGTGTAAGAATTTCTTTTGTTTTTTACTTGCATAATAGAAAACTCTTTGATTTTTTTTTATTGTGGGTTGAGTAGATTAAGCCTTTTATTTCTTTGAGCTTTGGGAAATGTGAAAAGAATTTGATTGACTCGTCTTTACAAACTAAATAATAATAATTAGTGGTCAATAATTGTAGGCTGTTTAATTAAAAGTAAACTGGCTGTTTCTTCTTCTTTGTCCAACTATAACACAGCAGTGTATTAATAATGTATAATTTGATGCTTGATAATGAGTTAGACAATGTGATGCTATATTATGTTGATTTTGTGTGCTTTTCAGCCACTGAAGTCGCCATCTCCGCAGGTGTGTGCATGTGGTTGTGAGGATGTACAGTGTCTACCAGGACCGGGAGAGATTGGAGGATGATCTCTATCAAGAGGAAGAAGAGGACTCTGATGGGTCAGAGGCCAACAGTGAGGTGGAGTTCCACCTTTATAGCCAGCTCCACTACTCATCCAACCCTGGGGAACTAGAGGAGCAGGAGGGTGAAGAAGAGCAGAACCATGAAAGAGAGGACACCCGGCAGAATAAGGTTACAGATGGTGATAGAGGACTAGAGGAACAAACAGGCATCAAGGCTCTGACACCTACTAATGGCAGCCTGCAGCAACACCTGAAGCAGAAGAAGAAGAAAGAGAAAAAGGACAAACTGAAGAAGAAGAAGAAAAGTGACTCTAAAGGTCAGAGGTTGCCATCATCACTTTTCGAGGAGGTCATCGTGATCGACTCCGGCCCTGACGTCATCTCAATCTCTGACGATGACAGCGCTGAAGGTGATGAAGGGATCTGTGCTTTAAAGGGTCGAGGCATGCAGACTTCCACCCCATTGCAGCAGGTAGAGCAAAAAGTGAACTGCTATCCGTGTGTCACATTTAGTCTGTTAGCCAGTATTACCATGCTGATGAACTGTAGATAAAGTCATTTTAGCGTCAGTCGTCACAGTGACAGAGTAACTAGAAAGTTTGCAGAGTAGTTGTTGACACAGAAGTATTTATATTTAAGATACGTTTTTAAAAAAACGTTTTAATGCAAAAATAAAGACACTTTTTTTAAGCATTTTATTTATGGTGTTTCCAGTTCATTAAAAAAAAATCCGTCTGGCTTAGGGTAGAGTTAAACAATCTGCAAACTTGTCTCTGACATGCATAAACAAGAAAATGTGTTAAGAAGCACCTCTAAGCAGATTAAACATGCTAAGGAACAGATGCTTTACCTCTGAAACAATTCCTGTGGACACTGAAACAGCACTGAAGCTCAGCACGTCAGTTTGCAGCTGCACCCTGTAGTCTTGGACTTAATTGTTCATCCAATCTGGTTACTCCTCCAGCCATCCAAGATCAGCTGCCTTTTGCTGCCTTTGGTATTAAGTCAAACCTTAACTTAAAATCTGAGTTTGTCAGTCATAATCAAAACTGACTGAATGTTGATGACAGTATGTGTGAGTGGTAAGTCTGCCAGATGTCCGTGTGAAGAGTAAAACCATTTTTTTTACTTCAGGTTTTGACACTAATGTAACTTTGACAAACTGGGCCAGCTGGAGCCTCATACTAGCAGCAGATAAATGTTTGCATATGGTCTTGCACAGAATGGGGTCAGGGGATTAAATCCACAATTCCCAGTCACTTGAATATGAAGCTTATTACAAAAGGATGTCCAATGGCTCAAATGAGCTGTAAAAATAGATTACGCCCAGCTTGTGAACATCTAACTTTGAAGACTTTTATGAACCTCTTCTTAGACATAGCAAAAGTCACCATAAAGTTAAAGCCCTATTTTTTTGTAATTTGTGAGACAGTATCAGAAATCTGGCTTCCATCTTCATTTTTGATTTTTTTCTGTCCTTTGCAAGCTACTTCTCAGTGGTCACTGCCACCAGGCTTAATTACTGCTGTTTTCCATTTTGAGCTGTAGCATTGCTTGTGAATGACTAGGTGCTGCAGGTGTAATGCTGGCAGTGAAGTAATGATGTTTAACAAATGACAAAGCAGTTTCACAAACCATCACCTTTATTTATCGCTGCTTTGTGATTTGATCAGTTCAGTAAAGCTGCAAGGTAAAAAAATAAATAAACAAATAAAGGATTTGACATCTGATGCACATTAATTGCGTGTATAATTCATCCATGTAGGGGGGTCAGAAAAGGAAAAGGACTCCAAGTGTGCCTGTGACTGTGGAGTCCAGCAGTTCAGAATCGGATTCAGAAGAGTCAGAATCCGAATCTGAGTCCGATTCATCTGATTCGGATGGCCTGGAAAGCTGGATGATCCTCGGTCAAGGGAACCAGGTTGGCGACCACTCCATCTCACTCAACCTGGAAGGAGGGTCTCACAGCGAATCAGGTGTGTTGTGTGTCTGTCTTTTGTGACCTCATTCAATCGTGACTCCTGTTTGTACTGAGAAATACTTAGACCTACAGTGCTGTGAAAAAGTATTTGCCCCTTTCTGGATTTCTTATTTATTTGCATATTTGTCACGCTTACATGTTTCAGATCATGAAATAAATACTTTTCACAACATTGTATTTGGGCTGCACCTCTTGTGTGGCCCAGTTCATTCAGAACACTTAGTCTACCTGCACGGCCCATTGATAAGAAGCAGGCACAGTGTTAGGCTGCACTGAGAACAATCTGTGTGAATGCGTGTTTGTACGTGCATAAGCAGCATCTATGTCTGCATGTTTACGAACTTGTAAGCTTTTAGCATTCCTGGCACCGTCTGCCCAGCTGCTCGCTTCTCTGATGCATCTTTAAATATGTTTGTGTGCATTATGTATTGATATATGTGTGTGAGTCTGCGAAAGTGTGAATATTTGTGTTTATAACATATTCTGGCTCTAATCAGCATGCATGCGTACGTACACGTGGATACCAGCAGTCATAACGCTAATGCCAAAAACAAACAAACGGAGAAACGGCAACGCAGGAGGAGAGGGAGGGGAGGTTTGGGAAAGATGGGAGTAATCAAAAAATGAATAAAAATGTTCCCTGCAAATCTCTTCAGATCTACACATTATCTTAACCTGCAGCCTCAGCAACCTCTCCGGCTCCCTCCTCCTCCTCCTTCCTCCTACCTAACGCTCTCCCATCTCATTCTTTTATCCTATTTTCTCACTATTGTGCTCTCTCTCTCCCACTCTCCCTCTCACCGTTTCTTCCTCATTTGAATTTCCCTGGGCTGATGTTTCTGCAAGAGTGCTCACTGCCTCCTCTACACACAACTGGGCTAAAGGAGGGGGTCTGTAGCTGGTGGGAAGGCTTGAGGTTTGGCCTGGTTTTGGGAGGAAAGGAGGATTTTAGGTCTCTGTCTTTCTCTCCCTCTCTGTCTCTCTCGTCTGGTTTCTCTCTGTGATCTTTGGAGCTTGACCTCATGTCTGCACATGGGGGGTCATGGGTGTGGTGTGGATGGGGTCTTAAAGTGAGAGGAATCGGGGAGGGGGGGACTTTGTCAAAAAGGGGGAAATAAAGGCAAGGAAATTAAGGGATGAGCCTGAGTAGTCTTGAACTGTGCCTGAATTTTATGCAACTCACTAATTCAAACTTGGTCCTGAGTATGTTGGGCGTTTTACACCAAAAACGGGCCAAAATATAGATTTTTTTTTTTCTTAAATCTTAAGAAAAAATCCTGAAAAGCACAAAAACTAAAATTGAACTGATCCCAGGTTACCATTTTCTATTCATCCCAAAACCGATAGGGCTTATCTCGTGGTGCTGTGGGGTGCTATATGAAAACGATTAAAACACATTAGTGAGCCACACTCCTGCCACTGTAAAACATTTCCAAGTGCACCAAATGTGCCATTCTGCAGATGCATTCCCTAAGAAATACATCATTCACTTTTTTTGTGTAATTCTTTGAAACAAAAAAAAAGCTTCTTTTAGAAATAAATGGTGTTTTAAAAAAAATAAACAAAAGTTGGTAACCATTAGAGCTAAAAGACAGAAGTTTGCTTCATGCAGTTTGTTTGATGATTAAGCAAAATTCCCAAACTAGGGTCGTGTACTGCGTTTTAAAGGTTGTCACCTGTTAATTAAATTAATAATCAAATAAGATGTCTGTTGATCTCAACTGAAAATTTGTTTTTATAGCTCTTTGAAGAATTATGAAAAAAATCTTTCGTGTTATTAAATCTTTGAGAAAAAACAAATAAAAAGTCAAATGATTTAGTATGTACTAAATGTAGCCTGACTAGTAGTGGGTTTTTAAGGAATGCAAGAAGTCCTGCTAATCACTATATCTGCACAGATTTATACACACCTCTCTAGAGTGGTGCATACTCTGCTACATGTGCTGCACGTTTTCAGATGGGTTTAAATGGGACAGCACATATTTAGATATTTGTGACAAGCCAATATTGGACGGATAATGTTGCTTGCTGATACATCTTTATGTGAAGTACGCACTGCAGCTGGCTTGAATGTATGTTTGGGACACAGTTTTGATTCCCTCTTGCCTCCACCTCTCTGATGGTGTAGGTTTAAAAACACAATCATATGCTGAATCATTTTCTTCTTTTACAATTCATTTCACAAGCTTTTTTACTTGGAAAAGAAATTCAGAGAAAAAAGCCAATTTTAGGTCACTGAGATATGGTTGTTTGAATTTTTATGGCAACCATAATCGTTACATCCATAAACCAGGGCTTCAAATATAAAGATTGATTTCTGTTTTTTATATGCCATGTTGTGAGTTCTGTAGCTTTGGTTTCTACATTTGTTTGTGTGTGTGTGTGTGTGTGTGTGTGTGTGTGTGTGTGTGCGTGCGTGCATGTGTGTGTGTAACCATTTTGCACAGCAGCGACTAATAGTATTTGTACGCCTAGACCCCATCTCAGCATCACCATCAAATCACATTCACTACACTTAGTCTCTCCCTCTCGCCTGCAGAAATTTAATCTGTTCATCCTCTTTCTCTCCCTCTTCCACCTACATGTTGTCACTTGTTCACATAGTTTTACAATCTAATCTTTTCTCACCCCTTTAGATGTGTTTTTTTTTTAATAATTTTTTTTAATCAAGAACGTGAACACACATGCACACACAGTCTGAGTGGCTATCTGTCACCTGGCTGTTAGTAGCGGGTCCTGCTGGGTGGATCTGTAAGGACAACGAATAGGTAAAACAAAAAAAGAGAGGGGAGAGAGAGAGAGAAAAGATAGTTGAGAGAAGGAGGGTGAGCAAGGGCCGTCCGCCTGTCCGGCAGCTATGCAGCAGCAACCAGACGGAACAAGAGAGCGAAAACAGGTCTTCCCAAAATCCAGCTCAGTGCCTTTCCCACCCGAAGAGGTGTGCGTCTACTTCCCCGTGAATGAATCTGCGGTGTAGGCGGGGTGTGCTGAAGCTAAACTTGAATTGTAAGTGGTTAAACTTCACTCTATGGTCACACTTTCCCCCCCCCTCTCTCTGTTGGCCCCCCAGTTCTCTCTTCTTCGCTTTTTTTCTTTTTTTTGTCCCCTCGATCTTGGTCAGTGCACACCAAACTTTGTTTGAGGCTTAGAGTCAGCTCTGGCTTGCTATCAGGGTGGCCGATCACATCAGAGTGAGGCTGAGTGTGTGTGTGTGTGTGTGTGTGTGTGTCTCAACGTGTGTGCTTCACTGAAAGTCTTGGTGAATTAGAGAGAAGTGAGTGTGTTTGTGTGTTTGTACGTAATGGTTAACTCTGACTCAGAGAAAAGCGAGGTAAGTCTCTTCACTTCTTTCCTCTTCTTTCCTCGTCATTTTTTCTGTGCCATCTTTTATAGTCCTGAGAGGCTGTTCCATACTCAGATTTGTCTGTGGAAAGTAGTTGCACAAATGTTTTCAGCTTTAGATATGTGTGAATGAGCCACACTACTTTAGGCCTAAAGCTTTCTTCTGCAGCTTCTTGCAGCGTCTGTGTACTCTAAAGTTGCATGCCAGTGTTTGCCCAAAGTGAAATATGGATTTAGCTGTGTGTGTATTTTCTTTTTGCTCTGATTATGTGTGAGAGTGCACGTTTATGTACAGGGCATCGGGATTGTAAAATGAGATTACAATGGCACGTTGGGTAGTGCAGTAGGTGTGCGTGTGCATGTGTGTGTGCGCGCGTGTTGCGTGTGGGTGTGTGGGTGGGCGGGCAGGCGCTGCAGAAGGGAGACATGGATAGGATCAGCTCTTATCTTGGCTGCCCAGTGCCACACGAGGTGTAACGCCACACCCACGCTACCACACAGTGTGTTTGAACAGGCACACACATACACACACACATACACCATGAAATCACTGTGCCATAGTTTGACTTGTATTATCCTTTTTTTTCAGAGGATATGCAAATTAGATGAGACTACAGTGTAGGCCTAATATTAGTGCATGCAAAATAAATGGTGGAAATTCAGTTGAATGGCCAGTGCCTTCATATTTAAAAAAAAAAAGAAAAGAAAAAAAAGCTTTTGATTGAACAATCATTTTGATGCCAGCGGCCTTTGAAATGTAATGACATTTGGAATGGAGTAAATGAAACAGAAGGTTTTTGTAATGCAAAAAAAAAAAAAATCTCCTTATTGAGTATTCCATATTTTGTTAAAATTAATTGAGCATTTACTGCTCATCTTTTGATTATTAAGATGTATTTATGTTGTGTAGACTCATTAAAGATTTTGTTATTTAGCCCCTTGCAGCATTTTTAGACATGCTTTTGAGTGTACACAGTGCAACATGTTAGCTTATGTTATTTATTATTCTGAAATATAGTGCAGGATAATCCTCATGCTGTTCCTGCAAACTCAGAGATAGAAACGTATCATCATTGGACGTGTTTGTGTTCTTCTGTTCAATTGTACTGTAATATTATAGTACAATTATAGTACTAGTAGTATACAGGGAATACCTGTCTACTATAGTAGTAATAGTACTACTACTATAGTACTAATATTAGCAAATCAGCACAGCTGAATTCTTCCTTAGCTTCTAACTTAGCTTCAGGACGTCTTTTGCCAAATGGTTTCATAAAGAAAATTGAGGAAAATAATTGCTTACATATGTGACAAAGAACAGGATAGAGGCAGTAGAAATTGTGAAGCACCACTCGAGTCTATATCTAAAAAATCGTGGTGGACGGACAGGTAGTAGAGCTCAGCATCAGACAGAGGTGTAGAGAGAGATGAGAGCGGTAGAAGCCAAAGTGGATGAGACAGGCCTTGAAAAGCATCGGCCACGGTGTCGGTCTGTCAGGAACGGTTTGTCTCCAGGCTAAGATCTCAGAGTGGCTCGAACACGGCCGGATTTCTGTCTGCACAAACTGATATCCAGCGCTGTCTGTCAGCCCCGTCTGTGTGTAGCTGATGGTTCTGCTGTTGAACCTTCCCACATAAGTCGTGACCTGATGTGGCTCTGTACAAAGCTGCGAATCTGGTTCAAACGCCATTATTTTTAGGAAAAACAAAAGCAAATTTTTGTCTCACGAGCCGTTTCAGATTTCCAGCATATCAGCTGCACTTGAAACGGTTCATATGAAGCTTTAAGGCTGAGCCAAATATGAGTTGTCGCAATGTCATGATGGATTGATTTTGAAATTCATTTAAATGTTAGATTTATGGTTTTTGTATGTGACATAATCACATTTATTTTCTTATGAAAATGTGTTTTGAAATTGTAGTGATAATAGTTTTTTTAATGTTTTATATTTTGCAACATTTTCTGCTTCCTCTGTTATTCAAATTGCAGAATTATGGTCAAAATACTGCCCCTGCTTTTAGTTATCACGGACATGTTTTAATTTCGGCTGTGCTGCTTCTACTGCAGAGTGTCTTTTTTTGTGTGCAGATATCTGGAGTTTATTTATACCGCTTTTATCTGCATCTGGACAGAACAAGCCATCCTGTCTGAAAGTAATCTTTGTCAAAATAATCTATGAAAATTTTGCTATTTTTTTTCTTGGAAACTTTGACTCAAAAACACCCACAGACATCTGCGGTTGCGGGTGCAGGTGCTCATTTGTATTAATGTGGCTGTTTGTTCTTCAGCGTGAGTGAGGGGCAGCATTTAAATATAATCTAGGAGAAAACATTTCGGCTACATTTACAGAAACCTTTGCACAGCCACCATCTGTCGGTCAGGGAGTGGCATTTTGATTCCCGAATTTAAGATGGTTTGAATATGTTTTATTTTTCCCCCCCTTTTAGTTTGATTTGAGATATTTTTTTATGAAATGTGGTTGTTTTGTTTTTAATATGTCGTATTGTAGAAATGAGAGGACGTTTTAGAGCGAAAGTGAAGGTGCGATGCCAGGTTGCATGTGTTGTGTGTGTGTGTGTGTGTGTGTGTGTGTGTTGGAGTGTGAAGGTGTGCGCATCTAAAGAGAAAAGTGTGTGTCAGCCTCACCACGCCTGAGGTGAGCCCAATAACCGTGCCATGGCCCACTGGAACGAAGTTTCACCATCTTTAGTTCCGAATAGAGAGAGAATGTGACATTAAATGAAATGGTTTTCAACGCTTTGCTTTTTTTTTTAGCTGCCGCTGATGAACCGTGGTTTGGGATTTTTGTCTTTTTGAGCGTGAGATGTAACATTGCATGAGAGGGGCTTCTTTTAGCAATAGCACACAACTGGCTGTTTGCGGTAACTGTGGCCTGGAGGAAGGGGTAATAAACTGGAGACCAAGGGGGTCCCTACTGTAGTTTAATGCGTATGTATGTGTGTGTCTGTGTGGGTGGGGTGGTGGGTGGATTGAATAGGGAATCCCTGTCTTCTACTTGAACCTTTATTTAACCAGGATATCCCACTGAGAGCAAGGATCTTTTTTCTTTTTTTTCTTCCTACGGAGACCTGCAGCAGACACAGTGCCCTGAAGCTACAGTGTGAGACATCTTGACAAATACACAACAGAAACACACACGCACACAGAAACCCACTCAAGTCTGATTAAATAAAACTTCTAAGCCTCAACACCTTAATCCTGCATTGTTTGTCCTTGCAGTCCGCTTGGTACCGTAACCGTAGCTTTTGGTCAAGTAGTTACACAAAATGTGGCCGTTTTCACAAACTGTCTCATCCTTTAAATGAAGGACTGGGAGGGAAGGGACACAGAGGAGACTAGCAGAGAGGAAAAAAATGTCAATTACAATTACCAATAATAATCATTATAATTAAGCAATCACTTAATAAGAAATCAAATTATTGTGGGGGGTGACAGTGGGACAGAGGGAGGTCCCGTGGGACTGTATTAATTTCTATTCTTTTATTTGACCCGAGAACTTTCCCTTTATTGTCTTTCCTTGGTTTTTGGGCTAGGAGGGGTTGTCGAGAGGGCTTTATTAACTGGTAGCCTAGGGTGATGATTTTTTTCTTTCTTTTTTTGGATGGTGGAATTGAGGGAACGGGGTTTGAGGGATATGTATTAATATTAATACGTTTTTGGGCTGAGGAACAGGAGGAAGAGGACTGAGCGATGGAAGGGTGAGGGGGGCGTAAAGGCAGTCATGGATCCACAAAATCACCCCTTCTCCTCTCGCTTCATTTTTAGCCCCCCCCCTTTTTTGGGGGGGGGGTACTCACTTTCTGGTTCACCTCTACTACTTCTCAGAGCTCCGGCGCTAGCAAAGAGGGGAGCTGTCCGTTTTGAAATCATAAGTTCAGTTTAACAGTCAACAGGATAAGAGGGAGAACCCCAAACACACAAATACACCTCATTTAGGGTTAGTACACTTGCTTCGGTATGCAAAGGGTTGCCTAATAATAGCAAGGCAATGTTTTTCACAAGGTCCCAGAGGATGAGTGTGTGTGTGAGTGTGTGTGAGAGAGAGATTCTTGGCAGTGTACCACACAGACACACAAAAGTGCCTGTTTAGCAGTTTCCTCTCCAGAGGCTCCTGGCAGTGTGTATGTGGCCATTCCAAGGCTTCTCCCCATGTCTCTTAATTAAGGCACTCGTCAGACAGAGACCAGCTGGGCCTGGTCTGGCCTAGCTGGCACTCACTGTAATTTCAGTCAGTCTAACCCTTCTCTCATCTTCTTTGCTTTTTTTTCTTTCCTACTCACCTTTTCGCTTCTGCAGATTTCTTTGCCCTTTGTTTCCCTCATTGATTGACTTATATGTTCTTGGATTGCTGCATATTGATGGAAGTGCCCTCTGCATGTTTATAACATATGTAAGCTTAACTAGTTGACCTTTCCATCACACCTGCCTTCAATAAAGCACTAATTAGGAGTCCCATTAGTATCTGAGAGTCTGCTAGTTAATCGGCCCTTAAATACCAGGATATAAGTGTTAAGGAACACGTTAAATGCTTAAGCAGTCGTCATGGGGGGGGGAAATACCATGAGTAAATTGAAAAAAAAAATCGAAGTGTTTATTCTGTGTGGGATAAAATAAATGTAAAAGGAAAAAGCTCTCTAAATCTAAGAAATTATCCAGTCATTTTCTTCCTTTTTTTTTTATTTTTTTTTTATTTTTTTAGTAGTTCGTGGCCGATGTTCTCAGACACACTAAAACATTGTGTATTTAACTGGCAGGATATGTCATGCTTCTTTGGTCACATCTCTTTTGAAAGACTAAAATGGACTTGCATTCCTTATGCAAACAATGCAAAAAAAAAAATGCTCGCTGTCTCTAACTCAAACATTGTGACCAACCAAGATTTCCGTGACTTCATACAGGCAACATAATATATCAACATGATCTACTACAGATGGCTACAGCAAGCGCATGCTAAGGACAAGCGTACATCCGTATCACAATCTGCTTTTCTTCCCTTAACCCTTCAGCTCCACCCTCCTTCACTCCATCCATCCCATCTCTTTATTCCTCCACTCCCATTCCCAACCATGCTTCCGTACAACAAGACCAAGCCCTGGTTACGTGGCTGTTGCTATGCCAGGTTTGCAGGCTTTTCCTGAGTTAATCCAGTTTCTATCCAGGATGTATTTTGGTGGTTTCACGGCTAATAGTGGACACTACGTCCCCCAGTCTACATTCAGACTTCCTGTAAAGAGGTTTAATGTGTCTATATGTGTGATTTATGAAATTTCCTCAGCATTGTATGATTAACTCTCCTTGCACACACGTGTAACCGGTTTGTGTCTATGAAGTTTAAGCCTTCGCCTGTGCGTGTGCTCCTGCGCACACGCATGCCTGTGCATTTGCACACCTAGGCCGCCCCTTTATCCGGGGGATTATGGTTAAATGGAATGCTGAGATTCTGGCGGCGAGCGACCGATAAAGCCGAAGTCGGCGTTGGGAGAGAAAATTAATTATTGGGGATAAAATCAAGAGCGAAGGAGATAGTTACCGACTCGTTGGGGAGTTTAGTCATTGATATTTCGGCACAGGCTTCCAGACAACATGCAGAGTTCATCACGCACTTAATGTGATACTAGTTTTGTGTGTCTAAGTGTGTGTGGATGCACCTTCGAGCTGGGCTTTACAAACTTTTAAAGGTTTTGGTTGAGGATCAAAAAGCCTTTGGGTTTTAACGCGGCCAACATACTGATGTAGCGCTTTTTTTTTTTTTTTTTTTTTTTTTCCCCATTCTTCCCTGCGGATCAGCTGGAATGTCCTCAGGGTTTCCAGCAGCTCAAGGACTTTTATCCTTTGAGTATTCACATTTCACAGCATTCAGTCATTCTTGTCTCCATTAATGTAGGTTTTTGTCAGAGCAAGATTTAAACAGTCTTAAATTAAGTTAAAATTTAAGTGGAGCTGATGCAAAAGTCACATTACTCTCTGCTTTAGTTGTTTCAGCCAAGTGGTACAAGTAATCCTGCCAAAATTACACTTTAATCAAAGCCAGGCTTCTGAATTTCTCTGATTACTCAATTAAAAGATAATAACTGTCAAGAACAGCAAATAAAAAAAAATAGTATTAAATCTAGATTGTAGAAGAACTTTGATTGTTAAGTTTTCCCATCATGTTGCAGATTTAGAGGCACTTTAAAATAACTGATACCACTACTTTTTGTCTAGCTGGATGATAAAAGAAATCTTTCTCTAGCATTCACAGATTTTGGCTTTCATGAGGAATTTGTATTATTGCTTTTAATCAGAGGAAAGACATTAAACTAATAAAAAGGAAAGAGAAATATCTCAAATACAGTGAAAAACTGAAAAGATTTTGTTTAAGAGAAAAGTGTTACAGCAGTTTCAATTCACATTTATAATACTGTGTTTTTATATTTTACAGATGTTTTTTATTTATTGGCAGCTCACCTTTATATCATCCCATTCTCTGCTTTTCTAATTTTTAGCTATTGTGCCAAATAATTGATTAAACAATCTCTGTTACCAGCCACTGTTTTCGGGTCGTGTAGCCTTTCAAAGAGTTGGATTATTTTTATTTACTTTTTTAAGTCTTTTGTTCCAAGTGTTAAAAATCAGCTATGAACAAATACCCACCCTTAACCTACAGGACTTGATCTTTACAGATTAGTGTGTGTATGTATGTGTGTGCGCAGCTGTGTGCGTGCAGGTGAGCATTTTTTTTGTCCTCGGAGTGGAGACAGATCAATAGTAATTGGGTTGAGTGTATCAGGCCTGTTTCTGTCCTTTGTACTGTGGGCCTTTTGTAGACGGACGCAGTGCCAGAAGAGAAAGGGGACAAGTGAGGGAAACGAAAGAAAGGAGAAGAAAAAAGTGGGGGGTAGATGAAAAGAAAATGGACGATGTTTGCAAGTCGATGAGCATGACCAACTCCATCAACTAAAACTGTGGAATTTGTTCAGTATTACATAGTAATATAAAAGAAAATCCAGAAAAACCCTTTCCTACCATTCTGTGTCTTCTGTCTTTCTATTCATTCACACTAGAGGCATAGAGAGTGTATGTAAGTGTGTGTGTGTGTGTGTGTTTGTGGGTTTCTAGAGAGGTGCTGATCTTTTAAAGAGGTGTGATAAAACACAGATGACTCGTTAAGATGCATTAATGGGCGTCTCAGTCTTTCCTCATTTCTCCCCCTGGTTTACAAACACAAGCACACTTCCAGAGTATCTCTCCATCCTCATCCCTCACTCTTCTGTCTCTTTTATGACTTCCATAAAAGCGATGTGTGTTGAGTGAGCGTTGAAGCTCCAGCGGTATTAGCAGGGAGGCATTAGGCATAAACTCTAAGGTATATTAAAGCAACGGCCCTGTTGTTCATATAAACACGCCAATTCAATTTAGCCTGCCCCACGGGGAATGGGATTTTCAGCTGCTTCTGAGAGCAAGAGGAAGAGGAGGAGGGGCAGGGGTTCGTGGAAGGAGGTAGCACGACTGGTGGATGAGGTAAGACGAGAAGAGGAGGTGGGATGAAGGGATCTTGGAGAGGTCCAGAAGGAAGAAGAGGGAATCAGGAGGGGGTGTGTGGTGACAAAAAAAAGAGAAATAAAGGTTTGGCACATGTGGAGATTAACATATTAGACTGGTGTGATGGCTAGTTGCTGGAATTCATTATTATTGCTGCATTAACTACCATGACGTAAGCGTGTGTGTGTGTGTGTGTGTGTGTGTGTGTGTGTGTGTGTGTGTGTGTGTGTGTGTGTGTGCATATCACTGACACACATACACACTTAGACTGGCAGGCACGGGGGCTGCAAGCATCTGTGGTGTCTGCACGCTTGGACAGAGCGTTATGTGGGAAACCCTACAGTTATATTATTCAATCCAAATTCAAATGGGCTTGTCAAGGAAGCTCCTGCTTTTTATTACCTGTCAGAAAAACCAAGGGATGGATGGAAAAGAGGGGAGCGAATTAAACGACAGTAAATAAGACCCCCCCCTATCTCTCTGCACTCGCCCCCTGCCAGTCTGCCATTCCTCCATTCGCTGTATTTTGGAGAGACACACAGACACACTTGGAGATTTTGACAGCATGTTGTTGTTCAGCTCTATCTGTAGTTTACCTTAACCAGTCTAGTCTGTCAATCAGATGCTGGAAGATGTAATTATTTTGTTCATCACCGAGTCTGAAGCCAGTATGGAATCAGCTTAGCCAGGCAATCGGGCTGATGGTAAAGGAAAGGGGCTCAGACATTTATTGAAACTCATCTGATGCCTTTTGGAGGTCTACAAATGAGGAATTATGGGAAAGTAAATAAAAGAGGGTGTGAGTTGAGATTGAGGTGGAGGGGATTTCTTAAGAATGACTTCTGCATGTGGGAAGTGAGGGCATGGTGTTTCCTCTCTTTGCACGCACACAGATCCTGAATAGCCTCCTCCCGTCTTGCCCCTTTCAGCCAGGCATAACCTCTGCCATCTGTCCGCCCCCTCCCCTTTCTATCTTCCTGTTTTTTCTTTTTTTTCTCCTCCATTTCAGCCTCCTCCACCTCCTCTGGTCTTCCTCTTCTTTCAGCCCCCTCCCACCTCAAGATGTTCATTTAGGGCCTTGTTTCTTAACCTATACTCTCTGGTGGCATTCACAAGATTGTGGAATATTAGTCACGAGTCAGGGGAGTATCCATGTATCTCTGATAAGAAGAGGAGGCAGAAGGACAGTGGCGGGGGGTTTTCGGGTCGTGTAAAGCAAAAAAAAAAAAAGCCTGCTTTTTACATTTTCAACCACATCACATGAAATCAAAGGTCCTGTTTGTGTTGTGTTTTTTCATATTGCAAGTACTCAGTTCTATCATTGTTAATCAGAGTTTGAGTTTGCACTCCTTTGTCGGTTTTGGTTCTGATAATTCGTTTCCCACTTTCAATATGTCTTTTATGTAGTTTAAAATAAAAGAAAGAAAACTCAAGCTATTTATTTAAGTTTAAGAGAGTTTGCGAGCTCTTATTATAGAATGATTCCATAATTGTTAGTTTGACTCAATAATTAATTTAAAGCCATCATCTGTGGCACCATAGCAAGAGGGATTGTATGGTTAAGTCATTTTTACATTTTTTTTTTTCCAGACTAAACCATTGAACAGTGACAGACATCTAGAGGTCCAGTATGAGCCTAGAGAAGCTCTGTGATGGATCCTTAAAGTCTTAGGCCACAACCAAGCCATCCCTATATTTATGTATGTTGCAATATGTTGTTGACAGTTACTGATTTGTAGATCAATTGAGATCAATAATAGGTCTTTTTAGTTTGAAATAGGTGATGTAGTTTTACTCCCTTCTGCACCAGAATCTAACTTCTAACTTCTGCCTACCAGGTGCATAGGACAGCTGGTTGCAGCTATATTTGAATGAAGTGATAAAAGAGCCATATTAGGCACTCCCCTTCTAATCCTCTATTGTTCTTTGTCTGTCCCCTGGTCCACAGAGGGGCTGCTCTAATTAAAGACTAATAATTGTATTGTTTTATAAAGTCTATAGAGACAAAGATTCTGCTCTTCAATCATTCACTCCCTCCAATGTACCCTGCCGATCAAGGGGCTATCTTGCTGGTTGAAGTCTACAACCACAGCAGTGACGGGCCGTTTTGGGTGTGTGTAAGAGAGGGAGGGCTGTGCGGCATACACTAGGAGGAGGAAGGAAAAAGCCAAATCTAAATTAAAACTTTAAAGCACTATTATTTAATTACCCTAAAGGCTGTGGATTTGAAGGATTGAAAGGGTTTCTTTGTTGGTGTGGGTAGGTAGGTGTGTGTGTGTGTGTGTGTGTGTGTGTGTGTGTGTGTGTGTGTGTGTGTGTGTGCGCGCGTGTGTGCGCGCCCGTTTCCTCTTGCAAACGAACACATACACACGCTGCTGTCCAGGATTATTTCTTTTTTTTTCTTTTTTTTTTAATTTGCCATTTCTTCTCAAAGTGTGTGTGGGTATTCATGTATGTGCTTGTATGTGCATGAGACTAGAGTGTAACCCCTTATTGGCTGCCCTCTGCTGTTGCCCCTCCTACACACACACACACAAACACACACACACCCATCCATGCACACATGCTGAAGCGCCGGCAGATAAAAAGGCATTATGGTAAATTCCACTTAATGACAAATTTTTAATTTGGGGAACAGGGCCTGGTGAATGGAGCTTAATTACCGGGGCCAAAGATCCCTCGGAAAAATAACCCCCTCGACGTGCCCAACCTGCCCGATAATGGAGCGCTCCGCAGAATGGCTCAGATTAACCAACGCCGTTTATCAACCACCACCCCACCCCACCCACTCCCCCCTCTTTCTGTATAATAACAAAAATAACAATCATGAAAATTCTATCTGCCTCCCAGCCCCCATCACCCCGCTTCCTCTCCCGCCTTTCCACCCTCCCGCCCACTGCCTGGCTCACTCCCGCAGGAGGAAATTCATCAAAATGAAATTGAGGTTGCAACTCACTGGTTTTATTAAAATATATTTGCCCCTCACAGACGATGCGTGTTGGTGTGTTGTGCCACAGAAGACAAAAGGGGCACCATGAATAATTTGGTCAGATATTTTTTATTTTTTGTAATGTTTTTGACATTTTGCGTTCACTTACACAAGTATGACTTTAGCCATAAAATACTTGTTGACTATAGTCTGCTCTACCACAACACTGATTTAGGGAAACTCCATCCTGATTTTTTTTTTTTTTTTTTTTTTTTAAACATATGGGTAGCTTTAATGAAGCTGAAGCTTTTTTTCATGTAGGCAATTATATAAGCACAAAGGATTAAACTTTAAAGTTGGAAAATTTTAGTCCTAGTTTTGGATTTTGGAGTGTTGGTTGGGCACTGCCAACACTTTGCAATGTAGTCATTGTTTATTTGCATGGCTTTACCATTTAGAGGCGTAACTGTAAAGCTTCATTAAAAAATGTCAAACAATTAGTTAATGGGCAAAAAACTTTTGACTGGCTAATTGATTAGTCAGACTTTAATCTTTTAATAAATCTGTTTGGTATGAAGCTTAAATTTTTGTGAATACATATGCATTTGTTCCACTTAAAGTGTCTATAAAAATACAGTTATTCATAATAATTCTCCTAGACTGAACCTTCTCTTGCGTCTTTTTTTTCATAACAGCCAAAAAAAAAAGTGCTGCTGTAGCTTTAAATCAGTCTATAATCTCCCAAGTTCACGGCTGTTAAAGTCCCAGACAATGATCTAATCCGATACTGAGACATGAACAAATCATTGTGATAGTAACAGTGTTATGTAAAAAATATGAGTTGGAACTTCTTTTTTTTTATTGTCATGTAATGTGTCATCAGCACCAGCCATCCAAGCATATTTATGGCAGTTAAATGAGTCAATTTTCAATTCAACCTCTTTTTTTGAATCATCGGTGACGATATGATGGTACAAGTCAGGACTGTGTCTTTAATAAGAGCCACTCTGGTTATCAGCAGATCGATGGAGATAAGTTCTAGTTTGAATTGAAAATCTGCGTTAAAGAGGCAGCTAACGGATATTAAAAAGACACAGTGACTACTTGTCTCCTGTCAGTCCCGGACACGTTCTGGCTCAGTTTTGGATAACTCGAAAACACGTACACGGGCACACCGGGGGCACACAGCCTCGTTCACTTTTCTTGGCCTTCTCTGGTCCCCGTTGTTGTGTACCCTGATTGGACCATGTGGTTGCCATGCGGTTGCCAGGCCGCGCCCCTGCTGTGTGGTAATTGGTGTCTGTGGTGCTGCCGCGTGGCGATGGTACTTTGACTGACAGGTTTGGCCACCTGCCCTGCCCTGCCTGCCAACATGGCGTGGAAGAGGGTGAAGAGGAGGGGAGGAGGTGGCACAGGCTGGCAGGGGGTGAGCGCTCGATGTGTCACGGAGGAGGGGGCGCGGGTGGTGGATATATCAGATAATCAGATGGGCTGTGTTGAAATATGTGTTTGCCGAACACAAGGCAGATTCAACAGGGACCCCGGTGATGGCATCCGTCTTCGGTTTTTCACCGAACTGGCAAAAGATTAGTGGAAAATCATTTTGGTTCTAGTTTTAAACATCGTCTTTGATAGTAATTTCATCCTGTTTTATCAAAGTGAGGCTAATGAACGCTTTCTGGGCTGTTTTCCAGAATCTTGGAGCGGAAAGAAATAGTTTGACCACCCAAGCAGATGTGTAAAAAATCTGTCTCTTTGGCTGTTTTTAAATCTACTGCCTTTGATTATCTGCCGAGGGTCAAAACCATTACAGTTGCTGGTTTCTTTAGGTTCTGTGGTAATGACCACAATTTTTGAAATAAAGCTTAATTTATCTTATAGTATTTGATATAATGTTCTCTTGAGTCATGATGTTTTTGGCAGGATGACATGTCTTTACATCACGAGCATGAAAGAAATATTTTCCTTTTTAAAAGATATTTTTGTATTCCATTGATTTCTTATTAATTACACTAAAAATAAGAGGTATCTATGCACTTCTGTGCTTTATCTTGCAAGTATATCAGTATGCCTCCTGGGCGGTGGTAAAGTGACAGAGTAGCACAGTTTGCCTTTACCTGTTGAACTGACAGGAGGAATATGTGTAAAATTACAGGCACAAGTGTGGGTCAATTTTAAAGATCCATATATGGACGAGGTGCTGCTCTCAATTGATGACACCCATCTTTAACCTTGGATTCAATTTCAGCTACAAACTTGTAAACCTTTTTGACTCTCTGGTTTGGCATCATAGCATAGATGAAATTCACCCACAGACATATAAAGCAAAGCCTCCTATGTGATGTTTTTTTTTTTTTTTTTTTTTTTTTTTTTTAACAGTGGCAGACAGACTTGATTCTCTTGAGGTAAAAACAAAGACACCCTAGTTGTTAAATATTGTAAATAAAGTCTAGAAATTAAACATCCTCATATGTTGCTCATAAAGATGGCAGTACTCAAAGCTTGAATCATTTTCTACATAAGGAGTGAACAGGTGTCAGATTTAAATGTACATATACAATCTTATTGCTCTCATAAAATTGAGATTCATACGTTGCTTTATGTTGCCCAGTACCAGTGAAAAGAACACAAAATGAAATATCCCCAAATATCTCTTATCTCTTATCTCTTATCTTGTAAACTATTATAACCCTGAAATAAAACTTTGTTTGCTTTGCTTTCTTGCCTTAAGAATCTAATCATGGAAAAAGGTTTTCATAACCCTTAAGAATGTTTTTCTTTCATTCCAGACAGATTACAGTAAATCCCTTTTGTAAATGATGCAAATATTTGCCACAGATAGACCATAAGCATTCACGTTTTTTCAGGCTCTAGGTATGTTTATATCCACATATATACATTGTTTTTTTTTTTGTTTTTTTTTTTACAAAACAGTATTTTACATATTGGCTGAGGTGATTCAAATCATTGAGGATAGTGTGATTGTGAACAGTATAGTAAAAAATAACACATGGCACAAATAACATCATTTTTACATCATGATGTCACAGCTGGTTTTGACTGGTAATGGCAAGAAAGGCACAACTTCATCAAACTTCAGTTTAACGAAATGACCTTGTCAGGAGTAGGCAGTACCCAAACTGGGACTCTTATGGAGCGCCGCACCAATCAGTCCCAGATTCTTGTGTGGTCCTATGTGTAAATTAATTGCCTACTCTTGCTAGGCTAACATGTACACCACCAGGAATCTGAAAATACCTGAACTGAATCCAGTCACCATTCACATAATTATTACACTTGTGCTTTTGAGCCAAAACGTCTCATGTGACGTGCCCTCTTCTTATGCGCTGCGAGACTGGAGAATTGGTGCCACCAGCTGTTTATCTAAAAATGTTAGTGGGTGGAAACATTTGCGCTACATTTGGATGGAAACCACCTCTCTCTAACAGAGAGATAAGTAGAGATTGGAAAAAAGGAATTTGAAGTAAGTAGTGTGGTTGTACAGCTGTTTATCTACTCCCTACGTGCCAAACATCTGCACACTAGGGTTTATGACAATATGATTAAAATTTTCCAAAAGGCTACTGTCAGTCCAAAAACTGTAAATTGTTTATTTATTCGTGGAGAGGTTTGAATACATACAGTCGCTAGCTATGCTAGCAACATGCAGCTAGCATGGGTTTCAGGACAGCATGTTGGTTCAAAAACATGTCACAGTATGGAGTGAAGACATCGACTCTGATAGTTTTCTTCCTGCGATGCTGGGTTTCCACAGCACTGTATACTAGTCATAATAGTAAAAATCTTCGCCAATATTCTGCTGTGTTTAACAGGCTTGGTTAGACTTTTCTCTCAAATGAAAGAGAGGAGTTAAAAATGTGGCGCTTTGTACATGTCTGTTGGACTTGCAGACAAGGCTGTAGGGCAAGGGTGATGTCACAAAGGAAACACTTTCTTATACACACTCACACACACACACGCACACACTTAGAGCATGCACACTCCCACCCACCCTCACCATTGTCATGTATAGTGTTGCTAATCCAGCCCTGTCGCTTTGGTATCAAACATAACCTCCATTTTGGGAGGGGGGGGGGGGGCAAGACCTCTTACACATTCCCTTTGTGTGTGTGTGTGCGTGTGAGTGTGTGTCTGTGTGTGAGAGAGTGCCTGTGTGTGTGTGTGTGCTCCTCGGTGTATTAATAGGTCTGGTCAGCAGCTTGTATAATGGGCGGGCTGGCTTGGGATGCCTGTTTAAGTGTCGGGACAGGGAAAAAGACTGGGGTAAGGCAGATCCATTGAAGCCTTTGATGTTGCTGGGACAGAGGGGAGAACAGCTTGTATATGACACACACTCATGAATGTGCACACACACAGATTTTAGGAAACTGGTAACTGGTTAGAATCGCAGTTGATTGTGAGGGCGACCGCCACATTAAAGGATGTGTGTGTGGTTGATGTTCTCAGTGCTGTCCTTGGTTTATCAGACTTAAACCATCCTGTCTGGGCCTCATCCCGTGTGTGTGTGCGCGTCACCCCAGGAGAGCTGGGTGTTCATGGTTCATTAGCCACATGTACACTTCCGTTCTGTTCTCACTGGTAGAAGAGACAGATTTAAAGCATTCGCACACATACATCCCCCCCACCCCTTTTGTTTTGTTCTGCCGACTCTGATGAACAGGCACGCAGCCTCCTCCCCTCTCCTCCTCATCTTCTAGTAATCAGGGTACCTATGAGACAGACAGATAGCATCTGTTGCCTTCTCTCCCCTGATCAATCTCTCCCTCTGTTTCTCCCTCTCTTCCATGTCATTGTGTTGCATTTCCCGTGACGATGGAGTGATAAGATAATGTACGAGATGTCCTGCAGAATCTAAGTCTTTGGAACCCTCAGTAAACGCTGTCAGTGAGCTGCTTCAGAGAGTCATAGCAGATGACTTGAGCACCACTTGGCGCTCTTAACATTAAACAACCATTTCTCTCTTCAGGATATTTGGGTTTAGACCACTAAGATGTAAGGAATGCTTTGCCATTAGATCTGCTCAAATTGAACAGTTGCAGTCAACATGGCGGAGGCCTCTCTTGAGTGCGTTCAGCTGCTCGGTGATGTCGCTGCCATCTGCTTTTTGAGCTCCAGACTCCTTCAGATCTGCTGGGCCACGATGGAACGAGGGTTTGGTATTGAACAGGGCCTCAAGGTTGATTAGCATATTTTCACCCTGTGTACAGCCCCCCCCACCCACCCTCCTCCTTCTTCTTCTTCTTCTTCTTCTTCCTCCTCCTTCTTCTTCTTCTTTTCCTCTCCTCTCCAGCACCCCTCCACCCATGTGTTTGATTCCTCGGCCGTGACAAAGAGCTTCACCCTTTATTTGGTGTGTTGTGTTGGTGAGGTGGGGGCATCGAGTTGGGGGCGTCAGGCTGGGGTGTGTGGATGGGGGGTTAGATTAAGGGAAAGCTTCCTGCTCTTTATTTGGGGAGTCCCCCCGGGAGACGCTTTGGGAATGACTTTCGTTGAGTCACTAACGCCTGCTCACACACATGCACACACACACCACACACATGCATGCACCTTTCACCCCTGCCTTTTCCCCCCATTGACTGCTGGATACCGGTGACACACATGCGCTCTTCATACAGAGGCCCCCCAGTATGCTCACACTTAGATCAGTATACCCCACCACCACCATCACACCCACCCTAAACTACTACAGTTTAATATAAGTTACTTCAAAGTGATGTACATAGACGGAGACAATGTGATACAGCTGACACGACATAATAAATGTAAATACTCAAAACCTGAAGTGAACATACAAAAGCAAACCAGAAAATTAAAAACAGTCATCTGTCGCTGTACTTTCCCCACCCCCAGGAGAGCTGAAATAGTTTTGTGGATTCATTGATTAACTGATAGAAACGCTATTCCGTGAAATGGATAAATTAGAATAAAAAAATGGTATCTTCTAGCTTTTTCAAGATGAGCCTTTATTTAGTTTTTTACTTGATGTCTTAAAAACTGTTTTCTTCAGACAATTTAATATTAGGCATTACTTTGGGCTTTGTCATTGTATTTATAGTTAAAACAACTAACCAATGAATAAAGTTACTATATGGGGAAAACATTTTTGTCCCCTTCTTGATTTAAATGTTTCAGACCATTAAACAAATTTTATTATTGGACAAAGATAACCTGAGTAAAATAAAATGCAGTTTCTGAATGATTATTTTATTTATTATGGGAAAGGAGCTGTCTAAACCTACCTGGCCTTATCATAAAAAGTAATTGCCCACTTGCCAAATCACAAATTATCTGTGATTAACCACGCTTTTTGGAAAACTAGCCATGCTCAGGCCTGATCACTGCTAGATCTGTTGAATCAAAAAGTCATTTAAATAGAATCTGTCTGAGTGAAATAGGCTAAAAGATGTTAAAAAGCAACACATTATGGCATGATCTAAACTTAAAAACAGCTGAAAAACAAAGTCACTGGCATCTATCATTCTGGAAAGGGTTACAGAGCCATTTCTGAGGTTTTGGGAGAACCACAGAGCCATTATCCACAAATGGGGAGAACATGGAACAGCGGTGAACCTTCCCAGGGGTGTCCGGTGTTCCAAAATTACTCCAATAACCCATCAGTGACTCATCAAATAGGTCACAGAAGAACCCAAAACAATATTTAAAGAACTCCGTTACCTCAGTTAAAGTCAAAGTTCATAATTCAATAATCACAAAGAGACTAAGAAAAGATGGCATACACAGGTGATTTCCGAGGACAAAACCAATGCTGACCAAAAAGAACACAAAGACTTGTCTCACATTAGTCTTACAGTCTTGGGGGTCATCAACATTTTGATGACCCCAACATTTTGAAGACTTTTGGGAAAATATTCTGTGGACTGACAAGACAAAAGTTGAGCTTTTCGGAAGGTCTGAGTCCCATTATGGCACAAAACTAACAGCAGTTCATAAAAAGAACATCATACCAGCAGCCATGGTGGTGGTAGTGTGGTGGTAGTGTGATGGGCTTGGGCTGCTTTCTTGATTCAGGATCTGGATGACTTGCCATAAAGTATGAAATCATGAATTCTGCTGTCTATCAGAAAATTCCTGAAGGAGAATGTCCAGACATCAGTTTGCGTCCTGAAGGTCACATAACCACATTTGGGTTATGTGTCAAGACAATGGCCTGCAATACACCAACAAGTCCACCAGCAAGACTGCTTTGGAGTGGCCTAATCTAAGTCTGGATTTAAATCTAGTCGAGATGCTATGACATGACCCTGAACAGGTAATTAGTGCCTGAAAATGATGTGAAAGACTCAATGCCAGTTATCCCAAATGCTTGATCAATGACCAGTGATCAATGGTATCATTGCATATTAATGGTTATGGTCATGAAACTGACCTCACAGCCCATTGTTCATTCAGTGGTGCTAGTTTCAGTCATTTTGCAAATGTACTGTTTATAAGGTTGGGGAAGAAGCAGCCAGAAGAGAGAAGGGATGCCACACTAAGGGTGAAAAACTCACCCAAGCAGAGAAAAACATACGGTTTTGGATGGAGCCGGTCCTCCGACACAAACAGAGTAATATGGTGTACATGGTGTGCCAGGGGGATTGCCATGATTTATACATCAGGGAAACCAAACAACCTGCAGCTAAGCGGATGGCACAACATAGAAGAGCTAACTTGTCAGGCCAGGACTCTGCAATCTGTTCACACCTACAGGCCAGTGGACACTTTCAATGACAGGGAGGAACGCTGCGGGGAGACAAGGCGGCCATTTATTTTAAAAGGAAAGACCATCTCTGAATTGAGGAGGGGGCCTACATCTTTCACCATCTTTCAATGCTGTGATTGCAGCCATTACCCAACTCTGTGAATCATACTCATGGCCATTGATCAGTGTTCATTGATCAGTATTTGGTGATCTGTAGTCATGACAATTTACATATTAATGATCAAGAAACTGACCTCACAGCCCATTCTTTGTTAGTGGTGCTAGTTTCAGTCATTATGCAAATGTACCGTTTATAAGAGAAACCTGCAGTCAGCTGAGACTGAAGAAGTCACTTGGATGCCTAACAAAATGTTTCTCCCACTGAAAACGCTACGTCCAGATGAACAGAATCAACCTTTTGGGAATCATCTATGGTGGTGGATGATATCTGTGTAATTTAAGGAGAAAAAAAAAGCCCTAAAAAGGGAAGCCGATACATTATCATTCAATTTTAGCAGGCGTGTCATTTCAGTTAATTAACTTTCTGATTTGCTTCTGCCTGCTCCATCCTCCACCTTTCACTTGAGTTACTTCTTTTTCACCCTAAATTAACTTCCATTCACTTTGCTGTACACCTTATTGACATTTGACCACTGTATCATGAATATATAGCAAGAAGATGCAATACAGCATCTGTCTGTTGGGGTAATTTTTTCCTTTTAGAGATGATGGGTATAAAGTAATACCAATATCTTTACAGGTCATTCTCCAAATTTATCAGCTATGGGTGGACCATCAGGTGATGTTGAGTCAAAATTTCAAGCTTACCTATGTGATGACATTAGGTTGCTTGCATTGGTTTTTTGTTTGTTTGTTTTTTGTTTTTTTGGAGGTGAAGGTCGTGGCAGAAAGAAGCGCCATCCAAACAGCAGCCATTTTAATTTGTTTGACAGGGAAGAGAGGTGATAACCTCCCTCCGTAGCCGCTCACCCGGGAAGGAAAGGTGGGGGGGAAAGAGAGGTAGAAAACAAGGAGAGAGAGCAAAAGCAAAGGAAGGGGAGGGCTGAGCAGAATAGCGATAAGGGGCTGGATAGAGTCAGTAAAAGAAAGAACAAACGAGAGTGGTGAAAAAGGAGTGTGGAATATTTGATTATGGCTCAAGGCTGTATATTTGTCTAAAAGCTAAAGACTGTCAACCAGCAAATCGCAGGGGTCGATGGATGGGTGTGACTTTATGTGTGTGTGTTAAAGCACGCCAGCCTGTGTGGGTCATTGCTTATCAGAACATAATTTATGCCGAATACCCATGTCTGTGTGTTTCTGCGCGTATGTTTGTGTGTATGTTACGATTTCTGGATGTCAGTTACAGTTCTGTGGGCCTGAGGAGAATACAGCGGCCTCCCTCAGGGTGCTGTTAGTGCCACTCTCATACAGATGTGCTGGGCTGCGACTGTGTCAGTTTCTGTGTGTGTGTTTGTGTGTGCGTGTGTGCATGCATGCCATTCTCTTACAGGAAACTAAAGTTATTCCTCAGGGTTTCCTACTAGGGCGGGATCTAGACACTAGAATCTATCAGTTCTTATCAAATATTTGTTCCAATTGTTGTTTAATGTTACTGCGAGAAAAGATTTCAAAAAAGATATTTTCCTCTTGTTTTTCCTCAGTCATTTGCCATATAAAGCCCCACGTTTGAATGCAATGTTCATCCATTGTAATTGCTTTTAGGCACTCTTAAAAACCATGGCTCACGACTTGTGTGTGTGAACATGTTATGCTTGGTAACTACAATCCCTTTGTTATTCTAAAATTTGCAAATTGTAATTGTTCACTTACTTTCTTGTATTAAAGTGCTCATTACCCAATAACTGATGAATTCATGTCAGGTTTTTTTGTGTTGGTTTGAATTACATTCAGGAATAACTAATAAACCTTATAGCAGAAAAATAAGAGCCTAGCATTATCTTCTCCTGTAAATTTGTTTTAAAATGTATTTTCTTCTTCTCTTCCAGATGCTGATGCAGAAGGTGAAACTTGGTTGGTTTCAGACAAAGACAAGGAGGTGGGTGGCAATGAGCAGCTTTTTAGTGCTTTCTGTTTGTTGCCGTTTTGTTTTTGGTTTCTATCAATCAAAATCAACTATAAATAAACATAAAAGCTAGTATTTGCATTACTCATATAGTTTTAACTGTTATTTTATATTGAAATGATTATTAAGAGTTCTGGTAAAAGTAATCCAAATGCAAGTTCAACATGTAAAACAATTCCATATGTATTATTAAATAACAACAGGCCCCACCTGGTCATGAAACTGCCTGCTCAGTCTGTTGTCCAATTATGTGTGAGCATCTGGGGCACCATGTATGAAAGTGAAAACAGTTAAAGCAATACTTCTGTAAAATCCCTTCAATCCCATCTTGATTGTTTAGTGTGAAATTCCCTGTGGTAGTGTACAGAGAAAAGAATTACACAAAATGTGTCTTTGGCCAACAACTTAGGGACTCAGTTGTAGCAAAAGTATTGAAATGGCCTCAAACATTTAAGCACTGAAGCTGACAGAATATCCTAGTTAGTATAGTGTTGGTGAGCTGTTGCTTCATTTTTAACAAAATGCAGCCAAACAAGCATCTGACTCCAAATATATATTTATTAGATGTAAACATCAATAAGTTAGACCCAGTAGCAGGTGTTTTTTTTCCTCATAGCTGGCAAAAAATATGGAGTTCATCTTGTAAAACTATTGATGCAGCTCCTTTGTCCTTATGTAATTAACACCAACAACTGACAGAAAAGTGAATGATGAGGGCATATCGACCAAAAACCAAGCACTAAACCCTGTGGCTATACATCCCGTATAGCTACAGAGTTTCTTGATCCTTACACTAACAACATGATGTCATTAATGCACTAAACTTGTGTTTTTCAGGCTCAGATCTATAACAAAAGAAAAGGTGTCAGAATAGCAGTGCAGCGGGTGTCGAACAGATACTATACTGATAAGAACGTCAACTGCCGAAACTGCAACAATTTAGGACATCTCTCCAAGAACTGTCCTGAGCCTAAAGTGAGTCCCGATCACCACATAGTGGCTCGTATAGCACTTACACACTATTTTATAAGTACATAAAGGTTCTAACCATGTTTTGTGTGTGTATGTGCAGAAGTTGCCGCCCTGCATTCTTTGTGGGACTCCAGGCCACCCAGCCCGTGACTGTCCCAAAAGGCACTGCAACAACTGTGGCCTGCCAGGGCATCTTTATGATTCCTGCAGTGAGAAGTCATACTGGAACAGACAGTGTAGTCGCTGCAACATGACGGGACACTATGTTGACGTGAGTATCACACCCACTTTTATTTTACTAGAAAGTCAGACTTGCACTAGATGATCCAGAATTGTGGATATGCAAACATTATACCCATTTCAGAGTGTTGAACATTATATTCCAAAATCATGGGAACTATAAGAATCCTTCATTTCTCTGTGAAGGTTTCCCATGACGATGGTGAATGTTGTTTCTGTTGGGCAATAACTCCTGGCGTTGTTAGTTGTAAAGCTGTTATGTAGTTGAGGTGTTGGCTCTGTGCAGGTCAGTCGGGCTCTTCTAAACTAAAATAATCTATTGCCCAGCTGAGACTGGAAAGGCCTTTCCCAAAAAGTATCACTTTGCTGTGACTTTAATATTTTCTTCCACTGAAAGTAAGAGACCACAGAGCTCAAACACACATACACTTATAGTTTTATCCAGAGAGCCAGTTTGACACAAAGAAGCTCAAACTGCATAACAGGACCAAACTGAACACATGCATGTAAACATGCTTACAGCTGAGGGAGGCAACATGTTTTGGGGTAAAATGCATATATGAAGAATGACTGTAAATACAAAGTAGACACATTACATAACTTCACTTTGCTCTATAATAAAAACATCGGAACTGCCACAGATTGATACTGCGGCTTGGGCTTTTAATAAAAATTACTGCTGAACATAGAAATCAAAACAACCTTCATCACAAAAAATGTGGTTTATTTTTCACTTTTTCTTTCCACTATCATCCTTTTTTTCACCTCTCACTCCCTCCCTCTTTCGCTTTCAGTAATAATGAGTGACCAGGGGTCAGCAAACGCTGCTGTTCACATTAATTGATACACTTCAGTAATTACAGCTTAGTTATGTCTCCGCCATGCTGCATATTCCAGCTATGGGCGTGTGTGTGTGTGTGTGTGTGTGTGTGTGTGTGTGTGTTGGCAGTGAAGGGTGAATCTAATGACCATCAATGACAATTATCCCACCGCAGTGTTCATTACCTTGCCCATTTACACTAATGCCACAGAATGGAAAACCCTGCAAGAAGTCAGTCTGTGTCTCTCCACCTCACACCCCACTCTTTCTCTCTCTCTCTCTCGCTGTCTCTCTCTCCTTCTCGCGCCCTGTCTCTCCGTCAGTCAGTCATGTACTGTGCTCTGTGTAATGGATGAGTAACCAGGTGAACACCAGAGGGAGAGTGTAGGCCAGGACACACATAACCCAATTTTTTCTCTTTCTCATGCTCTCTCTCTGTCTCTCTTTCTCTCAATCTCTAAACCCATTGCTTTCACCTCTTCATCCAGATCCTCAAATTGATCTCATTCTACTCTTTTGCATATTGTTTTCCAACAGCAAACAAAGGTGCAAAGTTGTGTGGTATTGTAATTACCTTTTTCTTGGAACGTATCACTTTTTTTTCTCCTCTTTTTCTAACACTCACAAATTATACTGTATGTATTAGTGTCTGTGTTTGAGAGAGAAAGAGAGTCAGGTCTCAGTCCCCTGGGCCTTTCTGTGTCTCTCATTAAAGACAGACGGTTGATGGAGCGCGAGTGTGTCGCTCGCCTCGCCTGTCGCCCTCGACAACAACACACTACCCTGGCGGTCTGGAGGGAGAGAGCAAACGGGGGGGGGGTTGGGGGTGGTTTGTTTGAAGAAAAGAAAAGAGCTAGATGAGAGGTGGAGGAAGATGCAGCTGTTGAAATTCACATTTGCTCTTGTATGTATTCAAATCAGAACAGATCACATTAAGCTTGAAAAAGTACCTACTGTTCTCACAGGCTGCTGTCGGGATTTGAACCCGCACTTGAGGTCAAATTAGTGACTTTTTAGTGGGATTGTAATTCATATATCTTACAAAATTCGTTGAGGAACTTTAGTGTGACTGAACAGTGCTGTTTGCACAGAATGGGCTTGAATTTGTCTCCCTCATTCTGTCTCACACACTCTCTTGACTCAGTAGGTATGTAAGTAGATAAATCTTGTTGCCTGCGGCATTTTCAATTTCCCAGTGGGAAGTGGCGGCGGTTTGGAAAGGATGTTGGAACGCTTAAGGAACAGCGTGGAGAAGTCCCGGAGATAATGCTTTAGCCACACTGGGACAAAACGACTGACTGCTTTACTTACCGACTGTTTGAGTGAGTGACTGACTGCAGAGAGACGCATGGGTAGAAAATAGTTACTGAGAAATCAAGGTGATCAGAATCTAGAGAGAGATGCAAGAAGAGACTTAGGGTCTTAGACGGGCAAGCAAATGACTGAGTGGCCTGCCAGGAGTTTCCATTCAGCCTCTGAATCGTCTTTCTTGTCTTTTCTCTCACCAATTAGACTTTCATACCTCTCCCTTGTGTTTTAAAAATCTGATGTTGATGTTTTCAAAATGTTTCGTCCTGATTTTGTGTGCACTGTCAGAGTCCAAGTAAACTGGTATAAATGCAGTTTGGTCCACAGGTTTTTGGACAGTTTATTTGTATTTTTGCGTCTCTACACCAACACAGTGGATTTTAAACAATCAATATGTGACTGAAGTGTGAACTGCATTTATTCATAGTCCCAAATATTCAGTGGCTCAAAATAATTGGACAATTGAGTGCTAAACAAATTTAGGCGATAAAGAATATGGAGTTGATTCCAAATGTTGAGCTTTAGTAGCTGTTAACTGGATATCTGAGGTCCAAGGTGTTGTCAGTGCAAGTGAAGGAGGCCATCATTAGGCACCTACTTTAGGAGTGGTGAGGTCTACAACCTGGTTCAGTCTTAAAAAGAAGTAATAGATTAGACACAAGAGACACCTTTATGAATTGAAATGACAGAGGGTTTTCAACAAGATGCAAACCATTGGTTCCACTCAAGAACAGGGAGGTCAAAAAACATCTAAAAGAGCCTGCAGAGTGCTTTAAAAAACCCTCTTTGAACAGATGAAACCAAGATTAACTTGCAGTAGAATGATGGAAATAGAGAAATATTAAGAAGAAGAGAAGCAGTTCGTGGTCTGAAGCATACCACACCATCTGCCAAACATAGTGGAGGAAGTGTAATGGATGACGTGGGCATGTGTAGTTGTCAGTGGAACTGGGTCACTGGTGTTTATTGATGATGCAACTGCAGATAGAAGTAGCAGCATGAACTCTGAGGTGTACAGGGCTGTGCTGTCTGCTCAGATTCAGCCTAATGCTGCAAAACAGAATGGACAGCAAATGGATAATGACCCGAAGGATAATGCAGACGTTAACTAACCATAATATTCTTCAATGGCCAAGTGAGTCACCTGATCTTAGTTAAGTTGAGCATGCTTTTTACTTACTCGATTCATTGAATGTAATTTCAGTTCAGGTTTATTTATATAGCACCAAAGCACAATAACAGTTGCCCCAGTACACGTTTACTGTGACAGCACTGAGCAGCTCCTTCAGTGGGAGACTGCGGCACCCACGATGTGGGACGGAGAGATTTCGCAGGTCTTTCCTCCCCACTGCTGTCAGACTCCACAACAAAGACTTTAACTGATCAAACACACACATGTGCAATAACACTAAGTGCAATAATCTTCCTGGCATCGTTGTATTTTTTACTCAGTTGTATATAGCATTTGTATTCTATTTTTATCTTATTGTATATTCTATTCTATTTTATTCTACTGTATATAGTATTTTATTTTATTCTATTCTGTACAGTTGTGTACTGTATTTATTCTTATTTTATTTTATTCTAATTTTTGCTTCATAACTTTTGCACTGTCCACTTCCTGCTGTGACAAAACAAATTTCCCACATGTGGGACTAATAAAGGTTATCTTATCTTATCTTATCTTATCTTATCTTATCTTTACTGTAAGGTGAAAACTCTGTTGGAGGGAATGAAAAACTCCTTTTTAACAGCAAAAAACTGACCAGTTGCACAGTGAGGGAAAGCGAACAGCAAAAAACTGACCAGTTGCACAGTGAGGGAAAGCGAACTGAAAAAAGAGAGCGTAGGGAGGCAGGACTGAAGACAGACCCGCAGTCTGCAAAAATAAGACTGTGGGTCTCCATCTAAGTATTAACTACTATAAAACTATTCTCTTATTTTTTTATTATGCCAGTTTGTCCAATTAGTTTTGAGCCTTTCAAAATGGGGATTATATATAAAAGTGACTGTAATTTCTAAACACTTTGTTCAAAACTTCAGTAAAACCCCTTGAATTAAATCTGAATTCTGCATTTCTGCACTTGATTTGAAGCTCATTGTGGTGGAGTTTAAAAAGGTGTTGTTGTTTTTTACAAAGCTTTGTAAAAGGTATTTAATGACACAATGTGTGTGTTCTCCTTTTTCAGGCTTGTCCAGAGATCTGGAGACAGTACCACAGGACAGTGAGTATCTTTTCACAAAACAACACTCTCAGCAAGTATCATAGTAGCATTCTTCACCCTCCTTCCATTTCTCCAGTTTATATGTCTTGCCTTTGTTATTAGTTCTTTTTTTTTGTGAAAGGAGGCTAATACTGTATCAGGTTCAGTCATGAAAAATTAGAAAGGTCCTGCTTCTTTTTAGAAACAATGCCAAAGTCGAACAGACTGTGTGCAGGAGAAAGGAGAAGGTTGTAGTTCAAGTATACCTTTTAAATCGAGGGTTTACATGGTGTTCAGTAGTTTCCTCTGCTCGCACTCGATACTTGAGCTCATAAATAAAAGTTCTGAGCTTTGTATTTTGCGTGTGTCCAATAGCACTTTAAAAAAAGGGAAGCTGATTTTCACTTGTGATATGAATTCATACAAATGACAGTAAAAGTGAAAACAGGAAGTCAATAAACACCAAATGTGTTTTTGTTTTCTACAGAATCTTTCACCAAATACGTCTTAATTTAGTTTTGACTTTTTTTTCTTCAGTGAGTACAAGTGGAAACTTTTATAAATGCATATTTGTTTGATTACTTTACTGAAAATATTAAATATGTAGCTAATGGTACAAACAATTTTTCCATTGTTATATTCATGATACATTATTTAGCAAAACAAAGGAGATAAAAGGAGGTGACCTGAGAACAGCAGAACGAGTGGTTTTAAGTGGACAGTCCCAAAATGTATTAACTTTGGGAATTTGTGAAAAGCGCTCACTTTGTGTGGGTTTAGCTTGCACCACGTTTATGTAGGATTTCTGCTCAATCTCAGTTAAAGCAAAGAAAGATAAAAAAGGAAAATGATGATAGTGAGGAGTGATAAAGCCAAATCCAAATAGACATCTTACCTTCTGAAATTTGTCTTAAAAAATATATAAAGCAACATTGTAGCAGAACATATCGGTTAATAGCTCATTAAAAAGTATTTTTCAGTGGAAAAGACTAAAAAAATTAAACGTGCTGAATTGTAAAACTTTGCACTAGCACTAAGCCTTACTCTCACCACTGCTGAATTAGTGTAATGGATCTTACATTTATTTCTGAATTGTCATCCAAATCAGCCAAGCAATGATAGTTATTTTAGCAAATCAATGAGGTGTTTCCATGAGTTTCATAGAGGCAAAGGTGCCATGTGATTAGTCAATAAGTCAGTTGTGACTGGTATTGACTTTGCCCTGTAGCAGGTAAGTGAAGCGTGGGGGTAAAAAATATAGTAAAACATTAAAGAAGTACTAAAAGTTATGGGAAACTTGTCCTCCTCCTTTTCTTTCATCATAAGTGCTCATGTGACATCAGTGTGTGTGTGTGTGTGTGTGTGTGAGACAGAAACAATGTGTCAAAGAGTAGAAAACTGTTTGACAGTCACATGGGCCATATGTCAGTGGGGAGGCATTTGCTTATTTATATCTGTGTGTTTGTGTGTGTTTATCCAAAATCTCAAAAGATAACTAGTTTTCTTGGCTTCTTACTTCCGTGTGTGTGTGTGTGTGTGTGTGTGTGTGTGTGTGTGCATCTGAGCGAGGGGGTGATATAGACCTCAGCCTAAGAGAAAAGAGCAGCTTGTTTGTCAATTAAAAGACGTGATAAAGCATGAAATGGGCTGCCAACACCACGTGGGACGAGGGAGTGAGAGAGGGGGAAGAAGAGTGTGTGTTTGCATATATCTTGGCATTGACTGTGTGTGTGTGTGTGTGTGTGTGTGTGTGTGTGTGTGTGTGTGTGTGTGTTAGGGGAGGTCTGTCACTCTCCTCTATGGAGATTAATTAGCAGGGGCTGTCTAATGAAAAGGCAGCATCGTTAGCGCTAGGGTAGCACGGCGGGAGAGACGGAAAGAGGAGGAGGAGGAAGAGGGAGGAGGGAGCGGGACAGAGAAGTTCCAGGGGAGACGCTGGCAGAGAAGATGGGAGTTGAGTTTAATTGTTGCTTCTGTGTTTGGCGGATGAGCCTCTATGATTTACAGTGGAGTTTCACTTTGAACCACAGACGAAACGAGAACATGCTGACGAAAGTCTCCGGTCGCCTTGCGGGATGATGAAACCGTTTTGTTTTTTTTGTTCCCCGCTGCACTTCCGCATGTGCGTTTGTGTGTTTGTGTGTGCAATGGTGTGCTTTAACGGGTGGAGGATTGTGACCCAGGTCTAATTGAAGTATTTAAGCCATTTAAGCACTGGGAGCAGAAGGTCGTTACAGATCCAAACTGGCATGGGGGTTAGGGGCCTGCACAGACACAAACACAGTCTCACACATACAAACACACCCACACACATGCATACACAGAGCTCCTTCTGTTTAAGACAGCCTCATTTTATTCATGATGCTGCTTATGACCCTGAACTCCCCAATGTGAGAAGGTGTAGGTGTGTGTGTGTGTGTGTGTGTGTGTGTGTGTGTGTGTGTGTGTGGTGTGTGTGTGTGTGTGTGTGTGTGTGTGTGTGTGTGTGTGTTCGCTTTGGGAGATGTGACTCTGTCACCTTCCGCTGGGCTCAGCCAGGTGTGAAAAGGCATTCTGTCAGACCTCCCTGCTACTGGGTCCATTTATCCTTCGCTGTGTGTGCGTGCGTGCTTGTGTGTGTGTTGGGTCCGTTTATCTTCCATGAGTGTATCTGTTGTCTGCCTGCACCTGGCCCTCAACTAACAAACTCCTCCAAACCACACAGTATAGACCACAAAGCCCTGGGGTATTTACCGAGAAAGTACGATACTGACACACATGGACACACACAAACACACACACACACACACACACACACACACACACACACACACACACACACTCCTCCTACAAATATATAGAGCAGCAAATGGGGTAAAAAGATATCCACAACATTTTCATTGTGTCTGTGTCATACAGATTTGAGCACTGTTTTTTTACACAACTGTAGTACTTGTAGAAAATGTAGCTCTTTCCTTTTTAAAGAACGCAGTTTACTTCGGCTGTTCAGTCTATCTGTCTTTCTTACTCTCCTACGCAAACACCACTTCACCCGCCCACCCACACACGCCTTTTTTTCTCCTCCTTCATTCTTTTCCATTGAGGCTTACAGTGTGGGGTCACTTCTTTTCCTGCAGACCCATGTCACTACCCCCATGTATGTTATTATGTTCTTATGATTTCCACCTAATACTCTACCTACTAAATATAACAAAAAAGCTCCCAAAATACTGGTATTATCTGGCTGAGGTCGGCCGGTGCACAGTTCTGCCATCAATATATGTGTTGTTTTCCAGAAGGCCCTGTGGCCAACATGACTTAGGTGAACTCTTCTTTCGGTCCGTTGGTCATATGATTTTTGTTACGTGGGAATGCCTACAACTACACCTGCACTCAAGTTGCTACACAAATGACTTTTCATTTATACAAATTGCCTTTTGCCACTTCTGCATTGAGGTCAGACTGTGGAAAGTGTGACTAATAATTATTTTTATTTATATTACTGATAAATCTCTGTGATTTTATAGATTAATAATAATTATTATTGCCAATGGTGATATTTCAGATTTATAGTGTTTATATGATTGAAATAAAATAGAATGGCACACACTGGTGAATTATTACATATACACCACATAATCAGCTTTAAAAGACCAGTTAAATATCAGATGGGCCAAGCGAACAGTCTTTTTGACAAGAGGCTAAATGGGCCATATTTATATTTTATAGCTAACAACATGCAAGACAAAAAAGAGAAGGATGAGAGGACAGAGAAGGACAGGGTGGAAAGACTGAAGTCATGTAGGGAGCAGTAGGAAAGCACGATTATGGGGGGGATGGATGGCTGGAGGGATGATTGGATGGGGAGCGAGGTTTAGTGACCTGCTATCTGTATTCTGGCTGCTTTAATTCATGTAAATATCATGCATAAATGTGTGATGCATACACACAACAAACATACAACTCGCAGTCCCTTTTTTTTCTTGCTGCCCAGACCCTGCTCTGTTGCATTAAGACCAGAGTGCCACCCTCTGGTAGAAAGTGAAGACTTCCTTGCCTTTAACCAATGAGTGCATGTGAAGTGGGAATTATCTTTCTTTTAACTTTTGAGACTCTGAATGAGGGTTAAAGCTCAAGCAAACTTCCTGAATGCTTGTTTTTTTCTTTAATAGAGATCAAGTGTCTCTATTAAAGAAAAAGAAGAAGTAGTTTCAGTGTGTTTCACCTTTATAGCAGAAATGTATGTATGAACAAGGGAGAGGGAGGAAGGCAGAAGCAGTTGGAGAGGGTGGGGGAGAGTTATTGGTAGAACTGCTGGAAGGTGGGTGGGGGTTAATGGTGAGTGCATTAAACGGTGAAAGAGACAAGAGAGTGAGCAGAGTGAGTGAATCAGTGCACCCAGCAGCTGATTGGTGCAGGTATATTGGTGTGTGAGCATTGATTGGCCTCTCTTTAGATAGTAATGGTGACACCTGTACATCGGTGTTTATTGATCAGCAGCTCTGCCGAGTGTGTGCGTGTGTGTGTGTGTGTGTGTGTGTGTGTGTATGCTGAGCAGATCTTGCGATCGTGTCAGGGTGTGTGAATTGATCTTTTCCTGTGGGACAGGTGTGTGAATGTGTCGGGGTTGCCGGTGAAAAAGCGCTCCGTGACCTTCCTAGTCGACTCCAAAATGAAGCCGTTTTAACTCCCCCTCTCTTTCTCACCTGACTGCCTTTCTTTCCCCTTTCATTTAGCATGTTGTACCCTTTTATACATTTTTGTCTGTCTGTCTTTCTTCAGAAGGTATGCTCAGTTCACACACGTCTTTGTTAGCGCAAGGTTAGGACATTTTGCCCCTTAAATCCTCTTATTTCTATAGGAAAAAATGTCTCGTTAAGACAGTCGACTTTTCCAAGGTACAAAATATTTCAGGAATCCTCATTTTCTTTTCTTTGTCTGTTTTAAGTTGAGCAGAATGAATAGCTGAAGAAAAAGCTTTACTCCGAAGGTCTCCCTCACATTAATTGTAAAAAAAAGACAGTTTAAAAAAAAAAATTACTTTAATAAATGTTACATCACAGGTAACTCTAAAATCCCTCCGCTGTTGTGTAAAATAGACCTCAGTAGTGGTCTGATGTTTTGGCTGGTTTCTGTGGGGTTTATTACTTTGGTTTATATGACCGTTTAAAAATAAATATATTTACTGGATATTTAGAGGTAAATGGTAGATAATGTGTGTAATCTGACTTTTAAGAATGAAGAGTGAAAGGAAAGAAAAGAAACATGGCTGCACTTTAGCTGTTATTCTGGTTTGAATTTATAAACTTTTATTATTTCATTGAATATCATAAATGTTTTATTGCAGTAATATTAAATACAATGAAGAATGATCAAATCCTGGTGTTATTTTACAGTGAACACATGTAGATATTGTATTTGATTTTGTACGGAATTAAATTGCTGTCTGCATTCACACAATTATTAAGTGGTATTGTTTGCTGACCTGTGATTGGCACACCATCTTCACCTTCATAAAAGTAAATGTTTTAGTGCTCTGAGTGTCCAAATGAGACAGAATAAGCAAAAGCATTAAGAGAAGATTGTCCTGATGCCCACACCAGCTGCGTTAAAGACAAATGAACAACTCTGATTGTATTCCTCCTATCTAAGTCCTACTTCTGCGCTGAGATCAGCCTTGGGCTGTTCTGTACACTATGTGAAGATAGAGCGCCATTCAGTGGTCAAACAGGCAACTGCACTCCCCTATTGATCTATGGTGATGGGAGGGATTTTCAGCCAGATCTTTTCAGGAGTATTATTTAAAGTATTTAAAGTATTATTTACCCAGCATAACAGAACATGTATGGACTTTTGAATTTAAGCTTGTGTGTTTAATTTCACAAGTAGTCTACACACATTAAACATCTCTGAATGCCCCGCCCCCCCTTCCCAAAAAAAGAAATGAAACCAACAAACACAACATGAAACACAAACAAAAAAATTATGTTGCCTTGGAGGATCAGAGGTAAACACAAAAGTGTGTTTGTTGTTAATTCTACTTTTGCACATCTTTAAAAAAATAAATAAATAAAAAAAAACTCAACCAACCAACAGAATCAATATTCAGGGGGACGGCGTAGACAATGGCGGAAGCTTAAAAGATACCACGAGGCAGTACATGGATATGGGAACAGAAAAGAAGGCAGAAGAGCTTAAAAATCAGACACTTAGGAAACAGTAAGATGTTATATAAAAGTTACAGCATACTCAGTCAAAGGTGCTGCTGTTAAAAGTCTAATTAAACCAGTGTAGGCTGTAAGTTTGCATAGAAAAATGGTTTTATATGAATGAACACTTAACCGTCACTCAGACAAAACTTAATTAAAATCGCACTCTTTCCCGCAGTAATAATATACCAACATCAAGTCTTCTCACAGGTTTAAGTTTGACCTTTATTCCACTTTTGTTCTGTCCTTCCTTCTGTTTGGCTGACCGCTCTTTTTTTTTTTTCCCTTATAAGAATGTCCTCAATTCAAAGTGTGCTCTGTAAAAATCCTTTAAATCCACATCTATTCAGTGAGCTGTTTTTGCTGTCTCATCATTGTACAGTACAGACTGTCCAGTCTTCTCACCTCTGCCGTGTCAAAAGGCCCTCGACTCTTTATTCTCCCTCAGACTGAAGCACTAACAGCACCGGAGGAAGGGGAAGGTGTTTGTGAAAGGAAATGGCTTTTGTGTGTCTTCAGTAGTCAGACGGGTAGCACAGTTCATAAAGCAGCGCAGGGCAACTTATAACAATCTAATTTCAGATGATTTAATTTCAGTTTCTCACGTCGTCATCATATTGTCATTTATAATAATCAGTTGTTTCAGTCATTATTAAGGAGTCATGTTATAGTTTATTGGTACGGGCTCTTTAAGAGTCCCAGTTTCTGTTTTATGTCATGTTAAACTGATTGTATTTGAATCGCATGTTGCTGATCAAAGAAACAAGTATTTTAAAAACAATATCCTATACTCAGATTTTTCTAAAATCATCAGATTTCTGAAAGGAAAAAGACAAATTAATTATTAAGCAACATTTAGTTGTATGACAA